>NC_091638.1:54259802-55472302 GCF_027580195.1 Bos mutus
CCGTGAACCTTGAGAAGGGTTGTCAGGGCCGAAACTACAACGAGGTGACGTGCCCAGGGCACAGCATTGGAGGAGGCCCCAGCTCTGATGCACACACTCTTACAGACCCCCTACCCTTGGATCAGTACGAGGTCGGCCCCTGACAGCAAGCACCTCCTTAATGCTTGCTCCCTGGGTTCCCTTGCCTCAAAGGAGGGGAGTCACATGGATATTGAGAAAAAGGTACAGGATGAGTTCAGAGGGGCTCTTCCCCGGGGTTGTCTATGAGCTGGAGTCTGTGAGTTGTGATGTGTGGCCTTGAACCAGGACCTCTGTGACACGTGCTAAGGATGGATCCTGCCCACAGGCTGCTTCTCATCCTTATCTTTATCAGTATTTGCTTTGGAAAGTAGGCAGAAACAGGCAGAGAATCAGGCAGAGAAAACAAGTGGGAGTGTGGACTGTCAGGCCTGGTAAATATCTGCCAAGGGATCATACAGGATCCACTCCCAGATTTGCCCATCTGAGGCTGTCTTAGGAGTGCCCGCTCAGCGCTCACTTGGAGCCCGGCTCCTGGAGAAGCCTCAGTTCCATCATATCTTGCCCCGAGATTCCTTCTAATTCACAAGAACCGTGTACAAGGCATAACGTTATATATACATGTATGTGTCCATTGATGAGTCCACTGTCATCAGTGTTAGCAGAATGTTGAAAACAGCCATCGGAGGGATCAGAAATGGACTGGGTTTGAGTTGTAGAAGACGAAGGGATTTGTTTACCATCTTGGTCATAGTGAAGTGCTGCTGCTGAATTCTGCTTCCTGTAACATCGGCTGGGTTGAAAGCTACATCTGATCAAATTGTTAAGCATGCTATTACCAGCATCAAGAAGGATACAGCTTTAGTTTTGAGGCAAATAGTGGTTAACTGCAATTTAGATGTGTTTAGCAGCGTCAAGGCTTTACATCAAGCAGGGTTTGCCTTTTTCTAGACTACTGAGTGAACCTGGCTGGCAGAAGTATCTTTTTTATTAGATTCAATTACTTTTGGTTGTGCTGGGTCCTCATTGCTTTGGGCGGGCTTTTCTGTAGTTGCGGTGAGCGGGGGCTACTCCTCGTTGCGGTGCGTGGGCTTCTCACTGCGGTGGCGTGTTTTGGAGCACGGGCTCTAGGGCACGCAGGCTTCAGGAGTTGTGGCTCCTGGGCCCTGGAGCACAAGCTTAGTAGTTGTGGCTCATGGATTTAGTTGCCCTGCGGTATATGGGATCTTCCCAGACCCAGAATCACACCCGTGTCACCTCCGTTGGCAGATGAACTCTTACCCACTGTACTATCAGGGCTGTCCAGCAGAAGTATCTTTAGAGATAAAATTAGTCGAGGCTGGGTGCCCTGAGAGCTCTGAGTCTCTGGACATCTCCGTCTTTGAAACCCAGCATGGACCCTAAATTTCAGGACATTGTGCAAGGCAGCGAGCCCTGTGCACTCACACGTTTGTCAGGCTCTATAAATATGTGTGGACAGCTTGTCTTGCAGGCAGCATAGGCCGGCAGTCAAGGGCACTCCCTCTGGAGTTGGCCTCCGAGAAGTTAAAATCCTGGCTCCCCTACTCACTGTGTGAGCCCAGGCAAGTCACTTCACTCCTGTGTGACTCAGTTCATCTTCCGGTGGCGCCAATAGGCCTACCCTCGTAGGGGTGCTGTGAAAATGCAATGAGGGGGCACTGCCTGGCAGGTCGTAAGCACTGTCTGAATGTTATCCTGCCAGGTGCCAGGTCAGGGAAGGGAGGCAGCGTCAAACAAGACACAGCACTTGTCCTTAGAGGTTAGCTGGCAATCCAGAAAGCAGATGAGATTTGTAGGGTGCTGGTGGTCCCCTCCCAGAGGAGTTTCTTCTATTTTCATGTCTTGTTGGTTTTATTTTAATAATTGCAGTCTTTGTGCCCTGTTGGTGTGACATGTGGTCACCGTGTGGGTGGCCGTTTCTCCACAGGCTCCTCTGGGGCTGCAGTGGATCGCTGTAGGGGCCCAGGACCCCGGTACGCTGTGCATCACTGGGACGGGCGGAGGTCTTCAGGGCCGGGTCTCCTGGTTCTGCTCCAGCCGATTCTGTCTGTCATTTTCATGCTCTCTCAGCGTCAGCTGGTGGTAACAAATGCTGTTGGTCTTGTTTCTCCCTTTCTTGCACAGATGATAGAAGTTTCAGAGGAAATTTTGGCTGGCATCTCTACCCACTTGGCTGTCTTCCCCACCTTGGCACTGTCTCTGCACTTGTATTGGCAGAGGGGTCATCATCTCCATCCTTTCCTGAGTGCTGGTGGTCAGCTATTCCCGGCTTGTGGTTGGCTGTTCGGTGCTAGGAGCTGGTTGTTCCACACTTGTGGCTGTTCTGTACCCACGGTTGGCCAGTTCATATCTGTGTTAAACTCTTATGGATTGCCAGTAACTTCAGCCATGCTGCGCCTCCCACTGTGTCTGTGCTGGGGTTCCTGATCTCCCTACATATACCTTCTCCTAGGCAATGAAGAGGGCCTCCCCGGTGGCGCAGTGGTAAAGAATCCGCCTGCCAGTGCAGGAGACCCAAGAGACACGAGTTTGATCCCTGGGTCAGGAAGATCCCTGGGTCAGAAAGATCCCCTGCAGCAGGGCATGGCAACCCACTCCAGTATTCTTGCCTGGAGAATCCCGTGGACAGAGGATCCTGGAGGGCTACAGTCCATGGGATGCCAAAAGTCGGACACAACCGAAGTGACTTAGCACACTCGCATGCTAACTTAGGAGCAGCCAGATGGAAGAGATGCATGGGTATGTGGGAAGGAGGGCAGGGCTTCCAGGCCGTCTCCCCAAATCTCCACGTGTTGACCCACCTGGAAGCCCCTCAGAAGCAGTTTCAGGGGCATGTAACGGGATTCAGAGCAGGGAGCATCCCTCAGGCTTGGGGGGCGGGGTACCAAGAGGAGACTTGTGACAGAGCCTGGCCCCTCTCAAGCTGCCTGAGGCCCCACACAGGATGTGCCCCCTCGTGGCCACAGGAAAGAAACACATATGTGCTGTTTATGCTCTTTGCTTTTTTTTTAATTTACTTTTTTTGGCTGCGCCTGGCGGCCTGTGGAATCTTAGTTTCCCGACCAGGGATTGAACCTGCACCTCTGCACTGAAAGCAGGGGGTATTCACCATCAGACCACCAGGGAAGTCCCTCTGCTCTTTCTTAATTTTGGAGATGAGAAAAAAGCTAGAGGTTTGGGGTGAGAGGGACTTCAAGAGCCTTGACCTTGCTTTGTCCCAGCAGAAGGAAGCAAATGCTCAGACCACCACACCAGGAGCCCCCATGAGAGTGGTTTGCACTCAGCACACACCATGTCCCAATCATCCATCTGATCATCCATCTGTCCATGTCTGGGTCCTGCTAAACACCCCATCAGGCATCTTGTCTTATTTCTCTATCTTCCCACTCTCAGCAGTATCCAGCACATTCCAGGCCCTCCGTAAACCCTGCTTCACTACTCTCAGGAGGCCCCCTCTTATCCAAAGTGGTTCAGACTCAGAGCACTTTGGTGCTCCAAAAGCACCACGCCTCAAAAGGGGCAAGGGTGGCATACAGTGGCGGCACCAAGAGCGCAGCTGCAGAGAAGTCGGGCAAGGGCAAGAGAAGTAGAACCAGAGCAGAGGCAGAGCTGAGAGGCCTTCTCAGGCCACACAGGGCGGCTGTCACAGCCCCCTTGCAAAGGCAGAGCCTCGGCAAGGGCACAGGCAGCTGTCAGAGGCACCCAGACCCTTATCATCATCCATCCAGTAGGACCTGACTACAGTCGGCTCAGAGTGCCAAAAAAAAACACCCAACTTAATGAATATGGACAGCAGGAAGGTACTACATTGAGCCTGACCGCCCCCCAAGCCCTTTTCTCAACCTCTGTACTTTGCTGAAAATATCAACTAGGCTCACACTAGACCCAGACGGCTCCTGCAGAGATTATCTTTCCATGGCTTGACCACAAGCACCCTGTGTCTTAAGACAGTAATGTACAACCTGCCCCGGACTCGAGGAATGACTGATCTAGCCAGCTGTGACCAGATGTGTGAGCACAGATAGCCTACATTGCCCAAAACCTGCAGCTTAACCATGTCTGAGATTGTCAGAGAGCTTGATTCATAATTATCTCCACCGAGCACCAACTCAACAGACATGAATTTGAACAAACTCTGGGAGATAGTGAAGGACAGGGGAGCCTGGCAGGCTACAGTCCATGGGGTCACAAAGAGCTGGACACGACTGAGCAACTAACATTTCCTACCTTCTGGAAGATACATTTACTTGCTCAGAAAATACCAACAGACTAAGTGTATCTTCAAGCCCTGTGGGTTTCCAAGTTATCATGATTCAAATAAGGTAAAGGGACGTGAGTTTCCAGCATTGTGTATCACATGCTTCCAGTGACCCATCTGGGTAAACGCTGGTTGCGGAAGCAGTTACACTGCTTCTTTTTCAGCTTTCGTAACCACCAGAAGCCACCTGGAGCCCTTAACTAAATGTTGGCTTTGTTTGTATTTTTTGTTGGGTAACTCCTGCTCTAAAAATCCAAACATCACAGACAAAGCTAAAATCTCCTTGACAATCTGTATTGTCCCTACTTCCAGGCTCCCCTCCCAGGGTAACCACAGTTATGTGTGTGCTTAGTCGCTCAGTCGTGTCCAACTCTTTGTGACCCCATGGACTGTAGCCCGCCAGCCTCCTCTGTCCGTGGAATTCTCCAGGCAAGAATACTGGCATGGGTTGCCATGTCGTCCTCCAGGGCATCCTCCCAACCCAGGGATGGGACCCAGGTCTCCTGCATTGCAGGCAGATTCTTTACCATCTGAGTCATCGGGGAGGCCCATAACCACAATTATGAATTTGTTATATTCCTCGCCAAATTTTTTTCTCTTCATTTAAATATTAAATGCAAATGTATGTACATGTAGAAACAGCTATTTCACTTTACATAGAGATTTTACAATCAAATAATGTCACAGTCTAAATATGGTTCTACAGCTTGCTATTTTGTCTCATACAACATCTTCTTAACTGCTGTGTAATATTCCCTTCATGCGTTTCATGGTCTGTTTAACTATTCCAGTATTATTCCGCTAACTATGGCTGGTGTACAAATGTGGGCATATATCCCCATACACTGCTGGAGTTATAGGGCTGAAGAGCTTTTATTTTTATCCTATGCTTTTTTTTTTGACTGCACCACGTAGTCTTAGTTGCGGTATGTGGGATCTTTGCTGACACGTGCAGCATCTTTAGTTACAGCACGTGGGATCTTGTTGCCTGACCAGGGATTGAACCCAGGCCCCCTGCATTAGGAGCCTGGAGTCTTAACCACTGGACCACCAGGGAAGTCCCACTGTATTTGATTTTAATTTGCTTTTCTCTAATTACAAGCAGTATTACAAGCGATACTAAGAACCCTTCAATGGCAGCCCACTCCAGTGTTCTTGCCTGGAGAATCCCATGGACAGAAGAGCCTGGCAGGCTACAGTCCATGGGGTTACAACAGTCAGACGCGACTTAGAGACTAACCCACCAGAGAAAGACTACCCTCGATTCGGCAGCAAGTGACAACTGTCCTTAAGATTTCTTTTTTTTTTTCCCCCTGATAGAAAAAGAAAACACTTGGAAAATGAAAATAATAAATTTTCTATTCAAATGTAAAAAAAAAAAAAAAGAACCCTTCACATTTTGGATATTTGGACATTTATATTTCCTGTACTGTGAACTCCTCAGTCATTCTGTTACAAACATTTTCTCCCAGTGTGTGCCTTGTCCTTCAGACATTGTTTTTGGTACGTCAACCAGAGAGACATTTTTATCTTTTTTTTTGCTTTTATAATTTGTGTTTATTCCACATTTAAAAAGATAATCTCTTTGTTTTTATTTTGGTGACTGCTCTGAGGCACCAGTGTAACATTCCTCTTTTACTCATGGGAGACACCATTCTCTTGGCCCAGCCTATGACGTAGTTCATCTTTTTGTCGCTTATTTGAAATGTAGCATTTATTAGAGACTATATCTGTGATTCCATCCTGTCTATGAATCCTGTCTCCCTGCACTAATACCAACGGTTGTTAATTACTGTTCATAGTAGCAGAATATTTAAATAGGTGATGCTACATCCCACTTGGTTGACTAAGATTTAATGAATATTTTTAAAGATTAGTGAGTATGAAAACTGTATACTAAAGTAGATATATCTGTACAAAATAATAAAGTAAAAGCTGAATATACATTTTTATATACACTGTAATATGCATGAACAAGGACTAAAATGAATTTGAAGAAATGAAGTGCTTCCATGAGAGGGGTAGAAATGCAGTCCTGCTCATTTTCTTTTTAAATTTTGTTTCAAGCTATCATAATGTTCTCTTACTAATAAACAAACTTCCCAGCATTCCCCAGCCATGAGAGGTTCTGTGCTCATTTTTGCCTCCACGTGAGGTTGGTCCTGACCGTTCTTCAGGCCTGTTTTGTACTTGTGGTTCCAGATAAAACCTACGTGGTTGACTTGAGTAAGGAGCGAACCATGTCGCTGTCCATCGAGCCACGGCCCAACAAACTGAAACGCGAGTTTGTCCCCAGCTGCTTCGTGTGCCTGAACTCTCGGACCTGCAGCACCAACCTCACCTTGACAGCTGGCTCCAAACACACTATCTCCTTCCTCTGTGATGATCTCACACGCCTGTGGATCAACGCCGAGAAAACCATAAGTACGATCCTGCCCTGTCTCAGTGGGGTCCGCTGGGTGGGTTGTAAATAATCTGATCACCAGCAGGGCAGGGTGAGCAAGGGCAACCGGCAAGCACAGAGTGAGGTAGAGACACAGCTCCTTTTAGGACCAGCAGCCTCAGTGGGGACATGCTTCCTTCAAAAGCAGGTAGCGTCCCCCATGTCCATGCTCACGTCTCCTCTGCCCAGCCTCCAGTCTCCCTCTTTTGAGGTCCTTGTAGCCTTCCCTAACCTCCCCCATGCGCACCCGCTGCTCCCACTCTCACTGCCTGCTTTTCTTCTCTTGCATAAGAGCAAGTCTTGAGGTCAAAGACTTTGGCTTCTTCCACTTTTTTTAACCCCTTTAGTTACTAGCCGTGCCAGACGGGTGCTCGTCACGTAAGAAATGTCCCATCAGTGGAGAGCAGCAAAGCCAGGAGGCACCTCCTCCTGGCGACCATCATCTCTCACATGGATGCTCTTAGGGTCTCCACCGAGGCATTAGCTGGGTCCAGGAGAGGTGAAGCAGCTAGCCCGAGGCCACCCTGATAGGAAGCAGCAGAGCTGAGACGCCAGCTGAGATCTCCCCAGCTCCACTCTGCTCTAATCACTAAGCAGAACTGCTTCCCCACAGGCAGGGACGCTGAGCAGTAGGGCTGGGTGCAGGAAAAATACCTACACTTGGCCCATGTGGCACTTGGCGTCTAAGATATAGGTTGTCTTAGAGATGAGAACTGGCAGCAAACAAGAAGAGAAATTTTCAACCCTGACTCCTCCCCAGAAGGTGGTCTGCCAGTTTAGTGGAGAGTAAGAAAGCGAGAGCAGGGGGTGAGCTGGGAAAGGAGCACCAGGGAGGCAGGAATGAAGGAAGAGGAGAGACCAAAGGGAGAAGCGAGAAAGCCTCAGGCTAACTTGAGAGCTGGAGAGGATGCGCTGCCGGTCTCCTCCCAGCTGAGCACCACCTGCCCCTCTTTCACAGGCTGCTTGGACCACCGGTACTGCCACCGGATGCGCTACTCGCTCCAGCTGCCACCGTCCGTCTTCCAGCTGCCTGTGCAGCTGCACGACTTCACCTGGAAGCTCCTGGTGCCCAAGGACAGGCTGAGCCTGGCGCTGGTGCCGGCCCAGAAGCTGCAGCAGCACACGCACGAGAGAGTCTGCAACACCAGCTTCAGCTACCTGGTGGCCAGTGCCGTGCCGGGCCAGAACCTTTACTTCGGCTCCTTCTGCTCTGGAGGGTCCATCGAGCAGATCCAGGTGAAGGAGAACATCTCGGTGACCCTCCGCACCTTTGCCCCCAACTTCCAACATGAGAGCGCTAAGCAGGACCTGACTGTGTCCTTTATCCCCCACTTCAAAGGTAAGGGTGTCTTTCACTCTCTCCCCATCTCCAGGCCCCTTAGCCGTTCTCGTTGGAGAACTCATTTTGCTTTTGTGATCAACTTAATTGTCGATTTGAAGAGAAAGGGGTACCTGAGTGGGTACCTGATGAGGAATCCTAATCCTGAGTTTACCATTAGGCTAGTGTAGACAATTCCAGGAGTTAGAAATAAGTCTCTGACATCACTCTCTGACAATAGGAGGTGATGGTTGGTAGGCAGCGGAACAAATAATCAGGTCTCGAGCCTTTTTTGGAAGCAGGCAGGGCATAAATGAGAACTAACCATAGTCTCAAGTCCTGGATTCTTGAGGTGGTAACATAAAAATCCTTATGCAGACATGCTTATGATTCTGCTTTGACAATTCAGAATGTGGTTCAGAGGACACAGAGGAAGGAATATGGAGAGAGAGATGAATCTTTGGAGCATTCTCTTGCATGGGGGAGCAGAACCCTCCTGGGGGGCCGGTGCATGATCTTCTCAGGCAGTAAATGAGGTTTAAATCGGTCACAATGGATGAACTCTATATGGCTGATTTTGAAATTCACGGTCACCGTTACAAAGTTTTCAGTTCATTTTTAAATTCACCGAGACTTTAATTCAAGGTTTACTCCATAGTTTTGTTCTCAGAGCCGTGAGTGGGAGGGAGATGAATCTTTGGCCGGTGAGATCAAGGTCAGTCCAGGCTGTCTGGTGTCTTCTAGTTTACCAGTGAAACTCCTTCTGGGGAGTCTTTGAAAATAAGACACACCATCCTCAGTGTGGAGGGTTGGGGTTTTATCTTATCCGAAGGTAAGGAGTGGATTAGAGACCCTTTCAGCTTTGCCATTCTAGAATTCCTCCCAGAACCTGAAGTTTTCTAAATCTCCAAAATAGAAATCAGTATATTCCAGTCCCACCACGGTGCAGAGCATTAGATGAATGTTAGCTCCGTTGAGGGCATATTTCTTTCTTTCCATTTTTAACTTTTCTGGCCGTGCCGAGTGGCATGTGGGATTTTAGTTCCCCAACCAAGAATTAAACCTTCGTCCTTTGCATTGGAAGGCGATTCTTAACCACTTGACCACCAGGGAAGTCCTGCAGGCATTTCTGAAAAGAACCTGAGATAACCACCAGTTTGGCAAACTTGGCCTGTTTTATGTTTGGTTGGTTTTTTCAAAAGGCCTGAGAACCTCCTTGAAGATTATTCTTTTGACCAATATGGCAGCCACAGACCACAGGTGGCAGTTTACATTTAAATCAATAGTAAATGAAATTAAAAATTCAGTTCCTCAGTCACACCAAGTACTTTCCAAGTCTTGCAACAGACACCTGTGGCTGTGACCACTCTCCTGGCCGGTGCCGATCCAGAGCTTCTCCGTCATGGCGGGATGCTCTGTGGTCTGCTGTAACATCATCTCCTCCACCTTCCTGTTCTCTCCATCTTCTTTAAAAATAACTTATTTACTTTATGTTTGCTTGCACTGGGTCTTCGTTGCTGCCTGCCGGCTTTCTCTAGTTGTGACGCGCAGGGGCTACTCTTTGGTGCGGTGCTTGGGCTTCTCATTGTGGTGGCTTCTCTTGTTGCGGAGCACAGGCTATGGAAGCTCGGGCTTCAGTCGTTGCAGCACATGGGTTCAGGAGCGTAGAGCTTAGTCACTCTGAGTCACGTGGAGTCTTCCCCGGCCAGGGATAGAACCCGTGTCCCTTGCTTTGGCAGGCAGATTCTTGTCCACTGTATCCCCAAGGAAGAACTGTGTTCTCTCCATCGTGATTGAGTGAAACAACATCTGAGTGGATTCTCTTCCCTTTCCTGCAGAAGAAAGTGTCTTCACAGTGACCCCAGACACGAAAAACAAGGTCTACCTGCGGACCCCTAACTGGGACCGGGGCCTACCGTCCCTCGCATCAGTGTCCTGGAACATCAGCGTGCCCCGAAACCAGGTGGCTTGCCTGACCTTCCTCAAAGAGCGAACAGGTGTGGTCTGCCAAACCGGGCGTGCATTCATGATCATCCAAGAGCAGCGGGCCCACGCCGAGGAGATCTTCAGCCTGGAGGAGGAGGTGCTGCCCAAGCCAAGCTTCCGCTATCACAGCTTCTGGGTCAACATCTCCAACTGCAGCCCCATGAGTGGGAAGCAGCTAGACCTGCTTTTCTGGGTCTCGCTTACCCCAAGGACCACGGGTAAGGTCTTTTGGGGGTGGTGGTGGACAGCAAATTGTTGGCTTAAGAGTCGGGAGCAAGCCTGGAAGGCAAGTCAGAAAGCATGGATTTCAGCCCTGGCTGTCCATGTATCAGTTAGCTATTGAATCAGTAATTCTGAGTAACAAACCACTCCAGAATGCAGTGGTTTAAAAACAGCCATTTGTAATTTCTCACATGTTGGCTGGGCATTTCTGGTCTGAGCTGGGCTTATCGGATTCATTCACTCAAGCCCCTGTGGGCAGCTGCAGGTGGGCTAGAGAACTTTGTCAGTCTTGACCAAACACTCTCACATTCTGGGGCCCAGACAAGATCAGCAGGGACAACTGGGATTCCTTGGCTCTACTCCACGTGGATTCTTACCCTCTAACCCAGGCCCCTTCTCATGGCAAAGCTAGAGAGATCCAAGAGAGGCTGGGGGAAGCATGCTAGGTCACCTGATGCTTAAGATTAGAAACTCATACCCCGTCCCTGTGACAGCATTGGTTTGGTCAACTCAGATTCAAGGGGAGGACAGGTAGGCTCCCCCTCTTGGTGGGAGGAGCTGCAAAATCACACAGTAAAGGACATGGTTTGGGGAGCGGGGAGAATTGGGCATTTTTTGTAGTCAATCTACTACTGACCTCTTTCTGACATAGAGAAAGTCTCTTTTGCCCTCTGATCTTCCTCATCTTCCTTCTGTAGAGAATAGATGACTGTAACTACCCTGTAAAATTTTCACTGGGCATTCAGAGTTGGTGACTCAGATGTGAGAACCTGAAAAGTGGGACACGGACGCATGGCACCAGCACTTTTTATTTAGTCCAGTGAAGCATCAGAATCCCTGAAGGCCCTTGGTCGTGAGCCATGATGAGGATTTTGCTTTTATGCCCAGGGTAGCAGCATCCACTGGAGGGTTTCAGGTAGTCTGTGCTGGGGCCATGTTTGCATTGGATTCCAAGATAGTCACAGAGCATCCCAGTGTTGGAACCATGGAGATTTGTTCCCTGACCTCTTCTCTTTTTGATGGTCAGATAGACTGTGTGTCCATCCAGGTGGATAGATTGTGACCACCCAGGCCACACAGGTGGTCAGCAGCAGGAGCATCGACAGGGACCAGAAACCACATGTGAAAAGCTCGCCCACACTCAGATTAGCTCCTGGGTTTTTTCCTTCTCTTCCATTCATTTTCTGTCATTTATGTCTAGTCCTGTTTTTCTCTCAGTCTCACCTTTTGTTTTCTTGTTGAGCCAGCCAGAAAGTCTAAATCCCAGCTTGGTGCAGGGCTCTCTCTCTGACTGCTTTTCCTTTTCATTTGTACAACTGCAGGAGAAGGACAGCACACATGAGACAACCCTCTCCTAACTCCTTCTCCTCTGACTTTTGACTCCCTGCTTTCTTCTACACTCTTCTCTCCTCCAACTCGGGCTGTGGCGATTGGGGGAGCACAGCTGGGATAGGCCAGGAGTAGCCTTTGGAGTAGATCTGGTAGGTCTCCCAGTTCACTGTGTAACAAACTACCCCAAGATTTAATGGCTTAGATGGTCACCATTTTTTTATGCCCACACTCCATGGGTCAGGAGGACTTCCCAGGTGGCACTACTGGTAAAGAATCCATCTTCCAATGAAGGAGAAGTAAGAGACACGGGTTCCGTCTCTGGGTCTGGAAAATACCCCAGAGGAGGGCATAGCAGCCCACTCCAGTACTCTTGCCTGGGAAATCCCATGGACAGAGGAGCCTGGCGGGCTACAGTCCATAAGGTCGCAAAGGGTCAGACATGACTGAAGCGACTCAGCATGCACGCATGCAGGCATGGGTCAGGAATTCAGACAGGGTACAGCAGGTGGCTCATCTCTGTTCTAAGATATTGGGAGCCTCTGCCAGATGCCCTGAACAGCTGCGGGGGGTAGGCTGGGATGGTTCACCTTTGTTCACTTTCAAAGCTGGGTGGGACCCTTGGGTTTTGTTTTTTTTCTCCCTCCTGGAGTCTCAACATGGCCGCTTGAGCTTCCTCACAGCATGGTGGTCTCAGCATAGTCAGACTGCTTACATGGTAGCTGGATTTTCCTCAGGAAACACAAGACGCTTGCACATTTCTAAAAGGTTAGGCGCATACCAGCTCAGCTCATATTCAAGAGGAGAGGAAGCAGATTTCCCTGAATGTGTGAGGAGTGGCATGTGCATATGGGCAGGGAAGGAATGGATGGCGGCCATCTTTGAAGACTGTCTACTGAAGTTTGTCACCAGGCTAAACTAACCTCACATGTCTCCTCATCTCTCTCCCTTGTGTCTCTGCTCACAGACCTGACTGTCATCATCCTCACGGTGGTGGGAGGTGGCGCCTTACTGCTGTTTGCCCTCGGATTCATCATATGCTTCGTGAAAAAGAAGTAGGTGGAATTTCTCAAACTCTTCTCCTGAGCTGACACCTCCTCATATCACACAATCCAGAGCTGTCATTAATTATTGACTTTTTTTCCTTGCTTTCCATTGACCGCCCCCCCCTCCCCCGCCCCTCCCCGCAAAGATCAATCTTAAATACTATTGCTAGGGGGGAATTCCCTGGAAGTCCAGCAGTTAGGATTCCTAGCTTTCCCTACCTCGGGCACAGGTTTGATCCCCGGTCAGGGAACTAAGATACCACAAGCTGTCTGGCATAGCCAAAAAAAAAAAGGAGCATAAACAGTAGTGCCAGATGTGAAGTATGCTTG
The DNA here is from genome assembly GCF_027580195.1 of Bos mutus. NCBI lineage: Eukaryota > Metazoa > Chordata > Mammalia > Artiodactyla > Bovidae > Bos > Bos mutus. Next base: position 54,272,774 of record NC_091638.1, read on the forward strand.
GGGGTGGGGTTGGCGTAGAAACCCCCTACCTAGCAGGAAAAAAAAAAGAAAACACACATGTGGTGACATTGTAGCCTGCAGTGTTTAGGCAGCTGCCTCAGCACAAGCTCCCTGTGAATCATTTACTGTCTGCTCATTAGACTGCGGTCCTCATGGGGGTGATGCTGGCAGAAAAAGCTCACGTAAGCCCTGCCAGACCAGGCCTGTGAACCTGCTCCACTGTCACCTTGAGGTACACATGCACGCTGCCCAGCTTGTTGTCCTCCAGTTTTTTAAACAAACTGTCTGTTTATGCTTGTTTGTTGGCCTCCAGACGGGTACCAGAAAGCCAGCCCTGTGGGCAAGAGCAAGGAAGAGCCAGTTAACTGACTCAAGTCTCACCTTCCACCCCCTCGGGATGACAGCTTCTTTTTTATGAGAGGACAGGGTTGACCTTTTCAGAGGTTCACCTTAGTCCACGCTGCTACCAGATTTCATCAATTCTGCTCGTATTTCTGATTAAAGCCATGGGCGGAGGGGGCAGTGGGGGGTGCGTCTGTTTTCCTTAGCAAAAAAACTAAAAAAAAATTTTTTTTATTAACCGGGGCCATGAGCAAACAGTTGAAATTGCTGATCATCAGTGAGACTGTCTAGAAATGTCTCTGCTGATGAGGACGGGCTGGCAGGTCCAGGGGAGACGTCTTCTCGGTGAAATGGGATTGCACATGTCTTGCATGAGGGGAAAGGACTTCTTTTAATGACGTATCATCGTAAGGTTTCTCTCAGGAAACTTTCCCGTCTGGGGTGCATGGTATGCTCAACCCAGATGGGAAAGCGTGTCATTAATACTGAGAGCCAGCTTCCTGCTCAGGAGGGAATTGGGCAGGGAGGGGAGGGACCTGCACTTGCCTCCATCCCTAAAGTGCCCCAGTCCGGGCCTGAGAATCCTCAGCCCCCTCCTTGCTGTGGGGGAGGCTACTGGCTGGCAGATTTACATAAGGCTCCTCCATCCCCAAGTTAGGGTGGGAGGGAACGCGGCTTCTGTAAGGGGGAAGAAGGGCAGACAGTGCCGTTGAACTTGTTCCTTAAGCATGTATTTCCTGGGACTTCCCTGGTGGTCCAGTGGCTAAGACTCCACGCTCCCAATGCAGGGGCCCTGGGTTCGATCCCTAGTCAGGGACCTAGATCCCACATGCCACAGTTAAAGATTCCGTCTGCTGCAATGAAGACCTGGCACAGCCAAGTAAAAAAATTTTTTTTAAAAAGCGTGTATTTCCTGAGGGTCTTCTGGGCCTTAGGAACCAAATGAGGTGTTGGGGATACACAGGAGACAGAAGAGCTTAGTGGGGACAAGAACGGCGCTGTAGGAGCACACGGGAGGTCATCATTACAGGACTTCAGGCTGGAGCCCTGGCAGCCCGTTGTTCTGGCCGGGGAACCCAGCGTTACAAGGTACATGTGCTGGATTTATTTTTATCTCAGAAAAGTCCGGGTTCATCATTAGCGAACCGCCAGCCAGCGAACTGCGTTATGTGATCCCTTATGCTGATTGAGCTAATATCCTCCATTTGAATCTCTGATTGGCTAAAAAGTCAGCCTACCCCGCTTTTCACTGGTGGAGATGGACAGCGAGGCTTTGTTTTTGAGGCAGGGAGTGCTAATGCCTGTCCACGTCCAAGTACCAAAGAACATTACAAACCAAGCGTCACTGGTGGCGGGGGGAGTCGGGCACCCTGGGCTGACTTTTGTCTTGTTGGTTGCTCTTTCCTCTGTTGGAGGTTACTGCTGAAGGGACTGGCTCCCTCTGCTCCTTCTGATTCCAAACTGTCCCCAACTCCAACTAAAAACTAAGATACAACCTTCCATCCTGAGTCTTGTGTGCTGTCATTTAGAATCGAAATGGACGTGGCTTGTACACGTGCAAAAGTGAGCTGAAGTGTTAGCTACAGGAAAGAATTCAAAGTCATGGGAGGCTGGCCTGGGCATGCCCATTTCTGCAAGGAAAGGGTATTATCAGACCCTCCACCTTTGGACACCACGGGAGTAATCAAAGCAAATGGAGGCACAGATGGTGTTGAGAATGCCCACTCTACACCACTCTCTGCTCCTTAAGTTTCCACCTTAAAAACTGGAGACAGAGTTGGTCCCTCCTAAATGTTCTCTGAGGACAGCAATTTCCATTTCAAATGCTAAAGCGACCTGAGGGACTCGGAGAGACATGGGTATAATTGACCCTGAAGGATCTATTATACATTCCAGTAGGGACATACAGTTGATGGGCCTCTGAGGTCACATTCTTCCTGACTTCTGTCTGTTTCCCTCCCTCAGTAAGAAAAAGAAGATCACCAAGGGCCCGGCTGTAGGCATCTACAACGGGAACGTCAACACCCAGATGCCGATGCAGCGGAAGAAGTTTCAGAAGGGGCGCAAGGACAATGACTCGCACGTGTATGCCGTCATCGACGACACCATGGTATACGGGCATCTGCTGCAGGATGCCAGCGGCCCTTTATCCAGGCAGAGGTGGACACCTACCGGCCCTTCCAGGGGCCCACAGGGGACTTCCCTCCCTCCCCACCCCCCACAAACTCCAGGGCCCCGACCGTCAAGCTGGCCACAGATGAGCCGCCCCCTGGCTCCCCTCCTGAGTCTGAGAGCGAGCCGTACACCTTCTCCCACCCCAAGGACGGGAAGGTCAGCAACAGAAGCACAGACACTCCTCTGCTGGACGCCCACGAGCCCACGGAGCCCGGGGAATAACAGGGACCCACCCAAAGACTTGGCATACGGCAGGGCACTGAGAAGCCCTTTAGGGTTCCCACCCAGATATCCTGAAGACAAGGAATTGTGTGGAAGGACAAAAGGAGGTTTTTCCTGAATGCCACCAACTTCTGATTTCCACGTGGACTCACTCCGCCGCTGAGACGTTGAACATGATGATTTGTGATCCGGATGCTATCATCTCCGGGCATGTCCTTTAAACTCAGGTTGGGTTGTAACCAGCCCATAATGAGAGGGAAGCGGCTGAATCACCCAGGACAGGGCTGCAGCGAGCCCCACATTTGGGTTTAGACCTCTTCAGGTTGACAGTGTTGATCCCTGGGTCCTTGCTCTCACTGGGGAGCCCCTGGATGAAAATGTCAGTGTGCTTTTTTAACTATTATTATTTATTGGGTGGTCCTGGGTATTTAAGAAGTCAAACGGGTTGCCATGCAGCTCGTCTCACCAGACATAGTGGCAGCTCATGCTCACTGATTAGATGGCTGGGTTTTGACTTCTGCCCACCACTAGATAAACATGTGCCTGTCCTCTGGGAGGTGGGAATAATTTGCAGTTTCTCCAGCCGGAAAACAGTGTGTGTGTGTTTGAGGGCACTGACGCACATCTGCTTTGAGGAGAGACTTGCTGGTTGTCTTGCTCTGCATGTGGTTCTCTCGCTGCAAAAATCCGTCTTGAGTCGCATTGTTGTCCTTGGATCTAGGAATAAGAGAAATGTCCTGGAATTGCGGTGTGTGGCTCCACCCAGCTGCAGCAACGCTTTAACGTTTAAACAGAAACGTAGAGAGTATTTTCATCCTCTAGAAGCGTTGAAAGAGGATTTCCGTGGTGGCTCAGTGGTGGGGAGTCTGTCTGCCAGTGCATGAGACACGGGTTTGATCCCTGATCTCTGAAGATCGCACATGCCTCAGGTCCGCCGAGCCCGTGTGCCACCATCGAGCCAGCACTCTAGAAGCCGGGGACGCAACTCCTGCACACTACAGCAACCAGAAAAGCCCGAGCACCACAACAAGAGAAAAGCCTGCCCAGCAACAAAGACCCAGCACAGCCAAAAAGATATAAGCAAACAAAAGCATACACTAGAAAAATAACATTGAAAGGTACAGGAGAGAGTGGCCACTCGTATTAGTTGCTAAGGCTACTGCAACAAATTACCGCACGCATGGTGGCTTGAAACAACACGCGTTTCCTATCTGACTGTTCTGGAGATCAGAAGTGCAAAACGGGTTTCCCTGAGCTAAAATCCGCGTGTCAGCAGAGCTGTGCTCCTTCTGGGGGCTCCAGGGGCGAATCCGTCTCCTTGCCTTTTCCAGCTCATAGCAGCCTCTCACATTCCTTGCCTCCAATCATGGCATTGTGACACTGCTGTTGTTCAGTCACTCAGTGGTGCCCAACTCTTCGCAACCCCATGGACTGCAGCACACCAGGCTCCTCTGGCCTCCACTCTCTCCCACAGCTTGCATCTCTCTTCTACTGACAAGGACCTTTCACTTACAAACCTCACCCGGGTAATCCAGGGTCATCTCCCCGTCACAGGATCTTTCATTACACTGAAGATCCCCTTTGCCCTGTAAGGTAACATATCCATAGGTTCCAGGCATTAGCACATGGACCTTTCTCCTGCCTACCACACTCTACCCGCCCCAGGAGAGACTACAGAATGTTCCAGCCTACAGATGTGTTTTGTTAGGCCTGCAGCATCTTTTTAAAGAATTACTCACCAACATTTGAAATGATAAAATGTTTACATAACAAATCTGGATCGGAAGATCTGGCCATGCTGGGACTTGCGTGCTCATCAGAAAATAGCCGTCTGGAGTTGACACACAGCTGCTCTCTAGAGGGGGCACCTGATTCACCCATTCCCTGCAGGCCACACCTCTCCCTATCGCCTCCCACAGAGGCTGAGGGTCTGTTGCTGTGGGTGAGTGCCCTTCAGGGCTGCTTCTCTCATAATGGAAAGTTCAGGACCCATACCTCAAGTGACATAAAAAGACAAGTCTTGAGGTTGATGTGTGCTTCAGGAAAGTTGTTTTTTCACACCCAGCCCACATCCTTCATTTATACTAATTACCAGCCCAGCTCCTGCAGGCGTTTGCCTTCGTGGCCCCTGCTCTCGTCCAGGAGGAAAAGGATTGTGTTATGGCTTGTCAGCACAGTCCCAAGGTCAATATTTCTGTGGCAAAACCTCCTTTAAAAAATAGATGCGGGTTGTCAAATTCAGTGGCTTCACCTTGGAAATGCACTGTCTGGACTTGTCCCCTTGCTACTTTGCCTCCATGAAAAGTTTTGCAATCATCTAAATGCTGTGAGGTCCAAGGTCTCTTGAATTCTTTCCAGAAAGAGGAGTATTATTTTTATTGTGTCTTTGGTGCTCCCTGTGACGCTTTTACTCTGAAAGGCTGGCTCTGCCCACGGACCCTCATTGTCTTGGCCTGAGATGCTGGCAAAGCCCCTCCAGGAAGGACCAGAGGAGGTCTGTGGCTCCTTTCCTTTCACTGAAATTGTATCACTATTTAAAACCATCACTGGGGCCCCGCTCCTCCATTCTCTGCCTTCTCCAACCTCTTGGCCTCTTCTGAGGGTCACTCAGCGCTCGAAATTCCACCCCCAAAGTGTGGCTGTCCTCACACACATCATCTTTACCTGCAGGGGCCCCACGTGGCCATTCCTTTAACCAAGAGCTCAAAACTCCAGGCCACGTTACTATCTCCTGAGACCTCAAGTCAATCTCCAAAAACATGCCTCCTTGAAGGGGCCAGACCGATATACCCTTGGCTCTTCCCTTTAAAGCTCAGGCCCCATTTCTGTAACATATTTCAGGGTCACTGAAAACCAAACACATTTGTCAAAGCCTAGCTGGTGCCAGCAGATTGCCCTCCAGGCCACGTCTGCCCTCGCCCTCAAGCCCATCCTCTGACGAAGCCTGGCTCGGGCAGGACTGATTAATGCTGCAGCCATTTTGCAAGGTTGGGTGGGGCCGGCGGGGGGGTCGGGGGGGTCGGTCTCAAGGAAGAGCCAGGGGGAAAAGCAGAAGTCTATGGGACATAACCTTGGTGAGGGTTAGGACAGATTCGTGGGATCTGCAATGCTTAACTCAAAATAATTTATTTGTTGTAGATACTTTTTAGGCAGCATTTTGTTCATTTCCTATACTTTTTTAAATAAACAAATATACAGAAAAAAAGAGGTATCAGGTTGTTTAAATGCTTTGGCAGCTTGTCCCCTGGGTCAGCTGAAGCCCTCATTGCCCGGTTGTTGACTGAGACAGGTTCAGCAGGAGCTCAACGCATTCCATCTTCTCTGCTCAACGCATTCCATCTTCTCTATGTGTTTATGTTCCAGCAGGCTGGGCTTTGAGCTGCCAGTGGGTGACTCAGAGGCCAGAGTTTGTTCTGTTCTGTTCTTGCTGAGGCAGCCGGAGTCCCCTCTGCATGACCCTCCTAATACCTGTCCCCTATTGAGGCCACCTTGGCCACTAACTGCTCAGTGGCTCAGTTCAAGAACCCACCTGCAGTGCAGGAGCCGCAGGAGACTCGGGTTCCATCCCTGGGTCAGGAAGATCCTCTGGAGGAGGAAATGGCAACCCACTCCAGTATTCTTGCCTGGAAAATCCCATGGACTGTAGCCCACTGGGCTACAGTCCATGGGGTCACAAAGAGTCAGACTCGACTGAGCACACACGAAAACATATGCACACTGCTCTAAGCCCAGTGCAGCTCACCAGCCAACAGAACAGAGGCAAAGGGAGAGTGGTGGGAGGGGAACCTCCAGGTGGGCGCCTGCGCACTTGGACAGGAGACCCAAGTGCTCGAGGGAGACGGAGTACTGCTGTGTAACGAACCAGCCCAGACCCTAATGGCTTAAGAATAATCGTGTATTCTGCCACAAACCTAAGCTGAGCAGGACTCAGCGTGGATGGCTTCTCTGTGCTCTGTGCGGCCTCTGGGGCAACTCAACTAGAATCCACTTTCAAGATGGTGCATCACGCAGCCAACAAGTTAGCGCTGGCTACCAGCTAGGAGCTTTGATTCCTCATCACAAGGACTGCTCACTCCACAGGGCTTTCTGGACTTCACAACCCAGAGGCTGAATTCCCAGGGCGAGTGCCCCCAGAATCAGACCAGTGTCTCGAATCCTGGGCCTGGAACCTGGCCCAGTGTCACATCCATTCTAGCCTATGGGTACGTCAGTCTCAGAACCTCAGATTTAAGAGGGTACGGACACAGCATCACAAAAGAACATTACATTCGTAGAGAAGTGACAAGACAAAGGAGAAGTACTCAGCTTCTAGGAGTGGCAAATTGTGGAAAGCTAAGAATATGGGGAAAACAAATGGAAAATACAGTTCTTAGCAAAGTGCATTGTGTCGATTTCTCTGGTGTTGTCTCCCGGCTAAGAGTGTAGAGTTGTCTCTGGTGATTAAGAATCGTTCTGTCCTTCCTGGTAAAGAGGGGGAGGACAGAGAGCTTTTCTTGTGTCTGTTCCTTCTTAACTGCCTTCAATTCAAAATAATCCTCATGCCAGTCTGGCATATTTTGGGGTAGAATACCCTAAATCCCTCACTTTCCCATTTGAAACATAAGTTTCATATATTAAAAGTTGAGTTGGCAGCTGTGCAAAGAGGCTGGAATGAGAAGTAGCAAAATAAGAGATCTGCAGAGGCAGAGAAAAGCCTAAATGGAAGAAGGGGAAAAGAACAAACCTAAGTCTCTTGCCCATGTCTTAATGAATCAGTCTCTCAGACCCAGGAAGGAGTCACTCGGTGAAACAGCTGTGTTTCATTTTAGGAAGCTGTGCTGCAGGCAGGAGCGGGAGCCTGCTTAAGTCCAGCCTTTATATGGTGTCAGCAGTCAGGCACCTGATGAGGGACATTTCTATAGGAAATGAAGGGGAAACAAACTGTAACCTCATTTTTTGAGTCCAGAGGGTCGTTAGTGAGAAGATTTCTAGATGTTGGGCTCAGAGCATTTTTAAATGGTGGACTGAGAATAGCAGTGCCAAGCCAACAAACTTCCTAGTTTGCAATTCCAGTGTCGGATTCGAGCGTCTCCATGAGCATCACTATCCCCAGTATTTCTCAGTCAGGCGTGGAGGTGTACAGCTGCACTTTGCAGGGCTTCTCCTCCTGGCGCTCCTTCTCTCTCTCTTTTTTTTAAGGTAGTCCCAAGAAGGATCTAGGCAGTCAGGTAGTTCTCAATGGCACCAAGCTGGGAGGGAGAGAGAAAAAATGGAAATGTTAATTGCTAAAATGCACGTCAGAAGCCAGTTTACCAAGAGGTCAAAAGGCTCAGAGGCAGTGAGCCTGGCTGGAGTTCCACAACCCACCCACAACAATATGCTAGATTTTGTTGTTGTTGTTGAAAAACAGAATTTCTCTCTATAAGTACCCCCATTTCTATCAAAGATAATCAAAGACTATTTTGTTTGCAAAGTAAGTCTAGTCTCATGCAATTTGGCTTAATTATTTACATTAAGTGCAGCAAGAGTGGTACCGTGTCTCCCCAGACCGAAGAGATCTCGGAATTGGCTAAGGGCCGCCATGAAACGTGATCTGTGTGACTGAGACAGGCTAACTTCTCAGAGCCAAAATTTCCTCAACTGTAAAATGCAAATCCTAATACCTACTTATTAACAAGGTGACTGCCAGGGTGGGGAAGAGATGCTGCATGTGACACTGTCTGGATTTAGTAGTCACTCTTTGTTAAATCTGCATTGAAGAGAGAAAAAAAATACATAGCCTATAGTCTGCTCAATTTGGCATGGTCTCATCTTCAGCAAGCTGCCTGTCTTTTCCTGTGGGCTGACAGTTCTCTAGCTAATTGTGTCAAATTTGAAGACGCTGTACTCCGCGTCCTCTCCACACTCATTTTAGCTGTCAGCTTCAGCAAGCTGACATATGATCCTCATCATTCGTGCAGCCCTAGAAAGAGATGTTCCTGGGGGAAGCATCACAGCATGAGCCATGCGGGGTCCACAGCCAAGGAACCCAGAACTATGGGCTTTCATTTTCTAACACGATTGCAGTGTGATAAGATATTTGGCTGCCTGTGGCAGGGGCAGCACCAGCTGTTTGGGCTTGCCTGAGCAGGCACCCAGACCAGAGAAGGACCTCAACAAACACATAAGAGGTGTGCAGCATTGTGGCTTGAAGTTACCATAGCAACTGTCCTGTCTTTTTCTCCTTGCTCCACTCCTACCCCATCACAGGACACCATTCCTCAGTGACAAAGAGGGCAAGAGTTGTTCAGTCGCTAAATCATGTCTGACTCTTTGCCACCCCATGGACTGCAGCACACAAGGCTTCTCCTGGAGTTTGCTCAAATTCACGTCCATGGAGTCAGTGATGCTATCTAGCCATCTCATCCTCTGTCATCCCCTTTTCCTCCTGCCCTCAATCTTTTCCAGAATCAGGGTCTTTTCCAATGAGTCGGCTCTTCGCATCAAGTGGCCAAAGTATTGGAGTTTCAGCTTTAGCATCAGTCCTTCCAATAAATATGCAAGGTTGATTTCCTTTAGGATTGACTGGTTTGACCTCCTTGCAGTACAAGGGCCTCTCAAGAGTCTTCAGCACCACAGTTCAAAGGCATCAATTCTTTGGCGCTCAGCCTTCTTTGTGGTCTAACTCACATCCGTACACGACTACTGGAAAAATCATAGCTTTGACTAGACGGACCTTTCTTAGCAAAGTGAAATCTCCGCTTTTTAATACACTGCCTACTTTTGGCAAAAAGTATCCCTCCTTTAAAGCTGATCAGAAACTCATCACTTCTCTAATGTAGAACCAAATCAATGCCTCTAAATTGCCTCTAAGCATCGGAAAAGTTTCAAAAAGAAGTTTGAAAAAAAAATCTTATTAAACAGGAACTGTGGACAGTGTTTGCCTTTATAGAAGGAAATGGTGACTGGGAAATTTTCCCCCATATACCATTCTGTAGCTTTTGAATTGGAACTGTACAAATGTATCTTATTTTTCAGTGAAAGAAAATGGAAACAAAAACTTCCTTTTAAAACTTGTCAAAATTCAAGATTCCTGGGACTTCCCTGGCAGTCCAGTGGTTAAGACTGTGCTTCCAATGCAGGGGACATGGGTTTGATCCCTGTTCAGGAAACAGCTCCTGCTTGCAGCAAGGCCAAAAAGAATACATTTAATACATAAAAATACATAAAGAATACATTTAATACATAAAAAACAAAAAATAATAATAACAACAGAGTACCCTTTAGATTCTTTGGTGGTTCAGTCTTGCCATCTTCTTGTGAGTGCAATTTTTCAGAGACTTTTAAGCCTCCTTCCCCGGCTCCTCCGCCCCGCCCCCAGTGGTGGGACCAGTTTGGCCAGATTTCACCCTATCTGGTCAGAAATCCCAGGTTACTCCGAGAGAGGCTAAAGGCTGGAGAAGACTGGAAGGCATGGTAGCTGCTCAAACACCCTGGAAGACTCTTCCATACTATCTCAGGGATCATTCCTCAATGCTGATGCTCCCAGGCCAGGAAGTTCTCTGGGAGCCGACACCAATCCTGGGACAGCAGCTGTTGCACTCGGCTCCCGCATCGGAAAGAGGAGTCCTGGGACCAGCTGGTGACCTGGCGTCAGCTCCATCATTGCCCAGGACGTTCAGATCTGACCTATCCAGGAGCCAGACTGGAGGGACTAGAATCTGCTCAGATCTTAAGCCTAGGAAGTACGGTTGGGAGGGTATCGGCTGCCCCTTGGAGTTCAGGGAGAAGAAATCATTTTGTGATGCTTAATCATTTGGAAGGAAAAAAAAAATTTCTTTTTTTTTTTTCAGCCAAAAAAAACCATGTTAAAGAGTGAAAGAGCCATTCTACCACAGGCTTGGGTTCAGTGTGTACTTTGAACCCTGGGCTGGCTCCCTGGGTCTCAGGATAGCAGGCGGGTCCAAGTCCCTCGTAGGTCCCTTTCTTTCCTGGACACATTAATTGCTTGGCTGCCTGCCACTGGCGGTGTCACCAGAGCTCTTGGCAGGCTGAACACTAATCCTACCTTTCGCCTGGGAGACTGGGAGGGAACCTGCTCTCCAACCTCCTCCCAAGGCTGCAACCCCCAGTCACCCCCATTGATGGCTGCAGCTGCTACCCAGGAGGCCCCTGCTGGTATCCTGAGACCCAGTGAGCCAGCTGAAAGTGAAAAAGTGAAAGCGTTAGTCGCTCAGTCCTGTCCGACTCTTTGGAATTCCATGGACTGTAGCCCTCCAGGTTCCTTTGTCCATGGAATTCTCTAGGCAAGAATAGCGGAGTGGGTAACCATTCCCTTCTCTAGGGGATCCTCCCGACCAACGGATCGATCTCATGTCTCCTGTGTCTCCTGCATTGCAGGTGGATTCTTTACCATCTGAGCCACTATGGAAGCCCAGGGAGCCAGCTGAGGGAAGGATAATTGGGAAATGTGAACTTCAGAGGTGACCCTTTCCAATCAGGAGTTAAATTGCCCTCACTTCCTCTTGAAAAGCAACCCGGTGATATTTCTGCAAATAATAGTCTTTTTGAGAAACACTGGCAACATAGGTACTTCTAATAATGAAGATGAAAATCCCTTATACCTTTTAAAAAATGTCTAGTGTCAAATCAGTCCAATATATCCAGGATAAAGCTGTATTTTCAATTATATTTTTCTTAAACAACATGGGTAACAAGCTCCTTTTGCGATAATGAAGCCTTTGTCTTTGGTGTTTAAAAAAAAAAAAAATTAATCTATTTTCTCCAGGCCAGGGACATCAATTTTTAAAATGAGAATTCATACTTGCTACAGATGCTGCAAGCTGACTTTTTGCACAAATAGATCAAGATGTTTCTGTTTGTCTTCAGATCCTTGCCAAGGGTTGAGCGATAATTGAACATGGCAACAAGTCTGCTTTGATCTTCATGAGGAATTTCAGTGTGGGTAGCACTCAACTGCCTGGTATTCATTCTGCTGTGGATCCAATTCAATCCAGTTATTTCAGTGTACTCATGAAATGCCTACTATGTGTAAGACATAAGTGTGGGATTATGTGTAAGACTTAAGTGTGGGCTTCCCTGGTGGCTCAGCTGGTAAGGAATCCACCTGCATTGTGGGAGACCTGGGTTCGATCCCTGGGATGGGAAGATCCCCTGCAGAAGGGAACCCATTCCAGTATTCTGGCCTGGAGAATTCCATGGACTGTACAGTCCATGGGGTCGCAAGGAGGCAGACACACTAAGCGACTTTCCTGTGTAAGACAGTATGCTCAGGCTGAGTGCTGGTGGAGAAGAAGTTACCATATAAAGTGCTACGAGGGAGGGCTGAGACACAGCGTAGGGGAGGAGAGGAGACGACGAACCTTCGGTGGCAACATCTGCTCATTCATTCAACAAGCACTTCACCAAGTGAGGCGCTGGATGTCTCGGTTCCATTAGCTCCTTTCTTGAGTGGTTAAGACATTTCTAAACCAGAAGAGGAATGAATTGTGAGGCTTGGCTGGAGAGGCAGTCATAAAATATGGTGAGTTCTTTGCCAATTTTTAGTCACTTTTCCCAACTAATGTTTTGCTTCTCGCTCTGCTCCTGAGGCAACAGACCACATTGCAAGTATTTAGTAAACAAGCTTCATTCATCTATAAACCAAGCAATACATATTGTGCTGATTCCTCAGCTATATGCTTTTTTCATTTTGGTAATTTTATTTATTTATTACCTTTGGCTGTGCAGAGTCCTTGTTGCTGCCTGACTTTTCTCTAGTGGCACCGGGGGGGGGGGGGGTTCCTCTCCAGTTGCCATGTGCAGGGGTCTCACTGTGCTGGCTTCTCTCGCTGTGGAGCCGGGCCTTAGACACAGGGGCTTCCTTCAGTAGTCCTGGGACACGGCCTCAGCCACTGGGGCTCCCAGGCTCTAGAGGATAGGCTCAATAGATATGGCTCGTGGGCTTAGATGCTCTGAAGCATGTGAGACCTTCCCAGACCAGATATCAAACCTGCGTCTCCTGCTTTGGCAGGCGGATTCTTTACCCCTGAGCCCTGAGGGGGAGCCCTCTCGGTAATATTCTTACACAAAGAACTTTTCGCTGAGGATACTTAGAAAACCATGCTCTCTGTCGTGGCCCTCAGGAATGCTGAGGACTGGAGTGCTAGAATGTTCTAGATCCTGTGCCTGTAAGACACAGGTCGCCCCAAGATTTAACCTCGATTCCAGATCTTTGCACAGAACTACTGCCATTTTAGGAACAGCAGCCTACTATTCTCTCACCTGAACTGGAGACGAAACACACTTCCAGGCCACCGAGGAATAAAAGGGACCAAACAGCCTCAGCTGGGGAGGGTGGAACCCTGGGGCTTCCTGGATCTAACTCAGCAGACCCAGAGTTTGGGGTTGAGAAGGGCAGGGTCATCTACAATGCTTTAGTCCCATCTCAAGTTCTTGAATTGTCATTTTCCAGGTCCCCTTTCCCGAGTTCTTTGAAGGCCCAGAAAATTAGAAAGAGGGTTTCTGAAGATCATGGCTGTGCTAGGGCTGAGCTTCTGCAGAACAAACACTGTCCTCCTCTCTGAACAGCCATTCTCAGATGCTAAATAGGGGGTGACCTGAGGACAAGGGAAGGGAATTGAGCTCTGTCTCCTCGGTTGGTCAAGTTCTTCCAGCAAATTCCAGTGAAAGGGCTCCTGTCACAAGGGGACCATTAAATAAAGGACTGTTTGTGCTCAGGGGAGCACCTTCCTCCCACACGTGTTCAAGGACTGCCTTCAAAATGACAGCAACGACAAAAATCCCCACCCATCCAACGATCCTGGATTACCTCAGTTACCAATCCTTCCAGGTCTTCTAGCTTGAAAAGCAAAACTCTCATCTTTGGATTGTGAGGCAAGGGTCTGAGGCCAGACTCATCCCCCCAACCCCCTTCCTTCCACCCCATCTCCCTGGGGGGCGGGGATGAGACATATCTTGAGACATATTTTTAAACCAACTGCCTGGCTCTCTGCCCTGCCTCCCACTTCTAAGCCATCATTTTAAACTATGTTTAAAGTGGACCACATGGGGACAATTAAGGCAAAGAATTCCTAGGCCTGAGGGGCCCAGAGAATGAGAAGGACCTTGAGGAGAACTGAGGGAGCCAGAGGTCCAGAGATCTTCCCTGGTGGCTCACGGTTAAGAATCTGCCTGCAACACAGGAAACATGGGTTCGATCCCTGGGTCAGGAAGATCCTCTGGAGAAGGAAATGGCAACCCACTCCAGTATTCTTGCCTGGGAAATCCCATAGACAGAGGAGCCTAGAGGGCTACAGTCCATGGGGTTGCAAAAGAGTTCCAGCAGCAGCAGCAGGGGTCCAGAGAAGGGGGAGGTTGTGAGCGAGGTGTGGGGAGGGGAGCCCGAGGGGAAGGGAGAGGCAGGGGGACTACTCGAGGGGGAGGTCGGCTCACTTAGCCTCCTGGCAGCCTCCCTCCAGGCCACCTGCCAGTATCCTGAGACCCAGTGAGCCAGCTGAGAATCAGGACCCACACCCTGGGCCGCCTTGTGCATGAGTGCTAAGTCACTTCAGTCATGTCCCTCCAGGCTCCTCTGTCCATGGGATTCTTCAGGCAATAATACTGGAGTGGGTTGCCATGCGCTCCTCCAGGGGATCTTCCCCACCCAGGGATCAAACCCGTGTCTCTTATGTCTCTTGCATTGGCCGGCAGGTTCTTTACCACTAGCGCTACCTGGGAAGCCCGCTGCATGCAAAGAAGCTTCCCATCACATCCAGGTACAGGTGAGGAACCTGGGGCCCTCCACAGGGTGCGGAAGTCCAGGTTTAAGGCCACCAGCATGTGAGTAAGGACACTGCCGGACCCCTAGTCAAGGACAAGGGCAGATTCCCCGTGACACTGTGCCAAGGGCCTTTCTGGTTAACATTTTCACCACTGGGGGTGACAGAGGTTGCTCCACCTAGGTTTGGGCCCCTTTCTCCTTTGGAGCTTGCACTACGCCACCTGGGGCGCTGATCCTCCCCCAGTTGAAGCACACAGCGAGAGGTGTCAGCCGTGTGGTAGGATGGGTGGCCTCAAGACCTTGCGGCTAGCAGCACCATTCAACACGGGCAGCCTCCCATAGCTCGAGCTGACTTGGCCCAGGGATGATGCAGAGAAAACCTTCCTACCGCCTTTCAATTTCTTCTCTTTGAGCTCACAGTTCCTTTAGTCTGCTTCCTTCTAGAAGAATGAGTTTTTCTAACTGGTGTCCTCTACTTCTGCCTTCGAGTTAAAAGGTGAGCCATTAGCTTTGGACTCTTAACTCTCTGGAAGGTGACGATCATTATTGGTCTCTTTTTGCTCCTAAAAGCTCTGTGCATTTCTCTTTTAATTAAAGTACAGTTGATATACAAAATTATGTAAGTTACAGGTGTACAATATAGTGATTCACAATTTTTAAAGATTTAACTCCATTTATAATTATTATAAAACATTGGCTATATTCCTCATGTTGTACAATATGTGTTAGTCGCTCAGTCGTGTCCGACTCTTTGTGACCCCATGGACTGGATGCCGCTAGGCTCCTCTGTCCCTGGAATTCTCCAGGTAGGAACACTGGAGTGGGTTGCCTCTCTAATTGTGGTGTGAGTTTCTCATTGTGGTCGCTTCTCTTGTTGCAGAGCACAGGCTCAGGAGTTGTGTCCACAGGCCACAACCATGCATGTAAGTCTTCCAGGAGCAAGGATTGAACCTGTGTCCCCAGCACTGGCAGGCAGTTTCTTTTTTTTTTTTTTAGTTTGGAAGATAATTAGTTTACAATATTGTGTTGGTTTCTGCCATACAGCAACACAAATCAGTAATAATTATACATATATCCCCTCCCCTCTCCCCTCCTAGCCCACAGCTCTAGGTCATCACAGAGCCCCAGGCTGGGCTCCCTGTGTTATGTAACACCTTCCTACTAAGCAGGTAGATTCTTAACCACTGGCCCACCAGGGAAGCCCTGCAAATATTTTTTGCATGCCCGCCATTGTGCATGGCTTGCTCTCATCCTTGACTTGTTTCAGACTTAACTTTGCAGTCCTGTGAAGCTTCACTGTATTTCTAGTTGTGTACGACTTGTTCGAGGTTACAGAGCAACTTGAGTTAGAATTGGAACCCTACTCGGAGGATTCATGTACATCTTGGCTCTGTGTCCCGAAACCTTTCTTTTTCATCATTGTCTTGCCTTTCTTTTCTTCTCTTTTTCTTTCACAGGCTGGACTCAGCACCTTAGAGACAGACTCAGGAACTGATCATCTGTGGACCACCTGTGTGTGCCCTGTAGCCAAAGGCCACCAAGAACAAAGTTGGATTTACTGATCTTTTGCAGGGAGGGAGGCTGTGTACATGCAGATAAGGAGTCATGGGGCCTCTCAGCACAAGGGACTTAGAACAGAACATGGACTTGTGTTAAGTGGTGTGTGGGAAGTTTCAAGGAAGCAGGGGTTTGCTCTGGATCGAATGGTGTCAGGAAGCAGGATTCTACCACCAGGAACTTCGGTTTTTATACAGAAGGTGAAATGAAGGCATCAGAGCTAAAGCCGTGGTTGTGAAGAGACAGCTGTCACTTGGGTTAGTTGAGTGATTTCTCTCGTGTGGGCAGAGGCTTAGTTTGTCCCTGTGCTCAGACATGACTACAGAATGGTCTTGTTTTGTCAGGCTTGTCTGAAGTTGGTGATGGGTGAGACTAGCTCTGTTTGAGAGGAGAACGTGGCACCTAGCTCTGAGTGCCTGGCTGGTGGGAGCTTGATGCTAGGGACTACTTTCGTCTTTGTCATTACAAACGCAAAGCTTTGATCCTCCAGTTCCAGTCTTCTTTATATCCTAGTCCTGTATCTTCATGATGGGATAAGGATCCTCACATTTGAAGAGGAGGAGGAGGGACGGATGAGAATGAGGAGGGGGATTTGCTTATGGTGGGGGTGGGGTAAAATAGTGTCTTAGCTTAGAGGATTCATATCTCTGTAACCTATATGGATCCAGGATTCCATTCCTCTGCCTGAATAGAATGATATTCCAAAGCCATATTAAGCAGACAAGGGAAGGAATTAGGATAATCTTTGTATTGTAGGTGTCTTGTGAATTACTGGAGGAAGTTCCAGGTCGAAGGGTGGGGCAGGCATAAGAAGTGGCCATTCTTATTACAGATAACCCTCACTTAGAAAGGTAATCCACCCTCTTTGGAAACACTGGGTGATTGTACATTCCAGTTTTCTGGTATATCCTTGATTTAAGTAATAAAACTATTTGATACCCTACATATAGTTTGACTACATATTATATTGTTCTACATAATGTTTTTAGAAGTGCAAGAGATTAACTGAGGGAAACACCTGTGAAAGATCAAGGGCTCAAGGGAGCAGGAGTCGGCAGGGAGAGGCGTCTTCAATACAGGTCTGACCCTGTGTGAAGAACAGCAGGGGGAAAGCGGACTGCGTAGGAAGAACCCCAGACTGCAGCACACTTCTGAGACAATCGAGGCCAGGCCTTTGGGGAGTTTCCAGGCTAAACTTTCCACTTAGAGGGGCCACCTATCCAGCGGGAATGGTTCTGTACTCAGTCACTGCCCAGAGCCAGCCAGGGAAAGACTGGCCCCTGCCCCTCCGCAGACAGCCCAGGCTGTCAGTCAACTCCTGCTTGGCAGCAGGCTATCTTAGAGCCGTCTGAGCTGCACCCTCCACAGCCATACGTGTCTTCGGTCAGCAATACCTTTATTTTTTTGAGTCACTGAAGCAGATCAAGTCCTCCCAGAAGCAGAGGCCAAGACAGGATTAGACATGCAAAAGATTTGTTAACGGAAATGCCTGCAGAGGATAAAAAGGGGAAGAGAGGATAGGGGGAAAAAACCTATACAAATGTGACTTACACTGTGAATAAATGCGCTTCTATAAGTTCTTTGTTGTTTTAAGCCTCTGTTGAGACATATGCCCTGAATTTTGGCTTGGCAACTATGGTTTCTAAGTCGTGTTAAATGATAATACTGTAATTTAGGAAGGGCAAACAAGGTGATACGGGCTTCCCTGGTGGCTCAGCAGCAAACAATCTGCCTGCAATGCAAGAGTCGTAGGAGCCACGAGTTCCATCCCTGGGTGGGGAAGATCCCCTGGAGGAGGGCATGGCAACGCACTTGAGTATTCTTTCCTGGAGAAGCCCCAGGGACAGAAGAGGCTGGAGGGCTACAGTCCATGGGGGTCTCAAAGAGTCAGACACAGCTGAGCGACTTAGCACGCACTCACGCAACAAGGTGATGGAGGTACAGAAACGGACCTTCTGCAAGCTCACTTACTTTTGCGCGGACCTCGACGACCAGCGGGACACGACCTAAAAGCAGCGGTAGTGCGACTGCGCAAGGAGCAGCACATGCTGCTAAAGCGCCTGCGCAAGACCTAGAATGAGGCTCCGCCCACAGAGGAGCCTGAGGTGGAGAAGACCAGGCGCCACAGCGTCGCCCTGCCCAAGATGGCGGGCAGTATGGTGGGCGTCTACAACTGTCAGGACCTTCAGCCAGGTGCAAGTCAAGCCTGAGGTGATTGGCCACTACCTAGACGAGTTCTCCATCTCCTATATAAGCCCATGAAGCACGGCTGGTCCGGCATGGAGCCACCCACTCTTCCTGCTTCGACCCCCTCAAGTAGCTTGCTGGCCAGTAAAGGCACGGACTTGGCTTTAGAAGGAAAGAAACTGGAATCTAAAGCATCAAATCAAGATCTGCCTCAGCTACTTTTTTTCACACGGCTCCTTTCTGTGAGGACTTCGCGTGTGCCCTCGCCCTCCCTGCTTCTCCACTTTGCTAAAGGGTGGTTTTGCCTGGTAGGGGACACTGGGCTGTTAGAGCCGGTGCCTGGGTTACTGGGGGAGTAGGCGCTTCTCTTGTCCCAGAAGGAGTTCAGAGAAGAGACAGGGCGGTCAAGAAAGCAAAGTGAAGATTTAACTAAGCGACGGTACACTCTCAAAGGTGAGAAACTGCACCGAGTTTCTTGGGCATGCAGGACATGCGGGATGTACAAATGAAGGGGTGGAATATGCATTGGGGAGGGAGGGTTTTGGGGGGTCACGCACCCGGATTTTCATCCTAGCTCCACCTTGCCAGGGGAGGAGGGATTTCTGCCCTATGTAGTCTTGATGGGAAGTGTCATGACCTCGGTGCATGATAGGAACTTCTTATCTGCAAGGTTTTATTGTAATGAGAGCTTAGTAAGCAAACGGTTACATTTGGACGCCAGAAATTCCTACGTTTTTCCACCTTTCTTAAGCTGTCTGCAGGACACTTATCAGCTCAAAATGAGTGGTTTCCCATGAGTCCGAAGGGTTCTTCTTTGTCTGCCTAAGGACCCTCTTTGTTTAGGAGATATGTGATTTCCTGCTGTTGGCCCGTGTGCCCCTTTTAGTTCGCACCTGGCTATCTCCCTGCTCCAACATTACTCCTTCAAGGAGTCTGGACACTTAAAATCTTCTAAAGGCGGAAGTGTCTATGGTCCATCCTCTTTTCTTTAAATTTTTATTTATTTCTTGGTTGCATTGGGTCGTCATTGCTCTGTGCAGACTTTCTCTAGTTGTAGTGAATGGGGGCTGAGACTCTGTAGTGGCGGCGCTCCGGTTGCAGCATGCTGCGCTGGGTAGTTGCCGTGCACGGGCTTAGTTGCCCCAGGACGTGTGGAATCTTCCCGGACCAGGGATCAAACCCTCATCCCTGCGTTGGCAGGCGGATTCTTAACCACTAGGCCACCAGGGAAGTTCTGGTCCATCTTCTTAGCCGCTTTGAACTGAGCAGTGTTGTCCCTGCCTGTGGGTGGAGATATCCTTCCTGTCTGTGAGAGACGGGGATCTCAGGGTTGTTTGCGGTTTGGGAGGTGGAGAGTGGGGAGTAGACCCAGTGGATGGTGGCACCTCATCTTCAGGTGGGATGAATTAAAATCCCTGATGCATCATCACTTGAAGAGCTGGAATCCAAACCCAGGGTTTCTTCCTGATCGGTATTGCACTATCAATGAGTAGCTTCAACCTGGTTTAAGGTTTTCCCGGCGGAACTTGCTGATGAACAGGAGGAAACACTAGTTTCCCTGTTTGACTCTGGCCTCGTTATGTGGCTTGTGTGTCTTAATCTGAAAGACATTTTCCTACTACTACTGCGCAGTTGTTTTCCCAACAATGCAAAACAGGAAAGCTACCCTTAGAGGATACAACCAGCCCCGTCCCTCTGTCTTTGAGCAGCCTCAGAAATGCCGGGTCCCTTGCCAGGAGAGTGAACACCTCAAGAACAGGATCCAGACCTCGTGGCCTAGCTTCTGTCAGAGCAATTGGCATATGGAAGGAGCTCAGTACTTACTAGTTGGCTGTTTGGAGAAATGGTTTGCACAAAGCTCTTTCTACTAACAAAGTGAGAGTCTTTGGCTCATTCTTTTGCAAGCTGCATGACCTTGGCTAGTCACTTAACCTCCCTGGGCCTCA
This sequence comes from Bos mutus, assembly GCF_027580195.1. Lineage (NCBI taxonomy): Eukaryota > Metazoa > Chordata > Mammalia > Artiodactyla > Bovidae > Bos > Bos mutus. Next base: position 54,292,943 of record NC_091638.1, read on the forward strand.
GTTTTTTCCATCTGAAGATTGCATTGATCTTTGAGCTGTTTCTCCTGCGACTGTGTTCTCATGCTGTACAAAACAGCAGTGCATTCTAGTGGAGGAAATGGTTAGTTTCATAGATTGTGTCATGATTTTTAGCATGAAAGAGAGACTCATAAACCGTGCTTTTCATGAGTCACCCATGAAAAATAGGTGAAGTAGAATCTAATGTTAAGCTTTAAAATAGCCCTGGAAAATCTGGGTGGAAAACGTGTTTTTACAGAATTCCTTTCCAGCAATCACAAATACACACCAATGCACATGACCATCAACTCCTTTTCACAAAAGTTTCACAGTCACATCATGAAATATCTGAAAACTTTCTTCAAGATTCAGGAAGGACTGAATGTAAATAATAGTACATGGGCCTTGGAACTCGACAGACCTGAAATCCAGCCCCATTCATGGATGTTCTTAGAAAAATTATCCTCTCTGTACTCCGTTTTCTTCAACTATAAAATAGGCTTAATAAAACCACTCTCCTAGGTTAGTATGACTATTGAATGAGGTAATTCATGAGTTGTTGTCAGGACATAGTAAGGGGCTTGTGGGTCAGTGCCCAGCCCACAGTAGGAATGCACACACTGCTCATTTTCTTTGCTTTTATTAATACTTCCACCTTCTCTCAGCAAAGCCAAAATCCAAAGAATGTGCCTGGAGGTTGTGCGAGGACACATGAGTGGTTTAATGTTTTCATTTGAAGCAAGTATGTTTATGTGTGTGAGAGGGAAGCTCACATTCCAGGGGCCGACTCTGACCAGAGTTTGAACCTGTCTTCTTTGCTGTGCAACTAGCAGTTATGCAGAAAAGCCTGTGGTTTAGGGAGGTTGGGAGAGATTGATGGGTGAGTTGGCAACCAGGAAAGATATTACTGACACCTTGATTAACCTCTTCTCCAAGGCAAAGAACTGGAAACAGCTGAACTTGCGAAAGGAGTTTTTACCCAGCATTTTGCGTGACCGGCACTTATAGCAATATTTCAGATTGTCCCTTTGTTGGACATCCTCAAAATTTTTGCACACCAGGGCAGCACATGGTAAAGAAGGAAATGGGTGATGGTGAAAGAGGGCTCTACCATCAATTCTAATAAAGAGTAGTGGAGAAGCTGAAGATCTAGAAACCAGTACCTTATTATTGTTTATGCACCTTGGAAATTTTTAATTTTGTAGCCAGGGCCATAAGGAATAGTAAGGTGAGTGAGGCATTTAACTAGGGTACAAAATTTAAGGAAGTGCCTAAAAAACTCAGTAATCATGATACAAAATATTTGAACACAGTGTTTTAAAAAACAAAAATTAATGCAAACAACAACAACAGGTCAAAACTTAAAGCAAGATCCCAGGGCAGGTGCACCCTAGCTTCAAGTCCACGACTCTCAGTGTCTTAAAAACTGAAGAGCTTTTGCAGCTGATTAAAAACGGTTAACGATTCTCTTGCTTATGCTGCCACCTGCTGCTGAAATCAGGCAGTGCCACAGAGGCAGTTCTCTACCAGGACCCTCTCTCATACGCAAAGGCCTGGTGCCCTCTTGCGGGCATCCACCCAGTGCAGGAACTTTGAAAACCTGTGGCCTCCTACATTCTGCTAGATAGCTGAGTGGGGTAAAAAGAGCCCAAGACTCAGCCAGACCGAGATCTGCATCTCATTTTTGCTTCTCACTTGCTAGGTCATCTTGAAAAAAAAAATCACATCGCTGTTCTGAGCTTCAGTTTCTGCACCTATAATGAATGTCTTCCATCATTACATCTTCCTAAACTGTTGAATTACATGAGATGGTTTCCATGACAATGCCAGGCAGGCTGTGTGGCACAAAGTGCACACACAGAGTTCGCTGTAAGCTACCTCCCCCATCATGGCCCACTCCCCGTGATCAAATCAAGATATCATCAATTTACCTCTGAAGGCAGGACACACTGAAAGACGACCAGGGAGAAAAGGTATGGCAGAAGTCCCCACAGGGGATGATGCCATGGCTGATCTGGGAAGACCTCCTCTAAGGGGGTTACTAGAGCTGGGCCTACATGGTTGGATGGGCCAGAGGGGCTCACGGGGCCCCTTCTCTGATGTTTTATCTCAGGGAAGGTCCAGCACCATGAGACAAGCATCACGGTGGTGATGGAAAGGCCAAGGCCCTGGTCATCCTGGCTCTGCTGCTTATTGGCTCTGTGACCAACGGAAGTCACTCAGCTTCCCTGAGCCTCAACTTCCGTTTCTACAAAATGGAGATAATAACATGCCTGTCCCTGGTGGATAAGATTAAATAAGATGACTTATTTAAAGTTCCTGCCATTCAGTGCGCTCAATAAGTGGTAGCTGGTATTGCTAGGATGGAACTTTCTTTGAGGAGCAGGAAAGGGGGACACACCAGTCAGGCAGTGTTGGCCACTCTCATTTTTGACTCCTATTCGGCAAGAAGGGGGATGCAAATATTCCCTGTGGGCAGACCGTACCCTCTCCCTAACAGGACTCAGCGTGTCAGTGCACCCCAGAAATGAATCCCCCAACAGAAAAGGGTGGGATGGGGGTGTCCCTTCTGCCCTGGAGTTGTGGAGGGGATGCTGAAGTAGAGTCTTATGATAAGTAGCCTGGAAATCGGAATAAGGGCTGTAACTTAGATAACAATAGAGTATCAGTGTTCATTTCCGGAGCTTGAGGAAACCTCCATGAGAAAATGTCCTTGCTTTCAGGAAACACTTAAGTATTTAGGGGTAAAGGGGCAATCACGTCTGCAATTTACAGTGAAACGGTTCAGGAAAAAATAAAAGGATAAGCAAATAGGGGGAAATAGTGTTTGTGGAATCTGGATGAAGGGTATTCGGGAATTCTTGCAAATCTCTCTGTAAGAGGGAAATCAAATGAAATACAACGTTGTTTAATTTAAAAAAGGCAGCAAAAAATTAAAAAAAAATAAAAAAGGCAGCAGCAGTCAAGGGTTCCCGCCTCCCCGCTGTTCTCTTCCTCCCTCCCCTTTTCTGTGCACCCAGCTCACCATCCTTCCCCGCCTCTCTGCTCACCTCCTAAGAGCCTTCTCCCAGGGATCCCAGAAGGGCTCCTGGACTCTCCCCGCCCATGGGAACCGGCACAGACTGCAGCCACTCTCCAGCATGGTGCACCCACTTTATTTGCGAAAGGAGGCGCCCAGCGCGCAGGGGGCTGGGACGTCCCCGTGCCCCTCCTCCGGGGCTCAGGATCCCGCGCCCCGGCCCGGCCCGGCCCTCCAGGCCCGCTAGACGATGGCGAACTGGCAGACGTAGGGCAGCTTGTCCCGGCAGCGCTTGTCGAACCACTTGCCGTTGGCTGCGCCGGACAGGGTGGCGCAGTTCTCGACCTTGCCGCCGTCGGGCTGCGCGGTGATCTCCGTCTCCCAGTTCTTGTAGGCGATGTGGCCGCCGGTCATGTCCACCCAGGTGCCCTCGGACGCCATGTCGTTGAAGCCCAGCCAGACTTCAGCCTCGCTGCCCACGCTCTGGCGCAGGTACTCGTACAGGGCGTCGTTCTCGGAGCCCGTCTGCGGGGTACCCAGGGTGCCCCCGCGCGAGATGCAGTCCTCACTCGCCTCGTGGAAGGTCTTCGCTTGGACGAAGGCCAGGAAGCACTTCATGTGCACCTTGGTACCCTTCAGACAGACTGGGAGGGGAGAAGTGGCCGTCACCCCAGGTTCCCCAGCCGAGAGCCCACTGCCAGGGGCCGGCTCAACCCGCTACATCCAGCCCTGTCCAGGGGCTCCAGACCCAGGCCCGATGGCCCTGCTGTGATGGGCTCTGAATCCCAGACCTCCTATTCACAGGGGGTGGAGCTCCTGCTGCTGGGCGTGGGCTCAGCCGCCTCAGCTGAAGACAGAGGGCCCCTCCCTCAAGGACACACCCCTCCCCTGGGTGCCCCATCTAGCGCCCAGGGGAGGAGGGGGTCATCTCTCCCCCAAGGCAGGATAATTCTGCCTTTTAGCAGAATTAAAAGGCCCTTTAGGGCCTTTTAGCTTGGAGGCTGCACAGGGAGGGGGCAGAAGCTGGCCTTGGGTACCTCTGCTCAGTCTGCTTCCCACCGCCCCCTTTCACAGCTGGGACCCCAGACTCTCCCTGATGAATGAACCCCATCTCAGAGTGGGCTTCCCAGGGAGCCCCGCCAGAGCCACCCGCTCTGATCTTCCTCCCACCCCACTCTCCCTGAGATTGGGGCCAGGGGACATGCTGACCCAGAGTCCAGACCACACTCCAGGTGCACAGGACCCCAAATCCCTGCCCCAGGGGCCCAGACAGGCTCCCAGCGTCTGCCAACAGCCTCTTCTGGGTCAGTGCTCCTGAGGGCTGGTTGGAGTGGCGACTGGGAGCTCAGAGCTGAGATTGGCCAGCTGCCAGACAGAAGAGATGGCCCAGGCAGTGGGCCAGGAGCTCGCTGTCTCGGGCTCAGAACTCTGAGAAGTCCGAGAGTTCTAAATTTGATTCTGGCCTCAAAGGTTGTAATGAAGGTGTATATTTGGTCTAGTTAGGAATGTAGACTGTTTCTGCTTAGCAGTTTATTCTTTAGCTGGGTTTATAACATAAATATTTAGACAGTTGGAGTGTATGTCTCCGTTTGTCCTCTTGCTGCTCATCCTCAAAATTTTAGGGGTGGGTCTGTACTCCACCACCACCCCCGCCCCTCACTCACCCGCTCACTCTGTTACTCTCACTTAACACATGTCTCTGTGTCCCCGTGAGCACTGGATACTCCTGGAACTCTCAACTCCAGGCCCGGAGCGTCACCGAGGTGTCTTCACTCACAGACACTGTCCCAAGCCGACCAGCCCTGCCACGTGCTCTCGTGCAGTGCCTCCTAGCCAGGCTTCGTTGCCCTTCCAGCCTGGCCCCACACTCTTTCCTTCCTTCTGGGGTCACTGTGAAATGCCACCTAGACCCCCTTGGGGTGAAGGCCTGACCACCCCAGCTGCTGGGAGCGCTCAGCCTCCCTTTGGGGATTGCCTCAGTGGAAGATAGCCCCTCGCCCACAGCATGCCCCTCCCCAGAGCAGCCCCCACTCAGGGACCGGCCCATGAGCCCCCTTGTCCTGACTCAGGACAGCTCTGAAGGGCCCTTCCGAGGTCAGGGCTCCCTCTGCAGTCTCTGGGGCCTTCACTGAGATGCAGGGCACTCTGCCCACTCCTGAGTCCTGTCTCTTCCCTTCTGATCCTGGGTGCTGATCAGGTACTGGTCCTGGGAGGTGCTCCCTTATGAGCCTCCTGCAGGCTCAGCTCCACCTCAGGGCCGCGTCCTGGGAGCCGCACCCACAGCACTAACGTAGTCCTCAGTGAGCGTCAGTCCTCAGTGCCTTGCCATTGTAACTGGCATTTTGTCACTCTGGCCCACTTATGATCCGGTGGGTGCATGCTGGCCCTGCCTAGCTCTGCTCTTGCTCTGCCCTCTGCTTGGAATCCCTCTTTATGTTCCTACACCTGCTTTGAGGGTGCCAGGCAATACACTGATAACGTGAATACATTGAGGCCCCCAGAGCAGGGCCCCCTGGGTCACCTGTGTTTCCTTGTGCGTGGCAGAGGCTTGCTAGTTGGGGACCTCACGTGCGTTTGTTGATTGGGGGAGAGGAAGGGCAGGTGGTGGGAGGGAAGGATTTCTCCCCTAACCCCTCATTCTCTCAACTCTTTGGCTAGGTCAGCAGAGCTCAGGAATGCTTTGTGAGGGGTTCTTGGCAAGGTGATTTGCAGATTGTGGTAAAGGAAAGGGTGATGAGAGGGAGAAGGCCCCCAAGAGGGGGTGTTTGGATCTCTGTATGCTGTGGACTTTGCACAGGGAGGTCCCCATGACATTGCCCACCTCAGAAGGCATGTGGCATCTGGGTGGCATGGTCTTTGCATAAGTGGAGAGCTGAGTCATGAGACCTTAGAGCTTGCCCTGCAAGTCCAGCCCCAGCCCTTCCACTTTACAGATGAGGAAACTGAGGCCCCGAACGGCATTGTGCTCATCTTAAACATTCCCCCATGTGTTAAGTATTACTGATCGTCTGTATTCTGTGTCCTCCAGGGCAAGGTCACGAAGGAGTAGGTGAGTGTGAAGTGTGTGAAAATTGGAGACAATATGAAAGGGACTCGGTGGAGAGAGAGAGCGGGTTGTCCAGGCAGGCTGGCCAGGAAGTGCCAGGGCAGGTGGCTGTGAGCTGACTGTGTCCCCGGGCTCCACAGCTGGGTGTGTTGTCTATCCTGGCTTAGCTGGTTCGTGCAGGGTCAGGAAGACCAAAGCCCACCTTTCCTCACACCCAGCACGCACGGGGCAGGCCGCCTCCATTCCCACCCTAACCTGCACTTGCCAGCCAGGGGATATGGGCAGAACCAGGGCCTCTCTGTCTCAGCTCCCGTCTTTAGAATAGGGATGGTAAATCCTGCCTCAGTGTAGTGATGATGACTGAGAGTGGCTGCGGCAGCGCAGCAGACACACAGGTGTTGAGGCGCATGCCCTACAGGACCATGGGGTCGGCTGAGTGCAGGGTCTCCTGGGGGCTCCAGGGCTCACGCTTCCAGTGGGCGGTAATGGACTCTTGTGGGCGAGTTTGTCCTTTTGGGACATTCCTGCTTCCACACATCAGGGCATCTTCCTGAGGCCTCCTTGAATCTGGTGCCCTGGACTAGGGGAGCCAGCCAGTTCCCTGGTGCTGAGCCAGAGGCTAGAGGCGCATCCCTGACTGCGGGCCCGAGCCCCTGTGTCCAGCACACCCCTGCCTGGAGAGACGGCCAAGTTCACTCACCCGTCTGCAAGGCCTGCTGCTCCTTCAGCAGGGCCACCTCCTGGGCCAGGCTGTCCAGCTGAGTCTTCAGCTCCTCCAGCATCTTCGGACTCACAGCATCTAGAAGGAAGGAAGGAAGTGGGGACAATCCCGTGATGAAGGCAGTAGGGATGGGGGCAGGGCAGGGACCGGAGGGGTGGACCACCGTCAGCCACCAGGGACAGGGGATGACCCCCTGACCTTGATGTCCTGGCAGACTCTGTCTCTCCCTGTTCCTGCCAGTGGTCATCCAAGTGACTGCTCGTGATTTCCCTTCTGCCGGGGGCCCTCCTTCACTTGTTCTTGCTAACATGAGACCTGTGCTGCATTGTGTAGGAGGGGTCAGATGGGATGGCGACGGGCGGGGTGGGGTGGGGCTGCAGGCAGAGCCTTCAGTGACCCCCCCCACCACCACCACCACCATCCCAGCTCCAGAGGAGAACAGAGCACAGGAAGCAGGGCCGGGGCCCTGGAGACCTCCCAGGTGTGCTTTCCTGGAGGAACAACACAGACCAGCAGGGCGGGGGCTCCGGCTGCGGAACGGGGAGAGGCAGTCGGGCACACCGCTCTCGCGCTGCCTGCTGTTGTGCGGGCCTCCAGCGCCCTGGGCCTCCGTGGGCACTGCACGGAGACCACATGGAGCCGGGGTGCAAGCGTGACAGCTGGAGCGGGCCAGGGCATTGTCTGGTGTGACCTTCTTGTCCATGTGATGAGGTCTGGGATTTACACGTTGGAATAAATACATACTACATCTTTGGTAAACTTGAGAAATTAGCAACTCTTTTCCACATTCAAAAATTCTGTTATTTGCCTTTGGAACTGGGTATCCTTTACAAAGAACATCCTTGGTGGCAATTTTAGCTAACATTCGTGGACATACCACACATGCCGCGAGTCTTCTTTTTTTTAATGAACATTTTGTAGAAGGTAACACAGCCATATAATTTTTAAAGACCCAAACAGTTCAAAATGTTCAAGTCTCTTTCCCAGTCAATCTGCTCTCAGCTCTCTAGTTTCTCTTCCCAGAGATAATCACTGTTGCTAACTCTTGTGAATCCTTCCAGAAAAGTTCTATGCATATACAAGTAAATATGTATTTTTTTCTTTGAAGTAAATATATATATTTTTATATAAATCCCTTTTTCAAAACAAATGTTACCTAAGTATGCATACTGTTTTGAATTTTTTGTTGTTTACTTTATGAACTGAACCTTGGGGATTATTTCCTGTTGGCACTGGGACCCGTCCATTCTGTGTCTCCTGCCTGTGGGGCTCCATGTTCCTAACGTGCCCTTGCGTACATTGTCCGTGACCCGTGGGCAGCTGTCCATTTACAGTGGAGGCTCTGGGAGGGGCCTGAGGGCAGCTACGCCCCCTGGCCTTGCCTCGTCTGTGCCCTTGGCCCCAGGCCAGCCGTTTGGCTGCCTGCATCAGCATGCTCATCTCCTGGAGGGTGACAGCCCACTGCATTGCCATGGCACTTCACTAGTTTTGTCTCAACACAGCCCGGGGTGACCTCACTGCAGGCAGGGCTCCAAGGGCAGGCCTTGCTGAGGCCAGGGCCACCCAAGGACACCCGGGCCCAGAGGCCGCGGAGGGAGAGCAAAGCCGCCTCCACTGTCCTAGTTCAGCCTTGAACAGTTTCATTTCCTGAAGGCTGTGATGCACCACAGAACTACCAACTGTTCATTTTTCCTTCCCCTGTGCATTACGTTATACCCTGTGTTCCAGACGCCTTACGTGTTTTCTATCGTTAAATCCTCCCAACCAACCATTTGAGCCAAGGCCCCCATCTCTGTTTCACAGTTGAGAAGCCTGAGGTTCAGAGACAACAAAGTGGAGCCTTGTCAGCCCTCCCGAGAAGAGTCGGATATCTCCAGGCTGCTGAGCCAAAGGTGTGGTTTCTCTTAAAATCTTGCGGTGGTGGGGGAGGAGTGTGTGTCCATTACGGTGATCTGGAAGGTTCTTTCCAATTCTAAGAGCCCGTGACTCTGACAGTTCTGACAGCTGCCCCTGCGGCTGGAGAACTCACCTAGGTCCCAGTTGGTGGGGTGGGGGGGTGGGGGGGGTGTCGAGACTTCACTGATGTTCGCTGGGCTCGTGGAGAAGGGAAGGGAAGGAGAGAACGGAGGGTGAGGGCCAGTCAAGGAGAGAGCTACCAGCTCCCCAACCCACCTCCTTACCTTTCTTGGCATTTGCAGCCTTCTTGGCCTTGGGGGTGGGGGTCTCAGCGGTGACCTGGGTCAGAAGAGAGAAGAGGCAGAGGAGCACGCAGGGCCCCCAGAGCTCCATGCTGCTGCCGCTGCTGCCTGCGGTGGCCTGGGTCAGAGAGCACTGGCCGCTGGGGCCTGAGCTACGTGTCTTAAGGCAGCGGCCACAAGGACCTCTGTCCAGGAAACCCTCCCAAAGTTGGCTGCGGGAGTGCCAAAAAAAAAATCCTGCAAAAAGAGGAAGGCCTGGGAGCCACAAAACCTGGCTGCTGCTCCGGGAACACCCACCCAGCATCCTGGTCCCGCCCTCTGAAACAATCATTGTTTTCTAGGATTCTGAAAAATACATGCTTGTCCTCAGAGCTCACATCTGCTGGGCAGTTACCTCGGGCAGGCGCTGGGTCACGCTTTTTCCTGGCCTCACAGAGGCCTCACACCAGCAATATGAGCCGGGTGCTGGCATTTCCCCATTTTACAGTTGAGGAAACTGAGGCTCAGTGAGGTTAAGGGAGCCTAAGCTACCAGACCTGTTAGAGGCAGCGCCAGTATCTGACCCCAGCCCGGGTACAGAACAGTTATGGAACCGTGTCTCCTTAGGGAGAGAGCTGGGGCTCACTGCCAAATTGTCTGGAGTGTTTGCTGCGATTCTTTTGTAGTTCTGCGTCTGTGTTCTTGATGCATGTTTAAAAATACAAAGAAGACCTTTCTTGACTCACTCTCTGTCACCCATCCTTTCCTGAAGCCGAGGTGACCACGGTGGGAAAGGGGCAGCCTGGTGTCCCAGAGTGGTGTCAGAGATGGAGCAGGGAGGAAAGAATGTCCCCAGGAAGGGGAGCCGGTGTGGGGTGTCAGGACACAACAGGGTGGAAGGGGCACCCCCGGGGGAACAGAGGTCCTCCGTGGAGTGTTGGAGTCCAGGCGAGAAGAAGAGATCTCCGTGGGAGAGCGGGTGGGGGCACATGGGAGAGAGTGGTTACACATCAAGGAAGTGCATTTATTAAAGACCACGGGAGAAAAAAAAAGACCACGGGAGCCAGGTTTCTCATTGTCGGAAAAGGGAGGTACAAATACACAGAGAAAACATAGAGAATGTTTCCTACAGTGTAGGATTGAAATTGGAGCTCTCGGTGTGCAGTTACAGACTTTGACACATGAAGCTGAATCTGCAACTGTCCACGGAAATGTGCGCATCAGTCCCCCAGCTAGATGTCTGGGTGGAGCAGCGGCCCCACCAAAGGCTTGAGCATGCCTGGCATTCAAGCGCCGGCTTCTCAGTACAGCTTTCCACGAAAAGAAACCGCAGCACCTTGGAGCAACGGCTCATTCCAGGGCCGGGGCAGGAAAAGGAGAAACTAAGCCCAGCACAGGTTATTTTGCCAGAACATAAGAAAATGTTTAAAGAAGGATGAGAACGTGGCAGGACACGGAACCAGCTTGAAGGAGCTTCTTAGGGCCCAAATCGGGGACAGTTTGAGCATCAAAACAGTGACGGTAACAGTAAAATAGGAAACCCTGAGCGCATACAGATACAAATAAGTGAATACACTGGAAGTCTGACGAGCAGTGGGATATTTTCATTGTCTCAGATTATCTTCCCACAAAATACTTATTAACTCCAAAGAGGAAAGAGCCCCCTTGCAACGGAGAAGCCTGGCAGACGTCACTTTAATGAAGTGACCGAGGTCAGCGTCGTCAGTAACGGACCCGACAGAGAGCCTGCAGCCCCCGAGCACCTGATGGGCGTTGGGGAGTCTCCTGCCGAGGGCACAGCGCACAAGCCCAACCAAGGGGCTCTCTCCACAGCAACTGCCCAGCAGTCTTCAGGACTGTCCAGGACACGTCTGAGGACACGAAGGAGGTCGCAGACACAGAACGGCGAACGCGCTGTGCACTGGACCAGACCCTCCTGCTCTCTGGACGCCCCTGGGACGGGGTGAGGAGCATGTGGCAAGGATGGTCCGTCGTGATGACGGAAGAGAGGGGCCTCGGCCGCAGGGACCACGCACTAGAGCAGGAGGCGGTGATAGGGCATCAGGTCAACGATTCCCTCGGAAATGGCTCAGGGGAAAAACATTCTCTGTGCTGTAGTTGCAGATTTTGTGTGAGCTTTAGATGGTTCCACAAGAAAAAGCAGCCCTGTGTAACTCTTTTCTTGCAGGGACCCCCACCTTGCTCCATCTGATCTGGGCAGGGACGTGTCTGCAGCCTGCTGGGCCAGGCCCCACCCTGCAGTCCCCCAGCTCCGAAGCCTGGGGCGGACAGCAGGAGCTCTGTGCACCCGGCCCTTCCTGTCCTGGCTGGCCCTCACGTTCTCAGAGTGCAAGGGGGCTTTATATTCTCAGCTGGGCCCTCAGTGGAATGTTAAGGACCAAAGATTAAGCAACCTGCCAGGGAGTCTTGCTTCCTGGAACTCTGGGTGGGTAGCACACGGCAAGAGAAATTATGGTTCTTTTTCTTTTTAAAACTCCATTGCATTCCTGATTTTCTCTCCTCGGCTCTTGGGCAGCAGGGAAACGGGAGGAGTCTGTTTCCGAGTACAAGGTCAGGACAGGCCCGATTATGGAGGCCGTGCCCTGGGTAGGCTGGGGAGGAGGTCCTAGAGGAGCCACTCAGAAGCCTAGAACACTCTGCTCTGGGGCTTATCCTGCAGGAGCCACATGGGAGCCAGGCTGCATCCGACCTGCCTGGGACTGTTCTCAGCCGGCCAGTCCCTCGGTCACTGCACCACGTGCCCCTGCCATTGTGCGGCCCTGGGGGTGCGAGGCACCCTCTATGCCAGCAGGGCTGCGGTGGCCTCTCCAGAGGCAAGTGGCCCACCGTCCCTCAATCTCTGAGCTAGAAAGCTGAGTGGAAGAGGCTGCCTGCTTTAACCACCTCTCGATATGTGATGTCCTTTCCCATTGATCTCCATGTGTTTGCTTAAAGCCTTCCTGGAACAAGCAGCTCATTACTCTACAAAATAGCTGGTTCCATCATTAGATGCTTGGCTTGTTATAAAGTCCTCCTGTGGTGAGGCAGTTCCCTGGTTCACCAGAACAGGCATTTAAGGGGCCAGCAAATGTCAGCAATATACAGCCTTGACATACTCCTTTCCCGATTTGGAACCAGTCACCTTGCTTATTTAACTTATATGCAGAGTACATCATGCGAAATGCCAGGCTGGATGAACCACAGGCTGGAATCAAGATTTCCGGGAGAAATATCAATAACCTCAGATACACAGATGACACCACCCTTATGGCAGAAAGCAAAGAAGAACTAAAGAGCCTCTTGAGGAAAGTGAAAGAGGAGAGTGAAAAGGCTGGCTTAAAACTCAACATTCAGAAAATTAAGATCATGGCATCCAGTCCCATCACTTCATGGCAAATAGATGGGGAAACAATGGAAACAGTGACAGACTTTATTTTCGTGGGCTCCAAAATCATTGCAGATGGGTGACTGCAGGCATGAAATTAAAAGACACTTGCTCCTTGGAAGAAAAGGTATGACCAATCTAGACAGCATATTAAAAAGCTGAGATGTTACTTTCCTGACAAAGGTCTGTATAGTCAAAGCTGTGGTTTTTACAGTAGTCATGTATGGATATGAGAGTTGGACCATAAAGAAAGGTGAGCGCTGAAAAATCAATGCTTTTGAACTGTGGTGTTAGAGAAGATTCTTGAGAGTCCCTTGGACTGCAAGGAGATCCAACCAGTCCATCCTAAAGGAAATCAGTCCTGAATATTTACTGGAAGGACTGATGCTGAAGCTGAAACTCCAATAGTTTGGCCACCTGATGTGAAGAACTAACTCATTGGAAAAGACCCTGATGCTGGGAAGGATTGAAGGCAGGAGGAGAAGGGGATGACAGAGGATGAGATGGTTCGATGGCATCCCTGACTCAATGGACATGAGTTTGAGTAAACTCTGGGAGTTGGTGATGGACAGGGAGGCCTGGCGTGCTGCAGCCCATGGGGTCACAAAGAGTCAGACTCAACTGAGCGACTGAACTGAAATGTTGGCACCTGGCCTTCCTGTCCCTCTTTGATTGTCTCTTCTTGGTCCTTCCCCTCTTCCTCCCAACTTTCCTTCTAAGATATGGTTCCTGGACTTTGTTTTTATCTTCTTGAAAGCATCTTTGGATAAATTCTGCTTGCCACCGTCCTCCCTGTGTTTGTGTTTGTGCGTGTTCTCAGGGAGTCTGCTGTGGACAGGGGCCTGTGTCTCCTGTGTTCAGAATGGACACGCCATTCAGAAAGGCACCCTTTGTAGACACAGCACACCTCATTTGCTGCCCACATTGGGCTTAGGGCCGTTAACCCCCTGGGTCCTCTTGTCCAGGCCTAGTTTTCCCGGCCCCATTTCAGCCCCCTGCAGTGGACTCACCACCAGCCCTGGTGGGGCCTGGGGAGTTCACCCTCCCAGCATAAAAGACCTTCTCCTGCACCATCCCCGAGACCTCTACCAGCCGGAAGGGCACCAAGCAGGGGGCGCTTCAGCCAGGAGATACATGCGGGGTTACTGTTCACAAGTGAAAGCCAAGGTCTGTGCGCTCACACCCCACCCTCCGGGCCCAGTCTCCTCCCGTCAGTTTCCCCGTGCAAAGAATCATTTTGGCAGCAAAGCCAGAGGCAGAAAAATCTGAAGAGGGCCCGAAAGGCACATTTCAGTTTTGTTCTCTCCCTCCCGAGCTGCCGGAGATCTGAGTTATAAAACAAGCGCTTGCACCCCACCCACGTCGTGCAGGATGAAAACATCCCCCACCCCCACCCTCGTCGCGCACAGATGTTTCCTCTTGGCTCCGCTGGCCCTGGTCAACAGAAACGTGCCCCGCCTGCGGAGCAGAGAACTTTCCACACTCTGTTCAAAGGTAAGGACATCCAGGCTGCACATCTCCAAGAATACTGCAAGGGCCAAAGACCAGCATCCTGTTACATGGTCTCATGACCCTCATTAGGAAAGGCACTTGGTCCTTTTTGAAGCTTTTGTTGGCCTGGTTCTGTCATTCATGCAGCGAGTACTGCCTCTGCCCCCGTGTGCCAGGCCCTCGGGCACACACAGCGCGGGAGGCGGTGCACCATCTGCCCAGGTTCTCGGCTCCGTGAGGCCACATTTCTGGTTTTGTCCCTAAAGGTCAGCAGTACCCTAGCGGAAAGAGAACTGGGAGCCTTGGATTCTAAGCGGAGCTCAGACATCCAGCACTTGGGTCTTCTGGGGCAAGTTATTCCAGATCCAGATATCTCTTTCATAAAACAGGGTAATAATCTCTACCCTGCCTACACAATGGGATTAAAAAAAAAAACTTTTTACTTTATATTGGAGTATCGTCAGTTAACAGTGTTGTGATAGTTTCTGGGTCTCATGTATCCATTATACATATATACATGTATCCATTCTCCCCCAAGCTCTCCTCTCATCCAGGCTGCCACATAGCATTGAGCAGAATTTCATGTTATACAGCAGGTCCTTTTGGTTATCCGCTTTGAATACAGCAATGGGTACGTGTCCATTCCAAACTCCCTATCTCTAGCCCCCATTCTTCCCGTCCCCCAACCACGAGTGTGTCGTCTAAGCCTATGAGTCTGTCTCTTCCCTAAGCTCATTTGTGTCATTTCTTTGTAGACTTCGCATATAAGGGATGTCGTCCAGTACATCTCTGCACAGTGGAACCCTGGGTGTGGGGTGGCCGGGCCGCCTGTAACGGTGTGGGAGGCTGGAGGACGGGGCTGAGACGCTGCACAGCCCTCAGGGCTCCTCGGCCTCCGTCCGCTGCCTTCCTCCTCCCACCCCAGGGCTGAAACACTAAATGACCTGACCTGTAAATCTGGGAGGAGTCAGTCTTGCATGTGCAGCCCAGTTCTGCACTTGCCTGATGTCTTCAGCTGTTAACAGCTCACGCAGGAATGGAAAATCTGATTAGCTGTGTAGGATAGAATTGATGGGCATCTACCTTTTTGACACCTTTTTCCCAACCCTCCACAAATGGCCTTAAAATTCAACAAATATAAACCCAGTTGTGCGTTTAGGGATCCTAAAAATTTCACATTATTACACTAGCCATGCACAACCTCTCTAAGTTTTGCTGCTTTCTCTTTTCCCTCATAGAACCCCTCTCTGTGTTCCAGGTCTGATCTTTAGCCCGTGTCCAGAATCTGTGGGTCCCGAGGAAAGAAATGGGCTGGTGGCAGATTGCTCCCATCCAAAGCTCTGCCTCCTCTGGAATTTTTCAGAGAACAAGCTTTTTTTTCATTGATTTTCTCTGTTGATTTTCTGTTTTCAATTTCATTGACATCTATATTGCTATGTTGATTTTTTATAATTTCTCTCTCTCTGCTGACTTTGGATTTAATTTGCTCTTCTTTTTCTAATTTCCTAAGGTGTGAGCTTAGATGATTGGTTTTAGATCTTTTGTTTTTCCTAATGATTTAAATTTCCTTCTAAGCACTGCTTTTGCTTAGCACTCCTGGTACACAGAGAGGGGTTCTATGAGGGAATAGAGAAAGCAGCAAAACTTAGAGAGGTTGTGCATGGCTAGTATAATAATGTGAAATTTTTAGGATCCCTAAATGCACATCCATCCCACAAATTTGATAAGTAGTGTTTTTATTTTCATTTAGTTCAAAATATGAGATTTCATTTGAGATTTTTTTCTTTGACCCAAGTATTACTTAAAACTGTGCTGTTTAATCTCCAAGTGTGTGTGTGGTTTCCAGCTATCTTTCTGTGATTGACTTATAGTATAATTCTATCGTGGTCTGGGAGCAGGTCACTGTGATTTCTGTTCTATTAGACTTGTTAAGGTGCATTTTATGGTTCAGAATGTGGTCTGTCTGCATGAAATGTTTCCAAGAGAGCTTGAGACGAATGTGTGTCCAGCTGTTGATGGATAAAGCAGTCTGTGGGTGCTAAGTCCCTTCAGTAGTGTCCGACTCTTTGCGACACTATGGACTGTCTTTGCAACCCACCAGGCCCTTCTGTCCATGAGATTCCTTCAGGCAAGAATACTGAAGTGGGTTGCCGTGCCTTCCTCCAGCGGAATCTTCCCCACCCAGGGATCGAACTCCCATCTCTTATGTCTTCTGCGTTGGCAGGTGGGTTCTTTACCACTAGTACTACCTGGGAAGCCCAGAAGCAGTCTGCAGATGTCCGTTATATCCGCATTGATGCTGTTGGTGAGTCCAAACACATCCTTACCAATTTCCCGCCTGCTCCATCTGTTCATCTCTGACAGAGCCATGTTGAATTCTCCAGTTATGATAGTGGATTCGTGTATTCCTCCTTGCTGTTCTGTCAAAGATTTTTACCTCATGTATTTTAATGCTGTGTTGTTAGGCATATACACGTTACAGATTTTTATGTCTTCTTGGATTTTTATGTCTTTTTATTTTTATGTCTTTATCATTATGTAATGTTCCTCTTTATTCCTGATAACTTTCCTTGCTCTGAAGTCTCCTCTGTCTGAAATTAATATAGCTACTGTAGCTTTGTTTTGATGAATGTTACCATGGTTTATCTTTCTTCCTCCATTTACTTTTATTCTATATGTGTCTCCTGTTTAAAGTGAGCTTCACGGAGCTTTATTGATTTTTCTGGACTTGCCTGCGGGCCTCCCCACTTTGGGGAGCAGTGGTTGCCTTGGGTCCTGACTTATCTTCCAGCTCTGAGGAGGCCTGCTGCTCTTCCAGCCTGTTCAGTTCTGCCTCCTCCTCCTCATTTACTCCAGGGGCCAGTGAGGCCCAACTTCAGGGGCCGTCCCAGCAGTGAGTTAAGAAAACTTCAGATGTCTGTGCCAGGACATTAGGCCCCGCCAAGCCCTGACCCTGGTCCAGCGAGGCCCAGCTTCAGCGGCCATCCCAGCAGTGAGTTAGGAAAACTTCAGATGTCCGTGCCAGGACATTAGGCCGCTGCCCAGCCCTGACCCTGGCCCAGTGAGGCCCAGTTTCAGGGGCTGTCCCAGCAGTGAGTTAGGAAAACTTCAGATGTCTGTGCCAGGACATTAGGCCGCTGCCCAGCCCTGACCCTGGCCCAGCACCCTCTGAGCCACTCCCAGCTCTGTTTCCTTGGTACCTGCCAAGCAGGTCTTGCAACTATTTTGATGAGTCATGTCTTTCTTCCCAGGGCAGGGCCTGTGTTTCCCTGCTCAGGCTGGGCTGTCATCAGTCCCTAGTTATGGGCCTGGAGCCAAGGAGGGAAGGTGTTATCACTTTATGAGAAATCTGCCTCAAGTATGGTGCCTGTGTGGAAACTGGTATAGTGTTTCTCTGGGGAACGCTTCTCTAAGGGTGGGAGTTTCTTCTGCCTGCCCAAAGCGTCCAGAGGAATATGAGGGACCAAGATGCTGTCTTTTTCGCAGGTCAGAGTCCCTTTCTTTCCTGACCGAAGCCCTGTCTCTGACAGAGGACCCTGCCAAGGGTATTCCTTTAGTTTCCTGCGCCGCTCGGCCATTCTCGCACAAGCACCGATACTGGGATGAACTTCTGTTTTTACTCTTTGGTGACGTTTCCAGAACTCAATTATTAGGTCAACGGGCATGAAATTTTTAAGACTGTTAATACACACTGCCGGACTATCTTCAAAAAATATTGAATAGCATAGATTTACACTCAACCGGCAGTTATAAGATTGCCGGGAGAAATATCAATAACCTCAGATATGCAGATGACACCACCCTTATGGCAGAAAGTGCAGAGGAACTAAAAAGCCTCTTGATGAAAGTGAAGGAGGAGTGAGAAAGTTGGCTTAAAGCTCAACGTTCAGAAAACTAAGATCATGGCATCTGGTCCCATCACTTCATGGCAAATAGATGGGGAAACAGTGGAAACAGTGCCAGACTTTATTTTTTTGGGCTCCAAAATCACTGCAGATGGTGATTGCAGCCATGAAATTAAAAGATGCTTACTCCTTGGAAGGAAAGTTATGACCAACCTAGACAGCATATTCAAAAGCAGAGACATTACTTTACCAACAAAGGTCCATCTAGTCAAGGCTATGGTTTTTCCAGTGGTCATGTATGGATGTGAGAGTTGGACTGTGAAGAAAGCTGAGTGTCGAAGAATTGATGCTTTTGAACTGTGGTGTTGGAGAAGACTCTTGAGAGTCCCTTGGACTGCAAGGAGATCCAACCAGTCCATTCTGAAGATCAGTCCTGGGTGTTCTTTGGAAGGAATGATCCTAAAGCTGAAACTCCACTACTTTGGCCACCTCATGTGAAGAGTTGACTCATTGGAAAAGACTCTGATGCTGGGAAGGATTGGGGGCAGGAGGAGAAGGGGACAACAGAGGATGAGATGGCTGGATGGCATCACTAACTCAATGGACGTGAGTCTGAGTGAACTCCGGGAGTTGGTGATGGACAGGGAGGCCTGGCATGCTGCAATTCATGGGGTCGCAAAGCGTCGGACACAACTGAGCGACTGAACTGAACTGGCAGTTATATGGGAGACCACTGCCTTTACTGAGCAAAACGCAAACTGCTGTCAATTTTCGAAATTCATGTGCTTTGTAGACTTGAATTTACACAATTTGAGAAACCAAGGAATCAGAGAAACAATAAAAGCAATTAGAATATTCTGTAACACTCCATTCCTTCCATGCCCACCCTCACTGAGCCCCCCGCCCACAGGCTCCCGATTGCCTTCTGGCTGATTTTAGTTCTTCTCCCCAACACTGATTTAATGGCCACTAAAGACAGGTCTAGTTCTGGATGAAGTAGTGGATTTCTCTGGGACAATATTTTCCCGAGTCTTTGCCAGTCTCTGCCTTCAGTTCTCTTTCCTTATTCTGAGAGCTGTAGTAATCAGACAATTCCAGGAAAGCCTCTCTGCGAGAGACCCTGCTCACTTTGTATTTTGTTTCATTTGTGATGGACGCTTCTTCCATGTAGGGTGGCCCTCAAGGAAAGGTATGGATGGGGCGGTAGAGACAGATGCTGACATCTGCTTCTCGGCCTAATCTGCACTGGAAGTGCTCCGCCAGCAGGCCCAGGCGGCTAGCTGTAGCGCAGCTGGACTGGGAAAGCCTCACCTGTCTGTCAGAACTCTCCGATGTCTTTAATCATCGAAACTGAAGGCTTCTCAACTGTGTTCACGTTCTGGTTGCAGCTGCGCAGCCCCACTGTTAATGCTCAATCACGGGCAGCCAACCAGCGCCAGAGGAAGAGGAACAGGCCGATCGCCACCTCGCTGGCAGCACTGTGGTGGCACCCATGAGGACTCTCACTGGAAAAAAGCAAAAGAAGAAAGCCCCGGCTGTTCTGTCCACATGGCAGCAGCTCCAAGTCTAGGCAGCCGCTTCTCTCCACTGGGCACACCTGGCCAGGCCGGGAGGAGGTGCCCATGCCAGGACCTCTGCAGTCAGTCTGCAAGGGCTTCAGCTCACATTATGTTCTTTCCATCTGGCAATAAAAATTCCTAACTCCTTACCCTGTTTGTTTAATGAAATGCAGTGAGTAAATGCCAGGCTGAAACACTCTCCTTCATGAATCAGCTCCTTCCCCAGAGCTCTCTTGAAGATCCATTGGGGAGTTTCAATTCCCCGGGGAAAAGGAATACAAAGACTGCTTCAACCCATGAATAGACGAATAATTCCAACACGCTGTCCTGTGAGTAGAACACAGGCTCATAGAAAGCATGTTCTGATGGCCAGAAGAATGGCCCCCCCTTCTGTTCCCAGAGTATGAAGGCAGGCTGAGTAATCAAATGACAACATCTCTAAAGCAGCCTCCTTAATACTGATAAAACATGGAAATCTTACAAAACACCAGGGAGTGGTTATAAAACATGAAGCAATTTCCAAACAAGAGTGATAAGAAAGGCTGGCTACGGACCAGACCCTAGGGGAGCTTGGCTGGGATCTCTTAAAGGGCAAGAAGCAAGAACTGGGCTTCCCCAAAACTCGGGAAGGCTCACCAGCCAGGCAGAAGCCCTGGGTTGGTACCCAGGGCAGAATGCCTTCTCCATCTTCTCAACCAGGAGGCCCCCAAATGCACGAGTTGCATTTATATTGTGTGTGAGTCTCATCTTGAAAGCTCTAAAGGGGAGAAAATTGACAATATATATATATCATAAGCAGATGGTGATTGCAGCCATGAAATTAAAAGATGCTTACTCCTTGGAAGGAAAGTTACGACCAACCTAGATAGCATATTCAAAAGCAGAGACATTACTTTGCCAACAAAGGTCCGTCTAGTCAAGGCTATGGTTTTTCCTGTGGTCATGTATGGATGTGAGAGTTGGACTGTGAAGAAGGCTGAGCGCCGAAGAATTGATGCTTTTAAACGGTGGTGTTGGAGAAGACTCTTGAGAGTCCCTTGGACTGCAAAGAGATCCAACCAGTCCATCCTAAAGGAGATCAGTCCTGAATATTCATTGGAAGGACTGATGTTGAAGCTGAAACTCCAATACTTTGGCCACCTGATGCGAAGAGCTGACTCATTGGAAACGACCCTGATGCTGGGAAAGATTGAGGGCAGGAGAAGGGCACGACAGAGGATGAGATGGTTGGATGGCATCACTGACTCAATGGACATGGGTTTGGATTAACTCTGGGAGTTGGTGATGGACAGGGAGGCCTGGTGTGCTGCAGTTCGTGGGGTCGAAAAGAGTCAGATACGACTGAGCGACTGAACTGATACTGATATCATAAGCATGTCCTTTGAACTATTTTTCTGCTAGGTCTTATTTTAGTGTGTGTGTTTGTTGTTCTGATCTCCTGCAGCAGGAGACAAGTCTCCCTGGGGAGGCCCGGGACCAGAGTCCTCCACTGGAGCAGGTCTCTGGACTTAGCTGTCATTTCCTAGATAAGGGTCATTTGTGGCAGAGCCACAAATGGCACCCTGGTGTACAGCTGAAGAAGTCAAGCCACACCACACACGAGACCAGAAAATAGACTTTAATTTTACATGTACAAATGTTGCTTTAAATTCACAGCAGTTAAGAAAACAATGTATACAAACTTCAGTTTCCAGGGAAAAGGAGAAGACGAACGTTCGGCAGTTGGAGGCTGCTGTGCACATCAGCCCAGGAATCCGACTTTCTGTCTCTTGGGCCCCAGGCTCTCCTCCTTGTGTAGAATACTCTGCAGGGAGGCATGCAGCACCTTGCCCACGCGCTTGCCAGTCTGCAGGATGGAGAAGGGCAGACAGAAGAGGGCATACGCCCGCCCATGAGGCACACGTACTCTGACCGAGAGAAGCATCCCTGCCAATTAGCCATTCCAAAGCTGCACACATTCCATCGGCCTTGCAGGACTTTCATTCAATATAAAAACCCCAGGGAGTTCCTGAATGCTGAGAGTCTGCACTCCCAACGCAGGGGGCTCAAGTTTGATCCCTGGACAGGGAACTATAGATCCCACTTGCCACCATGAAAGATCCTGCATGCTGCAACTAAGACCAGGTGCTGCCAAAAAAAAAAGATAAATAAAAAAACCAACCCTCCAAACCCCAACACCACAGCAGTTAACATTCTGGGAAAGCCTCTATTCTGAGAAAGGGGAAAAAGAAAAAGGAAAAGCCAACCCCCAAGCAGCAAGCAGAAAGGAACAAAAGCTGCCTTGGTCCTTAGCTGCTGCCACCAGAAGCAGCAGAACAGTCAACCCAGTCAGAACTTGGTTACCGCCACTGCGTGGCAGAGAGAAGGCATGGGGAGACCACGGGGAATCCAGAATCTGTCTGATGAAGGAACAGATGGTGCTGGGAACCCTTTTTAACAAGCAGTGTCTAATCTGCCTGCCACCAAAGGAGATCTGCTCAGATAGGACCAAAGTCAATACCTGAATAGAGTCTTTGATGTTACTGCCATGCAGAGATGCTAAAAGCATAAATTGCTGGGATCAAGACATGTCAAGAGGTCAGACAACCCCACAGATTTCCTAATTAGCCCCCTACACAGGGGACAGAAGGGGGTCTTGACAAAAAAATCCCAACTATATAAAAATCTTTCTTTATGCAACTGTTTTTGGGTCACATGAATCATTTCAAGAATATTATGAACCGACTACAAGTTTCCCCTTCAAGCCTTCCACGTTCCCATACCAGCTTTAGTTCACTTGTGCTACTGCTTCCGTTCCCATCAATGTCAGGGAGAAAGACACCCAGGCCACGGCCCCACCCCAGTCCTCCCAGTCATTGGTGGTCTCTCCCCAGGGCTGTGTGCCTTTTCCCCTGACCCCAGACTATAACAAGGGATGAGACCCCAGGTGTCACAAAAACTCATATGAAGAGAAGAGCTTAGTCTAAAGACTGGGAAGGGATAGAGTCTATGAAATCCGAAGTCAGGATTAAGGTCCAAAGTGACTTTGAAAAGACTTTTATCGCAACATTAAAAAAAGGAAAAAATGTCCAAGTAGGGGACACTGACCAGGGAAACTGATTATTCATATGAATGAAGGCAGGGAGAGAACAGGAAATGAGACAAACAGGTCACCAGGACATGCGAGATCTGGACCTGGCCTTGCAGGAGAGGTTACAGCGGCCGGGGGCGGCAGACACAACCAGCTGAGTGTAAGCTTTATCAGAAGTGAAGGGGACGGGAGTGCTGACCAGTCAGTTCAGGAGCAGCTGGAAAGCGCCCAAGTGCTGCTGCCAGGCCTGGGAAACCGAGGGGAGCAACCCGCCCAGAGGCTGTGGGGGGCTTTCCCCCATCCCTCTTCATCTCCATTTACACGCTTCCAGGCCCACACGGAACAGGGAGACCACCATCCTGTACCCCCAGCTCCACCTCTGCCCACTCTCCTCAACAGGCAGGAAGCAGTCGGCCAGGATTTCAGTTCCCTTATCCAATCACTGAAGCGTGTGATTTGGGAGTTACAAGTGAGTTACATTATCGTTCCAACGTTCTTATTCAGAAACGTGGCACTGGGGTCAGAGAAGGAGAGGATAAGGAACTCTTATGGGCAGCTCGCTACCTCCTGGTCCCAAGCCCCCACCCACCACCACCTCAGCTAGCTCAGCGACATCTGCCTTATACCAGCTGCTCTCCAGTCCCCAAAAGTGGGGTGAAGAGGGGAAAATGGGGAGAATTTCCATGTGACCAAGGGGGCAGGAGGCAGCAAGCGCTCCCAGCCAGGTCCCAGCGCCCACTTCAGAACCAAACTCACCTCCAGCATCTCGAAGATGCTCTCTGGGTCCAGGCTGCCCTTTCCCACCTTCCTAATGCACGTCACGACTCCCTTGCTGGTCACGGACACCAGCAAACTGGCCAAGGAGCAGGCCTCCTCCTGAAGAGTAGCGTCTACCACGTGCCGATAGCCAATCTGCAAGACGAGGGCAGCAGTGCACACGCGTGGGCAACACACACCCGGACCCCCACTTCTGAGGGCCTCGCAGGGGGAATACCCATACCACCCATTCAGGCCTTATGTTGGATTCTGTTCATAAGAGAAATATTTGAAGTACTGTTTGCTCGTGCTGTTGAAAGGCTGTGTACACAGTGTAACAGAAGCATGAAATGGAAATACAGGGTGGGGGGAGGGTGGTCAGAATTAAAATCCAGAGACCTTCCAAGTCAGGGGCTATCCAGGGGTCTCCAGCAGAGGTCCCCTGGACGTTTCACTGATGACAGAGATGAATGCAGAGGGCCCATGCTGATGGACGCACTCAAGAATGAGTCAAGGGCAGGTGGCCCTGGTCGTCCCAACACTTCACCACAGCCCAGGCTCATGTAGCGATCCTGGTGGAATTAAACCTGGCCTGTCAGTCTGATCTGCGTCCAGTGAATCCCGAGTGGAATTATGACAGTCTCAATCAGAACAAGCCTCTTTGCACAGTCCTGGGCGGTGCCAGTCACGCATGAGCATCAGCCAGCTGCTCCGCTCCACAGGCCATGGTGCTCCACACTTGATGTATTAGACACCCAGGCCCTGCTCCAGCCCTCATTTCATAGATGTGCTCATTGGGGCCCACAGAGGAGGCAGTGTCTGCCTTTCAACCACCTTTTTACTATTCAAGCAGCCCAGACACCAGAGTTGAAAGAATTAAAGGAACTAAGCATTCAAGGTACTTTGGTGAAATGCCTGGTAGACAGAAGGAGCTCTGCAAACTCTGGCTACTGCTACTATGAACCCACTCATGTGCTCCTGAGACCAGAGCCATATCGTCCCATTAAAAAGAGAAAGCTGTTTATGGTAGTGGTCTCTAATATAACGAAATTAGTGGGTTTAGGTTAAAGGTACTTCTGTGTGGGCTGTAAACCATAACTTCTCAACCTGCTGGGTAACCTTAACAGGCCAGGGTTGGAGGAGATTGACAAGGAAGAAAAAACCAGGAGATATAAGCTCTTACTTTGCACAGGGTGACGATGCAGGGGACATTCTCCACGCTTAGCTGGATGCAGTCGTAGGGGTCATCGGACAGTTCAATGTCCTTCGACCCTTCTTCGTCTTCCAGGACACGAACTCTTGGTATCCTAGAAGCAGAATTAAAATTCCCACTTACTGAAAGGAAGCATGGTAACTTCTTTTCCTTGAGTTGGAATCCCTGTGCCTCAGAAGATGAAGTCATGCTGTGCCTGAGTTCCCCCTCAGCCCTGCCGAAAGTGACACGGATGCAGTGAGGAAAGGAGGTCTTTTAAAAGTGATGCTGGGCAGAGGCAAGTGGGCTAGAGGGGGAGGGTATCAAAAGGCACAAACTGAATACTGCAAATGAAATAAGCTGCACGGATACATTGTACAGCACAGAGAATATAGTCAATATTTTACAGTAGCTAAAAATGGAGTATAATATATAAAAATACTGAATCACTATATTATACACTTGAAACTAATAACACTACATATGAATTATACCTCAACAACAACAAAAAGTTTAAAAATGAAATTTAAAACAATACTTGGTCAACCAGATATCCAAAAATGAGCCCTTATCCCTACCTTCTCACCAAACACAAAAATCCATACTAAATGGACCACAGATGTAAAGGTAAAAGGTGAAACAATAAAGCTTTTAACTAAGAACACCTTCACGACCTTAGAGTAGACAAAGATTATTAAATAGGACACAGAGTACTCGTTGTAAAGGAAAAAAAAATAACGTTCAGTTATAACTGAATACACACACACACATAAATATCTTGGAGATACTGCAGGTCTGGTTTCAGACATCACAATAAAGCAAGTCACATGAACTTGTCAATTTCCCAGTGCACATACAGTCATGTTTATACTATGCTAAGTTACTTCAGTCGCGTCCAACTCTGTGCGACCCCATAGACGGCAGCCCACTAGGCTCCGCCGTCCTTGGGATTCTCCAGCCAAGAACACTGGAGTGGGTTGCCATTTCCTTCTCCAATGCATGAAAGTGAAAGTGAAGTTGCTCAGTCGTGTCCAACTCTTAGCGACCCCATGGACTGCGGCCCACCAGGCTCCTCCGTCCATGGGATTCTCCAGGCAAGAGGACTGGAGTGGGGCGCCATGGCCTTCTCTGATGTTTATACTATAGTGTAGTCTATAAGCTTGGTATAAGCATTATACCAAGAAAAAAAAAAAAAAAGTGCACATACCTTAATTTTAAAAGACTCTTTTAAAAATAAAAGTTATTTTTAATTGGAGGATAACTGCTTTACAATATTGTGTTGGTTTCTGCCATGTATTAACATGAATCAGCCATAGGTATGCGTACGTCCCCTCCCTCTTGAACCTCCCTCCCATCTCCCACCCCATCCCACCCGCCTGGGTTGTCACAGAGCACCGGGTTTGAGCTCGCTGTGAAAAACACTGTTATTATAAAACACTAAACATCATGTGAACCTTCTTGCAATAGTAACATCAAAAATTACTGATCACAGGTCATTGTGACAAACATATACATAAGGAAAAGTCTGAATACTGCAGGAGACATGAAGTGAGAAAATGCCGTTGGGAATATGGCCCTGATAGACCTGCTCACTGCAGCACTGTCACAGACCTTCACTTTGCAGAAAACGCCGTATCCGCTAAGCACAATCAAGCGACGTGCCGTGAAACGAGGTGCGCCTCTGTGCGTGTGTATGATATAATATAGATTCAGATGATGAACTTCTGTTTGTCAAAAGGCATTATTTGGAAACTAAAAGATAATCCAGAATGGAGAAAACAAATTATTTCTCTGTGTGAGTGTGTGTGTATAAACTGACACATTCATTACATAAAGACTTTCTACCGAACAGAAAAGACAGACGACCCAACAGAGAAATGGGCGAGACTTCAACAGGAACCTCAAAAAAGAGGCTATTCACATAGCCAATAGACACACAGAAAGTTGCTCAACTTAAAATACTCATCAGGAAAGTGCAAAATAAAACTACAATGTGATACCAAGACACACCTACCAGAATGGCTAATATTAAAAAGACCAATTAAAAAAAAACAAACAAAAAACCAAGGGTTAGCAAAGATGCAGAGCAGCTCAGACTCTATACAAACCTAGGAATATCATTTGGTAAAAGCAATTTGGAAAACCATTTCACAGTATTGCTAACACTATTTGCTGGAGCTCAAAACTGGGAAGTGCTCAGATGCTCGTCAGCAGAAGAATGGATACATCAAGTGTGGCGTGTTCACTGGCAGTGGACAGCATACAGCAAAAAAGAGGACCATGACCACAAGTCACAACACAGATGTCTCAAAACATAATGCTCGGTGACCGAGGCGAGCATCAGTGAGAAAGCACTGCGGGATTCCGCGTGTACCAAGCACAAACCAACCTATTGTCTTAGGACTGTGGTTATCCTCAGGGGCTGTAGTGACTGCATGGGGGTACAGGGTGGGAGGGCTTCTGGGGGCTGGCGTTGTTCTTGTTTCTTGAGCTGGGTGCCAGAAACATAGTGACGCCATAAAGCCGGTTCATTCCAGTGTGGGGTGGAGCCAGGAAGGAAGAGGTGGTCCATCCAGCTACTGTTATGGAAGCAGCGTCAGTGCTTCTCCCTGTGCCTCTGACAAAAGCCCCCTCTGATTCAGTCCTGCTGCCTGTCCCTACACACGCCAATGTCCAGAGCAGAGGGGTTTCAGCCAGAGAACGTCCCACTAGGGTCCTGCCCCAAGGAGTCCTGCTATGGTCTGTCCTGCGTGAAGTCTCCGTGCCGGGGTCCCCCAGGGTGGAAGTACTAAGTAATATTAGGTGAACAGTTTGAATTCTGATATGGTAAAAAATAAGCACGCATACACACACACACACACACCCCTTCCCATCACACACACACTAAGCACACATACACACTCACATATACCCCTTCCCATCACACACACACACACCCCCTTCCCATCACACACAAACCACGCATACACACTCACATATACCCCTTCCCATCTCACACACACACACACCCCTTCCCATCACACACATACTAAGCACGCATACACACTCACACATACCCCTTTCCATCTCTCACACACACATACACATAACCCTTTCCATCACACAGATACACACACACACCCCTTCCCATCACACACAAAGCACACATACGCACTCACACATACCCCTTCCCATCTCTCACACACATACACACACATACCCCTTCCCATCACACACACACTAAGCACGCATACACACTCACACATACCCCCTCCCATCTCTCTCTCACACACACACATACCTCTTCCCACCACACACATACACACACACACCCCTTCCCAATCCTCTGGCCATAATGTGGTTCATCAGAAGGGCTACAGGATACTCTCGACAGAATGGCCGCCACCCTTCTAGAAGGCCCTGACTATACAAAGTCCTCTCCACACACCAGGGAGACCGAGTGCCTTGCAGAATCCCCACCCCTTGCTGCCTGCATGGCTGTTGTGCTCTGGGAATGGGACTTGACAGCTATGCCCATGACAGGTGTCCTCCCCTACCTGAGCAGCTGGGTTTACCATTCTGATGTACAGTTTGCCCAACACTTCCCCTACAGCCCAACAGCCTCATCTGGTTCTCCTCTCCCTTTCTGCCTTGGTGCCCATGGTAACCAGCTGGCAAGACAGGGAGTGATTTCTGAGGCTTGAGGTACAACAGATGGCAACTTCCTTTCTTCTCCAACAGAGCCCAAGGCCAGGCTGCTGCGGATAGCATCTGGGACGCGAGGCCTCACAGTGGCCACAAGGGCCAGGCCTGCCCTCGGCCAGTGTTAGCCAGGAGTCTAAAGGCCCAGCGAGGGGAAGGGGACTCTACAGCTTTCGTTCTCAACAGAGCTTCCATCCTGCAACATCTGACCTACATTTATTCAACTTTGTTTTTGTTTGTTGTATTTTAAACTGTGCAAGTGGTTTAAATTCCACCACAGGAAAACTCTAAAATAACTTTTTTAATCACCCATAATGTGGGCACTTGAAAATAACCATAATGTCCATTTGGGGGTATTTATGTTTGTCGTTGTTGTTTTTCAGTTGCTAAGTCGTGTCTGACTCTTTGGGACCCCATGGATTGTAGCTCACCAGGCTCCTCTATCCATGGGATTTCTCGGGCAAGAATACTGGAGTGTGTTGCCATTTCCTTCTCCAGGAGCTCTTCCCAACCCAGGGATGGAACCCACGTCCCCCGAGTTGGCGGGTGGGTTCTTGACCACTGAGCCACCAGGGAAGCCCAGAGAGCAGAGTACAAAGCAGGCAAAACCCTGGCCCCTGTGGAGCTTTACCTAGTCACAGTGTTTGGACAGTTGGCTGGGTCACTGGTTTCGACTCATTCTGCTGTTCTGTGGTTTTTGAGAATTTTTCTACATGGTACATGTTTACTTATGAAAATAATAATCCAAAACATAAATACAGAAATATATCTAGTTTTAACTTAGGAAATCTGTTTTCTGAAGCTTAAAATTAAATACCCCATTGCTGATGGGGAACCCCCTGGTTATCCTCTCCGACGAGCTTCAGCTGTGATGCCTCCGCAGTCCACCACAAGTGTCCTCTCAGGGTCTCCACAGGCCACGGCGCTGTCTCCAGCAGGCTTACCTGGTGTTGAAGAGCGCAGCCTTCACAGCTACGGAGATGGCATCGAACAAATTCCCACCACATTCCAGCAGCTAAGGGAGACAGGGAGTGAGGCGGGGAGAAGCAGTGAGCATCATTTCTCACCTTAAGTATTACCCCAATGAAAGCATGCTGGTTCCTAAAAAATACGGACCAAGTGTTTATACAGAGCAGAAAGCCAGGCTGCTCGGCCGGCTCACCGCCCCGCACAGGCTCTTCACGCTAACTGCAGGTGCCGCCTTGCTGCCCCGGCTGTGGGACCACCGCTCAGAGGCCCCAGACCGTGTGGAGCAGCTAGCTCCTCAGGCAGTCGGGCCTACGCTGAGGGAAAACTGCTCCCCGGCGTTTTGCCCCAGGTGACTCTCAGAAGCACTCGGCAAGCATTCCTCTCATCTCTGCTCGCATATACCCAGCCTCCAGACAAGTGCAGAATGGCGGCCACTGACGCTGCCGCCGCCACCAGGGTCACGCTGACGACCGCAGTCACTACTGCACACAACGACCGATGTAAATCTGATGCTCAAACACCTCTCACTCCATGGTCTCTGTGAAGCATAGCACAACTGAGGTCTTTCACACGTTTTCACCTGTGAGCAGACGTGCTGACTGCACTCGAGTGTTCCCGTCCAGGGAGGGCTGGAGCCCATTATTAAGTGGAGGGCAACACACCCTTCTTCCTTATTCTCAAGAAGCCTTGGCCTGAGGTTATGGAATAAAGCCAATGGGAAGAGAGGAGAGGAAGTCACGTGGAGAAAGAAAAGCCGTGTATTTCCGTGTGTGTTTATTTAGAGTCTGTCTCCTCTTCGTCTGAACTACTGACTCCTGAGGCTGGACGCTGTCAGCTCTGTTTATTCCTTTCTCTTCAGAGTCCAGCAGAAGGGCTGCTGGGAAGGAGGAGCCTGGTGATTATTTACAGAAGACAGGCAGGCTCAAAGCCCGGGCCTTCCAAACTCTGAGAATCAACAGTCACACCTGGCAGGTCTCGTGCACTGCGTCCATGCCCAGTACAGACTCTAATTCCCACCTTTGAGCTTTCTGGGCAAGCCTCCGGTAGACTCCAAGCATCTCTCCTACTGCCTCGTATAATTACTGCTTATCAGAATATGATCTCCCAGCCTGTATTACCAGTTGGCTTGATAACTGCAGCATGTTTGTCGAGCAGCCAGACTAGCTCCCCTGCACCCTGGTTCACGTACAGACTGCTGAATGGCTAGATGCTGGCGCTGGACAGTCTGCTTCAATTCCTGTCTTCGCTGGGTGACTGCTGACTTCTCCAGTCTGGACCTCACTACTCCAGGCTTCACAAAGGGTGAAAGCCCCTCTGTCTCCCAGAGGTGTTCAACACATGAGTCTTTGTAAAGCCCTCCAAAGTGTGTCTGGCACGCAGGAGGCATCAGCTAAGTGTTTTAAAATAAATCCTAATTTGCTCTTTCATCTTCCCTTTGTTCTCCTCACAGACTGTTCAGTGCATCCATAGCTTCTCCGTCTTCATTGTTGACAACCCCTTTGGAGAAGAAATTCCGATGCAAAAGGCACGCGGGTGACCAGGACACAATGCACCCTGAGCTGCTCCTGTTCCCCGTGTACCCCTGCTCGTGGGAGAAGCCTACTGCTTCTAAGGTGAGACAGTGTCTCTTTGATGGTCACCAGTCTTGCAAGAGGCTGCACTGAGAGGATAGGCTTCCTGCCCGAATCAAAAGTGCACGAGGCCCCCTCGCTGGACCAGCCTAACGAGCCACAAGCGTGTGGGATGGCACCTCCCTGGGCAGCTGTGAAGCCTGCCTCTTGGCAGTGACTTCAGGCTGCCAGTTCCCACCCTCCTCAAAACCGGCACCTGTAAAACTACCTGCTTAGTAGGAATCAAACTCCAAATACAGCCTGGTTATTGGAGATGAGAAAAAGCAAATGAACTTGTAACCCCAAAGCATCAGCATTCAGAACAGACCTAAACCTGCTGGACAGTTAAGCACTGCTCTTTTGGCTAGCTCTACCCCATCTATGATCAAACTAATTTAAAAGTTTCCAGAAAGCCCTGCCCTGTTTCATGCAGGGCCAACAATTAGACAGCCAGGCTGTTCCCAGTAACGAAGCTCACTGTCAGTCCACAAGATCAGCGTTATCTTCATACTCATGAAAGGACTTGTTTGGTCCCTGGCTTCGCCCTCTGCCCTCAATATGAAGTGGAAGATGTCACTCATCTCAAGGTTCACAAGATTAAAGGGAAAGAGACCTAATAAGAGCCTGTATGTGAGCAAGAAACTGGCAAAATAAAGTATAGCTGTAAGAGAAATTACTGCCATGTGCCCAAAACCGGGCAGACAAGTAACTGGGAGGGAAGCACCAGGAAGGAAATGGAGGGCTAGACCGGAAAGGCTCCTGCAGGCACAGACTCTAGAGAAGGCAAGGAGGCAGGGCCCCGGGTCCTCATGGGAAACAAGGGGGTCAGAGTAGGTGGGCTACTGCAGGCACAGACTCTGGAGAAGGCAAGGGGGCAGGGCCCCGGGTCCTCATGGGAAACAAGGGGGTCAGAGTAGGTGGGCTACAGTGTTTTCAAGGGAGGATGAGGTGAGGTCACGAGTTGGCTCTGGCATTAAACAGCCCTGGCTTTGGAGCCCAGGATCACTGATCACAAGCTGAGATCCCCTGGCAGAGTTCCTTGACTTCTCTGTGCCTCAGTGCCCTCACTTATAAATGGGGAAGGCTAGTGCCCACTGGCAGAACATCTGTAAGGGCTACACAAAAATGCAGGTGAATGCTCATCTTCCTTGTCGCAACTCTGCCGATCAACTCTGTCTGGCACCATCTAGAGAACATCTCTTGTTTCCTTCTTCCCCAACAACCTCTGCGGATAATTTTGGGTGCTACCATGGTACAGCTGTTGGCAGATTTACTGTCAGGTGGCATCATCCGTGCCCTACTGCACGTATGTTGTATGTAAGTTAGAAACCATTATGGGAGGCCAAAGTTTCCCCAAGTAGTCTCACCCTGGAAACTGAAAGTATCCAACTGAAGACGGAAAAGGCACAGGGAGGAAAGCAGGCCCACATGTCTCCCACAGACGTGGGGCATGGCCAGTGCAGTGACGTGAGACCTACCAGCACGTCCACGTAGAGAACCCAGCAGTGCTCCCGGGGACTAATGCACAGGGACTTGAGGTCGATGCTGCTCTTGTTGTTAAATATCCGGTACAGGGTGTTAGCAATCTCTGTCCCAAGGTCATCACCTCCACGACCTTCAAATTCAGGGGTAGCACTGGCGGAACTACACAGAAGGGCGACAGGAAAGGGGTGAGTCTTGTCGAATGCATGGACAGAGGGGCAGGCTTTGTTCCAGGTTCCCTGGGGGACGCTGGAAGAACCAGCGCTGGGAGGAAAGCCACTGTGGGAAGGCTGCATCTGCCACTCTTCCAGCGTCCAGACACAGGCCGTGAACCAGGCCAGGACGGTGCCCTGGCTGTGTTACTGTGTGTGGTGGGAGTGCCCACTGACTTCTCACAGAAGCCATCTTTATCCAGAGAGAAACAAGAACACTGGTGAAATGAACCACTTCCAGCAATAATGAACTCTCATATCTTGAATGTCTACTAGACTCTTCTTTGGCAGGCCAAGGAAGTAGGAGGCCGAGAGAATGAGTCTGGTCTACAGAGCGGTGACAGTATACACACCAACCCTAGATGATGACACTCTCAAGACAAAACCTCAGTGTAGGCACAGTAACTCTCCTGGGGTTATCTAGGACATGCATATATACACACGTACCTGATTCATGTTGATGTTATTGTCAAGCAATTATCCGCCATTAAAACTATTTTTTAAAAAGAGACATGTATAATAGTATGTCAGAGTTCTGTCATAAACTTTAGATCATCACGGTACTGAAAAGCAGGAAACTAAGAACTGTTTGCTGACTGAAATCTCTCTTCACTTTGGTTATCGCGTTTACTTTGTTATTTTTCAAGAGAAATGCCTTTTCCTTCGTAGCTTCCTGAATTTTATGCCGAACTACCTCAACAAAGAAGGAGCAAGCATCAGCATGGGCGCCCCCTGCCCCTGCCCCAAGCACTACTGTTTTAACAGGAAATTTTTGAGGGTTTGCCTTAACAAAAATAAACCCTTGGTACATTTGTGGGATATGTAAACACTCCAGTACTTATTTTATTGTAATGAACTTAAGGCCCAGAAAGATAAGAAATCAGTTGTTTCAGTAGGTCTCTACAAAACCACATGTGGAAGCTCTCTGGTCCCTGTCCATCTGTCCATCCGCTGGTCCTCCCAGAAGGTTCCCGGCCCCGGACTAGGCACTAGCGACCTAGAGACAGTGGGACAGGTGCAAACCCAAGTCAGCAGTTCCAGGGACACAGCAGGAAGTCACATGCAAACAGGCACACAGAAACGGTCGGGGAGGGTTGCAGGGGGTGTCAGTCAGCATTGCGGGTTGAAGGGAGTCTCGAACCTGAACATGAGACAAGCTGGTCTGACCACAGACGAGCAGGGGGATTCCAGCCCAAGCAAAACCTCTGTGAAGGCCGAAGGTTGTGCCCACCCCATCTGCATATGCTGAAGCAAACCTCGCCTCACACGTTTCAGTGTCCCTTCTGTCTGGTCCATTCTAATACAGACGTAAGATGAATCCTAAAACAATCAGAGTGTAGCGTTGTCTAATAACATTGCTTCTCTCATCATATAGTCTTCCCTGACCACTACAAGCCAGGAGAACCCCCCAATTTAAAAATCCCCAAGAGAAACTTCATCACTGCCATAGCAACCTCACTGTTCCTTCCCAGCCTTGGCCGGACTCGGGCACCGAGCCATGAAAAGGAGTTCATTGATGGTAAAATAATCAAGTCACCAGAGACCAAGTTTGTTAGTTTGCAGAGCCAGCAAAAGACAACCTGTTTCTAATGTAAACCCTAAGCCATCAACATTAAGTCCTATCTTCTGTTTAAAAGCGCATCTGTACAGAGCTCTGGGTGGACAAATCCAGCAGAGGTCCTTATGCTTAAAATGTTTATCCTTCCCTCATTACAGTAGGCTGAGTCCTCCTGGGTGTGACTAATAATGGAATGGATTCATTAACTCTTCTACAGCCCAAAGGGACAGTTTAACAACTTCCCAAGCCAGTTGGCTAAATTAATCTACCAACAAAACCACACCCACTGTTTTTTTTTGACACTGGGCTGGTTTAAAGTGGAAAATTTTCCGATTTTAAATGATTTCTGCCCCCTACCCTTAAAAAAACCCACAAAAACAGGTTAACCCTTTATGCATAGCTGGCAGCCAGAGAAAGGAGGATTTAGAAGCCCATGAGACCATGGAAAGCTCCCGGGATCTGCCCGAATGTGTCATTCAGCACACCTGGCTTGTAGGCTAGCATCAGTCAGGTGAGTGCTCTTGGGCCCGTCTTATGTCTCAAGGTACTGAATGGGTGCTCTGGTCTTAGGACTTACTACTAGACCACAAATGTTGGAGTCAATGAATGCAGACCAAGGGAGTCCTAAATAAAAAAGCTTCTCTATTAAGTACCAAGTTTAGAAAGAGAGCGAGAAAGAATGCAGGCTGGTAATCCTACCCCCTGTTCACAGACATCAGTGTATATTCTTCAGACGAGGAACATACACTTGGGGTTTTTTTTGCATAAGACAAGTTCTTTCTATAATTACAGTTACTGAAACCAATTCAGGTCCTTCATAAAGTATGACCCAGCCCCTTTTCCAGGGCTGCTGGGAAATCGCTTATGGAGCTGGATAAACAGAAAAATCCTGGGAAGGCTGCCGCTCCCAGTTCTCCAGCGTCTTGACTCATCACCTCCACCCTGCTCCTCCTGCTTGGCATCTCTCTGCTCTGACTGCATTAGGCTGGGATCAAGGCCCTGTCTAGCTGGAGCAGGACTTGAGACACTAGGCCCATTGTTGTTCCCCTTGCAATGGATCTAGCCTGCAGAGCCATGAAGTCTTACAGCCAGGTGGGCCAGGGATGACTCTGGGCCTCACCCTCTAGTCCCTAGCCCCCAGGCAGGTCCCAGTTCCCCTGACTCCTCTGGAGGCACACTGCTCATTTCCAGGCCTGCTGAAGCACCCCAATAGAAGGGGATGGGAACAGTGGCACATTCTGAGTGTTTCATCTTAAGCCCTCGTTTGAAGTTCCTGGGAGAGTTACCTCATCAGCTTTGCAGACTTTCAGAGCCCAGCGAGCCTCAAATGAGGCCTTCAGGTTACCTCTCTGCTTTGCCCCCACCCTCGACCCTTCAGCTGAGAAGGGTGACGCTTCAAGCAGCATGAAGTAGGTAAGGAAGAGAAATCGAGTGGCTCCACCCACCTATTCAGGGCTTGAAACCAATCCAGGTTCAGTGAATGAAGAAAACAATCCAGATTCAGTAAGTGAAGAAAACAAATGATCACACTTAAAGTAGTTGAGATCCCGGACAAGTGAAAAGCGTCAGACACACTGAAATGTCCATGAATGAAATACGTTCTCCCCAACTGCCCCAGCTAAAACCTGAAGCCTCTCTGAGAACAAACAGAGTCCCTAAGCCCATCAACATGGTGGCCAAGAGCCGGGAAGTGACCTGATGGACGGCCACTGGTGGTAACCACAGTGACACACCAAGCCCACCAAATACTCACCTTCTGGCCTTCAGATGGAAACTATCTTTTCCCAAAGTTTGAACCTTCTTATAACACAGCCTACTCTCAGGCTATAACTAACAAGCCAAAGACACAGAGGCAGGAGCTAGAAGGTCCGAGTTCGCTCCCAGGTAAAGGTGCTGCCAGGTATTTCTGGAGCAGAGCTCAGGAACCCCCGCGTTTTCCTCCTCCACTGGTACAGGGATCAGGCCTGTGTCTCAGGTACCCTTCCCTAAGGGCACCACTTCTGAGACCCAGGGAAAATCACTGGGGTGGGGAACGTGTCTACCCCAGGCTCTGTATTTGATTCCAAGCAGATGAAAAGAAGTAGAGGCAATTAGAAGAAAAGCAATTAGTTTTCCATGACCTCTCTACCACTGGAAATTGAAATAATTAAAAACATGAAGGTTGCTGGCAAGCAGTTAAGTCAAGCTGGGCTCAGGCAGGCAGGAGGGGTCCCACCACCACCCAATCACTTTCCTCCCACTGGGTAACAACTGTCTCAGCCTGTGGATGGGTGTGTGCCTTGAGCTCTCTGGCAGAAGCCCCACGCTTGGGGCCCTGGCGGGGTTGGGGGCAGCACCCTGAAGCCTGGGCACAGCCACAGGTGCCCAGAAGCCATTCCTGTTCACTGGGTCAAAGTGAAAGGGCTTTGTTTACACAACTGTGAGTTGCTCTTTGAAGATGCAAATAAGCTTCTGATAAAGGTGGCAGCCAGAGATGCTTGGTGACCTCCTGTTTGCAGGAAAATGGGCTTTTATGAATCTCACGGTGATTCCATCCTCTGGCTGATCACACAGAGTCTCTTAAAGACGCCGAAGGGTGCCACCTTGACAAACAGATTCAGGAGAACTTCCCTGGAAAGTGGGGCTTCTAGGCCTGCTGAGGTTCTATTGAGACTTACAGAGGAGGAGAAAGACAGCAGCAGGCAGCCTCTCAGTCAGGAGAGAGGGGCTTACTTTTAGAACCCAGATCTGGGGAAGAGGCTGCTCAAAGGCTCCGCCTGCCTTAGAGCCACCCTCTCCAGCCAGGACTAGAAAGGGACACGGGCAGTGGGCCAACCTCAAGCCATGTTCAGACGCAGAGCCACACGGAAACGTGGCCCCTGCAGCAAGCATGAGTGCACCACTCTCCCTGGCGTGGCCGCACTGACTGCCTTTGATCTGCCTGAGATGAATGAGGTAGGAGATAACGAAGAGGAAGAAAGGAGAGCAGATGACAGCCCCTAACACATGGTATCTGCTCTTCAGTGACTATTTACTGCACCGAATCAGGCAGATCAAGTCAGGAGAGGCATTTTTTTCTTCCTCCATGAGCAAAGGAAAGGATAAGCTGGAGGCCTGAACAAGGTCACCACCATGTACAGCAACTTAAAAGATGGGCTGGTTCCACTGGATGACCCGGAATGCTGAGAGCAGCTGGGCAGAACCGAGGGGAGATTGCGCCAGGGGACCAGGACACGCTGGAAGGAAAACTAACCAGAAAAATGAAGACACATTCTGGAAACTCTACACGGGGTATCCCGCTAAGGCTGGCTTCTGCAGGCTGTATGAAATACAAGAGCAAAGGCTCAGAGCTGGATAGACCCGAGCTGGCAGAACTAGCTGTGTGAACCCAGGAAAGTCACTTACCCTCTCGGAACCCCTTGTGTCATCTCTTACTGGAGTTTTGTGAGGACCAACATCTGTGTTCGGAAATGAAGACTGCAAGTCTGCAGCTCACTGTGCAAGTGTGGGTCAGCATCTTTGCAGGAAAGGGCTGACATCACAGGCGCAAGGCTGCTACCTTTGGAAGGGCCTGCTTGCGAGGCTGGCCCTTGGCTTGCATCTGGGCACTCGGCTCTTAAGAGAGGACCCAGTCAGTGGTAAACTGTGCCGAGACTGTGTGGATAACGTATGGTGTATGCCAGACACCTGCTTTCCTTCTGAGAGTCTGCAACTTCAGTGTGTGTAAAGCAGACGGTGCCTGTGTCACCAGGCAAAATCTTGGGTGTTGAGTCTCTAATGGGTTTCCTTAGGCAAAATGATCACACATGGGTTGCTGTGTTTCTGTAACAATCATAGCTCTGAGTACAACTACATGCTCCATGCTGAGTCCTCCGAGTCCGTTCAGGAAATCTCCGACTGTGGGGGCGGTCTTGCCCCTCTACCAGTAAAGTATCAATGTTACATATCTGCATCTAGCATGAACCAATAGAGAGCCTCATCCATTTCAAGAAGGTTCACTGTCACCGCTGCTAGCTGGAAGAGGAAGTTACAGATAGATGAGACTGGGCCGGCAACCCGGTGAAAAGCCCCAAGCCTTCAAAGGGGAGGTGGAGAGAAAAAACACTTTGGAAAGCCCATAGAACGTGTAACGACTGGGTGCTCGCTCTATTTTCATTACCTAACTTCCTCATCATCACCCCAGTATCACCATCTCCATTCTTTAGGTCACGAGATTTAGGCACAGAGGGGCTGGGTAACCAGCCCGAGGTCACCCAGCTGCCGGAGACGAAGGCAGTGACAAGGCTGGCCAGCTGGCTGCTGAGGGTGCAGTCTTTGCTCTTCCCTGAGCCCACGCAGCTTGCCCGGCTGCCACCCCCTCAGCCTGCGAGAAGCTTGGCTGGTCCTTGTCCCCGCTCTGCCAAGCGAGTCATTACAAGTTTTCTGCAAAGCTAGAGCCAGAAGACCGCCGGGGCCTTATAGCACAAGTGAGTCTTGTCAGGTATACCTGATTATTTTTCAAAGCTCAGTGACACCCATCATTTCCTATGACTCTTGTAACTACCGTGTGCTGGATGGCCTGGCACCGGGAAAATGAGGGCCGGCTTGGCTGATCAGGACAAGGGCAGGCCCTAAGCTCAGACCTCCTCCTGCATTTCCCGGGGCCTGGCACAGCAGAGAACTCGGCACATATCTGCTGGCCGGATAAAGGATGATTAAATACAAAATAAAAATGGGCTCAGCAGGAAACCAGAGGTTCATTCTCTGAATCTTCTTTTAAATTGCTTTTCTTTAAAACCACGTGCAGAGTACTGACCAGTCAACAAAGAACTCCAAGTAACCTTCGTTTGGTTTCTCCAGCTTCGGTGTCCCCATTTCTGCCTTCACGCCCACCAATATGTCCGTGTGACCCTGTGGACACAAGCAAGAAGGGGTTTCATTTGGGGCGGACAGCATGCCACCCAACCACGCCCTCGTCTCCCAGACACACACCTCCAGGGAACTCTCTTAGGATCAGTGATGGAACTTGAAAAGGGGCCCTTTGAGAAGGAGAGGGGTCCTTCAGATCTACACAGACCCCCTCCCAGACTTGGCTGTGGGTCTTATGTTTCCCCTGGAACAAAATGCACCCTGAAAGCCCAGAGGGGCTGGCTCCCGAGAGCCGACCCATTCCTCAACATTGTACAAACCGTGGGCCCAGCACTCACCAGCTTGACCCTGGCAGACCCACTGGTGTTGGACACCACGTCGGTCTCCACTTCGACACATCGGTAGTCTTCACAGCCGCGGCCGTCCACACGGAGGTCTTCCTGGGTGCAACAACCAACATCCTAAGGCTGTGGGCCTAACCCTCCAAGAGGCTCCTCAACTGACTCACTCCTTTCCCCTCTAGAGAAATATGCGGTACAATAGCTCCTTTTAGGGATTCGTCCAGAAATCCTGTCCTGTGAGCTGATAACATTACTGTCTTACATATGAGGAAACGAAGACTCAGAGAATTTAAGCAACTTGTGTTCAAGGTCCCACAGCTAGGGAGAGCAAAGCTCGGCTTCCCATCTAGGTCTGAAGTGGAAAGTCCAAACTATATACCACCATCTGGAACAGGCACACACAAAATCCGAAGAGACATAATAAATAAGAGCTATTTCTTCCCAAATCTGCAATTCTGAAGCCACAAGAAACACGGATTGTCAGTTACAAGTTCACCTGTCTCAGCTTGTAGCCCTCCTACCCCCTAAACCCAACCAGATCTACTCTGTAAACGGCTGGAAACAATCAGCTGGTGTCTTCTAACACAGGCATTCTCTAGGACAGGGTCAGCAGCTAGGCCCCCAGGCTGCTCGTTCTGGAAGCTGTCCCATGGGAACCCAGCCATGCCTGTTCACGCAGGTATTCTGTGGCTGCTCGCACACAAGGACAGAGCTGAGGAGCTGGGACAGAGACTACATGACCGGCAGCCCCCACATCACTACCACTTAGCCTTTCACTGGAAGTCTGCCGACCCTGCTGCAGAGGACGGGTTTCAGGGTGGTCTACGTACTGCCTGGCTTTATCCCCAGTTATTTACTTCCTCAATTATTTACTTCTATCTGTATAACTCATAGATAACCATTTTATGTTGTGGTTTACTCCTAGCATTTATCTTGTTGCTCAACGAGTTCCAGATTTCATGGGTTGGTTCCTGCATTCTCTCAACATGCCTCAGATATCTTTGGAGCACTTCTTTACTTCTGATCACATGAGGAGTTACAGCCTCTGAGATTTTCCCTGCCCCAGCCCCGGGATCAGCCCATTTCCTAAGGAGCGTTGGTTCCTTTTATGGGAGAATGGTACTTAAAAACCAAGATCTGGGTGCTAAGTAGATTAATTGCTATTAGGGTATCATTGCTTCTAGATCTTCTCAGTAGAACAGAGCCAGAAAAAAACATGTGTGTACTAACCCACGCATACACACACATCTTTATTTATGTGGATTATCTATCCACATGTGGATTAAAGAGCCATGTGTTCATACTGAGAGTTGGTTCCAACCTTCTTCCTTGTCTTATCTGAAACTTCTCTCAGGGAGAAACCTGGCTCTCATTATCTACAGTGTATTTCTGTATTTGTTAAGTCTCTGAATACACAGTTTCAGAATTGTTACTGCCATACCCCTATGAGAAACAAATTTACTAATAGTTATTTGTGTAGATTTCTTTTTGTCTTTAGCCTTAAATATTGTTACTGTTCAGCCGCTCAGTTGTGTCCGACTCTTTGCGACCCCATGGACTGCAGCACACCAGGCTTCCCTGTCCTTCAGCATCTCCCGGAGCTTGCTCAAACTCATGTCCATTGAGTCGGTGATGCCATCCAGCCATATCACCCTCTGTTGTTCCCTTCTCCTCCTGCCTTCTATCTTACATAACCCACTCAAAATACCTTTTCCAATTGTCCTCCCTGCGCCTTTGTTACTCATTTGCACCCCTTTCAGGTTCAATTAAAACTGCTGATGTTCCATTTTGAGTCCGCCACATCCTGGTTACTTTTAATTCCTATTTACCTTTGGGCCAGGTGGCCTATCACTAGGGCTCTAGGAGTCGCCACTGTCAGGAGAGGTGTGCTCAGACAAATGTCCCTCTCCCTCATCGCTAGTTCATGCTCCCCTCTTCCTACTTCCTCCCAGCCACTCCAGGCAGGGAACCAGTCTCTTTAGCTCCTGGTCCATGGTTCCTGTATTTCCTTGCACAAATGAACCTTTACATGAGTATGCCTGTGCAGGAAACCACTACACATCGGCTCATACAGACTGTCCTCATTCCTTGTAAACTTTTTTCTGGAAAGCTCTTTCTTTCAGAAAAAGAATCATCACCTCATTAGATTCTCAAAGAGGTTAATGCTCCTCAAAATGTTAAAAACAAGCACAAAAGAAACCAAAAACAAGCAAAAAAAAATCCAAAACAAAAAAGCAAACCACTGTTCTAAAGTATGTAACTATCAGAAACTTATCTTTAAACTGCCTGGCTAACTGCATATCTGACTTTTTTTATTTTGGGAAATTAAAATACAGAAAAGGAAAACACTGCCTGCTCTCGCCACACAGTACCAACTACTACCATCTGTCGTTTTTGTTTGAGCTCTTTCACTCTTTCAACTCCTATTAAAGGAGAGAAAATAAACAATCCTAAATCAGGCTGAAGTCCCTTTGCAGCCCTGCCACTCCCAGCCATCCTCTCCTTGGAGGCAACCCCTTCCTGGAGTCTGAGGAGACAGATTCTTAAAAAGCAACAGAATTTCATGTCTAGGAGAATGAGTCTCCTGACTCTGTAGAGAGATCTCTTTTCACTGGAGGATCCAAAACTATGTAACTTTATCTCTTTACAACCCCACCTACCCCCATCCACATGAAGATTTCCTAGGTCCATCTCTACTTGCTCCATCCCTAAGGTATGCGTGCGTGCTAAGTCTCTTCAGTCACGTCCGACTCTTTGCGACCCTATGGACCACAGCCCACGAGGCTCCTCTGTCCATGGAATTCTCCAGGCAAGAATACTGGAGCGGGTTGCCATGCCCTCCCCCAGGGGATCTTCCCGACCCAGGGACTGAACCAGCATCTCTTACCTCTCACGTCTCCTGCATTGCAGGCAGGTTCTTTACCACTAGTGCCACCCGGGAAGCCCGTCCCCAAGGTGTACCCTGATGCAAAGTAAAAATCTGGCTCAGAAACCTTTACATTGAGTCTTTGGTAGGTTATACCTACGGCACAAGGGTGAGCATCACTAGGAGCCTTAGTCATGGACTCCAGGCCGGGTCCTGCCACTGACTCGCTGCTTGACCTCAAAGGCGCTTCTCTAATTCTATGGATGTATACATGAAAAGAACCACCACTGCTTGCAAGAACTAAAATAGCAGCTACTGTTTAATATGCATTTACTATCTACCAGACTCCTCGGTGGCTCAGTGGTAAAGAATCTGCCGGCAATACAGGAGATATGCAGGAGACGTGAGTTTGATCCCTGGATTTGGAAGATCCCCTGGAGTAAGAAATGGCAACCCACTCCAGTATTCTTGCCTGGAAAATCCATGGACAGAGGAGCCTGGCAGGCTACAGTTCATGGGGTAGAAAATAATCGGACACAACTGAGAGACTAAACAACAAGAAAAAAACTACTATCTACCAGATAATGTGTTAGGAAATCCATACAGGTTAATATGTTGAATCCTCACAATAACCCTGTAACATAAGATTTTTCATTCCATTCTACAAATGAGGATCAGGTTGAGAGATGCTAAATGGCCCAAGGTCAGAGCCAGTCAATAGCTGGCTTGAATTCCACTTGAATTCCAAGCCAGAGCTCTTGACCCCGCTTCCACAGTCTCCTGTGTTCTAAAGGGTCTCCTCATTGTGCAGGTCAGGCAGCACAGGCCTCCTGAGAGGACGAGCTGCCTGGTGACCACTTGGCCCTAGTGAGGATGCTAACGACTATGAAAGCAGCGGGCCCACAAGGCTACAGGGCTTCCAACTATGCTTTAAATCACCACCCGCTCTGGAAAGATCTAATCAGAACCCTTAGAAATAAGAAGGGATGTCAGAAAACTGGGCCACCAGGGCTTCTCTTTCCAGCCCTTAACCCACTCTCTGAGCCCTCTTCCCTCAGCTGGGAAGACTTGGGTGACACGTAAGAGATAAACAAGCAAGCTACAAATTCCCCATTCCGGGGATGCATATTTTTGTTGTTTTCCATCAAAAAAAGCACACAAAAGGAGAAAAACAAACAAAATCCATGAATCACTGCACACAGGACTTTTTCAAAATCCACTTTTTCACATAAAAGGCTCTAGGAATCTCCCAAACCTGGTGATCTGGCCTGGCTCAGAGCTTGACACCCTACCACAATTTTTTATCCACCTACAGTACTCAAACGAAGGAACCAAT
Organism: Bos mutus; assembly: GCF_027580195.1. NCBI lineage: Eukaryota > Metazoa > Chordata > Mammalia > Artiodactyla > Bovidae > Bos > Bos mutus. The sequence continues at coordinate 54,336,083 of NC_091638.1, forward strand.
CCATGTGTGAACACTTAAACACTGGCTGCCTTGAAGTGAAAGCTCTATTTAAAAAGTCAATGGAAAAAAAAAATCAGTAGAGGTGCCTACAGGTGACTGACCACACCAGGGAGCAGAGCCTTGTCCTCAGGGGACAGGGGACTGAGCGCCTTTCCAGGTAAAGGCCTTCTGAATGCCAGGGTGGGTCCTGGTGACTCAAGTTGTTCACTTTGTGACTGCAACAACCCCGCTGGTTGGGTGATATGGAATCACCTTCAACCTGTATTTAAAACTCTGCTGTTGCACACCAGCTTTGGGACCTTGAGCAGGTTAGTTCCTGCACATCTCTGAGTCTATCTCTTTATGTAGAAGAGGGAATAACCCTGAACCTGCAGAGTTAGAGGAAGACTCTCCCACACAGGCAGCTCACAAGAGTCCCTGCTCAGGACTTCCTTCTGCTTCTGGCTACATGTATTAACTCACAGACTCCTTAAAAACAACCCAGAGAGAGGTTACCAATGAGGACACCGAGGTGCCAGGTTTAACTCCTGTTTGACACAGGACAGATGACCCAGCCCGGAGTTGCTATTCCTCACACCCAGGTAACCCAGTCCTACTCCCTAATAGCAGCTGGCAGTTGGCTCTTGCAATCCAACACACGAAGTGGTCCTCTGAGGTGATGCTAACCCCTCACTACCTTGCAGAGATACCACTTTGCCGCAAAGGTCCATCTAGTCACAGCTAAGGTTTTTCCAGTAGTCATGTATGGATGTGAGAGCTGAACCATAAAGGCTGAGCGCCAAAGAACTGATGCTTTCCAACTGTGCTGGAGGAGACTCTTGGAGGGTCCCTTCGAGTGCAAGGAGATCGAACCAGTTAACCCTGAAGGAAGGAAATCAACGCTGAATATTTATTTGAAAGACTGATGCTAAAGCTCCAGTACTTTGGCCACCTGATGTGAAGAGCCGACTCATTGGAAAAGCCCCTGATGCTGAGAAAGATTGAAGGCAGGAGGAGAAGGGGCTGACAGAGGATGAGATGGTTGGATGGCATCACTGACTCGATGAACATGAACTTGGGCAGACTCCAGGAGATGGTGAAGGACAGGGAAGCCTGGCGTGCTGCAGTCCACGGGGTCACAAAGAGTCGGATGTGACTGAGCGACTGAACCACAGAGCTCACTGGAGGAGAACGGAGACCAGATGGCCTCCCCTACTAGGAAGCCACCCCACTTTAGAAGGAGCCCGGCTCTGCAGGCCCAGGCCCAAGACCCAGCAGGCAAACCAGATGTTGTCCTCGTTCCACTCTCCAAGCCTGCTGGGTGGGCCCGCATTCCTTTAGGATGCAATGCTGTTTGCCTTGCAAAGCTGCAAGTGCCTGACCCAAAGGCACGCAGGCCAGAGAGTGGCCAGCTCTCTGGGGCCTGAAACTGATTCTCTCCTTAGAATCTGATCTCTGATCTGGGAAGTACTTGGCAGGGAAAGAAAGTTAAAGAGGAGCTGACAGGTCATGATGTGGAGGGAGCTGGAGAGGCCTCACAGAAGTAAAGATGGGCGGGCGGCGTGTGCCCAGGTGGAGGGCACCCTGGCAGCAAGTGGCTGTGGAGAAGGGAGACACTTCAGCAGAGAGAAGTAGGGGTGTCCCAGAGACATCAAGGCAGGCAGAGTCACAAAGACACGTGATCCATGCTTGAGCCCCGGAGAGGCAGTGTCCAGGAGCTGCCTAGGGACTTTCTACACCCAACAATTTAACAACCTCTCAGTTCAGTTCAGTTACTCAGTTGTGTCCAACTCTTTGCAACCTGACTTAATCTTCCCAAATAAAAAGAGCTTAAATCTCAATAGCCACAGGCCGAACCCCTCATGGGGTCACTGTGAAGGCTGCAGATGTAGTACGGATGGTTCCGGACGAAGCCACGCTTCTGACAGGAAAATCTCCACTGGGAGCGGCGTCTCTTCAGAGCTGAGTGCACGCCAGGCGGCCCATGCTCCCTTTCCTTGTCACTCCACACGGTCCTGTTCTGTCCCCTTACACAGGGGGAGCTAGCTGACTACACTCTTTCTGTGAATGGTGGAGCCAGGAGGCGCCCTGCTCAGTCCACTCCAAGTCCTCATCCAAACAGAAGCTGGAGGCCACTGACCTTGTCAGGGGAACCACTGGCAGAAAGCACCTGCCCTGGCCAGACCATTAAGGTTCCTATAATAACCATTTGCAGGAGATATGTTATCTTACAACAGGACGTCCTGGTAAGGAATGCGGAACTAATAAGCTACTGCTAACTAGAAGAATTTGGGAAATTCTTCCCAAATTTGAGAGAGGGGACGCCAGTCCATATAAACTACTAACCTCCCCGAATCCTCCTCACTAGAATCCACCTTGGCTGAGTGATGTGTGCACCACCAGGAAGGATACTGAGTCAGGACGACTGGCCAGAGGCAACCCAGAAACTAACTTCATCACCGTGAAACCCGAGGCTGCGGGCTGCACAGCAGAGCAGCTCTCCCGGGTTCCCTCACCCTGCTGCTCTCCACCTGGGCGCCCCTTCCCAATAAAGTCTCTTGCTTTGTCAGCACGTGTGTCTCCTTGGACAATTCATTTCCAAGTGTTAGACAACAGCCTACTCGCTGGCCCTGAAAGGGGTCCCCCTTTCTACAACCTCCTCAGGCAGAGGGGCAAAGATTTCTACAGCAGACTCCAGGCAGGCTGGACCAGGCCAGTGGCTGGTCCAAGGTCCAATGTCTAGTGACTGCATCAAAATCTCCCAACATTTATGAAAATACTCATTCCCAGGCTCCAGCCCCAGCCCCAAGGATTCTGATCCAGAAGGTCCAGGTAAAGCCCAGGAAGCTGTATTTTGTGAGTAAAAGGCACTTCAAGGTTTCAGAATTACTGGGCTAAGACAGAGGTTAGCAATGTCTTTGCAGGGAGGAAGAAGGCACACATTTAGCCAGTTCAGCAAACCTGAAAAGAAGATTAAATGCTAATTCTGGAAATTCTGAAACCTGCCCCCCAATCCCTGAATGTAAGAACCAGCTTGGGACTTCCCTTGTGGTCCAGCGGTTAAGACTCTGTGCTCCCAACGCAGGGGGCCTGGGTTGGATCCCTGGTCAGGGAACTAAAATCCCACAGGTCTCAACTAAAGATCTCACATGCTGCAACAAAGACTGAAGATCCCTCAGCTGAGACCCAGCATAGCCACATAAATAAAATACTTAAAAAACAAAACCAGTTAGATACAAGTAAGTAAAACAAAAGCTGTACAAAAAAATGCTAACTAGGGTTCTAAAGAAGCTTAAACCAACGTGGGAAAAATACTGCCTAAAAAGGTAATAGTAATATATGTCCATATACTATTTAAGGCCTAGAAAAATGGTGGGGGTTCAGAACTTGCCCTCCCTGCTCCTGTTTCGCCGACGTGCTTTCAGAGGACAGAGCAAAGAAACAGAAGTGGAAGCAGTGGGCATTCTCCCTGGCTTTCATCTCTGGGTGCCTATTTTTAAAAAGGGAAAATAGCACAAGACTTGAGTTGGGCTTTACAGTCAGATCTGGATTTATATCCCAGGTCCACTGTACAAAGAAAGGGTGGGGGTTCCGGAAAAAGGGAACCAGGCATGCATGGCTTTCTGGACACAAGGGAAGCCATTTTAGTCCTCAGCCTTTTTGTGATCTACGCCTGGCCACAGTGCTTGCCCTTGAACATGCTGCAGTAATTAATGATCTTGAGGGAACTACAGAATTCAGGAAAAAATGGAAAAGCAATGAAGAAACAACAGTTCTCAGATAAAACGGAGCCCTAGTTTTTCTTCAATGGATATACGTAACAGTCTGATACAAACCTTTGAGTTGTTCTACAAGAACTCAGCTGCCCACTCAGCTGGAGGATGGTAACTCCAGGATAAGACCCCAAAGTGGTCACAACCTGAAGATGATGTTGCCCTTTTCTTCCCCTTGATGAAGTGAAGCAAAGTGAAAGTCGCTTATTCATGTCTGACTCTTTATGACCCCATGGACTGTACAGTCCATACAATTCTCCAGCTGAGCCACCAGGGAAGCAGTCCCCTTGGTGACTCCAATCAACTAAAGCTTGGACTCCGCTGACTTCTGCCCCAACTGTAGGCTACCTCCTCTGCTCAAGCCCCTTCATGAATATACCTGTGCCCTTAGCTTGTTTTCCAGTTTTGCTATTGGTAGACATTGCTTCTGAAAAGATTCCCAGAGTCCCCTTCCTTGATGCAATTAATAAATTCTCCTTCTCCCATTCTCTGGCTTGGTTGTGTTTTTCGGTGCAACATCCAAGAGACAACCCTGGAGAAGCAACGGCTACCCACTCTAGTATTCTGGCCTGGAGAATTCCATGGACTGTATAGTCCATGGGGTCGCAAAAAATCGGACACGAATGAGCGACTTTCACGACCAAGAGTCAAACCCGTTTTCCAGCAATACCACCACACACTTACCTTACGACCTCAGACAACTGACTTAATGTCTCTGAACTTAGTTCTTTATATGTAAAGCAGACATAACACTCACCTTCAGGACTTAACAAAAATTCAATGAGATAAAAACTATGACAGAGTATGTACCTAACAAAAGTGAGACAGCTCAGCCTTCAAAGGCTGAGAGGGGATTTAACAGAATCAGGGACTGCCCACCGCGTCCAGGCTTGGAACCTTGTGGACCCGGAAAGATCCAAGTACGCATACAGTCCTAAATGGATGCTCGCCGCCTGGTCCCAAAGACGCCGGCACTGGCGGCTTTAGAGCTGCACATGCCGGCCGCACAGCGGTCTAATCAAAGGTAAACCCAGCCTGCCGCAGTCTTTATGGGCGAGCCGAGGACCGGCATCGACCCGCAAGGCCAAGGGAACCCCGGAGGCCGGCGCCGGTACTGCCCGCTACCTGAACGCCATGTACAATGTACACCTTCTCCGCCTCGCTCAGCGCCACCGACGCCATGCTGCCGAGCCTCCCCGCCGCTAGACATCATCCGCCCGCGTCGCCCGCCGCCAGGCACGACCCCCCCCCCCCCAACCCCGCGCCCATGCGTCATCAGCCTGCGCGGCGGCCGCTCCTGCAGCTGCCGCCGCCGCCACCACCGCCGGGGAGCTCGATGGGCTTCTCCTGCGCGCCGCCCTGTGTCTGGCCGAGTCCAGGGAGCCGCGGCGCCTCGTGCCGGGGAGCCATCGCTGCAGCCCAGGGCCGGGTCCCAGGTCGAGGGCTGAAAGGGGAGCGACGACGGCAGCGGCAGCCGGAGCCCCACCGGGGGGGCCTGGGACTGGGGAACTGCCTCCGGCTTCACGGTCAGTCGGGTGAGGAAACTGGGATCGGGTGAGAAAGCTGGGGCGAGACGACAGGCGCGGGCCGGGGCCGGAGCTCGAAGGACTAGCGGTGGAAGAGGCGTGCGGCGCAGTTTGCTCAGAGCTGGAGTTGAAGTGGCCGGTCGTGTGTGTGCGTGTGTGTTGAAGAAAGAGACCAACCCCAAGTGAGAGGTGCCGGACGTCGCGATTGGCCTGAGAGAGGCTGTCTCTTGGCTCTCCTTCCTGCCCTCATGTGTTGTATTTCTCTGGCCCATGGGATGGTGGGGAGGAAAGAAGCGATCAAGCTCTCTTTAGGTCGTTCTCGGTGATAAGGATCTGGGCCGGGAGTGAATGCCCGTCTAGTCCCGAGATGTCTTCAGCTGCACCCCAGGGATTCCCCCACCCCCACCCCCGCTGTCTCTGGGGCTGGCTGACCGAACGCTGACCCCCCGGAGCCTTGCAGGATCCCTATGCCCCGGATGGTTGCCGGAGCTTTGTCCCAAAGAGAGTAGAGGGGAGAGTCTTGATCAGCGCTGGCGGGAGGGTTGCGGGGGCGCAGTGCCCCGACGTCCCCAGCGCTTTCCAGCAGGGACTGGAAGCCCTGGCTTGACCGGGTGATCGCTGGGAACCGTGGACAAAAAAAAAAAAAAATGCCGGCCTCGGTCGTGACCAAGTAGGAATATGGGCCTTGAATACCCAGAAAGGATACCTGCAAGGTGAACGTGGGGTCACTGAAGGAGCCCATTAAGGCGGAGTTGATAAGGCAGGAAACAGATTTTAAAGGAGCCACGTAGATAAATGGAGGAAAATTAACCCAAAACGATAGTAGCAACGAGGGCATCTGATGACTTTTCCAAGTGCCCCACTTTTGAGGAACCTCCCTGTTGTCAGAAGTGAAACTAACCCTTGACTGCTTGATCGTCCAAAGAATGGTGAAACTAACCCTTGACTGCTTGATCGTCCAAAGAATGGTCGGGTCCCAGATAGTAGCCTCAATACAGTTTCACATATAACTCTTGGGAGCCTACTGTTGATGAGCTTTGTGCTAGCTTTGAGACACTGAGACAAGTGAAACACAGCTTCTGCCCAGAGAAGCTCCCAGGCAGAGGGAAGGCTCCAGACCCAGCATAAACGTGGTGGTGAAGAGCTGTAACAGTGGCACCAGGGAACATAGTGGGATAGGGAGGTGGTATACCCTCTGAAGAGGGTATGGACAGGAAGTACCTGCCCACATTGTGAAGCGCTAAACTGCGGAGCCCCCAAATAAATGATCTGTGCTTAGTAGACTGGACCTTTAGTTGTTTTGGGCGTCTCTCCGTAACTCTCTGCCGGCGTACCTATAGGGAGGATGTCTTGCAGTGTTGAATTTTGCCCTCCGGGAAACTCGGAGAGGTAAACCCAGAAGAGTTTCCTCCTTCATGAGAGTACAGGTGCCCCACCTGTTGGGACAAATGCACCTTGAGGCGTTTGTGTGATTGAACACCTGGATTCTAATGAGCACCTGGGTGATGAGCTAACAGGGGACTTCTGATGTTAGAAATGGTGTCTTGCGCTCGAGATCGCTCAGAAAGAAGAGACCCCGGATGTGAAATTTTAATAGGTAGGATATCTAAGAGGATCAAGGGTTTAAAAAGTGGCAGCGAATAGATCAGAAAAGACAGGGAAAGAAAATTCTGAGTTTGGATACCACGGGATCATATTTATGTAAAAATCTTTCAGTGTGTCTTTAAAACTATAGAACATACATTGGAAGTGTTTCCCAGATAAATGACTAAAGATTCTCTGCTGGAGAAGGATTGGCAGTATTTGCTAAATAACATTACAAACAATGTCTGACATGTTAGCCTAAATCGATACAAGAGATACAAACAATCGAATGTTCGTTTTAAATTCTCTGCTAAAACAATGACACCTTCACTAACTGTTGTACTTTAATGCAGCCAGAACATTTTTTATCACATTGGTTGTGATCATAGATTAGATATTTCAAAACCCCATAAATTCAGAGTTCTTTTTGGTTTACTGAAGCAGTTCAAAGACTGTACGTTTGCCAGAAAATTAAAACACCAAGGATGGCATATTATTCTATTAACCAGCTTGTTTTCCCATCACTGTCAGATTCTTTTGCGTGCATACTGATTTGTAGGTCCGTCTGTCCTAAATCTCTGTATTCTTATTAATTATATCTAATAATAACTGAGGCATAATAGTGCTTACTATGTGCCCAACTCTGTTCTGAAGCACTTCACAAAGACTAACTGATTCATTCCTATTAACAATAGCCCTGTGAGGCAGGTGCTATTATCCTATTTTACAGATTGGGAAACTGAGGTACAGAGAGATTGTCTTGACCAAGGTCCCAGGTCACGTAACTGGGAAGCAGTAGAGTCAGGATTTGAGAGCAGACAACCTCGATCCCATACCTGCATTCCTAACCACCCCCTTATGCAGGTGTCCCCTTTCATTTCATTCACCAGAGTATTTGAAGGAAGCCTGTGTTTCTGAGTGAACTCCCGGTGTTGGTGATGGACAGGGAGGCCTGGCGTGCTGTGATTCATGGGGTCGCAAAGAGTTGGACACGACTGAGCTACTGAACTGAACTGAACTGTGTTTCTTATGGGCTTCCCTTGTGGCTCAGCTGGTAAAGAATCCGCCTGCAATGCGGGGGATCTGGGTTCGATCCCTGGGTTGGGAAGATCCCCTGGAGAAGGGAAAGGCTACCAACTCCTGTATTCTGGCCTGGAGAATTCCACGGACTGTGTAGTCCATGGGGTCGCAAGAGTTGGACACAACTGAGCACCTTTGACTTTCACACTTCACCTTGTTTCTTGTTGGTTTCCCAGGTGGCTCAGTGGTAGAGAATCCACCTGCAATGCAGGAGATATGGGTTCGATCCCTGTGTGGTGAAGAGCCCTTGGAGAAGGAAATGGCAACCCACTCCAGTTTTCTTGCCTGGGAAACCCTATGGACAGAGGAGCCTGGCACCCACTCCAGTTTTCTTGCCTGGGAAACCCTATGGACAGAGGAGCCTGGTGGGCTACAGTCCATGGAGTCGAAAGAGAGTCAGACACGACTGAGCAGCTAAACAATATATTTGTTATGGGAGTGGTAATGCCATATAAGCTATAGTTAGTTTTAATTCCAAAAGCAAGGAATGTGTTCCTTTCTCTAGGGGAATGTTGAGGGTGGTGCTTGTAGGAAGCCCCTGTGTCTGTTTCAGCCAGCTCTTTTAGGTAAGGGGAAAGGTTACATACAGACCAAGTAGAGCTTAACTCAATGTAGGCGAGAGCCCTCAACAGCAGAGAAGGCCAGTAGATCTGGTAGAGGGCTGAGATAGGCGTGGAGACCCAGATTCCAGCCACGTGCTTATTCCCAGAATAAATATCTAAGAAGCTCTTCAAACAATCAGGAAGTATTTGTTTGCATGGCTGTGTGTCCCTAGTGTTCCCGTGGGCCTGCAGTGATAAGGAAACTGCAAACACACACCTGCCTAAGAGAAGCTGGAGATTGTATTCTGACCGGGGAGCCCAGGCTCTTGAACTAGTGCATGAACAAGACAATAAAATAAAGTGCTCACTTGAGACACATGGCAATTAGATGAGAGGCCTGGCTAGAATGAGGTGCTAATTGGGCAGGCCAGGCATCAAGGGCAAGAGATAAAGAGCTGCTGTTAGCCACTGGCAGCAGCAATAACTTTACAGCTGTAGAGGAAATCTGTCCCCCCTACCCTTGTTAATTACAGCAATAAAAGTCGGTTTAGGGGAGAGCTTGGGGCAGTGCTGAGTCCATGGTGCTGAAATTGCAGAGAGCTCTTAAAAGAGAGCTCTTAAGATCTCAGCAAGGGAACACTGTATTCCTGGTCTTAAGCAGAGGAAGCCAAGTTTTGGGCCTTTTCCTTTGCATTCCTCCACTTAGCAAAGCAGAGCACCAGAAAAGCAAAAGTGAGCTATTGCTGGGGACTGCCCTGGCAGACCAGTGGTTAAGACTTCGCCTTCTGAGGCAGGGGATGGAAGTTCATATCTCTGGTCAGGGAGCTAGGATCCCTCATGCATTGTGGCCAAAAAAACAAAACATAAAAAAAAGAAACGGTACTGTGACAAATTCAATAAAGACTTTAAAAAAATGGTCCACATCAAACCAATCTTTACCAAAAAAAAAGAGCTATTGTTTTCTCTGTAGCTCTGTTTCCTTTAAACACTTTGCACTTGTCCTGCCTCTGCCTTGTCTTAAAGAACACTCAGTATAAATAACCTGTCACAGGCCCGCAGATCTGTCTGTCTCGCTATTGTAGAAACCATGCCTTGTAATTCCAGTGATAGGAAAATTGATGGGGATACACGGGTAAAGCTTATTCTACTGTAGAGGAAGGGTCTTCCTGGGTGTTTCATGTTAAGAGAATGGCAGGGTGCTGCCCATGTCTTTCATGAGGGCATGTAGTATGAGAAAGGGGCGCTCATGTGTCCTGACGAGCCTATCTAGAAACATTTTAACACACGTACATCCCGGTGGGCTACAGTCCATGGGGTCACAAAGAGTCGGACATGACTGAGCCACTAACGCGCACACATACCCCCTGAGGAAGGTGTAAAGTCTGGCCATTGACCTGTTGGGGGAGCCAAGGAGGCTAATACCACTCCACCTCGGGTTTCGTCCTGTTTTGTTTGTTTGGTTTTTCATTTTTAAATCATTTCCAGAGACAAATGACCAGGTTATTACTGGCTCTCAACTGTAAAGGTAAGAAGACCACCTTGCATGTCCCACCTAATCCAGTCATTCATCTAGGCAATTCATAGTTTCCTCCGAATTGAATGGGCTTCCCTGGTGGCTCAGTAGTAAAGATTCTGCCTGTAATGCAAGAGACACGAGTCCGATCCTTGGGTCAGGAAGATCCCCTGGAGAAGGGAATGGCTACCCGCTCTATTTTCTTGCCTGCAGACTCCCAGGGACAGAGGAGCCTGGTGGGCTACGGTCCATGGGGTCACAAAGAGTCAGACACGACTGAGCACTCATAGACACACTCCAAAGTGTAACCATTCAGCTATGTAGAGACTTGTTGATTGAACTCTTCAAATTTTCTGGTCAATTTGAGACATGAATACCTCCTGTTCAGGTTCAGTGGTTGAAATGCCCTTGGGTAGGATTGCTTTTTCACCTTTGGACAGTGGCCCTAGGGGGACAAGTGCAGTTGTGGCTGCAGTTCCCGTGCAGTAAGTTTGGACTTCGCTTTGTACAGAGTGTGCGCTTCTAAGTCAAGGAATAGCAGAGCATCTCGAAAGACGGCTTGGCTAGGAAGATAAGGGTCTATGCTGGAAAGACTACTGGGCATCTCTTCCAGTGAGCCAGACCTTGCCACTAACTTGCTTTGTGACTTTGAGCAGGTCAAGCTCTCTAAACCTCATTTTACACGAAAATGACCTCTCTAAGCAGGTTATAGAAGCCCCAGTAGATCTTGGATTTACAGACATTTAAACATTGAAAAGTGGTCATGTTTAATTTTATATTTAAGGCTTTCCTTTAACCACTTTCTAATGTTTGATGTATTTTAATAGTGCTTTTCCCACTCCACAAAACATTAAATGAGAGAACAAAGGAAGCGGTAATTACATGCCATATTTCATTGAAAAAATTGAACATGCTCAGGAAAATTGCTAACGGTTGTTGGTGGGTTTCTTTCTGAATATTAACAAAGAATAGGGGTAGGACGTTAAAGGATACTTTTGATAATTTAAAAAAAAGCCAAGAAATTAACAGAGATGTTGAATTTGTTCCTGAGAACAGAGAAATCAGAATCTGAGTCCTGCAGCAGACCTTAGCAGTCAGCTTAGTCTTCCCTCTTACTTTATGGATGAGGAAACGGAGCCCACGGAGGTAACTGTCTTACCCCAAATTGTGAGTTAGTGAGCAGCAAGGTGCAGAGTAGAATTCTGGCTGCTTGACTCCAAACCGAGTCTTCATTCCGCTTTCATCTGTCTCCAAAGCCCTCCAACAATTCGTCCTGGCAGACAGGGGCGGTGGACACGTGAAGCCTTGCTTCCTCGGGCCAGACTCCTCCAAGGCCCTGCTCTTGCAGGACTTACAGGACTTGGGGTGAGTGGAATCAGCAGGAACCCTCCTTGAAGCCTGGCACAAAGGTCATAACTGGTTTTCTCTTCTCCTCCCTTAATTCGTCTTTCAGATCCCTCCAAGCACTGTTGCTTTTAGTCCCTACAAAAGCCAGGTTTTTGCCTGAGTGATGTCACAGAGGCTGCATGTCTGCACATGGCACAATGTGGGGCCGGGTGCCATTTTCAGCACCCTCAGGTGGGACCCTTTGCTGGGTGCTCTCAGCCTAGCATGGGTGGGCTTTCCCCCCAAACAAGCAGCGTGCTGGAACCTGGCCCTCCCGGAAGTGTCCCCCAGCAGAAGCAGACTTTAGGGCCTCGATCTTAGGGTGACTCTTCTGGCTGAAGCTCCATAGTCCTCCTGCTCCCTCAGTTAAGGCAGGACCAGTCTTCTGAACGTTGGTTGGTGTTCAGCCAAGGCCCCACCTTAGGGCCGAAAATGCTTACGTTCAGCTCTGTGGTCTGTGAACAGCGCTGCACGTGGCCCACGCGATAGTGCCATCTCTGCCGTGACCATGTGTGGGCAAGAGATTGAAACTGTAAGTAAGCCAGGGTCACTGGCAGAAACACCAGCACCCCTCTCCCTTCTGGTTCTAGGTAATGGGCAATGTTAATGATCACAGAGAGCAGTTAAAGGTAGGCTCTGGAATGAGAACCGGCCTGGGGGTGTATCCTGTCTCCACTGCTTCCTAGCAGTGTTTTTCTTGTTTCATCACTCGGTTCATGTCCAGCTCTTTGCGACCCCATGGCCTGTAGCCCACCAGGCTCCTCTGTCCATGGAATTTCCCAGCAGTGTGAACATAGGCTGAAGTGAAGTGAAGTTGCTCAGTCGTGTCCAACTCTTTGCGACCCCGTGGCCTGTAGCCCACCAGGCTCCTCTGTCCATGGAATTTCCCAGCAGTGTGAACGTAGGCTAATCTTCCCTAAAAGAGGGTGGGAAAGTGCGTGCTTATCCTACAAGGTAGGACAGGAGGCTCGAGCAGGCTGAGAAGTGTCCAGCATACAGCCCAGTAGGTGAGACCTTCAGTGAGAGTCAGGGCCCTGCTCCACTTTCCACGTGGTCTGTGCTGGAGCAGCAGCCAAGCCAGATGCCCATCTCGGAACCTACCCTGACAGAGGCCAAGGGCAGGTCAGTGTCAAGTGAGAACCATTCACCTGATTTCAGAAGGTTCCACATACTTAGAGCATGTCAAACGGGCTGACAGATATTAATTGGCTAGCTAAATCAGTAAGATGCTTTTGCTTTTTTAAAGGTTTTCCCTACTGGGTTGCAGACTTCCTGGAAGGAGGGGTTAATGTAGGGTGATGGCCACATAAGCAACTAGTAGATGATGTTTAGTTGCTCAGTCGTGTCTGACTCTTTGAGACCCTGTGGACTGTAGCCCGCCAGGCTCCTCTGTCCATGGGATTTCCCAGGCAAGAATACCAGAGTGGGTTGCCGTTTCCTTCTCCAGAAGATCTTTCCAACCCAGGGATAGAACCCGCATTGGCAGATAGATTCTTTACCTTTGAGCCACCGGGGAAGCCCGATTATTCGATATCATCCATTAGACCTAGAAAGGAAGTTAGCCACCTCTCTAACTGTTCTATGGAAACCAACTGACTCCTTGAGCTTCGTTTCTTTATCCATTTGTAGAGGAGCCTGGGCTAGAGTCTGGAAGGGGTCAGCTAGTCCCAGCAGTCTCTTCCCAAAAGGCCGTGGATTTGAGGGCTGGGTGCTTTGCCCCATTAAAGAGACAGCCCATCGGCAGTGAAATGGCTCACAGAAGAAAGAAGGCTCCTTTTTTTTTTTTTTTAACAGTATTATAAGCTCCTAGGAGTGCAAGGAAAGTCTGCTTAGAGTCCATTTCTCAGGTTCTTAAAAGAAGGCCACAAAGTTTAGAGAACTGGTTGTCCCCAGTCGCTTGAAAGATAACATTAAAGCTAAGTTTCATTTAATGCCGTGACCTCTCCTTAGCACCATGAAATGTGTGCGAGGAAGTAGGAAGCAGAACTTGTGTATTCTGCTTGGTCATTCTCCTGGCCCCCTCTTGCAAAAAAAAAAAAAGAGAGAGAGAGAAAGGAAGAGCAGCCACGTACCGTTTTCAAAACGTGGTCTGTGGAGGCAGGCGGAGCTGGTTTTGGATCCTGGTTTTCTTTGACCTGGGGAATATTATTAAAAGCCTCTACACCTCCTTCTTTCCATCTCCACGACGACTGATAAAAGCTACTGTGCTAGGCTGGCCTGAGAGCTGAGAGCTGCTGGTTTGTGTGCATCCTCGGTCTTAACGGGTGCGCGGTTCCTGTTAGTGCCCACCACCGTTCTTCATCTGAAAGCAGAAGAGTTTGACTAAAATCTATTAGATGGTCTTTATGGTTCTTCCTCACTCTAAAATTCTGACTCAGATAGCAACTGTTTTTACCAGTTGATCTCATGTGTGGTCTTGTTTTAATATTTTTCTCATCGTGGCAACATATGATAAAACATGCCCATAAAAAGCAATGAATGTGTGACCCAAATGAATGGTAGTTTCTACTGATTCCCCGTGTTTCTGACATGGATTGTGTGTGTGTGTGCGTGTGTTAGTTTTTCAGTCGTGTCTGACTCTTTGCGACTCCATGGACTGTACCTGCCAGGCTCCTCTGTCCATGGGATTCTCCAGGCCAGAATATTGGAGTGGGTTGCCATTCCCTTCCCCAGGGGATCTTCCCAACCCAGGGATCGAATTCAGATCTCCCTCATTGCAGGCAGATTCTTTACCATCTGAGCCACCAGGGAAGCCCGTGACATAGATTATGTCATCCTGTATGTGGGTGTGTGTGGTTTTTTTTTTTTTTAATAGATCCAGAAAGCCCAGAGGCAGTACACCAGCCAGCTTTAGTACAGTAGTACTCAGTTGTAGTAAGCGGAGGAACTGTTAGCCTCCATGAGTTTTCAAATCCAAAACTTTTTTCTGAAATGGAGACTCATTGTTGGGAGTCTGAGTTTGTACATGAATGGGTTTTATAAGAAGGTGTCTGATTATGAAACAAGAAGGCCACTTTAGCTTACCGACCACTTCCTGGTTCCCTTAGTGAATTTTAATGTGTATAGGATTTGCTTTTGGGGTATGATGTGTTTCTTTTCTTTCTTTCTTCCTCTCTCTCCCTCCCCGCTCATTCCTCCCCTCCCTCTCTCCCTCCTTTCCTTTCTTTTCTTCTGTTTTTGTTGAAGTTAAGTATGACACAGACAGGAGGCAGGCAGGGGAAGCCAGACCCTCGTATATAGAGAGACACCGTGTAGACCCTTCGGTCAAGCCCCAGAACAGGCCAGCAGCCCTGCCTGTCTGGACGCCTTCCTGGCCTGCAGGGCGCAGTGCAGAGGGGAAGGTAAGGCACCTTGCCTTTGGGCCACACGCTTACCTTTGGGGAAAACTTGAGTGACTCGTTCTGGTTTTTTATGAAGCATTTCGAACATAGTGCTTCATGGCTCATTCTTTTTCTGAGAATCATCCAAACATGGGTATAAAATTTACAATCCTTTTGGATCAGTATGCAAATTAACTGAAATTTAAGTAAAGAAATAGATAAATCCATTTTTTACTTGATCAGATTCTTTTCCAAAGCTTCCAGGGAATGGACCTTTTATTCATCTTTGCAGTTGCAGGGCTGGCTTGTGAATACTTTCCTACTTGAAGTTCATTCTTCTAAAACATGAGAGGTTCTGAATCTATACAGTTCCAAGATCTGCTTGGATGCTGTGCTTGGTTGCATGTGTATACACGAGAGCGTGAGTGGGTGTGGTGTTTTTGGAAGGGAATCCTCACAATGTTCTTTGAGTTGCCTATAGGACTTCGGTTTAGATCTAGCTAAGCCGTGTGTGTGTGTGCGTGCGTGTATATATGTGTATGTATATGTGTGTATGTATGCATGCATGAGCACTCAGTCATATCTGACTCTTGTCAACCCCATGGACTGTAGCCCGCCAGGCTCCTCTGTCCGTGAGATTTCCCAGGCAAGAATACTGGAGTGGGTTGCCATTTCCTTCTCCAGGGGATCTTCCTGACCCAGGCATCAAATCCACATCTCTTGTGTCTCCTGTATTGGCAGGCAGGTTCTGTACCAGCTGAGCCACCAGGGAAACCCATGACTTTAGTGTAGTATCTTGTCTCAGGAAAACAGCTGGCAATCTGAGAGGGTCTGGAGTTCTTTGGATATTCATTAGATCAAGAACAGTAGATATTTGGGGGCTCTAATAATCTGATACTGAACTTTTATGTGATGGTCATGCCTTTGACCCTTGTTCACAAAGCATGGACTTCTGGTCAGTGTTCTCAGGCCAGGTGATAGATTTATAAGGATTTGCCCCTCACTCAACAAATACTGATGAATGGAACTTCCCTGGTGGTCCAGTGGCTAAAACCCAGGGGGCCTGGGTTCAGTCCCTTGTCAGGGAACTAGATCCCACACGCCACAGCGGAGCCCTGGTGCAGCCAAATAAATATTTTTTAAAAAGTAAGTAAAGTGATTAACTCCAGGCATATAGCTGGACCCTGCCCATCACTAAGTGTCAGCACTGGGCCAGGCCAGGAGTCTCGCCTGGCCACCAACCAGCTGTGGGCCACAGTGGAACGGGGCCTGTGAGCTTGGCCTATGAGTCACCACTTTGAAACCCTTTGAGCTGCCCAGCCATGGATAGGCAGCATGGACCTGAGTCCTGAGTGCTATACTGCAAGGGCTCTCAGGACCTTCGGTGGCATTTCACTAAGTACATTTTGGTCTGCTTATCTGGATTTGTGGAAGGGCACAGTTGTGGTCAGGCATAAGGAAGCACATGTGTTACAGCTGAATCTGGGGGCCACTCTCTGGACCAGAAACAGTGGCGTTTTTTGGACGTTAGCACTCATGTCAGTCATTTCTTGATTTTTGCTTCTGTATCTCCAAGAAGGAAGATGAGATGGTTTCCTGAGACCTCCACACACTACCCGCCACCGCAGAGCTCAGATTGTCATTCTGGACACCATCTGCCTTATCATCGGTTTCACTGTCTCTGGGGAGCTCCACCTGTGGGCCTGCGACTCTCTCTGCTTTACTTCCGTGGCCCCAAGGCTTACTCCTTTTACCTTTCTGGCCCTTGGGTGCGCTCCTCTGTGGGGAGGGGAGAATAGTTACTTTGGGCTTGAATTACTAACATGTGAGAAAGCCATCTCTCTTTATTTTAATTACCGTGGTTCATACCTTTGTATTCTTTTTAAAACATGGTTATTTCTTTGCTTGGCTGCATCAGGTCTTAGCTGTGGCCCGTGATCGCCGTTTCACCACGTGGGGTCTTTCGTTGCGCAACAGACCCTCTAGTTGTGGCGCATGGGCTCAGTAGCTGTGGTGCTCTGGCTTAGCTGCCCTCGGCATGTGGGATCCCAGTTCCCCAATCGGGGATCGAACGCACGTCCCCTGCATTGAGAGGTGATTCCTGACCACTGGACCATCAGTGGTTAAGCCATCTATTTTTAATGCTACAAAACCCTTGACCAAAAAAATACAATTTTATTAAGCTTCCCAGACTTGCATTTTTGACAGATTAAAAGGTTTGTGGTGACCCTGCATTGAGCAAAGTCTGTTGGTACCATTTTCCAGCAGCATTTCCCCTCTGTATCACACTGTGGTAATTCTTGCAATATTTCAAGCTTTTTCATTATTATTGTATTTTCTGTGGTGATCTGTAATCAATGATCTTTGACGTTACAACTGTGACACTCTGAAGGCTCAGTCAGTCAGTTCAGTCGCTCACTTGTGTCTGACTCTTTGCAGCCCCCATGGACTGCAGCATGCCAGGATTGCCTCTCCATCACCAACTCCTGGAGCTTGCTCAAACTCGTGTCCATTGAGTCGGTGATGCCATCCAACCATCTCATCCTCTGTCGTCCCCTTCTCCTCCTGCCTTCAGTCTTTCCCAGCATTAGGGTTTTTCCCAAGGAGTCAGTTCTTCACATCAGGTGGCCAAACTATTGGAGTTTCAGCTTTAGCATCAGTCCTTCCAATGAATATTCAGGACTGATTTCCTTTAGGATTGACTTGTTTGATCTCCTTGCAGTCCAAGGGACTCTCAAGAGTCTTCTCTAACACCTCAGTTCAGAAGCATAAGTTCTTCGGTGCTTACCTTTCTTTATAGTTCAACTCTCACATCCATACATGACTATTGGAAAAACCAAAGCTTTGACTAGACGGACCTTTGTTGGCAAAGTAATGTCTCTGCTTTTTAATATGTTGTCTAGGTTTGTTATAGCTTTTCTTCCAAGGAGCAAGCGTCTTTTAATTTCATGGCTGCAGTCACCATCTGCAGTGATTTTGGAGCCCAAGAAAATAAAGTCTGTCACTGTTTCCATTGTTTCCCCATCTATTTGCCATGAAGTGATGGGATGGAATGCCAGGATCTTTGTTTTTTGAATGTTGAGTTTTAAGCCAACTTTTTCACTCTCCTTTTTCACTTTCATCAAGAGGCTCTTTAGTTCTTCTTCGCTTTTTGCCATAAAAGTGGTGTCATCTGCGTATTGGAGATTATTGATATTTCTCCTGGCAATCATGATTCCAGCTTGTGCTTCATCCAGCTTGGCATTTCACATGATGTACTCTGAATATAAGTTAAATAAGCAGGGTGACAATATACAGCCTTGATGTACTCCTTTCCCAATTTGGAACCAGTCTGTTGTTCCATGTCTGGTTCTAACTGTTGCTTCTTGACCTGCATTCAGATTTCTCAGTAGACAGGTCAGGTGGTCTGGTATTCCCATCTCTTGAAGAATTTTCCACAGTTTGTTGTGATCTATACAAACGCTTTGGCGTAATCAATAAAGCAGAAATAGATGTTTTTCTGGAATTCTCTTGCTTTTTCCATGATCCAGCGGATGTTGGCAATTTGATATCTGGTTCCTCTGCCCTTTCTAAATCCAACTTGAACATCTGGAAAGTTCTCAGTTCATGTACTGTTGAAGCCTGGCTTGGAGAATTTTGAGCATTACGTTGCTAACGTGTGAGATGAGTGCAATTGTGCGGTAGTTTGAGCATTCTTTTGCATTGCCTTTCTTTGGGATTGTAATGAAAACTGACCTTTTCCAGTCCTGTGGCCACTGCTGAGTTTTCCAAATTTGCTGGCATATTGAGTGCAGCACTTTCACAGCATCATCTTTCAGGATTTGAAATAGCTCAACTGGAATTCCATCACCTCCACTAGCTTTGTTCGTAGTAATGCTTTCTAAGGCCCACTTGACTTCCCATTCCAGGATGTCTGGCTCTAGGTGAGTGATCACACCATCGTGGTTATCTGGGTCATACAGATCTTTTTTGAATAGTTCTTCTGTGTATTCTTGCCATCTCTTCTTAATATCTTCTGCTTCTGTTAGGTCCATATCACTTCTGTCCTTTACTGTGCCCATCTTTGCATGAAATGTTCCCTTGGTATCTCTAATTTTCTTGAAGAGATCTCTAATCTTTCCCTGAAAGGCTCAGTTGATAGCATTTTTTTTTTTAGCAGTAATATATTTTTAAATAAGATATGCACATTGTTTCTTAGACATACTATTGTACACTTAAGACTATAAGATAGTATAAAAATAACTTTTATATGCAATAGGAACACAAAAAATTCATAGGCTCACTTTGGTGTAATATTCACTTTGTTGAAGTGGTCTTGAACCAAGCCCACAGTATCCTAGCTCTGCCTGTAATTAAAACTGCAAATGATCACTGCTCTCAGTCTTTCTTTGGAAAACTGGTATCCCCTTACAAGAAGAGAAAACCTAGTTCCTCCAAACCAGAGCTGAGGCCTGTTGCCTTAGTGCCTCCCTGGGCTCAATGGCCTCTGGTCTCAGAGCCCTCTCACTGCTGGCATTGCCTTGCTCGAGTGTGGACATGTTCCCCTCACAACTTTCCTCAGAAGCTTTAGTGGTTCACCAGAACCTCCAGGGTGAACTCCCATCTCATGAAATCCAGGCCTTCTAAAACACAACCTACTCCCTACTTTTAAAGCTACACTGTTCCCGACAAAGCCCGCGTATGCGCATGCTCACGCATCCAGGCCTGGACACCCAGCCGCCCCCCAGCACTGCGCCCTGCCTTCCAGCACTGCATCTCTCCCTGCCAGGTGCCCCTCCCCACCGGCCGCCCCCAGCCCCCCTTGGCTTTGTCTGAGCGCCCTGCTCTCATCCCTCCTGTCTGAAGTCCTTGCTTCGGAGAAGAAGTCTGTTTATCTCAGTTCTGGGTTGTGTGTGGTAGGGGCGGGGGGGCATTGGGGTTTTTTTGGGCTACTGTTTGCCCCTCTGTTGTGCTGTTCATTAGACACCTATGTGTTAGGATTATCATGGGGCGTGTCTGTCTGGTTTGTGAAGGAGCCGTTGATTCGAGCACTCACTCAAGCCATATACCAAGATACAAAGCTAAATACACTGGGACTTGCAGTTTAGTAAAAAAAAAAGCAGATGGGACTGTCTTACCAGATTGGGGGCTGTGGGAGGGCAGGGCAGGGCCCGACCAGAGCAGCTCACTACACATGATTGTCCTCATCACTGCTGAGTGCGCGCCCCCAACACAGCCCCTAGCACTTAGTGGTTGCACCATGCATTTTGACTTGAAATGAAGAGAGGGGGCTTGAGCAAGCAAACAGGGGCCAGGGCATGGGGTGCAGAGGGCAGGGAGGGAGACTGCAGGAAGTGGCCCCTTCTGAGTGAGGTCTGAGCAGGCTGGCCAGAGTGGTGCAGGGGCTTCGGGGACCCACTAGCCTCCCTGTGGGCCTGCCCCCAAGGCTGAGCCGCCAGTCCTGCTCGTTTCTGCTTACACGAGGACTCGTGTCGGGAGTGGGTCTTTGACAAAGAGCCTCAGCCCCAAGGATTGACATTTCCCTAATTGGAAAAGGAAAAGAGCGCTGTGTTTGCCTGTTGTCCATTGTTACTAGCAGCAGGGTGAAGGGAATGTGTACAGTTTGCTTTTCATGGTGGGTTTCCCCCCACATTTCTCAAATTTTCAGTTGGCTAACATAAGGAAAGGATACCGAAAGCTCAGCTTCTCTGTACACTGGTGCTGAATCGAATCTCGGGGACCGAGATTTGGGTGAAGTAGAAATGAGTGACTTTATTGCTTCACCAGGCAAAAGGGGACACAGCAGGCTTGTGCCCTCAAAACCGTGTGTCCCAGCTTAGGGAAGATAGTGAGAAGTTTATCATAGGAATTGTTCAAAGAGGGCCTGGTCAGCTCGTGGACATTTCTTCTGATGGGCTGATGGTGAGGTCCAGTAGCGGTCAACATCACTTTTCAGGTCCAACTGGTCTGGGGTCTGCATGCTTGTGGGCAGCCTACCATTACCTTCTCCCACCTGGAGGGTTCAGTATCTGCAGACTAGCTCAAAGTTACTGTTTATGTATCCTGTGTTGGGGAAGCAGGATTCTGCTCCAAGGCTGCCCTTGGCTGTTTGCTCCTCCCTGGTCTCACATCCTCTCCCCTCTCTGATTAACAACTGCATGCACCTGCCCCTTGGAACTCAGGGAAGGTTCTGGAGGCTGAGTGAAGGTTGTTTCCTGTAATCAGAGAAATGGGGGGACACAGGCCTTGTGCCCAGGAGCCCCACAGGGCCCTGCTCGGGATCAGAAAGCTGCTTCTGCCGCTTTTGGAGGGGCTGGGGGTGAAGTAGAGTTTTTAGAGCAGCATGTCTTCCTGGGTTTTGACTGGACTACTTGAAGCTCTAAAGTGTGGGCTGGAACATGCTCTTCAGTTCAGCTCTTAGTGTCTGGCTCTGCAGGTGCTCCCTTGCTGGGGTCCTTGCCCGGATCTCAGGCTCCCACTCACCAGTGAGGGGCAGAGCAAACACAGCACCTCTGTCCAGCCTTTGGTCTCACGTTGTCTGAAGGTGACACATCTGGAACCACGAGTACGAGTCACAGCTCGTCTATTTCATGGTCCTGTCGAGGGCACCCTCCACCGTCTGGAACATGGCTGCAGCCCTGAGAATAATCACACGAGGCCTCCGAGAGGTGGGCCTAGGACCACCCGTCTCGTGCATTTTCCTCTCGTACTTGTGTAATGAACACAGGTAGTAGATGCTTACAATGTGCCAGGCCCTGGGCTAATGGAAAGGCAGGGCTCCCCGCCCACAAGGACTGTGTGGTAGGACAGCATAGCAAGCGTCCTCTAAAGGCCTGTTACCCAAAGTGCATACCTTTCTTCTATAAAGAAGTCTAGCAAGACCTACCCACTCCAGTGTTCTTGCCTGGAGAATCCCAGAGACGGGGAATCCTGTTGGGCTGTCGTCTGTGGGGTCACACAGAGTCGGACACGACTGAAGCGAGTTAGCAGCCCAGCAAGACTTAGTTTTCTTTGCTTGTCCAGCCCACGGCCAAATACCAGTAGTAAATAAAGGGTATATTGGGGGTAGCCGTAGACACAGAAATGACAGCCAGGAATGGAGGGGGAAGACGAACAGCCATAGGAAGGAGACCCCAGAATTAGAATTGGAATAGTCTGCACAGGCCAGTTGGTTAAAACCGAGAGCACAGTGAATCTCTGCCCCCTGAGGACATCATGACCTAACACACTCCAGTAACTGATGCTCCCAGTAATGACTCTAAATCGTTCCAAAGAAATGCATGGTTACTGTGCTTGAGACAAAAGCAGCTCTAATATATATTTTTTGTTGTTTTTGATTTTACTTGTATTTTTAAGATTTCCAACTTAACCACCCAAATGGTTAAAATGTGTTTCTGCTTAGGAACAAACCACAGTTGCCTGGGACATTTACTTATGTGGAAGGACCTGTTCCTCAGGAAAATCACACATATGGAACACAACTCAGGTTTAATCATGTCGTCGCTGTATGACTGGTGGTGGCTCAGGTGGTAAAGAATCTGCCTATAATGCAGGAGACCCAGGTTCAGTCCCAGGGTTGGGAAGATCTCCTGGAGAAAGGAATGGCTACCCGCTCCAGTATTCTTGCCTGGAGAATCCCATGGGCAGAGGAGACTGGCAGTCTACAGTCCATGGAGTTGCAAAGAGGCGGACATGACTGAGTGGCTAACACTTGCACTTTTCACAATAAGAATGAGCAGTTGTCAGAGGACAGATAGAATACAGTCAACGACTCTGAAAATATACTCACTGGAAGTATATAAGTTGTAGAAGCGTTGCTCTAAATTTGTCTGTTTCCATCAGAGCTCTTGGGTGACTACACGTGTCAGTGAGAAATACTGTTTTGAAAGGAATCTTTTTTTCTGAGCAGTAGGTCCCAACAGAGGGCTTAAAACAGTCAGTAAATTATGTTGCAAACATACGTGCTGTCGGTCCAGCTTTGTTTCCATGTATAGAGCACAGGCAGAGTAGATCCAGCATGAGTCTTAAGGACCTTGGGATTTTCAGAATGGCGAATGAGCATTGGCTTCAGCTTCAAGTCACCAGCTTACTTAGCCTCTGACAAGAGAGTCAACCTATCCCTGGAAGCTTTGAAGTGAGGTATTGACTTCTCTCGAGCTATGGGAAGTCCTAGATGGCATCTTCTCCCGATAGAAGGCTGTTTCGTCTACACTGGAAATCTGTTCTTTAGTGTAGCCACCTTCATGAGTTACCTCAGCTGAACCTTCTGGATGACGTGCTGACGTAGCTTCCGTCAGCACCTGCTGCTTCACCTTGCACTTTTATGTTATGGAGATGGCTTGTTAACTTACACGCCATGAATCAAACCCTGCCAAGCTCAGACTTTTGTGCAGCGGCCTCGCCTCTCGAAGCCTTCACAGAAATGGAGAGAGATAAGGCCTTGCTCTGAATTCGGCTTTTGCTTGCAGGAATGTTGTGGCTGGTTTGGTCTTCTGTCCAGAGCACTAAAACCCTCTCCATCTTGGCAGTAAGGCAGTCTCACCTGTTTATCTTTGTGTGCTCACTGAGCAGCGCTTTTCATTTTCTTCAAGCACTTTTCCTTTGCATTCACAACTTGACTGTTGCATGCAAGAAGCCTAGCTTTCCGGTCTGTCTCAGCTTTTGAAATGTCTTCCTTACTAGGCTTAATCATTTCTAGCTTTTGATTTAAAGTGAGAGGACATGCTACTCTTCCTTTCATTTGAACACTTAGAGGCCATTGGAGGCTGATTGATTGGCCTAATTTCAGTATTATTGTATCTCAGGGAATACAGAGGCACAGGGGGAGTTAGAGAGAGGGGCAAACAGCAGCGTCATGGAGCAGTCAGAACACCAGAACGTTCACCATTTAAGTTTGCCGTCTTATATGGGGGGTTGTTCACGCTGCCCTGAAACAACAAAATAGTCATATCAAAGATTGCTGATTTCAGGTCACCGTAACAATAAAATAATGAAAAGGCTTGAAATGTCACGGGGATTACGAAAGTGCAGAGACAAAGTGAGCGGATGCTGTTGGAAAAATGACACCAGGAGACTTGCTCAACGCAGGGTTACCACAGACACTCGATTTGTAAAGAGATGCAGGATTTGTGTTTCTTGTAGCGTAATAAAGTGAAGTGAAATAAAACAAGGCATATCTGTATTTTTTTCGGTGAGTAACAACTATCCCAGAACCAGCAAACTTCTGTAAAGAGCCAGACTAAATACTTGAAGCTAATGAGTCTTTCCATCACAGCTGCTCAGCCTTGCTATTATAATGCAGAACAGACATAGACCCTATAATACGTGTAATCAAAGTGTGGCGGTGGTCCAATAAAATCCTACTGGTTTAGAGCTTAGACAGCAATCGTGGGGGCCTGGGTGATATGCATACAAATCAGTATGGCAACAGGAAAAACCGGGAGAACCCTTGCATTTGGACATTGTCAAAATGGTGAGCCTTGATCAGCTCTTGAATCATAATGAAATTTCAGCTTTTCATTTGTTGGGTTTGGGTTGTGCAGAATCTGGAAGTTTAGAATCTCCCTGCCGTGGGTCAGCTCCCTCTGATGGCCCCGGTTCTCAATCTCCAGCAGCCCTTCTCTTCGGTGCTGCAGACGGTACCCCTGCATCTTCTAATGCTGCGAAGTCGTCCCTGGCAACACCGATCGCCACTATCTTGTGAAGAGCACAAGGCTGTGTTATTGGAAAACTGGTTGAATATGATAGTCACTCTGAATATTTGTTGAGTCGGTGTTCCTTTTTTAAATTTTTTTTTTCAGTGTTCCTTTGGAAATGCACGCAATCCACATTACCTGCCTTTCAGCCATTGATTCTCTGCCAGCCTGGGAGGGGAGGCCCTGGCCTTATTCTTTGCTGTTAGTTTGTACAACTTTTGACTCTGGGATGTCTGTCCCTTGAGTCATAGTTACTGTTCTCCCCTCTCAGCTTTCTGGACACGTCCTTACTTTTCATGACTGTACTGTATTCAGTTCAGGTCCTCTTTCTTCGCTGGGGGTGAGGGCAGTCGAGGAAGGAGGAAAATTGGGCAAAGGGCGAGGAGAAGCCTTTGCGAGCTCACTCTTGTCCTTCAGGAAAGCAGACAGAGGGATTGTCTGTTAAGGGATTGCCGCTGTTGAGGGATTTCCTCTGCGGTGAGGGGACTCAAGTTCTCTACAGACTGAGGTGTCGCCTGCCTGCCTCAGAGACTGTGTTCTGGGGTGGTTTTCCCTCGGCTTCTACGTCTGGCAGAGAACTGGAGGCCACCATGGTTTCTGAGAAACCTGGTGGGTGAAGCGACAGGCCACAGAGTGTAAGATAAAGAGCCGGAGGAGGGGAGTCTGGACTTGCTGTCTTGCAGCACATGCCGTGGACAGATAGACTTCCGTTATCGAGTCTTAGCGATTTCACGGCTGTCTCCAGAGACTCGGCTGGAGCCTTGAGAGAGTGGGCACCTTGCTCA
Organism: Bos mutus; assembly: GCF_027580195.1. Lineage (NCBI taxonomy): Eukaryota > Metazoa > Chordata > Mammalia > Artiodactyla > Bovidae > Bos > Bos mutus. Next base: position 54,361,245 of record NC_091638.1, read on the forward strand.
GCACGTGCTTCTGGAGGAATGGACGTCTTTCCTAGAGAGAGGACGTGTACACCGTCTGTGATGTGTGCAGGGTCTTACGGTCCGTAGCGTGTGTAACAGGCACCTCCAGCTCCCTCGACCTTCATACCTACCCTGTCCTGAGGAGGGGCCTGGGGCTGGGGTGTGGGTCTTGTCCTAGGTCCGGAGACCAGAACTTACCTAGCCCCACAGCCAGGTGGTGGGGACACACCTCTGGGCTTGCTGGCCAACATTCCTACACTTTGCTTCGTCACCACAGGTAGAGCCTAACTCAGAGTCTCTTCTCCCTGGAAAATTAACCATTTTGGCCAGAGGGCTAAAACAAGCTTGGCTTGTTTCTAGAACATTCCCCATGCTGCTGAGTGTCATGCCTTTACTATTGGCTAATGCACTGCAGTAAGTTAGAGCAGCTTAACCCCAGGCCTTCTGTCCTCCTACTCAAACCCAAAGAGCCTCAGCATGCGTCTTGGGTCGGTCCGCAGTGTAGAGGCAGCAGTGTAGCTGATGAAGAGAGTTTTTCCAGAGGGCGTGGAACTCCACCACCGACCCCACCCCTTGTCTTGTAGGTCAAAATGTGAATATGTCTATTAGTCCTGCCTCCCATCTGGTGTAGTGTGTGCGCGCCTGCTGCCCTGGCTGACCTTGGGTGAAGTGTTTGCCTTTTTTTTTTTTAATTTATTTTTGGCCCTGCTGGTTCTCTGTTGCTGCGAGGGCTGGCTCTGGTTGTGGCGCGCTGGGGCTACTCTCTAGCTGCGGTGCCCAGGCGTCTCACGCAGTGGCTTCTCTTGTTACAGAGCACAGGCTCTAAGGTACACGGGTTTCCCTAGTTGCGGCTCCTGGGCTCTGGAGTGTAGGCTCAGCAGCTGCGGTCCACGGGCTTAGTTGCTCCGCAGCATGTGGGGTCTTCCCAGAGGAGGGATCAAAGCCATGTCTGCTGCACCGGCAGGTGGATTCTTTACCACTGGACCACCAGGGAAGCTCGGCATTTGCCCGTTTCAAGCTCCCCGTCCTTCTTTATCTGTCACGTGACGGCTTTGGGCAAGGCGGCCCTGTCTCACAGAGGTTAACTTAGCTCTCAGGAGTAGGGACAAGAACTCAGCGTTGGAAGTGAACAGGTGTAGGCAGCTTTCAATTAGAAGTTCACACCCAGATCCTCACGGCTCCCTTGGGAAAGGTAGCTTCATCAAGTCTCCCAGACGACTAGACCACGCCGCCATTTCTGGATCCTTCCCTCTCTCTTCCAGATGCCAGTATGGACAGAATAGTTTATAATGCTTATCCCCGCCCACCACTTCCGAGACATTGAGCGGAAGCCGGAGTACCTCCAGCCGGAGAAGTGCATCCCGCCTCCCCACCCCCGTCCCGCGGGAACCATGTGGTTCATCCGCGACGGCTGTGGCATCGCCTGTGCCATCGTCACCTGGTTCCTGGTCCTCTACGCGGAGTTCGTGGTCCTCTTCGTCATGCTGATTCCGTCCCGGGACTACGTGTACAGCGTCATCAACGGGCTTGTGTTCAACCTGCTGGCCTTCCTGGCCCTGGCTTCCCACTGCCGGGCCATGCTGACGGACCCCGTGAGTATGTCTGGGCTCGTTTTCACCAGCCCGCACTCTCCTCCTCTGGCCCGGGCATGGCCGCAGCCTGCATGTGCCCCCTGACCTTGGGAACGCAGAGAATAGGAGGGCCTGTTCTCTTTCCCACAGGGGTGGGAAACTCGGGCCCCTCCAAGGGGACCCCGTCTGTGCCGCGGCCTGTCTGGGTTGGTTGAACGATACTTTATATACGTGGGTGTCTGCATGAATGGAGCCTGCCGTGGGAGGGGCCTGGCCAGGGCAAGCCCAGCCTCTGGTTAGAAAGGCACGGTGAGGGCCCCAGGAGGCTGGGGCCGGATGATCCAAGCAGAAAGCACGCTGCCACTTGGGTGGGGTTGGGGCCTCCTAGTGAAGACAGGACTGGCGCTAGGTGGAGATGAAATTAAAAATTAAAGCCCTACCCAGGCCCAGAAACCTGCATGGCAGTGGCCTTTACCTTGCTTGGACGAGGCTTATCTTTTCCTGAAAAGCTGGACAGGCCTGTTTCAGGCCATGACAGGCATCTTTCAGTGCATATCGTGGGCAAAGCCACGGTTTTCTGCCCAAGGACCTAGCTAAATATACCAAGCTGTGCAAGTGACTGTTGAGTGTCGCCTACCCTGGTATTAAATCCTCCGTTCCCGCTCATTACTGTGTATGGGAAAAGCAAGAGAGTGCATTATTTGATAAAGACCTCCTGTGGCTTAATTGTCTCAGTACGTGGGACGAGTGTGTTTAAATTAGGAAAGGGAAAGCACTCTGAATGGCAGTGGCCCCGGCCACGCAGATCTCGTTCCTCTGAGTCCCAGGGAAGGCACGGCCGAAATGCTGAGTCCTGAACTGGCTCACTTCTCGAGGAGCTCCACTTCCTGCTGGCTCGGGGTGGGGGGTGGGGGGTGGGGTTTCGGGGGTGGATCATTAATCCGTCCCTAGGGAAAGCTGTTTGCCCGGCTCGGTCACAAGTCAGTGCCCAGCTCGGTCACAAGTCTGCTCGCACATGCGCCTGTGGAGATGGCACACACTGGCAGGCAGGGGCCTGTTGACCGAGTGTTAGCACTGCTTGTGGGATTGTTGGAACACTTGTCACCTGAAGGAAACGAAGTATAAGGTTATAAGTGCCCCCAAACACAAGGATACGAACGGTTTTCCCAGCAGCATCAACTTGACCGTACTGGAAGCAACTTACGGGCTCATTCACTGGTTTTCCCAGTGCCCTTGCTAAAGGGCACAAGACTAAAAGACGTTATTTGTCTCGGCTTATAATCCTGCTGTCTGCTGGGCCCCGGGCATGCTTTCTTCCCTCACGGTGCCCTGACAGGTGAGGTCCACCCTGTGTGATGAAGGCTGCGGCAGAAGGAAGCATGAGTAGATGTGAAAGAAATCACCAGCTTAGGAAGGGGGGCTGCCTGGAGGAGGTGGCGCCCAGGCCAGCTCTGATCAGAACAGTGGACAGGGGCAGGGAAGGTGAGGTGAGGGGGCTGGGAAGACACTGTGAGCGTTCCAGGCTCAGGGAGCAGCGTGCACAGAGACACACGAGTGTTGGGGTGTGGTGGTCTGGAGTGAAGAGAACCCAGGAGGATGGATTTGGGTTGGTCACGTGGCCAGAGTGCCAAAGAAGTGGGGTAGGAGTGGGATAATGGGGGCCATCAAGAGGCACTGAGGATTTTTAACACAGGAGTGATGAGATCAGGTTGCCACTGTACAAGGATCCTCGGCAGCGGTGAGCGGGCACTGCGGGCTGGGGTCAAATGAATGCCAGTCCGTGTTGGGTGCCTACCATATTCAGGGTCCTGAGCAGTCAGTTCAGCTGTGAGCGAGGCAGACCGCGATCCCTGCCCTCCTGCCCACCTCCCAGCCTAGGGTGTCGGGCAGTGAAGAACAAGTGAAAGAACAAGGCAATTCCAGGGAGCAAAAAGCGCTTTTAAAGATCCAGGGGCTCTGGTGGGGACTTTTCTGGAGTGAACCAGACCGTTTGCAGGAAGGTGATCTGAGAAGGACCCCTGAGTCCTAAGTGACATGAAGCAGTGCTCGGGCAGCACCCTGCAGACAGAGGACAGGTACAGAGGCCCAGAGACAGGAGCGTGGTTGGCATGTTTGAGAAACAGGACTCACACCAGGCTGACCAGAGCGTGGTGGGTGGGGGTGAGAGGGGCTGGAAGAGGCAGGGAGGGCTGCGGAAGCCAGGCCGGGTAGGGCCTGGGGCCTCGTGAGAACCTTGGTGAGAAGCCATCCAAGAGGCGTGATGTGACCTGGTTTTGAAAAGGGTACCGCCTGGCCTGCAATGGGGGGACTGAGGTGCAGCCGGGAGAAGCAGGAAGGTGAGAGCTGTGCAGTGGGCCAGGCTGGACGTGGTGGTGGCTCAGACCAAGGTGGAAGCGGTGAGGTGGGGGGAGGAGAAGCTGCTGGGCTCCGAATATGTTTGAAGCCGTCAGTGCTCAGGTTTGCCCGCACATTAGAATCCCCTTGGGCAGCTTCTGAAAAGTACTGGTGCCGTGGGCCCGCCCCCAGAGATTCTACTCTGATTAGTCTGGGGTGGGGCCCTGGGGTTGGTGCTTTAGAGCTCCCAGGTGTCCCTCCTATTCAGCCAGATCTGAGAACCACCAGAGTGGCAGGAGGCGTGAGGGATCAGGGAGGGTGCCTTCCAGAGTCTTGGCTGGAGCAGCTGGGAGATCTGCTGGTGCCGCTTGTTGGATGGGAGAGCCTGGGGAGATCAGATTTTGGAGGAGAAATCAAGGTTTCTGTTCCGGCCAAACTGCAGGTCTTTTATGTGGAAGCAGGGGCGCCAGATGGGCAGTAGGTAGCCAGGTCTGGGGCTGGTGGGGATTGGGGGTCAGAGCCTAGAGTGTGGAGGGAGGTTACTGGTTTTTATGAATAGAAGGTGTTGGATGTCAGGCTGGAGGGAGAGGAGGCTTCCGCCCTGGCACTCCTGCTGCCCTCACGTGTGTATGTTCTTTAACCCCTCCATGGTGCCCCCGCCAGATCTTCCTCAGCCTGGCCCCTGGCAGTCAGATGCAGGAGAGAATGAGCCTCACTGGCCTGTTGCTCGGCTTCCAACCCCAAACTCGTGAGAGCTGGAGTTGTCATATCCCAGACGCCACCCAGCTTCTCAGAGGTGTGTCTTGCCATTGGCTCCAAAGAAAACTGGGCAAACAAGCAGTAAAGCCTCTGTCAAATAAATGCCCACAGCAGTAGGGGAGCCGCTCAGAGCACGTCCTGCCGACCTGCCCTGTCTCAGGCTCCTCATGCGGCCTCCTGCCTGTCCCCGTCCCAGCAGGTGACATCTCATGCAAAACAGAGACAGGTGGGCTGCAGAGCCCCAGGACACCCCCCGCGCCAGGTTCCAAGGGGCGGAGCTGGAAGCCCAGATCTCACCCTGAAAGCAGACACTAGGGGTGCCTTATTAACACTGCAGGCAGGGTCTGGTTTTAGAAAGACATCACTTCAGGATTCTAAGGAGTTTCCTGTAGGGCTGTAATGTTTTGTAGGTCAATTCATGCTGTGTATAATTTTTCAGAAAAGTTTATGCCCAGAGGTTATAAACAATGTATCATAACGTATACATTGTATATTGGTCAGAAAAACTTGTGTCCTAAGGCACAAACAGTGTATAACAGTATGCACTGTGTATCATTTTGGTTTGTTAGTATTACTAGTAAAAGAACACCCCTTCCCCCCCGACCCCCCACCCCGGCGAGTGCCAAAAAAAAAACCCCTCCTATAGTCTCCCACAGTTACTGGTACCACTTTGAGCTCTGATATTCTTATTCCAAATGTAGCATCAGAACAAGTCACAACCACTACAGCTTTCTGGACCATGTAGGCAGTCACTTACTCCAATGTAGTTGTAAACGGCTCCACGGAGAGCTTGAACAGAAAAGGGAAGAAAGGACGGACCTGGATGCGGAGCTCCTCTTTGAGCAGCGGGGTAAGAGGGCTGGGCCTGTGTGGAGGCAGAGCGGGCATGGAGGCGGAGCTCCCCTTTGAGCAGGGGTGAGAGGGTCCTGCCTGGAGGGGGCGGGGTGTGGGCACACAGGGCAGACTGGTGTTTGAGCGATGTCCTCAGAGGAGCTCTCTGTGTTCCTAAAACACTTCAGACGTAGAGAGGTCCGGAGTGGCACCACTGGCCCGGAGGAGGCCGCCCCTTGAAGACAGCCGGGACTCCAGCTCTTACCTTGGCTCCTTCTCTCTCCCCGCCCCATCCTGATTTCACCACATGTCCTTTTCCTGTTATAAGTACTCATCCTGGGAATGCTGGAATCCTCAGGAATCCTGAAGGATTCCGTTTAAAATGTAGTTCTCGGTGGCTTCCCTGAGGGTCCAGTGGTTAAGAATCTGCCTGCCAATGCCGGGGACATGGGTTCGATCCCTGCTTGGAGAAGACCCCCACATGCCTCGAGGCAGCTAAGCCCGTGCACCACAGCTGCTGAGGCTGCACGCCATAGAGCCTGTGCGCTGCAGTAAGAGAAGCCACTGCAAGGAGAGGGCTTCCAGGGTGATCCTAGTGGTAAAGAACCCGCCTGCCAATGCAGGAGATGCAAGAGATGCGGGTTTGATCCTTGGGTCAGGAAGGTTCCCAAGAGAAGCGCATGCCAACCCTCTCCAGTTTTGTTGCCTGGAGAATCCCCTGGACAGAGGAGCCTGGCGGGCCACAGTCCATGGGGTCGCACAGAGTCAGACACAACTGAAGTGACTTAGCACAGACGCACGCACACACTGCAGTGAGAAGCCCCACACTACAGCAAAGAGGAGCGCCTCCTCGCCACAGTTAGAGAAAGCCCATGCGCAAAGACCCGGGGCAGCCCAAAAATAACAACAGCTTCAGGCCTGGGACAGTGTCTGTGTCCCGCAGATGCTTAAAGCTGAGAGCTGGTTTCTTTCCGTCCTGTCTTCTGGAAGCCCAAAGCCAGGTATACTGCACGATCACAGCTGTGGCAACCTTAGGATCAGTTGCCTTTTTTTTCCCCCTCCACTCTTTGGACCTAATTGTTTATTACCTCAAATCTGAGATTAGAGAACAAGAGGACTAGAAATCTGTTCGGTTTAACCACATCGTGAAGGGAAAGAAAAGTTGTCTGTCTGCTGCCGGTGCCCCTCCCTGCCTTTGGACCCCGCCCTGTGAACACCTGGTTATAAACAGGCCTCACGTGACTATCTGAGACCACCGCAGGCCTGCAACTGGAGTTTCAGCCGCGGAAACTGGAATAACGGGCCTCACTGCAGCGTGCAGTTGCTCGTCCCTTCTGGAGTCTCTCTCAGTGAGCTTAGTGAGTGTCTGCTCAGGCTCGTCCCTCGGCAGAATGATGTCAGGCCCATGGAAACACAGGGCGAGCAGCGCAGGGCCGCCCCGAGTGCCGTGAGGTGTGTGTGGGCGCTGAGTGCTGGACGCAGATAGAGAAGGGCCTCGTGCACTTGGCCCCCAGGCCCTGGCACTTTCCCTGGGTGGGTCAGGGACTTGCTCAGGGTTCGCTTGAGGAGGGTACTACGTTCTCCCTTGTGCCTGGCAGCTTCTCATACCTGCCACTGAGTAATCCATCAACCCCAGCCAGAATATGTGTCTAGCTCCAGAGAGAAGAGGGTGACGAACTTAGGGGTTGCCCAGCCCCTGCCTTTCTGTGGAGGAGACAGGTGGCCTTGCAGCTCAGGCCAGGCTGGTCACCTGTTCTGGTAGGGGCAGAGCTCCTGCCCAGACCAGCCAGTGTGCAGGGGCTGTGATCCCGTGGCCCCTGAGACAGTGTACCAAGTCTTCGTACTTGTTGCCTGAAATGGAATGGGTGATGCCTCTTGGTAACCTGTCTCCTCTGCTTTCCAAGTGTGTCCTTTTTATATCATCGTATTATCCTGGATACTAATTAAAGGAGGCCTTATCATCTGGGGTCTGTTTCAGTCTTAATGTTCGTGTAGTGAGACAGTTCTTAGCAGGGGAATGGTGTTATGGCATCAAGGCAATTCAAAGGTCTCTTCAATCAGTTAATAGAAATATCTAATAAATACATAAGTTGTTTTTTGATTGTTGTTGTTCAGTTGCTCAGTCACGTCTGACTCTCTGCAACTCCATGGACTGCAGCATGCCAGGCATCCCTATCCTTCACCATCTCCCAGAGTTTGCTCAAACTCATATCCATTGAGTATGATACCATCCAGCCATCTCATCCTCTGTCACCCCCTTCTCTTCCCACCCTCAGTCTTTCCCAGCATCAGGGTCTTTTCCAATGAGTCAGTTCTTCACATCAGGTGCCCAAAGTATTGGAGCTTCAGCTTCAGCATCAGTCCTTCCAATGAATGTTCAGGGCTGATTTCCATTAGATTCTGGACATGGGTGTGAATCCTGCTTCTGCTACTTATTAGCCACGCGATCTCAGAAACTTGCTTAACTTTTCTGCCTTAGTTACCTCATCTATAATATGAGGAATATCGTAGTCTCTCCCTCATAGGTTTATTGTCAGAATTAATTGACAGTGTACAGCGAAGCCCTTGGAAGTGTACCTGGCATAGAAGCAATCAATAAATGTCTGTTACATCATCGCTATTAACTCGGCTTGGATTTATTGAAGACTTGCTGCCTGCTAGGCCCTGGGCAATTCACTGGGCTGCAGATTAAAGACATTGTCCCTGTCCTCCAGGAATTTACAGTCATGTAGAAGAGATCAGTGCATAGTTAAATGATAGGTGTTACGAGACAGTAGAAACTGTGGTAGCATGAAGCCCAGGTGGTGGCCCTGCTCGGGCGTGGCCTGGGGCCGTTAGAAGGCAGAGGGTGTGGTCCAGGTTTGGCGCACGCGCAGGGCCTCCCTTGTGGCTCAGGTGGTAAAGAATCTGTCTGCCAGATCAGGAGACGCAGGTTCGATCCCTGAATCCGGAAGATCCCCTGGAGAAGGAAATGGCAACCCACTCGTGTTCTTGCTTGGAGGATTCCATGGACAGAGCAGCCTAGTGGGCTGGAGTCCATGGGTCGCGAAGAGTCGGACACGACTGAGCATCTGACACACGAGCAGGAGGCAGGGACGAGCCTGAGAGACCGGAGGGAGGTGCTGGTGTGGGTCCCAGAGGGCGCAAGAGGGAGACTTGCAGAGCACAGAGCCCTGGGCTTGTCCAGGGGGTGGGGCTCTCAGGAGGGAGATGACACTGAAGGGGTGGTTCAGGGCTGGGTCTCAGTGACCTTACCTGGGCGCTGCCTAGGAGCCTGGACTCTGTACCACGTGAGGGCTCTGGGGATCCAGGGAAGGCTTTATTTAGGCAAAGGGAATAACATGATCAGATTCACATTTTAGAAAGTTGACTCTGGAAAACAGGGGGAGGCATAGAGGTGAGGCTGCCAGATGCGAGGGAGAGCCTGAAGGCAGGCAGACCTGGGGACTCTAGTATCTGGGATGCACGGTGATGGGGCTCAGCTAAGGCCATGAGCATGGCGTGGAGGGGGGGATATTGGAGGCGGGGCATAATACGGGATCACGGTGACTCAGTGGAGTAGGTGGGAGTGTGGGGCGGAGGGTTAGAAGAATTGAGGATGACAAGTGGGCTTCTGCCCCCAGTGACCAGGCAGATGGGTGTCCCGTGGGCCGGGGTGGGGGGCTGAGGGGAGAATAGGAAGGAGAGTTTGGGGAGCAAGGGGTGGGGTCAGTTCTAGCAGGTTGAATTGGGAGGAGGGGAAGGGGTTGGATTATTTTGTCTGAATGCTTTTGAACAACCAGGTAAAAGATGTTCAGCTGCAAAAGAAGTCCGAGTTGGAGCTGGTGGCGGGGGAAGGTTGTCTGGGGAGTGCAGGGTGAACGGGGTTGAGGGCAGCTGGTGGAGCCCCGAGGAACACCCAGGTCCAGGATGGGCGGAGACCCTGAGGGCGTGGAGCAGCCGCAGGAGAGTGACAGGCGAGGGATCAGTAAGAGAGGGCGGAGGACCGACCTTGGGACTTGGCCACAGGGAGTTGCTCATTGACCTGGTGAGAGTGGTTCCCTGTTACTGAGGCAATAGGGGCCAGAGAGCATGAAACGGAGTCAGGGGTGAGCAGAGCACACGCAACCCCGGAGAAGCTTAGCTGTGATGGGGAGAGCCTGGAGGCTCCTCTAAGAGCTCAAAGAAGGGAAAGCCCCGAGGTAGACGGATGAGCCCCTGGGTGTCCAGGGATGGGGGTAGGGAGAGGAGGAGTCTGGAGGGGGTTACTTCAGCAGCCTCAGTGTCCTCTGACGTGGACAGGGAAGTGAGTAGGGGTCGAGGAAGGTACTGGAAGTTTGGGCTAGCCACTGAAGGGAATGGATTGTGGAGGCATATCATGCCTCCTGCCCCCAGATTCAAATGGATTCCACTGCAGGATGAAATGGGTTTTAGAAGTGTATGAGCATTTTTTATGGGTGTATCGATTTTTTAGAAAGTGTTTTAGCTTACCATGTGGGCTTCCCAGGTGGCATGAGTAGTAAAGAACCCACCTGCCAATGCAGGAGGTGTAAGAGACGTGGGTTCGATCCCTGGGTTGGGGAGATCCCCTGGAGGAGGCCAGAGCAACCCACTCCAGTATTCTTGCCTATGACATCCCATGAAACAGAGGAGCCTGGTGGGCTGTCGTCCACAGGGTGGCAAAGAGTCAGACACGACCGAAGCGACTTAGCACACACAGCTTACTGTGTACAAGGAGAAAAGACTGGAAGCCTGTACTCGAAAATGTTAGTAGTACTAATCTTTGGATGATAGAATCAGAAAATAAAATGGCTTTCCCCATTTTAATTTTCTCTTCTCTCTGCATTTTAAAAGTCGTGAACAAGTATTACTTTGGAAATGAGGAAAAGATGAGTAAGTTTTGCTCTGCCGGGGTGTGGTGACGTGGAGCCTGGAGCCATCCCTGTGAGATATAAGTGGCGGGTGGATGTGGAGGGTGTTTCTCTTAGTGCAAGTGCGACAACCGTGCGACAACCGGCAGAAGTGTCTCGGCGGGCCTTCCAACTCAGTGTTGTCTTACCAAGAATCAAATGGAACAAACTTCCTTACCATGAACCAGTACCTTCTGGAATCTGCGGAGATGAGCCCAGAAGAGCCTGTTTGTTTGTTTGTTTTTAAAGAAGGACAGAGAGAGGGAGGAAGGACGGAACCCTCAGCTCAGGGACTGGTCGGGCTGTCTCTAGCTCTGCGAGGGGGGCTTCCTGGGTGGGTGGGGTCTAGCCTGGATGGGAGTGTGCCTCCAAGGAGATGTGTGCAAGAGGGAGTTCCACGGAAGGGAAACTTTTGGAAAAAAGGCTGTGCTCTTGAATCGATGTTTCTCTGGCTGGGATCTGGAATAGCAGGCGGTAATGAGACCAAAAGAGAGCTCCAGTTGCCCTTGGTGATGTAAAGCTCTTGTAGCCTTTATGGGGGGAGAGGGGTCTCCTGAGGTTTACAGCAGATTCTGGTGGCAGGGACCTTAAACACGGGACCTAGAGGAAAAACCAAAAGCAACTTCCATTTAGGAAAACCGCCCCATTGCCTCATCTCCTTGGGGAGACGATGTTCTTAGTGCTTTTCTCTCGTACACATGACAACAGTGACTGCCAGATGCGGTTTTTGGCTTCAGGATCCATGAAAGGTCATGTGGTTGCCCAAACTCGGTTGCTTTTTTACATTAAAGAGAATTTAAAATACAGTCCTCTGGACTTTCCTGCAACCCTTCTTCCTGGGTCAGCGCCCTTCCCAGGCCCCTTTCAAAGTCCATCAGGGTGGTCTGGGCCCTGGTTTGCCTCTGAAGACTTCCAGACCCTGATGCTCCACCGGTGCCTTAAGGGGGATCCTCAGCTGTCTCAGGATGAGACACGTCGCAGCACCTCGGTTACAGAATTCAGCAGAGTTGCTCATACTCCTGCTTTGGATAGCTCCTTCCTGAGTATCTATTTTTCCTGGTTTTTCAAATGAGTTTTTTTCCTTATTGTAGAAGCCACATGTTCATACTGGAATATTTAAGAAATATAGTTTTAAGTTAATTAAAAATTACTGTGATTTTTACTACATGAGATAACCGTTAGTACTTGACACGCACGTGTGTGTCTGTATTTGTGTAAGTGTGATTTTTACCAAAATGGGCTTGTAGTCTACTTGCTGTTTGAGAATCTCCTTTTCCCTTTAACAGTGTATCATAGATGTTTCCTGTGTCAATAACTGTGTACTTTTATGGCATATTTGATGTCAATTGTTGGTCGCTCATTCATGTCCAACTCTTTGTGACCCCATGGACTGTAGCCCACCAGGCTCCTCTGTCCATGGAATTCTCCAGGCAAGAATACTGGAGTGGGTTGCCATTGCTTTCTCCAGGGGCTATTCCCGACCCAGGGATCGAACCTGGGTCTCCTGGATTGCAGGTGGATTCTTTTACTGTCAGGGAAGTTCGCGCAACTCTGTCCTATATGACCTTGTATGTACCAGGTAGTCCTTGCCTACCAAAGTTTGTTTGCTTTTAAAATTTCTGTGATGGGTTCTTCTGATATCGGTTCTTCTGGTATCTGGTATCTGTATTTTACAGACCAGATTTTTTTTACTTCTCTTTTGAACTTTTAGAAAAAATTATAATGAACTACTTGAGACAGTCAAAAGGGTATCAAGGATAATATGATGACCATTCATGTGTTTATCTCCCAGCTTTGTAAATTAAAAAAAAAAAAATTACAAAGGTTAGCCTCTCTATATGCCCCACCCTCACCCCACTTCATTCCACCCCTAGCCTCCCCACCACCACAGAGCTGATCATTTTCCTGGGTCACGTCTGGTTTTCAGCATCTTGGTGTGGAGAGCACGTTGAATATTTGAATATTTGTGGATTCCTAAGAACTAAACACAGATTACCAATCCATGACAATAGTCCTGGTGAAAAAGAAGATAACACTTGATTCAGTAACATTCAGAGATGTGAATTTTGACCTGGGTGAACTGGACTGTTTGATGTGATAATCCCCAGTGAACATTTGCAAGAACTGAAGCAGTCCCTGGGAAATCTAATGTAGGCCAAAATAGTAGTTGATGAGTCAGATCCTCAGTGAAATATTTACTGATACATAGGAGAGGATGCATTCAGTGAAAACAGTTTTAGTAGAATGGAAATAGAAGGTCATCAGAAATGATGTAACTGTCCAGTGTGGACAATTATTCACTTTTCCTAGGGTAATTTTCCCAGGGTAAATTCTTATCATCGGTGTTGGCATAACTCTGAACAGAATCCACATGTTGTTGGCATGAAGATGTCCTGTCCCCTTGCGTGGAGCTGCTACTTTCGAATGACGGCCGCCTCCGTGGTATGTCACAACCGAGGGCACCCCTAGCCTGACCCCAACGTCTCTCTTCCTTACAGGGGGCAGTCCCCAAAGGAAATGCCACTAAAGAATTCATCGAGAGTTTACAGCTGAAGCCTGGGCAGGTGGTGTACAAATGTCCCAAGTGCTGCAGCATCAAGCCTGACCGAGCCCACCACTGCAGGTACGCCGTGCCGCCCGGACCCCCTCCTCATCCCTGCCCCCCACCATAGCCCTCCATACTCCCCCCACGGGTGCCATCACCCACAGGACTTCTGAACATGCCCTGCTCTGGGCACGGAGTGACTGCTGCAACTCTCCCTCCCGCCTCCACAGGAGGGCAGGGATGGGAAAGGGTGTTGGGTTTGGGCCCAGGACACCTATCGCACGAGTCAGCTTTGCCATGCTGGCTGGAGGGCCCCACCCAGGCCCTCGCCCATCTCCGCTCCGTGTCCATGTCTGAAACTGAGCTGATTTCTGCCCTTCCTACCTCATGGCTTTATTACTGTATGAAGGGTGCTCAAGGTAAAGCTTTAGAAAGTCATTCTGGGCATGTCTAGTGCCTGACATCTTTGGGGGGCAGGTCCAGTTTCACAGAAATTGGAGATTTCACCTGCTTTCTTCCTGGCATTGAGGACCATGGAAGCTCGTGGGAGTCCTCAGGGTGGGCGGGTCATACTAACGTGGATGGCCACAGGGAAATGAAGGCGTTATCCTTGAAGGAAAAGAACAACTTTTCTTAAAAACAAAACGTCTAGAGGTCTGACCATTGTAGAATTCAGCCAAAAAAGCCATTTCCCCATTTTATGTGCAGTGATTTTTCCTTTTTGATTTTCAGATTTCTTTGTTCTTTTGAGTCTTCTATGCTAAAAAAAAAAACAAAACTTGTAGGTAAATACTGTGCTTCATCATGACAAGAGGACTTTAATGCTAAATTACAGAAATACAAGCCTGTCACTTGCTCCCTTTCTCACATGAGTGTGAGGGGGGGGCTGGAGAGGGGCTGCAGAGGAATGAACCGCCTCCCAGCGTCAGGAGGTATCGTCAGCCTGACGCTGTGGAAGCGTCTGGGCTTTGTGAGAGGTCCGAGTGGCTGAAAGGTGTCTTTTCTGTGTGGGCTGTGCTGCCCACCTCTCGGAGGAAGGCGGTCAGTCTCCACATCCGGATGCCGGGGTTGGCTCCCGACAGCTGCTGTGTCCTGGGCACCTCAGCCCACCCCATTTCATCATCGTCGTTCCCATGGTCAGCCCCAGAGATGGCTTCGCCATAGCACCGACTCTCCCTGGATGAGGAATTAAGGCTGTCTGTCTTTCCGTCTGTCTGAGAGAGCGAGCTGAAGCCCTCCCCAGCTACTTGCTGCTTCTCAAGGGTAAGGGCCAAGGAGCGTGGGCAGAGGCCACGGGGATTGCCGTCTTCCGTGGGGTCTTCTGTCCCTGGGTCAGCTTGTTTCTGAGATCTGTATTAGAAACTAATTCAAAGAGGGAGGCACCCAGCTAGCCTTCCCCCCGAGGCTTGGGAAGCCAGCTGCCTCCACCTCCCGGGTGCCGTGATTGCTCAGGGCATCCCGGTGTGGTGGAGCGATGCTCTGGTCAGCACTGGAATGGCAGTGCTGTCCCGGTCATACCGGGGACCATCTCTCAGAGCCTCAGCTCTCTCCTTTATAGAAAGGGTTGTTCCTCCTAGCTCGTGAGGATTCAGTATGTATGTCTGTTAGTGGAGGAATGTGTGAGCGCTGGGGAGGTGCTGGGTTTACACAGGCTGGGCCAGACACAGGGAAGGGTGAGCTTTGTAGAAAGCACTGGGGCGACCACAGTGGTCCTCTTCTCTTTCCTCCCCACCGCCAGGCATTTCCTCACCGCCTCCTCCTCACTTCCTCCCTTCGCAGGATGATCCGAGGGAGGTATTCTTGAGTGCTAGAAAACAAATCGGCCTGGGCCAAACAAAAGCCACGGACTCAGATAAACTCAAACGCAGAGGAACTTGAGTGATGATGCCTGTGCGTGGCCTGCTTCTGTCTCGGGAAACGTGTGCTGCCAGTCAGTCCTTGGTGATGGCTCGCGGTGGCCTGGGCCATCTAGGCACCCGTGGTTTCGGGTGAGCAGAGTCCCCAGCACACCAGACAGAGCTGGGTTTGTGGCTGGTGGAGCCGAGGGCCCTGTTGCCCTGCTGGAGAGAGTGGGCATCAGTCCTCCTGCTCAGGTGAAGGGGCCACTGTTTGTGCCCAGCTCTCTGCTTCCTCTCCTCCCAGAAGAGTGTGTGGAATTTAAAACCATCTCTTTGCCCTCAGCTCTGATGGGTACCATGCATATTCCCTGACATTGACTTGTTAGGTGTTCCTTCCAGCCTGGTGGTCTGTGAGTGGGTCTTCCTTCCAGCCAGGCTGCTTTCTTCTTGACATCAAGGACCACAGAAGCATGTGGAAGTCCTCGGGGTGGGCAGCTCATGCTGACATGGATGGTCAGGGCATTAGGTAATGTGTTAGGTTCTTTTTGCACAAGGAGGTGGAGATGTCTGACCTCAGCGAAACCTCATATTCCTCCCCACCTCCCAACACGCACATGCACACGGACACACACACAGGCTGGGACCGCTGCGGGCTGCTTAGGTCCCTGCCAGCTTGTTTGTCTTTCTCGTGCCCTGTTTGAACACTTGTTGTTATTGTTGTTTAGTCACTTAGTCGTGTCTGACTTTTTTCTACCCCGTGGATTTTAGCCCACCAGGCTCCTCTGTCCAGGGAATTCTCTATGCAAGAATACGGGAGTGGGTAGCCATGCCCTTCTCCAGGGGATCTTCCCAACCCAGGGGTCGAATCCTGGTCTCCTGCTCGGCAGGCAGATTGTTTACATCTGAGCCACCAGGGAAGCCCATCTGGGCACAGCCTTACCCCAAATTGTTTCTCCGCTGGGACCAGAATGCTGGAGATGTCTTTTTTGCTTATAATTTTAATTACAGTGAATGAGGTGTGAGATGAAAGCCTATATGCAGAGCATGGTCCCCTTGGGACCTACTAGCTGTGTTCCTTTCTCTTTCTGTGCTGTGATGTCCCCGCCTGAGGCGGTGGAACCTGTCTCCTTATCTGTAGTGTCAGAGCCTTCACTCTGCTGACCCTTGGTAAGCTAACCCCAGGCTTGGCTCTGGGCTATAGTGGTAGAGGGGAGACGGCCCTGACCCAGGAGCTTACCGCCCAGGCAGGACAGATACAGCTTGATGGGTGCCGCTGTAGGGAGGGCGGGCAGAAGCCCTCAGCCTCTTCTTGGAGCCTGAGAGCCAAGGAAGGACCCTTGTGTCTCCCTGGAGAAGGAGGCACGAGCCCCAGGAAACCTGAATTCATGGGATCCGGTGAGCTTGTCGGGCTCTTCAAGGCTTTCCAGGAAAGTGCTTTGGGGATGGATACTGGTAGGGAACCTGGAGGAAGAGGGGAGAAGCCCCCTCCCTCATCTGATACCAGGAGGGACCTGGGGGGACCCTGAATTCAGGAGCACCCAAAATAACCTCCAGGGAGGACCCTTGGTCCTTTCAGTGACTGCCATAGCGGGCTTAGGACGTGTCTGTGCCCGCAGCATTTCGCACGAGAGCCACTAAAGCTGGCGCAGGAGAGGAGCCAGGGGAGGTGTGTTTCACCAGGAGGTGAGCGTGGAGAGAGGACCCTCTGGGAGCCCGTGTGGCCACTGTGTCGGGGGGGAGGGACACAGTGAGCCTCCTGCCCGCTGGGGACTGGGCAGAATGCTGGCTCTGGGCTATAAGTTCCCAGTCAGTGGGATGTCAGGGGCTGTGGAAGGCCCACAGTTTTTCCTCCTCTCCCTGATGGCTGGTGCCAGAGATGAAGTAGCCAGGCAGGTAAGGGCGGTCTCCCCCGGGGCCTGGAGCATCCTTCACCTGGCACCCTGCAGACCTACCCCAGGCCTTGCCCCTGGTGCTCTCCCAGCCCCAGTCCCAGAGCCGCTCAGGCCGGGCATTCTTGAGCTGCGTCTGTCGGCCTCTGAAGAGAGCCTCCAAGCCTCCGCGTGGATGGACCTCCCTACCCACGTGCGCCACCACTCGACCCGGGAGCCCCACTTCTGAACAAGTCTGTAAGCCGGAGGGGGAGGCAGTGTCTTGGCCTGTCCTGTCTCTGCAAATAGGAAAGAGACTCAGACCGACACTCTGGACAAAGTTTGCAGCTCTCGGTTGGCTATACTCCTGCCTGCTCCCCGAAGGACGAGCTGTGTTCTGATTTGATTGCCCAGAGAGACTCACCCATTGTGAAACCCATCTTCCCAGATTCACACTTGGCCTCTTCACGGAGGCTGGGAGGGGAGAGCAAAGAACAGATTCGCTTAGCCTCTGACAGCTCTCAGAGGATGCCAGGTGCTTTGGCACTTCTCTGCTGCTGAGCACACACTGTCTTGGAGCACCCACCTTAAATCCCTTTTACAAAATAGTGTAAGTGGAAGAGAAGCTGCTCAAGAGCCTAGAGCAGGGAGGTGGTCACCCTCAGGGGTTCCCTTGATGGGGAGGGGGTTAAGAAACCCCAGAGCTGAGGAAGGACGTGGAAGAGATGGTCTACAGGGCTGGTTCCACGGTGGAATGTGTTGGATGAGGCCCAGGATGCAGGGAGCTTTGCTGCCTGCTCGTCGGGATTTGCAAAATTGTACACTGGGAACAAGGAAAGCCTACTCATTCATTCATTCATCCAAATTGGTGACACAGAGAGAGGTTGACCAGATGGTGCTGCTGGCACCTGGCCTTCGGTTTATTGCCCTCCCTGTCCCTTTCATGCATCCTTTTCTTACCCTGCCTTTCTGGCTCCCAAGGAAGACTCTGGCGCTGGGCTAGCATCTCTGAAATGTGCTCATTTCCCATAGGCCTGTGTTATCACCAGCCTCTGAAGCTGTGGAAAGAACGAGGGTGGAGACCATGACGCCCGCGCTGGTCTGAGCCAGTATCTCTCCTCACTTTCCCTTATACGTGTCCTCTGGGGCGGGGGGCCGGCAGGGGGAGGTCTGCCTTGCCAGCAGAGCTCATGCCGGGCTTAGGAAAGGCCACGCCTCCCCCTTCGGAGTGGTCTGGGCTTCCTGACCTATAGTCTGGGAACAGCTCTCCTGCAGCCCCCCGCCCACTTCAGTAAGAACCTAAGATAAAGTTGGTTATGGAAACTAGTGGAAATAAACGCTGGTGTGAACTCAGGGCCTTTCATAAATATATACAACAAGCTTGTATTTACAGTATTTTAAACTGTTTTGAACATGTAATGCCCCCAAGATAAATTGTTATGGAGCCTATTTTAATGAATTGAAAAAGAAACTGTTCTCAATGAGTCCATCTTGTTGGCAGATGGCTCTTCCTGAACTTGAGCTTTGGGAATAGCTGCTTTCGAGCCCCTATTTAAGCTTTGTGCTCTTGTTTCAGATTGTTACTTGTGTCGTCCAGAAGGGAATGGGGAGGGCATTTTTTTTTTTTAATCAAATATCGTAGCTTCAAATAGTCCCAAGCCAAAAACTATCCCAGCAACAAGTTAATAACTGTTTGCAAATTAGTGGGACTTCTGGTCAACACTTAAGCTCAGATGACTCTATTGCTATTTTGGGCTAAGTGGATATTATCTTAGAGCTGAAAGGTCCTTAGAGGGGGACTTCCTGCAGCCCCGTGACACGCAGTTCTTGACCCCACTCTGAACTCTTCAAGTGCTCACTTTCTGTCTCTTTGTCTCTCTCTATTTCGTCAGCCACTCTGGCAAGTCCCATCAGGCCCGCCTTTAGGGTTTTTGGCCTTTGGGGGAAGTGAGGAGTAGCTCTATCCCATCTCATCCTGTCAAGTTTTCGAAACTGCCTCTTTTTTCTGTCCCCTCAGTAAACCAGAATCTCAGCCCACTCTTCCCTCAGGAGAGCCGTGTCCTTCTCAGTTGAGTCAGTTCCAGCCTTTTTCTCTGTGAAACAAGATAAGAGGCCTCGGTGGTCACCACCTGTCCCCCTGTCTGGAATGACTGTGACCTTGGGGGTCCTGTCCCTTCCAGGCCCTTCCAGCACACACGCAGCGAAACACTGGGCCGCTGAGGAGGAGTGGTGCTGGAGTGTGGGTTCTGAGTCCTCCTGGCCCTCCCGCCTCCGTGGGGCGCCCCTCAAGGTCTGCCTTGCGGCTCTTTCAGCGTCTGCAAGCGGTGCATTCGGAAAATGGACCACCACTGTCCCTGGGTCAATAACTGTGTCGGCGAGAACAACCAGAAGTACTTCGTCCTGTTTACAGTAAGTCAGCTTCCGAATGCCGTCCCCACCCTGCGGGGAGCACTCGCCGTTTGCCTTGCTGCTGGCAGGACGGTGCCTGGCCATGCAGACCTCTGCCTTTCTGCCAGAGCTCTCCTTGGTTCCACACGGGCCCACTCCCATGCCCTTCCCTCGAGCGTCTAGAAAACTGCTTCCAGCTGATTAGCTCTAAGCAAAGGGCCGTGTTCTGGGCTCCCAGGCCTGGTGTCGAGCTCAGTAGCCAAGAAGGCGGCCATCCTCCCTCAGCTGCAGGTAGGTCGAGGGCTGGAGGGACCACAGGCAGTCAGTGCCCTGACCCTTCAAGCGAGAAGAGGCAGCGGGCCCGGAGCCCCCAGGACAGCCCGAGCCCCACTGCCCCCAGGGAATGGCCGCACACCTCAGACCTAGGGGCGGGGGCTGGCTGGGGGGAATCACCAGGTGGCTCTCCGGCCCCTCCCTGCCCAGCTCTCAGCCTGAGCGTTCCTGAGTGGGAGGTTGCAAGCACCCCGTCCCGGGCGCCCGCACGGCCAGGCGGTTCTCACAGCAATGGCGTCTGCCCTGCTTTCCTGTTGCAGATGTACATAGCTCTCATTTCCTTGCACGCCCTCATCATGGTGGGATTCCACTTCCTGCACTGCTTTGAAGAAGACTGGACAAGTGAGTATATGCCAGGGCTTCCCTCCCTGCTCCAGGAGGGGCGCGTGACCGGAGTGGGGGCGGGCTGTCTGTCTCTGTCCTGGTGCCAGGGGCTGACCTCATTTTATTAGATCTCCTGCAAGCCTATGGACTGACCAGGGAAGAAACAGCAGAGGCCCGAATATCTCTTCATGAAATAAAGCAGCCCCTTAAAGTCAGTTCCACAGGTAAAGTCGTGAGTTGGACAGACCCTCCTGGGTCTGAGCGGGCCCAGGAAAAATGTAGGCCCCAGCGGGGAAGCGCATCCCAGGAGCAGAGCCGTGCCTTTAAGTGAGGAGCTTTAATTGAAGGTCATTGCATCCCAACCTTGCAGAAATCCATTTTTAACTTTCTGGCTAGGACATGGGTGGGGTTTTTGTTCATTTGGGTGTTTTTGTGTGCGATAATTTTTTTAGCTGCTTAATCACCAATGTATGTTAAGATGGTAGACAAATTCTTCCTGCTTTTGAAGTATCTCGTTTAAAGATGCAAATGCTGAGGAGGGAACTCCAATCACAAGACTGCATAAATTCTGAGGGGAAAAATATAGATGCTGAACGTATAATTAAAATTTGAAATTTTTTAAGAAGAATAAAAATGAGATATAAGAAAAGAATTTTTAATATAGTAGTCCCCGCTTATCTGCAGGAGGCATGTTCCAGGACGCTCCGTGGATGCCTGACACCTCAAATAGTACAGAACCCTACATATACAGCGTTTGGTGTTTTTTTTTTTAAATACAGATGTACCTATGATAGGGGCTTCCTGGGTAGCTCAGCTGGTAAAGAATCTGCCTGCAATGCAAGAGAGCCGAATTCGATTCCTGGGTCAGGAAGTTCCCTTGGAGAAGGGATAGACTACCCACTCTAGTGTTCTTGGGTTTCTCTGGTGGCTCAGATGGTAAAGAATCTGCCTGTAATGCAGAGACCTGGATTTGATCCCTGGGTTGGGAGGATCCCCTGGAGCGGGGGGGGTGGGGCATGGCAACCAACTCCAGTATTCTTGCCTAGAGAATCCCCATGGACAGAGAAGTCCGGCGGTCTATGGTCCATGGGGTCACAAAGAGTCGGACATGATTGAGCGACTAAGCACAGCACAGCATACCTATGGTAAAGTTTAATTTATGAATCAGGCACAGTAAGAGAGTATCTGAACGGCCAGCATCACTACTCTTGCACTTTGGAGCTGTTGTTAAGTAGCATAAGAGTTACTTGAACATAGGCACTCTGATACCGTGGCAGTCAACTTGGTCACCGAAATGATTGGTAGCATATGTAGCATGTACATGCTGGACAAAGTGATGGTTCACATCTCATGTGGACAGAGCCAGGTATGAGATTTCATCATGCTTCTCAGGGGAGTTTGCGCTTTAAAACTTATTATTTCTGGAATTTTCCAGTTAATATTTTTGCACCAAGGCTGACTGCAGGTAACCGAAACTGCAGAAAACAAAACCAAGGATAAGGGAGAGACTGCTGTAGTTGCTGGAGGAATGAGGAGGCTGCCTGCTGGGCTCCTCCTTTCACACGCAGTCTGTGAGACAAACACCTCGAGCAGAAACATGGTATTTCCACCCTTTTACCATTGATTGGTCCCCTTATTCATGTCATCATTTTTTATGAGTTTTGCTCTTCCTGCATGTACTGACTTCTTAGGTATCTTTAGCTCCTGACCAGATATTAAGAGATTTTTCTAGCCTCTGTTCCTAGCTTGCATCTGCCCCCTTCTGTCTCTCTGGTCCACCTGGCTTGACCTCATCTAGGGGAAGAAAAATCCCATGGGTACTGGTCACCTCAGGCTGCTGCAACAAGATGCCATAGACTGGGAGGCTTAAGTATTTATTTCTCACAGTTCAAGAGTCTGGAAAGTCCAAGATCAAGGTACCAGTCAATTCCATCCCTTACGAGGACCCTTTTCCCAGCTTCAAATGGCCCTATCCTCATGTGTCCTCACCCAGCAGAGAGAGAGAAAAGCAAGCTCTCTGGTATTTCTTCATAACAGGTCATGAGGGTGGGGCCCTCGCAGTAGAATTCGTGCCCTTAAGAAGAGACGTGCGCAGTGCTGAGAGCACTGAGGGCCACTGTTGGGGCAATGGAGTTGGCTGGGACCATTGCTTCCGTGTTCCCACTTAGTGCACAGGAGACTGTCAGCGAGGCCTTATCTCAACCTTGTAACAAGCCTGCAGGGTAGGAGAGATACTCCCCCCTTTGCAGATGACAAAAGTCGGTGTTTGCAGAGGTTGAGCAAGTTACCCTGTCACATGGCTAAGAAGAGGGCCTGTGATTCAGGCCTTAGTCCTGAGCGGGCTTTTCCTACCCTGTCTGGAAGACTCCACCACCCAGGGTCTTACCTGCATGCTCTGGATTGTCTGTGGTCAATCCAGATGGAGTGGATTTCCTCCAGCAGGGGATTTCCTGATGGAGGTGGCTTGAGGCCCCCAGTTCCTCTGGTCTCAGAGCAGAGGAGGTGCCGGACAGTCCCCAGAGTACAGTTAATACCATCTCTGCTCAGTTAATACCATCTCTGCTCAGCCCTGGATCAATGGGGCATCCAGCTCGTGTAAGAGGAATCCCCCAGGATGAGGGCATCTTGAACTGATGTTCAGAGAAGGGTAAGGAGGCAGTTCCACCTTCCCTCGATCTGCTTCCCACCTCCCCAGACTCTACTTGCAGTTCCATGGCCAGCCCATGAGAAGGGTGCTTGCAGCTGTGGCAGGATGGTGGCCAGGCCACCACTCTAGGGCAGCTATAGGGGATCAGGAAGCACGGCACCCCTGTCTGGGAGCAGCATCAACTTGCTCATGCTGGGCCAAGGTGGAGTGGGGCAGAATTCCCCTCGCGAACCCTCGACTGTTCCACAGTACAGAAAGAAAACTAAAGCTCAGAATGCCCCAACCTCTCGCCCAGATTCTTTTGTCGTCAGGCATTGCTCCAAGGCTGATGGCCAACACCAAGCCGAACAGAAAGTCCCTGTCCTCCTGGAGCCTGGGGGTTGAGTAGGCAGGGCAGACATCAGACAAGGGCAGACAGAAGCAGGCGACTCCCAACACGTGGGCTGCGATGGGGTGTTAGTGCGAGCTCATGGTGTTGGAGGCTGGTGCGGGGCCTGGAGGCCAGCGAGGAACCCGGTCCTGTGGGGCCAGAGGCAGAGGGAGCCCCGAGCCCCACGTGTCCATTCTCTTTCAGAGTGCAGCTCCTTCTCGCCGCCCACCACGGTGATCCTCCTCATCTTGCTCTGCTTCGAGGGGCTGCTCTTCCTCATTTTCACGTCTGTCATGTTCGGGACCCAGGTGCACTCCATCTGCACGGATGAGACGGTGAGCACGGGGGCAGCCTGCCACCACTCCCTCCACGGCTGGGGCTTGGGGGCGGGGGGCTGCCTGCAGGTCAGACCTGGGAGCCCAGTGGCCAGGCCGCGGGTGTGCAGGGCCCATTCCTCCCTTTGCAGTGGCCTGTAGTCTTCTTCCTCTGGCACTCAGGTCACACAGGTATGGGGCCCAACAGCCTCTCTGTTACAAGCCCCCCCAGCCTCCCGTGATGGTTCAGTCTTGTCCACGGCTCTGTGTCACTCTACGAGGCACTGGGGTGCCCTTCCTGTCTAGCGGCCATGGGCCTGGAGATGGGTGATGGACAAAGGGTGCCCTGACCTGCATGGCACAGGCAGGGTCAGCTTCCCAGTGAAAGCATCTTTATGATCCGATCCTGAGAGTGGGGTCAGGAGACAGCCCAGTGGGGGCCCTCAGAGCAGTGGGCGCAAGGCCGGTTCTGGTCCCCGTCTGCGGCCTCCCACCTGCCCCACCTTCCTCCCTGTTCACAACTCCTTCTCTGGGAGTTTGGAAACTGCTGGAGCCCACACCCCTGGCACCACTGCTGCCACCTCTAAACCCTCCTAAGGTGTCCAGAAGCCACCTGGTGACCAGTCCATGGCTGTGATGTGGGCATTTCTTCCCTCTTTGGCATTGGGGTCTCGGAGAGGGGCCCCAGGTGGAAGGGGCAGCCCTGCGCTCTATGGGGACGTCGTGAGTCCATCCTCAACAGTCACCTCGGGGTCTTCGGGGGGACGTTGGCCGGTTGGGTAGTCAGCCTTAGCTGGAGGCTCATAGGAAGACTCAGCCTTTACTGCTGCTGCGGACCCACCCCTGAGGGTGTGGAGACTCAGCATGCAGAGGAGGACGGTGTGCCGGCTGCCAAGGCACCATCATTGGGATCTGGGGCAGTTCCCGGTGGCTTAGAAGGTTGCGTGCCTCTCAGCACCTTTTTTTCTTTTATAACTATTAGTACCATTATAAAAGAGTGTCTATAAAAATAGTAGCCGATGAGGTTCATCCAGCCGTGTGTCTGTGCACCGCACAGACCAGCTTCTGTGTGTGAGACCTGCAGGGAACCCAGAGGTGACCATCTGGCTGTCAGGACGCCACTGGGCCACACAGGCTGTGGCCTAGGGGGTCAGAAGGCAAATCATGGCCCTGGTCCTAGTCGTTCTTACTCCTCAAGGCCGTTCCTAAAGGGAGCCGTGCTGAAAGGAAGGGAGAGAGGAGTCGAGGGCCTGCCGCGCGTGGGCAAGGGCATCCCGCCCTTGACCAGTATGGTGTGGTCCCAGGGCCCTAGGCTGTGAACAGAGTTGGACTGGGCTGTCCCCTCGGGCCCGCCCCGTTCTCCACTGCACAGAGGCCACCAGATAGACCCCCGGTGGGGCTCCCG
The DNA here is from genome assembly GCF_027580195.1 of Bos mutus. Classification (NCBI taxonomy): domain Eukaryota; kingdom Metazoa; phylum Chordata; class Mammalia; order Artiodactyla; family Bovidae; genus Bos; species Bos mutus. The sequence continues at coordinate 54,385,661 of NC_091638.1, forward strand.
CCAAGCTGCTTCCGCCTTGTCCTCCAGCTGCTCACCAGTTCCTTTCGGAGAAGGAGACAGGAAGGGACTGACCTGCTCCCCCAGCTCGTTTTTCCTGCGAGACTTGGCTGGGGGTGGTGTGGGCTCCATGACAACTGCTGAGCCTGCCTCAGGCCACACTTGTCCCCAGAGGAGCCCAGGAAGGCCTTGGCCACGGCCGCGGCCGAGGCTGAGCGGTCTGCCAGTGCGGCCCCTCTAACCTGTACTAATCCCTCTCCTTCCTCCTCTGTGCTGACCTCTTCCTCCTGTTCACCTCCTCCGCTGCACCTGGCCAGCCCCCCTACACCGGGTGCTCCTTGGCCTCCCCGGCCTTCGGGACAGACCGCGCCAGAGCAGTCGTTTCACTTGGTCCTTTTTTTTGTCTGCAAAGTGGTCATAGCAGCTTCAGAGTTCCCACGAACCGATCCTTGGCTCTCACGAGCTCAAGTTCCCCACAAGCTGAGGCTCCCTGCACCCCAGCCTTCAGAGTGCTCCCACACACCGCTCGGCCCTGGGCCCAAACTCCCCGGCCAGGATTCATTTAATACAACACCGGATTGCGTGACTAGGAGCAGCGGCTTCAGGGCCTGCTGACTTTCTTATGTGTCCCTTCCTGCCTGGAGGGACTTACACAGACGTGCCTGTGTGCCCACCCAAAAGAAAAATGATGATTCCTTTTTGTCTTTAGCACTTTTTATGAGAGAAAGAGAAGAAAAAAAAATGTACTATGTAGATAAGCTTCATGGCTTTAAAAAGGAAGCATTTACTCCATTCACCTCAAGCTAATGGATTTTTCTCCCCCAAAAACCAGAGCAGTAAAGTGCTTGACTGAAAGTATGATTGTTCTTGTTTTCAGGGAATAGAACAATTGAAAAAGGAAGAGAGAAGATGGGCTAAAAAAACAAAATGGATGAACATGAAAGCCGTTTTTGGCCACCCCTTCTCTCTAGGCTGGGCCAGCCCCTTTGCCACGCCAGACCAAGGGAAGGCAGACCCGTACCAGTATGTGGTCTGAAGGACCCTGAGCAGCATTGCCACTCAGACACAAACCACATCCCAGCACTACCGTCCGATCCGTTCTCATGAATGTCTAAACTGAAAAAAGCAACACAACTACTCTGAAACTTTTTTTTTTTAATGCCTCAAGTTAAATGGCTGAACATTGCAGAGAAAAAAAAAAAAGTCCCCATGGTTTTTATTTTTGAAAAGATCATCCTTTCTATTTTTCGGTGACCGAAGCTGCTTTCCTTTTTTTCCTATTTAAAATCACTTCTCTGGCCTCTGGTTTCCTCTCTGCTGTCTGTCTGGCATGACTAACGTGGAGGCCACTGTCTCCAGGCCACGCCCCCTTGTACTAATTGAGTCATGACGCTTGTGCGTGGACGGACTGGCCCGGACACCTGGTGGGGGACCCATAGGAGAGAGTGAAGAGGGCCCGTGACCTCCCACTGCCCAGGAGGCAGTGGCAGGTGCCTGGATGGGACTTAAAACCTCGCTGAAGTTGGATGCTCACCCCTTGTGGCCTGGGAGATCAGGGCTGGAGCCCTAAGAAGGGTCCTTGACCACAGCAGCCTCGTGCCCTGTGTGAACACGATTTGCCTCTGAATTCACAAAATCAATTGCCTGCCTTGTACTTTTTGGGCTCTGGGTGCGTAGAATGATTTTGGGGGTGGGAGGGTTGAGATGAAAGGGGTCTTATTTGTATTCTGAATCACTGGTTATATTCCAACTGATCATTTGGAAGAATGTGAAGGAAAGAAGTTTTTCCAGTTCAAAATGCCTTACACAATCACGAGAAGAAGAAAATGACGCAGCTTCAGGCGAGCTACGTTTCCTTGATTCCCTCTGCTTCCCATCTGAGCGTCCCACCTCCCTCCCTCTCCTAGCGCCATGTCCGTTCAGCAGTGTTACTGCCAAGCGAACCAGCCGCAGCCCCACAGTCAACCCGCTCCTTCCTCATTTTTGTAGATCTCCGCAGTGGGTTTACTTTCGGATGTTTTAGACCCATAAATGTGCACGTCTCCATGTCTTGTCTATATTTTAACCTGGGAGGCCGTGGATCTGCATGGGCTGCCCGTGATGCGAAGGCACCATCGCCAAGTTGAGAGATGCCCACCCGTCCAGTGGAACCGACAGATTCCTAAGCCTGTGGCACCGAGACTGACTAGTGTTTCCATTTGCACACTTGTGCGTTGAGTCTAATTTGAAGGAGGGAAGGCCTGAAGACCGTGAGGGGAGGTGAGGGGACGGGAAACGCGCATCAAACGTGGAAGTCACAGAAATTTGATTGCCGACCGTCTCACACGGGGAATTGTTTTTAAATAATCACCACAAACCTTTCTTTGTTTTTTTTTTTAATCTGCTTGGGGTGGGTTTTGGGGTGAGGTTCACGAAATCAGCCCGGGGTGGGGAGAGATTTCGTCTAGCTGTGTGATCTTTCAGAAAAGTAAGTGGAACATGCTGCCTCTTTTCAATTCTGTCAGTGCTTCCACATGGAAACCAAACGCAATAAAATTTTTCCAAAACCTGTTCTGGCTGAGCCCCCTGTCTCTCACGGAGTCACCCCTTGGGTAGAGCTGATGGTCCAGTCAACATGAATGTGCTGTTTGGGCGTTTCATTCATCGCTTTTAAAGGGCATTTGTGCATGCTCCCTTTTGCGTCATCGACTCTAAAGGATGTTTACAGCCCTCTTCCGGACGAGCTGGCCCCACCGGGCCTCTCTCCTCTGGCTCTTTCTGCAGCCTGAGTCCCTTCCCTGGTGCTTGTGGATTCCCAGTTGGAACAGAAAAAAAAACTCAGCAGGTCTGCAAAATTTGCTTCTCCAGTTGGGCCTGGGAGAGAGACCTTTTTTCCCTCTGCCCACCCAGCAAAAAGCAAAGTGAAGCCAGAGGAAATGACTGGAAACTTCACACACACCGTGGGGTGTGGCTTTGAGGTGCTTTCCACCACCCCTCAGATGTTTAAGCGAAGAACCATTTTCTTGGCAATCTCTTCTGAGGCAGTTAGACTTGACCTGCCTCTGCTGTGCTGCTTATGCTGTATTCAAGCCTGTGTTTGGGCTTTTTCCTCTCAGTGCTGTTTTTAAATCTAGTCCCTAGCATTTGTTCCCTGCGTGGTTCCCCCACCACACCAACCCCACCCCTTACGCTGATAAAAGAAATGTGGTTGTTGAATGACCCCAGAGCATTTTAGAAAGCCCTCACTCTGCTGTGTTCCCTCAAGGATCTATCCCTGGGGGGGAGAGGGTGCTTTTGCTATGTTTCCTTTTGCCAGGGAAGAGAGAGTAGGACTCAGGGAATATTGTCAAGTATTTGAAGGCCTCAAAATACCCCATCTTCAAGGGCATTTTTTTTTTAATGAATCACATTGGTTCTTCTCCCCATGGAATTTCTAAGGAATACAGTAGATCATGCTAAAGATATATTGAATTTTGTTTTCAAGTCCTCAAAATAGAAACTCATGATTTACACCTGAGCGTACCACCTATATCTTTCCCAGAGAGTCTCCTTCTGACATCCAGTGTGGTTCTGTCTCTGGGTTTTTACAAGCCCTTTGGCTGAAAGAATGAATGTTCCCCTAGTTCTCAAGCCAGATTGAACAGCTGCACTCAGGACATAGGAAATATCCCCAAACTCCCTGTGTTCTTCCTATTTTATCTTGTTGAGATGGAGAATGTTTTGCCAGGAACCCAGGGAGTGGAGGCTTCCCAGGTGGCTCAGCGGTACAGAATCCACCTGCCAGTGCAGAAGACTCAAGAGACACAGGTTTAATCCCTGGGTCAGGAAGACCCCCTGGAGAAGGGCATAGCAACCCATTCCAGTATTCTTGCCTGGGAAATCCCATGGACAGAGGAGCCTGGCGGGCTACAGTCCTTGGGGTCGGATACGACTTAGTGACCAAGCAGCAGCAGCCAGCAATGAGGAATGTGGCTGTTCTCTGCAGCAGTGGTTGAGCTTCTGCCTGGCATCCACCCAGGAAGAAACAGGCACCCCCAAGCCCTCTTCAGTCTCCCAGGATGTCAGATGAAGAAGGACATCTCTACACAAAGGCAACCCAGCCTTTTGCTTCGGCACAGGAGCCCCGACAGCACTGAATGGTGCATGTGTGGAAAAATGAGCCAGTAGTAGCCACGGTCCTCCAGAATGTGGGCTCTGAGGAGTGGAAAGGAAAAATAAAGAGGAAAGTGACTTGATCAGTTGGATTGGTGACTCCTTCCCACCTGTCAACTTCTGGTTTGTTCTCATAGCAACCAGACTGAACATGCAAAAAGCTTAGGAGCAAACAAATCTCTGCATATTTACATGGGCTTGGTGACATCATGCACAAAGTAGACACGGGTAGAAATGCATGTGCTTCGTCTCCTTCTAGTCATTTACTATTTCATCTTTGTAATACTTTTTCATGGAAGAACACAGAGCGAGACATCTTGACTTCAGATCAGATCAGATCAGTTGCTCAGTCATGTCCGACTCTGCAACCCCATGAATCCCAGCACGCCAGGCCTCCCTGTCCATCACCAACTCCCGGAGTTCACTCATACTCACGTCCATCGAGTCAGTGATGCCATCCAGCCATCTCATCCTCTGTTGTTCCCTTCTCCTCCTGCCCCCAATCCCTCCCAGCATCAGAGTCTTTTCCAATGAGTCAACTCTTCGCATGAGGTGGCCAAAGTACTGGAGTTTCAGCTTTAGCATCATTCCTTCCAAAGAAATCCCAGGGCTGATCTCCTTCAGAATGGATTGGTTGGATCTCCTTGCAGTCCAAGGGACTCTCAAGAGTCTTCTCCAACACCACAGTTCAAAAGCATCAATTCGGGTGCTCAGCCTTCTTCACAGTCCAACTCTCACATCCATACATGACCACAGGAAAAACCATAGCCTTGACTAGACGAACCTTGTTGGCAAAGTAATGTCTCTGCTTTTGAATATGCTATCTAGGTTGGTCATAACTTTCCTTCCAAGGAGTAAGCGTCTTTAAAACCCACTTTCCTCATGAGGTAAATTAGACAGTGTTTATTGAACACGTATGTGAGGTCGGTATCACACAGAAACTCCAGACCTTGGAAGGCTGGGCTGGGTTCTTTCAGCCAGGCTGATGGGTTTTATGTTTTTCTCACTTCAAAGTAGTACATAAGCCTACATAGTGACCTAGCCCACAGAAGTGAGGGGTTCCAACCTAGAAGGGGCCCTTAGTTAACAAAGATATTTGAAGAGAGGGAGATTTTGCTAGAATCCCTCTTGAGAATCTTCCTGCTAAGGGATATACTGAGGCAGTGCATCTTCAAGTGTGGTCCATAGACCAGCAGCAGCCACATCTCCTTAGGGACTTAACAGAGATGCAGATTCCCAGGTGCCACCCCAGACCTGCTGAATCAGAAACTGGGGAGCAGTGATCTGGATGCTCATAGTCCTCCAGGTGATGCTGACCCGTGTTCAAGTCTGAGGATCCACTTGGGGGCTACAGGGGTCACCCACAGGCCTGCCGATGATGTGGTCCTGGGTGCTGCCAGGCTCAGCATGGTGCTAGCTGGGGTTTTGCTCACTGTGAGCCCCTAGTCCCTCATAACCGGCAGCCTCCCTAGCCAGTGAGTGCTGAGAAAACAAGTAAAGTGTTTGAGGGGGAGCCAGACTATTCACCTGTCCGGTGATCTTCCTGCATATCTCATCTGACCCACTTGTTTCTGCACCAAAAGGCCATTTGGGTGAAGAACCATCCCAGAAGAAGATGGAAAAGAGTGGAGCCAGGGTCCTCCTAGCAGGAGCAGTGGCCAGTGAGTGAGTGAGGCTTGGGGCAGACACAAGAATGTCCTGGACTTTGATTTCTGTCTGTGGACCTCAACACCCATGTGGCCTTTTCTTGTATCTTTTAAATACATATCTGCCTGAGAATCACCTAACAGAGGATGATGGATTCACAGTGAAATGAAAATAAGCTATTAACAAGTCTACAGGCTTCCCTGGTGGCTCAGTAGTAAAGGATTTGCCTGCCAATGCAGGAGACGCAAGAGATACAAATTTGATCTCTGGGAAGATCCCCTGGAGAAGGAAATGGCAACCCACTTCAGTATTCTTGCCAGAAAAATCCCATGGACAGAGGAGCCTGGCGGACTACAGCTCATGGGTTACCCAAGAGTGGGACACAATTGAGCGACTAAACAAGTCTACTTTCCCAAACTGAAGACTTCCATTTCTCCCATCCTCTCACTCAATTAAAAAAAAAAAAAATCATTGATGACTTGAGCCTTGTGATTATACTAGCAAAGCAGAGTGAGCCCCAGGGATCCCTCATCTGTGCGGGTGGGAGCTGAGGATGCTGATCCAAGGAATTATGAACAATGTTGCAGCATAGCTGATCCAAGGAATTATGAACAATGTTGCAGCATAGCTGATCCAAGGAATTATGAACAATGTTGCAGCATAGCTGATCCATGGAATTATGAACAATGTCGCCAGGATAGTGTTTGCAAAAACCTTTAGGATGAAGACACACCCTCTGACATGGATGTAAAAGATGCTCTGAATTTCTGCAGCTGAGGTCGTGTGGTGATGGGTCCTTGAGCCCTCTGTCTTTGGTTCCGGTCTGGCTCAACTCCTTCCTTCCTGTGACCTTAAGCAGTAGTTTGCTTAAGCCTCTGCTCATCTGTAAAATCCTGGAGATAATCTAACTCACAAAGTTGCTCGGAGGATTCAGAGAGAGGAATGGATGTGGATGTTAGGATGGTGTCTGGCATGTTGTATGGATCTAGAGAACGCTAGCTCTGGTGAAGCTGTGCTTTTCAGATCATGTGCACAAATGTTCATGTGCGAGATCAGTTTATTGGTTTGCAACAGCATTTTTTAAACAGAGATAAAAAAATAATGCCTTACACCTTGTAAAAGACGTATTTTCATGAAACTTTGGTGTATGTGTGTGTGTGGGTGTGTGTGTGGGTGTGGGTGTGTATAGTAGGCTGCAACAGAATAGTATTCCCTATTGTTGTTTCGTTGTTCAGTTGCTCAGTCATCACAACTCCTTGTGACCCCATGGACTATAGCCCGCCAGGCTCTGTGGGATTTCCCAGGCGAGAATACTGGAGTGGGCTGCCATTTCCTACTCCAGAGAATCTTCCCAACCCAGGGATCGAGCTTACATCTCCCTGCATTGGCAGGCAGATTCTTTACCACTGAGCCACCAAGGAAGCCCATTTCCTATTGTGGGTTGCACTAAAAACATGTGAAACCGCTGATGAGGAGAGAGTTGTTCAGCTGTCTCCAAGGAGGGCACATTTGCATGGGCTGCAGCAACTCCAACTTTCTGAGATGCAGGGACTTCCTGCTGTTCCTCTGTGGGCTTCAGCCAGGTCCTTACAGAGTGTGCGCCTGGTCTCCGTCTCCTGGGGAGCCATAGTCCTGGTTCATTCATTCTGGGGCATTGGTCAGTTGGTTTATAGATCACTGCTCACGTGGCACCCAGGCTGATCAGGCCCAAAAGGCCGAAGTCACACACTGCCCGCTAGAAACGCTGGTTTAGGCAGTTGCCCCCTTACCAGGAATCAGCCAACCATTCCTGTTTGCTTGAGCAGGAAGTGGATATCACTGCTGCCTCCATAACCCTCTAACTTAAGAACTCTGCCTCCAGGACACCTTGAAATCCACACAGAACTCAAAAGTGAGTCCTACCAGGGAAAAGAAACCCCACTGGCTCCTTATGAACCTGATGGTCCAGATCTTCAACCTTTCTCTTTTTTTTAATCTTTTTGTTTGTTTGTTTGTTTACTTATTTGGCCATCATGTGGCATGTGGGATCTTAGTTCCCCACCAGGGATCAAACCCATGCCTCCTGCAGTGAAGCACAGTCTTAACTACTGGACCGCCTGGGAAGCCCCCCTCTGCCTTTCTTTTGCATCAGATTCATTTGGAGTATTTTCTCTTCTTCAGACAGACACTCCTGGATGTTTGTCCACTTCACTTCTGAGGAAGTCCTTCTGGTGGGCAGGCCAGGCTCTGTCTGGAACATTTTTACAAGCCTGCTGAGGAGGTTGAGTATTGTTCTGTGGGCTCTCTTTTTATTTTTAAACTTGTTTATTTACTCTTTGGCCACACTGGGTCTTCATTGCTGTGCGTAGGCTGTCTCTAGTTATGGAGAGTTGGGGCTACTCTTCGTTGTGGGCTCTAGACACGTGGGCTCAGTAGTTGTGGCGCATGGCCCATGACATGTGGGATCTTCCCGGACCAGGGATCAAAACTGTGTCCCCTTTGTTGGCAGGCAGATCCTTAACCACTGGGCCACCAGGGAAGTCCCCTTCTTTTTATTTTTAATTTAAAAAATTTAATTGAAGAATAATTGATGTGTGGTATTATATGTTAAAATATAGTGATTCGAAAATTTTAAAGGTTATACTCCATTTATAGTTATTACAAAATACTGGCTATATTCACTGTGTTATATAATATATCCTTGTAGCTTATTTTATATACAGTATTTTGTACCTCTTAATAACTTACCCCTATATTGCTCCTCTCCCTTCCCCTCTCCCCATGGATAACCACTAATTTGTCCTCTGTATCTATGAGTCTGTTTCTTTTTTTGTTTGTTACATTCACTAGCTTGGGTTTTTTTGTTTGTTTTTTTTAAGATTCCACATAGAGGTGATATCATACATTATTTTTCTTTCTCTGACTTATTTGACTTAGTGAATTCAGTTACTTCAACTTAGAGTCCATCCATGTTGTTGCAAAAGGAAAAAATTCTTTTATGGCTGAGTAATATTCCATTGTGTATATATATACACAAACCACTATTTCTTTATCCATTCGTCAGTTGTAGATACTTAGGTTGCTTCCATGTCTTGGCTATCATAAATAGTGCTACTGTGAATATTGCAGTATCTTTTGAAATCAGGTTTTTTGTTTCTTTCAGATATATCCCCAGGAGTGGAACTGCTGGGTCATATGGTAGTTCTATTTTTAGGTTTTTAAAGAAAACTCCATACTGTTTTCCACAGTGATTGCACTAATTTACATTCCCACCAACAGTGCACAAGTGTTCCTGTCTCTCCACGTCCTTGCTAACACTTATTTGCATTGTTTTTGACAATAGCCACTCTTACAGGTGAGAGGTGACATCTCCTTATTGGGGATTTTTTGGGGCTGTGTCTGGTCTTAGTTGGGGCACGTGGGGTCTTTGCTGTGGCATGAAGGCTTCTCTCTAGTGGTGGCATGCAGGCTCCAGAGCATGCAGCCTCAGGAGTTGCAGCACTTGATTGCTCTGAGGCATGTGGGATCTTAGTTCCCTGACCAGGGATTGAACCTGCATCCCTTGCATTGGAAGGCAGATTCTTAACCACTGGACCACCAGGGAAGTTGCTCACTGTGGTTTTGACTTGCATTTCCCTGATGACTAATGATGTTCAGAATCTTTTCACATGCCTATTGGCCATCTGCATGTTCTCTTTGGGGAACTATTCAAGTCTTCTGCCAATTTTTTAAGCAGGTTGTTTGTTTTTGATGTTGAGTTGTAAGAGCTGTTTATATATTTTTAATATTGACCTTGTTTTGGTCATATCATTTGCAAATACTTTCTCCCATTCTGTAGGCTGTCTTCATTTTGTCAGTGGTTTTCTTTGGTGTGCAAAAGCTTTTAAGTTTAATTAGATCCTACTTGTTTATTTTTGCTTTTATTGCCTTTGTTCTAGGAGACAGATCCAGAAAAATATTGCTACAGTGTGTATCAAAGAGTATTCTATGTTTTTCTCTAGGAGTTTTATGATTTCTGGTCTTACATTTAGCTCTTTGAGTTTGTTTTTGTATATGGTGTTAGAGAATGTTCTAATTTCATTATTTTACAGGTGGCTGTCCAGTTTTTCCAGCACCACTTATTGAAGAGACTGTCTTTTCTCCACTGTATATTCTTGCCTCCTTTGTGTTAGATTAATTTACCAAAAATGTGTGGGTTTTATTCCTGGCCTCTCTATTCTCTTCTGTTGATTTGTTTGTTTTTATGCTAGTTCCATACTGTTTTGATTCCTATAGCTTTGTAGTATAGTCTGAAGTCAGGGGGCCTGATTCATCCAGCTCTTGTTCTCAAGATTGCTTTGGCTATTCAGGGTCTTTTGTGTTTCCATATAAATTTAAAATTTTTTTGTTCTAGTTCTGTGAAAAATGCCATCGGTATTTTGATAGGGATTTCATTGAATCCACAGATTGCCTTGCACAGTATGGTCATTTTAACAATATTAATTCTTCTAATATAAGAACATGGTATTTCTTTCCATCTGTTTGTGTTGTTCTGTGGGCTCTTTTGCTTCATTTTCCTCTCCAGCTTTTCCCTGCCTTTGAGTGAAGATTTGCGGTAGGATTGAAAATGCAGAGGGCACACCAGTTCCCATCCTGGTTCTGAAGCACAACCAGCAGGACTCGCTTCGGCCGCTGTCACAGCCTCCTGGCACCCGTGTCTTCTCTGCCAACTGTCAATACTAACACCCACCTCCTCTCAGGGGGTTGTGAGGATCCACTGTGATAGCTTTGAGTGAGCCCAGTCAGTGCAGACCCCCCCATTCTGGCATTTCTGGATGTTCCCTCTGTAGCCTGGCCAGCCACATAGCCACACTTCAACCCCTCTTCTCTCAACAGGCTGCAACTGATCACTCAGGAAGGAATGCAGGATCCCCAGAGCAAGTCCCTCAGCTGGCCATCACTGATCCTGCTAAAGGGGGAGGCCTGGAAAGGGACCAGATTGTGAATATCATGGCTTCCTGTGCCCCAGACCCACATGAGCCTCCCTCAAGAGTTGTGTCTACATGGTCCATTTCCTGACACAGCTTTCTCGTTCTCATTATAAAAGTCACACCTGTTCATTGGTGAAAACGTGAAACAGAAATAAATCTAAAATCTCATTCCCAAACCCCAGATCCCATGATAATGTCACATGCAATGCTGCTTTCTTTCCTTGTCACCACATGGACAAGAATTTCCAGTGTGTGTAAACCTGTATCGATGCCACTTGTTTAGAATTTTTATTGAAGTATAGTTGATTTACAGTGTTGCATTAATTTCCCTGTAAAGCAGGGTGATTCAGTTATGTCAGTACATATGTATATTCTTTTTCACATTCTTCTCCATTATGGTTTATCATAGGAAATTGAGTATAGTTCCCTCTGCTGTACAGTGGGACCTTGTTTATCTATTCCATACATAAGAGTTTGTATCTACTAATCCCAGAGTTCCAGTTCTTCCTTCACTCACCTTTCCTTTCCCTTGGCAACCCCAAGTCTCCTCTGTATCTGTGAGTCTGTTTCTGTTCTGTAGATACATTCATTTGTATTGTAGATTCCATATGTAAGTGATACCATATAGTATTTGCCATTCTATGACTTACTTGTCTTTAGTATGATAATCTCTAGGTCCATGCATGTGGTTGCAAATAGCATTATTTCATTCTTTGTTATGGCTGAGTAATAGTCCATTGTGTGTGTATATACCACATCTTCTTTATCCATTCATCTGTTGATGGACCTTCAGGCTGTTTCCATGTCTTGGCTATTGTAAATAGTGCTTCTCTAAACATAGGGGTGCATGTATGTTTTCAAATTATAGTTTTGTCTGGGTATATGACCAGGAGTGGGATTGCTGGGTCATATGGCAACTCTCTTTTTGGTCTTTTGAGGAACCTCCATACTGTTTTCCATAGCGGCTGCACCAGTTTACATTCCCACCAACAGTGTAGGAGGGTTCCCTTTTCTCCATGCTCTCTACAACATTTATTATTTGTAGGCTTTTTGATGATGGTCATTCTGGCCCATGTGAGGTGGCACCTCATTCTAGTTTTGAGTTGCATTTCTCCAATAATTGGCAATAATGAGCATCTTCTCATGTGCCTATTGGCTATCTGTATATCTTCTTTGGAGAAATGTCTGTTTAGGCCTTCTGTCCATTTCTCAATTGCATTGTTTGTTTTTTTTTGTCGTTGAGTTGTATGAGTGAGCTGTTTGCATATTTTGGAAATTAAGCCCTTATTGATACCACTTTTATTAACTGCATTAGTGTTCTGCTTATAGAAAAACATAGAAAATTTACTTAGCCATCATTATTGGACATTTTGATTGTTTCTGAGTTCTCATTATTGTAATTCTGCATTCAAGACTATATTGCCTAAATTATGGTGTCTCATATTTTTTTTACCTTTCTACTGAGATATCATTTCAGATTTAATCAAGAAAATGGTAAAAATAGTACAAAGAGCTCCCATATGCCTTTCAGTCAGTCTTTCCAGATGTAAACATTTTATAAAACCATAATACAGATATAGAAACTTGGAACTTTATTGATATAAGACCAGTAACTGATGGGATACCATTAACTAAGAGTGCTGGAGAGGAAGTGACTCAGGCATAGCCCGATCTCAGTACTGTGTGTCAGTCTCCTGCACAACAGAGGACTGGGCCGGTTCGGTAAGGATCTTACCTGGAACAGAAAATCTAGAACTGGGTAATCAGAGGTCCTTCCGCGGTGGAAAGCACTGTCCGTGGGCAGGACGGGTGCCTGACCTTTGCTCCTGGCAGAATCCCTGGGCTCCAGAAGAGATGGAGCGGGCAGCGCCCTGTTGGGGGTAGAGGGTGTTGTGGGTCTGGCCTGGCTGCGCCTTTAACTCCTGTGGCTTCTCCCCCCTCCCCAACACCCTCTCCGCGGCCTGGCGCACGGACACCCAGAGGCAGGTGAGTGGGCAGCTCGGGAGAGGCCTCAGGGCGTGTCCACCGCATGTGCAGGCCCGAGGCCTGCCCTCGCCCCCCCGCAGAGCGGCCCCGCGTGCCCTCCGGCTGCCTGTTGCATGCAGTGCTCGCTGTGCACGCGGCTGCCTCCTCCCCTCACCTGTCCCGTGTCCCCTGTGCTCCCCCTTAACCCCAGCATCCCGCTTCAGGCCGGTTTCCCTGCGCCTGCTGTCGGAGGGGGGAGTGGCCCAGGATTCTCGGGGAAGGGTCATCTTTCCAGGTGGTCTCAGGATGGGGGCGGGGGGGGGGGGGCGAGCTCACGCCTACAGAGGCCTGAGGGGTTACCCCTTGGTTGTTTGCCACAGGGAAGCCTGGTCGCTGTGCAGCAGCCATCTTGGGCACCCTTGGTCCTGTGGAAGAAAAGGGCGGGCAGGGGTAGGAAAGGCAGGCCCTGCTTGCTGTGCTGCTCCGCACCCCTCCCCGCCCTCTGAGAAGACCACCCGCCTCCCCCGGCGCCCCTCCCCGCCCTCTGAGGAGCCCCCCCACCCACCCTCTGAGGAGCGCCCCCGACGCCCCTCCCCACCTGAGGAGAACCCACCCCTGGCGCCCCTCCCCACCCTCTGAGGAGCCCCTCCCCCCGGCGCCCCTCCGCGCCCTCTGAGGAGAACCCACCCCCGACGCCCCTCCCCACCTTCTGAGGAACCCCAGCCCGGTGCCTTTCTGCGCCCTCTGAGGAGACCCCCGACGCCCCTCCCTGCCCTCTGAGGAGCCCCCCGGCGCCCCTCCTCGCCCTCTGAGGAGCGCCCCCGACACCCCTCCCTGCCCTCTGAGGAGCCCCCCGGCGCCCCTCCTCGCCCTCTGAGGAGCCCCCCGGCGCCCCTCCCTGCCCTCTGAGGAGCCCCGGCGCCCCTCCCGCGCCCTCTGAGGAGCCCCCACCCCTCCCTGCCCTCCCCTGCCCTCTGAGGAGCGGCGCCCCCCCTGCCCTGGGCCAGCCCTGGGCCTCGGCGCTCTGCTGTGCGGGGGCCCCAGCACGCTGACCCTCTGTATCCCATTCTCCCCGCAGGGCATCGAGCGCCTCCAACGAAAGAAGCAGCGCAGGGAACGCAGGGGCAGCTGGAAGTCGGTCAAAGAGACCTTCGGCGGGGACTTTTCCCTGAACTGGTTCAACCCCTTCTCCGGACCGCGTCACCCAAAGCCGCTCAGCGACAGAGACTGGGTGCGACAGGTGTCCTCGGTGTCGGACACGGAGAACACGGAGACGACGACAACGACGACAGAGGAGCCGTCGGAGGAGCCGAAGAACGAGGCCTTCGTGGAGGTGGTCGATGAGTGACGCTGCGGGCGAGGCCGGCACCGGGCCTCGCTGGCTGCAGCCCGGGGCACCTGGGCACCCCACGCGCTCCCCTCACTCCCCTGACCTCCAACCCCCGACCCCCTCCCCACGCCGGGCCAGGTCAGGCGGCGGGGGTGGACGCAGCTTGATGGAGGCAGACGAGAGCCCTGCTGTGAGCTCCCCGCCCTGTGAGGGATTGTCAGGAACCATCCTCCGAGGCTGGGCAAGCTTCTCAGCCTGCACAGCCTCACCCAGCAAAGGAAGCTCCGAGCAGGGCAGCCCAGGGGCAGAAAAGAACTTGCCTCTCTGTCCTTCCTTGGGGTGTCTGTCTTCTCTTGAGAAGGTTGGGGCCCAGGCTCCTGGCTTTGGGGAACTAAGGCTGTGAGGCGGTGACGGAAGGACAGAGCAGGGCTGGCCTTGGGAACCTGGGGGGGACACCAGCATTAGCAGAGATGGGCCTGGGCAGGCGGCAAGGATCCTGGCTGCTCCCCAGAAAGGGCTACCCACCACCAACCCCCTTGCCTGCCTTACTAGGAGACAGCCATGGTGGCCTTGGCTGCCTCCAGGGCTCCAGTTTGGTTTGAGAGAGGGCCCCACACATGTGGGACATGCACGGTAGGCATGAGCCTAAGTTGTGACAGCAGCACCCAAACAGCTCGCATTCCACAGACACCAGAAGCCTCAGTCCACTCCGAGGCATCCTGTCCCGGGGCTAAGACTCTGTCCACTCCCGGTGGAGGGGCAGAAGGACAACCTATGTAGAGCTCCTGGAACTCCAACCTCCCCTGTGAGAACTGCATTTAACTGTCCCTCCTGAAAAAAGTCTAACCACCCACATGGGCAGAACTGACCAGAAAATCTGGCCTAAGAGTCTTAGGCCTGTTCTCCCAAGACAGTGTCCTTTCTTGGGGCGTCTCTCTCAAACCATGAATGGGGGCCAGGGCCTGCCGATTGAGAAGCAGGAAGGCCCCCTGTCACACACACAGACCTCCCACACTACCAGGCTGAGCCGGGACCCTGCTCATCCCTTGTGAAGCCTGAAGTGTCCGTGATCATTCCTGAAGGCCTGAGCAGAGCGTCATGGGTTCACAATCCCCGTTCTCATAGCAGCTGAAGCAGCATCTTTCACAGAGTCCAGCAGAGGGTTGGCGCCCCGTGGTGACTGTGGGTAAGAAAGGAGGGCCAGGCAGTGGCCTAGTTCTGGGAGGACACCCTTGGGCATTCCATAAAGGTGGCGATTGTCAGAGAGACACTGCCGTCCATCCCCAGTGACCTGCCAGGCTCTGGGTTTTCTTGTGGAGGGTCTGCTTCTTTCCTCATCCCAGCTCTAATGATGTCTCACAAGAGGGCGACAACAGGACTCTGGCATTGATAGAGTAGTTGGCAGGGCATGGGGCCTTCCACACCCAGGCCATAGGCCTCTTTTCTGGGTCTGTATCAGCTTTAATATTTATTAACGGCCACATAAGGGACCCTGGGGGCTCTTAAGCCTGTTAACTCACCATCTAGGCAGGATGTGGCTACGGAGGCCTGCTAGTTTTTATCCTTACCCAAAAAAGCATCCAAGGCACAGGCTTGATGGACCGTACACCCAAGAGACTCCATGCTGGGGAAGGAAAGCCATCCCAACCCCTGGAGTCCCCAGGAGGCCGTGGTTAGAAGAAGGGGAGAGGGGTCACTGGTCACTGTTTGCAGACAGCTTCAGGGGTCTCTGCTGAGTCCAAGCCTGAGGTCAAAGGCAGGTGCTGAACCACAGGGCCCCTGAGAAATGTCCCTGCATGACAGGTTTGAAACTGGTCTTCCTCTGGTCATCATGGCCTGAAAGCAGAAATACCCACCAGGCCCAAAGCCGCTTCTGCTTTCAGATTGGTGGGTGCAGAGGCCTTTCACCTGCACAGAGTGGGACCCAGCCCCGACCCCTCTCCTCGCTGAGCCCATCTTCCTCCACACTAGACACATGAGACCATGTCCCAGGAGAGGCACCTGGGCCGTGTGGGAATCACCTGCCCAACCCTAAGCCTCGTGGCCTCGCACCAGCAACCACAGTGGCCTTCTCTCCATAGTGGCTGTCGCCAGTGTGATATTCTGCTTAACCCCAAACTTACCACTGGGCAACTGATGTCAGAACAAGCTGAGGGCTGCAGGGAGGGAGGCCAGGCACAAGCCTCCACCTCTTTGTTTGAATAAAAAGCTCTCTGGTCCACCTCAGCTGCCAGAGTCTCGTGTCTTCATGGAGCTCCCAGTCTAGACCCCTGGGCTGCATCCTGCCTCTCAGGTCACCTTGAGGACATCTCTAAGCCTCTTCTCTCCCATTTGTGGCCCAGGAGACAAGTGTCACATAGCTACACCCTTGTCTTGGGATTTTCTTCCCGTGGTATTTCCAGCAGGAAGAAAACTCACCTTTTATGCACCAAACATTGATGGAGCATCTACTGTGGACATTTGGGCCAAGAGTGCCCAGAACTGAAGGTCCTTGACTCTAGAGCCCAGGCCTCCACCTCTGAATTTCCTGCAAATTTCACATAAAATATCTCTCATTCAGCCCACACGGTGCTACATGGTGCCTCTGCCAGTGTGTGTCCAGTTGGGGGGAGTTATGGCCTTAGAGGGAGGAGCAGGCATCCCCAACGGGGTCCAGAACAAAGAAGCCTGACCCCAGAAAGAGACAGTCCCTTGACCTGGGAAGTTCGGAGGATCAGATGGCTCTCCAAGTTCCCACATGGTCCCAGCATAAGACACTAAGAAGCTTGTTCACAGAAAGAGAAAAGTGACCCAGAGGACCACATGGTCATCTCAAAGGCATCGGAGTTTAGTTAAATGTGTACTGATCATCTGAGCAAGTCTCTGGAGGGCAGCACCCAGAGAAGAACTGCAGGTAACACAAGGGCTTTGTGTTGGCACAAGGAGGTGCCTCCTTCTGGGATGACCACCATCCCCCCAGGAAGGGACAGATCTCTGCCCGAGGGAAGGTGGTTCTCCCTCCCGGGCTGGGCCACCTCCCTGTGGCCAAGAGCCTGTTGGCAGGCCGAGGCCATCTCTCCGGGTCCCTGTACTCCTGCCCACAGCTCTGCTTCTAGGCCCGCCATATGGGGCCACTAGCATCAGTCAGATGAGGTGGGGGGCTAGGCGGGAGCCTTCATGGAGGCACTCCTTGGGATTCTTCTTTACCCCAAAGGTCAGGATGGGTCACCCTTCTTTAACCCCCTTCTTTTCCTGGAGCTGGTTCAAGTCAGGGCCCTTCTGGCTGGCCTGCCTGCTTTCACACCCTGAGGTGGAGGCCCACGGGGTCACTGAGGCGGCTTTATCCCTGGGGGTCAAGGAGTGAATGGGAGGTACAGGGTGATAGATTTTAACCTCCTTGACCGTGAGAGGGAGAAACTGAAGCAACAGGATCAGCAAATTCACTGGCCACTCTAGGGCCACGTCCAAGGTGGTTCATAAGGGCAGGCCTTCTTGAAAAGGGAAGCTCGGGTCTGGGGGCATCAGGGGACGCAGAGCTGACCCTGCTCAGCTGGGCAGGGGCCTGTGATGGGCCGGCTGGCGTGAGGAGCAGGGGTGTAGAGGGGGATGTTTTGGGTGTTAAGAGTGGGAGTGAAATGTCTGGATGAGAACAAGGTGAGGAGCCTGTGGCTTCCTTGGAGAAAGTCCAGAGGCTGTTTGGCGGGAACAGGTAGGCAGGGTCCTGCACCAGGATGGGTAGAGCCATTCACCATCTTCCCCCGTCCCTCCCCCTGCCCCGTGTCAGCCCCCTTGAAGTTTCCTGATCTTAACTTACCATGATCAAGTAGGTGGGACCACTGGCTCACCCACCACCATCACCAGGGGGCTGGGGCTTCTTCCACGTGGAAAACTGGAAATGGCCCCTGCACTGCAGGTGCCTTGAAGGCCCACCAGCTGTGAGGAAGCGCAGGCAGGGGTCATGAATTTTGGTTTCAGGTATCACAGTTTCAAGTTGCCTGAAATTGTCAAAAGTCAAAGGCAAGCAGACAGCACGTGGTCCTCAGTCCTGCGTCTGGTTTGGGCCTGGGCTTGGTATGTGCTGAGGTCTGTAGGAAAGGCCCCCTCTGGGAGGAAGGAGAGGTGGGAGTGAGGGGCAGAAGTCCTCAGACTTCAGGCAAACACAGTGGAGAGAGAAGACACCTTCAGCAGGCCCAGCCAGGGTGGGCAGAAGGCTCCAGTCAGCTGCTGCTTCCAGGGCTGATGTGCACTGGGACTGAAGAGGTGGTCCCTTCTCACGGGGCGAGTGGGCAGCAGCTTTGGGCTTCTGATAGCCTAGGGTCCAGGGAGGGCCTCTGGGGCTGTGGACGCCTTTGGTTCTGATCACAGACAGCCGTGGTCCAAAACTCAAGGTGGCAGGGCAGGACTCTGGGACCCAGGCTGGGCATTTCTACTGTCAATAAGGTGACACTGTGATTCCACGTGACCTGGCCCAGTGGTTGTGATGCTGTGGTTGGTTGGCCTTTGAATGCTATCTTTCACCCAGCTAGCTCTTGAATCTGCCCTCATATGAGTAATCAAGCATGATCATCTGAAATCTAATGAGTAATAAAATCTAATTATCTGAAAGCTAATATCTAAGGTTTCCTTGGCAGAAAAGCTATGACAAACGTAGACAGCATATTAAAAAGCAGAGACATCACTTTGCTGACAAAGGTCCGTCTAGTCAAAGCTACGGTTTTTCCAGTAGTCATGTATAGATGTGAGAGTTGGACATAAAGAAGGGCACCAAAGAATTGATGCTTTCAAACTATGGTGCTGGAGAAGACTCTTGAGATTCCCTTGGACAACAAGGAGATCTAACCAGTCCATCCTAAAGGAAATCAACCCTGAATATTCATTGGAAGGACTGATGCTGAAGCTCCAATACTTTGGCTACCTGATGCAAAGAGCCAACTCATAGGAAAAGACTGATGCTGGGAAAGATTGAAGGCAGGAGGAGAAGGGTATGACAGAGGATGAGATGGTTGGATGGCATCACCAATTAAATGGACATGAGTTTGTGCAAACTCCAGGAGATGATGAAGGACAGGGAAGACTGGGGTGCTAGAGTTCATGGGGTCGCAAACAAAAATCCCTAGGCAAGAAATGCTTAAATGTTCAACCAAGGCTCAGAACCGGTCAGAGCTGCCACCTCCTTCCGGGGCATCAGGCAAAGTCTAGTTGGTGATGAGAACAGTCTTCTCAGCAGGAACCTGATGAGAAATTTCTTCTCAGCAGGAACTTGATGAGAAATTTCTTGAGTCCAGGTTTTGTTAGGATGCCTTGTATGTGGAATCTGATGGGTTTCCCCTGGCTTCACTGTCCTGGAAAATTCAAAGACACACAACCATTCAGTTGGCGGGGAGTGCTGCGGGAGAGGGGAGGGGCGCTGTGTGAGAAGCCGGGAGTCCCAGCCTCAGCTCAACCTCTTTGAAGGGTCCTGGCTGGTCCTGGGCAGGGCACATGGGCGTCCACACTGCGTGCTGTGAGAAGTACCTAGGAGCTGTAGATGATTACTAAGGATGAGACCCAGGCTGGAGAGTCAGTTGCAGCCGTTAGGGCTGGAACATGCTGCCAGGGCTGGGCGGGGATGTCAGTAGTATTTCTGCCATTGGGAGCACTGCGTATAAACCGATGAGCTGAAAACAATTGCAGCCTCCAACTTGCTGAGTCTGATCCACACACCGATTTTTACAACTTGAATTATTATAGAAGACCTTCACACTGTAGAAGAACAGACATGCTCCTCTAGCTTATTCTGAAAGATCAGAAGATCCAGAAGTACAGCGCTCAAGTTCCTACACAGTCTCAGTTAGCCAAAATGAGCAGCAGCACCTACTGTTTACAAGGTACCTCAAACATCCCTAGAGACATGACTGCCTGGAGACACGTGTGTTTTCCCCAACTCCTCTCAGGAGGTGGGAGAAATTTTCTGCTAAGCCACTTAGGTGAGGGTGGGGAGTGAAATTCCCCAAGAGAAACTCTTGACGCTTAAGTTGTGAAAGACCCCTCACTACCTTTGGGGGTGGGGTGGGGTGGGGGGTGCGGGGAGGGCAGGAGGTGCGCACCTGCAGGAAAGAGTTGCTAAGAAGCTTTTCACTGTAACTTTCGCATCTTTAGAATTTTGTACTACGTGCAAATAATTACTTATTCCAAAAATTAAAATGTTAAAGATTCAGTTGAGCGAAAACTTAAAAAAAAATTGCCTACTGATGCATCACTTCTTCAGAAAATCTAATTTGGAAAAGCAAAGTGTTATTTGTCTTAGGAATACACCTGGCCTGAAGACTAAGCCAACCAGGGCACCCCCCAGGGGTCTTAGGGACCCACCCCAAGCCAAGACTGAGCTCCAGGCAGGAGCCCTGTCTGCCTCTAGTGGCTCACCTCTACTGGGAGCTTAGCATACTGGAAAGATACAAATTCCTGAGAGGTGGTCATTTCTTCAGACTCTAGAATTTCTGCAATGATGAAACCTTTGATGATTGGGTCATCATCAAACATAGGGAGTCCAAGTAGGTATTGGAATCCAAGGACACAGTTTCTTCAGATGCTGCCGAAGAGCTAGAGAGAAGGGATGTGGTAATTTACTACAGTCCCCCAAAACAAGTTACCATCAAGCACAGAATTAGATGAAATCTGGATGGACAGAACTGGGTTACTTTGGGTAAGTCTCTTCCTCTTTCTGGAAAACAAGCAGCTGAGCTCAAGATGAAATAACAATTGCATTATCCAGGCTCCCATCCTGAGTCCATGGAGACATCACCAGCTTTAGGACTTTCTGCCCATTCTCAACTGCCCTGGCTACCCACAAACCTGGTTAGAGTAGGCATTTGAGACAAAATCTTTGCCATCATAAAAGACTTCCAGTGCTACTTCTAGCACCCCTGATTCATGACTGTGATGGACCCCACGCTTCTGGACTAGTAGTCTCTTTGGCCCCCATTTTCTCTGTGCATAGATTCCTTGTAACTATCAAGTGGTAGCTACTTAGGAAATGTTCATTTGTGTTAACTCACAAACCGTGAAAACCAAGTCCTCTGAAGCAGGGACACACGTGCACATGGGGGTTATCATCCACCCTTGGACACAGGCAGACCAGTCTCAGGAGGAAGCTACATGGCCTAGTGGTAGGGGGTGGGGTCCTGCAAGGTCTCCACGAGAGGTTTGGAACAGTAAGGGTTGGGAGGTCAGACATGGGGGGCATGAGTTAAGACAGGAATCAAAGAGATGTTCACTTCCTGAGCCAGCTGTGCAGGACTTCCACGGGGCAAATGTGGGACAGTCCTAGCACAAACAGTTAAGAACAGGAACAATCGTAAACCACTGGGGACAAATGAGATCCTTGAGCCCACACAGAGAGATTGTTTCATAGATGGATAGATGGTTGATAGATCAGACAGACAGATGATAGACTGGGGTGAAGGAAGGGTTTTGGTTACAGAATACCAGGGCCCAGTAGGTAAGCGTGGAGGAGAGCTGAAGTTGGGAAATGACTCTTAAACCATCAGAGAAGGTTGGTTCAGACGAGTCATGCATGCACACTCAGTCGTGTCCAACTCTTTGTGACCCTATGCACTGTAGCTTGCCAGGCTTCTCTGTCCATGGGATCCTCCAGGCAAGGATACCTGAGTGAGTTGCCATGCCCTTCTCCAGGGGATCTTCCTGACCCAGGGACTGAACCCACATTTTGTGCATTAGCAGGTGGGTTCTTTACCACTGAGCCACCTGGGAAGCCCCAGCATGAGCTGTCAGTGGAGACTAAATTGTTGGGGGGGGGCGGGGGCGTGGCGGGGAATGACGGGAATGATTTTCATGAGGACCAGCATATTTGCATGACCTCATTTACTTGTTTACTCCAACGAACTTTGTCCTTTCTGAAATGAAATGGGAAGGAGTTGAGATGCCTCAGGGAGTGTGAAGCAGCAAAAGCTGAGATGCTGGGTGACACAGCAGAGACTGAAGTAATGCAGACATAGCCAGGGCACACTTAAGAGCCTTAAAAACCAGAAGAGCCACAAAAGGATGCTCCAAGGAGCCTCCCAAGAGGACCTGGCCGTGATCATGCCTTGGTTTTAGACTTCCAGCCTCCAGAACTGTGAAAGAATACGTTTCTATTGGGTTAGCCACCAATTTTGTGGCCATTTGTTTCTGCCCTAGGAAAGGAATTCAGGGCACAGAGTCCATGTGTAGTACTGGAGCGTCCTCGCCCGCCGCCTCCTTGAGGCCCTGCAGTGTGACTCAGCACCCTCATGCAGGTGGGCTCACGAGGTCAGAGCAGTGCTGGGACTGCAGGAAGCCATACCTCAGCCATAATTTTTATTTTTTTTAATGCTTTTGTTTTCTGTAGTTATTGCACCTGGGTGGGTGGAAAAGACTGAAATGTCAACTGCCCGTAATGTCATATCATAAATGCTGGGGAACCATCCCGATCAGGGTAAGCTGTGAGGGAAGTGTTGGCAGGATACGACTTCCTTGTTTTTTGCCACCAGTAGGCGAGTTGGAATTTAAATCCTCTCAGTATTAAAAAACAAAACCAGTCTGCATAATGGATGATGTTTGCTGTAACTTCTGCCTCTTGGAGTCTCAGGAGAGAGATGACAGATGGAGACACACTGGTAGGGTTTTAAAAGGCAAAGTTGTTCTCATACCAAAGTTAGCGATAGTTGCTAAGGCTCTCTTGTGAGACCATCAGCCTATGACTTTTCAGCTTGTGTGTGGATTTCTGGCGGTGGGGGGGGGGGCGGGGGCGACTGTCCAATCAGGACTCAAAAATGACAAGACGGCAACTTCCCTGGGGCAGGGGGTGGTCCAGTGGTTAGGACTCTGTGCTCTCACTGCCAAGGACCAGGGTTCAATCCCTGCTCAGGGAACTAAAATCCCAGAGGCCAAGTGGCACAGCCATAACATAACATAAAATATTGTAAGAGATATGGACAGATATGCTCCTGAATTTGAAGAACACTTGCCTGGGTAGAGTCAGGAAGGAACTGGCAGGCAGAGTGTAGCCAAGTCCCAGGCCTGGAAGTGGGGATGGGATTTCAACTTCCCTCCGAGAACTACAGCTCACCCCAGTTGCTCTTACTCCAAAAAAATGAGGAAAGGAAAAAAATCAGGACAGAATTGAGATCACACACCTGGCAGCTTAAACTTACAAAACAAAGCATTTATTAATCCAGTTTTTCTTCTCTTGCTTTAATACAGAAGCATGAGGCTGATGGTCTGGTAACATCGATGTGAAGCCAAAAGCCCAACCAGTCCTGATTCCAAAATCCCGTGACTGGCCTTCGTTAGGCAACAGGATTGCAGTTACAGTGTGGTCTCAAGTCCATACAGGAAGCTGACCAACCCCAGGGTCTCCTGCACCTGCCGGGGCCTGCTGGGTGGGCCGGGAAACATGAGAATCAACAGCACAGTGCAGACGGATGGAGGCGGCGGCTTCGGGCAGAACACTGCCGAGCTGTACTTCCCCTGACAGAAGCTGGAGCTGTCCACCCACAAGGCTTCTTGGTCATGGGCCCACTTCCCTGGGCAGCATCCTCCTCTGGCCCAGGGTCGGAAGGCTGAGCACCCAGATCGCCCTGAGCTGCGGTCCCCACACGCCAGCCCGAGCCTGAGCCGCCATGACTGTCTTTCCAGTGGGTCTGCCCAGCCGGCTGGTGCTACCGCTGCTTGTGCGGAAGGGGCTTCCTGGGCGGTGGGAGCTCCCTGTGGATCAGGGTGAGTCCACAGAGGATGAGGAACACTCCACCCCACCACAAGACCTCCTGGCACTCTCCGTACAACACAAAACCCAGGAAGGCCTGTGGGACAGAAACAGCTGTGAGGCTGGGTGGACACGTGCCTGCAGGGTGGGTGGGCACCACCTGACTCCCCTGTGGCCAAGTGCCTCCCAGGGCAGGAAGAAAGGTCTGGAGCTGGAAGTCTTGGGCCTGAAACCCAGCTGTGATCTTCAACAAGTCTCACCTGTAGAAGTGGGGCAGGTACCTCCTCATGGCAGTGGACCAGCAGAGGGGACAAGAGAGGCCAGCAGCGGCCAGCAGCCAGGCCCTGCACACAGCCGGCCCAGCACGCCCGCCCTGCTTGGACTGCACGCTGACTGGCTCAGCCCCACTGGGAGGGAAGAACCTCCACCCTCCATGTCTCCTGCCTGAGTTCACATATCCTTGTGGAGCAGCAAACAAATAGGCTTTCGACAGCTGGACTTCCTTGCCATCTAACTTGAGAAGGTCACCAAGTTTGAGAGGTTGGAGGAGAAGCCACAGGGAGTCAAGATACCGCCCAACCTCTGCTTCGGTTCCTGTCCCTTCTCCTAGGTGGGAAAGCAGGTGTTGCCCAAGGACAACCCACCCAGAACCCAGGTTTGGGACAGAGGAACCATACACTCAGGCTACTCACCGAGTTGAGGATGTTTGAAAAAGTCACTGTGACAGATGCAATGGCTGAAGACATAGACAAACTGAGGCCCCGGCTAAAGAACGTCCACATCAGAGAATTGGTGGTAGCCATCATAATAATGCCTAAGACGCAGAAGCCCACGTTCACCTGCAGGAGAAAGGATCACTGCAGCCACGGTCAGCCCTGGACAAGCTTGACCAGCAGCCACCCTTACAGCCACCCAGGGTCACAGTCACTGCTGGCAGCCAGGCCACCACAGCCTGGGGGTCCTCAGAGCTTTCTTGCATAGGACTTCACTTAACCCTCAGCCAGTGGCACACTCATTTAACAGCTGAAACAAACTCAGAGAAGACATTTATTTGGCCATTGTACTAACCATGTGACCTTGGGCGGAAGTAAAGTGCTAATTCATATCCAGTTATCTCCTATTGAACACCAGTCTGTTACGGCCCCACAGTGACCAGCAAGGAGGGGGAAGTTCAGTCCCAGTGGGCCAAGTAGTTACCCCAGTCTGAGTAAATGAGGGGCAGGGTCCTCACATGCCAGAATCAGGTAACACAGGAATTGGTGGTCTCCCTGCTGTCCTATGCAGCCTATAAGCCACTCAGCCAGGTCCCACCAGGCATTCTTGAGCTTCTACTTGGTAGCAGGCCCTGAGCTAAGTGTTACAAGTACATTTTTATTTATTCCTTAACTTCATTTTACAGATAAGGAACCTGACGCATTAAGGAGCTTGCCTGAAGTGCCACAGCTTGGGGGAGCTACCAGGATTCAGGCCCAGGCAGTGGGACTCCATGCTCTGAACTAGGACACAGCATGGGAAACCACACCTGGGAGTGTCTGACTAGTGATTCCAGGTGTCTCTTGGAGAACATGCAGATTTCATTCATTCGTTTGTTTCAGGAGAGTACTGAGAGAACAGAGGATCTTTAGAAGCCTCCTACACAAAGGACATGCGGACCCCTTACTTGGTTTTGAGTTATTAACCTGCGTGCAGAGAGCCGCTTCCCCTGGGGATGGCACACATCTACACCTCCTCTTCTTTCTCCTGACAGTTTTCCAGCAGCTGAATATATGGTGTCTTGAGGAAGGAGTGTCTCTGTATAATTTACACAGAAGCCCCATTATGTGCCAGCGGCAGCCTACTTATGTAAAGGCTTATGAAGGTCTGCTGCACAACTGAGAAAACAAGAAAACCTCATGGCTCATGGTTACTCATCTTACTTTGGACCACTTACTCCAATGAGAATTATACACGTCAGGATACCAACCTCAAGCATGGCAGTGCCCACTGGATTAGCCCTTAACAGGCTTAAACCTAAAGAACCAGACTGTCTACTGTCTCAGTTGAGGACTAACCCTGAGTTGCAGCAGCTGCAATGAAAACTCGACCAAGTAGAACCTGGCCTATTTGACTGGAGATAGGACCTTAGCAGACGTGGGGAGGCAGTTCAAGAGTTCTCAGCATTGGGGAAATATCCAAAACGGTTGTCTCAATCTTCCTTTTATAGGACATCCCAAATTCCCAAGTTTCCTGGCAGGTGGGTTGACCAGTCAAAACACCCGTTAAAGACGGAGTTGGGCAACAGGCTTCTCACCTTAAGAGTCACGTGGAGAGAAATGCTCAGGCACAAAGGGCTTAAAATGAAAGGTAGACAGTGGATGTAGGAGGTGTGCGTCTTCCCCGAGAGTGAACTAGCCCAGTCGGAGGGCAGATTTTTGGGGTCCCTGGTAAGGTAACAGGCCTCAGTCCCCAACGTCTCTTACCACCTACATTAGACGAGGGCTGGGCGTGATTCCGAGTCGAGGTATGCTCTTCTGCCCCCGCTGTTCTGCAGCGCCCGGTTACGGATGGGCCCCCCAACCCACCCCTCAAAACAGACCCGCGGGGGTCGGACGGCCCCAGCGCCGCCAGCCCCGCCCCGCCCCGGAGCCCCGCAGCGCCCCTCCTCCGCCTGGCCCCTCCCGCCGGCCCACCGCAGCAGCGCCCCCAGCTCGACCTCTCTGCCGAAGGCCAGCTTGGCGGAGGCGGCGGCCAAGGCCCCGAACGCGCCGGCGCACAGGCAGTTGAACACGCCCCAAAAGCGGCGCCGCATCGCGCCGGCCTGGAGGTGCGGGGGGAATCCGGCAGAAGTGTTAGGGTAGGCGGCGGCGCACACCCCTCCGCCTCCGGGCAGCGGTCTTCCGGCCATGGCGCTCGCAGCCACCTCTCGGGGTGCCAGCCAGCGGCTGGGCCGGAGGCGCGCGACGATTGGACGGCGGCCTCACGTGAGCGCCGCACCACGTGAGTGGGATGGCCAATTGCGGCTCCGGGATGGCCTCGAAGAGCGGGGCCGCCGCAGTCTTCCTGGCGGTGGTCGATTTTCCGCGTTAGGTTTAGGCTTTCGCAGGAGCACTCCTGCACCGATATATCCAAGGCTGACTGTGATCACTGTTGTAGAACAACTCCTCGTGACTCAGCAGTTTCAACCCCTGTTACTTGGTGGGGTCCAGCATCAGTTTCCCTTAAGAATTGTTTAAAATGCCTAATCCCAGGTTCTCTGCCCCACACCCATTGAATCAGAATCTACATTTTTAACAAAACCCCCAGGAGACTGACCTGCACCTCCTAGAAGCACAAAATGGAGAGATGCAGATGGGAGAGGGCGCTAGAGATCTGCAGGCTCAGTAAGAAAGCGGAGTTGGAGTTGAGGGCTGGGGAGGGAGGTTAGGGCTTCTGGCAGCTCAGATGGCCCAGATGGTTACATGCACATTGTAGGAAATTTAGAAAGTATAATTAGAAGAAAATGTCATCCATCATCACCCCACTGAGATACTCAGGATTGACATTACTTCCACTTTTCCATACACTTAAATACTGCTAAAATGTTTTCACTTAAGAAGTAGTACATTTCTCTGAAAACAAACTGTCGTTGGGAATTTCCTGGTGGTCTAGTGGTTAAGACTCTGCTTCCACAGCATGGGGGGCACAGGCTTGATTCTTGGCTGGGAAACTTAAGACTGGCATGCCATGTGACAGGGACAAAAATAATTTAATTTTCAAAAGATATATGTGCTTAGTTGCTCAATTGTGTCCAACACTTCGAGGTCCCATAGGCTGTTCCAGCCAGGCTCCTCTGTCCATAGGATTCTCCGGGCAAGAATTCTGGAGTGGGTTGCCATTCCCTACTCCAGGAGAATCTTCCCCACCCAGGGATCCAACCCACATCTCTTGAGTCTCATGCCTAATCCCCAGCACCTGTGAATGTGAATATATTTGGAAATGGGTCAACTGTAATCAAATTAAGATGAGGTCATTAGGGTGGGCTCTAATCTGACTACTGTCTTTAGAAGAGAGGAAGACACAGGGAAGAATGCCCTGTGACCACAGAGGCGGAGATTGGAACGCTGTATCTACAAGCCGAGAAACACAGGGTTGCCAGCAACACCACAAGGTAAGAAAGGCATGGAACAGCTTGTACTCTTGAGGCGTGAGCCTTGCTAGCACCTGGATTTTAGACTTCTAGTCTCCAGAACCGGAGAAGGCAATGGCACCCCACTCCAGTACTCTTGCCTGGAAAATCCCATGGACAGAGGAGCCTGGTAGGCTGCAGTCCATGGGGTCGCTTAAAGTCAGGCATGACTAAGCGACTTCACTTTCACTTTTCACTTTCATGCATTGGAGAAGGAAATGGCAACCCACTCCAGTATTCTTGCCTGGAGAATCCCAGGGACAGAGGAGCCTAGTGGGCTGCCATCTATGGGGCCGCACAGAGTCGGACACGACTGAAGCGACTTAGCAGCAGCAGCAGTCTCCAGAACTGTGAGAGAATATGGTTTGGTTGTGTTAAGCCACCTGGTTTGTGCCAGTTCGTTGTGGCAGACCTAGGGAGCTCAAATAGCTGAGAGAACCCAAGCCTGTGTATTACCAGCTTCCCTAGTCCACCACCTTCTCCCACCTGCAAGGCTGCTGTCCCCTGTAAGATGGGGGGCCCTCCCGCTGATCCAGCTGGCCCTGTGGGTCACATAACTCCTATTGTTAAGTCAGTCACCACAAATCAGGGACCCCATTGATTCAGTCAGCACCCTTATATCACTTGACTCCCATATACTGATATTAAACCAGCCCCCTAAATCCATCACTCTCCCCTTCATGGAAGCATAATAAAGGAAAGAAAAAAGTGTCCAAAAGTAGTCAGTGCATCATCAAGGCTTCCTTTTTAGTATTCCTATAGAATGGCATTTTAATAGATTACAAATTTATTGAAGATGTACCTACATGGTAACAGTCTTGTTTTAAAGGGGGATATTAATTTTTGGTGTCTTGGGGCTTCCTCGGTGGTCCAGTGGTTAAGACTCCACACTTTGAATGCACCAATGCAGGGGCCATGGGTTTGATCCCTAAATGGCAACCCACTCCAGTATTCTTGCCTGGAAAATCCCATGGATGGAGGAGCCTGGTAGGCTATAGTCCATGGGGTTGCAAAGAGTCAGACATGACTGAGTGACTTTACTTTCTTCTTTCTTTCTTGGGAAACAGAAACACACACACACAATCATTTTCAAGATGCATCAATAGTAATTGTTTTATGTTATTGACATAGAGCTTATATATTACCTTTTAGAATGCCATGACACTTTAAAAAGTTTTAGATCTCTATGAAGATACATATAAAATATGTATGTGTGTATATATATGCACACACACGTTAGTTTTCAAACCCATCTGAAGTATAATTTGACTGAAGCAAAAAATCGTATGTCAAAGAATCAGTAAAAGCAAACGAACTTGCTCCAAACCTTCTGATGCCAGTGGATTTCCAGCTCACTGTGAGGTCATGTCCCATTAATCTCCATCATATCTCTGCCTTCAGCTTCTGCTCCTCTCTCCTTCCTCACTCACTGGCCTCCTTATGTACCCAAGTGATAACTGGAGTATTCCAGATTTAGAATATTTGCATTTCTTCTCTCTGGGTTACTTTCCCCCGACATCCACATGGCTTGCTGGATAACCATCTTATTTATTCAAATGTCACTTGCTCAGGGCCTTTATGGTTTCCTCTATGTTTGAAAATACAGGGAATTCCCTAGTGGTCCAGTGGTTAGGACTTGGTGCTTTCACTTTTGGGACCCAGCCTTGATCCCTGGTCAGGGAATTAGGTCTTCCCGAAGGAAATGGCAACCCACTCCAGTATTCTTGCCTGGAGAATCCCATGGACAGAGGAGCCTGATGGGCTACAGTCCATGGGGTCGCAAAGAGTCAGACATGACTGAGTGACTTCACTTTCACTTTCCCTCATTTAGTTTTTCTTCTCACCATTATCACTTTCTAAATACACATTTTATTTTAATTTTGCTTGTTATCCGTTCTCTTGTTTAATTTTCCGCACTAGAATGTAAGGATATACGTTGCAAAAATTTATGATTTTTTTTTTTTTTGCTGTGGTTTCCCTGGAGCCTAGATCTGTATCAGTCATATAGTAGGTACACAGTAATATTTGTTGAATGAATGAATGAACAGCTATAAAACAGATACAAAGAGACAATGCACAGGGTTTTGATGCTGTACTGTGTGTGGTGAGATTGTTGGAACTAGAGTTTAGGGCCAAGAAGAAACCGGGACCTAAATATTCATCAATAGTAAAAAATTGGTTAGTGTTTTTAAAGTTATTGACAGAGACCATAATAGTAACCATTTTTTCCCCTTGCTTAATGTTTGCCTTTCTTAACATTATGTTGTGTGTATTAAAAAGGGGGTTATGATACTTTAAAGGAGGGTCAGGATAGAATGCACTTCCATCATGAGTTCAAGAAAGAAAGGTCTGGAACACTGCTATAGGACAAGACTGAAGTATTTGTTTTTAGAAAGAGAGAGAAAGGAAGGGAGGAAGGCAGGCAGGCAGGAAGTGATAGGGACAGAGTAAGGGATGAGGTCATTGTTTTGTCATCGTTCGTGCGCGTACTCAGTCGCGTCCGACACCTTGCGACCCCATGGACTGTAACCCGCCAGGCTTCTCTGTCTGTGGAGTTTCCCAGGCAAGAATACCAGAGTGGGTTGCCTTTTCCTTCTCCAGGAGATGTTCCCAACCCAGGATTGAACACATGTATCTTACATCTCCTGCATTGGCAGGCGAGTTCTTTACCACTAGCGCCACTTGGGAAGTCCAGGTAATTATTAATAAATAGTTGATTCCACTAGGGGATTCTAGTAAAGAAAAAAGTACGGGAGACCCCTGTAAGTTACTGATCACTAAAGAAAGCAGGCTTGTTCAGCAACAAAACTGTGCACCATCAGCATGAGACATGCCCGAAAACAATCAGACAATTGTGGCATGAGACCCACATCCGGCCCCGTGAGCTCAGTAAATTAATGATTCCTCTGCGCACACTAAAAACAAACATATAAGGGAAAGGTGATATACTAAAACGTGAGACGATTCACCGTTTCGGTCATGTGCCGCTGCCTTTTCACTCATTTCCATTGCGCAATGACAGTCCTGGCTTGACATGTAGGGACAAGGAAACTCCTCCTCTCACCCGCCTGTCTGTAAGCCTCACAAGCATCCTATTGTAGTAAATCACTTCTTATCTATCGCTTTGCCTCTTGTAGACATGGATTTGATTCCTGGTCCGGGAAGATCCCACATGCCACGCAGCAGCTAAGCCTGTGTGACATAGTTATTGAGCCTGTGCCCTAGAGCCTGGGAGCCGCAACTGAAGCCCACGCCCCAGAGCCCGTGCTCCACAAGAGAGACCACTGCGACGAGAAGCCCGAGCACCGCCTAGAGAGTAGCCCCTGCCTGCCGCAGTTAGGGAAGAGGCCGAGCAGCAACGGAGACCCAGCACAGCCAAAAATAACTAAATAACAGTATTTAAAAAACAAACAAACAGAAAGCCAGGAGTCCGAGCAGATGGCAGACAAGGGTTGTAGAGAAGCATCTTACTGGGGTCTGCATTTGTTTATTTTTTTTATTTATTATAGAACAAAGAAAAAGCGGGCTGAGGAGCCGAAGTAAGAAGACCAGTGAAAGTGGTTGCAAAGATGCCCTGGTTTAGGCCTGACACCGGGAGGGAGTGTGTTAAATTCTTCTTGCTGTCAGCCATTCCCAGGTGAACTGAATAAAGGTATTGTAGTTTAATCTTCAGGCACATCGGGGGAAGGGTTCCCAGAGAGGAGCCGCTGCATATATTTTAAGCTATAGGCAACATCTCTTTAATGATTAACTTGTCGCAAAAGCAATAGAGAACAAAGGCGAAAGTAAAAGAAACAGACCTATTACAGAGGCAGATTTATGGATTACCTAATCCAGCCTAATTCATTTCATGAACTTTTCCTTAGGTAAAGGTTATTCTGCTGGCCTGGATGTAAATAACCATCAGTTTGTCTTCAGAATCATGTCTGAATTACCACAATATATTGAGGCTTTTCTTGCTGTATCAGAGGAGCTAACGAAAGGCAGTTCTGATCAGGCCAAAGATAAAACTGGGAAACTCACTATCATATGGAAAATACGGGGGCACCATAACTGAACTTGGTTTCATGGATTTAAGAACAGCGAGCTGCAGGATATTCTGATAGAGAGGCATGTTGTAAGAGATGAAGGGAAATTCTGGCTCTGAGGAAGGAAGGGCCCTGTCCAGAGTCTGTCAGGATAGACTCAGCAGAGCTTGAACCAAAGTGATTATAAGAGGGTCCTAGATCCGGTGTTTGTATGCTATTTATTTTTATTACTTCATGCTTCTATTCAGCTACTGTTTTTGAAGCCCTACTATGAGCCAGTTACCGTTCTAAGCACTGTGCATATATCGCATTAAAAACAATCCCTGCTTTCTTCCCTTCTAAGGAGGGGAGACTGATATTAAGAAATAATTTACACGTGCAGAGCTGGGCCGATAGATTGAGAGCAGCTGTGGTGTAGGTGGGACTCGGCAAAGGGTTGGCTCCGGAACTCAAATCTGCAGGGGAAGGAGGGGTGAGGAGACCAGAGGAAAGAAGACTCTAGACTCAAGAGCGAGCGAGTGTGAGTCTCCAAGGAGGGGCCACCTGATCTGCTTGAGGAACGCTGGGAGGTCAGTGTGGTCAGAGTCCAAGAAGCAACGGGGAGATTAGCAGGGCGGCGAGGAGGAGCCCAGACTTAGAGGGCCTTCGGCTGCTTGAATTGTGGACAAGGCCTGATGCCACGTGAAGACCTTGAATGGTGTATCTGAGAAGGCCCAGCCCGGCTCCTGTGTTCATGGTAGGCATCAGGGTATGAGGGTGGAAAGAAGGGGCTTGTTTGAGGTTCCTGTGGGAAGCAGGCAAGGGAGGCTGGGGGATTTGACCAGAGCATCGGTGAAGGGTCGCGTGAGGGGTACTCAGAGTTACTGACTGGATGCTTGCTGAGTTGGAGGAAAGGAAAGAGTTAAAGGCGTTTCCATAGCTTTTGTCTTGAGAACTAGAGGAATGAAGCTGGTGTTTTCCTGAAATGTGTGTTGTGCTCAGTCACGGCTGACTCTTTCCGACCCCTTGGCCTGTAGCCCTCGGAGCTTCTCTGTCCATGGGATTTTCCAGGCAAGAGTACTGGAGTGGGTTGCCATCTCCTTCCAGGGGATCTTCCCGACCCAGGGGTCGACCCTGCGTCTCCTCCATTGGCAGGCAGGTTCTTTATCGCTATGCCACCTGGGAAGCCTTCCTGAAATAGGAAGACCGCATGAAAGGCAAGTTCAAGTCATCTCTTTTAATATAGAGTTCCGTGTGTGTGTGTCTTCCCTTTGTAATTTATTGCTTACCTGTTGAAAAACTAGATTGTATGATGTATATGGTTTTCCACAATGTGGATTTTGCTGATTATTTCCCTGTGGTGCCATTTAACATGTTCCCCTTTCCTCTGTTTTCTAGAAGTTGCCAGGTGGGGACGCTTGATGAAGTTCATGTCTGGTTTGTGTCCGTTTCACCGTAGTGCTGTGTGTGGCCCTCCGCTCTCAGGCTTCTCAGTTCACGTGTGGCTGTGTTAGCAGCCATGGATGTCCTCCCTGCTGTGTTCAGTCACTCAGTTGTGTCCGACTCTTCACAACCCTGTGGACTGTAGCCCTCTGTCTGTGGCATTCTCCAGGCAAGGATACTGGAGTGAGTTGCCATTTCCTTCTCCAGGATAATCCTCCTTCAGTTCAGTTCAGTTGCTCAATCATGTCCAACTCTTTGCGACCCCATGAATCGCAGCACGCCAGGCCTCCCTGTCCATCACCAATTCCCAGAGTTCACTCAGACTCACGTCCATCGAGTGAGTGATGCCATCCAGCCATCTCATTCTCTGTCGTCCCCTTCTCCTCCTGCCCCCAATCCCTCCCAGCATCAGAGTCTTTTCCAGTGAGTCAACTCTTTGCATGAGGTGGCCAAAGTACTGGAGTTTCAGCTTTAGCATCATTCCCTCCAAAGAAATCCCAGGGCTGATCTCCTTCAGGATGGACTGGTTGGATCTCCTTGCAGTCCAAGGGACTCTCAAGAGTCTTCTCCAACACCACAGTTCAAAAGCATCAATTCTTCAGTGCTCAGCTTTCTTTATAATCCAGCTCTCACATCCATATATGACTACTGGAAAAACCATAGCTTTGACTAGATGGATGTTTGTCTGTAAAGTAATGTCTCTGCTTCTTAGTATGCTCTCTAGGTTGGTCATAGCTTTTCTTCCAAGGAGCAAGAGTCTTTTAATTTCATGGCTGCTGTCACCATCTGCAGTGATTTTGGAGTCCCAAAAAATAAAGTCTCTCAGTGTTTTCATTGTTTCCCCATCTATTTGCCATGAAATGATGGGACCGAATGCCATGATCTTAGTTTTCTGAATGTTGAGATTTAAGCCAACTTCTCCACTCTCCTCTTTCGCTTTCACCAAGAGGCTCTTCAGTTCTTCTCTTTCTGCCATAAGGGTGGTGTTATCTGCATATCTGAAGTTATTGACATTTCTCCTGGCAATCTTGATTCCAGCTTGTGCTTCATCCAGCCTGGCGTGTTGCATGATGTACTCTGCATAGAAGTTAAATAAGCAGGGTGACAATATACAGCCTTGATGTACTCCTTTCCCGATTTGGAACCGGCCTGTTGTTCCATGTCCAGTTTTAACTGTTGCTTCTTGACCTGCATTCAGATTTCTCAGGAGGCAGGTAAGGTGGTCTGATATTCCCATCTCTTGAAGAATTTTCCACAGTTTGTTGTGATCCACACAGTCAAAGGCTTTGGCATAGTCAATAAAGCAGAAGTAGATGTTTTTCTGAAACTCTCTTGCTTTTTCAATGATCCAGCAGATGTTGGCAATTTGATCTCTGGTTCCTCTGCCTTTTCTAAATCCAACTTGAACATCTGGAAGTTCATGGTTCATGTACTGTTGAAGTCTGGCTTGGAGAATTTTGAGCATTACTTTGCTAGCGTTTGAGTTGAGTGCAATTGTGTGGTAGTTTGAACATTCTTCGGCTTTGCCTTTCTTTGGAATTGAAATGAAAACTGACCTTTTCGGTTCTGTGGCCACTGCTGAGTTTTCCAAATGTGCTGGCATATTGAGTGCAGCACTTTAATAGCATCATCTTTTAGGATTTGAAATAGCTCAACTGGAATTCTGTCACCTCCACCAGCTTTGTTCATAGTGATGTCCTTTTCATCATAGGGGACTGGAATGCAAAAATAGGAAGTCAAGATACCTGCAGTAACAGGAAAATTTGGCCTTGGAGTACAAAATGAAGCAGGGCAAAGGCTAACAGAGTTTTACAAAGAGAACACACTGGTCATAGCAAACACCCTCTTCCAGCAACACAAGAGAAGACTCTACACATGGACATCACCAGATGGTCAATACCAAAATGAGATTGATTATATTCTTTGCAGCCAAAGATGGAGAAGCTGTCTATAGTCAGCAAAAATGAGACTGGAAGCTGACTCAGATCATGAACTCCTTATTGCAAAATTCAGACTTAAATTGAAGAAAATAGGGAAAACCACTAGACCAGGTATGACCTAAATCAAATCCCTTATGATTATACAGTGGAAGTGACAAATAGATTCAAGGCATTAGACCTGATAGAAGTGCCTGAAGAACTATGAGCGGAGGTTCATGACATTGTACAGGAGGCAGTGATCAAGACATCCCCAAGAAAAGAAATGCGAAAAGGCAAAATGGTTGTCTGAGGAGGTCTTACAAATAGCTTAGAAAAGAAGAGAAGCCAGAGGCAAAGGAGAAAAGGAAAGATACACCCATCTGAATGCAGAGTTCCAAAGAATAGCAAGAAGAGATAAGAAAGCCTTCCTCCGTGATCAATGCAAAGAAATAGAGGAAAACAATAGAACGGGAAAGACTAGAGATGTCTTCAAGAAAATGAGAGATACCAAGGGAACATTTCATGCAAAGATGGGCTCGATAAAGGACAGCAATGGAATGGACCTAACAGAAGCAGAAGATATTAAGAAAAGGTAGCAAGAATACAGGAAAAAAAAAAAAAAAGTCCAGTGGTGTGGTTAATTACCCTAATAGTCCAGTCTGCAAAGTGCAGGCAGCTCTGAAAGTAAAATGCAACCACTTGGTTTTCTGGGAAAGGAAGCTAAGAATGCATGATTGTAAAAAATTCCACTGTTTCTATAGATTTGTTTTCAATTTTCTATGCTTGTGTGTGTGTGTGAGTGTGTGTGTGAGTGTGTGTGTATGAGTGTGTGTGTGAGTGTGTGTGTGTGTGTGTGTCTATGCTTCTGGTAGTTGTTTTGGGCAAAAATTTATCAGAGTTCCTTGTGAACCTTCAAGTAATTCCCTTTGAGTTATTCATTTCTAATTCATGTCTTTGGCAGATGAAAGAATTCCAGAGCTGTCTGCAGGTAAACAAATAGCACACAGAATAGAGAGTTTAGAGCTCTTTGTTTGTTTGTTTAAGTGTTTATTTGTCTGCATCGAGCCTGTGCCATCTCCCTTGTGTCATGTGGGATCTTTGGGCTCCGCAGTTGAGGCTCTCGGGCTTAGCTGCTCTGTGGCGTGTGAGATCTGAGTTCCTGACCAGGGGTCGAACTCAAGTCCCCTGCATTGAAAGGAGGATTCTTAACCACTGGATAAGCAGAGAATTCCCCGGGCAGTTGATTTTAAGCAAGTGTGAATGTCAGAATTTGCATGTTGCTTGTCACAATGCTCATTGCTGTGATTCTGACTTGGTAGAACCTGGTTGAGGCACAGGAATGTTTGCTTTTAACAAATATCCAGGGATCATTCTGTGACCCATACACTGAAAAATGCCATCTTGGGTTCACGGCGTGAGGTCTCTCATGTTGGATTTTAAGGTGGCAGTCTTGCATGTAGGACAAGGTTAAAGGGAACAGTAGAACTTGTCTGACCAATTGAAATAAAATGGCATATGTAACTACCTGTCCCTTCAGCTAAAATATAGTGGCGTAGCGGTATTTTTAAAATCCTTTTCAGAAACTAACTATTGTGCAGTGAATTTCAGCCTCCCCTTCTGAGTCATTTTTCACATCCCAATTCTTCTTTCCAGGCTAATTAATCAGTAGAAACCAGCTTAGACCACAAGGCGTGGTTGATACATCAAGTTTTCCTGTATTATTGTATTCTGTATGTGTCATGGGGCTTTCCTGGTGGCTTAGATGGTAAAGAATCTGCCAGCAATGCAGGAGACCTGGGTTTGATCCCTGTATCTAAGTGGGACGGAACATGATTTAATATAAATCTTTAATTTGCTGTTTTAAGGAGCTAATGTTTGCTGTGATTGCTTTTCTCCCCCTCTTTCCTGGTAACATGCAATTTTAAACATCCATTTACTTGTTCTTGAAACTGCTATGGTAGTACTTGTGACATGTGTTTCAATACAAAGTATATTTATCAGCATTGTGGCAATTAAAGTGAATATCAAATGGGTTTGTAATAGCACTTAAAATGTTATTGTTTTAAGAGTGTTACCATCAGGACTTCGTTTGGGGTCTATAGTTTCTCTTGATGCTAATGATAAAGACTAGATTTTGTATGTATATGGACTTCATTTTTATTTTGATAAGTGTGTGGTTGTATCATACCATTAGCTAACAAATGTAGATTTACTCATTCATAGTTTCTCACAGCTTTTACAAGGATGGTAATACATGCCCTACAATGTATTTCTTCTTCTTGTTCAGTCGCTAAGTCATGTCCAGCTCTTTGTAACCCTGTGGACTGTCCAGCTCTTTGTAACCCTGTGGACTGTCTAGCTCTTTGTAACCCTGTGGACTACAGCACGCCGGGCTCCCCTGTCCACCACTGTCTCTTTTTATTACTACAAAATTTTTAAAAAGAATCAATCTTACACTAATGATTTTGTCATTCTTAATGGTCATATCTAGTCTTGCAATGTAACTGTGCATTCCATTGTCCTTAATCAACTTTATAAAAGACATAGAAACAAGACAAAGTTATTTGATTTCATATTAGTTTGAAAATAAATCGGTTCTTCTTAAACAAACAGAAAAACATTAATAGCTGCCCCAAACCATAGGATATCAACATGTTTTATGTTTCTATCCCTAGGACTGCAGATATACTGATACCTAAACTTAATAAGGAAATGGAACCCCACTCCAGTGTTCTTGCCTGGAGAATCCCAGAGACAGGGGAGCCTGGTGGGCTCCCATCTATGGGGTCGCACAGAGTCGGACACGACTGAAGCGACTTAACAGCAGCAGCAGCAGACTTAATGAAAGGCAGAAACAATGAAATTCTCTAAATAATTCTTTATGGAATGAGATCTACTTCTGAAATAAATACCTTAATGACTTGAATTTGATAAAGTAGACATCAGGAGAAAGTTTCCTGTAGATCCTACCTGAGTCAAATCTTAGTCAACCACCCTCATGCTTTTAGATGGCAAAATTATTTCTGTGTGTTTGGACAAGACCTCTTAGCCTGATTTAAAATGCTTATCTGTGTATCTTAGATGCACTGTTGCTGTGTATTTGTTCTATGAAACATTATTCTTTTTAATTAACAGTTTTCTGCTGAAGTATTTATTCCCTACATATATAAATATTTATTTAATTGCAGAGGTATAAAGTTGATATGTTTTCTATTTTTTTGACTATATTTAGTGTTGTTTTCATTGGTTCCCAGTGTTTTATGTCTTTTAATTTCTCCCTGTACTCTTGTTCTCATAAGTCATAGTTTTATTACTACATCTGTTAAAAGAAGCAATATAAATTTTCCACCCCTTTGGGTAGTTTACTGTTAGATTTTGTGTCTATTGAAAAGGAGTTATGTTCACAGTTTTTGCCTGTAAAGTAAGCTGCATAAAATTCAATATACATTAATAATACCAAACTGTGATTTATTGTCATCCAGAAGAGATGAAAACATGACTGTGACATTGTATATTTCTTTGTCATTCCACTTCCTGGCCTTGTAGTTTTAGCAAAAAATTTTAGCAAAAAATTCTAAACTTTGGTGAAGCGATCAAGAAAGTGAATGTTCTGTTTTTCATATGCATTTTAAGAAACTATGATGTTTACCTCTTGAAAGAACATAGATAAAACATTGATCAACTGCACCTAAAGACTGGCATTTTCTGTGAGATCTATTATGACTAAATAGTATGTTAATCAAAAGATTATTTATCTAATTATTTGTTAAATCATTGTACTGAGATGGGAGGGTACAAAGAAATGGGACAAGCCAACAGGAGAGTAATAACTACAAGATAATATTAGGGAATAAAATCTAGTAATATTCCACACCCAGGCAACTAGCATCTTCGTAGAGGAGACCGCAGTTAAAAGAGACAGCACAGAGGAGAATAGAGGCTGTTTCACCAGCGTGGATAGAAGCTGATGAATGTCTCAGCTGGAATAATGGCTGAATCAGTCCACAAATACTTTTTGTTTCTTGTGTATCAGGAATTGTGATGTCCCTGGAGAGAAAAGAGAGTATGAAGTTTGCAAAGAATGAACACCTGCTTGGAGAAAGGAGAAAAAGGAAAGGGTGTAGATTTTCATTAAGTTCTATTGATCAATGCCATCCTTCACATTTTATCTCATTCAACTCTAAAAGTTATGCAAGGGGATTTTCTTATCTCCATTTCGCAAAATGGCTTCCTTGTTGGCTCAGACGGTAAAGAATCTGCCTCAGTGCAGGAGACTCGGGTTTGAGCCTTGGTTTGGGAAGATCCCCTGGAGAAGGGAATGGCTACCCGCTCCAGTATTCTTCTTTCTTGGAGAATTCCATGGACAGAGGAGATGTTGCAGAGTCTGGCATGACTGAGTGACTAGTGCTTCTGCAAAAACAGTGCTTGAGGGGAGAATAAACCCACGGAAAGTCACTAGGTCTTAAAGAGGGAAAGCTGCGATTCCAATGTAAATTGATCTTATTATAAATATTTCTTTCTGGAACGTTAGGAAAGTATGAACACAGGTCCGTGTCCCGCCATCAAAGTGAGAGTTGAGCTAATCGCTGAAGTAATTGTACTCACCCCATCTCTTCAGCAGTCCCTGGTTTGGGAAGATCCCTGGAGGAGGGCGTGATGACCCACTCCAGTATTCTTGCCTGGAGAATCCCCATATACCGAGGAGCCTGGCGGGCTACGGCCATGGGGTCAGACACGACTGAGCGACTAACAGCACAGCGCATCTCTTCAACCACCATAAAAGTACATTTTGTCTCGTGTCACTTAGTTTTTCTGCCTGTGATTAGAAATAGTCTATTTCAAGTGACCTTTGGTCTAGTCCAGTGTTTCTGAATAAAAAATTAAATCTTAAGGTAAGATTGTGATAGACTGTGCAGTTGCCAGGGGAAAGGGATGGAGG
Organism: Bos mutus; assembly: GCF_027580195.1. Lineage (NCBI taxonomy): Eukaryota > Metazoa > Chordata > Mammalia > Artiodactyla > Bovidae > Bos > Bos mutus. The sequence continues at coordinate 54,425,832 of NC_091638.1, forward strand.
CAGGCCGAAGGGCTGAGGGTTGTTGTTACAGCGGGTGTCCACCGGAGGGCGCCAGAGCACTGGCGAACTCAACCTGCGGGTCCAGGGCGAGACCTCAGGGCTAGGTGATGAGCTTGAAGGAACCCAAGGATGCGCCCCGAGGAGACAGGTTGTTTAGGGCGCACTTCTAAATCCCTGGCCCAAAGTGCCTGCCCTCCACAAGGGAGCAGGGATGGGCCTTCCGCACGCACTGGGGGCCCTTCCAGCCTGGTTGGGTGGCCTCACAGTCTGACTATGGATTGTTTCTCCAGAGGCAGAAAAAAACCTGCCTTGGACTTCCCTGGTGGCACAGTGGATGCGAACCCGCCTGTTAACTGCAGGGGACATGGGTTCAATCCCTGGTCCGGGGAGATTCCATATACCTCAGTGCAACTCAGCCCAGGTGCCACAGCTGCTGAGCCCACGCTCTAGAGCCTGCAGCCTGCAAGTACTGAGCCTGTGTCCCACGACTACTGAAGCCCGTGGACCCTCGAGTCTGTGCGCCACAAGAAGGGAAGCCACCTCTGTGAGGGGCCCGTGCCCCACAGCTGTGGAAAGCCCACGGCCCTCGAGTCTGTCCACAAGAAAGGAGGCACCTCCGTGAGGGGCCCACGCCGCACAGAGAAGAGTAGCCCCGCACACCACAGCTGTGGAAAGCCCATGCAACAACGAAGGGCCTGCAGAGCCAAACATAATTTAAAAAAAGACATACCTGCCTTGACTTCTTGTGAACGCACGGTAGAGGCTCAGTAGTCATAGGGTTAATGACTATGTGCATCATTTTCCAAATAGAGACTCAAATGTTACAGTCTTTGTTCCATAAACCTTACGGTGCTAGCCAGACATGGGATCCTTCAGGACAGGATGGTGGTCTTTAATGGAACCAACAGTAGGTGTCGTGCGATTAGGTGTTTGGTGGAAGGAGCTGAGGTGTGGCCTGTCTGCTTTCTCTAGTGCTGTTAAAAGTGGTCCTAGGGGAGCAGCATCTGCACAAGGAAGAAGCTTGTTAAAGATGCCAGTTCACGGGCCCCACACCAAAGCTGCAGACTCATAGCTTCTTCCTTGTGTGCTGGAATGCTTTGTATGCATGTTAAAGTTTGAGGGGCAAGATTTAAAGACGTGCTTTTCACTCTAGGCTTGCCACAGAGATGACAAGTGAGTTTTAAATACTATCACCTGTGACCTCCTTCACACATTCTGTGTATTGATCCGGATATGTAGTTGAAAATGGATAACCAACAAAGACCTGTTGTACAGCACGTGGAACTCTACTTACTGTTATGTGCCACCCCAGGTGGGATGGACGTCTAGGAGAGAATGGATACATGTATATGTGTGGCTGAGTCCCTTGGCTGTTCACCTGGAACTATTGCAACATTGTTAATTGGCTATATCCCAATACTACATAACGGAGAAGGCAATGGCTCCCCACTCCAGTACTCTGCCTGGAAAGTCCCATGGACGGAGGAGTCTGGTGGGTTGCAGTCCATGGGGTCGCTAAGAGTCAGACACAACTGAGCAACTTCACTTTCAGTTTTCACTTTCATGCATTGGACAAGGAAATGGCAACCCACTCCAGTGTTCTTGCCTGGAGAATCCCAGGGATGAGGGAGCCTAGTGGGCTGCGGTCTGTGGGGTCGCACAGAGTTGGACATGACTGAAGTGACTTAGCAGCAGCAGCAGCAATACAAAATAAAAAGTTTAAAGTCTGAAAAAAAACCGTAGTTGACACACAATGTTGTATTTGAGATGTATAACCTAATTTCCTGTGAGCGACATAGTTTATAGAGAATGAAAATAAATTGGTTTTCATCACATTTTCCAGGCAATTCCAGGGTGAAACCAGGGTTATGCAAGAGGGCTCTCAGATGTTTTTGTGGTGTGAGACTTGAGTCCAGCCTTTGGTTCAAGGAAAGGTAAGAGTCTGCGTGGGTGGGTCAGTTCCGTGCAAAGCACACGGCCCAGTGCTGCAGCCTTAGTGGCTGACTGTGAGAGGGAAGGGCATGTGAAAACAGGGAAGCAGAATATCATGTTTTGGTCTCCATGCAGGAGCTCATTTCTTCATGCCTCTGTCATGTGACAAAGGATAGGGTGCTCCACTCACGTCCATTGAGTCGGTGATGCCATCCAACCATCTCATCCTCTGTCATCCCCTTCTCCTGCCCCCAGTCTTTCCCAGCATCAGGGTCTTTTCCAGTGAGGTCTTCGCATCAGGTGGCCAAAGTATTGGAGCTTCAATTTCAGCATCAGTCCTTCCAATGAATATTCAGGGTTGATTTCTAAAGGATTGACTGGTTTGATCTCCTTGCAGTCCAAGGGACTCTCAAGAGCCTTCTCTGACACCACAGTTGAAAAGCATCAATTTTTTGGCGCTTAGCCTTCTTTATGGTCCAACTCTCACATCCGTGCGTGACTCCTGGAAAAACCACAGCTTTGACTAGACAGACTTTTGTTGGCAAAGTGATGTCTCTGCTTTTTAATACACTGTCTAGGTTGGTCATAGCTTTTCTTCCAAGGAGCAAGCATCTTTTAATTTCATGGCTGCAGTCACCATCTGCAGTGATTTTGGAGCCCAAGAAAATGAAGCCTGTCGCTGTTTTCATTTTTTTACCCATCTATTTGCCATGAAGTGATGATGGCATGATCTTTGTTTTTTGAATGTTGAGCTTTAAGCCAGCTTTTTCACTCTCCTCTCTCACCTTCATCAAGAGGCTCTTTAGTTCCTCTTCACTTCCTGCCATTAGGGTGGTATCATCTGCATATCTGAGGTTGTTGATATTTCTCCCAGTAATCCTGAATAAAGCATAACTCTCAAATTTTAGGTTGCCTGCATTTTTTTTTAGTTTACAAGGTGAAAGTGCTGTGCTGATGCCTTCAAAGATGTACCGGTGTGGGACTTCCCTGGTGGCCCAGGGGCTAAGACCCCACACTTTGAATGCGGTGGGCACAGGTTCAATCCCTGGTCAGAGAACTAGATCATATATACCGCAACTAAAAGTGTGAATGCCAGAACTAAAAACAGAAGATCTCCCATGCCAAAACTAAGACTGGGCACAGCCATATACATAAAAAAAAATTGTTTTTAGTATTAAGTTTAAAAAAAAGATGTACAGGTGTGATAATATCACCTAAGAAAGAGACCTAGGAATGGAGGAGGGAGGGGAAGAAACAGTAGGTTCTCATGTAACATTTGTGATTCAGATCAGCAGCTCCGTCCCCATTTCTTCGTGAAATCCCATGCATTTAGAACTGGTATAAACATTTACTTTTCTACCTCTGGTGGTCCTGCCTAACAAATTCTTTCTTTTTAAAAATATAATCTCTTTATTATCGTGCATTTATTTATTTAAAATAGTGGTGCAGTGAAATCTTGGGGTGCCTGTGTTTTTTTCAAAATAGGGTTTCCTCCAGATATGTACCCTGGAGTGGGACTGCTAGATCATAGGGTAGCCCTATTTTTAGAGTAAAAATTTTTGCAGATTGTTCTCTATGGTGGCTGTTACCAGTTTCCATTCCCACCAACAGTGCAGGGCAGTTTCCTCTTCTCCTGCCCCCCATACCAGGATTTATTTTTCGTAGGTGTGGACCTACTTGCTCCCTGACTTTCTAGATGCTGGTCTCTTCAAAAGGGCTTTGCGTCGCAAGCTCCATGGCAGCCCGTCATAGCCCAAGAAGCTCTCTGACACCCCAAAGTAGCTCTGGGCAAACTGAAGCACTTGGTAGCTGTGGAAGCAGTGTGGGCCTGAACTTGTCCCAAGTGCTTTGGCAACTCTGAAACCTTCTTCAGTGGAAAAAAGGGGGAAAGGTGAGTGAAGCCAGCCTCTGACCTACTGGCCTGCCCTTCCCCAGGGAGTCCCAGGATGGCCGGAGGCTGAGGAAGGACAGTCAGGAGGGGTGATGCTGGACTCCCGGCCCTTCCGTACCTTGCAGGTGGTCAGCAGCAGCGTCCAGGGCGGAGTTCCCCCGGCGCAGCTGGCTCTGGGAGCGCAGTGATGTCTACCCCGCCCCCCAGTCAGCTCCCCGTGCTGTGTCGGGTTCAGGACGCACCAGCAGCCCCAGGCTCCTGGAAATCCAGAATGAGGACCTGTGTCCTGGGGCTCCCGCTGCAGTCGTTCCTCCTCCCCTTCCAAAGGAGGCCTGGTTCGGAGCTCCCGGGGGCTGCTTTCCTCACGGGGATCCCCTCTGTGCCCTGCCAGACCCCTGGAACAAACGGTGTGTTTCGGGGAGGGCGCCTGCAGCCTTAAGAGGCACCCAGTCCACTTTATGGACTGCGAAGCCCTTTCCCCTTGGCTTGAGAGGTTGGATGTGGGTATTTTGGTGAGAGGATAGTTAAAAAAAAAAAAAAGATCTCAAGATCTCGGGGGGCTTCCCAGATGTCTTCATGCAAGCTGGAAGACGCTAGGGGATGACCTGAAGTTCCAGACAGGGGCAGTGTTCCAACTGGGCAGCGCTTTGAGGTACTTTAAGATCCTTGCCCTGACATTCTGCTCCGCCCAGGTGACTTGAGATGTCGGTGGGGCTTCGAAGTCTTTAAATAAACCCCAGGTGCTTGCGATCAGCAGTCAGGCTGCAGACTCTGGATGGTGTGCCCCAGAAACAAAACCATATGTATTTTATTGTAAATTTAAGGAATTGGGACTTGAACGTTGAAGCACAGAACCAGGAAAAAGAATTTGGTTTCTGGTGTGACTTTTCACCAGGGTTACGGCTGCCAGGGCGCTGGGGTCTTGTGTAGTGGGTTTGTTTTGGAGGTTCCCCTTTAGTTCCCCAGGGGGAACACAGAGGAGGTCTTCATGTTTACTGGGAGCAGACTGAGGGGTGCTTCGTGGAGAAGGTGCATTTCATCCATTTGGTTTACTTTAAAAAGGGGGTTAATTAAAATTTCTCAGTGCGGGAGTGTGTGTGTGTGTATGTGTGCGAAAGATGATCATGAGTTTGGAAAGGTTGAGTCTCTTGCACTCAGTTAACACTTTGCTGGTTCCAGGCAGGAGAAGAGCCCTAGCTTACGTTGCCAGTTACTGTGTGAGCGTCATCCGCCTATTTAGTCAGGTTTTGGAGAAATAGTTACGGAAGTCCTAGTCTGTGCCACGCAGAGTTTCTGGTGGTTTGGGATTTGCTCTTTAGGTTTTGGAGGTCTGGGCTTTAGAGGTGAGGAGGTCTGTATGTCGGGGAGGGGAGGTGGAGTCTTATTTGGGTGGGACCGGTGGCCCCTGATAAAGTCATCAGAAATAAAAGCAGCGGGAAGGAAAGTGGTCTGTCCTTAAGCCTCTGCTCAGCGGTGTCTCACCTTGTCACCAAGGAGTGCGGCTGTGTTTGGCTCTGCATCTTGGCTGGCAGGCTGTTTACTTAGGGGAAGCGTTCCAGGTGTTCCAGTGCGGACTTCACCGTCAGAAAGCTTGAGTGGGCACGCTGACGTACCAAAGAAGTAATGGTGAGCTGAAAACCTTTGAAAAAGAATAATGAGTATGACCGAAATATAAATCAGGCAGCCAGAGGCTGCTTTGATGTTGCCATCTGTCCTCGCTGCACTTTCAGTGGTCTCGGGTGCCCACGGGTAGAAGGATCAGTTGGTTAAACTTCAGTAAGAGGGTCCAGAGATGTGGCGGGGTCTTACTTAGCCTTTCAGGTGTGCTGCTGTTGCGGAAAGGTGGGGGGTCCTGCTGCTCAAAAGCAATAAACAGGCCAGGGTGGTGGAAAGGAAAGTTTGCTTTATTTCGGATGCTGGCAATGGGTGGGGGGCAGTGATGGGGGACGTCAGCTCCCCACAACGGACAAGCAGTGGGGTAAGAGATTTTTTAGGCTGAGAGAGGCGCTCCATGCAGAAACAGCACGGTCAGCTCTGTAGGTCGTCTTCAAATTGGTCATCTTGTTTTAGGTACAGTTAATCTTCAGTTCCCGGAGAAGGCAATGGCACCCCACTCCAGTACTCTTGCCTGGAAAATCCCATGGATGGAGGAGCCTGGTGGGCTGCAGTCCATGGGGTCGCTAAGAGTCAGACACGACTGAGCGACTTCCCTTTCACTTTTCACTTTCATGCATTGGAGAAGGAAATGGCAGCCTACTCCAGTGTTCTTGCCTGGAGAATCTCAGGGACGGGAGAGCCTGGTGGGCTGCCGTCTATGGGGTTGCACAGAGTCGGACACAACTGAATCGACTCAGCCGCAGCAGCAGCAGCAATCTTCAGTTCCAGAGTTAGTTTGTTTCTATCTCTTGAAGCCAGTTGTCAGAATGGTGGCTGCATATGTCATGGGTACCGTCTGGTCATCACCTAGTTAATTTCTTCCACCTGGTGGGCGTTTCTGTATCTACAAGACAGCTCACAGGGCATGGCTCAGAATATTGCCTGTTAGCCATTGAGAAGGAACTAAAGGAGCTTGACTATGCGCTTAATGAGTACGTTATTACTGTTTGGTCTCCTTTGACTGTTCTCCTTTGTTTTTGCACGTTCTCACTTCTCTGATAAACGTATTCTTTGCCTAAAGTTTTTCATAGACAAAAGTCAGGCAGAGCACATGTGAGCGAGGGCCCTAGGGTCCTGCTGTTTCACTGTGTCCTCGGCTCGAGGTGTCAGGTGTGGCTGAATAGAGAGGTGAGGGTGTGGCCTCTGTTCGGGGTCTGATCCAATGGCAGAGACCCTTGTCTGTATCTCAGGCCTAAAGGTTCTTGTTTCTCACAGTTGGCTTACTGGCAGCCACAGAGAGATGAGGAGCCTGGTCCCGTCTCGGGAGTCCTGGGGTTCTGCCCCCTCTTGTTCTGCGTCCTAAGCACGTGCGTGAGGACTGTGTGCTGAGCACTGCGTCTGAGGTGGCGCCGTGAGATGGCTTCTGAGGAGCATCCAGTCTGGAGGGAGGGCTGAGAGGTCACAGGACTGACTCAGGATGTGGTTTGGTGGAGCGGAGTCCAGAATGGAGCTGAGGAGCCTGGTCAGACCCGTGGGTTCTTACAGAATGTTGAGTGTAGTGTCCCCTGCTGCACAGGAGGGCCTTGTTGATTAGCTGTTCTATAGATGTGAGTGTGTCTGTGTCAGTCCCAACGTCCTCATGTATTGCCACCCCTTCCCTTTCCCCTTTGGTGACCTTGGGAGTGGGATTTCCAGACCCTCTGGTAGCTCTAGTCTCCAGGACGTAGTGCTGTGCAAGCGAAAGCACTGGGCAATTGTGGAAGCAGGTTGTGGACTTGGAAGCTCAGCGGAACAAAGGCTTTGGTCAATCTTGGGATCTTCTGGACTTGTCCCATGTGCTTTGGGAATCCAGACATTTGGGGCGCTTTGGCATCTCTGAAACCATGAGACATGTGATGGGTAATGGAAAGGAGGGGGGAGGTGAGTGAAGCCAGCCTCTGGCCTGCCCTCCTCCAGGGAGCCCCAGGATGGCTGGAAGTGGACGAAGGGCAGCAGGCAGGGGCAGCGGTGAACTGCTGGCCCCTTCTTTACCCTGCAGGTGCTCGAGGCAGCCAAGGTCAGGTCCTCTGGGAGCAGCTCATGAGGTGGCCAAAGTACTGGAGTTTCAGCTTTAGCATCATTCCTTCCAAAGAAATCCCAGGGCTGATCTCCTTCAGAATGGACTGGTTGGATCTCCTTGCAGTCCAAGGGACTCTCAAGAGTCTTCTCCAACACCACAGTTCAAAAGCATCAATTCTTCGGCATTCAGCCTTCTTCACAGTCCGACTCTCACATCCATACATGACCACAGGAAAAACCATAGCCTTGACTTAGACAGACCTTTGTTGGCAAAGTAATGTCTCTGCTTTTGAATATGCTATCTAGGTTGGTCATAACTTTCCTTCCAAGGAGTAAGCGTCTTTTAATTTCATGGCTGCAGTCACCATCTGTAGTGATTTTGGAGCCCAGAAAAATAAAGTCTGACACTGTTTCCACTGTTTCCCCATCTATTTCCCATGAAGTGGTGGGACCGGATGCCATGATCTTCATTTTCTGAATGTTGCGCTTTAAGCCAACTTTTTCACTCTCCACTTTCACTTTCATCAAGAGGCTTTTGAGTTCCTCTTCACTTTCTGCCATAAGGGTGGTGTCATCTGCATATCTGAGGTTATTGATATTTCTCCCAGCAATCTTGATTCCAGCTTGTGTTTCTTCCAGTCCAGCATTTCTCATGATGTACTCTGCATATAACTTAAATAAGCAGGGTGACAGTGTACAGCCTTGACGTACTCCTTTTCCTATTTGGAACCAGTCTGTTGTTCCATGTCCAGTTCTAACTGTTGCTTCCTGACCTGCATACAGATTTCTCAAGAGGCAGATCAGGTGTTCTGGTATTCCCATTTCTTTCAGAATTTTCCACAGTTTATTGTGATCCACACAGTCAAAGGCTTTGGCATAGTCAATAAAGCAGAAATAGATGTTTTTCTGGAACTCTCTTGCTTTTCCCATGATCCAGCAGATGTTGGCAATTTGATCTCTGGTTCCTCTGCCTTTTCTAAAACCAGCTTGAACATTAGGAAGTTCACGGTTCACATATTGCTGAAGCCTGGCTTGGAGAATTTTAAGCATTACTTTGCTAGCATGTGAGATGAGTGCAATTGTGCGGTAGTTTGAGCATTCTTTTGCATTGTCTTTCTTTGGGATTGGAATGAAAACTGACCTTTTCCAGTCCTGTGGCCACTGCTGAGTTTCCCAAATTTGCTGGCATATTGAGTGCAGCACTTTCACAGCATCATCTTTCAGGATTTGGAATAGCTCAACTTGGAATTCCATCACCTCCACTAGCTTTGTTCGTAGTGATGCTTTCTAAGGCCCACTTGACTTCCCATTCCAGGATGTCTGGCTCTAGGTCAGTGATCACACCATCGTGATTATCTGGGTCGTGAAGATCTTTTTTGTACAGTTCTTCTGTGTGTTCTTGCCATCTCTTCTTAATATCTTCTGCTTCTGTTAGGTCCATACCATTTCTGTCCTTTACTGTGCCCATCTTTGCATGAAATGTTCCTTTGGTATCTCTGATTTTCTTGAAGAGATCTCTAGTCTTTCCCATTCTGTTGTTTTCCTCTATTTCTTTGCAATGATTGCTGAAAAAGGCTTTCTTATCTCTTCTTGCTATTCTTTGGAACTCTGCATTCAGATGTTTATATCTTTCCTTTTCTCCTTTGCTTTTCGCGTCTCTTCTTTTCACAGCTATTTGTAAGACCTCCCCAGACAGCCATTTTGCTTTTTTGCATTTCTTTTCCATGGGGATGGTCTTGATCCCTGTCTCCTGTACAATGTCACAAACCTCATTCCATAGCTCATCAGGCACTCTATCTAACAGATCTAGGCCCTTAAATCTATTTCTCACTTCCACTGTATAATCATAAGTGATTTGATTTAGGTCATACCTGAATGGTCTAGTGGTTTTCTTTTCCCTACTTTCTTCAATTTAAGTCTGAATTTGGCAATAAGGAGTTCATGGTCTGAGCCACAGTCAGCTCCTGGTCTTGTTTTTGCTGACTGTATAGAGCTTCTCCATCTTTGGCTGCAAAGAATATAATCAATCTGATTTCGGTGTTGACCACCTGGTGATGTCCATGTTTAGAGTCTTCTCTTGTGTTGTTATAGTTTATATTTTATAACTTATATATAATTATTTATAACTTATATAAAATATATTTTATAACTTAGTGTGCCCGTTGCAAAATATTTGAAAAGTAGACAAATGTGTACAGATCGTTTCCTGTTCCATCAGGATGGTGACCATGACCATCAGGAGACCTTTTCCTCCCAGTAAGCTTCATTTACTCCTGTGCTTTTTCAGCTGGCTTCCTGGGGAGGACAAATTCTCCAGCCCAGCCACAGTTTCTGTCCCCTAAAAATTCTTCCTTCTTAACAGTTTTGAAATTCAGATGTGTTTTGAAATTCATATTTTTAATGTTGCTGTGCCTTGGAAAATTGCAAGGAACAGTTGGAGGCATGTCTTTCAAACACCTGCCATAGAATCAGGAACATGTGGGCTGTCTCTACATGGTTTTTAGAAAACTAGGAAAATTAAAATGAAAAAGTAGTAGTCACAAACCTTTTTTCTACTGTGAAAGTGTTCCTGCTTCATTAAATATGCTTTGAAAAATAGGCTTTTTAACAGCTATGTAATATTCCACCTCAAGGCTGTACTAGTTTGATTACTTAAGGAAAGATTTTTTAGACGTAAAAATTAAATGTAGGAATTAGAATCCTTTGCTACCTCCTGCCTGTGGAGGGGCCCAGGGAGGGTGGCTGTGTTGGTGGGGGGGTTCCCACCAGCTCTAGATACTGGATCTAGCTTGTCTAGACTTGGCGAGCAGTCTATGCTCTTGGTTCCCTTAGTTGGAATCACAGATTCAGCATGAGTTACATCGGAATTGGTATTGGCTCACTGCCACCGCTCTGAGGGGAGGGAGTGTAAGTGTTGGATCTGAAGGTCTTGTCAGGTGAGCACCCCGGACTCAAAGTACCCAAAACATCTTTTTATTTGATGTAGTGATTCAAACATGAATTATATTCCACAATTGAAAAAAAAATCCATGGAAACATTAAGTTGAAGATGACATAATTTGTTTATAAATGAATTAGTGTTTTTGTTCTTTATTTCCCTAAACTGATCTTGTTAAAGGAAAGAATAAGTTCTAGCCCTATTTTTTCATTACAGTTACTAGCAACTTGTATATTTTACTACTGACGATTTTTAAGGTAACTAGAACTTTTAAAAATGTAATACATCTGTAGGTGTCCACCTGGAAGAAGACCTGATTTTGGTTAGGAAAGCAAGTTGGAGGAAATGTGTGTAGTATTCTTTCCACACACACACGCACACCTTCCCAGAGTCGGGCGTTGTGCAGATGTGTGTATGGATGGCAGCGTGTGTATAGGAAAAGCTGTGCAGGGTGATGGATTACCTCTTGGGAGTGGGGGTAGAGGAGGGGGCAGTGAAAGGGAGGACACTCAGCTGGTAGTGGTGGGCGCCGCCCTGCCCCTGGAGCCCCAGATGCTGTGAGCACAGCCTGGGTTCAGGTTTCAGTCGTGGTGCTGGAGCTCACCAGCTGCAAGTTACATGACCTCGTTTGGAGCCTCGGTTTCTTTGCAGGATGGGCTAAGAGCAGGATCGCTCCTAAGGTGCTCGTGAGCATTGCACGTTATAATACATCTAAATACTGCTACCACCTAGGAGGGCTGTCCCTGGTGGCTCAGCTGGTAAAGAATCCGCCTGCAATGGGAGACCTGGGTTCGATCCCTGGGTTGGGAAGATCCCCTGGAAAAGGAAATGGCAACCCACTCCAGTATTCTTGCCTGAGAATCCCATGGACAGAGGAGCCTGGCAGGCTACAGTCCATGGGGTCGCAAGAGTGGGACATGACTTAGTGACTAAAGCACCACCATCACCACCACCTAGGAAGTGCACAGCGTTAGCTATTATTATTCTGCCTGCAATGCGCGAGACCTGGGTGTGATCCCAGGGCTGGAAAGATCCCCTGGAGAAGGGAAAGGCTACCCACTCTGGTATTCTGGGCTGGAGAATTCCATGGACTGTATAGGCCATGGGATTGCAAGGAGTCAGACACGACTGAGAGACTTTCATTTTCATGCATTATAAAGTTTAAGAACAAAGAATCGGATGCAGTGGGGGTTGCCCACTGCACTGGCTGCTCTGGGGGTAACCAGAGTGACCCTGACCCACAGGCATTGTCCCCCTGTCTCCTCCCAGGTTTTCGAGAGGCCGCTGCAGCTGGCCGTGTCTCTAAGGAAGCCCTTGGTGATCCACTGCTGAGATGCGGAGGACGATCTGCTGAAAATCATGAAAAAATGGGTTCCTCCAGAGGACAAGATTCACAGGTGAGAGCCTACAACTTCAGCAGGCAAGTGAAGTGAACAGGCTCCTCGGGCTAAGATGTTACTGGGAAGAAGAAGCTGAGCAAGGAGAACATTGATAATGTCACATCTTTATATAGAATCTTTTCCCAAGATTAACTATCAGCTTGATCCATGCGAAATTTATGGTATTTGATTTTTTTTTTAATCTAAAAAAATGGCAACTTCATTTGGTTTGAGCTGATACCCTAAATCATTGTGATCCCCATCCCATGAAAGTGTGAAAAAGGGAAAGTGTTAGTTGCTCAGTCGTGTCTGACGCTTTGTGACCCCGTGGACTTGTAGCCATGCCGTGAAGCAGGCTGAAATGGGGGCTCAGTTCCCAGAGATGAGAACTGTTGCTCTTGGGAGAGACTGGCTTCAGGGCACCTGAAAAGAAATTTTGTCTCCTCCTTTGAATTGAAAAAATTCATCCTTCCCTCTTTACCCCCTTGAAGTCCAGGATGTCTCTTCTCTAAATGGTATTTCAGTTCAGTTCAGTTGCTCAGTTGTGTCCGACTCTTTTCGACCCCATGCACCGCAGTGCACCAGGGCTCCCTGTCCATCACCAACTCCCGGAGTTTACCCAAACTCATGTCCATTGAGTCGGTGATGCCATCCAACCATCTCATCCTCTGTCGTCCCCCTCTCCTCCCACCCTCAATCTTTCCCAGCATCAGGGTCTTCTCAAATGAGTCAGCTCTTCGCATGAGGTGGCCAAAGTATTGGAGTTTCAGCTTCAGCATCATTTCTTCCAGTGAACACCCAGGACTGATTTCCTTTAGGATAGACTGGTTGGATCTCCTTGCAGTCCAAGGGACTCTCAAGAGTTCTCCAACACCACAGTTCAAAAGCATCAATTCTTCCGCACTCAGCTTTCTTTATGGTCCAACTCTTACATCCATACATGACCACTGGAAAAACCATAGCCTTGACTAGATGGACCTTTGTTGACAAAGTAATGTCTCTGCTTTTTAATTTGCTATCTAGGTTGGTCATAATTTTCCTTCCAAGGAGCAAGCGTCTTTTAATTTCATGGCTGCAGTCACCATCTGCAGTGATTTTGGAGCCCCCCAAAATAACATCAGCCACTGTTTCCACATCTATTTGCCATGAAGTGATGGGACCGGGTGCCATGATCTTCGTTTTCTGAATGTTGAGCTTTAAGCCAACTTTTTCACTCTCCTCTCTCACTTTCATCAAGAGGCTTTTTAGTTCCTCTTCACTTTCTGCCGTAAGGGTGGTGTCATCTGTATATCTGAGGTTATTGACGCTTCTCCCAGCAATCTTGATTCCAGCCTGTGCTTCATCCAGCCTGGCATTCACATGATGTGCTCACATATGAGTTAAATAAGCAGGGTGACAATGTACAAAATGGTGCTTAGGGGTCTTTAGTTTGGTAAAGTCACCGACCCCCGCATCGTGTACTTGTTTTAGGTGTGGGCTGGGCTTGGGGAGGAGGGGCCCCGGAGGAGCTGTGAGAGACGGTCAGCTGGTCCCTGTCCCAAGGACGTGGGGCTGAGGTGGACACTGGGTGCCCTGGGAGAAAGAGGAGGGGCCCTTAGCTGTGTCTGGCTACAGTAAGGTCAGGAGTGATGCCCGAATGGTGCTTTCAAGAGGGGTGAGAATGGATTAACTGAGGAAACAGGGAGTCTGGATCTCAGGCCGGGTCATGACAGGTGGCTGAAGCGGGTGGGGCTGTCCGGCCACTAGACGCCTGCCTCCAGGGTCCCTGGGCTGGGAGAGTGTCGCCTCTGACTGGAGCCTCCATCAGAGACACGAGGCGTGGGCACTCAGCCCTTGTGGGCTGACGTGTGTTGTACTAAGAGTGCAGATGGGTCAGTTCAGAGAAGAAAATTCACCTGTAGGCCAGCCCCCCATGTTCAACTTTATTTCCTTCTCGTTCACTTGACCACGTGGACGTAGTGTTTCCCTGCTGTCGTGATCCCGAGGGACTCGGGTCGTCCACTCTGCCCCTGACTGCGTGGACTAAGAGTCCGTCCCTGGGATGCGGTCTTTCTGTGTCTGACAGTTTACCCACCGGCAGTCCCATAAGCGAGGTGACGGGTCTGGGGGAAGTCGGGGCTCTGCAGAGCGGGTTAGGAGGGAGCCCCAATCTGGAAGTGTCCTTCTGCAGGCACTGCTTCGCCAGCAGCTACCGGGTCATCAAGCCGCTCCTGGAGCTCTTTCCCAACATGTCTGTGGGCTTCACGGCCATCCTGACCTGCTCCTCTGCCAGCGAGAGCCGGCAGGCTGTGAGAGAGATCCCGCTGGAGAGGATCGTCATGGAAAGCGACACCCCCCATTTCCTGCCATGATAGGTAGGGCCGTCTTCAGGCTGAGCTGAGGCTCTGAGGGGAGAGGGTGGGAGGCGGGCGGTCACCACGCGGGGCCGGCAGGACCCGGGCCACAGTACCTTTCCAGGTGCCCCGCCCCCACACCTTGGCTGTGTAGACGCCGCCTCTGTGTTGCTTTTCAGAATCAGAGTCTGGGGGACCGAGAAACTGAAGCATAGCTACTCTGTTCCAGGCGGTGCAGAGCCCCACCCTATAGAGGGTCGACCAGGGAAGCGTGGGACCTGCTCACTGGTGCTCCCATGACTGGACTCTCTGTACCTGCAGACAGGGGCGTCTACACAGTGTCAGAGAGGCCCTGCTGGGGGAGGACCGGGGAGGGGGTCAGACGTGATGGTCATGCCCGGAAGGTGGAGCGGTGTCCTGAAGGCTTGGTGTCTTCCAGGTTCTCAGGAGCGTCTGCCAGTGCGCCCACCCCGGCCTGGCCTTGGCCACAGTTCGAGAGATCGCCAGGGTCAAGGTCCTGTCACTCAGCCACACCCTGGCCACCCTCCGCGAGAACGCCTGCCGCCTCTACAGCCTCTAAGCCCAGACGTGCCATCAGGAGTCTCCCAGAAAAGGTGACGAAGGTCATGTTGCTAGGTTTTAAAATCCAAGACAAAGTGGCTGGGGCTCGACATTTGAAACGGAGAGCATGTAAACAGAGGGTGAGCAGCGAGCCCGGGGTGTCTTGAGTGACCTCGAAGCTGACCCTTGTCCCCATCTCTTCCCCGACCAGCGGCCTGACGAGAGGAAGGCCGTGTGAGCTAGGCCTGCGTGTCCCCCTCGAGGGTGTGTGAGAGCTCCCAGGACAGGGTGCTTCCTGAGACCTCAGTGGGCGCTCCCCATCAGGCTGGCGGGGTGGGGGGCGGGCGAGGGGTGATTGCGGGGCTCCAGGGCCCGGAAGAAGAGGGGAGGATGTGAGGATGTGGCGAGCTCGCCCGCCAGCGGTGTCTCTGCTGGTGTGAGTGGTCTGTGGATAAAGTCACAGCCCTTCTCAGCTAAGCGTGCGGGGGCGCGTCGCGTGGTTCCTGGTTTCTCCACTCTAAACACACCTCCCCGGTGGAACTCTCCTCTGGGGGACATTTGCCGGAGACCACTCAGGCGGAGAAGGAGCCCCTCATTTCCCTGGATGACCCTTCGGTCCGATCCTCAGTGTTACCATGTCAGCTCCCAGTCAGCACTGGCAAAAGGACCTCAGCCACTGGCCTCACTGGTTCCACTGCCGTCGATTCAGTGGGGCCAACGGGCGCTCATCATCCAGGGCACGTCCTGGCCGAGGGAGCTCCCGACAGATTGGGGGACCTGAGGAAAGCCTGCTTGAGCAAGAGGACCTCAGGGAAGGTGCTCCCACTCACAGATCCCCCAGGACTGCAGCCTACCAGGGAAAACCAACCGGGCCTGCATGCCAGGATGAAGAGTGAGGCTCCAGTGGAGGTCTCTGCGCCCCTGCAGGCTTCCTGCAGAGTAAAGCTCATGAGGCTGCACACTTGTGTCTCCGGGTTTAGGCTCCTCGTTCCTGTTACACAGTGCACGTGACCTGTGAGTGTGAAAGCTGGTTGGTGTTGGTTCTGATCTAGTTTTTGTGTGGCTGACTGGGTTGTTTTTGCTGTGCTGCCGGAATGCCTCTGTGTCTCTGCCCCCTCACCCCCTTGGACCACCACTTTCTGAAGATAAAGTGATGGACCCATGGCCTCCACGTTTGTGCATCTTACTCAGGGTGTTACCAGTGGTTTGGTCATCGACTAGCTCAAGAATCCAAAGGTCTGGAGGCATTCTTGAATATGTATGTGCCTTAGCACAGTAAACAAGCATTCCTGGTCCCTTCTTCAAAGTTCTGCCGCTGGACTTTCCCAGTGGTCCAGTGGCTAAGACTCCATGTTCCTGTTGCAGGAGGCCCGGGTTCGATCCTTGGTCGGGGATCTAAGGTCCCACATGCTGCAGAGCAGCTAAGCCCACGGGCCGCAACTCCTGAGCCCATGTGCTGGAACTCCTGAAGCCCGCGTGCTTTGGAACGTGCTCGCCACGTCTGAGGAGAGTCTGTGCAGTGCAGCGAAAGATCCTGCTTGACGTGATGAAGATACCATGCGTTGCAACAAGACCCAGAGCAGCCAAATAAATAAATTTTATTTTAAAAAGAAAGTTCTGCTGCCTTTGAGCATTAACTCTCAATTTACTGCCTGGGAACACCCAGATATACTTGTGCTTCTTGGCCGTGAGAAATAGATACTTTCTTTGTTCCAGAACGGTGCAATAGGAGGAAAAACAATTGAGGGCCCAAGGGTGTCGTCGATGACTCAGTTGTTCTGTGGGCTTTGGACTGTGAGCTCTGATGCTTCTGGGCAAACTGACTGCAAGCCCTGAAACAGAACTTCCTCCCGTCTGCCAGTGCTGCCCTGAGGTACCCTTGGACACGAGTGCTCAAGCCAGAAGTGAACGCGCCAGAGGGAGGCTCTGTTCCAGGAACAGCGAACACATTTGAAATCTGTGGCGGCCTCCTCTCGGACGCACAGCCGTTGGTTTCTGTATTTCCAGGACGTTCTTCACTCAGTCGCAGCCAGACACACGGCAGCTGCATCCACCTGACGCAGCGCCAGCCTCTGTGTCTCAGGAAATCTGCTCTCGGCCTTTCTGAGGTTTCACATCCTTCTCTCTGTGTTAAGTTTGGGACCAACAGTAATCACGCTCTACTGCAAGCTCTTAGTAATGCAAGCATTTTGGTCTTTGTTTTGTTTTCAGTTAACTTATTTTTTTATTGAAGGATAATTGCTTTACAGAATTTTGTTGTTTTGTGTCAAACCTCAACATGAATCAGCCATAAGTATACATATATCCCCTCCCTTTTGAACCTCCCATCTCCCTCCCCATCCCAGCCCTCTAGGTTGATCAGATCAGATCAGATCAGTCGCTCAGTCATGTCCGACTCTGCGACCCCATGAATCACAGCACGCCAGGCCTCCCTGTCCATCACCAACTCCCAGAGTTCACTCAGACTCACGTCCATCGAGTCAGTGATGCCATCCAGCCATCTCATCCTCTGTCGTCCCCTTCTCCTCCTGCCCCCAATCCCTCCCAGCATCAGAGTCTTTTCCAATGAGTCAACTCTTCGCATGAGGTGGCCAAAGTACTGGAGTTTTAGCTTTAGCATCATTCCTTCCAAAGAAATCCCAGGGCTGATCTCCTTCAGAATGGACTGGTTGGATCTCCTTGCAGTCCAAGGGACTCTCAAGAGTCTTCTCCAACACCACAGTTCAAAAGCATCAATTCTTCGGCATTCAGCCTTCTTCACAGTCCGACTCTCACATCCATACATGACCACAGGAAAAACCATAGCCTTGACTAGACAGACCTTGTTGGCAAAGTAATGTCTCTGCTTTTCAATATGCTATCTAGGTTGGTCATAACTTTCCTTCCAAGGAGTAAGCGTCTTTTAATTTCATGGCTGCAGTCACCATCTGTAGTGATTTTGGAGCCCAGAAAAATAAAGTCTGACACTGTTTCCACTGTTTCCCCATCTATTTCCCTTGAAGTGGTGGGACCGGATGCCATGATCTTCATTTTCTGAATGTTGCGCTTTAAGCCAACTTTTTCACTCTCCACTTTCACTTTCATCAAGAGGCTTTTGAGTTCCTCTTCACTTTCTGCCATAAGGGTGGTGTCATCTGCATATCTGAGGTTATTGATATTTCTCCCAGCAATCTTGATTCCAGCTTGTGTTTCTTCCAGTCCAGCGTTTCTCATGATGTACTCTGCATATAAGTTAAATAAACAGGGTGACAATATACAGCCTTGACGAACTCCTTTTCCTATTTGGAACCAGTCTGTTGTTCCATGTCCAGTTCTAACTGTTGCTTCCTGACCTGCATACAAATTTCTCAAGAGGCAGATCAGGTGGTCTGGTATTCCCATCCCTTTCAGAATTTTCCACAGTTTATTGTGATCCACACAGTCAAAGGCTTTGGCATAGTCAATAAAGCAGAAATAGATGTCTTTCTGGAACTCTCTTGCTTTTTCTATGATCCAGCGCTTGTTAGCAATTTGATCTCTGGTTCCTCTGCCTTGAGCTCCTATTTGAGTTTCCGGAGCCATACAGCAAATTCCCGTTGGCAATCTATTTTACATATGGTGATGTAAGTTTCCATGTTACTCTTTCCATACATCTCACCCTCTCCTCCCCTCTCCCCATGCCCATAAGTCTATTCTCTGTGTCTGTTTCTCCATTGCTGCCCTGCAAATAAATTCTTCAGTACCATTTTTCTAGATTCTGAATATAGGCGTTAGAATACAATATTTATCTTTTTCTTTCTGACTTACTTCACTCTTTATAGTAGGTTCTAGGTTCATCCACCTCATTAGAATGTGTTCCTTTTTATGGCTGAGTAATCCTGTATTTGTGTGTATGTACCACAACTTCTATATCCATTCATCTGTCAGTGGACATCTGGGTTGCTTCCGTGTTCTAGCTGTTGTAAGTAGTGCTGCAGTGAGCGGTGGGATACATGTGTCTTTTTCAGTTTTGGTTTCCTCAGGGTATGTGCCTAGGAGTGGGATTGCTGGGTCATATGGTGGTTTTATTCCTAGTGTTTTAAGGAATATCTATACTGTCTTCCATAGTGGCTGTATCAATTTACATTCCCAGCAACAGTGCGAGAGCGTTCCCTTTTCTCCACACCCTCTCCAGCATGTATTGTTTGCAGACTTCTTGATCATGGCCATTTGGACCGGTGTGAGGTGATATCTCATTGTGGTTTTGATTTGCGTTTCTCATAATGAGCAATGTTGAGCATCTTTTCAGGTGTTTGTTAGCCGTATGTATATCTTCTTTGGAGAAATGTCTGTTTAGGTCTGTTCCCCACTTTTTGATTGGGTTGTTTGTTTTTCTGGTATTGAGTTGTATGAGCTGCTTGTATATTTCAGAAAGTAATCCGTTGTCAGTTGTTTCATTTGCTATTATTTTCTCCAGACAACATTCTGAGGGTTGTCTTTTCAGCTTGCTTAGTGTTTCCTTTGCTGAGCAAAAGCTTTTAAGTTTAGTCAGGTCCCACTTGATTACTTTTGTTTTTATTTCCGTTTCTCTAGGAGGATCTTGCTTTGATTTATGTCGTCGAGTGTTCTGCCTATGTTTTCCTCTAAGAGTTTTATAGTTTCTGGTCTTACATTTAGGTGTTTAGTCCATTTTGAATTTATCTTTGTATATGGTGTTAGGAAGTGTTCTAACTTCATTCATTTACATGTAGCTGTCCAGTTTTCCCAGCACCATTTATTGAAGAGGCTGTCTTTGCCCCATTGTATATTCTTGCCTCCTTTGTCAAAAATAAGGTACCCACAGGTGCATGGGTTTATTTCTGGGCTTTCTGTCTTGTTCCATTGGTCTATATTTCTGTTTTTGTGCCAGTACCACACTGTCTTGATGACTGTAGCTTTGTAATATAATCTGAAGTCAGGAAGGTTGATTCCTCCAGCTCCATTCTTCTTTCTCAAGACTACTTTGGCTATTCGGGGTCTTCTGTGTTTCCATATGAATTGTGAAATTTTCTGTTCAAATTCTGTGAAAAATGCCTTTGGTAATTTGATAGGGATTGCATTGGATCTGTATATTGCATTTGGTAGTATAGTCATTTTCACAATATTGATTCTTCCTGCCCAGGAACATGCAATGTCTCTCCATCTGTTTATGTTGTCTTTGATTTCTTTCATTAGTGTTTTATAATTTTCTGTGTACAGTTCTTTCATCTCCTTATGTAAGTTTATTCCTAGATATTTAATTCTTTTTGTGTTGCAATGGTGAATGGGATTGACTCCTTAATTTCTCTTTCTGATTTTTCATTGTTAGTATATAGAAATGCAAGTGATTTCTGTGTTTTGATTTTGTATCGTGCAACTTTGCTAAATTCACTGATTAGCTCTAGTAATTTTCTGATACTATCTTTAGGGTTTTCTATGTACAGTTTCATGTCATCTGCAAACAGTGAGAGCTTTCCTTCTTTTCCGATCTGGATTCCTTTTATTTCTTTTTCTTCTCTGATTGCTGTAGCTAGGACTTCCAGAACTATGTTGAATAATAGTGGTGAAAGTGGACACCCTTGTCTTGTTCCTGATCTTAGGGGGGATGCTTTCAGTTTTTCACCATTGAGAATAATGTTTGCTGTAGGCTTATCATATATGGCCTTTACTATTTGAGGTAGGTTCCTTCTATG
This sequence comes from Bos mutus, assembly GCF_027580195.1. Classification (NCBI taxonomy): domain Eukaryota; kingdom Metazoa; phylum Chordata; class Mammalia; order Artiodactyla; family Bovidae; genus Bos; species Bos mutus. The sequence continues at coordinate 54,446,189 of NC_091638.1, forward strand.
CCCATTTTTTGAAGACTTTTAATCATAAATGGGTGCTGAATTTTGTCAAAGGCTTTTTCTACATCTATTGAGATTATCATATGGTTTTTATGTTTCAATTTGTTAATATGGTTTATCACATTGATTTATTTGTGTATATTGAAGAATCCTTGCTTCCCTGGAATAAACCCCGCTTGATCATGGTGTATGAGCTTTTTTGTGTGTTGCTGAATCCTGTTTGCTAGAATTTTGTTGAGGATTTTTGCATCTATGTTCATCAGTAACATTGGCTTGTAGTTTTCTTTTTGTGTGTTGTCTCTGTCTGGTTTTGGTATCAGGATGACGGTGGCCTCATAGAATGAGCTTGGAAGTGTTCCTTCCTCTGCAGTTTTTTGAAAGAGTTTTAGAAGGATAGTCATTAGCTCTTCTCTAAATGTTTGATAGAATTCTCCTGTGAAGCCATCTGGTCCTGGGCTTTTGCTTTTGGGGAGATTTTTGATCATAGCTTCAATTTCAGTGCTTGTAATTGGGTTGTTCATAATTTCTATTTCTCCTTGGTTCAGTCTTGGAAGAGTGAACTTTTTAAAGAATCTGTTCATTTCCTCCAGATTATCCATTTTATTGCCATATAGTTGTTTATAATAGTCTCATAATCCTTTGTATTTCTGCATTGTCTGTCGTAACCTCTCCTTTTTCATTTCTAATTTTGCTGATTTGATTCTTCTCTCTCTTTTTTTTGTGATAAGTCTGGCTAAAGGTTTGTCAATTTTGTTTATCTCCTCAAAGAACCAGCTTTTAGTTTTATTAATCTTTATCATTGTTTCCTTCATTTCTTTTTCAATTATTTCTGCTCTGCACTTTATGATTTCTTTCCTTCTACCAATTTTGGGGTTCTTTTTGTTATTCTTTTTCCAGTTGTTTTAGGTGTAAAGTTAGGTTGTCTGCTCGATGTTTTTCTTGTTTCTTGAGGTAGGATTGTATTGCTATAAACTTCCCTCTTAGACCTGCTTTTGCTGCATTTCACAGGTTTTGAGTTGTCGTGTTTTCATTGTCATTTGTTTCTAGAAATTTTTTGATTTCCCTTTTGATTTCTTCAGTAACCTGTTGGTTATTTAGAAACGTGCTGTTTAATCTCCATGTGTTTTTTTTTTTTTTCAGTTTTTTTCTTGTAATTGATATCTAGTCTCATAGCTTTGTGGTCAGAGAAGATGCTTAATACGATTTCAGTTTTCTTAAATTTACTGATGTTTGATTTGTGACCCAAGATGTGGTCTGTCCTGGAGAATGTTCCATGTGTACTTAAGAAGAAGGTGTATTCTTCTGCATTTGGATGGAATGTCCTGAAGATGTCAAGCGTTTTCATTTTTGCATCAGTGATTTCTGTTAGATCTGGGCCAGTGTCCACTGAAGTGTGCGATGCTTGAGTGAAGTCTCCAAGACGGCAGGAGAGCCGTTGGTCTGTGGCCAGGCAGGCCCCTTGCTTGCTGTCCATGCTCATCTGTCAACGCTGTGTGGACGTGGATTCAGACCAGAGGGCGGTAACTAAGTGTGGGTCTCTCCTGTTGTGTCTGTTCACCATCGTGAGAGAATTTCTGACACCCCATCAGCGTGTATGCTAATGTACCTGGTGTATTAGTTATAAAACACAAAAGTTTGGGTTTTTTAAAGTCTTTTTTTAAAGGAGGTTGTTTTCTCCTATGTGGCAAATACCTTGCTCAGCCTGGGGATAAGTTCACCAGCTTCAGAGCACCGGAGTTGGTGTCGAGGAGGGACGTGTGCAGGAGCAGGTGTGAGCAGGCTGACGTGGGACCAGGCTAGAAATGCTGTGTATTCTCAAGTGTGTTCCCTGTGATCAGTTTTTCTGCCAGTTATTGACTTGAAATTGTCCTCAGCCCACCCCAAGCTGACCCCATGTATTGTGAAGGAAAATGAGAAATAGAAACAAAAGGAACCCTGGGACCTCAGGCAGCAGGGTCAGGCGGTGATGTTGGTCACCGAGTGTGCAGCTGAGTGTGCCAGAGTGTGGCCTGAGCCTGTAGCTCTGGGTGAGTCAGAAACTTGTTTGCTCTGTGGCCTTGGGAAGTCGCTTAATGCCTCTAGACTTCAGTTTTCTCCCTCATAAGTGGTTTTTTTGTGTGAAAGTAACTTAAAGTACACTAAATTCATGTAAGCAGTAAGTGAAAGTGTTGGTCATTCGGTCGTGTCTGACTCTGCAAGTGAGTCATGTCTGACTCTTTGTGACCCGAGACTGTAGCCACCAGGCTCCTTTATCTATGGGGTTCTCCAGGCAAGAATACCGGAGTGGGCAGCCATTCCCTTCTCTAGGGGATCTTCTCCAACCCAGGGGTCGAACCTGGGTCTCCTGCATTGCAGGCAGATTCTTTACCGTCCGAGCGCCAGGGCTGCCCAAGAAGAATGCAGCAAACGCGGCCGTTAAGACAGTTAGTGTGCGGGTGTCCCAGCGGGAGATGCTTGGATCATTCTTGACAGTGGCCAGTGGAGGTGGCGTTGCACGTGGGGAGAGCCTGCACAGGTCAGCGTCGTGGGTGGATCTGGCAGCTGGTGTTCACGTTCAAGCCTGAAGCCTGTAGCTTTCCAGCCCACCACGCTGCCTGGGCCGGTGAGAGCGCCCAGGGCAGAGTAGGTGCTTATCATCTGTGTGTGGGGTGAATGACCTGGGCGAGTGGGAGAGAAGGCTGGTGTGGCCCTTGAGGAAGGAGTAAGGCCTTGTCTCTGAGGAGGGGGCAGCCGGTGACCAGCGTTCCCTGGGGCCTGACACCCGTCCTCCCCTGAGCCCCATCTGGCTGCTTGTCCATCAGGTCAGGAGCGGGCTTCTTGGGCCCTTTGAACATGTTCAGGACTTGAGTCCTCCTCTGGGTGTTGAGAAGAGGGCGGTGGGCTAGGGTGGCACCCCTGCTCAACTTTAGAGCTGGGATGTGACTCAGCTCCAGGCCCGCATGTTGGTCTCTGCATCAGAGCGAGGGGCTGGAGGCTCCAGCTTCCTCCCTGCCTCCCCCAACCCAAGCCGTTCACCTGCTTTCCAGTACCTTAGATTCCTCCTGTGGGAACAAAGCTTTTCAAACTGTGATCACCACTTGGAAGCAGATGCTTTCATAAGCAAGGGCTCGTTGAGCTGTTACTGGGCGGTCAGATCGTCAGTGTGGGGTGCTCCGAGAGATGGAGAAGTATGTGTGTTGCCCGCCTGATGGACAGGCCTGGCGTTGACATCAGAGCTGAGGCTTAGAGGGCTGGGGGGCGGGGGGAGGTGAATGAGAGAGGAGGCAGGACAGCTGTTTCCCGTGCACTCAGTTTTGTTGAGGTCCGCTGGCCAGGCCTGCATTTTCTTGTCACAGGAGAGTCGACACTTGCTCCAAGCCAGGTGGGGGACCGGGCTCTGCTCGTGAATAGGAGCCTGTGGCCTCTAAACCACTTTACATGCACCTGGGGGTCTTGTTAGAAAGCAGATCCTTACCTGTCCTAGGGTGGGGGCGGGGCTTTCTAAGAGGCTTTCTGACACAGTGATGTTCCTCAGACCACAAGTGGCTCTTCGCTGAGGGATGATGGGATGGGTTCTGGGTGCCCACCAAGTGCGATCAGAGGTTAGTGCTTTGTCTTGAGTGCCTGGGGGGTTCCCTGGTGGTGCTAGTGCTAAAGAACTCACCTGCCAATGCAGAAGACGTTAAGAGAGGCGGGTTCAATCCCTGGGTCGGGAAGATCCCGTGGAGTCAGGCATGGCAACCTACTCTAGTATCCTTGCCTGGAGTAAGTACAGTCCATAGGGTTGCAGTGAGTCAGACAAGACTGAAGTGACTTAGCATGCACGCATGCTTGATTGCCAGGTGGGCAGAGCTTCACTGGAGAAGGTACTTGGCTCTTAGAGGGAGTTCTCTGTGACCAAGGTTTCTCCCAAGTGTGGCTGTGGCCCTGGCTCCACAGAGGGGTGTCCTGCATGTTGGTGATGGGTGTGCATGTCAGGTGGGTGGCTGGGTGGTGCTCCTCCCCCGTGATTGCCCACCCATCGCCACCGGCTCTTGAGTCAGCTCACATGTTTGCACCAAAGTGCAAGTGAATGCTAAGTGACATCCCTTCCATGAAGACTGGGTCTTCGCTGGAATTAAGTTGTGTGCTTAACGATCAAGGCTCATTCAGCCCTGAGCTGGGGTCACAAGTGTGTTTGGACATCAACCTCGTGTCCCAGATCAACAAAGGGACCAAGGCAGTGGTCAGTCTCAGCCACAGGAGGTGGCATCCGCTGCGCATTGGGTGAGGAGGAGGGAGGGGTTAGGTCAGCCGGGTCTAGCAATGGCCGTCACCATTGTTAGTGCCCCACTTAGGTCCAGCCTCAAAGTCAGGCTTTCCCTTTCCCAGCGTCCTGTCCGCGTGAATGTCAGTTCAGGGACACTGGCTCCGATGGCGTCACCAGAAGTTTCCCTGTGCACACAGCCCTTGCTGGTTGTTAAGAAGCCCCCGTTGCAGCTTTGCCCCTGGGAAGCTCTGCTATTTAAAGGAACTTTGTCTTTTTCTTTTTCTCCATCTTGCCCCTCCTTTCCCCTTCCTGTTCCGCTGTCTCCTCCACCTCCGCTCCTACAATCCCCCAGCAGCCGTATCTGCTTGTAGGAGTGGATCTGGTTTGGTTTTCTCAGCATTCACACCTCCTTGCTTTATGTTCTTCCTCGGCCTTCTCCTCTCTATTGACCACAGACCAGGAATTGCGGGGGCACGTTGGTTTTCATTGAAATGTGAAATTTCCATCTTTGGTGAAATAAACATTTTGAACCTTTGCATCCATCTGAGCATTTATTCACTGCCTAGGCTAGTACCCCTCAGAGCCCCACGTGGTCTCGGAAGTGTCCCGGAAGCCAGGTGAGAGCTTCTGAGGGTGGGAGAACGGACAGGTGGTTGGTCCCAGGGCCACTCACTCGTCAGCCAGGGTTTCTGAAATGCAAGAGGTCAAGTCAAAGAGCTGTGTCCGGGACTTCCCTGGCGGTCCACTGGTTAAGACTCCATGCTTCCACTACAGGGGCACGGGTTTGATCCCTGCTTGGGGAACTTAAGATCCCCATGCCTTACAATGTAGCCAAAAAAAGAAAAACCACCAAAAAAACCTCTACTTTGTCCGCTCTCCTCCTGTTGCCCTCCGGTTTGCCTTCCCTTCCACAGGGGGTGGAGGAGATGTGCTGTAATAGCGAGAGGAGCGGCCCAGAGTTGGACTGTGCCACTTCGGCCCGTCCCCTAAAAGCTGGGGCCCTGGACCCAATCCCCCACGGGTACTGAGTGACAACTCTTTGGGAAAGAGGAATTAGAAGCTCTTTTGAGAGGCAGGGTGGGGAATGAAACCTCTGTTTTGTTACTCATGGGCAGGCTCACACTGGGACTCAGGCGAAGCTTGGAATTGAGCTGAGCTGGGCAAGGACTTACCTTCAGCTTCTTCCCAAAGGATGTCCTGAAGAAACTTCCCCAACGTCTGGCCATGCTGGAGGGACTGAGCCCCTGATAGCTTGATCCCAACGTTAAAGGGGGCGTTGAACTAGGAGGAGGACCACCCAGGAATTGTCAGAGGTCACCTGCACCCTCTCACCCCTGCCCCCTGCACCCCCACCCCAGAAGAGGCCCTGTGCTCTCAGGAGGGGAAGAAGGAAAGGCCTGGGGTCTGACAGGCCCCCCGAGGGGTGGCTTAGCCAGTTTGCCGTCCGTCCCGGGCCTCATCTTACCACTCCACGATCCTTAGGAGGCTCACCTTGTACCCTCTTTACCTGGCTCTGAAGAGGTTACTGATAAAAGCTGTGGGGTCCCCTAGATCGGAAGACGTCAGACGGAATGGCCAGTGATGGAGGTACGGCTGGGAGCATGATGTGGGGTCAGGGCTCTCCCCGGTGGACACAGCTCCGGCCCGGGGGACGGTCTCTGCACCGCCTCCCTCCCTCCCAGGAGCTCTTCCTCTCGACTGCACCGGCCCTTCCTCGTTCTGTGTTGGACCAGATAGGATGTTGACCTCTTCCTCAATCGATGCTCTGAGCCAAGGCTGTACTTTCTGTGCCTCTGTCTCTTCCCTGCTACAGGGGGATCACCCCACGTCTCCTAGTTTCTCGGCAGCCTATGAGACGACTTGTTGAAGCTCAAAGATTTGGGCGACCAGGAAGGAACTCTGTTTGCAGCCACATGGTTGTTTCTCTCCAGAGGAGTGGAGACCGTGCTCACCTCCGCTCATCCAGTTCCTGGCCGTGTTGGTGACAGAGCTCCTGGGTGAGTCCACGAAGGGATCTTGGGGCCGAAAGAGAGCCCTCGGTCCTCCTGCCCCCGGCAGGGGTGCAGCCCTCGCCCTGCTCAGGCCCGGGCTGAGTGCCTTTCCCTCTGCCTCCCATTTCACAGGTGAGCAGGGGTGCTCCGAGGTGTTGTTACAACAACGATAAAATGTGGGTTCCCTTTTAAAATCTGCCTCCCCCTCTTGCCTCCACCGTGAAGATGGAGCTGTGGAGATGACGTAATTAATTCGGGGGGAACTGAGGCCCCTCTGTTCTCTCCCTTCAGTAAATATTCATTTCCTCTCCAGCCCTGTGGCCGATGAGAGTGGTCAGGTGACCCTAGCAGACTTTGGGGTTCTGTGGACACTGAGCTGGGGACCTGCTGGGCTGGTCTTCACCCTGGAGCTGGGCGAGGGGCAGCTGACAGGAGGTGAGGCAGCTGTCGGATGGGAGAGAGCGCGGCTTCGAGGGGCTGGAAACGGGCCCCTTGGCCCCAGTGTCTAACTAGTCCATGGGTGACCGGTGGGGCAGGACAGGACTTGGTCTATAAGGCGTTCTGCTCTGAGATTCCATTTTAGGAAAACGTTTGGAGCGAGTGGAGGGGCCTGCGGTGCCTGAGGTGGGACCCTGGGACTGGGGGCTTTGGGGCGCACGGCCCACACTGTGTGGCCTGTGTCTCAGGCTTCACGCACATCTGGTGGGACCCCCCACCTCTGGACATCACGCACTCCTGGTTCCGGCTGAGGCAGGGCCTGCTCTTGCCTCTGTGGAAACTGGACAGTCCCAGCCAAGACTTCTGCCCCATCTGAGCGGTCCCACGGCTTCCCTTGCCCTGCTGGGCCTGGCAGTCTCAGCAGGAAAGTTCCCTGGTTTTAATCTAAGAATCTGCAGGCCGTCGTCAAGTAGGAACGTGACGGGTGGGGTCTTACACGTGGTGGAGGCGGCGCCTGGGGAGAGTCAGGGGCTGGGGGCTGGGGATTTGACCTCTGACCGGAGCAGAGGTGGGCAGAGGAGACTTCCTGGGCACTTGCTCTCTCTGCCAGACCGGAGGTGGAGACCGAAGGCTTGGGGACCCGAGTCCCCCAGGCCGTGGGTCCCACCTCGGCGCCTGCAGGCGGTGACCCCTTGGGCCAGCGGGTTCCCCTGGCTGAACCTCTGTTCCTCAACTCTACACGAGGCCACAGAGACCAGCGTACTGACCCCACCAGTGGCTGTAGAGATTCAGTGCCAAGCAGGGTAGAAGGGCTTCCCAGGTGGTGCTAGTGGTAAAGAACCCACCTGGCAATGCAGGTGATGTAAGAGACATGGGTGCAATCCCTGGGTCGGGAAGACCCCCTGGAGGAGGGCATGGCAACCCACTCCAGTGTTCTTGCCTGGAGAATCCCATGGGCAGGGGAGCCTGGTGGGCTACAGTCCATGGGGTCGCAAGGAGTCGGAACAACTGAAGCGACTGAGTACGTTCGCGTGCAGGAGGGCGGAGCCGTGGAAAGTGAGGCCCAGAGGGTGCGGCAGCTCAGTGGTGACTGGGCACCTCGGGGGACACTGGTCGCCCTGCACAGAGATGCCCATCTCCACCTAAACCCTTGTCAGTCCTTTCCCAGGACCACGGCCAGGCCCCCCGGCAGGAAGGTCACGTGGCGGGGGGCCCATAAAACGCCTTCATGCCCTGTCTCTCCTGGCCCTCCCGTTCTCTCCCAATGGTGCCCTTGCCCCGTGCAGGATTCCTGAGCCCAAGCAAGCCTGCAGGGCTCCATCCTGGCCTGCAGGTGGGGTTTCCCCACCCAGGGTGCCGCCCTGCCAAGATAGGGTAAGGTCAGGTCCGAGAGGGCCCTGAGCCCATCGGAAGGTTTTCTGCGGGGAGACGCCTGCAGCCTGTGAGCAGCTCCTCCTTCCTGAGTGTCTGTGAATACTCGCTGGCACGCCCCCTCCCCTCTGCTGGGGCTCATCCTTGTGCAGCAGATTTCCTTAGACATTTGCCTGTTGATGGCAGAGACCTAGCGGAACCAGGGGTGTGGAGCCTGCTGTTGTCCTGCTGTTTGATGTCCCTTGAGTAGCTGCTAAGTGGGTGTCTGTGGGTAGCCGCCCTCCCCACCCCACCTCTTACTGCAGAGGAACCCACCCGGATTTCCAGCTCGTCCTCTGCACCTTCCGCCTGACTTCCCACCTCCGGGTCAAACTGGCCTTCCAGGGCCCGGGGCTTCAGTCTGCCTGATGGCTTCTTAGGTTCCTTTCTCTGCAGGAAAGAGGAGGTGCTCCCCTTAGGCCCTGAATCTCCCCTCTCCTCCGAGAAGCAGGTTGAGGTGTGGACCCACAGTCAGACCCAGAGCCCTCCTTCGGGCTCGGGGAGAAAGCTGAAGCTCAGACAGGGCGAGCCACTGCCCAGCTCACACGGCTCGGGGCATTCAGGACACGGGGCTCCTGGGGTGGCGTCTCACCTGCAGTTTCTGATGTTCGGGGCTCAGAAAGCTGGAGCCCGCCATGGCCAAGTCCATGCAGAGCACGCTGAGCAGCAGCAGGCTGCAGATGGTCCACAGGGCGGGCATTGCTTCCCTGGCTGGAGGCAGATGGACCTGGAGGAGAGAGGGTCTCTGGGCCAGGCAGAGAGATGGCTTGTGGACCCAGGGTGACTGCTGTCTGGAGCAGCTCTCCCCCAGAAGTGCCATCTGCCCACCTCCCCAGGTAGGACATGAGGGCTCCTTCCCAAGACTTTTCTCTCCGGTGCAGATGCTTGGCAGTGGGAGTGTCCACATCCTTCGTCCCCAGCCCTGAGAACCCTGCGCCAAGTTTCTGGAGGAGGGCTGAGGAAGGCGAACTGGCCAGGTCCCAGGAGACCTGGGGGCACCGGGGCTGCTCCCAAGTCCAGCTGGGAGCAGCCGGGCAGCGCGGGGCCCTGCGACCTCCCCGTGTTCAGAAGGGCCTGCGGGTGTTGCCGTGAGTTAGACCCGTAAACAGACCCCCCGCATGCAAGCGTCCCCAGAGTGCCTACCTGGGGTTTCGGGCGGAGGTGGCGCGTGGCGGCCGTCTGGTTCTTATATAGGGCAGTCTGTATTTGTCTGAAACCAGCAGCCGTCTCTCAGGGCAGCTTGGCATCTGGGGGCTGAGTGCCATTCCTTGGGAACTAAAAATGCTCGCATCACCCACCTGGGAGACGTCACCAGCAGAGGTCAAATGCCCTGAGAGATGGCTGAGTTGGCTGGGGCGGCCCCGTGGGGCCACCTGCCCCTCCTGTGCCCAGGAGTGCCCGCCTCGGCTTGGGCGGGAGGAAGGAGAGTGTGCCCTGGGGCCAGCCCGGCGTTGCTGCTCGGCAGCTGTGACCTGCTGGCCTTTCTGCTCCCCTCCTCCTCCTGGGATAGAACCAGGTCGGTTGCTGTTGTTCAGTTGCCAAGTCATGTCCGACTCTGCGACCCCATAGACTGCAGACCTCCAGGCGTCCCCATCCCTCATCCTCTCCCCGAGTTTGCCCAAGTTCATGTCCACGGAATTGGTGATGAACCAGGCACCGTCGCTTGATCTTGGGGGCTTGTGCTGCCTCGGGCCTCGTGAGGGACGCTGCTCTGGCTCCCATGGCCTCGAGCACGTGAGAGCCTGCCTCCTGGCATTCTCAGGCCGCCTGGAGGGAAGCCCCGTTTTTCAGATGAGGAAACTGGAGGAGCGGGGCAGGGACCGTCTCCAGCAGGGGCTGAAGGCCCGTCCTCGCCTCTGGGAGGAAGGGGGTGATGGCTCCGCTCTGCATGGTCTTTCTTAACACGTGGGCTTGTCTCTCCTCCCCCGGCCAGGCCCTGAGAGGCAGCAGAGTGGCCCCAGGGGTGGGAAAGCCGGGACCCAGTGCTGCCAAGGGTGACCACATGCACGCTGGCCTCAGCAAGGTCACTGAGCGTCCCCTGCACATGGCTGCTTCTCAGAGCGCCTTTGAGGATGGACCGAGGTGACGGATGTCACATCCTTTGTAAGCTGTCAAGTATCAGACGGTAGCTGTTCTTCGTACCTTGGCCAGCCTCGGCCACATCACATGTTCCCCAATGACGAGCTGCTCAACCACACGGGGGCTTCCTAACCTGCCTGGAGCCCTTCGTCCCACCGGATGCCCAGGCGGTGACTCCTGAGGGCTCGGTGTGTGGTCTGCGTAGACGTTCTAGTGTCAGTCAGAGCAGGAACTTGCTTCTGGCCGCGCTTGAGCTGGGAGGGTGGGAAGGCCGCCCCCGTCGGGGCTGCAGCAGCGGGGCCAGGCTGTGAAGGGAGGCCCACTGCGGGCAGAGGGCCGGAGCGGAGGTGAGCGGCAGGCGCGGCTGTGGACCGTGTGCAGCCACCGGCGAGGAGCTGGGGTGCTTGGAGGACGGCGGCGGGGTGGGGAGGAGTGGGTTGTGAGGAAAGGCCTGGAAGGAGGGGCAGGGTGAGGATGAACACCCTTGGGAAGCTCCTGGCACCAGGCATCTGGGCTTTGATCTGGAGGAGGGAAGACGTTGAAGGCTCGTGGGCAGTGGAGTGACCGGTTGACCTTGAAGACTTGGGAGGCTGCACCTCTTGTTTCATGGGGAGAACTGACTGTTTAAAGGGGCCACCCTTGCCCCAAAGCCACGCTGCCCTCAGTGGCTGTGTGGGCTGCCAGCGGGCTCCGGATCAGGAAGGGGCTGGGGCCGCCAGCAGACCTTTGGCCGTCAGATGCTGACCGGATGTAGATGGACCTCAGGGAGATGGACCTTGTGCAGACTCTAGGGACGGGGGACCTGGGAGGGGCTGGACTGAGCTCCACAGTGCAGTGTGGGGACCAAGTACCTTCTGCTGGAAAACTTCTACCAGGAGGCTCCATCAGTCCCAGCAGAGTGTAAGCGTGTCCCCTGGAGACCTTCCCCTTGTGAGCCCCCTGAGCATAGGGCTCCTGACCTTGGGTGCCCAGAAGGGCTGAAGGTGGAGTGAGGTGGGGAGATGTTCGAGACAGCCGGTAGCTTTTCCAGAGCCTCTCCTTGCCAACCCCAGCAAAAAAACAAAAAACAAAACCCAAAGCGTCTATGGTGACCAGGCCCCTGCTGCGACATGAGGCCTCCCTCCACCGTGGAGACGGGAGCTGCGGGTGTTGATCTTAGATAACAGCCCCCCGCGAGCAAACAGAATACCCTTGCTCCCTGGTCCCCTCGCCCTCTGATCCTGGGAACAGGAAAGTGCAGAAAGGAGGCCTGCGGGTGCAGAGCCCAGGCGAGCTGGGGAAGGAAGGGAGGGTGGAGGGGCCGGGGAGGCTGCGCCTGGGAAGTACCCCGCCGCCCACCCCCTGCTGTGGAAGGGGGCGCGGACTGGGCAGGGCACACGCAGACCCGGCCCCAGAGTTCTCCGGAGGAGGACTGTGTCTCCAGGGAAGGACTGGCCTTCCCAGCTCATGATTCCCGTCGGAGTGCGGATGACGCTGAGGCCAGCCTGCACCTGTCTGTCTGCCCCGCAGAGCATTCCCTGCCCGCTGGGTGGTGCTTCCCTTCCTGCCGCACGGCCTTGTGAACGGACAGGGACGCGGCGTCACCCAAGTACCTGCCGTGTGTGAATGGCATCTGAGAACAAAGTGTGTACACGGTCCACGGTCTTTTGTTTGTACCAATGGTTAGCTGGCTTATCAGGCACTTTTTGCATCAGTGTAGCCCAACCTTGGTGTGACCGAGGCAGAGTTTGGGGTCTAGAAACAGGTTTATTTTGTGAGATAGGGCTCTTTGGGCCAGCTTCTTCTTTCTCTCCTTCTGGCTTCCGAAATAGAAGTATCATGCCAGCCATGAGATGGAAAATTCCTTCGAAGTCACATTAAAGAATGCAGAAAGAAAGAGGTAAAATCAATTTTAATAATACACTTTAATGTACCCCAAACACTGTCAATTTGGCATGCAGTCAACATGAAAATGATTTACATGGTTGGTACTGGTTTTCTTTTTACTAAATCCTCAGAGTCTGGTGGGTATTATATTTCTGCAGCATTTTTCAGTTCAGACTTGCTGCATTTCCGGTGCTTAGTAGGGACCCATGGCTCCCAGCTACTGTAGGGTGAGTATTAGGTCAACATGGGTGTCGCTTTTTTTTTTCATTTTTTATTTCTATTTCTTTATTTACAGTCCATAGTAAAGGCACAGCTGTAAAATAAATGCATTAAAAACAAAAACAGAAGATACATCTGGATGACAAAAAATAGACGAAGATTGAAAATCTATGGGATTCCCCAATAGCTCGGTTGGTAAAAAATCAGCCTGCAATGCAGGAGACCCTGGTTTGATTCCTGGGCCAGGAAGATCCACTGAAGAAGGGATAGGCTACCCTCTCCAGCATTCTTGGGCTTCCCTGTGGCTCAGCTGGTAAAGAATCCACCTTCAATGCGGGAGACCAGGGATCAGTCCCTGGGTTGGGAACATCCCCTGCAGAAGGGAAAGGCTGCCCGGTCCAGTATTCTGGCCTGGAGAATTCCATGGACTACATAGTCCATGGGGTTGCACAGAGTTGGACATGACTGAGTGGCTTTCACTTTTCATGAAAATCTACGATATACTTTGCCAAGGGCAGCAGAATGCAACATGATAGGAAAAACTCAATATTCAAGTATATCCTTAACAAAAACTTCCCTCATGAATAGTAAAATCATCTAAGAAAATGGTATGTTTACATAAGTGGACACTTTTTTAAAAAGTGGGGTACGGGGTGCTCGATAAAAATATGTGGGCACCAGGAACTCAAGATTAATCTTCTAAAATGAAGGTTTATTTAAGAATAAAATGACCATTTCTAACATGATAATCATATGAAACCCTTTTTTTTTTCCTTTATAGAAGTGAGATGGGCACTTAACAGGAAGAGCTTGGTAGTCATGAAGAAGAATGGAGACACCACAGGTGTTGCTCTTAACACTCACATCACCTTAGCCAAGCGCTCTCGCCGCTCCTTTCCCACTGGGGTGTCCCTGCTCTCCTGCCATCGTGGGGCTGGAGCCCCAGATGCTAGTCTTCTGTCTCCAGTCTTTCTGTCCAGCAGCTTCCACCCTCAGCCTTCAAACACGCCCAGGTCTCTCACCCTGGGAAGGTCTGTCGATGCCGCCTTGCCCTCACGCTGCCGTGTCCAGGCAGAATTTCCTTTCCCTGTATCCTGTTCCTCACTGGATAGGCCAAACTGTCTAGCTCACACCTGCTCACCACTGTGCTGAAACGGCTCTCGGAGCTGCAGGTGGCGCAGCCTTAGTCTAGGGGTCACTAAGAGCCGTGGGACCTCGGTGAGGCCCGTGGGGTCACCTGATCGCAACTGCTGGGCGCAGACTTGCGCTGTGCTGCAGTGGGTTCACAGGGGAGGCTGTAAGAAAGCCGACTTCCTTATGCTTCATCTTCCGACTCTGTTCGAGTAAGTCTGCTGTGGGGCCGAGAATCTGTATTTTCACGAGGGTCTCAGGTACTTCCTTTCTGATTACAAAGTCATGTTTCCAACGGAAAACTTGGCCAAAAGTTTTCCAACAGAAACCTGTGTAAGCTAAACTCTCTCCAGATATATTTGAACTTATTCTTCTAGAAAATTTCAAACATACAAAGAAAGCAGAGAGAGTAATCCCACGAGTCTCCAAGCACCTGTCATCAGTTTCAACATATATTTGCATCTTCTTTCATGCACTCATTTCTCATGTTGGTTTTCACTGGAGGGGAATGAAGAGCAAATCTCAGCAATCACGTGACCTCAGTCTTAAAAGCTTCAGTTTGTATCGTTCACAGATGAAACATGCTTTCTTGGTCGACCACAGCCCCCTTTCGTTGTCCTTGTTTAGTTGCTAAGTCGTGTCCAGGCTTCCCTGTCCTTCATTGTCTCCTGGAGTTTGCTCAGATTCATGTCCATTGAGTCACTGATGCCGTCTGACCATCTCATCCTCTGCCGCTCCTTCTCTCTTTGCTTTCGGTCTCTACCAGCATCAGGGTCTTTTCCAACGAGTCAGCTCTTTCCATCAGGTGGCGAAAGAATTATGACTTTGGCTTCAACAATTTTGTTTCATGGCAAATAGAAGGGAAAAGTGGAAGCAATGAAAGATTTTATTTTCTTGGGCTCCAAAAATCACTTCTGATGGTGACTTCAGCCATGAAATGAAAAAAGGCTTGCTCCTTGGAAGGAAAGCTAGACAGCAGGACAGCTGTTTGGGGTCCAGACATCAGCCCATTTTGGTGAGTGTTTTAGACGCACTTGATGCGCTTTAAGTGTTGTTGGGAAGAATGTTCTGTGAATGCCAGTCAGGTCCAGCTGACTGACAGTATCCATCATTTGGCTGTTTCTCAGGGCTCTGTGTGTTCTACTGCTAAAGGACGGGCGCTGAGATCACCAGCCAGAACTGGAAAAGACTTCTCTTCACTTCTGTGAGTTTTTGCTTCACATATTTTCAAGTTTTTCCTCACCGTAAACACGTCCAGATATATATGAACCCAAATAAACGACTATGCTAAGGGGTTGTTCTTAACAAAGAGGATGACTCTAAGCTTAGAGAATGTAGGTAGGAAGCTGAACACCAGAGAATGCAGAGGCCATTTCACTTTGAAACTATTTCTGGTGGATGGTCACTTATCTTTGGGGTTCTTGAGGCTGGGATTAGATTTAAGAGAGTGGGCATGTGGGACTAAAATAAAGGACCGAAACAGAAGTGGGAGGCCCTAGGATACAAGGGGGGATCATTTCTGCCAAAACCTCTACAGCACGCTTGGATCCAGGATAGTCTAGGCTAGGGAACCAAGCCTGCTTAGGCCTGGGACACCAAGCCAGGGGACCCAGGCTGCGGGGAATATAATAGACACTTTTAAAAATACTTCAGTACTCAAGTGTATACAGACAGACTTGATCTCCACGTGCATGCTGTAGATGGGCAGCACCACTGTTCAGGGGTACACGTCTGCACAGCTCTCCGTGCGTGGACTCTTCTCCCGGGGAGGATTTTAGAGTGCTGGGTGGACTGCATGTGCCATATAGTGATGGAGGGTCGATGTTTTATGTAGCAGTGTGAACTGCTCGTACCTTTTGTCCCTGCTGCATGCACATTTTGTTTCCAGGACTCTAAGACTGTTTCTGTTTTCTTAGAGGGTTTATTTCTCTCCAGTTAGAGACGACACCACTACACCATCCTTTGGCTGCAGCCCTTACGTAAGTTCCCGAGTCCAGAGATCTCTAGGTCCGTCCTTGTTGCCAGGCATGGTTTTCTTCTTCACTTCACAGCTGAGTCAGTTCCTGCGGCATACGTGTCCCAGGTCGGTTTTTCGGTGTGCAGGTGGTCCTGGCCGTTGGCTTCAGTTCCGTATTGAGTACTGTCCATACTCCCGCAGTGTGCGTCTTGATGCCCGTGTCATTTCAGCCCCTAGTTTCTCATTTATGTCCGGGAGCATGTACTGGGCTCACATGGAGCTGTGATGTCCCTTTCAGAAGCCTGAGTGTTCTTTTCCAGAGTGGCCCGTGCCTGTGTGCAGTGCCAGCATCAGCATGGAGGTTCCCTCTGTCCTCGATCTGCAGCAGTTACTGTTTGCAGACCTTTGTGCTGGACATTCTGACTCACGGCAGATGGCAAAGGGTGTAGTTTTGACAGTCTGTGTGTGAGGGATCTGCACATTTAATGTGCCTTGTTTATTTCTTGTAAATATCTGAGGAAACTTTCCTTTTGAATAGGACTTGTTGAAAGTCCCCCTGTTTATGGGTTTTGAAGTTTTACTCACTGACCTGTGCCGGGGTGCTTCTAGCTAAGTGTTCCTCATTTAAGGCCCCGCAGCCCTTTGATTGTGCAGTGCCTTGAAGCACGTCTGTATGTTGTAATAACAGGAAATGGCCACAAGGTGGCACTACTTTTCCATGCCCAACCCAGGTCAGTGGGGAGGCCAGAGCTTTAGGAGTGCGGGCTTTGGGTGGTCCATGTCCTTGGAGCACGCCCCACAGACCACAAAGGCTTGTGTCTCATTCCTCCTCCTGTTTCACCCTTGACCCGCAGGTACTCAGAAAGCCCTGGGAAACTGCTATGCTGCATTCCTGTCCTTTGGAAGTTAGGGGGCTTGAAGCTAAGGGGCTGCAGGTGAGCCTGTGCAGGCCATATGAAAGTCTGAAGTGCTTTTCCCCCCGATCGTGCGGAAGTGAAAATTACTCCGTCGTATCTGACTTTTTGCAACGTCCGTGGCATTCTCTAGGCTGGGATACTGGAATGAATAGCCTTTCCCTTTTCCAAGGGATCTTCCCAACCCAGGCATTAAACCCAGGTCTCCCAGGTTGCAGGCGGATTCATTACCACTTGAGCCACAAGGGAAGCCCATTTCTAGGGTAAGTGTTTGTTATTTAAGGCCCCACAGGAGAAGGCAGTGGCACCCCACTCCAGTACTCTTGCCTGGAAAATCCATGGACAGAGGAGCCTGGTAGGCTGCAGTCCATGGGGTCGCTAAGAGTTGGACACGACTGAGCGACTTCACTTTCACTTTTCACTTTCATGCATTGGAGAAGGAAATGGCAACCCACTCCAGTGTTCTTGCCTGGAGAATCCCAGGGACGGGGGAGCCTGGTGGGCTGCCTTTTATGGGGTCGCACAGAGTCGGACACGACGGCAGCGACTT
The DNA here is from genome assembly GCF_027580195.1 of Bos mutus. Lineage (NCBI taxonomy): Eukaryota > Metazoa > Chordata > Mammalia > Artiodactyla > Bovidae > Bos > Bos mutus. The sequence goes on from NC_091638.1 coordinate 54,462,969, forward strand.
AGCAGCAGCAGCCCTTTGATTGTGCAGTGCCTTGAAGCACCAGTTTGTACGTTGTAATAACAGGAAATGGCCACAAGGCGGCACTACTTTTCCATGCCCAACCCAGGTCAGTGGGGAGACCGGGGACTTTGGGTGCCAACGTCTCTGGAACATGGAAACACAAACCCCAAAGGCCTGTGTCCTGTTCCTCCTCCTGCTTCACTGCTGACCTGCAGATATTCAGACACCCCTGCCAAACTGCCATGCTGCAGTCTTGTCCTTTGGAAGTTAGGGGGCTTGAAGCTAAGGGGCTGCAGGGAGCCTGTGGAGGCTTTTCTCCCGTTAATGCAGTATCTCTTGGGTCCTTTGGCTGAGATTAGCGTTCAGGGTAGGTCTCCTGGGTAAAACTGAGGCCCAGTCTGGAGGTGAGGAGGCACTAGAATTCTACTCCAGGGGAGGAGCGCTTATGCCAAAGCCTTACAGCAGCCTCGGACCAGGTGGGTCGGCCTGGGGCCAAGCCCGCTCAGGCATGGGGACAGCGACCCTCTTCACGCCGTTGTTTCTTGCCCTGGATTTTAGTAGTTACGGGCTGCACACGGCACAAGGCAGTTTCTCCCCTTCCTGCGGATTCCCTCCGTGGTAATTCCGGATTTTCTGCCTCCAGAGGCGTGACATGCAGCCTGCAGAGATCTCAGTCATCGCAGTGAGGGGTGTGAATGCTCATTCCAGTCATGGTCACAGGCGCTTTGAGGTGCTCCTCCGTGAGGGTGAGTAAGGCCCTCTGCCCGCAAATGGGTGTAACTGGAGAGGGCAGGCTTTATCAGCCCGTCCAGAGCGCAGGGTATATATGCAGGGGACACAGCCCAGCCCTGAAGGTCCAGGCCTGGCGCTCTGAGTCGCAGAGCTCTGCAGGTGCCTGGCAGCTGCGTGCGGCTCGGCAGGCCCCCGGCCACCTGGCCTGCATCTGTGCTCTTCCAGGACAACTATCGTGAAAAGCTCGGTTTTAGGTGGGTTAGGAAAATGCAGGGAGAGTTATAAGCAATACGTGTTTATTTAATTACTCTGCAAACAAACCGCATAAAAGGCGCGTAAAAACGACCAAAGTATCTTAAAACCACCACCTTCGGGTCTTTTCGGTTTTTCCCTCAGAACAAGTGTGTGTTCAGCTGGACGGTAAGTCACAAACCATATCAGCTCACGTCGAGGCAGATGATGACCCTGTTGTGTCTGGGGCCCCAAGGGGGCGCGGGGCCTCTTCCTCGCCGTCCGGGCTGCTGGCCCAGGGTCTGCGCGGGCGGAGAAGCGGGCCCGTGTGCTCACTGGTCGTTCTGCTGGCCCTCCGTGACAGACGTGGACACGGGTCCCTGGCCCTTGTTGACGTCGCTGATGCACACCCACTGCCCGTCGACCGACTCCTTCCACAGGGTCACCTGCAAGCAGAGGGCGGCACCCACTGGAGGCGGCACACCACCCTCCTCGCCCGCGTCTCCAGGAGGGGCGCACACCCACCTCCTCAGAGAGCACCGCTCCCCATCAAGGGCTAAACCGAGCACTTACGTCCTGGTGATTTCAGTGGAGGAACCAAGGTAAGTAAAGGAATAAACACACACAGAGGAAGACAGGGGTGGGGAGAGTGATGTCAAGAAGAGGATGACTCCAGCTGCTCCTGGCTTCATCTCCCTCAGATGAAGAACTGAGAACTTTTCATGGACATGATGTGCCTGAACAAATCCTACACCACAGCACTGAGGCTCAAGTGCCCCTCCAGCCAAGACAGCCTGACTCCATGACACGGTAAGAGGTGTGGCCAATGTCTAGCCCAGGGCCCCTTTCCAGGGCTGGCAGAGCACCACGCAGAGAGGCTTCTCCTGAGGCTCTGCACTGGAGTGAGAAGAGAGCCCTCTGCTTGCAAAGAAGTTATACTTTGCAGATCGGCTACTCTGGTTTGGCTCCACAGAGATGAGGCTCTGCTGCTGAGACACTAGCTGTGCAGGGTAAGGCCCACCACAGCCAGCACCGGATCTTGGGGCAGGAGTCTGTTCCTACAGGGAACGTGGACACACTGAAGGCTAGAGATGAGGTCACAAATAAGTCATTAGTAACCTACAGCACTACTTGCCTGATGGCTCAGTGAGTAAAGAATCTGCCTGCAATGCAGGAGATGCAACTTCGATCCCTGGGTGAGGAAAATCCCCTGGAGAAGGAAATGGCAACCCACTCCAGTATTCTTGCCTGGAAAATGCCATGGTCAGAGGAGCGTGGCAGGCTATATAGTCCATGGGTTCACAAAGAGCTGGACATGACTTAGTAGGTAAGAAACCTTGGAGCTGCTTCCCAGGCCAGGGACCACTTCCGACCACCCAGACAAACTACACTGGCACTGTGTAGAAAAAAGCGAGTAGCCTCACGTACCAAGAAGTGCACACTCTTGCTCGGAAGCTCACCAAAGGGAGAGCCAAGCATCCTTTGGACCCTGTCCTGCTGCAATGCCAGGACAGGGACGTTGCAGGGTGAGCTGGGGGAAGGAGCAGGTAGGCAGTGCTATCCACATGCTCTAGAACTGTGCCACAAGGAAGTGCTTCAACAGAAAAAAGGTTTAAATAGAAAGTACTATGTTGAGAGGCTCCCAGGTACAGAATCTGAAGTAATGAGTGCTAGAATTGAACCCAAATGTTACCAGATATAGCACAGAAATACATGGTCTAATACATAGTTAAAGGAGAAAAGAAACAGGAAATTCAGGAAGAATCCCTCGCAATTAATAAAAAGGGCAATAGTAACCTAATGTAAAAAAAACAATCTCAAGAGTATCCTAGGCGGGTAAATCAGGAGGTTGGGATTCACACAAACTTCTATTAATAAAACAAATCATCAAAAAGACCCTATCGTAGCTCAGCAGATCTCTACTGAACACTGCCCCTCAGCTAACCAGGTAAAGAGCTGGAGAAGGAACAGGTGTGTGCATGGAGAGGTGCCCAGCACAGTGTTCTGAAACTGACACGACACTGTAAATCGACAATACTCCCCGATAAAATGAAGAGGAAAAAAGGAAAACCTGAGACTGCTGTCTACTGTGCTGCGATGAGGGCTCTGGAACCGGGGCTAACGTCCATCCCTGGAGCCTGAGCTGGCCGGGAAACAAGGCTGGAGAGTGCAGGGGTGCAGAAGCTGGCAGGGAGGGACCCGCGACGATGCCCTCCTGGACCTGGAGTCCCTGGCGCCTCTGGAAGGCACCACAGTCACAGGCTTGGTGGGTGATGAGGAGGATACACACGCCCCATGCACCCGAGAGGGAGAGATTTGAAAAGCCCACGAATCCACAGGCCTGGCTTCTGTGGAGGGCTCCCCCACCTACACGGGCAGCACCTGTGCACTGCGGCTTCCGGGTTTGAGTCTATTCGTGTGAAGGGTAAGGAAGGAGACAGGAAGCCTGGGGTGTTGGTTCTGCACCCTCCAGTCTCAGTGAGAACCCAGGAACCCGCTGTTCCCTGCGGTGTGGAGGCCGCATTAACCACAGTCAGGCAGAAGAAACGCTGCCGCCCTGTGGCCATTGCCCAAAACAGCACTAAAACCGCCGCTTCAGGGCTCTCAGACTCGCCAGGCCTGTTGGGTTGTAAAAGGCACCCGCCTTTAAGAAACATGCTCTGGCATCTCATGGATAAGAATCTGAAACAGAGGCCGCTTTCCCAAAGCAAGTTGCAGAGATACATTTTCCTCACACGGCTTTCAACAGTAGTAGCTAAACACATACTCTAAATCCCCAATTAGTAGAAAGAATCAACAGGAAACTGAAAGACTCAGTCCCAGCAGGAGCCTGGAAAGAAGGAACCTCCTAGTCTGTTGGTGGAAGTGTAACCTGGTAGACCTACTACGCAAAACATGATGGAGGTTGGTGAAAAACTGAGAAGGCAGCACAGTCAAGTGAGAAAGAGCCCTTCGCATACAGGGCCTGCAGACAACCGAACTCAAAAGATAACTGTACCCCCAACTCCTCCGCATCATTTATAAACAGGAAAATGATAAATACCAAAGACAGATGAACTGGTAAAAATCGTGGTACAGATATAATGAAATTACTTCCTCATCCATGGAAACAAAGGAAAAATGTTCATTGCAGCTATGTGGATGGACCCAGAGGATCCCACGAACCATCTAATACAGAAACAGACAGACAAATATTTCGTGATTTTCATAACATGTGTGATCTAAATAGTGTGAAATGTGAACTTCAAAGAGAAACAGGCTCAGTGAGGGAGAAAGAAAACGAAAGGAAGTATAGTACAGTACAGTGGGCGGGTACGTGAAAAGGTTGGGATTCACATACATAAACTATTAGATTCTCTAATCAACAAGAACCCACCGTAGGCAGCAAGAGAACGCCAGTGAACACGGTGCCCCAAGCTATCCCGCTGAAGACCCTGAGAAACCGCAGGTTGTGCGTGTGTACAGGTGACGAGCACCCAGTATTCTGAAGCTGACACGACACCGTACACCAAGGATACTTCCAGATAAAGAGGGAAAAAGGGAAACCTAAAAGAGTATTACCTAGCGTGTTTCGATGAGGCTTCTGAAACAGGGGCTAATGTCCATTCCTAAAGCCTGAGCTGGCTGGGAAACAAGGCTGGAGTGTCCAGGGCTGAAGGAGCTGCGGGGGAGGGACCAGCAATGGCCCACTCCTGGACCTGCGTGCCTGTTCCCTCCGGAAGACCGCACTATCATCAGACACGGGTGGGTCACGCAGAGGCTAAAGCACACCCAGCTCACCCAAGAGCTGAGTCCTCTGGGCCCGACAGGTATGAAAAGAGCCCGAGTCTCCACAGACGGCTTCCATGGAGGGCTCCCCTCCTCTAGCCTCAGTCCAGGGGCCCAACCCCACGTATGTCGGGCACCAGGGCTGAGGTTTCCCGGGTCGGCACCTCTTGGAGTGAGGGGTAAGGGGAAGGGAGGAGACAGGAACCCTGGGGTGTCTATGCCGCACCCTTCAGTCTCCTGGCAGCCCAGGAACATGTCGTCCCCCAGGGTTCTGGAGGCTGGAGTGACTACAGCCAGGCAAAGAAACCTGCCACCTTGTGGCCACGTCCCCAAAGAATTCATTAAAACCGTGGTTTCAGGGCAGTTCAAATTGACCAGGCCCTTGGAGCTGTTAAAGACAGTTACCTTCAAGAAATATTGCCCTAGTATCTCATGGATAAAGAATTCCTAACGACCCATTTTCCAGAAGTGGGTTGCAGAGAAAGATTTTCCTCCACTGCTGTCAACCTTAGTACAGAAAGACATGGTCTGCATTCCCAACTGGCAGAAAGAAGTCACCCCAAACACCAACCTGGAATCCCATCACACCCACAGAAGGACAATCCTTACAGTGTGAAAGGCAACCCCAGAGAGCACCTGGGAGGAAGGGAACCTGCCTACTCTGTCCGGGGGAACGGAACTGGTAGACCTACTCGGCAGAGCACTATGGAGGCTGGTCAAAAATTCAGAAAGAGATCTACTACAGTCAACTCGGAAAAAGACCTGCTGTCACAGGGCCTGTAGACACCAAATACGAAAAGATTTCCTGCACTCCAGTGTTCACTGCACCATTATTTACAAACAGAAAAGCGACAAATACTGATGACAGACGAACCAGTAAAAAATAAACGTAGTGCAGGCGTACACTGGAGTACCGACTCATCTGTAGGAACAAAGGAGTAATGCCAGTTGCAACAGTGTGGATAAACCCAGAGACGATCCCAAGAACGATCTAATCCAGACAGAGACACACAGATATCTTACGATTTCAGCAATAGGTGGACTCTGAACACTGTTACAGGTGAACTTGAAAGAGCGTGTCAGTGAAGAAGAAAGAAGAACGAGGAGGTGTTAGTGCAGGGTATGGTGGGCAGATAAATGAGAGGGCTGGGATTCACATATATAAACTCCCATCACTGAGAGAGATGATCAGCAAGACTCTACTGCAGCGCAGAGAGAACCCCAGTGAACCTGTGTCCTAAGCTATCCAGGTAAAGAATTCAAGAGGAGGGATGTGCATAAGCATAGGTGACCAGCACCCAGCATTCTGAAACTGACACGACACTGTAAATCAACAACACGTCCAGATAAAATAGAGGAGAAAAGAAAAACCTCAGAGAGTATTATCTACTGTGTCGCGATGAGGCCTCTGAAGCCCGGGGTAAAGTCCATCCCTGGAGCCCGAGCTGGCTGGGAACCAAGGCTGGGGTGGCGGGGGGCCAAGGGAGCTGGGAGGGAGGGGCCGGCAACGATGCCATCTTGGACCTGAGTGGTCCCTCTGGAAGGCACGGCATCACCAGATGTGCGTGGGACATGCAGAGCGTTAAGCGCACTGAGTGTGCCGAGAAGAGGTGAGTCCTTGGGGCGGGAAGAGGTCTTGGTGGAGGGCTTCCCATCTCTAGTGTCTGTCCAGAGACTCAACCCCACCCACGTCAGTCAGCCACCTGCGTGCTGGGGATCGGCAGGGGTTGGTATTTTGGGTGCTGAAGGGTGAGGAGGAGGAAGAAAGGAGGAGGAAGCCCTTCAGTGTGTGTGCTGGCGCATACTGTCCCCTTGACAGCCCGGGAATACGGCTTTTCCTGAGCTTCTGGAAGCTGCAGTAACCGCAGTTGGTCAGGAAGGGAGGTTGCTTCCTTGTTATCATTTTCTATAACAAGAACTTTAAATCCACTGCTTAAGGAAGGGTCATATTCCAAAGACATGTTTGCTTCTAAATGATACCTGCTGTCAATTAATGACTCTGGGTAGGTAATGTAATAACCATGAAAACAGGGCCCACTTTTAATAAGGAAATTTCAAAAGGTACATTTTACTCACACTGTGAAAAAAAAAAAAGATGTTCAACCTAATATCAGACATTTAAATCAAGGTGTGGAAATAACAAATACAGGAAGAGAGTTCAGAGAAAATGGAGCCCTTGTAAGATGCTGACAGCAGTGCAATTGGTAACAGCCTCTACAGAGAACAGAACGTGGTTCCTCAGAGTCAAGACAGACCCACTGCTGGGCCGTTTCAGGCTCTGGCGAATAGGCACGTGCATGACTACTGCCTCATCTGTGCAACGGCCTCCCAGGGACAGAGAATACGCTCCTGGTTGCCAAGATGGATGGGGTCTACAGGAGCGATGGATAGGGATTTAGCATTAGCAGATGGAAGCTATTATACACAGAATGGATTAACAACAAGGTCCTACCACAGAACCGAGGGAACTACATTCAGTATTTTGTAACAAACCACCATGGAAAGGAACATGAAAGAAACATGTGTAACTGAACGACTCTGCTGTGCAGCAGAGATTAATACAACATTGCAAATCAGCTATATGCCTCAATTCACAACAGCAACAACACAGACACCACGCTAAGTGAAACAAGCCACTCACAACATCAAATCCTTTATAACTCTACTTCTAGGAGGTGCCTAAATGCTCCATTCATAGAGACAGAGAGCAAAATGAGGGCTGCTAGGTGCTGGTGCAGAGGTGGGGGGTCTGAATACCACAGAGGATGAGATGGTTGGAAAGTATCACCGACTCGATGGACATGAGTTTGAGTGCGCTCCGGCAGTCGGTGATGGACAGGGAGGCCTGGCATGCTGCAGTCCACGGGGTCACAAGGAGTTGGACGCGACTGAGTGACTGAACTGACCTTATTGTCTCCACCAGAGACCGCCAGGATGTTGGCTGTGATGGACCAGCTGACATGCCACACAACGTCGTTGAACTTGTGCAGCAGTTTGGGAGACCACGTGTTGCCCGAGGCATCGTCACAGGTCCAGACGAACACCCGACCGTCCTGGGAAAAGAAGGCTCGAGTCAGGAGGTGGGGGCGGCAGGCCTCCCCGGTGACGTCTTCTCCATCTGCATCTGTGCTAGGCCTTTTCAGGGACAGGGGGAGGGAACCAGGGCAAACCACAGCCAAAGACCTCCTGGCTGTTTCCAGCTTTGACAACCGATTTCCAGCCCGGCACCCTTGCCTGTATCCCTTCAGCCCAGGAACACGCCTCAGGCTGGGCAGGAGTCTCCCGGGTCCCTTTCCTCATACCGGTTCCAGGGATGGACTTTGTCAACACTGCTGTTTCTCAAATGTTCCCTGGGACTTTCCCACATGTGCCAAGTCACCTCCTGGTTTTGGTTTCCAGTAGCCCTGTACTTTCTCAACGGAATGGGTATAGGTGTTTAAAAAGCCAAGCTCAGAGAATGAGAAGTGACCAAAAAACCACACAGAAATACACACACACAACAAACCAAAACAAAACCATCTTTTACATCATTTGAACCTCTTATACCTGGTCCTCTCAAATTTAGGACCAAGTAGAACAGGCTCGGAGGAGGGCACGGCAAACCCACTGCAGCCTTCTTGCCCGGAGAATTCCATGGACAGAGGAGCCTGGCACATTGCAGTCTACAGGTCACACCAGAGGACACAAGTGAAGCGACTTAGAACACGTGCACGCACAAGAACAGGCTCCAGTGATGTAAAAGGCCTGGCTTAACTCGCATCTTTGGTCAAAGTGTTAGTCACTTCAGTCCTGACTCTGCGACTCCATGGACTGCAACCTGCCAGGCTCCTCTGTCCATGGGATTCTCCAGGTAAAAAGACTGGAGTGGGTTGCCATGCCATTTTCCAAGGCATCTTCCTGACCCAGGGATCAAACTCAGGGTCTCTCGTATTGCAGGCTGATTCTTTACCATCTGAGCCACCAGGGAAGCCCCCTCATCTTAGATGAGTGAAGTGAAAGTCGCTCAGTTGTGTTTAATTTTTTTGTGACCCCATGGACTCTACAGTCCATGGAATTCTCCAGGCCAGAATACTGGAGTGGGTAGCCTTTCCCTTCTCCAGCGGATCTTCCCAACCCAGGGATCAAACCCAGGTCTCCCGCATTGCAGGTGGATTCTTTATCAGCTGAGCTATCAAGGAAGCCTCATCTTGGGTGGTTGCATATAATTAAAGGCTTGTCCTGGGTCTTTTCTGTCTGGGAAGCATGAGCAAGGAGATGAGCCCAAGGTCTTAGGATTTCCCACTGATCCTAGTCCTTGCTTGGGAACACTCTTAATGCCCAGGTAGCTCCAATCCCTTTCCATAAAAGGGTCAGGAGGGGAACTAGTCCTGAGTCTGGTCTTGCTCTTGGCTGAGTGGAAGAAAGCCACTGTGGCTTCTGGTCAAGACCTCACTGGGAGGCGAGCGGGCTCCAGAAGCGCTTACCTGCAGTGGTCCACAGGGGCCAGCCTCCTGCCCCTCCAAGCACTTTCCCCAGGGGACTGTGAGGGCCGATGGGGCTGCCCGAGATTAACTAAGGTGGGCCGCCTGCATGGCTCTGAGCTGACCTGAGAGCAGCTGGCGATGGTGCTGGTAGGCAGGCCGATGGAGGGGGCCCAGGCCACATCTCGAACCCAGTCACTGTGGGCTTCCAGCTTCTGCTCTTCCTTCCACTGGCCGTCCTCCTCCTCCCTAGCAGGGGAGACGGGAGGGAGAATCCAGCAGGCAGAGTCCAGGCACCATTCCCTCACCTCCCTTCCTCCCCCGCCCCAAAGGCTCCACAGGGGTGGAGAAGCTACTCCATCTTTCTGATAGCATTTGTTGAGCCAAATAACAGCAGTTAGGAAGAGTCAAAGCGCCCGAGGAAAGGGCAAGATTTTGACTTTTTTTTAAAATAAAGGATGTCCTCTGACAGACTGAAGATAGTATTCAATGGGCAGAAGGGGAAAAGGTGATTCTGTTTCTGGTGAACTGAGGTTGAGTCACGGTGGACAGTAGACAGGGTAGAAGATTCCCCTTAAAAAGGTCACCAACTCCACTTACTTCCACAGTTTGATGAGGTTGTCACAGCCGCCTGACGCAAACTTCTTGATGTAGTTGGGCTTCTGCCCGGATGGCTGGTCTATGAGGCTTCCGGGTACGACAGCAGGGGCCCAGCTGACAGCATTGCAGCCGATCTGCAGGGAGAGGGTCTCGTGCTGACTCTGCCCCTTGGCCCAGCGACAGGACACTGCTTCTGCAGACCCAAGGCTGGTGATCATCTCCTCTCCAATTCTCAGGACTGGATTATGCAGGACAGCTCTTTTAATGAACTAAGGATTAGCCACCCAGAACTCTGCTTCAAGGATTCCTTACAGTGCACGTCTTTCTCAGCAACATGCATTTAAAGTAGGAAGCAGGGGCTCTCAGGAATTTAAAAGACAGAACATATTCCAAATATACGAAGGGAGGGCACAGATTTCAGAAAACCACACAAAGTAAATACATGGATTCATCAATCACTCTGAAGTACTCCTGCAGTCACTCCCAGGTCAAAAAATAAAATGACCATTTGCCCAAGAAGCCCTGTCGTTCGTGTCCTACTTGAATCACAGCTCCTCTTCCCCGTAAGTAAACATTATTCTGATTTCTATTTATTTTAGCACATTCATCACCCAAACGCGCATTCCGAGGCACCAGTGTAGTTGTGCCATTAAAAATACATATTTGAATTGCAGTATCTCTTTTTTATTGAAATGTAGTTGATTTGCAAGACTTGTGTTAGTTTCAGGTGTAGCAAAGGGATAGTTACATATGTTTTTTCAGATTTTTGTCCATTTTAAGTTATTAATATTACAAGATACTGAATAGAGTTCCCTGTGCTATACAGTAATTCCTTGTTGGCTATTATTTTTATATAGCAGTGGGTACGTTAATCACAAATTCCTAATCTATCCTCGCCCTTTTTCCCTTTGGTAACCATAAGTTTGTTTTCCTTTTTTGGGTCACGCTGTGCTGCATACGGGATCTTAGTTCCCCAACCAGGGATCACACCCACGCCCCCTGCACTGGGAGCACAGTCTTAACCAACGGGCCACCAGGGAAGTCCCGTAAGTCTGCTTTCTATGTCTGTGAGGCTGTTTTACATCGATCTTTAAGATTCCACATATAAGAGATATCATATGGTGTTTGTCTTTCTCTGACTTTATTTTTATAATAACCTCTAGGTCCATCCATGTTGCCGCAGATGGCATCATTTTGTTCTCCGTATGGCTGAGTAATATCCCACTGTATGTGTGTGTATATGTGCGTGCCGCATCATCTTCATCCGTTCCTCTCTTTACGGACATTGACGCTGTTTCCACGTCTCGGCTAATACAGTGCTGCTATGAGCAATGAGGTGCGTGTATCTTTTCAGAGGACAGTTCTCACTTTTTCTGGATACATGCCCAGGAATGGGACATATATCCCCCACACAGTAGCTCTAGTCTTAGTTTTAAAAGAGTCTCCACACTGTTTTCCATACTGGCTGCATCAATTTGTATTCCCATCAACAGTGCAGGATGCTTCTCTCCTTTTCTCCACATCCTCCCTAGCATTTATTTTTTTTGTAGACTTTTTGATGATTATTCTGACCAGTGTGAGTAAAAACATTTTTTTGATGTTTCTTGCATCTCTCATTTATGGATTCTCCCTATGATCTTACTGATCAGATTCAGGTTCGTTTCCTTTTGCCAGGACTACAGAGTATGGTGTACTCCTTCAGCAGGAGGCACACGACCTCAGACTCTCTCTCTCTCTGTGTTATTACGACGTCAATAATTTATGCCTCTTTTAACTCACTGGGCATTCCAAAATGGCGATACTGTCATTCTATCCTTTGTCATTTATTACATGGAATACTCCACACAGGGGCTATTTCATTCATTAATATTTGCTTCCCCCCAGGGGTACAGATCAGGTAGGAAAGGCAGCATAAACACTTAATCCCTTCTGAACCAGTTTCTTGTTATTCTTCAAAGATGACTGATTCTTTTTTATTAAATAACTATCAGGATGAAGGCATGGATTTAAGCATATTTGATGGCTTTTGGTTCATTGCAATCATTCTCACTTTTTACACTCAAACTGCCCATCTTCGGCACTTTGAGCCTGTTCAAGGTGGCTCCTTTGACATAACCTTAGTATGTCTAAGTATGTCACTGATTTCTTTTCTATCTGGCATAACAAGATGTTTGTTCCTTTCCTGCCTCAAAACCTGGGATTGGCCATTTCCAGAAGAGCTCTGGATTCTTTCAGTGAGAAACTAATTCAAGTGTACTACTGGTGCTAAGGATGTTCACTGACAGATGATTATTCATTTTATTTCATTTGACACACAGCAGGATGGTCTCAGAATAATGCCATCAACATGATACCTAGTAGTATTTGTATCAGTCCATGGGGTCGCCAAGAGTCAGACACGACTCAGCAACGTAACAACTCCATTCTCCCACTGTTTTGTTTTTTGGTGAGAGGGTGTTTTTGTGTGGATGGTACCAACATGAAGAAGTCTAGATCTCCAGTTGCTTGTGCTGCACACCATTTTTAAATAGTTATACTCTATCTATCTTAGCCGAGCACATGACCAGGACTCATTCAGTTTAATACTGAATGGTCTTCACAACTAACTGTATATTTATATGGATGTCTTTCTAGCCATTTTTGTTGTCTAAAACTTATTCTCTCTAGTAGATACCTCAGGAAGGGCTTATGGAAACAACAGTCCCTGAGTTTTTGCATACTGATAACACTTTGCATTCCTTACACTCCAACCTGTAAAGACAGCTTTGAGATCTAACTGCTGTTAACAGCACATAAACTGCACAAGCTGATTAACTTTGACATCAGCATATCCTGTAAAGCCATCACTACAATCAAGATATCAAATGAATTCAAAGTGCTGAAAGGAAAAACCCTTCCAACCAAGAATACTCTACCTTGCAAAGTTACTGTTCAGAAGTAAAGGAAAGACAGTTTTCCACACAAGCAAAAGTGAAAGGATTTCATCACCACTAAACCAGCCTTACAAGAAATGTTAAAGGGACTTTTTTAAGCTGAAAAGAAAGGGTGCTAATTAGTAACAAGAAAACATATAAAAGTATAAGTCTTCCATGTTTTATGCTCATAATATAAAAATATATTAAAGGTAGTAGATTAATTGCTTATGATGCTATTATGAAGGTTAAAAAAGTAATAAAAATCTGTGACTACAGTAATTAAAAGGATACACAAAATAAAAAGATGTAAAATGTGACATCAAACAAAAAGTGGGTGGGGGAGGGTAAAAATATAGAGCTTTAGAATGGGAACAAATTTAAGTTATCAACTTAAAATGGGCTGTTATTAATATGAGCTGTTCTATGCAAACTCCATAGTAATGACAAAGCAAAAATGTATAGAGCAGATACACAAGAGACAATGACAGAGGAACCTGAACCTGAGAGTGACGGCGTTAGTCACTCAGTCGTGTCCGACTCCTTGTGACCCCGTGGACTGCAGCCCACCAGGCTGCTCTGTTCACGGAATTCTCCAGGCCAGAAAACTGGAGTGGGTAGCCATTCCCTTGTCCAGGGGATCTTCCTGACCCGATCAAACCTGCGTCTCCTGCACTGCAGGGGGATTCTGTACTGTCCGAGTCATCATGGAAGCCCAAGGATAAAGGTCATCAAACTACAAAGTAAGAGAGCTAAAGAAGTAGAAAAGCCACAAAAAACAGTAACACAGCATGAAGTACATACCCATCAATAATTACTTTAAATGTAAGTGGACTAAATTCTCCAACTAGACATGGAAGGATGGCTGACAGGAGAAAAAAACAAGATCATCTGTATGCTGCCTGTAAGAGGCTCACTCCAGACTGAAGGACACACACAGCCTGAAAAAGAAGGGATGGAAAAAGATGTTCCATGCGAATGGAAACCAAGAGAGCTGACTTTAATACAGAGCCCGCACTAAAAGACAAAGAAGGGCATTAGATAATGACAAAGGAGACAATCCAAAAAGAGGATGTAACATTTGTAAACATTTACGCACTCAACATAGGAGAACCAAAATACATAAAGCAAATATTAACAGACTTGAAGGGAGACATAGGCAGTATTACAGTAACAGTAGGGTTATGTCAATGGCAGATCATCCAGAAAATGGCCTTATGGGACACATTAGACCAGAGGAACTTTACAGAGATATAGAGAATGTTCCACCCAAAGCAGCAGAATACAGGCATGTCTCACTTTACTGTATCTTGTTTCAAGTTGAGTTCTTCACAAACTGAAGGCTGTGGCAACCCTAAGTCGAGCAATTCAACTGGCACCATTTTCCCAATAGCATTTACTCACTTCCCATCTATGTGTCACACTTTGGTAACTTTGCAATATTTCAAACTTTTTCATTATTACACTGGTCTTGGTGATCTGTGCTGAGTGATCTTTGATGTTACTAACGCTAATGTTATTTATGACTTGCTAAAGGCTCATATGATGGTTAGTTTTTTTAGCAGTAAAGTGTTTTTTAAAGTATGTACATTGTTTTAGACATAATGCTATTATTGCATACTTCAGAGAAGGCAATGGCACCCCACTCCAGTACTCTTGCCTGGAAAATCCCATGGATGGAGGAGCCTGGTAGGCTGCAGTCCAGGGGGTCGCTAAGAGTTGGACATGACTGAGCGACTTCTCTTTCACTTTTCCCTTTCATGCATTGGAGAAGGAAATGGCAACCCACTCCAGTGTTCTTGCCTGGAGAATCCCAGGGACGGGGGAGCCTGGTGGGCTGCCGTCTATGGGGTCGCACAGAGTCGGACTGAAGTGACTTAGCAGTAGCAGCAGACTAGTACAGTTTACATATAACTTTTATGTGCACTGGGAATCCAAAAATTCAGGCGACTCCTTTTATTGTGTTATTTGCTTTATTGTGGTGGTCTGGGACCAAACCCACACTATCTCTGTGGGACAGTCTTCTCAAGTGCACATGAAACATTATCCAGGACAGATCTTATGTTAGGCCACAAAAAGGTCTTCATAAATTTAAGATGACTGAGTTACTGGTTCCAAATAGGAAAAGGAGTACATCAAGGCTGTATATTGTCACCTTGTTTATTTAACTTATATGCAGAGTACATCATGAGAAACACTGGGCTGGAAGAAAGACAAGCTGGAATCAAGACTGCTGGGAGAAATATCAATAACCTCAGATATGCAGATGACACCACCCTTATGGCAGAAAGTGAAGAGGAACTCAAAAGCCTCTTGATGAAGGTCAAAGTGGAGAGTGAAAAAGTTGGCTTAAAGCTCAACATTCAGAAAATGAAGATCATGGCATCCAGTCCCACCACTTCATGGGAAATACATGGGGAACAGTGGAAACAGTGTCAGACTTTATTTTTGGGGGCTCCAAAATCACTGTAGATGGTGACTGCAGCCATGAAATTAAAAGACGCTTACTCCTTGGAAGGAAAGTTATGACCAACCTAGATAGCATATTCAAAAGCAGAGACATTACTTTGCCAACAAAGGTCCGTCTAAGTCAAGGCTATGGTTTTTCCTGTGGTCATGTATGGATATGAGAGTTGGACTGTGAAGAAGGCTGAGCGCCGAAGAATTGATGCTTTTGAACTGTGGTGTTGGAGAAGACTCTTGAGAGTCCCTTGGACTGCAAGGAGATCCAACCAGTCCATTCTGAAGGAGATCAGCCCTGGGATTTCTTTGGAAGGAATGATGTTAAAGCTGAAACTCCAGTACTTTGGCCACCTCATGTGAAGAGTTGACTCATTGGAAAAGACTCTGATGCTGGGAGGGATTGGGGGCAGGAGAAGGGGACAACAGAGGATGAGATGGCTGGATGGCATCACTGACTCGATGGATGTGAGTCTGAGTGAACTCTGGGAGTTGGTGACGGACAGGGGGGCCTGGGTGCTGCGATTCATGGGGTCGCAAAGAGTCAGACACGACTGAGCGACTGATCTGATCTGAAGTCCAGGAGTCTCTGGTGGAGGCGTCGGTTGACAGTGGCCTGCCACGGGGCTAGGGGCACTGAATACAACTGTGCGGGCATAAGTCCTTTTGAAGGAGGTTGCCATTATCACCACTGTTTGCCACCATAGTTTGGCCTCAGTCCAAACAACAGGGAGGGAACACAGCCCCGCCCATCAACAGAGAACAGGATTAAAGATCTACTGACACAGGAGGGCCAACAGGAGCTACTCCACGTTCTTCCACGTTCAAGGTCAGGAGGAGCGGCCATGAGGAGATACTCCTCATCCAAGGTAAGGAGCAGTGGCTGCGCTTTGCTGGAGCAGCCGTGAAGAGATACCCCACGTCCAGGGTAAGAGAAACCCAAGTAAGACGGTAGGTGTTGCGAGAGGGCATAAGAGCACAGACACACCGAAACCATAATCACAGAAAACTAGCCAATCTGATCACACGGACCACAGCCTTGTCTAACTCAATGAAACTAAGCCATGCCCATGGGGCCACCCAAGACGGGAGGGTCATGGTGGAGAGGTCTGACAGAATGTGGTCCACTGGAGAAGGGAATTGAAAACTACTTCAGTATTCTTGCCTTGGGAACCCCATGAATAGTATGAAAAGGCAAAATGATAGGATACTGAAAGAGGACCTCCCCAGGTCAGTAGGTGCCCAATATGCTACTGGAGGTCAGTGGAGAAATAACTCCAGAAAGAATGAAGCAATGGAGCCAAAGCAAAAACAATACCTAGTTGTGGATGTGACTGGTGATAGAAGCAAGGTCCGATGCTGTAAAGAGCAATATTGTATAGGAACCAGGAATGTTAGGTCCACGAATCAAGGCAAATTGGAAGTGGTCAAACAGGAGATGGCAAGAGTGAATGTCGACATTCTAGGAATCAGTGAACTAAAATGGACTGGAATGGGTTAATTTAACTCAGATGACCATTATATCTACTACTGCGGGCAGGAATCCCTTAGAAGAAATGGAGTAGTCATCATGGTCAACAAGAGAGTCTGAAATGCAGTACTTGGAAGCAATCTCAAAAACGACAGAATGATCTCTGTTTCCAAGGCAAAACCATTTAATATCACAGTAATCCAAGCCTATGTCCCAACCAGTAATGCTGAAGAAGCTGAAGTTGAACAGCTCTATGAAGACCTACAAGACCTTTTAGAATGAACACCCAAAAAAGATGTCCTTTTCATTATAGGGGACTGGAATGCAAAAGTAGGAAGTCAAGAAACACCTGGGGTAACAGGCAAATTTGGCCTTGGAGTACAGAATGAAGCAGGGCAAAGGCTAATAGAGTTTTGCCAAGAGAACACACTGGTCATAGCAAACACCCTCTTCCAACAACATAAGAGAAGACTCTACACATGGACATCACCAGATGGTCAACACTGAAATCAGACTGATTATATTCTTTGCAGCCAAAGATGGAGAAGCTCTATACAATCAGCAAAAACAAGACCGGGAGCTGACTGTGGCTCAGATCATGAACACCTTATTGCCAAATTTAGACTTAAATTGAAGAAAGTAGGGAAAACGAATAGACCATTCAGGTATGACCTAAATCAAATCCCTTATGATTATACAGTGGAAGTGAGAAATAGATTTAAGGGACTAGATTTGATAGACAGAGTGCCTGATGAACTATGGATGGAGGTTCATGACATTGTACAGGAGACAGGGATCAAGACCATCCCCATGGAAAAGAAATGCAAAAAAGCAAAATGGCTGTCTGAGGAGGCCTTGCAAATAGCTGTGAAAAGGAGAGAAGCGAAAAGCAAAGGAGAAAAGGAAAGATATAAGCATCTGAATGCAGAGTTCCAAAGAATAGCAAGAAGAGATAAGAAAGCCTTCCTCAGCGATCAATGCAAAGAAATAGAGGAAAACAACAGAATGGGAAAGACTAGAAATCTCTTCAAGAAAATTAGAGATACCAAGGGAACATTTCATGCAAAGATGGGCTCGATAAAGGACAGAAATGGTATGGATCTAACAGAAGCAGAAGATATTAAGAAGAGGTGGCAAGAATACACAGAAGAACTGTACAAAAAAGATCTTCACGACCCAGATAATCACGATGGTGTGATCACTGACCTAGAGCCAGACATTCTGGAATGGGAAGTCAAGTGGGCCTTAGAAAGCATCACTACGAACAAAGCTAGTGCAGGTGATGGAATTCCAGTTGAGCTATTCCAAATCCTGAAAGATGATGCTGTGAAAATGCTGCACTCAATATGCCAGCACATTTGGAAAACTCAGCAGTGGCCACAGGACTGGAAAAGGTCAGTTTTCATTCCAATCCCAAAGAAAGGCAATGCCAAAGAATGCTCAAACTACTGCACAATTGCACTCATCTCACACACTAGTAAAGTAATGCTCAAAATTCTCCAAGCCAGGCTTAAACAGTACATGAAATGAGAACTTCCAGATGTCCAAGCTGGATTTACAAAAGGCAGAGGAACCAGAGATCAAGTTGCCAACATCTGCTGGATCACAGAAAAAGCAAGAGAATTCCAGAAAAACCTCTGCTTTATTGACTACGCCAAAGCCTTTGACTGTGTGGATCACAACAAACTGGTAAATTCTTCAAGAGATGGGAATACCAGACCACCTTACCTGCCTCCTGAGAAATCTGTATGCAGGTCAAGAAGCAACAGTTGGAACCAGACATGGAACAATGGACTGTTCCAAATTTGGAAAGGAATACGTCAAGACTGTATATTGTCACCCTGCTTATTTAACTTATATGCAGAGTACATCATGCAAAATGCTGGGCTTGATGAAGTATAAGCTGGAATCAAGTTTGCCAGGAGAAATATCAATCACCTCAGATATGCAGATGACACCACCTTTATGGCAGAAAGCGAAGAGGAACTAAAGAGCCTCTTGATAAAAGTGTAAGAGGAGAGTGAAAAAGCTGGCCTAAAACTCAAAATTAAAAAAATGAAGATCATGGCATCCTGTTCCATCACTTCATGGCAAACTGATGGGGAAACAATGGGAACAGTGACAGACTGTCTTTTCTTGGGCTCCAAAATCACTGCAGATGGTAACTGCAAGCATGAGATTAAAAGACATGTGCTCCTTGGAAGAAAAGCTAGGACAAATCCAGACAGCATATTAAGAAGCAGAGACATTACTTTGCTGACAAAGGTCCGTCTAGTCAAAGCTATGGTTTTTCCAACAGTCATGTATGGATGTGAGAGTTGGACCATAAAGAAAACTGAGCACTGAAAAGTTGATGCTTTTGAACTGTGGTGTTGGAGAAGACTCTTGAGAGTCCCTTGGACTGCAAGGAGATCAAATCAGTCAATCCTAAAGGAGATCAGTCCTGACTATTCATTGGAAGAACTGATGCTGGAGTTCCAATGCTTTGGCCACCTGATGCGAAGAACTGACTCACTGGAAAGGACCCTGATGCTGGGAAAGATTGAAGGCGGGAGGAGAAGGGGACAAAAGAGGATGATATGGTTGGATGGCATCACCGACTCGATGGACATGAGTTTGAGCAACTTCCCGGAGCTGGTGAAGGGCAGGGAAGCCTGGCATGCTGCAGTCCATGGGGTCACAAAGAGCCAGACATTACTGAGCGACTGAACTGAAGTCCTATTAAGCATCTTTTCTGACTACAATGATATGAAACTAGAAATAACAAGGAGAAAACTGGAAAATCCACAAATACGTGAAGAATAGACAACATGCTACTGAACAGCCAGTGGATGAACAAAGATATTAAAAGAGCAGTAACAAAAGCACCATCGGAGAAATGGAAGCGGAAATACAACACACCAAACCCTGTGGAGTGCAGCAAAAGCGGCTTTAAGAGGGATGGTCACAGCAGTAAATACCTAAAGGAAAAAAGTCTCAAAAACCCCAAACTTTATACCTCAAGATAGCGGTAAAAGAACAACAAATGAAGACCAAAGTTAGTGGAAGGAAGGAAGGAACAAGAATCAGAGTAGATATAAATGAAGTAGAGGCTAAAAAGACAACAAAAAGATAAATGAAACTAAGAAGTGGTTCTTTGAAACTATAAATAAAACAGACAAACGTTTAGCTATACTCACCAAGAAAAAAAAGAGGGCTCAAATTTCATTTGATAAATGAAAGAGGGGTAACTGACACCACAGAAGTACAAAAGCTCATCAGAGTAACTAAGAAAAATAATAATGCAAACAAACGGCAGCAGAAGTAATGGATACATTCCTAGAAACACACTGCAAGACTGATTCACGAAGAAACAGAAAATAAAATTAGACCATTAACTATGAACACAGATGATAAAATCCTCAACAAAATAATCAGCAAACCAAGTTCAACAACATAATAAAGGATCACACACAGGATGAAGTGAGATTTATTCCAGGGATTCAAGGCTGGTTTAATAGCCAATCAGTACAGGTGTTTACACGAGGTTAACAAAATGAAGGAAGAAAAAAAAAATCACATAATCATCTCAATAGATGCAAAAGCAGCATCTGATAAAATTCAATACCCATTTATGACAAAACTCTCAACAAAATGGGTATGGAAGGCATGTCCCTCAACATAATAAAGGCCATACAGGACAAGCCTATAGCTAACATTATTCTCAATGGTGAAAAGCTGAAAGCTTTTCCTTTAAGATCAGGAAGAAGACAAAGATGCCCATGCTTGCCACTTTCATGCATCAAAGTATCAGAAGTCCCAGCGAGAGCAATCAGACAAGAAAAAGAAATAAAAGGCATCCAAATTGGAAAGGAAACAGTGGAACTGTCAGTATTTGGAAATGATATATTATATACAGAAAATCCTCAAGATCCACCAAAAAATTATTAGCAACAATAAAAGAATTTAGTAAAATTGAAGGATACAAAATCAATATACAAAAATCTCTTTACATTTCCATATACCAATAATGAACTATCAGAAAAGAAATTATGAAAACAATCCATTCACAGGTGCATCAAAAAGAATAAAATACCTAGGCACAAATTTAACCACTGAGGTGAAAGACTGGTACACTGAGAATAACGATGAGAGAAACACAGATGAAAGGTATCTGTGCAGATGGACTGAAGAACACTGCTGGAGCGTCAATTCTACTCAGCAATCTATGGATCTGATGCGATTCCTAGCAAAATTCCAATGCCATTTTTCACAGAAACAGAACAAACATCCTAAAATCTGTATGGAATCACAAAAGACCCCGCAATTCAAAAATGCAGTGATCAAAACAGTGTGCTCCGTCACTTCAGTCATGTCCAACTTCTTGTGACCCCACGGACTGTAGCCCAGCAGACTCCTCTGTCCATGGGATTCTCCAGGCAAGAACGCTGGAGTGGGCTGCCATTTCCCTCTCCAAAACAGTATGGTTCAGTTCAGTTCAGTTCAGTCGCTCAGTCGTGTCCGACTCTTTGCAACCCCATGAATTGCAGCACGCCAGGCCTCCCTGTCCATCACCAACTCCTGGAGTTCACCCAGACTCATGTCCATCGAGTCAGTGATGCCATCCAGCCATCTCATCCTCTGTTGTCCCCTTCTCCTCTTGCCCCCAATCCCTCCCAGCATCAGAGTCTTTTCCAATGAGTCAACTCTTCCCATGAGGTGGCCAAAGTACTGAAGTTTCAGCTTCAGCATCATTCCTTCCAAAAATATCCCACGGCTGATCTCCTTCAGAATGGACTGGTTGGATCTCCTTGCAGTCCAAGGGACTCTCAAGAGTCTTCTCCAACACCACAGTTCAAAAGCATCAATTCTTTGGCACTCAGCCTTCTTCACAGTCCAACTCTCACATCCATACATGACCACTGGAAAAACCATAGCCTTGACTAAACGGACCTTTGTTGGCAAAGTAATGTCTCTGCTTTTGAATATGCTATCTAGGTTGGTCATAACTTTCCTTCCAAGGAGTAAGCATCTTTTAATTTCATGGCTGCAGTCACTATCTGCAGTGATTTTGGAGCCCCAAAAAATAGTCTGACACTGTTTCCACTGTTTCCCCATCTATTTCCCATGAAGTGATGGTACTGGCATTAAAAACAGACAGACAGTACTTATAACACTGCTACTGTCTACATTTACTTATGTACCTGATACTTTCTACCCTTACTAAAATGTAAACTCCAAATAAATAAAACCCAACCAGACACATAGATCAATGGAGCAGAACAGAGAACCCAGAAATAAACCCATGCCTACGTGGGCAATTAATTTATGACAAAGAAGCCAGGACTATACAATGGGAAAAGGACAGTCTCTCCAATAGACAGTGTTGGGAAAAGTTGGCGGCCACGTCAGGATGGAACTGAACCACCACCTTACACCATACATAAAAATTACTTCAAAATGGATTAAAGAATGTGAGCCCTGAAGCTATAAAACGCGTAGAGAAAAACTCAAGCGCTAAGCTCCTTGACACTGATGTTGGTGTTGATTTTCTGCACCTGATTCCAAAAGCAAAGGCAACATAAGAAGATAGAAACAAGAGGGACTACATCAAACAAAAAGCACAGCAAGAGAAATCATCGACAAAGTGAAAAGGCACTGTACAGAATGGGAAAAAATATTTGCAAATCGTGTACCTAATAAGCAGTCAGTATCCAAAATAGAAAAGAACTCATAGAACTCAACAGTAAAAAGCAAATAATTGAACTCAAAAATGGCAGAGGATGTGAATATATGGTTTTCCAAAGAAGATACACAGACACTCAGGTACCTGAAGACGCTCAACATCACTAGTCATGAGGGAAATGCAAATCAAAACCACAGTGGAGAGCACCGCACAGCTGTCAGAAGAGACACTATCGAACAGACAAGTGCTGGTGAGCACGCAGAGGGAAGGGCACCCCTCGTGCCCGGCTGGTGACGACGTAAGCTGGTGCAGCCACTGTGGAACACAGCAGGGAGGAGCCTCAAAAAATTAGAAGTAAAACTACCTAGATACAGCAGTTCCACTTCTGGCTATTTATACCAAAAAACAAGCAAACAACAAGGAAACCCTCCATTAATTTGAAATATATCTGCACCCCCCATGCTCACTGTAACATTTATAAGAGCCAAGAATGTAAGCAAGCAAAATGTCCATCAACAGATGAATGGATAAACAGGTGGGGTATGTACACACACACAGAATATTATTCAGCCAAAAACAAGAATGAAATCCTTCCATCTTCAGCAGCATGGATGGACCTTGAGGCTATCATGCTAAGTGAAGAAAGAAAGAAAGAGAAAGACAAATAGTGTATGATCTCACTTCAACGCGACACTAATAAAAAAAACCCCCAAGCTCACAGATACAAAGAACACATTGGTGGTTTCCAGAGGTGCTGATGAGGGATTAGCAAAACGGGTGAAAAGAGGTCAAAAGGCACAAACTTTCACTTATAACAGCCTGCAGGCTCCAATGCCGGGACATCTGAGGCCAAACAATCACTTATAACAGCCTGCAGGCTCCAATGCCGGGACAGCTGAGGCCAAACAATCACTTATAGCAGCCTGCAGGCTCCAATGCCGGGACATCTGAGGCCAAACAACCAGCAGGGCAGGAATACAGCCCCACTTATCAGCAGACAGGCTGCCTCAAGCCTTCCTGAGCCCACAGCTGACCCTGCCCACCAGGGGGACAAGACCCAGCTCCATGCACCAGTGAGTAGGAGCCAGTCCCTCCCACCAAGAGGTCTGCAGAAGTCTGTGAGACCAGCCTCCTCCACCAGGGGCAGACAGAAGAAGAACCTGCACCCTGCAGCACAGAAACCAGTCACAGAGAGCTGGGCAGAATGAGACAGCAGGGCATGTTCCAGACGGAGAAACACGACACAGCCCCAGAGCCACAGCTAAGTGAAGTAGAGACAGGCAATCCACTCCAAAAAGAACTCAGGGTAATGACAGTAAAAATGTTTTAAGGTCTTGGAAAAAGAATGGAGGCACAGACTAAGACGACACAAGAAATGTTTAATAAAAAGCTAGAGAATCTAAAGAACAAAGAGAGATGAAAAACACAATAAGTGAAGGGAAAAACACACTAGCAGGACTCAGCAGCAGAATCAGGAACGCAGAAGACTGGACAAGTGAGCTGCGAGACGGAATGGGGGGAGTCACGGCCGTGAAGAAGAATGAAAAGAAAGGAAGACCTTCATCATAACATTAAACACACAACAGTCACATTATAGGGGTCCCAGAAGCAAAGAGAAAGGACCTGAGAAAATATTTGAAAAGATAATAGTTGAAACTTCCCTAATATGGGAAAGAAAATAGTTACTGAAGTGCAGGAAGCAGAATCCCAGGCAGGATAACCCAAGGGGGAAAAGGCTGAGACACGTAGGAATCAAATTGACAAAGAGTAAACAGAGAAAATATTAAAAGCAGCAAGGGAAAAGCAACAAGTAGCATACTGGAATTTCCATAAGGTTAGCAGCTGGTTTCTCAGCAGAAACTCTACAGGCCAGAAGGGGGCGGCACAATATATTTCAAGTGATGGAAGGGAAGAACCTGCGACCAATAATAACCAGCAAGGCTCCATTTAGACGCTCGAAGGAGAAATCAAAAGCTTTACAGACAAGCAAAAGCTGAGAGAATTCAGCACCATGAGACCAGCTTTGCAACAAATGTTAAAGGACTTTTTCCAGGCAGGGCGAAAAAAGGTCCCATCTAGAAACAAGAAAACTATGAATGGAAAAACTCACTGGTAAAGGGAAACATAAAGGTAGGAAATCATCCACAGAAATATGGTATCAAAATCAACAATCGTGAGAGTACAAATGCAAAATATTGGAAATGCATTTAAAATGAAAAGACCAGCAATTTAAAACAATCTTTTTCTATATAGACTACTATATCAAAACCTCATCGTAACCACAAACTGAAAATCTACAGTAGATGCACAATATAAATAAGAAAAAGGAATCCAAACACAGCACTAAAGTTAGTCATCAAATCCCAAGAGATCGAAAGAGGAAAGCCCTACAAAAACAAGCCCACAACAATGAGCAAAATGGCAGTAACAACATACATATCAATAATTACTGTAGACATACACAGATTAAATGCTCCAACCAAGACAGACTGGCCGAATGGATACAAATCTTCAGGTGTAAAATAAGCATCTGACGGGGACGTGATGCACAGCGTGGTGACTAGTTAATACCTCCACTAAAAAGTGATTAAAAACAGTAAATTATCGGTAAAAAGAGAATGAACGCATCTGCCATCTCCAAGCTTACAGTCTGCCTCTGGCCCCCCAAGCTCAGCAACCACCAGCCTGCAGTCACTGGAGTTCGCTTTTGCGTACTGTGGAATCAGAGTATGTACCTTTTGACTAAGTTTTCTCCACTCAGCATTTTAAAATTCATTTATCTTGTATCAGTAGTCATTTCTTTTAATTGCTAGGTAACATTTCTACTGCCTCACAGTTTGTTGGCCCACTCACCTGCCGATTCACATTTGGGTTATTTCCTAAATATCTGGCGAGTAAAGCTGCTGAGTCTGTGTGAACTTGAAAGTCAGTTTCGCTAAGTTAAATCCTTGGCTCGCACACTCTTTCGAGCGTTGTAAATGCGTTCTCCATTTTCTCTTGCATGATCATTGCCGTTGAGAAGTCTGATGATGGTCTGTTTCCCCTGTAAATCACATGGTCCTTTTGCCTAGATGCCTGAAGGATTTGTTTTAAAAGCCAGTAATTTCACTATTCTTAGGTCTTTGGCTTGTGATTCTGGGTTGATATTCTTAAATATAAGGTATACTCTCTCAAGATGTAGTTTCAAAGAGAGTTTTTGAATTTTAAGGTAGTTTTTCTTTAATCAATTTTTAGTATTTGTTCTGACTTCTTCTGGACTCCTAATATTCACATTTGATCTTGGCCTGTCTTCACTTTTTGTTAAAATCTATTTATAGCTTCATCTTGGGGGGATTTCCCCTTCTTTTCACACTGTTTATCTTACGGCATTATCTATTGTTTATTTGTTCTTACACTCCTAAATTTAGTCTTTATTTATAATTTTAAATTTCTTGAGTCCTGTCACTTCATTTTTTCTGAATTTTTCTAATTTTCATTTATGCTATTTTTTTGTCTTTTGTCATTTTAAAAGAAGTCTTTTCAGCTTGATTTGAAATACATGACAACTGGTTCAGTTTTTGTGGGTGTGTCTTTCTCTCACTGTCTGTAAGGGTCTATTCCACATATTCTTTCTTTCTTAAAGGAAAATTTTGTATGTGATTCACTTAAATACTTCTCTGGTATTTTTATGTGAAATTAGTTTTCCTGATGGTGAGGTTCAGGAAAGCCTCCCTAAGTTCAGAAGTCTCTTTCTGTGTAGTGTTAACAAACGTGACACTTGCTTTGGGGATTTCAAGGCTGTGTTCCTCTCGCCCACTCTGGTCTACATGCTTCATTCTGTCTCTCTCTCTGGCTCTGCGTCCCTCTGCTCAAGAGGGGCACTGCCGTGGAAGCAAGCCCAGCGGGTCGCAAGGGCCGGATTTCCCCAAGCCCCTTTTTAGTCTTTCTTCTTGTGGGTTCCCTGCACTCACATAGTATGAGACAGTGCAAGCCCACTCCCCCGGTCAGTTCTCCAAAGAAGATACACAAATGGCCAGTAAGCATGTGAAAAGGTGCCTAACGTCATTAGTCATTGGAGAAATGCAAATGAAAACCGCAAGGAGGTACTACTTTACACGCACTGGGATGGCTATCATCAAAAAGAAAAGGAATGTTGGCAAGGATGTAGAGAAACTGAAGCCCTCATACACTGCTAGCAGGAATGTAAAATGGTGCAGTTAATTTGGATAACAGTTTAGCAGTACTTCAAAAAATTAAACGGAGCTTCCCTTACTTGGCAGTTTCACACCCAGGTAGTTACCCAAAAAAATTAAAACCACAAACTTATACACAAATGTCTGTAACAGTGTTATTCATAATGACCGCTAACTGATGAATAAAAATGAAATAAATGCAAAATAAAATGTGTGTGTGTGTGTGTGTGTGTGTATATATATATATTCACACAATAGAATATCATTCAGTCATAAAAAAGGAACGAAACAGTGATATATGCTATGATGTGGATGAAACTTGGATAAACCTTGAAAACAAGCTAAGTGAGAGCAGTCAGTCTTCTGTGGACTGTACTGCATAATTCCATTTACAGGCAATGTCCATAGGCAATATGCAATATCCACTGGCAATGTCCAGTGGGCAAATTCACAGTCAGAAGGTAGACTAGGGTTGCTTAGGGCCCGGGGGGGTGGGGTGGAGAGTGACTGCTAATGGGGTTTCTTATTGGGGTGATGAGAATGGTCTGGGTATTAGTGGTGAGAGTTGTACAACTTTGTGAGTATAGTAAAAACTATCGAACTCTATTTTTTAAAAGGGTGAATTTTCTTGAGTTTAAAATGTTACGAACAGTGAGCACCTCCTGCCCTTTGTGGGTACTCCGCAGGTGCCACTGGAAGGCGCTGCTCACCACTTACCTCCTCTCTTGCTCGCATGCCAATACCACGCAGTCTTGGTGCTGTATTTATTTGGTCCATCCCTCTTCACTTGTATTTTTGAGTTCATGGAAATACCTTTTTAACAGTTCTGCTGTTAACTACTGCTCAGAAAATTTTGGTTTTGCTACCTAAGTTGCTCTGTTGGTTTCTATGCAGAGATGTGGAAGAGACTCAAGCACTATGATGTCATTCCCTGCCATCTTTCCAGAAGCCTCTAGGCCTATTCAATTTTATGTTAGTCAGCAGATGTGGGTCACAGGGTCCCAAGTAACAAGAGCCACAGACAGGCTCTTGGGGCCCTGAAGGCTGGGCAGGCTGTGGATTCCCAGGATCTGAGAACTGCGAAAGTACAGGGTTAGACTTGGGGCTGCTGCCTTCCGTCTGGATAGCTTTCAGAAGCGCTAGGGCCATCAAGGCTGGACGGCCGTGTAGACAAGAGGTACACGGATTCCAGTGGTCTAACCCCAGCACGGTACCTCCTCTAAGTCAGTTATCTGAGCCTTACGTATCTATTCACAAAATGAGAACAGGACTGGTGACCTCAGGCATCTGTACAATTGTTAGTTTTTTGATTCACAAACATCTGTGAGGATTACATGACATACACTAGAGGCTCAAGAAATGTGAGCCCTCCCACCCCTGTTCAGTGCTTCCGTGACTGTTTCAACCTTACACAGGAAGCAGAGAACTACTTCCTATGATGCTTTTTGTAACACCAATCAGTTCCAGGGCTCCCAATGGTCACTGCAGGCCATGTCAACTTGCGGTGTGCACAGCAAGGGTGGCAGGTGGGCAGGCTACTGCTGCCACCCTGCCAGTGCCCTGGCCCTCCCTGACTTGAAGGAACCAGTGCCAGCACTGCCCTGGGCTGAATGAGGCAGGTGCAGCCTGGCCTCCCTGGATGTAGCCTCTGTCTGGCTTTGGCACAAAGAGGCTCAGACCTGCTCTCCCAACAGTGTCTGCTCAGCAGCCCTCCTGTGGCCCACCGCACAGCAGGGACACCGCTCCTGCCCTTCTCTAAGGAGTGAATAGCAGACACGTGGTGAGGCCGCAGAGCGGCCCCTACCCGCAGGCAGGGTGTGGACTTACGGTGTGAGCATTGTTGATCTTCTTTACTTCCCACTGGCCCAGCCCGGTGTAGGTCAGCAGGGAGATGGCCCCGTCCGAGCTGCCGCAGGCCAGGATGAGGCCGTAGTCGTGGGGAGCCCAGCATACGGAGTTTACTGCAGGGAGGAAGGAGGCACAGTGAGCAGACTTTCATGTCTGAGACTGTTTAACTAAATTTCTTAAAAAAAAAAAAAGGAAAATCGTAGGGATCACCACGGGGAAAGTTGAAAAACCCATCACCTACTAATATCATCGTCATCATAAACTAAAGCCTATCTTATAGTCTCAGAACAAAGACCAGCACTTAAAATGAATAAACCTTAAAGAAAAAACCAACCCACCAAGCTTACTACCTTGTCTTTGCTGTCCTTGTTGCGCTTTGTGCTGGCTTGAGTCTTAGGACCTTGCCTGCGCTGTGGACAGACCCTCCCGCCGCGGCCCCTGCCCCACCCGCCCGCACTGTACCTGACGAGTCGTGTCCTGTGTGCTCGTGGGTCTTCTCCCAGGTGCCATTCTCCTCTTTCCAGATGATGACTTTCCGGTCGTAGGAGCAGGACGCGAGTATATTGCCATACATGGGGTGGGCCCAGGCCACCTGCCACACGGGACCCTCATGGCTGCAGGCGAGAGGGCCAGAGGCTGTTCAGATGGGCAAAGGAAGGCAGGGCACTCTGCCGGCTGTTCAGATGGGTAAAGGAAGGCAGGGCACTCTGCCGGCTGTTCAGATGGGCAAAAGGAAGGCAGGGCGCTCTGCCGGCTGTTCAGATGGGTAAAGGAAGGCAGGGCACTCTGCCGGCTGTTCAGATGGGCAAAAGGAAGGCAGGGCGCTCTGCCGGCTGGTCAGATGGGCAAAAGGAAGGCAGGGCGCTCTGCTGGCCACTACTTTGGACAGAAGTGAATGGCTTCTCAGGAGAGAACTGCTGAAGAATTTCAAAAGGGATAGAGCTGAATAATGTCACTCCAAAAGGGACTTTCACTGGACAGTGAGGACCCTGAGGCTGAAAGCAAGTCAGCCCCTCTGTCCTGAGCCAGCAGAGCCCTTGAGGAGGCTATGCTCTTGAGCAGGCAGTAAATGTTTCATCTTAGTACTTTCAACTACTCTCTAACTTTTTCAAAAGGCAGGTCTCTCTCTTCCCTTCCCATCTCTGTGCGTTCACCTGGTCACTACCGTTTGAGCATGTGCCCTGTGCCAGGCTCTGTACTGGGTCTGTTGCTCAGAAGAGAGGGCACCCAGCACACAAGAGGTGGGCAGCACAAAGCAGATGGGACGGGCTCTTTCACACCCATTCTCTACTCACTAGCTGCCTGACTTCAGGTCAGGGCCGTTATCCTCTCTTTGGCTTGGTCTCTTGAGAGAGATGTCAGCGGGACTTCTTTCACATGGTGGTCATGAGGGAAATGTCTGTGATAACTCATTTAAGAGTTTGCAACAGTGCTTGGTACAAAAAAAGGAAAAAACACAGGTTCGACGCCTGTGGGCTGCTCCCTGCTCATCCATTCACCCGGGGCTGCGGACACTCAAGAGTCCACCTCCCTTAGCTGGGATGATGGTCCAGGCGCAGTCTCCACAAAGGAGCTGCTAACGAAACTCCTGGAGACTCATTGTCCTACAACTGGCATAGTGTTAACTGAGGGAGCAAAGAACGGGGGCACGAATTTACCCTCCAGTCTTTTACGTACTTTGAGCAGAAAGGACCAAGTGACAGTGGACAGTGTGTCCAAGCCAGTACTGGCGGCCAGGCCTCGCCCTGTGAGCTCTCAGCCAGCGGCCGTGGGGCGGGGAAGGCTGCACTGGGCTCCTCAGGCACGCAACTCCTGACACCCACGAGGAGGGCAATTTCTAGACCTGTCTTCCTAAACGGCTACTGACATGGCTGTGTTTTCTTTAATCCATTCACAGACATGCAGTGAGTACCCACTTGTCAGGGATTCTTAACCTCTCCTGTGTAGTCTGGTGAAGGCTAAGGTCCCTTCTCAGGATAATGAATAAAATACATAGAGCGAGGATTATACATGAAATCCATTTATACTGAAATCGTCATCAAAAGGTTAAAGAACAATTTACGTTATTAGTGATATATGTGCTTCTTTGTTAATACATTAAGTAACAAACTCCAGTGGCAAGTCTAATACCCATTCTAATTTCACAGGAGCGATGAGCACAAGTGCTTGAGAAAGCTACAACTGTAATGTGATATAAAAAATATCTGTGACTTCTTCTGGTAACAAAGTGACAGGTACTGGGGACTCTCCTGGTGGTCTAGTGGCCAAGACTCCGAGCTCCCACTGCAGGGGGCCTGGGTTCAATCCCTTGTCAGGCAACTAGATCCCACATGCCACAACTAAAGACCTGCATGTCCAAACAAAACAGAAGATCTCAGGTGGCACAACTAAGACCCAGTGAAGACAAATAAATATTAAAAAAAAAGTGACAGGTACCATGAATACTACTGTGATTCCTGGCCTATAGCCATAATTGAAGCAAATGCTGCACATCAGAGTCACTGAAAATAAAGATGTGATTTTCCCCTTCCCGAGTTCACCATCCCCTGAATTCTACCCACAGAACCCTTGGAGGTTCATGGAACCTGGATTAAGAACACTATCCATCTGAGGTAGTGAACTGAGAGGGAAAAACACAGTGTGGCCACAAAAAAGAAAACCAGGATCTCAAGAATCTCCACAGGGAGAAGGGTAAACCAAACATCTGTAAATACTCACTGAGTACCTGCCGGGACAAACAGGCCAAACAGTGGGATCCACATAATTACGATTATACTCTGAGTCACTTTAGATCATGTGTGCTGAACGTGTTTAAAAAGGAAAAGAAAAGGTCGTTTCCCACTTTTGAACACAGCAGTAGCCACTAAAGACCTGTGAGCAGGCACTGCCCAGGCAGACACTGCCCAGGCCTGGGTCGGGGGTGAGCAGGTGAAGATGGAGGGGTAACCTGACTCTCACCCCAGGGCTGCCTGTGGGCATCTGGGCGGCAGAGGTGGGATTGGCTCCTGGCCCATTAGCCCAGGACGCCTGCTGAGGCAGTCAGGTGGCCGGGACCAGGAATCCTCTCCACCAGCCACCCCAGGGGCTGTGCTGATCTGGGCTCTCAGCCCTTCCTGCCACATCTGCGGCTTTGTCCAGGGTTGGGGGCGCTTACCCCCTGAGGTCGGCGACGAGGATCTGCCCCCCGTTGCGCACATCGAATATCTTGACGGACCTGTCTGACGAGCAGGTTGCCAGGCGGGTGCCGTAGTAGTCCATCTGGGCGTCATGCTGCAGAGGGAGGACAGGACCTGAGATTAACTGAACCTCAGAGAATCATCACTATCCGGCAGGAACCTAGCTTGGTGACATTCTCACTTCTCTCACAGGCAACTTCCTTCTGAAAGGGACAAGAGAAACCACACCCAGCTGCTTTCAGACCCTTCACAGCACGGGGAAAGTCCTCCCAATCCCCATTGGCAGGGGGGTGTGGGAGGAAAGCTCGCGCAGCTTCTCTCTCCTTCCTCCCGCCCCACTGTGTTGAGGCTCCATATGCTACCAGGGAGGTTCGGCTCAGTGCCAGAACCCGGGGCTAACGCTGACTCAGAGAAGCAGGCCTCTGACCACCAGCGGGCCCCAGTGAGGTCCTCCACAAGGCACGTCTAGCCAGGACACAGGGTTCCATTCGGCCATTTAGGCCCCTTCCTCCACCCATGGCCCTGGATCCTCTGTGGACCTTTGTTCCTGGGTTTTTAGCTGACCTTTTCCCCAGTAGTGTGCCCAGGACCCCGAACTCTCCACCCAGCACTTCAGCGTCCTTGTCCATCTGGGCGATGGCTCCTCTGAGCCCACCTGCCTGCTGCCTCGCTGAACTGACTGGCCCTCCCGTTCGCTGGCCCTGCTATTCCAACGGATAACATGTCTTCCTCATTGTACCTCTGGGGTTTCAACTATCAGCTGTCATGCTGTGGTCATCAGGAGCAATTACATCCTTTCAAAGGGAAGCAATTATTCTGTCTGCTTAGACATTCCTTCCTCATCTCTCTACCCAAGGACGACATCCTGATTCCTCTTGGGAAGTCAAGCGTCCCCGCCACTCCAGGTCTTGGCTCCTCAGAAGGCAGGCAGGGCAGTGCTGAGACAGAGCTTCTCGGTAAGTGTGCTTCTGAAGCACTGCTCCTTCAGGCTGCCACACACTTTGGGAGGAAGCAGAGCACAGCACCAAGACTCCAATCCTATCTCAAGTTCTCTGCCGTGCAACCTCGGGAAAATGTCTTAATGCCCTGGAACCTTAGTTTCCTTTAAACGGAGCTGATAATGGCCTCAACTTCATGAAGGTTAAACGAGACACTGAAGAAGCAGTATTCAGCCGGGGGTGGGATGTGCCATGAGCATGCAGATGCTCCCCATTACTACCCTGTCTCATCTGTTCCCCAAGATGAACCCGCCCAGAGAGGGGGCACACCCATGGCATTTCCCATCTCAGCTACGAGAAAATCAAGGCTGGCTCAGAAAAGTTAACAGGTTGACGAGGGACCTCACATTGGATCATCTTAAAGTTAACAGATTGACTGGGGACCTCAGATTTGACGGTTTTACCCAGGTGCCACGCTGTCTCCAAGGATGACCACATCCAAGCAACCACTCGGAAGCCCAAAGGCAACAGCTGGAGGGAGGTGGTGAGCGCAGGACGCCTGGGACGCAGTGCTGTGGGCTGACTGACCTGGGTCTTGCTCAGGCTTCCTGCACTCCCTGCCCTGCATGAAGCAGAGTCTGCATCCTTTGCTGGAGACTGTAACCTCTGGACCTTCTCCCACAGCCCGGTCCTCGTACACTAAGCAGGTGTTCACCTCTCAGGACACACCCTGAGTTAATGCTTCTGGTTCAAAGGGCACCGTCTGGCCCGCCGTCTGTGGTGGTCCTACCTGGCTCTGCCTTTTTATTGAGTCATCTTCCTATTTCTTTCCTTCTTTTTTTTTTTTGGTCACATCACACAGCAGGCAGAACCTTTCCAACTAGGGATCAAACCTGTGTTCCCTGCATTGGAAGCATAGTCTTATGCTTCCAATGCAGGGAAGACTATGCTTCCAATAAGCCTAAGTCTGGACCACGAGAGAAGTCCTTATTTTTTCTTCTTTAATCCCCTTTTCAATGGGGCTAAGAAGTGACAGCAGGAGGAAGATAGGTGGGAAGACTATTTCAAACCTCTGCACCCACTTCCATCCCATTCCAGAGCCAGTTACTTT
Source organism: Bos mutus (assembly GCF_027580195.1). Classification (NCBI taxonomy): domain Eukaryota; kingdom Metazoa; phylum Chordata; class Mammalia; order Artiodactyla; family Bovidae; genus Bos; species Bos mutus. Next base: position 54,496,513 of record NC_091638.1, read on the forward strand.
TTTGGCCAGGAGACTAAGCACCTTGAGCTGCAAACTGTTTCTGGGTTTCTCCTGACTTCGAGTGATCAGACTGTCACAGCCCTGTCAACTCAGAGGGCCTGCTTGGAGACTGACCATACCCCTGAGGTTACAGCCTGACTGGCAAAGGCTGCAGGGCCACACTGGATTAATAAATCATCAACAGAGATGCCCACATCCTCAGCATGTGAGGAAGGGCTAAAGGAATACTTACAATCATGTCCTCATGGGAAGTGTCCACAGTGTTAATCACTGACACCTAAAACCAAAGATATTGTTGGTAAATGAACTGATGGTAGTTAGAATGCAATCATTGCATTAAATCCACCACTTTTAAAGTTCTTGATAGCATCTGATCATTCATTCATTCACTAAAGATTCACTCTAAGTGCCTTCGTTGTGCCAAGCACTGTGCCAGGGACTGGAGATGTAGACCTAGAAAAGAGGTACTTCTTTCCCAGAGAAGTCTGTATGGAAGTAACTCCAACAAGGCAGGATGAATATTTTAATGGGGTTAGTACGGGCTATAGCAGTCTGAGGGGCTGGTGGTGGTGGACAAAAACCGGCTCAGATGAGGAGGAATTTGGCAGGTGGCTTCCCTGGTGGCTCAGACGGTAAAGAATCTGCCTGCAACGCAGGAGACCCGGGTTCGATCCCTGGACCAGGGAAGATACTCTGGAGAAGGGCATGGCAACCCACTCCAGTATTCTAGCCTGGACAATTCCATGGACAGAGGAGCTGCGGCCTATAGTCCATAGAGTTGCAAAGAGTTGGACAAGACTCAAGTGACCAACACATGGGAAAAAAGTACAGTCCAAGCAGAGGGAATAACATGAGCAAAGATGGGGGATAGTGGCACGGGAGGTCCTGGCTACGTTTGGGGGTGAAGAGGGACTCTGAGGGAGCTACAGCTGGACTATGGAGCAGCCTTCCTCAAGGACAGAGCCTCTGATGTTCCAGGCAGTTTTTTGCATAACAGGATTTTCACCTGAAGACTTTGATTAACTGATTCAATTGATTCTCTTGAGGCTGCTCCCTGGTTCACCACCTGTGACAGAGTCCAGTTCGCAGGGCTGGCTGGAGTACAGTTACCACACCTTCATATCCATTCTCTGAGGCTCAGCTCAAATTATGACCACACCCCGCCCCCAACACCGGGGCTTGAAGATTCCCAGATGTCCTGACTGGCCAGACTCCTCTGAATATCAACGCTGAATGTCTACACTTCAGACGCTTCCTTCTCCCAACTAGAAGGCGAGCTCCCCAGAGCCAGGGCTGGTGTCATCGACAGTTCTGCATCCTCTCACATCACCCAGCAGTGTTTTGCAACCAGAAGGAACTCAGTGACTATCTGCTGAATGAATAAGTCAATGAACAAAAATGGACAATTTGACTATGTTCCACCACTAGTCTCTCAAAACTCTTGGGATAGAAGAGAGACTGAAAAGGAGGTTTCAGACTGGAAACGATACTCTTCTTACCGTCTCCCCCATTTCTTTTCCCAGCACGAGTCCTGCAGGTTTAAAACCTGACCCGACTTTTCAGAAAGGAGAACGCCGGGAGAGGATGGTTGCAAAGCAGTGCAAAAGGGGCGCATCAAGCAAACACAATTTCTCTCATCAAAGCCTAGATGCCCGGTAAAGCAGGCCCCCACGATCCGCAAAGGCAAGAAAGGAAGAGAAAGAGAAGCCTACCTGCAGCAAGCTGCCTGGGCTATAAAGTGCTTTCATGTGTGCACTAGGAAAGCCAAAGGGCAGAGTTCACAGGAGCTGACTGAGGATATGAAGCCCAGAGAAGGGAAAACACCTGCTCCAGGGCTAGTCAAAAGTGGCGCTGGGAGAAGAGCCCCCACCTGCTATTAGTAATGCCTACCCCACAAAGCTTTCCACCCCACTAGGGTGCCTATCCAGGCGTCACATCCAGTTGCCTAAGTTAATGGCCCGATGCTGAGTACACAAGAACAAAACTTCCTGGTAGTTTCATACTAGTTCATCAGAGGACCCTGCAGATTACCAGCCTTTATTTTGAACCCACTTTCTGTCACCAACCAGGACTGATGAATAAGTGCGTGGTTTTTTTTTTTTTTTTTTAAGCTACTTAAAAAAAAAAAGTTCATCCTTTCGAGCACCTCAAGTTGTCTGGTCTTCACTGGGTAGTAAAAGACGGCCCTCAAAATAATTCACCTCTTCAGAACTGCTGAGTTAAAAACTCAGTTTTAAAAAAAGCTGAATGTCACGGCATAAGGACCCCAACTCTACTCAGTACCTACTCAGTAAGAGGCCAAGAAAAAACCCCAAGAAACTTAAAACCCAGTCTCCTGCAGAGCAAGGACCAAACCCAGCGTCCTGACTTGTGGGCTCACCCAGCTTTCCTCAAAAACCTAGGCACAGACATTTCCCCGAGAACACTGGCTTAACTGAATCGACTGCACGGGGCTGTGGGCAGGCTGAGATTAGGAACAATGCTTGGAACCCGCTAAGGGCTCAGAATACAGCGGCTCCTACGGTGTTTAGGATTTTGTTTTCAATTGTTGCGGGAGGAGAAGGAAAAGAAGGAGCAGGAGACGCGGCAGCTAGGCTGTCCGCAGAGTTCTGAGAGGTTCGCGGCCTCCCTCTGACCACCCCCCAGAGCCACCCCACTTCAAATCCGAAGCGGTGCGGGAGAACTGTACGGCCCCAGAATGGGGCTTGAACTTCAGCGCGGCGAGGACCCGGGAGGGCCGCGACCCCGACCCCAACACTTACCATGGTTGTAGCAGCAGCAGCGACTTCACGACTCAGACGTGGCAAGACCCGGCGTCGCCTCGGAACAGCTCACTTCCGGCGTCGGGCTGGAAGCCCGTCGGATCCCGACGCGGAGCCTCCGGGCAGCAGCAAGCTCCACTCGCACAAACGTTCCGTCCTCTTCTGAGCGCCACGGCTCCTCCCCTTCTCCGTGCGTAGCGCGCGAGACCAGAGCGGGGTGGGACTCTCGTTTCCATGGCGACCCAGACCCGGGACTTGTAATCTGAAGCTTTAGCCCGTCTTCCCTCGCGACCCAACCCTTCCCTTTTCCTGAGATCCCACACAGGAAAAAAAGGGACTCCTAAGGAACGTTTCTGGAGAAGGCAATGGCACCCGACTCCAGTACTCTTGTCTGGAAAATCCATGGACAGAGGCGCCTGGTAGGCTGCAGTCCATGGGGTCGCTAAGAGTCGGACACGACTGAGCGACTTCACTTTCACTTTTCACTTTCATGCATTGGAGAAGGAAATGGCAACCCACTCCAGTGTTCTTGGCTGGAGAATCCCAGGGACGGGGGAGCCTGGTGGGCTGCCGTCTATGGGGTCGCACAGAGTCGGACACAACTGAAGCGACTTAGCAGTAAGGAACGTTTCTGCGGTTCTGGGTGCGACGGGCCTTACAATGAACATTTTAGGATGATTAATTTGGGGGTAGTGGCCAGAATGGTCCTTGTTCTTCCTTGTTAGTGTCTCCTCAGGACCCAAGCTGGGACCAGGGGCAAAGAAGTCTAGCAAATAAGCCCCTCGCCAGGAGCTGAGCCTGTCTCTCTTCCTGCCCTCTCCAAGCCGGAGGATCCATGCCTCCGAAACTGCCTTTTCCATCACGGCTTTGGGATCCTGTGAATCTGGCCCACCGGCTAGATGCCCCAGGCAAGGAGGGATCTCAGCTCGACTCCTACAGCTAGAGCCCAGGACCCAATCGCCAGTTTCCCCAACCCTTAGGTCCCTGGCTTCTCACCTGCACAGCGAGAATGCTGTAGCTGGACAGAGCCCCTGGTGGGGGTTGCCCTCAGCCTCACATGGTCTGGCAACCCTGAGCTTCTCATGGCTTTTTAGAACTTCAGTGACCCAGGATGGAACCTAGACTCCCCTTGGATGAGTCAGAATCCCTGTTTCCTCTCTTGAAACTGGAGGGAAGTGTCCTAGCAGAAGATGGTTCCTGCTGGAGGGATAATGTTAAGACCCAGAGAGTGTGACAGGCCATCAAGGAGCTGGGAGAGGGGGCCGGAGAGTGGGGTCTTACAGAACTCAGGGCTGGACCTGCAGATTGCAACTCACACTCCACTCCCACCCCAGCTTTCAAGACCTCCAATTTCCCTCTAATGGGAAAATATTCCAGAGGTTTGAGGACTGGTGTTTATGATGGAAAAAAATGTTGCAGGGAGCAAAGGGGGAGGGGCTCTTGGGTCTCCTGTTGTTCCAGGGACAGGCCCTGATCTCAGATCTGTAGATGATTCTCTGAGCGATAAAATCATGTCGCTTCTTTCTGAGCCCGACTTTCCTTGAGTATAAGATGAGGACAATGACACACCAGCTATAAACACAGTGCATGGGGCATAAGGAACTCCCTAGTGTTGGCACTGCAGTTGGAGAGACTGAGGATTTGGGAGAAACGGTGCAACTGTATCCTATTCATTAAGGTATTTGCTGGTGGAACTGAAGTTTTGAGTGCCGACCCTGGCATCAAGATTGCCAGGTATCAATACTGTATCTCCTGCTTACTAGGTGGGCACACCCTTCACCTCTCTGAACTGCTGTCTCTTCTTCTGTTAGGTGGAAACTGTAATAAAACCTTCTCTACAAGGTTGATGCTGGGAGTAAATGGACTTTGGATGCGAAACTGGGTTTGGGTTTGGAAGCTGACTGGGCCTGTGGTGCTTGTTCTGGGAGTCCCCTGAGAAGAGCTGGGATTGTGTGTGCGTGTGTGTGCACGTGGGACCCTCAGCTTTTGAACCAACACTGGACTGTCTCTTGACCTGGGCACGTTCCTGTTCTTTGCTAATGTTCACCAGAGGTGTGCAAAGCTCAGACTCTTAGTGAGCCAGGCTCCCTTCTGCATCCCCCTGTCCCCAGGAGGGGATGATACCTACATCCTTTGTCCATATCTCCCATCACCTCCCTCTGGTTAATCCCAGACCCCAAGTCAGGCCACTGTTAGCTTTCCTTCCTTGGTGCCCCTAGAACCTGAATCTCTACCTCTTTGTCCTCCCGAGGTCTCTTCCCCCAAAAGTCTGGCCGTCTGGGCTTGTCAGCTATTCCTCATGGAGGTTTAATGACTCACGGAACACTGAACTTGCCTCCCTCAAATGGTACAGGAAGGTGTGACTCAGTGGAAGGAGAGAGACTGCCCCGGCCCTGTGCACCCTCAGGCAAACTGCCTTTCCCTTCCAGGCACTCCAGTTTCCCTCTGAGTTCAAGTCCACGGAGGGCGGGGACCCAGCCATCCCGCGGAAAAAGGCCTTATGATGTGTACTGTGTCTACATTTCCACGTGTGCATTTATTGTTATTGCTCAGTATAGTGTTGAAAAGGCAGACAAATCCCATTAGTTACAAAGAGCACAAGCCAGAGATACAGAGAAATCGAGAGTGTACAATAAGAGCACAGTCACTTCCCAGCCCCGATTGTCCCAGAGCCCCCCAGAGCCCGGGCAGCTCAGGAAGCTGGAGGCGGCACCATTTCCTTGCTTACTCTGGTATAAAATATGTGCACACAAGAGTTAGCAAAGTGTGGCGACCGACCCTCCCGAGAGGAAAGGTCAGGAGGGAGAGCACCACAGGCGTTACAAGACTTGGGGGAGCCGAGATGGGCAGTCCCAAAGCAGCCTCAAATATCTTGTTTTCGTTGGAGGGGGTGATGGCTGATGCCCAGGGCTTGGGATTCCCCCTCCCCTACTTGGGCGGACAGGATCTTTATGTCAAAATCAGGAGAGCTCGCTTTGGGACTTGAGAAAGACCTGGGGATTTTCCGCTATTGTTTGATTTTGGCCTTGGCTCTGGAGGACCCAAAAACCTTCAGAGAAATGCAGCCCGTCCCATCCCCTCCCCACACCTAATGGTGGGATCTTGGGGCCCCTTGGAGAGAGTCTGGGGCTGGGAGGCATGTCACAGTGTACTTATTTGACAGCCTCCTGCAAGTAGAGCAAGAACCACTAGGGGGAGTCAGGGTGGTGAGACGGTCCAGGCAAGAAACGGCTACATCCCGGAGGACCTATCACGGACCTGCTGAAAACTGTCAATAAAGAGCAAGGGGTGACCCCCTCCCCACAAAAACAGCTCAGGAAAAGGAGCCAGGAATAAACATTTCTCCATGAGGAGAATTGGCAAGTGGGGTACACGTTCTGGTAGCTCTGAGTCTGGGAGAGAACCTTCTATCTCGCCTGGACTGGGGCGGATGGAGGGTCCACCCCATCACAGGCAAGGGGGGTGATTTGGGGGCCCACCCTGATATTGGGTGGGGGCTCAGTGGCCTCTCCTGACAACACCCTGGCTCAGGGGACAGGTGAGATGATGGGAGGAGTATCAGGCTTCCCTCAAGAGCTAGGATGCCCTTCTTATTTCTCCTTAAAGGGCTATTTAGTGAGCCGGAGTGGACAGTGCTTACAATGGCGGCATGACGTTTGCACCTGTGATGAAAGGGCCCAATATTTGGGGTGAGAGGAGGGCAGAAGGATGCAGGACTTGGCAACATTTTAAATTTACTTGGAAGAATAGACATGAGAGAATAACCAGGAAATTTTGCTTAAGAAAAAAAAAAGCACGAAGGGTATTTGTCCCACCACATAATAAAAACATCATATAAAGTGACAATAATCAAAACTAGGTGGCTGGTCAGATGAGACACCCTGATGAGGAAACAGAGGGGAAATTCTAGAAATAGATGCAGGTCTCTCTAAGCTGCCAGCGTGTGGGAAAGGGGCAATTTCAACGTGGTAGAAGGGTGGCTGTTCAATCACTGGGCTGCCTGGGCTGAGACAGGCCCAGGATCCTCGCCCCACCGTAGTCACCGCCGTTGGTCTGTGCTCAGAAGCAGGGATCCCTCTTTCTTGTCCGCTCTCTGCTCTGGTTGGGACATGGGCACAAGGGGCCATGGGACGGGGGGTGGGGGCTGGTGGGAGCAACCCAGGCTGCTGCTGAGTTAGGAAGGAAAGTCTTCAGTTTCCTCCCTGTCCACCTCCAAAGGTGGGTGGCTCACTGAATGGGCCCCCTGCTCGTCCCTCACCTGTGGAGGGGTAGACAAATTGGTGAGCTTAGACCTCAAAACCGAGTCTGCTACCTCCTTCTGGAACCTGTCCAGAGAGCAGACAGGAATCTAAGAGGATGGTGCAGTCCCTGACCAGTTAAAAAAAAGTATATATTACAGAGTGTATAGTCACTGTGTTCTGTTTGATGTTGTTTTTTGCCTTTTTTTTTTTTAAGACCACAGACATTTCAGAACCACACTGCAGGAGTAGCAAGAGTCAGCAATCGAAAGCATCACCATTGCATAGTATTAAATGAACAGAGATGGTGAGTTCTTTATTTACAATTATTGTCTAGATTAAAAAAATTCATAAAAACAGATGAATGGTCATAAATTATTTACCCCCTAATGGGGTGAACTGCCAAACGTACCCCATGCTGCTAGATATAGGACGCCGAGTGCAAGCTTTATGTACTACAGTGAGTTCTGACAAACCAGTCATTTCCTCTGTGTGTGGGTGCAAGTGTGAGGGTGAGGGTATGAGTGTGTATGTGTGTGTGGGCATCCATCATTCCTGACAAGAAAAGACCAGCACCGACATGGGGGCAGTCTAACTTCCATGGCTCCCTATTCTCCCTGGAGCTGAGCCCCGCTCTGGGAGACCCCTCCTGCTTCCCTTGCGTCCTGGCTGAAAATGAGCAGGAGGCCTCATGTGCAAGCCGGGCTTTCCTGGCATCATGGAATGAGGTCATGGACACACGGTGGGAACACAGGGGGAGATGGAGAACCTCGAAAAAGGAAACTACAAAAAACAACAGAGACGAAAAAACACACCACGTTCCAAAGCTGCCCCAGGTTCTACAGGAGCAGGTCTTTCTCGAAGGAGAGCAGTGGGCGGTGTGGGCGGTGTTGGTCTTGGAATCCAATAAACACATCTGAGGGCTGGTCACCCCTTCAGGGGACGCAGTTCCCTCTGCTGGCTACATTCAGAGATGCTGCTTCTCGACATTCAGGAGATGCTCTTGCTCAAAAAAGGTCCTCCTTCCAGGAAGGTCTTGCTAGGTGGGATGGGCTGTCTCGGGATCCCAAACCCTCGGGTTTCTCCACAGCCATCCAGACACATGCCCTCCCAGCTGACTATGGCTCTTTTCCCGAGTGGCTCTCAATCTTGTTTGTGGAAGAATTCTCTGGGCCTGGAGAAGGGAAGGGCCCGGGCTGACACAGAGCAACCGTGGGAAGGGTCAGTATGAAGAATGCATTTTGCAAGCGAGGCGGGAAACGTTTTGGTTTTCCTTGAAGCATGGGACATCATCGGTCATGGTATTCAAAATGTCTTTTGCACTGTACAAGTTTATGGAAAAAGATCGTATGCTGAAAAGTCTCAAAGCAAACTTTGTATTCAATACAAAAGTTCTTTTATGAAAAAAGCTGATACCCACAAAGTGCTTAGCAGTTAAGAGGCTGACATACAATTAAATAAGCTCTTATTAAGTGGGATTACTAGTGCTGTTGTTGTCTCAGGGGCGGGGGAGAAATAACCACCTTTTCTCACCTGTGATACTGCAGGGTTTCAGAATGGCTTTCTGTCTGGGAAAGCAAGACTTGCTGTTCAAAGGCTACAGTATATATTGTGACTACAGGAAGACGATTTGGTTTAAAAAAAATCACACTGAATATATCTCAATATACACATCATAAGGTTCTTTCGGATCTAAGTAGTGCAGAGCAAAAGGCTATTCTTCTTCAAAAATAAAAATAAAAGCAGCAAGCCTTAAGATCCTCATCCAATCGGCCATCAGCACATTTGCTGCGATCTATGAGGAAATAAGCCTCTAAATTAGTAACTGAAAAGAAAATCAACACAACAGCATTTATAATATTGCCGCACTACCTCAGTCTCTGCACAGACAGCGCCAGAGAGAACCTCTGTCGGAAGTGCTCTCAGTAAACTCAAGTGAGTTTCATTAAGAGAAAGTCTTCACTCAGTGCTTGCGGACCCCGCGGCCCTGCGGCCGGCCGGCCATCAGTGCGTGGAGCCCACGAGGACTTCTCTCCGCCTCCCCCTGTGTCTACCGAGCGCGCTGATGGACCCCTCGGGATGGATACCCGCTCACACTTGACTCCTGCCTCCCATGGTAGTGACATTATCGAACGGAAATAGCAGGCAAAAGAAAATCAGAGCATGGCTATCGTAAAACATCGAGGGGTGCAATCCAGGGAGGTGTCTGCCAGGCTGAGCTGTTTTTACAGCATCTCAGCCCCCAGTGTTCTTAAACCATACAAATAGCCGAAGACGTTATCTACAGGTTTGTAAACAAATTACATTCTTCTTTTAGGACATAAATAAGTTAAAATAGAGCAATTTAAGCGGAAACAAGGCAACATGCCGGCAAAAAAATTTTATATATCCATGTATATATATTTATATATATATATATCTACCTATCTATATGGACGCATACAGTCTCAGAGAAGTATACGTTGATATAGATACAAAGAAATGGATATAACCTTGTGAGTGTCTGAAGTTCTTCGGTTCCATTGGTGCAAATTTACCAGGCGAGTTAAGCTCTGCAATTTCAAAAAGTTGTGAAATTAACCTGTACAACTGAGACCATGCTATGCAAGCATCTCAAAAACTTCACAGACCAGTGGATTGGATAAATAGTCTCAGAAAAGAGTCTGTTTTGCAGTTCCCGCCTAAGAAAAGAAACAAAACAAAACAAAACAAAACCCCTCCCCAACCCCCCAAAAACCAAACCAGGGGAGGACCGGAAGTATGCAGTACATTCATGCAGGGATGTGGCTGGCGCTGGGCAGGGGGCATGGTTGGTCCATGTCAGGCGGGAGCCAGGAAGGGCTAGTTCTGGGAAAACCCCCGCTCACTCCCTGAAGCCCCGCTCCCCACGAGATCCCGCCCTCGCCTCAAGGTGAAAAAGAGTTCAAACAGCATCGCAGCCAGAAAAAAAAAAAGGGTCTGCTGGGTGGAATCGGTGTTCTCGCCAGTATTTTTTTGTTGGTTTTTGTTTTTTTTTTCCTGCTGTTGCTCGCTGCTGCTTGGGTCAGTCAGGTGCCTGGATGGGTGGCTGCCCGGGTAGGGGGTGGGTGTGGTGTGGCGGCGGGGTTGTGGGGGGGGGGTTCCTCAGCTAAAGCGACGTCTCCAGGCTGTGGATGGGGCTCCCTGGACTTGAAGAGGTAGCTGATTTGCTTGTGTCGGTCGTCAGGTTGATCCCGCTGTCGATGGCGCTGTTGTTCTTGTTGAGCGACGAGGGCGGGCTCGAGTTCTGCTTGAGCGCGGCATCTTCTTCCAGGTCGGTGTCGTCGATGAGGGGGATGTGGGGCTGCGAATCTTCGATCCGGAACTCAGGATGAGCCATGAAGTTATGGATGGAGGTTCGAGACTCAGGCTTTTCTAGACCTTCATAGAGAGAGCTACGAAACGCCTTCACGACGCGGATCTGCAAGGGAAGGGCGGGGGTGAGGCGCACCACCGGGGGAGGGGGGGGCGGTGGTCAAGCTCTGGGGGTCGGGGGTGGGCTCAGGGGAAGGGGGTGGGGAGGCAGAGGGGGCGGGGCACAGCGGGCGGCTGGAATCCACGGGACGGAGCCGGAAGAATGGAGGAGGGAGGGGGCTCAGGTTATGTGCATCCGAGAGGTCTTTTTTGTTTGTTTGATTTTAATTGATCGGTTTGGGGACAGACTACAGTATTAGCACAGAAGGAAGGAAGCCCCGCCGTAGAGACGATGGGGAACAGTGGTTAGAGGAAGCTTAGTCCACTCCAGTGGGCACCCAGACCTAGTGAGAGACTGAGCCTTGTTAATTGGAAAGCAGAGCTTCGACCATGCAGAAGGGTAGCGGGGCCAGGTGGGAATCAAGGAGGAAGAAGGAGAGGCTATTTGTTAAAAAAAAAAAAAAGAAGAATTCATCTTAGAAAAACCACACACCGTTAAGGAACCACACGACATGGAACAGATAACGCATCACACACACAAAAGGAACAGAGAGGAGAGATGGCTGGGTGAGCCGGGATGAGAGGGGGGACACATGAGGGCCAAACAGAGAAGGGGACATCGAACCAAAGCAGCAAAGCAAACCAAAGCCAACTCAGGGCTTTCTGGGGTGCAGCAGAGGCAGCCAGAAAGCGCGGAGGAGCCGGCGGCCGATGACATTCGGGGCTCGGGAGCATGCTGCGGTGGGGGGACGGGAACCACACGGCACACACAGACGGACACACGGCTACACTTGGAAGCCTGCACAATGTGAACGGAGGTCGTTTGTACCCAACGCTTCTTTCCTTCATGCATTTGGGAGGTAAACACTCGAGTATAGACTCAAAGCTCTGGCCAGTCATTGGAGTTGGCTTTGGGGTCCCTGATTTCCTGTTTTGTTTTTTTTTCCCCTCTTTCTTTATTTGTGCTTTGAAAACACAAAACCCCAAAATGAGGCCAGAATCAGAGGGGCCGACTCAGCCCCTGGGTAGGATGCTAAGAGGGTTCGGAACTAAGCCACAGAACAGCCAAGATCTTTTATTGTCTGGGTCTCAGTTGGAAGCTGGGTTCCCTGCTGAACGTAAGGAGGCCGGACACGGAGGCGTCCGGACCAGCGGACAGAACAGTGGACACGGAGTCAGGAAGGCCCGAGTCTGCGTCTCGGCTCTCCCACTTCTGGCGCCTTGACTGCAGGCGAGCCAGGCCACCAGGCTGGCTGCCCCGTCCCGCCTCACAGAGGGCACAGGAACGGAACCCTCGCTTTGAAGAGAGGGTCCCGTCCCTGAACTCCTGGGAGGGGAGCCCTGCCTGCCATAGTGAGGGGCCGAAGGGACAAAAGCGCCTCCTCCTCTCTTCCCAGCCCCCACTCAGAGCAGAGCCAGCAGGCGGAGGGAAAAACAGGCATCGATGATGCCTCGGGGGAGCAGACCCTCAGCAGAGGAGGTAGGGGTGCTGACCCGGAGAGCTCGGCCTTCCTGCCCCACATCACAGGCCTGGGGGTGGGGGGCAGAGGACCGGACAGGGTGGGTGTGGGAAGGCCCTCGCAATCCCGGGATTTGTGGCACTAAACCCAGGTTGGTGGGGTGCGTGGCGGGAAAGCCCTGTCCATGGAAGTGATTTTTCATGATGACTGTGGCTGATGGTTTTAAGTGTCACAGCTCAGGGTTTACTCGACTATTGCAGAGAGGAGTCTTTGCAAAGCACATCATAAGCTCCTCTGCCTTCTAATTTAGAGAACACAGAGAATTTAAGTTTGTCAGTGAGCCCTCTTGGTATTATGTAAGACTCCAAAGTTTTGATTTTTTTTTTTAAATTTTTCTCCTCTGCTGCCAGCCATCACTTACTAGTTCTGACTCTTCCTCATCTTCTCAAAACCACCTCTGTCTCTGGTCCTTCTTATGTGCTGTTGGGCTGGGGATTCTGGGGAAATCTGCCTGGTGAGATCCTGCTTTCAATAAGGCATTGGGTGCTAAGCAAGAGCCAGACACCATGTGCTAGCACTGGCCCTCCGTGATGGCCATGTGGCTGTTCAGAGACTTCCTTCTCCCTGGACACCCTATCTGTGGCCTGTAGAGATTATGCAGTATTCTGACCTCCTGATAACTGGGCCATTACTCCCTTGGTTAAGTGAAAACAACAAAAAAGATGTTGTAGGCCTCAGTCTTCCTAACTGTATAAGGGGGACACTAATGACCACTGTAGCTGCTCAGCCCCGTGCCCAGAGTGTTCGGAGGCTGAGCTGCAATGAGACGGCAGCCGGGGAGCGCCTGGTGGAGGAGGGGGGATGGTGGCAGGACCCTGTTGTGTGACTGACAACGCGGAGGGGACGACACACAATGAGATGCAGGCCCCTCGCCCTCCCCCTGGAATGGAGACGACAGAAAGAATGGACTGCTCTGGACAAAGACTGTGGGGACAAGACTTTCCGGGACACCCCGCCACGGCCGTTTCAAGTCTCCACTGCGGATCTCTCGCGGCTGAAATGGAAAACAGTATGGGAAGAAAAAAAGCTCTTCCGTCTCCCCTTCCCTGCCTGCCCTGGGGATGGGCCTGTGCTGGCGTGAGCCGCCCTGGGACGTGGGGTGAGGGGGGAAGAGAGGAAGGGTCTGGGGTCTTCAGGTGTTTTGGTTTCATCAGCACACGGGGCGGGGAGGCGGGGTGCTCTAAGGGAGATGCATAGGTCCCGGTCTGGGGTGGGTTGGACATACTCGAATGTTTACCCGGCTTCAAGGAAGCCAAGAGTCTGGGGTTGATTCACATTCATTTCAGGCTCAAGGTTAAAGACTCACAACCTCTTTTAATTTCACTCTCTCTTGCTGAACTCTGTGTCCAGGGTTCTCTAGCCCTCTAGGGAAACAAACACATGGAATATTCAGACAGCGGAGAGGTCTGGGCTCCCCCCCACCACCAACCAGAAGCAAGCCATTTCCTCGCCAACCCAAGTTGCACTAAATTAGTTACCAGGATACTAATGAGAGCTCTGGCTTCCTTTCCTTCCCTTCTCCATACCCCGCCTAAGAGACACAGACTCCTCATCCTAGTGGTCCTCTGAACCTGGAATCTGCAGGGGGCTGGGAGGGGGCATGCCCTCTCTAGACTGGGAAGGCATGGGGAAAGTGGCCCGTCTGGGGTTAGGAGTCTGATGCTCTGGGCCTGGTTGGTTTGAAGGAACAGGAACTTCACTCATGAACATGGAGCATGCTACGAACTTGCTGAATATGAAGACGGCCTGAGATGGGTTAGGAATTTGTGGGAGTAAGAGAGAGAGGAGCCGTGGAGGTTGGCCTCAGATCCTAGAGCTGAACGCTAACTCTGTTCCTGATCGCTGATGGGAGGACACCCCCAACCCAGTCGCTGCCAGGCTGATGGAAATCTCAAGAGGAGGAATGGCTTCCCTGGCCCCCTGGCCCCCAGAGCACTGGCTGCTTTTCACTGGATGTGGCTGTGGGCGTGGGCACTGGTTCCACGGTGGAAACTCAACCTCTGTGGGCTTGTCTGGCAAGTGGTGTGGGTGGTGGGTAAAACGCGGGACTCTGGAGTCAGTCACTTACGTGCTGTGTGATCTTGGCCAAGTCAGGCCACTTCTCTGAGCCTCAGAGACTTGCTCACTTAAATGGAGGTATTGGCAGATCCTCCGTCTTTGCATTTCAGTTGTGAGGTACATGTGGAGTGGAGGATGTGGGCAAGTGCTTTGGAAAATGGTGGGTTAGGCTCAAGTATCAGGGGTGTGCCATTAAGTTTCTAGGTGAAAAACTCGCTTTTGAGTGAATCGGAAGAGGAAAGCGAGGTCGTGGGCCAGAGTCTCCTTCTGATCATTTGAATGTCAGTCTGACCACACTCTCCGGTCACTGCAGGGCATCTGTCTGCTGGGGCCCCTCTGTCTCACAGTGGTGCTGGGGGAGGGACATGGGACTTGCTGGGGGTGTTCCAGAAGTCAGCCTCACAGACACAGCCCTTCCCTAGGTCTCTGTGGTCACTTCTGATAGCCCAGGGGACCGTGGTTGGACTCCTTCCAAGATTGGATGGCATCACTGACTCAATGGACATGAGTCTGAGCAAAATCCGGGAGGTGGTGAAGGACAGGAAAGCCTGGGGTGCCGCAGTCCGTGGGGTCGCAAAGAGTCGGACACGACTGAGCGACTGAACAGCAACAAAGGTACAGAAAGCCCAGGTGTTCTTTGCCTCAGCAGGCAGCCCTCCTTTACCCAGAGTCCTGGGAGGGAGATCCTGCTCGGCGGAGGCAGGGGCAGCCCATCTCTCCATCCACCCCATGTGGGGCCCTGCTTCCTGGCCACCTGCTTCACAACCTGTGCCAAGAAAGCCTCTGGGCTTCTGGAGGGAACTGCCTGGTACCCAGAGGGCTCCTGGAGTCCCTGGAGACCAGAGGCGGCGACATGGCTATAGAAACTATTCAAGCAAAGGAGAAACTAAGGGGTATATATTTAGAGTTCACGTCATGACTATGTTGACCCAAATCTGTGTGTTGAGACCACAAAGGCTTTGATCCCTTTTGGAACAAGTACCCTCGTGCAGGGGGATGCTCAGGCTCTTTTTGGAGACCTGATGCCCAAGAAAAGGTCCTAGTAGGACCCAGAGTCACAGGCTGGATTCTGCAATCACAGGTAGGAATGCAAGATCCCTAAGGAGGCGTGATGCCTGGAGACATGCAGGATGGTGCTTGGGCGAGGGAGTCATGCTTGAGTAGCCCCTTTAGGGTCCTCTGAGAAAATGACGGGTCATGGGCAAGACCTGTAGGCTCCTTCTCAAATGCTGTTCCAAAGCTGGGTCACCTCATGGGATAAAGGGATCAACTTGGCCTGAAAGGAAGCTGCCTTAGAGAAAGGGAGCGAAAGGCAGGTGGAGATGGGCATTTCTCTGAAGGAAGAGTGTTGAGAACCAATTGGCCCAGGACTAGCCTTACTGAGTGGTTTTATAAAGAACAGAAGAAAGGACTCGAGACGACTGCGCTCTTTCCTCGAGACCGTGAGAGCTAAGATGTGAGGTCGAACAAGGGAGAGGCTGCGGGGTGGCCAGGAGCGCAGTGAGCTCTGTGCTGGCCAGGACGAGTGGGGCTCCACGCTTCAAGAAAGAGACCGAGCCAGGGAGGACAAAGGACTGGACCTGGAGGCCACCTCCTGGGAGTCAGACCGGCTGGAGGGATGCAGGAGGGATGTGGGAACGGAGAGAAAGGGACTCTTCCCCACTGGCTGTCCAGCCCCGAGCACTTCTGGTCTCCATGCTTGGAGGTAGGAGGCACCGCTGAGCAAGGCCACGGCTTAGCTGATGTGGGAGTAAGGCCGATGGGTGCGGGCCTCCCGCTGAGGAGGGGCCTCTCTGGTGTGAAGGGAGAAGAGGGTGGGATCAAAGTGCCTCCTGCCCAGAGAGAGCCTGGCACTGACTTCCGGTGACAAGGCCTCCTGGAAACGAGGCTCAGGCACCATCTGCTCAAACGGCCCCACTTCACCTTGGCTCCTCTGGTTTCCCCATCGCTGTGTTTTCATGCTGATGAACCAGTACAGGGTTTTGCCACGTTTCTGCATGCCTCCTGTCATCTCGCGTACCTGGTAGGACTGTACCCACGGAAGGGTTCATGGGACGCACCACCAACAGCGCCCTGTGACTTGTGCCTCCTGCCTGAGGGCTCGGGCAGCATCGTGCCCACCCAGCACATGGTCCTTTCTTGCCTGGTGGCAGAGGATGTGTGTTTGGGTCTTCTGTGCTTAGAAGAGGACAGAGGTCCCTTATAAACTACAAGAGATGAGGCCTGGAGTCTCATGAAAGAAGCCCGAGGGCTGGGAGTGAGCACACAGCTGGGAGAGAGGGGACCAGACTACAGCTCCCCCATTGTTTGGGAGGGGCTGACTAGAGACCAGGGAAGGGAGGCAGGTGGTAAACAGAATCTTCTCATGCCCTCTGGGGCCCGAGGCCATTAGGGGGTTCAGAAAGATCTAGACAAGGCCAGAGATGAGTGACCTTGGGCGGAAGCCATGGTATAAGGAGATGAGCTCGTGGGAGGAGTTCAGAGTCCTAGGCTGCCCCTTTGATGAGGAAGGAGGAAGCTGAGGCTTGGACCAGGTCCACAAGCCTGCCGGCAGCCAGCCCGGATGAGACCCCGCCGGGTCAAGGGGAATGGGGTCAGGAGCCTTGACCCTTCCAGGGAGGGCTCAGGCCTTCACTGTGCTCCAAGCCCTGCTGCAGGGAGAAGAGTATACGAGGCAGCCGGGGCTGTCAGAGGCACAGGGCAGAGGATGGAGGGTCTGTACGACGGGGCACAGGGCCTTGGGCTGCGATCCCCGTGGGGGCCTGGGTCCCCTGACCGACTGTGATCCCTAACCTCCAGTGCGCCCTCTGGGTGGGTCTCGCTGTGGCCGACCGTGACCCCGAGAGCCTTTTCTCCCTTGACCCACAGTGACCCTCGGCCTGACTTCGACTGCAAGATTGTGATCTGCTGGCCAACTCTGACCCTCGTAAGCCAGGCTTTTCCTGACCCTACACTGATTGGGATACCTCATACCCCTTAGCTGACTGCATCCCCACTTGGCCTCCGTGACCCTGTGGGGGACTGTGACCATTCGATCACTGAAACCTCCCTGAGTGACGGTGCTCCTTTGACTGACCCAGACTTTCTGACCACTCATGACCCTCCCGACCCCACAACGGCCTGGTCCATAACCCCTAACTCTGACTCCAGACGCCTCTGACCCACCAAGGGACTGCCACCCCGTGCCTGGCTGTGGTCGGCTGATCATCTGGGACCCTCCTCCTCAATGGTCGGGGCCCCTCAGCTCCCTGGGCCTAACCATGAGCGGCTGGCTGCCCCCCAGCCCCTGCCCGCCTGCCCCCCGCGGCACTGGCAGTGGCGGCTCCCGAGGCGGTAAGGGGGTCACACTCACGCCCAGCTGCAGCAGGAGGAAGGCTGGTCGGAGAGGAAAGAGCATTGGACAACGACACGCGACTAGGGCTAGAGAGATTGGCTACGTCCTGGCTCTGGCTGGTGACGGAGGATTGTCTCCGCAGGGCCCCCTGAAAGGAGGCTCCGCTCTTGAAAGTATTGACTACTTCAATCTGCAACGGAGGAGAGAACGAGACAAGTTGCGAAGAGAACGGACACGACAGCTTCACGACTGACAGGCGCCACGCCACGAGGACAGCCGCAGCCACGGCAAGACGACACGCCACTTACACCAAGACGACAATACCAGACACGTCCAAGGCTCTGAGAGACATCTGCTCAGTCGGGCACCTGGGCTTCCGGGGCCCGGGGACAGCGGGGAGACCCAGGGCCCGGCAGCAGCACCGATCTAGAGGCCTGGGGGCCGGTGGGCTGGGGGGGATGTTAAACGTGGGGTTTGCAGGCAGAGGGGGTGCTCAGCCCCTGGGACCAGGCGTGGAGCCGGAGTGGTGAGGAGGGGACTCCGGGGAGGACCGACATTGGCCCAGATACCTGCTCTGTCATGTACAAGCTAGGTGCCCTTGGACAGGTCATTGCCCGGAGGCAGTTTCTTGTCCTTCAGAAGGGGCAGTGCCACCAACCTACCTGGCAGGGCTAAGCTGTGAGGGACAAAGCACTGACCCACTTAGTGGTACGAAAGAGTCAGGCTGGACGGGACTCGTGCCTGCTCAAGAAACTACAGTCCTTGGAATCCTCCTGAAGGGCTTGGCGGCCGGGCTGTGTGTCAGCAGGTGGGTGTCTCAGGGCTCCGTGTGACAGCTGCCAGCCCTCGAGGGCAGTGGGGGATGGGGAGGGTGGCCAGGGGCCACCAGGAGGGCTAGTTCCAGCGCCCACAATGCTGGCCGTCAGGAGGCTCTGGGTCTGCAAGCTGCTCCCCTGCACCCAGCGCTCACAAAGGGCTGTTTCCCAAGCGTCAGTTAGCCTTAAAGCTAGGTGGGGGGCTGGAAAGGCCCAGGAGATGTTTGGGACAGCGCCCTGTGCAGGGTGAGGCAGCCCAGGTGATCTGTTTGTGTTGCGAATGGGTGGAAATGCAGTGGTCTGCCACGCGGGGCTGCGCGCCCAAGGTTGGGGGCCCCTGACGTGCTTCCCAGAGGGTGTGGGGTGGGATGGGGCGCCATGACCTTCCCAGGCCGGCTGGGCAGGAAACTGCCCCACTCTTGGTCTCTGGGTCTTTTTGTTCTTCACCACACAGGGCTGTGAAAGCACCCTGGGAACTGTAACGCTGACCCAGGGAGAGGGATGCTGTGAGTGTGGGGGCCCCACCTTCTTGGTGTGTGTCGCCTGGTGGCAGGCTCTGTTCTGTGGGGAAGAAATCTGCTCTTGGCTGAACACACATCCTGCACCAGTGCTCTGCGTCTGTGTCCTTGCAGTGTGTGTTTTAAAAACGAACTTTGTTCCCCAAAACTGACTCAACGCCCCAGTGGGGGCTGGGGGAGTGCCTGAAGCACCCGCCCCACCCCCTCCCACCCCCAGGAGGAAGCTGTGTGCAGAAGAGCCGGGCCTCAGGGCTGACCCCCTGGCGGGGAGAATCTGGGGCCCACTCTGGCCTCAAGCCGCCATCGTGGCCTCCTGGTAGCCAGCCGGCAGCCCTGATCCACCGCCCCCCAACAGCCCTGAAGGGAGCCCCCCCCCCAATCTCGGCCCTCAGAGCCACCCCTCCCCACAAAGTCCACTGTGGGCGTGACCCTGGTGTGACCCCCCTCGCCCAGTGGACGGGGAGGTGGGACATTCCCTCGCACAGCCAGGGAGAGCGCACGCGGGGAGCCTCGGTGCGTCCGAGGCTGATCAGAGGGTGGGGTCTAGGCCCGCCCCTCATCTCCGTCACCGCCCACCCGGCCCCGGGAGCTGCCAGTACCTGCGTCTGGATCCGGTTCAGACCTCGGAACCACAGGATCTGGCCCCGCCGCAGCTCGCGCTCGGCGTGGTCTATCTCCTCCACGTCCTCGTTGAGCTCCTCCTCGGGGATCTCCTCCTTCTGCGTGAGCCTGCCCGCCTCCTTGAGGAACTTGAGCCTGCTGGTCGGGATGGTGGCGATGACCTGCGGAGGGGCCCAGCCATTAGCGTCAGCATTCGTGGAGGGGTCGGCTCCTGTCACTCACTCACCTAGTTACCGTCAACTCACCTCCCCTCTTCCCCAACCCAATCTTTAGATTTCTTTCTAATTCCCTCGCTTATCCAGAGTCAGCAGGACATGGTGGGAAATCTTGGGAGTTGGACATACACGTGACTTTGACTACCCCAGACTTCACTGGTCACGTGACCTTGGGCAAGTCATGTAACCTCTCTGAGCTCTAGCTTTCCCTTCTGGAAAGCTTGGGGGCCAGTTCTCAGAGTTGGACATGGTGTGTCTAAGTCACTGGCTTAATTCTTCCTGAGGTCCCTGGGGTGCCCAACCCTGGGCAACAGGGGCTCGGAGCTTAGGTGCCTGGGGGTAGTCAATGCTGGGAGACCCTTGGAATGTCTGCCCTCCTGGAAGGGAAGGCAATAGGGGAAGGGGCTATGTCTTCCTTCTTACTCTTCCTCCAAACGGCTTGTCTGTAGGGCTGAGGCCTGAGTGCAGGCCCTATGGGGTAACTGAGGTGGCTGGGGTCAGAGGCCGCTTACATCTTCTCTAGGGACAGACAGGGGCTGGCCTGGACACTCTCAGGGGTTCCCTGGGAGTCTGAGGTGGCATCGTCCTTAGGGGTCAGGAACCATCTTGTCCAGATGCCAAGGGCTCCCTGAGGGAGCAGGCCCCCATGAGACAAAGATGTCCAGGCTCAAGGGTGCCCGGGGAATGGGCTTGCTAAGTCAAATCTAGTTTATCAACTCTCCAAAGACACTCTGAAGTTTAAAGAAGGTTATTTTGAGTGAAACTAAAGTTCCTTCTTGACCTTCTAGTTAATTTCTGTCACTGGAGTTTCCCACTTTAGCCTGGAAACAGCTTGAAGGCAAGACCAATGTCTTAGGTCTGCCGGGGCCCTCTGCCTAGATCCAGCTCCAGACACCATGTCCTCTGAGCTGCGAGCTGTGAGCTCGCGATGGTGCATGTGTGTGTGTGCGTGTGGCTTGGTGGGGGGACGTTCTGGAGAGGAGCCAGCCCAGGGTTCCCCAGAGCCTCGGAGGGTCACGGATGGCTGCAGACAGCACCACGATGCAGCGGAGGTCACCCCTCTTACATTCCCTCGGAGCTCTCTGCAGGACCTTCTGCTGGGTGCCACAACCCCTGTGACACCCTTTACAGCTGGCCGCCTCGGGCTCTGAGCCTTGGCTGGTCATGACATCTAGTTAGAGTTTAATAACATTGATCATGTTACTTTTTTTTTTTTTTTTATCAGTTTCTGTTTATGGCAAATAATACTTATTTTCCTATCAGTAATGTAAGTTGCCTTTTGAAATAAATTTCAGTTAAAAAACCAGACAGGATTAAAAGAAAATATCAAACAACAGGATCAGTGGTGTATGTGTGCACGCCTGTGTGCTCAGCCGCTTCAGTCGTGTGTGACTCTTTGAGACCCCATGGACTGTATGTGGCCCACTGGCCTGGTTTCTCTGTCCATGGGATTCTCCAGGCAAGAATACTAGAATGGGCTGCCATGCCCTTCTCCAAGAGACCTTCCCGACCCAGGGACTGCACCCTCGACTCTGGCATCTATCTGCGTCAGCAGGTGTGTTCTTTGCCACCAGCGCCACCTGGGAAGCCCCTCGGCAGCGTATAGCTGGAAGCAAAAGTCATAGTGGCGATACCCACGTGACCATCATGTGAGACCAGGGTCAACCCCTGTTGCTCCAGCCCCCAGAAATGGGGGCCAGACAGCTAGTCCTTGCAGGAGCCAGGACCTATGGGTGAGGATCCTGGACTCCCCCAGCCAGTGCTCTCTCCAGGGCGTCCCTGCTGAGGGGCCCCTCGCGCTGCCCACCTGCAGTACTCACCTGGCCCCAGACAAGCTCTCCTAACCCGATGAATATGCACCACATCCACTGGTCCAGCTGCAGCGGGGAGCAGCTGAAGGGCTTCCCCCCAAACTGCACGATCACTATCTGGAGAGAAAGGGGGCAGAGAGAGACAGAAAGGCCATCAGGGGCCAGCTCAGAGGTCTGGGCTCCCAGGGCATTGCTGAGGGGCTCCGGCTGCCTGATGCTGCCCCCGCCAGCCAGGCCAGCATGGGGGCCTGGTACCTGGATGGCAAAGGTGCTCAGCCCCCCACCAGCCAGGCCAGCATGGTGGCCTGGTACCTGGATGACAAAGGTGCCCAGCCCCCCACCAGCCAGGCCAGCATGGGGGCCTGGTACCTGGATGGCAAAGGTGCCCAGTACGATGGTGCAGAAGATGGGGTTCCGGAAGATGCCGTCGAAAACATTGCGCTCGCCGTGGATCTTGCGGGCATTGATTTCGTTGAAGAGCTGCATCATGACGAAGGTGTTGAAGATGATGGTATAGTGCTCGGAGGGCGGCGAGTGCAGGGGTGCGTTCCTCCCGCTGTCGATCTGGAACATCTTCTCGCCTGCCAAGTCAAGAGGGCGGGAGCTGGGCTGAGGGTCGGGACTGGGAGGGACGCCTGGCCCTGTGTGGAGGCCTCTTCTGAGCAGCCAGGAGGGTCACCCAGATGCGGGAGGCACTCTCTGGACACTGGGGGGCTAGGTGGGCCTGCGCCATGGGGTGTAAGTGAAGGGGTAACAGCACCCTTTCTTTAGGGGCCAAGTGCCTTGGGTGAACTTTCTTCCAGTGTTTTGAGGAAATCTAATAAAGGCGGGAGGCCAGCTGTGCTTCCAGGCAACAGGGCTTATAAAAAGCAGCCCCTGGTTGGCAAACTCCTCTGGACTGGGAGGACAGGGCGTGGCCTTGGAACGTTTGGCGGGAGGCCTTGGCTTTCTGCACTTGTGTTGTTTCTCAGTTACTCAGTTGTCTGACGCTCTGAGACCCCATGGACTATAGCCCTCCAGGTTCCTCTGTCCTTGGAATTCTCCAGGCAAGAATACTGGAGAGGGTAGCCATTCCCTTCTCTAGGCGACCTCCTTTACCCAGGGATTGAACCCAGATCTCCTGCCTTGCAGGCAGATTCTTTATTGTCTGAGCCACCACGGAAGCTGTAGCTTTGGGTTCCCCCAAAAGTGTGGCTGCCTGTAACTGAGCATGTCCTTGCGGAGACCTCTGGGAGCTCAAGGGGCTGTTACAAGACAGACCAGTTCCGATATGGATGGTGAGCCTTCCAGGCCAGGCTGGCTCCAGACCCACCCAGGTGGCCTCCCTCATTCTTTGAGAGGGCTCAAAGAATGACACCATGGGGGCTGTCACGTGGTGGGGCAACACAGCTCCCGGCTGCTCTGCGGACACCGCCCATGGCATGCCTGATGCCATCCCATGTCCTTTTGCAGCGCCGCACAAGCTGGTGCTGGGAGGGCTTGTGGGGTTTTCTGACGGTGAGAGTCTAGCTGAATCCAGAAGCACCCAGAGCAGATGCTCAAGTGGGGAAGCCAGTGAGTCAACCAGGGGCCTCCTCCTCCTTTCTTCCCCAACTGACAGCTTTCTCTGTGAGTCTCTGCTGCTCTGCATTCCCGAACATCCTCTAAGGCTTCTCACGATCATCCTTACAACTATCCTGCCAGCACAACGAACAAGAACTGCCCTTTGAGAAATGGGCTCCTGCCCCAACCCCATCCAGGCTTGCTGGCGTCGAAAGCCCAGCTCAGGGATCTGAGGGAATCCCACTGGCCCCAGTTTGTTGTGTGACCCTGGGCCACCATCTGCCTGCCTCTGGGCACCTCCAGGTGCCAGGGGTCGGATTACCTTGGAAGCACCCTGGAAGCCAGGCCAGTCTGAGTTCCAGCCAGGTCTCTTCTCAGCCCAGGTGCCCCCTCAGGCTGGCTGCATGTCCTTGGGCAAGTCACCTCCCCTCTCTGTCCCTGGTGCCTCATTGTCATGGGGGTGGTGGCACAGGTGCCCAAGAAAAGTGTGGAAACAGCTGGCTTGTAGGCAGGTGTGTGGCTCTTTTCCAGGAGGCCTTGGTGAGGAGCCTTCTACCGGGCAAGGGTCACGTGTGGGAGTGCTGAGAACAGGGGCCGGTCACTCCCCCTAGTGTCTCGGGCTCCTGGGGGGGCTGGCATGACGCCCTGCCTTGCACAATGTGTACACAGTGTCCAGAGCTGTCATCAGTGGGAAAAGCCCAGTCTTTGGGGTTGCCAGACCTGGGCCAGGGCCTGGCTCTACCCAAGATTTGCTGTGTGACCCCGAGCCACTAACTTCACCTCTCTGGGCCTCCATTACTTCCTCAGCAAACAGGCGGGTGACTGGGAGTCCAGAGCGGCCGGGTCTGGGCCATGGAGTCCTGGGTGGGCAAGGTAGGGGACTCACCGACGAAGAGCAGGGTGAAGATGAGGGTGAGCTGGTAGACGGCATGGCCCAGGATATTCTTCATCATGGTCCGAGAGATGAGGGGCTTGTTGCGGCCATACGGCTTCCTCAGGAGCAGGGTCTCGGTGGGCGGCTCAGTGGCCAGCGCCAAGGAGGCGAACGTGTCCATGATGAGGTTCACCCAGAGCATCTGCACGGCCTTCAGGGGGGAGTCCTGGGGACCGTGGGTGAGACGGTAGTGATGAATACCTCCTAGATATTTATCACGGGAGGTTGGCCATCCACTGCCCTGATGTGCCTGGCGTGGGGCTCATCGCCAGAGTGTAAGCTGCTCCCCTTGAGGCCAGCTCTGCCAGTGTGTCTCCCTTGGCTGGCCAGCCCAGCCCAGGGTTCCAGAGTGGGTGCTGAGTAGGTTTGTCAGACCTTCCGTGGAGAACCACCCAGCCCTATTCACCTCAGCGCTGTCTTTTCCCCCAGGGAGAAAATCAAGCCCCAGGCATCACGGCCACCACTTCCACACCCTGTGCTTTGTAAATATAGCCACACCCCCGCCATCTTCACTCCTCCCCTCCAGCCCCGATTGGCCATGTCTCGTCCAGGCTCAGGTCAAGAGCCCCCACAAGCATCTTCCACACAGACCCCAGCTCCCCTGCTTCCTGCTGCCTCTTTCCCCTTAACCATCAGTGAATCAATGACTCGGGCTTCTCCTTCTCACAAACAACGCCTGGCACCCTGTCCCCTTTTCACTACCATCCAATTTCTCCTTCAGTTCAGTTCAGTTCAGTCGCTCAGACGTGTCTGACTCTTTCTGACCCCATGAATTGCAGCACACCAGGCCTCCCTGTCCATCACCAACTCCCACAGTTCACCCAAACTCATGTCCATCAAGTCGGTGATGCCATCCAGCCATCTCATCCTCTGTCGTCCCCTTCTCCTCCTGCCCCTAATCCCTCCCAGCATCAGAGTCTTTTCCAATGAGTCAACTCTTCACATGAGGTGGCCAAAGTATTTCATTCCTTCCAAAGAACACCCAGGACTGATCTTTAGAATGGACTGGTTGGATCTCCTTGCAGTCCAAGGGACTCTCAAGAGTCTTCTCCAACACCACAGTTTAAAAGCATCAATTCTTCGGTGCTCAGCTTTCTTCACAGTCCAACTCTCACATCCACACATGACCACTGGAAAAACCATAGCCTTGACTAGACGGAGCTTTGTTGGCAAAGTAATGTCTCTGCTTTTGAATATGCTATCTAGGTTGGTCATAACTTTCCTTCCAAGGAGTAAACGTCTTTTAATTTCATGGCTGCAATCACCATTTTGGATTTTTTTTTGATTTTTGATTTTGGAGCCCCCCAAAATAAAGTCTGACACTGTTTCCACTATTTCCCCATCTATTTTCCATGAAGTGATGGGACCAGATGCCATGATCTTCTTTTTCTGAATGTTGAGCTTTAAGCCAACTTTTTCACTCTCCTCTTTCACTTTCATCAGGAGGCTTTTTAGTTCCTCTTCACTTTCTGCCATAAGGGTGGTGTTATCTGCATATCTGAGGTTATTGATATTTCTGCCGGCAATCTTGATTCCAGCTTGTGTTTCTTCCAGCCCAGTGTTTCTCATGATGTACTCTGCATAGAAGTTAAATAAGCAGGGTGACAATATACAGCCTTGATGCACTCCTTTTCCTATTTGGAACCAGTCTGTTGTTCCATGTCCAGTTCTAACTGTTGCTTCCTGACCTGCATATAGGTTTCTCAAGAGGCAGGTCAGGTGGTCTGGTATTCCCATCTCTTTCAGAATTTTCCACAGTTTATTGTGATCCACACAGTCAAAGGCTTTGGTATGGTCAATAAAGCAGAAATAGATGTTCTTCTGGAACTCTCTTGCTTTTTCCATGATCCAGCGGATGCTGGCAATTTGATCTCTTGTTCCTCTGCCTTTTCTAAAACCAGCTTGAACATCAGGAAGTTCACGGTTCACATATTGCTGAAGCCTGGCTTGGAGAATTTTGAGCATTACCTTACTGGCGTGTGAGATGAGTGTAATTGTGTGGTAGTTTGAGCATTCTTTGGCATTGCTTTTGTTTGGGATTGGAATGAACACTGACCTTTTCCAGTTCTGTGGCCACTGCTGAGTTTTCCAACTTTGCTGGCATATTGAGTGCAGCACTTTCACAGCATCATCTTCCAGGATTTGAAATAGCTCAACTGGAATTCCATCACCTCCACTAGCTTTGTTCATAGTGATGCTTTCTAAGGCCCACTTGACTTCCCATTCCAGGATGTCTGGCTCTAGGTCAGTGATCACACCATCATGATTATCTGGGTCGTGAAGATCTTTTTTGTACAGTTCTTCTGTGTATTCTTGCCACCTCTTCTTAATATCTTCTGCTTCTGTTAGGTCCACACCATTTCTCTTTACCACGACCCGATTTCTCTTCACCTTTTTTGTTTACATGAAGCAAGTACTGTGTGTCTCAATAAGTCCACTGCTGCTGCTAAGTCGCTTCAGTCGTGTCCGACTCTGTGCGACCCCATAGACGGCAGCCCACCAGGCTCCCCCGTCCCTGGGATTCTCCAGGCAAGAACACTGGAGTGGGTTGCCATTTCCTCCTCCAATGCATGAAAGTGAAAAGTGAAAGTGAAGTCGCTCAGTTGTGTCCGACTCTTAGCGACCCCATGGACTGCAGCCCACCAGGCTGCTCCGTCCATGGGATTTTCTAGGCAAGAGTACTGGAGTGGGTTGCCATTGCCTTCTCCTAACTCCACACACACACACAAAAATGTTGTCCTGGTAGAAACTTTAGGCAAGTAAGGGACAGAGGAAGCCAAACCTCATCCAGGATCTCCCCACTTATGGGTTTCCTGCCCTCCACATTCTGGGTTGGGTCCTTCTCCATGTCTCCCTGGCTGAGACCGGGATCACGTATTCCTACACGTCTGTGCACAGTCGTCTCCTGTGGTCTGTGCTGCCTGAAGGTGTGTAGACCCCATCCTTTGTCCCCCATCCTATCCTCACACCTCCACACCCCCCAAAATGCCTTTCCCCAAGGGCAGCACCACCTTTCTTGTCACAGACTGAGGCATTCTTTTCCAGGCCCGTCTCACTGAACCTCGAGGAATCTGACTGCATCCTGACCCCTCTCTGGGCGCCCTTCTCTCTGACTCCTTCTCCAGCTCCTTCTTCCCTTACCTTTTGAATTTGTGTTCCCTGTGACCCATTCCTCGGCCCTACCCCTGGATGCAGTTGCTTACCTCTCCCCACATCACCCTCCCTCCAGTCCAGACCTGGCCCTGTGGCCGCAGCCTCGCCCACAGGTGGACACCTCCTCCAGGAAGGTCACAGGCCCTATACACCTAACAGCCTGGGGTGGGCTGTTCCTTGCCCCCTGGTCCTCTCAGTGTGGCTCCTGAGGCCCCACCGCCTACACCTCACACCCTCATTCACCTCCTAGATGTTTATCACCTCCCCTCCCCCAGGCCACCCCTCCCACCTCCACCCCAGCTCAGTCACGCTCCCCACTCCCCTCAGCTTCTTCCTGTCCATCAGCCTCCTCTGATTACATGCACCTTGGGGTCAGGGCCCCTCTATCCTCACCAAGGCCTTCACAGCCCTCAACTCAATCCAAGACCTCAGGCAAACCGTCCCTTCGGCACCTCAGTTTCCCCGTGTGGCTCCAGCTGGTCTCCAAGAAACTTGGCGTGAGTTTCCCTAAACCATCACTAGAGGGAGCCTCTTGTCTACAGAGCAGGAGAGAAGGGCCTGGTGAGCAGAAGGGACACCACCTCCCCACCTCCGCTCCAGCCCAGGGCTCTCACTCTCAGGGCTGGGGTGTTGGGAGCTGCCATATGCGTCCTCAAGGGCCCAGAATTCAACAGAGGGAACAGTATTCCCTGGGCTACACAGCTCTTCAGGACAGAGGTACCGGTACCAACAAAGGTCCGTCTAGTCAAAGCTATGGGGTTTCCAGTGTTCCAGTGGTCATGTATGGATGTGAGAGCTGGACAATAAAGAAAGCTGAGCACCGAAGAACTGATGCTTTTGAACTGTGGTGTTGGAGAAGACTCTTGAGAGTCCCTTGGACTGCAAGGAGATCCAACCAGTCCATCCTAAAGGAAATCCTGAATATTCTTTGGAAGGACTGATGCTGAAGCTGAAACTCCAATTCTTTGGCCACCTGATGTGAAGAACTGACTCATTAGAAAAGACCCTGATGCTGGGAAAGATTGAAAGCAGGAGAAGGGGACGACAGAGGATGAGATGGTTGGATGGCATCACCGACTTGATGGACATGAGTTTGAGTAAACTCTGGGAGTTGGCAATGGACAGGGAGGCCTGGCGTGCTGAAGTCCACGGGGTCGCAAAGAGTCAGACACAACTGAGCGACTGAACTGAACTGGGCAGGTACCCCATGGGCCCCTCTGTCCTCCAGAGCCTCTGGGCTTCTGGGGGCTCCTGTGGGCAGGAGCTTGTCTGCCAACATGGTTGCTGGGAGAGGCCTTCCCTCTCCTCCCCAAGCGAGGCTGGTCAGCCCTTGGCCACAGGCAGGCAGGAGGCTGCGGGAGGAATGGCAGGCACCTGGCTGGTCCATCCTCTGAGGCTCAGTTTCTGCCTCTGTGAAATGGGGATCAACACAGTTCCCATCGCACAAGGGGGGTGAGGAGGCAGTGAGGCTGCAGGGGCTGGGCCTGCCTGTCAGCTCCACAGGGCCCAGGACACGGGGCTGCTACAGACCTGGCTGTAAAGGTGGGGCCGACTCCTGCTCTCCCAGTGACCAAGTCCACCCAGCCCAGGAACCCAGGCACTCAGGCCTTCCCTGATGCACTCCACGCCACGGCTGGGGCTCCCAGGGCCGCACCAGCTCCGTGATGCCAGCTGGCTGCCTGTCTGGTGCCGGCCTCTCTCTGCCCCTTTATGTGGCCAGGGGCCCTGCCTTCCTGGAGGGGGTCCCTCTCCTGCCTCCCAGAACAAGGGCCGGTATCTCCACTGGCTGGCTGACCTTGGGGTAGTCCTGCCACCTCTCTGAGCCTCCTTTCCTGCACTCTGTGCGGCTGGTGCCTACGTGGGTGGCTCTGTGATGCGGTTCCTGGCCCTCAGCATGGAGCTGTGACAGCCTGGGACAGCCCCTGTGTGTGGTGCCCGTCCTCCCCCGGGCTTCAGCTGCCCCACCCCGCCCACCCCTGGAGGACCCACCTGCGTGATGCAGGCGCCCGTGAAGGCCACGATCACGGCCACCACGTTGACGGTCAGCTGGAACTGCAGGAACTTGGAGATGCTGTCGTAGACGTTGCGGCCCCACATCACCGCCTTGACGATGCTGCTGAAGTTGTCGTCCGTCAGGATGATGTCCGAGGCCTCCTTGGCCACGTCCGTGCCTGCGATGCCCTGTGAGGATGGGGACAGGAGCCTGGCTGGGGCGACCGGAGAGGCGAGCAGCTCTAGCAGCACCATCCTCACCCCCCGACCACCGCCCACATACACACACGAATCCCCAGCACTGCAGACCACACGGGAGCGTGTCTGCCCACGTGGTTGCTGGGAGAGGCCAGGCCTCGGAACACGTGCCCTCTCCTCCCCAAGCAAGGCTGGTCAGCCCTTGGCTGTGGGGAGACAGGAGGCTGCCTGTCCCAGTAGCAGAGTCCAGCTGGCCCAGGAACCCAGGCACCACACCAAACACGCAAGTGTACATGCATGCGCGCGCGCGCGCACACACACACACACACACACACACCCTACCCCTACTCTTCAAGACCCAGCCTTGAGGCCAACCTCTGCCTTCAGGAAGGGGGCCCTTCCACTCTTTCCCTTCCCTTCCCCAGACCCATCACTGCAGGAAGCTCTCTCCTCCCTTCTTGAGGCCAAGCTGAGCGTCAAGACCTCTGGGAGTGTCAGGTGGACAGAGGGTGGGCGGCGTGAGCACCGGGGTTCCTGCATCCCCCTGCTGGAGGCTGGTGGTCCACGCGTCCCCCTTAGCCCCTGCCTGCGGGCTCCTGCCAGCTGCCGCCCCAGCCCCCGTGCGCTCCTACCATGGCGAAGCCCACGTCGGCCTTCTTGAGCGCAGGCCCGTCGTTGGTGCCGTCCCCCGTCACGGCCACCACCTGCCGCTGCTCCGTGTGCGTGCTGTCGATGATGCCTGTGGGCGGGGCGGGCATGTGCTCAGGGCCCTGGGACCCCCCCAGGGCCGGGGGCCCAGGCTGGCACAGCCTCCTCTCTGGCCCCTGCCCCGCCACCCCCCTGACTCTGTCAAGCTTCATCCTAGCTCCCAGCACCTGCAGGGGACATGGGGCCCCTTAGCCCAGTGCTGGCTGCAACTAACACCCTCTCGTCAGGGCCTGCTGCCTCTCCAGCGTCCTCTTTGCTCTCTGCAGCCCATGGCCACTGCAGTGACCACCCTGGCCGAACTCACCTTCCCTGTCCGAACTCAAATCCCCTGTCCGAACCACAGGGGCCTCTCTGTTCTCCAGGGGAGCCAGGTTTGGCTGGGGGGCCACCCATCTGCTCCGCCAGCATCTTGTGCTTGGGGAGCCAGTCACACCTGAGGAGGCCTGGGCTCTGCCATCTGCTAATGACCACTCTCTAGATACTCATCCTTAATAAAACCTTCAGCAAGTAGCAGTGACAGATGACATGTGGCTCGCATCACTGAGTGAGTGAGGGCCAGAGGAGCAGGACGAGTGAAAGAAGTCACCTCTGCCCACCGCTCAGGTGGGAGTTACTGGGGTTCGGCAGCTCCTCTAGTTCCACCCCCATGGGGCATACAGACACCACCTTTGCCTTCAGCGGTGCCGGGGCTCTCTCCTGAGCCCTGAATCCATGGACACCTCCCCTGGGATGTCAGAGGGCCTCCAGCCCAGCCTCCTAAACCACGTGCATCCATTTCCCCTCAAATCTGTCCCTTCTTGTGGGACTCCAGACACCCAGCTGCCCCCTGTAAACTTCGCAGCAGGCTCTCAGGCAGGAACACACTGAGCAGTCCTGGACTCCCATCTCCCCTCTTCCTCCACCCCATCTGGGCCAGGCCTGACCCCCACAGAGAGCTCTCAGACCTGCCCACTCCCAGCGCACCTGCTCTGTCCCCAGCCCGCCCCCAGCATCCCCTCTCGCAGCTGGACTATCCCAGCGGTCCCTCCATTTCCAGGCCGCTCTCCACTCAGCAGCAGGGAGGGAGATTTCTAAAACACCGCTTCTCCATCGAGGCCCTCCTGCAGCTCACCACCTGGGCTAGCAGTGCAGGTCACCACCGCGTGTTCAAGGCCCCGTGTGATCTGAGGATGAGACTCCCTTCTCCAGCCCTTCCTCTCGTCTCCCTCTCTCACTGGAGGCCCCGGGCCAGCCAATGAACTTCCTCCCACCCCTTGAAAGTGCCTGGAGACCTTTTCCTCTGGACTTCCACAGTGTGGTTCCCTGTCCTGCCTGAAACACAGGGCCGCCCCCTGGACCCCACCCCTCAGCCTGGGATCTGACAGCAGCCCCAGGTGGAGTGAGAGGCCAGCAGGGCCCAGGAAGCTTCCGCTTCCACTGCTGTGGCCTCTGTGCAGGGCAGCGACCTATTCAGTGTCTACTGGGTGAGACCTGGCCATGAAATCCAAGAGGGAAGGGTCATGTCAGCCAAGAGATGGGCCTGACACATAGTAGATACTCAGTAAACATTTGTCAAGAGAATGAGTGAATGAATGAATAAGTGATTGAATAAAAAATGGAGCTGGGTTGGGGGTCTCCTGCAGTTCAGGGGCTCAGTGTTTCTAAGGCCAGGTCTGCCTCCATTGAAGTCTTTGGGCAGCACCTTTGGAAGACGAATCTAAGATGCCCTATGGCTGACCTCAGTCAGAAAACTTCCCCTTATGGCCATTCAACAGACGGAAAAATTGAGTCCTGGGGCTGGACACTTGCCAAAGGCCACAGAGCAGAACAGGGGGCAGAGCCAGGGTTTTAACTCAGGCCTGTGTGACTCTGAAAGTGCCCCGCATCTGGCCAGTGAGATGGGCTCAGCGAGGGGTGTGTCCTCCCCCTGGAAGGAGTCAGGGAAGAAGGACACTGGCTTTGGGCCTCATGTCTCAGATCGCTGTTCCCAGGGCAGCTCATGCCCGGGGTCCTGGTCACACACATGGGACAGCGTCCTTAGAGACCAGGCAGGCCAAGGCTCTCAGACTCACAAGGTGTGGGCCAGACTGGGAACATACACAAAGGAAGTGGGCTGAGTGTCAGACCTAGTGGTTAAGACAGCATCACATGGGAACAGCAGGGTCTGTGTCCAGTCATTCAACCTGAACATTAACCAAGATACACCACCCAAATCAGCTTGTCGGTGGGCTCCTCAGCCCTCAGTCCCATTGCTGCCCATGGGAGGGGGGACCTAGGCCAAAGGCCCACCACCTCCTCATGCCGCTGTGGCCCTTGGCAGGCCTCCTAGGGCATCCCCAGGTATGGGGCGTCCCCAGGTATGACGAATCCCAGGCGGGAGCCGCTGTCATCCTGGAAAGAAGCTGAAGGCGCTAGGTCAGGAAAGCCCCAGAGGCCTGGTGCCTGGACCTCAGCACTGCCTGGGCCCACCCAGGTCTTACCTTTGACCAGGGTATGCTTGTCCGTGGGTGAGGAGCGAGCCAGCACCCGCAGCTTTGGCCAGATCTTATCGATCCGCTCCTGCTCAATCTGGAAAGGGATGCGGGAGGGGCAGGTGAGTGGGGTTGAGGAGAGAAACCGAGGCCCAGGTAAGGGAGGGGACTTTCCTAGACCACTGGGCTCTGAGCGGCATACTGGCTGGCTACCATGCACGCCCGTGCCTCCTGGGCCCCCGTTCGGGCCCAACCCTCCGAGGACCCTTTGCGCTGGGCCACGTACCTCCCCTTTCTCGTTGCGGATCCTTCGGTTGAACTCCTTGCCCTCAAGGCACAGGAAGTCCTCCCCGGGGTGGATGATGCCACACTTGATGGCGATGGCCCGCGCTGTGTTGATGTTGTCACCGGTGACCATGCGGACCGTGATGCCTGCTCGCTGGCACTTGCGGATGGCTTCCGGGACCTGGGAGGGAGGGCAGGAGCCATGGAGTGGACGGCACCTAGGGTAGGCCCTCCCTGCCTTTATGGATTCCAGAGCCTGTTCACAGGCAGCACCACGATAAGGGGTCTAGATGACTGGGAGACCCTGATGGCATGCAGACCATCTCCTCCCTTCCTGTGCCCATGGCAGGCATTGCTAATCAATCCCAGCACACTCTGATTAAACCCTGATGTGGTCTCACAATTCTTTCCTGCAGTGTCCCTGACAGCCATCACCTATCGACAGTGACGGTGCATCCTAAGATAAGACCGTTGACTATTCTGACCTGGACAAGAACTTTAAGAAACACTGCAGTAAACACCCTCTTGGATATGGTCCCAGGCAGGAGTACAGAACACTGCATTACTGCACAGGATATTGTCCCTGCTTTATCCACGTGCACATTTCCTGCAAATGCAATGTTAAATACATTTGTGTACTTTGGGTTTTTTTTTTGGGGGGGGGTGGGCAGTGGAAGAACATTGCATTTTAGGGCATATTATTTACATAGTGTTACACTGCCTTAGATAAATGCAAATGACTAGGCTTCAGGTAAAACATGACATCTCCCTGGGAGAATAAGGACTTCCTACTGCCCTTGTTGTAATGATAGACTGACATCTGGACCAATTAGGACAGAGCAGACCCAGCCAACCAGGAGCCAGCAAATCCCCCAACTCTGCCCTCTAATCCCTACTCCACCCCTACTCCCCACCCCACCTATGCAGAGCTCTGGATCTGTCTAGCAATTAGGATGCAAAAGCCAGCCTGGGAGCTTCCCCGGTGGTCCAGTGGTTAAGAATCTGCCTTGTAACGCAGGGGTCATGGGTTCGACTCCTGGTCCAGTAAGATTCCACATGCCATAGAGCAGCTAAACCCCTGCACCACAGCCACTGAGCCAGCGCTCTAGAGCCCTCAGGTCTCAACTACTGAACCCACACACCTAGAACCCGTGATCGGCAACAAGAGAAGCCACGGCAATGAGAAGCCAGCACACCACAGCAAGAGAGCGGCCCCACTCGCCACAACTAGCAAAGCAAGCAGCAGTGAAGACTCAGTGCAGACAAAAATAAAGTAAATATACAAGTATTTTAAAAAACCAGCCTGGAGCTGCTGTGGCCCTTTATACACAGCACAGATCAACTGAACAAGTGATTCTTACCCACGGGCAGTGACAAATCGCACAACAGTAAAGCAATATTTGCTGCCAAACGTCCTTCAGTGGGAGAGGACATGTCGAGGGCAGAAAACCCAGTTCTACTGAACGACCGAAGTACTTTCGAATCTTAGACCTGGCGATTGAATCCCACGCCCCCTCCTCTTGCACATTCTGGGTCTAAGAACTCACTTTCATCCCTGCCTACCCGGACAAGTCACTGCTGAGAGAATTCAAATATGTTGTTGTTGCTGTTCAGTTGCTCAGTCATGCCTCTTTGCGACTCCATGGACTGTAGCCCACCAGGCTCCTCTGTCCATGGGATTTCCCAGGCAAGGGATATAGAGTGTGCGGCCATTTCCTCCTCCAGGGGATCTTCCCAACCCAGGGATTGAACCCGTGTCTCTGGCATGGGCAGGCGGATTCTTTACCCCTGAGCCACCTGGGAAGCCCCCATCCTGCAGTGGAGGGAGAAACAAACATTCGGGAGAGGCAGGGCCTGGGTCAAGGCTGGGGAGGCCTCTCCAGCTCCCTGAGTTCTCTAAGAAGCCCGTGGTGACAGGGAGTGCTCTCCGTCCTTTGAAGGGCTGGAGCGGGACACGCTGACCAGGGGCCGCCTCTGGGTGTATTCCCAGGGTATGAGGAGGAGCCTTTTGGTGCCCACGCGGGGCTTGGGACCCCGTGAGCAAGGCCTCTGCTTTGCGCCACGGCGCCTGCTCACATGAGCAGACGTGACCTCTTTTTACAGAGCTGGAGGGAGTGGGGATGTGGGAGGTCCGAGATCCCGTTTACATAATTTACCAATGTCCTCACGATGGCTGTAACCCGGCTGCGGCCCCCCACTGTCTCCTGCCCCAGAGGACACGAAAGAGCCACTGTTCTTCTGGGAAAACATACCTTTATCTGTTTCCTGCCCAGAAAGGAGTAATTTAGGTTTTGTGCTTCAGAGGCACTTGGAGTTGGAAGGGACTCTAGGTGGTGACTCTGACCCTCTGCTAATTGCCTAGATCCCCTCCCAGGCATCCCCTCTGTTCCATGCCTCTGTTGACAGGGTGCTCCCCCCTTCTAAGGCTGACTGCCCAATGGTAGAGCAAGTCTATCGTGTCCTTTCACATAATCCTTTTTTCAAATAAAAGAGAAGTTACACACTCCAGTATTCTTGCCTGAGAAATCTCATGGACAGAGAAACCTGGTTGGCTACAGTCCATGGGGTCACAAAAGAGTCAGATACAAACAACTGAGTGACTAAATAACAACTCTGGGTCAGACCCACTCTCTTGTACAGAGATAGACTCTTCAGTAAAGATCTGTACAGAGGGCTCGGGGAGCACAGAGGAGGACACAGCTGCTTAAGAAGGACGTGTGTGGGGAGGAGAAATCTGGGAGGGCTTCCGGAGGAGGGGATGCTCAAACTCCCTCTTTTTAGCCAACACTAACTAAGGCTTGGATGCCTGGCTCTGTGCCCATGCTGGGGCTGCAGAGATGACCACTTCATTGTGGTCCTGGCTTCAGAGAACTGCCCATGAGGTGCGCAGGCAGAGAAAGGGAGGATGCTGCAGACACTGCTGCAGGTGATGTGGGGGGACCTTACGCCCAGGGAGGGTGAGAGGTAGGGGCTGGCTGCTGGTCATGGAGCCAGAGACGGGCTGGAGGCCCAGAGGTCTGGGACCCAGGGCCTCGCTCCTTCAGGCCTGGAAGCCATGGCAAGTTCTGAACTGGGAATGAGGTGATGGGTACCACGTTTTTGAAGGACTTCTGCTTTCAAGATGGTCTCAGGGAGCTGAAATTTGCCTGCGTGTAATCCCTACCATCTGAGCTTCACCCCAACAAGCCAGACTGGGACAAAAGGAGGAGGTTAATTCTTATGGCCCCCACACTTTGCTCTGTAGAGTGAAGGCACCTCTGCTTTGGGGAGAGACGGCTCAGGGACCAAAAGGCTGAGCTGGGCTTTGCCCAGGCTCCCTGTTGAGCCTTGGTTTCCTCATCTATAAAATGGGACGGTAGTTTCCACCCTTCACTGCTGCTGCAGAAATCTGTGACCTGCAAACGGCACCAAGCTCAGGGCCAGTGCCTGCTGGTGATGAGGGGGTGGGGGAGGCTGGCGAGATGCCTCATCCCAGGCGCCCTTGTCTGCTCTTTCTGCTCCAGAGCGGTGAAGGGGGTGCAGAGCGGGGGTGCAGATGTGGGGGTGGGGTGCCACGGGCATCTGGAGCACACATGGGAACAGGTGCTTGGGGTGGTGGGATAGGGTGGGCGCCGCACCACAGCTTTTGGGTCAGGTATATTAGGAGTCTTTGACCTGCCTTGACTGGGGGCGGGGACCGGGGACAGATCTGGAAACCCCTGGCCACTACGAGATATACTCTGCTTCCTTTCTGAGCAGTGCCCCCCACATTGGACATCCTTGCCGTGTTCAGTCCTGTCTGGTTTCACGCTCTCATGCACCAAGCAAGCATCTACACTTTCCCTCACCCTTCATTTCACTAGGCCGTGGATCTGCGGGTGGGGGCTGCCGGCCGCTCAGAACCCTCGCTGAGGCCTGGGCACAGGGCAAGCGCTCAGTCAGTGAGGGTTATCATGAAACACCTCTGCACTCAAGTCCCTCGATGGCTGACCCACGTGAGAGAGGATATGGACGGGCATGTGCAAACCCTCCCAATTCAGCTCCAAGCTCCCTTCTCCACCTGTTCTCTTATAAACTCAACCTGAGGGGGACTTCTGTGGTGGTCCAGTGGTTACGACTTGGCCTTCCAATGCAGGGGATGTGGGTTCAATCTCTGGTTGGGGAGCTAGGATCCCACATGCCTCGTGGCCAAAAAAACCTACCCCAATCATAAAACAGAACCAATATTGTAACAATCAATAAAGACCTTAAAAATGGTCTACCTAAAAAAAAGATTTTTTTTTAAAAAGGAAAAGCAACCCATCTGGGGTTTTCAGGAGTCTCCAAACACCCAGCATCCCATCCCACCTCCTTGCCTTTGCCTGTGGTGTCCCCTCCACCAAGGATACCCTCTCTCCCTGAATCTCTGTGCCCACAAATCTTTGCCATCCTGCACATGAAACGTTCTCCACTCAGGAGCCACCCTTGGCCCCTCCAGCTCAATGCTCTGCCTCCTGCAGCTGCTTAGCCCTTCCTTTTACCACCTCACTCATTCATTTATGTGACGCACAGCTAAGGAACATCTAACTGTTCTGGGCAGGGACGATGCAGAGAGGATAAAGACTCAAGCCCCAGAGGCATCGATCTGGTTGAAATATGCTTTCCCCATAGATACAATAGCTGTAAAAAAAAAAAAATTCCTTCTTCCACTAAAATTATCCTCGATATTTCTCGCTGAGGAAAACCAGCCAGGAAACGGGCGCTTCCTGTTTTCATTAAATAAAGGCTTTAAAACATCTGTTGTTTCTGGTGACAGCAGTCGTCTGTGACTCCAAGGGCTCCAAACACCCCCGGATAACACGGCAAATCTCCAGCCGTGGCTCTCCTGACGGCTTTATCCTCGCTGGCTTCCATCCGCCTTGGAAAATGCACTGCGGTGGTGTCTTGGGGGTGGGAGTCGGGTGG
This sequence comes from Bos mutus, assembly GCF_027580195.1. Lineage (NCBI taxonomy): Eukaryota > Metazoa > Chordata > Mammalia > Artiodactyla > Bovidae > Bos > Bos mutus. Next base: position 54,534,022 of record NC_091638.1, read on the forward strand.
TTGGCAAGCCTGTTTTAACCTGTTCTGCCCTTTGTCTTTTCAAGGGAGGAAGGTAATGAGAGTTTCTCCCCCTGACAGATGGGGAAACTGAGGGACACAGAGTTTCTTTTCCTGCAGCAGCTGCATACGAATCTGACCAGGCTTGTAGGACCCTAGATGTGGTCCAGGTGGGGCCATTCACTCCGGCCGGCCTCACGGCTGTCCTGGGAACTTTCACAAACATTCTCCCTGTAGGCAGAGACACTCCTCCCAAAGGTTAGGGTGAGGGCTTCCCAGGAGGAGCTAGTGGTAAAGAACCCACCTGCCAATGCAGGAGGCATAAGAGATGTGGGTTTGATCCCTGGGTGGGGAAGATCCCCTGGAGGAGGGCACGGCAACCCACTCCAGTATTCTTGCCTGGGAAATCCAATGGACAGAGGAGTCTGGCGGGCTATAGTCCATGGGGTTGCAAAGAGTTGGAGATGACTGGAGTGACTGAGCACGCACGCACGTGACCCTAACCTGAGACACCGGTGACCGTGGCTGCCTTTGTGGTGGGGACTGCAGGTCTGGGGCTGGCATGGGGGCTACTTCACCCTGTCCGTGCCGTTTAACCTGTTGAATTTGCCTCCATAAATCACCTAGCCTAAAGTACCCAAATAAATCAAAACACATACTTGCCAGTCTCCTCAGGCCCTGCATCCCACCCCCGCCTCACGGGAGATGCTGAGTCAACAGGTGAAGAGGTTCAACACTTTCACAAGCATCGCCAGGAACCCCACCGTGCCCCTCACATGCAGACGTCTAACTTCCTCATTGTTCAGATGGGGAAACTGAGGCCCGGGGCAGCGATGTACAGGAGGTCTTATGGGAAAGAGGAGCAGGGGCGGGATGAGAACCCACTTCCCTCCAGTAAGCCCCCTCCCTCCAGCACAGTTCCAGCTTCTAAATTCACATCCCAGGGTGAGCCCTGGAGAGATGGAAGGTCGCCACAGGATGTGTTGACTGAAGGTAAGCCTCCCAGGCTGCTGGCTCAGACAGGGACCTGGGGAGTCCCCAGGCCAACCGCTCATTTTACAGATGAGGGGACTGAGGCATGAAGTGGAGAAGTGTCTTGCTAGTGTCCGAGCTGGGGTTGGGATCAGGCCCCCTTTCTCCAGTGCGGGCTGACTGTGCACCCAGCCCTGCAGGGTGGACAGCGTGCATGCGTGCATGCTAAGTAGCTTCAGCTGCATTCGATTTTTTGCAACATGGACTATAGCCAGCCAGGCTCCTCTGTCCATGGGATTTTCCAGGCCAGAATACCGGAGTGGGGTGCATGCCCTCCTCCAGGGGATCTTCTCAAACATAGGGATCGAACCTGAGTCTCTTAGGTCTCCTGCATTGGCAGGTGGGTTCTTTACCACTGGCGTCACCCTGGGAAGCCCACACCCCCTCCCAGTGTCTGCGCCTGAAGCCAGCTTCTCTGGATACAGAAAACAGCAGGGACCCCGCTCAGCCCTCTCAGGCCCTCTCTCCTCTTCTCAACCCCCTGACCCACAGCTACCTGCCCTCTCATTTTTGTGGCCCCCAGGCGCAGGCTCCAGGCAGGAGACCTGGATTCACTCAGCGAGACTGTGGGCCCCTCACTGGCCCTGCTTGGGTCTCCGTGTTTCTTCTGCAAATTGGGAGAGTGGGAAGGTGTCTGGACGAGATCAGCCTTTCAGACCTTGAGTCTCGGCCCTTTAGTGGATTGTGAAATCAGTTCTGTGGGTGGTGACCAGTGTTTAAAAAAATGAAGGAAGAGATAGGCGAGGACAGAAAATACTTTAGTGCATCACATTACTCTGTGAGAGTCGTATCTTGGTTTAGCGTGTGTGTTTGCTGAGTCCTGACATAAGATACATTTCTCATCACTGGGGGTCACGAAACAGCATATTGTGTGTGCAATGCTGCTTTCCACTTTGCTTCAGGGTGACGAGGCAGGAGCTCGGGCATGGGGGTTGGAGGGGGCTCTGGGGACGGGAAGGCCCGGGGAGCCGCAGGCCAGCTTCGTGCACTGTGCATCTCAGTCGCCTGTAAGGGTATAACACATTACAGCAAAGCCCAATCCCATTAGTAGCTGGTAATGAACAGGCACTCCCCCAGGGAGACTGGTAAATGGCTGTGTGTCCAGGGAGAGGTACAGGCTGTAGGCAAAAGCATACAGCTCTGGTGCCAAGCCCCAGGGGCACTAACTGCCTTTGCTGTTTTAGGCTCTGGGTGGGAGGAAGGAGGCATGTGTGTGTGTGTTTAGAATACTATTCTTATCCCCAGTCTTCGGATGAAGAAATGGAGGCTCAGAGACGTTATGTAACTGGACCGAGGTCACACAGCTGAGGGACTCAGAAGCCCAGGTCTGTCTGATGCCCAAACTCACAGTTTTGACCCATCTCCCTGTTGCCTAAATGTGAAAGGCCACGTCTGTGACCTTCAGGTTTCACTTGGTCTTTAGAATGCAGAATCTTACAACACAGAGGCCAGGAGCTTGGAATTCAGCCGGGGATTGGCAGGGTTGGGGGGCAGGAGCTTCTTTGTTCCCCCTTCACTTGAAAGAAAGGGACATGGAGGCTCCAAGAAGAGCAGGGAACAGCCAGAGACGCCCCCGAGGACGGTGACAGGGTACGTGGGGCACCCTGAAGTTGCCCTCAGTGGAGGAAGGTGGCCCCGAGACAGGCGGCAGCCTGGGACCCTTTACTGCAGGGCTAGCACCTGGGCAGTCATCTCCTCAAGCAACAGAATATGAAGAAACCATAAGGGTACTTCCCTGGTGGTCCAGTGGTTAAGAATTTGCCTGCCAATGCAGGGCACCCTGGTTCGATCCCTGGTCCAGGAAGATTCCACATGCCACAGGACCACTAAGCCCGTGTGCCACAACTACTGAGCCCACGTGCCTAGAGCCCATGCTCCACAGCAAGAGAAGCCACCACAATGAGAGGCCTGCACGCCACAACTGGAGAGTGAGCCCTGCTTGCACGCAACTAGAGAAGAGCCTGCACGCAGCAACGAAGATCCAGGGCAGCCAAAAATACATAAAACAAATTAAGAAGAAACTGTAAGGGACAACAAATGACTGCATGCATGCCCAGTTGGGACAAATTATAGACAACAAGATACAAAAAAGACCAGGAGAACCCTATTGCCACTTGGAAGAGTTGGGAGCAAAAGCAGGGTGCTGTGCATGCGCCCTGTTCACAAGACCACCCACGGGGTGGGCGATCCCCTAAAGAAACCTGTTACTTGTTCTTGCTCCCCTCTGCTGCAGCAGGGGCCCCAACAAAGCCTTGCCTGAATGCCTTGTCTGGTCTCGTATCAATTTCTATTGATTAAGGGGGCCAAGAACCCTGGTCTGTAACACTCCCAAGAGGCCATCACCAAATCCCACAATCAAAGCCCTTCCGGCCCAGCAGTTGCGTTAGTTAGTCCTCAAGGAAGCAGAGGCCACCCCCTCCTGTGTCCTGCCCCCACTTCCGGCTCCCAGGGTGAGTGAGTGTGCTCTGCCTGCCCACAGTGGTGTGTTAGAGATTCAAGGCTGCTCTCTCGTCGTCTCACACCCCCCTTCCAGCCTGGGCAGCCCAACTGATCATGCACGTCCCGTCTTCCCCCAACCCTGCAAATCTCCAGCTGAATTCAGATTCAGCTAAAGAAGACGGAAGACCCACTGTGTCAGCCGAGTGCCCCGACAGATGCACGTGTTACATCACTTCCTTCGGCCTTTGTGGGGAGGGGACACAGTCATGCCTCCTCCTTCCCTTCGGCTTGAGAATGTGACCTTCAGTTAACTTTCCCGCTCTGTTGCCCTGGAAACCTGATGAAGGCAGACTGCCCGATGCATCACTAGGGAAAACTAACTGGGAACCTCAGTCTGCATGCAGAGAACTCTAAACTGCTGACGGGGATGCCCATGTTTGGGGTCTTCTTGAGTGCGGTGACCTTTGTTAGTGGGCATCTCCTTTGCAGGGACCTTGGAATTGGGGCCTGTGGGTTTTTGACAGGAAATCCTGACTCCTCTGAGGCTTCCAGGGCAAGGCAGGCCCCATGCCTGTCCCCAGAGCCCCGGAGAGAAGGTCTCTGGGTGATCGAGTGGACTGTTCCAGGATAGACCCCACGGCAGAGACACTGCCTGCCAGGCTGTGGGCTCTGCCCCGGGGCCCAAGCAGACAAGTGTAGCTTTGCTGGTCTCAGCAGTCTGAAAGTGTAGGAGAAGGTCCAGAGGAGACAAGCGGGCCTTGCAGGGACACTGAGGCTCAGAGCGGTCAGGTGGTGTATGCCAGGTCATCCAGCAGCAGGCTGGATGCCCCGCCTCACCCCCTCCCTGGGGCACCACGGTGGGGCACCTACCTCAGGCCGCACGGGATCCTCAATGCCCACCACGCAGATGCAGGTGAGCTCATTGAGGATGTCGTTCTCGTTGTCCCAGTCAGGCTCAGGGCTGCTGGGGAAGTCGCGGTAAGCCACGCAGATGGTGCGGAGCCCGTCGCAGGCCATGGGCTCGATCACCTTCTTCACCATCTCGTCCCGGTCGCGGGGCCGGAAGACCCGAGGCTCACCTACCCCGTTGAGGATTTTGCAGCACCTGGAGGAGGCGGGAGGGGGGTCGGTAAGGTGCAGCCAAGGGCCCAAGGACCCTCCCTCCGATGGGCTTGGCGCGCACCCCCACATCCCAAGTGACGCCCTGCACTGGCCGGGGTCGGTCATCCAGGGCCCGTCCAGTCCCTCTCTCATAACGCTTGGGGTGGTCCTGGCCACTGGGCCCCAGGCAGGTTTGAAATCCGCTGCTGCTGATTGCTGCTTCAGTCGTGTCTGACTCTGTGCGACTCTATCGACTGTAGCCTGTGAGGCTCCTCTGTCCATGGGATTCTTCAGGCAAGAATACTGGAGTGGGTTGCCATGCCTTCCTCCAGGGGAACTTCCCAACCCAAGAATTGAACTGGGATCTCCTGCATTGCAGGCAGATTCTTTACCAGCTTGGCTACCAGGGAAGAACTTGAAATCAGGACCAACTAAAAAGAAATCAGGTGGCCTGGTTGCTGTATCTGCCCTCAGGCCATCCACCAAGAACCTATCTACTTTGTTTCATTTTCACAAGATATCTGAAAAGGTAGTTTCACAGCTAAAATGGTTTTCAGAGGGCATAAAACCTAGGTGAGAGGTTTCTGACGTCACCAGTCACATCAAGATGGCTCGGGGGATCACTGAACAAATCCCCACCTTTGAGCCTCAGGTCAGAGGTTCCAATTCAGTTTGTCTGGGGCGAGTCCAGGAATCAGCGTTTGTTTGTTTAGAAATCTCCTTGGGGCTATTCCAATGTGTAACAAGGGTTGATTCCCTTTCAAGGTACAAATGGGAAAACGGGTGCAGAGATGGGGTCTGACTTGCTTAGTTCTCCGAGTTTATTTCTGACACCTGGAGTCAGATGAGATTGGCTAACAGTGAAAATCGTGTTGTCAACCAACTCCACACTCGGAGAAGTGACAGGAGGGGGCTCCAACAGTGATAATAGGGAGAATTTCCCGATGAGACAGTGACTTAGGGGGGAAAGGGAGAATTCTCTGCATGAACATTTAAGAGATTGTTCAGTTGCTCAGTTGTGTCCGACTCTTTGTGACCCCATGGACTGCAGCACACAGGCTTCCCTGTCCCTCACCCTCTCCCAGAGTTTGCTCAAACTCATGTCCATTGAGTCGATGATGCCATACAACCATCTCATCATCTGTCGCCCCCTTCTCCTCCTGCCCTCCCTCTGTCCAAGCACCAGTGTCTTTTCCATTTAAGAGGAAATAGCAGCAAAAGCTGGAGAAGGCAATGGCACCCCACTCCAGTACTCTTGCCAGGGAAATCCCATGGACGGAGGAGTCTGATGGGCTGCAGTCCATGGGGTCACTAAGAGTCGGACACTACTGAGCGACTTCACTTTCACTTTTCACTTTCATGCATTGGAGAAGGAAATGGCAACCCACTCCAGTGTTCTTGCCTGGAGAATTCCAGGGACGGGGGAGCCTGGTGGGCTGCCGTCTATGGGGTCGCACAGAGTCGGACACGACTTAAGTGACGCAGCAGCAGCAGCAGCAGCAGCAGCAGCAGCAGCAGCAAAAGCCCTGGGCGTCCCGGCCCCGCCCACAGCACCGCCCCCGGCCTGCGCCAGGCCCCTGCGTAGACCGCCGCTCCCTTACTCACTTCTTGAGCACGATCTCCGAAGCGCCCTTGCTGTACATGCGGAAGCTCTCGTCCGGCAGCTTGATGACGGTGCTCATGGACTTGCGCACGGAGTTGAAGGTGTAGACCTTGTACAGCTTCTCCTCGGGCATCTGAGCGCGCACGGGCTCGTAGTCTTGCTTCAGGTCCAGCACGAAGCCCAGCAGGCCGCACTCCGTCTTGTTGCCCACCTGCCGGGGCAGGGCGCCCTCCTTCTCCGGGGGCTGCGGGGAGAGGCAGGTGGGCTCGCTGGGATGGCCACCTGGGCACTACGGGGCGGCGGGGCTGGGTGGGGCTGCTCCTACACGCTCCCGCACTCGGGCCTCTGCATCCCACCTCTCGGATGATGGGAATTAACCAAGATCGGCTTTTTAAGACTTATGATTTCAAACATAAATCGGTGACAGAATAAAAAAAAAATTGTGCTCAGACCACCCAGCTCTGCAGAACCTGAGGCCTTCTTCGCTTCAGAGTTTTCTTTTTTTTTAAGAAGTCAAGCCTAACAGATAAAGTTGAGTCCCCCATGTAGCCCTCTGCATCTGTATAACCCACTCCTTGTCCCACAAGGAAACTCTTAAATTTGGTATTCATCCTTGCCCTCTGTGTTTTAACTTTTTGTTTCGAGATTCATGCTAGATTCACAGGCGACAAGAAATAATACAGAGAGGTGTCCTATGCCCTTCATCCTGTTTCCCCAAGTGCTCACTTCCCGAGCAACTGGACCACGAGAACACAACCAAGGTGTTGACGATGGTAGAACCGACCCGGCGGGATTCAGATCTCACCAGTACTAAAGCACTTCTATGTGTGTTTAGGTCTGAACAACAGCATCATGTGTAGATTCCTGTGACAACCATCATCAAGGTGCACAGCTGTTCACCACAACACTCCCCTGTGCCATTGTTTTTTTTTTTTTTTTCTGGAGATAACCATTGTAAAAAATTTAGTGCCTTTTTCTATGTGGATATAAATTTTAATAAAATTTAAATTTTACTGTCTATGGTTTGTTTTCCTAATTTATTATAATGAATTTTTACTGGAGTCTAGTTGCTTAACAATGCCGTGTTAGCTTCTGCTGGACAGCAAAGTGAATCAGCTAGACGTATACGTGTGATTCTTGTTGTTTAGTTGCTAAGTCCTGTCTGACTCCTTGTGAAGCCATGCACCGTAGCCCGCCAGGCTCCTCTGTCCATGGGATTTCCCAGGCAAGAATACTGGAGTGGGCTGCCGTTTCCTTCTCCAGGGGATCTTCCGTACACATACATTCCTTCTTTTTTGAACTTCCTTCCCAGTTAGGTGACCACAGAGCCCTGAGTGGGACTCCCTGTGCGATACAACAGGTTCTCACCAGGTATCTATTTTGCGCATAGATCAACAGCATAGATATATCAATCCCAGTCTCCCAATTCTTCCCACTCCCTGCCCCCTTGGTGTCCATATATTTGTTTTCTATGTCTGTGTCTCTATTTCTGCTTTGCAAATAAGATCATCTATACCATTTTTCCAGATTCCACATATATGCATGAATCCATATTTTCTGACTCACTTCCCATGCTGCCCTTTCATGACTGCGGTCATCTCTGTCCCTTCCCCCTCCCTGCCACCTGGCAACGCCTAATCTGTGCTCCAGCTCCGTAATTCTGCCATGTTGTGCAAGTTATACAGATGGAACTGTACAGTATGTAACCTTAAGAGGTTGGCTTCTTTTCACTCAGCACAGTCCCCTGCTGTCCAGGCAAGTTGTTCCATGCCTCAACAGTGTGATCCTTTTCACGGCTGGGTGGTATTCTATGCTCTGAATGTAACATCCTTTGTGACTTCAGCTGAGGTTGAACCAAACGCAACAGCTAATTTTGTGTCACAGAGGCCAACCATCGGCAATTTCATGTAGTTTAACTTACGGTATATATGTGCAGTGCTGTTTTACATGTTGCAAAGGTCAGGTAAGGAGGCTGTACACGTTCTTCTGTAACTTGCTTCATTCTCAAAAACATTCAGTTTTTGAGTTATCCCATTTAGGGCACTAGTTTGTTCTTTTTTAAAACTTGGAATATAATTGTTTTACAATCTTGTGTTAGTTTCTGCCATACATGAACGGAATCAGCTATACGCATACATATATCCCCACTCTCTTGAAATTTCCTCCCACCCCCACCCCCATCCCACCCCTCTTGGTCATCATGGAGCACCGAGTTGAGCTCCCCATGCTACATAACAGCTTCTCACTAGCTATTTATTCTACATATAGCAGTGCACATGTGTGGATGGATCTAGAGCCTACCATGTAGAGTGACGTTAAGCCAGAAAAAGAAAAACAAGTATCGTATATAAACGCATGTATGTGGAATCTAGAAAAATGGTACCAATGAAGTTATTTGCAGGGAAGGAATGGGGACGCAGATGTCGAGAACGGACGTGTAGACACAGCGGGGGAAGAGGCGGGTCGGATGAAATGGGGAGTTGCTCCTTTCTAACTGGGCTGCAAGGACACCACAGCCTCTGCCCTGAACCTCAGTGAAACCACCAACCACATCTCCCCAGTGCCTCTCACTTCCTCGCGTGGCTGCCGGGACAGAGGCTGTTGTTTCTCCACCCTGTCCCTTCAGCCCTGCAGTTCCTGCCTCCTTTCCCTGCCAGGCAAACTCCCCTCGCCCTTTAAGGACCAGCACAGGTATCTCCTTGTCTTTGATGACTTTGTCACCCCCTGAGTAGGAGCTGTATTCTTCCATCCCCTGCCCAGGTTGTCAGGGCCAGCACAGAGACTGGCACACAGTAGGTATTTACTCATTGTTTGCAAGATGGCTCAATGCAGACCAGCCCTGGGGGCATGGGGTGAGAGGCACAGGTGGCCAGGTAAGCACAAGGTGCTCCACGTGAGCGCTGACAGCAGCTTTAGCAGGTGGCTGTGGGAAGTTCACGTGGCAGGCAGGCTCACCTCCCACAGCTGCCCCCCTCCGCCCCACCCACCACACATGCAGACCACTTGTATAAAACCAGTGTGCAGCAACCCGGGTGGAGGTGGCTTTGGGAGCGGTGAGAGCCACCATGGACAAACGCAGACCCCAGAGAGACACTGAAGAGGAACACTGTCTGTGAACATGCTGTGTCCCTCTCCTACCCCACGGGTGGGTCTCTGCGGGTCTCAGACCAGCCTCGCACAGGAGCCCTCCAAACCCTCACTCTCAGCCTTGGTGGTGGTGTTCATACGAGCAGCCAGGTAAGAGGAAGGCAGACCCCAGAGGATGCTGGCATGGATGGGCTGGCAGTGCGGGGGGAAGGATGGCAACAGGACCTGTCCCTGGCCGGCCCCCTCTGCCCCACAGTCAGGGCTCAGGCCCCAGGAGCAGACCTGAGACACGGCGGGTCACGGGCACTGACCTCGCCATACATAGCCGTGGACCCTAAGTCGTCAGCCTCAGGGTCCCCACGTGTCACATGGAAAGGCTGGAGCAAATGATTTCCAGCTGAGAAAAAAAAAATCAACCCACTCCTTCAGGTGCATCGTGGGCCGTAGTGAAGGATGGCAGAACAAGGCGGAGCTGCGGGTTCCTCCGAGGGTTCTGGGGGCCGTGGGTCCAGCCTGAGAATACCCTCCCTGCTCCATGCCACGTCCGACTAGGTCCCAGCACTGTGGGCCTCGGAAGGCTCCCCACTCCCACACTGTGTGGATGTGACTTGAAAGCAGAAGAATCTGACAGCTCCCTCTTCCTGATGTTTGGGAAAAGAGACATTAAGCACTCCTCTTAGTCTCTGCAGCATGTGGTTATGTGTGCTTTGAAAATTTACATATTTATTTACTTTTTTTTTTTTTACAATTTTATAATTAACCTTCTGGTGATTTCCAGAGTTTTATGTGTCTTCCACACGGTTCCCCCCACCCCCTGCTTATGAAAGAAGATGATGATACAGAGGACCGAAATAAAAATGGCTAATTACTTATTTGCCCAAGAGAGCTGAGCAGTTATGCCTGCAAACACACGGCATTTTATTACCCTCTATGAAATATTTTAATTTTCCCCTAAAAGGATTTCAAACAATCCATGGCTGCAAAAGGCAGAGCTGGCTCCTCCATAATTCAATTTGTTTCCGTGAACTTGAGCTCTGAAATCGCCTACGTGTATTATTAAGAAGTAGGGACTCGCCCCTTTTTTCTTTAGGCTTTTTTTTTTTTAAATCTCAACAAACCCATAGGTTTTGTTATAACTGTAGACTTCCCAAGAGCCTTTGCTCTCCAGGGCTCTAATTCTGTAAGACAGTTAAGGCATTGGTTTTGAGGGGCAGCGGGCAGGCCTGGGGGGAAGTGATTTGCTACTGGTCAAAGACCTCCTGCAAAGACTGGTCAAAGGCCTGGGGCTGCCTCCAGTTCCTTTCATTCCCAATGCAGTGCTGTTTACTGCACATGTCCCTGTATGAGCACTAAGCCCTTTGGGGGTGCTGGGTGCAGCTAACTTTGGGTGAGCTGGGTGAGCATAACTTTGAGAGGGCAATTCATGCTCCTGTTTTGGGATGCTTGGAAGTGACTGGAGCTCAGACACAAGGAATGATGACCTGAAGAGCAGCAAGTTATAAATAACATCTGAAAAAATGAGATTTAAAAACATATAGCGAGCAGGTACCACCTCACCCCCATGAGGACGCCGTTATCCAAAATAAAATAGGAAACAAGTGTCGGCAAGGATGTGGAGAAACTGGAAACCTTGGCGGGAATGCAGAATGGCGCAGCTACTGTGGAAACCAGCAGGGAGGTCCCTCAAAAATTAAACACGGAATTACCATACAATCCAGCAATGTTACCTCTGGGTATATACCCAAAAGAACTGAAAGCAGAGACTCGAGAAGACATTTGTATACCCACGTTCACTGCAGCGCTGTCCACAGCAGCCAAAAAGATGGAAGCAACCCAACTGTGCGTCAACAGGCGAGTCGATAAGGAGGATGCGAGCTACACACACAGTGGAATGGTATTCAGCCTTAAAAACGAAGGAAACGCTGACACATGTTCCAGCGTGGATGAACCTTGAGGACATTATGCTAAGTGAAATAAGCCAGATACAAAAGGACAGATACTGTGTGATTCCACTTATTCGAGGTCCCTAGAGCAGTCACCTTCATCCAGACAGAAAGTAGGGGCGGGGGGGGGGGATGGGGAGAGTGTAAAGGGAACAGAGTTGCAGTTGGGGAAGATGGTAAGTTCTGGATGCAGGTGGTGGGGACGGTTGTACAATGTGACTGGACTTAATGACACTGATGTGTACACCAAAATGGTTACGGTGATCAATTTTAAGTTATATGTCTTTTACTGAAATATTAAAATACCCTCAATACCCCCTCTCTGTCCCTCAAAACCCAGCAGACATAGCATGGTAAACTTCAGCCATGGCCACAGGACGACACTTGTGAAAGCACATTAGAAAATGACTTTTCACTCTCTGATGGGCTCTGGCAGTTGAGCCCACTCTTCTCACCCCTTGAGGATGGGCACTGGCAGTGGAGCCTCCCCAAGGCCTGAATGGACCACCAGGAGCCTCGGCAGCTGCAGCAAGGACTGTGTGCCAGATGCCAACTCCGCTTGCCCCTTGCTAAACTCTTCGCTAAGCATGCATCTTCAGTTACATCCTCATGGCTTCCTAGGGGACAGACTGTTACTATTCCCAGGTGCATGCGGAGGCCTGGAGAGACCGGGTCTCACAGCTCGTGAGTGGCTGAGATAGTAGGATTTGACCCTTGCTGGTCTCAGCTCTGTGTCCACACAGAACGCTTTCCCAGCAGCCCTGCCTGTCTTCCCTAGCATTTCAGATGGTTGGTTAACGAGGTTACTGGTGGGTGACTGGTTTAGAGCCCATGGTGGGGGCGGTGGGGAGGGCTGTCTTGCTTATCTCTGCTTCCCACTGTGGGTAACCAATGAATATGTGTTGAATGAATAAATGAATAATTTGGTGTTTGTGGGTGTGGAGCGCTGCCAAGGGGAGGCCAGATGGGATGGGATTTCGTCAGAATGTTGGCCTCCAGAACTGTTATCTGAGGCTCTGCCTCCCCAGGAGCTTCTCAGGAGCTAGGCCTTGAGGGGCAGGAGGGCAGAGCCAGGACCTTCACGAAGGCTACAGAGGCCCAGGTCAGTGTGCGTGTCCTGGATGACAGCTGGACAGGCTGAAGCACGCTGGGGAGACACACCCGTGAGAGCAGACTCCCTGGGGGCCTTCTTGAGCTCGCCACTGCACTGTGTATGCGTGTGTGTGGGTGTGTGTGCATGCATGGACGTGGTACGTGTGTGTACACACGCCTGTGTGTGCGCTGTGTGTAGTGCAGTATATGTGCATGCAGGGTGTGTGTGTGTGTGTGTGCAGGCACCTGTGTGGGCATGGTGTATGTGCTGTGTGGTACGTGTGTGTGCACACGTACAGTGAGAAGATAGGATACATGGATTAACAGTTCTGTTAAAAATTAGACTCCCCCATTCAGGGTTACTCGTTTTAAATTGTTCTCCTAGGGACAGTGTTTTCAAAAAGAACAAAAACAAAACCAATGAACAGAACCAGAACAGCTGTTGAATTCAACACAAAGGCACCGTCACTTCACAGACCAGGACGAAGAGCAATCCCACCTCCCCGTCTGAATGCCCTGGTAAGTCACTTCCAGGGTCTTCTGTGCCTTCTGGAACCACTGTCCTGGCCAGAGTCCCTTGCAGAACTGGCTTGACTCAGGGGGTTTGAGGCTCCTTGGAACATTCAGTTGCACCCTGGGTTTGGAGCTAGATCTGAGTTAAAGGGCTGACTCTCTGCTTTCCAGAGTTAGCGCCCCACTTCACCCTCCTCCCAGGAGCTCTAGCTCTAAGATTGATGAGACATGCAATCAAGCAGATCCGTCCTGCCTTTTAGGTTTTACTGGGGCTCTTGGGGGTATAGAGGCACCTCAATTTGGTAATGGGGTAGCACCTGTAATTTCTAACTAGGTGAGTGCATGTTCAGTCGTGTCCAGCTCTTGTGACCCCTATACACTACAGCCCGCCAGGCTCCTCTGTCTGTGGGATTCTCTAGGCAAGAATACTGGAGTGGGTAGCCATTCCTTTCTCCAGGGGATCATCCCGAACCAGGGATCAAACCTGGGTCTCCTGCATTGGCAGGCAGATTCTCTACCACTGCGCCACCTAGGAAGTCTCTACGTGGTGAAGTTTGCCTTATTTATTCAGGAAAACCATCCTGCCAGGAAAATCCTTCCTGCTCCTTCCCTGAAGTGAAAAGCACTTCAGGGACTCCAAGGAGATTTGTTCTTCTTTCAATAGTTTATGTTACCAGAATATATGCCATAAACTTCCAACAGTTTGACTCCACAAGTGCCCATGTTCATTTTAATAATTCAAATGTTAACTGTAATGTCAACCTACTTTAAAAGAGGTCTCATAAAATAAAAAAAAATTAAAGTCCGCTTGGGTGGTTTCAGAGCACAGAATAAACGTAGGCGGAAAAGGAGAATGTTCTCCCAAAAGAAAGCACACTTCTAAAGTCTGAGGAAGGAGCTATTTCCATCTGAGAGCTCAGCTGCGGCTCTGGGAAGCAGAAGGGCGACAGGAAGAAGCAGCTAGTAGAAGTCTCAACACTCAGAGAGTTAGAGGCGACAAAGCCAATCTGAGGGTGCGCCAGGATTTCTGAGGCAGGGAAGCCATATCTGACTAAAAGATGATTCATGTCGCTTGCCTCAGAGGGCAAGTTTAGTTGCCAGTGATTAGAAACAGGAGTGGAAAGAAGAGAATTCCGGCGTCCTCAGAAGGGATGGGGCAGGTGGTTGAGGCTGGCCCCCTGAGAGGGACCTCCTGGTCCCATTTCCTGGTCTCCCCCAGCAGCCTCCACTCTCACACCGTCCTCCACCAGTGCCTGGGTGATTCTGAGCATTGTGAGGAGAAAGGCCATGAAGGGTGTAACTGCTACCGCCCCAACTCGCCCTCAGCCTTCTCAGCCTGAGCCTTCTCAGCCTCACCTCTCATCACTCTGACCCTGGGAAATGCCCAGGCCACAGATTGTCTCATCTCTAAAAGGTCTCTGGGCCTTGGCAAGGCTGTGTGGCCCTGCCCAGAACGCCTCCTCACCTGCCTGGTCAACTCTGCCACAATTCTCTGGGCTCAACTCTGTCACCTGGTGTCCGGAGCAACCTGGGTCAGGACACCTGCTGTTTATGCAGCTCTGTTGTCTCAGCTGCAAGATGAAAATGGTCATATGCCTTGATTACCTGGAAGGGATGTGGAGGGTCAAGCTAGACAGTGGCCGGAAGAGCAGGCTATGGAGGCTAAGGCTCAGAAATAATAAAGGAGGTAATAAGAGCAATAATTGACATGGATGGAGTAGCTGCTACATGTCGAGCGCTACACTGGAAACCACACATACATCCTCTTATCTGATCTCACAGCAGCCCTGGAACTTCTTACAGCAGCCCTGGGAACTGCCTCAAGGCATGTATACAGCCAGAGGAGCTGGACATGGAGCGGTGGTGGTGGTGAGCTGTGCAGGCTCTGGACTGGACAGACGTGGGTTTGAAACCTGGCCCTGTTCTTTAGCTTCTCTGGACACGCTCTTTAATTCCTCCCAGCTTCGTTGTCCTTATTTACGAGTTGGAGATGTGACATTACCTATTTCATGGAGTCTTCATACAAGCCAACATGGGTTAAGCACTCAGCATTCTGTCTGGCTAAGTGAATACTAGCAATTATGATTAACTCTACACTCATTTAACAGATTGGAAAGCAAAAGCTTAGAGAGGTTAGGTAACTTGTTCAGGGTCACATGGGTGGTAAGTGCTGGAGCTGAAGTTTGAACCTTGGTCTGTTGGACTTCAGAGCCAAAGCTCCTAAACTGCTTACTGGATTGGGAGTCAGGAGACATGGATTCTAACGGCACAAACCCACAGGGTGACTTGGCCCATGTCCTTTCCCATTTCTGGGCCTCAGAGTAAAGTGAGGGGGCTGGACCAGGTGGTGCCTAAGGTCTGTGAATCCATGCAGATTACACCTATACAAACTACCCTTGCAAATATGCATCCAGATTTTTTTTTTTTTTAATCTTTTAGAATAACAGCCATTAGTTACTTTGGAAGTCTCTGGATCAATGGAGAGTAGAGAGTTGAGGGCACTTTCAGAAAAGATTTCCTCGGCATGCTGGAGGTACCAAGAGAGCCTGGGTGTTGGCCTTAGACTGGGGCCAGGGCCAACTCCTACTTCTTGCTGCCACAAAAATAGGAAAATAGACCATGGAGGTAGCCCTATCCTGAGCCTCTTATCAATTCAGACTCGTCCATTCACCACCCACTCATTCATCCATCTGCCTGCTCATCCATTTACTCATCTATCAGCCATCCTTCCATCCATCTTCCATCTGTCCATCCATCCCTCTCCCTACCTAGTCCCCATCTCACTGATTACATGTGCATATATTTATTCACCAGTCAATTCACGTACGTCACCCGCCCAACTAGTACTTCCCAAGAGCCTACACTGGAGGGAGCGGAGATAACTCAGCTGTGTCCCAGAGCACACAGCCTGCAATCAGACCACATGAGACACAGAAGAATCGGCACCCTCCTGCAGGGGGAAACACAACCTTGGCCAGGATCTGTTTCCCAGGCCAGGCTCATTTCCCAGTCTAGGCTGGTAGATATTGTGGGGACACTGTGCACCTTTCCTTTCCATCTCCTTTTGCATGGTAAAGATATTCCACATCTAGATTTCCCAGCCTGATCTGGAGGGTGGCTGGACTTCCACTTTGGACTGAGAAGCCCATGATGCTTCTCAAAATTCCTCTAGGACTACAAGGGCAGGTCCTGGGAGCCCCTTCTCTCCATATGGCTGACAGTCCTGGCTGCGAATCTGACTCTCTGAGTTCCAGGCCTTCCTTCCTGAGACCAACCAGTACTAAAGATGCTGCATGACTGGTTTCAAGGACCAAGAACCTAATCTGGGCACCCTACTTAATAGCTGGTTTTAGGGTGTCTGTAAGTTGGCTTTGCCACCAACTTTGAGCAAAACCCTTTCTTCTGTAACCTTGATGTCTCTGCTGTCTATTCATTTATTGATTAGCCTCTGCATGGCTACAAATGGGTGATTTTACTGCTAACAACAACAAAAAATGCTAATCACTCTGAGTGCTGAATATGTGCTAAACACTTTCCACTTAGTAACTCATTTCATCCTCACAATAATCCTATCATTTCCCCTAGGAAACTGAGGCACAGAGAGGCTTAGTAACTTGTTCACAGTTACACAGCTAGTGAGGGATTTGAACCCAGGCTGTCTGGCTCCAGGGTGTGGGCTTTAACCACCATCCAGTCATGCCAGGCGCCTCTGCTGTCCCTTCCACACTG
Organism: Bos mutus; assembly: GCF_027580195.1. Taxonomy (NCBI): domain Eukaryota; kingdom Metazoa; phylum Chordata; class Mammalia; order Artiodactyla; family Bovidae; genus Bos; species Bos mutus. The sequence goes on from NC_091638.1 coordinate 54,550,558, forward strand.
ATTGGCTATTAGCTCACAGAAAGGAGAACAGCCAGGGTTCTTTCAAGGAAGCCCCAGAAAGAGAGGCGCAAGGTTTCAAGGCACAGAAGGGGACACTGGTGCTTGAGAGGTCAGAGACTTGGTCTATTTACAAACCAAGAATCCCAGTTCCCGGGTCCCTGAGCTCTCTCCAGTCTTGGCAGTTAATACCCCTTTCCCCTAGGTGGACTTGAGGACCCCTGTCCTTGAAGCCACTGGATACCATCTAGTTAACCACATCTGGAAATGAACTGTGGCTCTGCCACTGGCACTGTGAAACACTGCCTAATAGAGCCTTCTTGTTGCAGAGATGTTCTGTGGCCCCTCCTGGCAGATTCCAGAACTCCTTTTTTAACTGTAATTGCATAACATACATCTTCATCCAAGCCCATTTTGCAGGGCTCTGCCCACACAGCCGCCCCCACCACCCGAAGCCTGCTCTGGGAATTGCCCTGTTCCCTTCTCTGCAACATCTACAGGACAAGATCATTAACGGCATCTTGGTTATTTTAGGAAGGCCTGAGGAACAGAATAAAGCCTCGCCCCACCTCCCTTGATTCCCAGATCGGGGCTGGGAGGTGGGGGGAGGGGTGGAAGGAGACAAAAACGCCGTCATCTCTGGCATGCCCCCCCTCCCCCGCCCCCAGCATTCTCTGTCACCCATCTGCACGCTTTCTCCCGACCTACTTTCTCCTCCTGTCAGGGCTGCTTCCCCAGCCCTCCTGCAGCTCTGGGCTGATGGGGCAGCTGCTCAGCCACAGTGGACGGGACAGTTCTTGCAGCCCCAGTGTCTGGAGGCAGAATCTGCCTCCCTCCAGCAAACGCACCCCCACCCCCTCCGCCCCCAGCCCTCGGCCCTCGGCCGGCCGCTGACTCACTCTCTGGCACTCTGCAACCCAGTCTGATCCAGAAGGTTCAGGCTGGCTCAGGGGCAGAAGGAGGGGTCAGGGCCAGGGCACATTGGCAGGGCAGGCAAAAAAGCTCAGCTGTCCTCTCAGACACTCGCTCTGCAGGAATGTCCTGCATCTGGGAGCCGACAGAACTCTGGATGGACCGGTCTGTATTTCTCTTCACTCAAATGTTGGTTAATTACAAAACAGCAACCTGTGCTTCTGAACCAAACAGGGATTCTAGCATGATGACTCTAGGTGGCTGAGACAGGAATATGAGCGTTTTTTTTTTTCTTATTAAAACTAGTAATGCCCCTACTATCACTAATAACTACACTGTCGCTAGTGGTAGGCTCTGTAAATGGCCACAGTGAGTCCCCTCTCTGAATCCACGCCCTTTGCAATGTGACACTGGGGTCTATTTCCCTGCTCCTTGAATCTGGACAGGGCTCTCGACGTGTGTTGGCCAATAGTACGCGGCAAAATGACGTGAAGTGCCCAGCCGAGCCTGATGGAGGAGGTGGGACCACACAGAGCAGAGATGAGCCATGCCAGCTGAGGTCATCCCAGATCAGCCTACAGTCCTGCCAAGATCAGCAGAGCCGTGCACGTGACCCAGGGTGGATGCACAAGGGAATGCGTCCGCCAGCTGAGCCCGGCCTGAGCTCCCACCTCACAGAACTGTGAGCTACAGACACAGCTTGCTTTTGAGCCACTATGTTTTGGAGTCATTATATAGCAGAAACTAACTAATAAAAAGATTTTTTTTTTTGTAGAGAGGGAAATGATAGGATCTAAAAAACACAATTAACAGTAATCTCCCCCACCACCCCCCATGGGTGGCTCAGATGGTAATGAATCTTCTTGTAATGCAGGAGACCTGGGTTTGATCCCTGGGTCAGGAAGATCCCCTGAAGAAGGCAATGGCTACCCCCTCCAGTATTCTTGCCTGGAGAATCCCATGGACTGAAGAGCCTGGCGGGTTAACAGTCCTTGGAGCCACAAAGAGTCAGACACCACTGAGTGACTAACACTTTCACTTTTGGGGCTTCAGGCGGTGTTAGTGGCAAAGAACTCGCCTGCCAACTTCAGAGACATAAGAGAAGTGGATTTGATCCCTGGGTCAGGAAGATCCCCTGGAGGAAGGCATGGCAACCCACTCCAGCATTCTTGCCTGGAGAATCCCATGGACAGAGGAGCCTGGCAGGCTACAGTCCATAGGGTTGCAAAGAGTCAGACACGACTAAAGTGACTTAGCACACACACACACAAGCATCATAGCTGGGTCAAAGAGAAACAACTGCTTACTATCTGACCACCCAAAATACATCAGCAGGATTTAAAATTACGAATCACTCTGCTCTGCCAGCCAGGTGCTCCTGCATCACCCCCTGGACGCCTCCCCACTCACCAGGATCTTGGTGGTATAGGCGCTGTTGATGGCGATGGCATGGACCAGCAGCTCCATGGTCTTGGCATTGATGGAGCTGGGGTCGGGGATCTCCTTGTAGTGGATGTCGCCCACGTAGGCCTGCACCACCGTCATGCGATTGGTGGTGAGGGTGCCTGTCTTGTCCGAGCAGATGGCCGTGGCGTTGCCCATGGTCTCGCAGGCGTCCAGGTGGCGGACCAGGTTGTTGTCTTTCATCATTTTCTGCAGGAGGGGGCAGGGGAGACGGGACAGTGAGGAGAGGGAGCTGGGGGCTGGGAGTGAGGGCACCGTGTAAACACTCAGTAAATGAGGCACAACTGCCCCTCTGCTTCACTCCTGGGCAAAGGATCTGGGTTTCAAGAGCGTCTGGCATCTGGGTTCCTTTTTTGTGTACAGCACTTTCTCTTTCTCCTTTTACATTACTTGAGCCATTTAAAAGAGCTGATTAGTTGACTTTATTAATTTGAATTACGGATGTAGTCTGTATTCTTTATGGAAAAGATAGTGAAAAGGATGATAAATGAAGGCTGGGTCCTCTTTGAGCACTTCAGATACTTTCCTTTTACATCCTAACAGAAATAAGTTCTTAATTTGATTATGGGTTTTTTCTTTTCCAAAGGTACCATCTTTCACTGGTGCGTGGTTTTCACGGTCACTTTGGTTTCATGAGAAGTGAAGAAGTGTAAGTTATATATGTGTTAATAGACATAGGAGACTATGGGGAAAAAACAAAATTATTAGTGTCATCGTTTCTGAGAGAGACATTTATAGGAGATTGTTATTGCCTCCTTTGAAAAATCTACAGCTTCCATTTTCCTACAATGACTACATACTATAACTTGCATAATAAAAATCACAAATTTCTTTTAAATATAGATACGCATGAAAAAACAAGTCAGTCATAATTCTACCATCGAGCACTGAAGTATCTTACATAACAATATCTTTTCTCTTTAAATTTAGAACAAAAATGAAATCCTACTCTACAACTATTAATTGTCTTATGTTCACCTTCTTTTCTCTCCTCCCAGCATCACACTCCTAGCTTCTTCCAGGTTCTCAGGCAAATAATGCAAATAAAGTGATTCTTAAGGAACCACCACTCTTAACTGCAGGTCCTCCTGACACAGTGACCGTACTGGCAAGAACACATGTGAAAAGGCGGATTTAGCTGAAGGCTGAGTCAGATGTTCTAGTCTGAGCCTAGGGATCTGATTCCATTTTTCTTGCTCCTCATTATAAGTGTTTATAACAAGGGTAAAAAAGAGTGCAATTAGAATAATTAAAAAAATGTTTTTGGCTATGCGACGTGTGGGATCTTATTTCCCTGACCAAGGATTCAAACCTTTGCCTCTGCATTGGAAGCACAGAGTCTTAACCACTGAGCTGCCAGGGAAGTCCCTAGAATAATTTTAATAGCAGGTCATGTTCCTAAAAAATGAATATTGGTAGAATTCAGTGCTCCTGCAGCTTCTCTTATCATTTGCTGCTGTTGTTTAGTTGCTAAGTCGTGTCTGACTCTTTGCGACCCCACAGACTGTAAACTACCAGGCTCCGCTGTCCAGGGGATTTTCCAGGTAAGAATACTGGAGTGGGTTGCCATTTCCTTATCCAGGGTATCTTCCGAACCCAGGGATCAAACCCTGGTCCTCTGCATTGTAGGCAGATTCTTTACTATCTGAGCTACCAGGGAAGCCCGTGAAATGTGCTACAAGAGTAAATTTCACATCCAGGTTTGAAGGCTGATTATGAAAAGAAATGTAAAAATCTCACCAATCATTTGTGTATTATTAAATATTACATGTAGGCTTGAAAATAACTTGGACATATTAGGTTCAATAATGTACAGTATTAAAATGATTTCCACCTGTTTCTTTCTGTTTTGTCTTTTTCATGAAGCTGCTAGGAAGTTTAACCTCATCCATATGTCATGTCTCTACTGCACAGTGAGGGTCTAAGTGTCACCACTGTTCTTTGGATGGTGGACCCTGGATAGCTCAGTCAGTAGAGCATCAGACTTTTAATCTGAGGGTCCAGGGTTCAAGTCCTTGTTCTGGCACTTGCTTTTGTGGGGATTCCCTGGTGGCTCAGTGGTAAAGAATCCATCTCCCCAGATAAGGAAGACCCCCTCTGTATTCTTGCCTGAGAGACATCCCATGGACAGAGGAGCCTGGTGAGCTACAGTCCATGGGGTCACAAAGAGTCAGGCACGACTGAGCACACACGGCCAAGGGGTAGGTCCAGGCTCAGAAAGTGGAGAGTTTGCCTCTCTCCTGGGTGGCGGGCGGGGGCTGTACTCAGTTTATCAAGTGACTGTATAAGTAACACTACCTAAGGCAGCTGAAGGCACAGGTGCTGGAGACACAGACCACAGGTGTAGAGGCAACAAGGTCTGTAAGTGGACCCCCCGACACCATTTATGACCTTTAAGGGGACCTGGGTCCCCACTGGGTGGGGTGGGGTCCAGACTCATAGCAGCACGAGGTCTCCATCCTCAGGCCCCCCGATCAGCCTTGTGTTGTGATCTGTTTGGGCTTTGGTTTGTGGGATGGAGTTTCTTAGAGAACCCCAAAACAAGGAGACGATAAGGACGGTGTCCTTTTACACAGACCTGCCACTTCCTGGCACTGCCCTGAGAGCTCTTTTCTGTATGAAATTACATCGGCCAGCCAAGCCCAAATTCCAACTTGGAAACTGACCATGCCCTCGGTCGGCTCTGCCAACGACTCAGAGTGAATGCCTTGTTTATAAACAGCCCTGGCCTCTGCTCTCACAGGCACATCTTGGCCTAGGGGCCCTGGGAAACAGGAGCACAGGGCCCTGCCCATCGAGGTGGGGCAATCATTGGGCTGAGGCAAGATGAGGAATGAGGTGTGGGGATCTGGGGATGAGCCTGGCTTGCAAGTGCCCCCAAGAGGGTCAGACACCTGTGCTCACGAGATGATGCCAGCCCCCACACCCCCGTGTTTGGGCTCTGCCCATGGCCTCGGGCCTGGGAGCAGGGGAATGTGGGGCTCTGTTATCAGGGTGGCACTCAGGAGCACCCCCAGACCCAAGGCACTCCTGGGCCCACTTGCCCTTTATTGGCTTCCCTGCTGGCTCAGTGGTAAAGAATCCGCCTGTCAGGAGACATGAGTCCAATCCCTGGGTTAGGAAGATCCCCTGGAGCAGGAAATGGCAACCCATTCCAGTATTCCTCCCTGGGAAATCCCATGGACAGAGGAGACAGGCGGGCTTCAGTCCAGGGGGCTGCAAAAGACTTGGGCACAATTGAACGACTAAGCACAAGCCCGTTATTGAACTGCTTTTAAAACCTCCTATTTTTAGCCCATCTCTTGAGAGGAGGGGCTTTCTTAAAACCAGACATCCTTTTTATTTTAGGCTTATCTCTTTCGAACTTGAGGAAGCAAACTCCAAGCTTAGTCCCACAAGTACTGTGGCTAAGTGGGGCCTACAGCTGTGTGATGACCACACTCCGGCCAGCATTTGATGGGAAGGGATGAGTGTGGGTCTGGCTTCCCTGGTGGCTCAGATGGTAAAGACTCTGCCTGCAATGCAGGAGACCCGGGTTCCATCTCTGGGTGGGGAAGATCCCCTGGAGAAGGAAATGGCTACCCACTCCAGTATTCTTGCCTGGAGAATCCCATATAGACAGAGGAGTCTGGCGGGCTACAGTTTATGGGGTCACAAACAGTCGGACACAACTGTACAGGGAATACCTGCGTCTAATTTACTGTTCAGACCTGAGTTGATTGTCAGTGTTTAAAAGTCAGGAGGGCTTATATGAAGTCCAGCTTTCTGGCTTCTCTTAGAAAAATGTGAATATCTGGCAACACTGGGCCCCATCACTACAAGGGGACACCTGGCTGGGCTGAATAACGGCTGTCCCCTTGGCCAGGGTGCGGCTCTCCTGGAGGCCTGTGAGTTTGGGGCTCCCAGATGCAGCCTCTCTCTCTGAGCTTCCAACGTGCCCACTCCTTTCTGTTTAGCTCTCCTCGCAGCCCCCGGCACTGGCCCTGCCAGCCACCCCTCAGACTCCCAGCTAGGTGGCATCAGCCGGCCTGTCCTGCTCCCCACTCCTCACCTTCACCGAGTAGGCCAGGGAGATGGTGACGGCCAGAGGGAGCCCCTCGGGCACGGCGACCACCAGCACCGTCACACCGATGATGAAGAACTTGACAAAGTACTGCACGTAGACAGGTGTGCACTCAGGGAGCCACGGCTTCTTGTTGACCACGAAGGTGTCCACGGTGAAGTAGAGCACCAGGATGATCACCGTGATGGCTGACATCACCAGGCCTGTGACACGGCGGGGAGGAAGCCTGTCAGGGGGCCTCCTGGGGGCAAGGGGCCCTGGGAAGGGAGATGTGGACCCAGCCAACCCTTGGCTCCAAGGGCTCTGGGGTCAGGCAGGCCCTAGCTCACATGCCAGCTCAACCTGGTGGCCTTGGGGCAAGTGCTTGATCCTCAAAGAGCCTCAGTTTCCTCCTCTGTACAGTGGGGATGTGTATTTATCCCATGTGGTTTTATAAGAATCAAATACAATGAATGGATGTAAATTGCCGGGTACAGTGTTGAACATACAACAGGTGCTGAGTGAGCATGCGAATAAGGAATGCTAGCACAGAGTCGGACATGACTGAAGCGACTTGGCAGCAGCAGCAGTAGCACGGTGCTCTCGCACTGCAGGATGTACAGAGAGCACCACCTATTTCCTCCTTCATTCAGGCACACACTGTTTCCTATTCTAGGAACAAGGGACGCGATAGTAAAGAGACAGAGTCCCTGCCCTTGGGAAGCTGAGATTCTAGAGGAGGACACAGACAAGAAACTAACAAATACACTAAGAGGATAACTCCCGTGGTCACGTATGGATGTGAGAGCTGGACCGTAAAGAAGGCTGAGCGCCGAAGGATTTATGCTTTCGAATTGTGGTGCTGGAGAAGACTCTTGAGAGTCCCTTGGACTGCAAGGAGATCAAACCAGTAAATCCTACAGGAAATCAGTCCTGAATATTCATTGGAAGGACTGATGCTGAAGCTCCAATACTTTGGTAACCTGACGCGAAGAGCCGAATCATTGGAAAAGATCACCATGCTGGGAAAGATTGAAGGCAGGAGGAGAAGGGGCAACAGAGGATGAGATGTTTGGATGGCATCACTGACTCAATGGACATGAGTCTGAGCAAACTCCGGGAGATAGTGAAGGACAGGGAAGCCTGGTGTGCTGCAGTCCATGGAGTCACAGAGTTGGACACAACTGGGTGACTGAACAACAGCAGGGAAGGGAAGTGATGTGCCCGAGGCCACAGGCCAGGGAGGCACTGTCGAATTAGTACCTGCAGGTAGCTATTCACCCAGATCCCTCTTGCCAGCCCCATGTGCCCAACCACCCCCATCCACCTCAGTGCTGTGCAGGTGTAGCTGAAGCTGCCCACACCTGCAGCCTCTGCCAGAGGAGACTGGCGTCTCCTTGTCAAAAAGTGCGTGGCAGTTCCACCCACCCCAATCTGATGGCCAATACCCAGGGGCTGACGTGGGGGTCCAGAAGCCCAGCCGCCTTGCTGCAGTGCGGGTTGGGCCCTGTAGAGGTTTTCATGCTCCAGAGCTCCCTGTGGGATCAGGTGGGGACTGGGATTTCTCCGGAAACCTCGGCTCAGTCTGAATCTTCCTAGGCTCTGTGGCCTTCCAGACCCTTTCCAGGTCTCCCCGTGAGAGCACCCCTCCCCAAACCCTGTGCCCACCCATCTCAGGCTCTGCTTGCAGGGAATCCATCCCAGGAGAGGAGCAGAAGTGGGATGTGAACCAGAAGGGTGCGACTCTGTGCCCCATGCCTGGCAGGGCTGACTGAGTGGCGGAGGGGATGAACCAGGACAGGGAAGGCCATGGGATGCTTCTCACGGCTCTGCTCCCTGCCCTCCAGCACCATGCTGCTGTGGAGCCTTCCCTGTGGTGGGGATGGAGGAAATCCCCAGACCCATTGCCGCCCGCCCCCACTGCCAGCTGTGGAGTTGAAGAGCCAGCTCGAGCCCCGTCTGACAGTCGCAGGGGCGGGATGCCAAGCTCCCGGCAGCCGGGAGCTGTCACCAGGCCCCTGAGTTTAAATATAGACAGCCAAGCCTGCAATTTGCCTCTCTTCTCCACACTGCGGTGCCTATAATTAGAGCTGGGAGACAGCCGTGGAAGAGCAGGCAGCCAGGTGGGGAGGCCGTGGTGTTTGCCATATCCTTACCCAGGAGGAGAGGCCAAGACCATGTCGGGCGGGCAGGGCTCACCGTGTAGCCGGGCTCGGCTTTGGGGGCCAGAGCGGCCGTCATCAGCTGTCAACTGTAGCTATCAACTCGGTTGGGAAACCTGGCTCGTGTTGTTGTTCAGTCGTGTCTGAGTCTTTGCGACCCCATGGACTGCAGCACACCGGGCTCCTCTGTCCTTCACTACCTCCCGGAGTTTGCTCAAACTCGTGTCCATTGAGTTGGCAATGCCATCCAACCATCTTATGTTGGGGCTCAGACAAGGGGCTTCTCCCTGGGCTCCTAGCACTGCCCTCGATCTTCCCAATCTTTCCTGTGCATGGCAGCTGGGGGTGGTCATCATAGAGCTCAACTCCATCCTTGCTCACACCTCCTCCAGGGCTCCCAATGTCCTCAGAATAAAGCCTGCCTGGCCAACTCCTACAGGGTCTGCCCACATCCAGCCACCACCCTTGCCTGTACATGTAAATAATCTCCTTTACTCCTCACAGCAACCTGTGAAGTGGGGGCTACAGGAGCCCAAGTCCACAGACTGGGAGTGGAGGCTCAGAGCTTGGTGAAGGTACTTGCTCAAGACCTCAGAGCTGGAGCTCAACGAGAATGCAGGCAGGCTGCCCCCAGAGCCCACGCTTCACTCTTGCGCCTAAGTGCCAGCTGAGGTGCCTGCTATATCAGGACTCAGACTGGTTGCCGTGGCTGACAAGGGTGGGTCTCCTGCAAGCCCTTCTTTGCAGATGAGGTAGCCAAGGCCCAGCCAGGGGCAGGGCTCTGCCCTGGGGATCCCCCTGCATGCCCTGTGTCCCCCCAGCCCCATGCCGTCCGCCAGGGCGCACGCTCACCCGCCTTGCCGATCTGCACGGCCAGCTTGGTGAGCTTGCCCTGCAGCACCGACTTCTCCTTCTTGTGCATGTTGGCCTTCTTCTTGTCATCAGCGTCTCCCCCCTCGGCACTCTTGAGGGGCTGCATCTCCATGGCGGCCGCCCCGTCCTGCTGTTTGGCTGCAGGGAGCAGATCACACACATATGTACACACGCACACACACGCACACACAGACACGTGCACACACACAGACATGCACACCCACAGGTTAGCCTGCAGGGTGCGGGTGTCGGCACCCAGCCCCCTGCCCAGGGGAGCACGGTGAGAGCCTCACTCCCCCGCCTGAGCCCCCCTGCATGGCCGGCACAGATTCTGTGTGATGAGGGGGTCGGCCTCTCTCTGCTGGAGACCCTGGACCCAGGGCCACAGAACACAGCACGGAGTGACACGGCTCCACCCTGGATTTGCAGCATGAAGGGGCTGGGGGAGACTCTGGGCCTGAACAAGTCTACCAGCCCTTTCCCAAAGGGCTCTTCAGCTTTTCCGCATCAGACAAGACACAGGCTTGGGCTCTGCCCAGTTGGTCCTTGGGCCATGTTGCTGGAATATTGAGTAGTCACTAGGCAGAAGGGACAAAAGCGGCTTGAAAAGTGGAGGAGTGTGTCCTCATCCACGGGTTCCAAGACCCTGCTCCTTCAGCACAGCCCTGACTGGTGGGCTTGGAGCCCGAGCCCTTGGCCCCTGAAGATCCTGAAGAACCAGCTTCAAGCCTTCAGCTGAACGGGGATACAGCTCAAAGCAGGGGAGACACTGGCTTGCGGGTGGACTGTCGTGCGGACAGTGCCACTTCCATTTGTCCTGGTACCACGAGGTCACAGTTACCCTCCCGCCCAGAGACGTCAGGCGCCCACAGGTGTAGACGTCTGCCTCTGCTGTGGCCCCTAGAACCGGCAGGGAGGGGCCGCAGGGACCAGGTTAATACAAAAGGGTTACCTTTGCTCTGGCTGGCGTCCGCATTGCCATCCTGCATTTTACCTACACGACAAAGAATTTGAACAGACGACAGAGAACAGACAACACACATCGGTCACCATGAAGACGCAACAGGGCCACGGACGTTCATGTCAGTTGGCGGGTGGGGAGGGCCGAGCCGGCTCTGCCCCTCAGGACGGGGATGCCGGGGAGGCCCCCCAGGCAAGAGCAAACCTGCGGGGACTGCAGGGTCTCTCTTGATTCTCTGAGGGTGTAGAGCGGGGGCTTCCGTGGGGGTTAGGTTGGCCATGAGTATTTTACAGATTAGACAGCAGCCTTTAGGGTAAAGGGACCACACAAGCAGAAGGAATAAGAGATCTCAGGTTCCCAGTGATGAATTTGGAATTTGGTTGGTGCTTTATGTGGGCTGAGAAGAGGCAAAAGGAAACAGAGAGAGAGAGAGAGGTTGATTCTAGAACAGGGAGGCGTTTGGTCAATGTGCTCCTTAGCTTCTGGCTCCGGGAGAGATGATTCCAGCTCCTCTTCCTCGTGGTGGTGGAGGACGAAGCCACGACATGGACAACCCTCCCCCCGACCCTCAGCCTCACTGAGAGTGATTCAGGCAAAGGGTGTGCAGAGGCTCCCAGCAGTGGGCTCGGAGGCACCCACAGGTGTTTGGGGCCATGCCGTGGCGCCCGAGGGGAAGCTACCCCACCACACCCCTCCACTAAAGTGTGTGCTCGTCACTCGAGGTTGCCTAGTTCGGGCCACAGCAGAGAGGTGAAGTTGGCTTGGTGGGAACCCCTGGGTGCCCCCTACCCTCAGCTCCATCAGTCGGATGGTGTCTAGTGCTGAGTCTGGGGCTCCCCACCCTGTAAACGGGCCACGTGGGAGGCTGCCTCCCCAAGTCAGTCCAGAGCATGTGGGCTGCATTCACAGGGCGGGAGGTATTGGTGACTGCTACCTGGTAATGAGACACCTACCCGCACCTGCTGGTCCTGCAAGGATGGGGGCATCCTCCTGTCCCCTGGCTCACCCTGGGCTTCGCCCGATGGCTGGCCACCTCAGGAGGACTCAGAGAAGGTCGCTGAACCCCTCACCACTCCTGGATAATCACCGTGAAGGACGTCCTCACAGTTCGTGGGCCAGGCCCATACATGACCTCCGTGATTTCAGCTGGTCCTCACTGCATGCCTACTGGGGCGCTCCGGATCATACCCACAGACAGATAAAAAGCTGCGGCTCGGGGAGGGACGCTCAGCGGGGGCTCTGCCAGCTCTCTGCAGGTGAGCGGACAGCTGGCCCCAAAGTGTGTGCACATTTTTGCCCCTCCTTGGGAGAAAGCAGCTACCCACCATCCCCTGAGCCTGAGGTAGGGTGGGCACTGACGTGGCACTGGTGGGACTGGGCTCCTGAAGCTGCTGTTTCAGGAGCAGCTAGCCCTGTGACTTCACTGCTCCCAGCTTGGCTTCCACCTCCGTAACAAGGGGTTGTCGTCTTGCCTCCCAGAGCACCTAAAAGTTACCTTTTAGTGAGAACCACCCGCCCAGCAGTGTTTGGCAGTTTGCAAGTGTCTCACGTCTTGTCAGTTTTCCTGGTACCCTGTAGGGTGGGGCGGGAGGGGCTTTCATCCCTCTCATTTTACAACGAGGAAACTGGGGCTGAGGGAGGTTCAGAGGCAGCTGTCATTTACAGAGCATCCTGACGACCCTCTAAACACTGTCGTCCCTACACCACATCCACGTTACACCGACTGCCTCAGAGGGAAGCAGCAGCTTGCTGGGTGCCAGCTCCATACCGTCTCTGCAACAGTGCTGGGCTGTTCCCATTGAGCCTGCTAGCAAAGGGTCAGGGACCTGCCCTGGGGTTGAAAGAGAAAGGCCCTCATCCCTCTATTCTAAAATCCTTTCTACCAGATTAAGAAACAACACAGAAGAAGGCTTCTCGGAGCCGATTGGAATGAACTACAACAGTTGTTTTTATTTTTAAACGTAATTTTACTAACTGGGCTAAAAGGCACCAGAGGACTCGGCTTCAGTAGCTGGTGTGCGAGGGCACAGAGGGACCTTTGTTTGCATTGCACATTATCAGATGCAATAGCCCACGTGCGCCCATTAACCAAGCTAGCAATTTCCTCTTTTATTTCCATAGCGATCATGTGGCCAGAAAAATAATCAACAATGCATATGTTTGAGGGAGGGAGCCGTGTCCTGGGGGCACTTGGGCGCAGCTGGCCCGGTTTCTTAGAAGCAAGGGCTCATTTGGGGGCTCTCCTTAGCCAAATCGGTGCTTGCCTGGCCCTGGAACGGTGGTGGGGTGCTGCTCTGGCCCCCCATGGGACCTGGAAGATGGGCTGATTCAGAGGAGTTGGGATGGAGGACAGGACCCAGGATGGGGGACCGGGGTGGAGACCCAGAGGCCTCTCTGCATCAGATGCCAGATGCATTTCTACCAAATGGATCGGTCCTCTCTGTGCACTGCGAGGGTCATGGGTGCAGAAAGCCTCGACGTGGAGGGTCCATGGAGATCCCATAAACAAGCTTTGAGGAGACAGACTGCTAACTAGGAGAACTGGGAGGCGTCACTTCTCTTACCTGTGCCTACATTTGTCCCCCTGTGAAATGCAAAAATTTCAACCAAGGTGATGCTTATGAAAAGCACTGCAAAGTACCCTGTAAGTGTCCAGTGTTAAGAGCAACGTGTCACTTAAAATCATGATTAAAAGTGATGTATTCAATAGTGATATATCAATAAATGGGTTTCCCAGGTGGCGTTAGTGGTAAAGGACCCGCCTGCCAATGCAGGAGACACAAGAGATGCTCATTCTATCCCTGGGTCAGGAAGATCCCTTGGAGGAGGGCATGGCAAACCACTCCAGTGTTTTTGCCTGGAGAATCCCATGGACAGAGGAGCCTGATGGGCTGTAGTCCATGGGGTTGCAAAGAGTCAGACATGACTGAAACGACTTAGCACGCACGCACGCATGTCAATAAATATAAAATAAATAATAAAATTAAAATGGCAATTATAATGCCTCCAAAATGAATGGGACACCCCTTAGTGCTCAGTTGGGAGGGGCTTGGGGGGAGTGGAGCGAGGAGGGGGCATCCTGCCAGCTGAGTGTGTCTTCCACATCCAGGGCATCCTGACTGGGCTCAGATCAAAGAGTGGAAAGGAATGGTCCATTCTCTCACTCACAAAGCTCAGCTTAGCCCCCTCAGCCTTCAGTGCCCTCTACCTGGAGCCTGGAGGATGCGTCAGAAGGCAGGTTCTCATTCGCTAGGTCTGGGTGGGGCCTGAGAGTCTGCATTTCTAACGAGCTCCTGGGAGATGCCCAGGAGCATGCGGGCCTCCGGTCACAATTCGAGTAACAACAGCTTAGAGCACCGGCTCCAAAGTATTTTGGGGGGGGGGTCTACCAATCCCACGACATTCAGCCAGGAAGGGTTCTGCAGCCACGTCAGTCTGGGAAGCCCTGTGTGACTCTAACTCTATCCCACAGCACAATAGAGGCTGTCTTTCTGCAACAAGAAGGAAACCAATTCTACCCAGTGGTTCTTAAAACAGTTTTGACCACAGGATCCTTTCCTTGCAGGGGAGACTTCTTAATGTGCTTGTGAAGTTTATTTATTTATTTTTTAAAGCTTTTCTTTTTTTGAGGATGTGGACCATTTTAAAAGTCCTTATTGAATCTGGAACAGTACTGCTTATGTTTTGGTTTTCTGGGCGCGAGGCACATGGGAATCTTAGCTCTCTGACCAGGAATTGGACTTGCACCCCCTGCATTGGAAGCTGAAGTCTTAACCCCGGGACCGCCAGGGAAAGTCCCTACATCATGTGAAATTTACACCAGGAAGAGCGGCACACACTTTAGAGCCAGGTAGGCCTGGCTTCACGTCGCAGCTTTGCCACTGCCTAGCTCTGTGAACTTGGACTAGTGTCTTGATCTCCATGAGACTCAGTTTCCTCATTTTAAAGTGGGGACAAAACACTGACCCATAGGGTTATCATGAGGATTAAATGAGACGCTTGCAAGTGCCTGGTGCACAGAAAGTGGGTAAGAAATGATGTTTCCCCATCTTTTCCTACAGTTTTTCTTGGGAATATATGGACGTTTTTGGCTTGAACTGGAAGTGAGGCTCCTGCCTTTTTGAGACCCACCAGTCTGGATGTGGTCCCAGCAGATTCATCACCCAGGAGGGGTGGGGGGAAGCAGGACGTCACTTCCTGTTTCCTCCTTCCCCTCTCCCTCCCCCACATGGATTTGCCTATATTATTTCTCCCTGTTAGGGCTTCTCTGGTGGCTCAGTCTTCAATGCAGGAGACCCGGGTTTTATCCCTGGGTTGAAAAGATCCCCTGGAGAGGGGAATGGCAACCCACTCCAGTACTCTTGCTGGGAAAATCTCACCGTCAGAGGAGCCTGGCAGGCTACAGTCCATGGGGCGGCAAGAGTCGGAGAAGACTTAGCAGCTAAAGCACCAGCACCGCCCCTCCCTCACATGTGACACCTCCCACGCCCCAGGCTGTCCTCTTTTCTCTTCCTGTGCCTGAAACAGACCCACACCCGAATTAGCCCTTCCTGGCCAGGTGCTGCTCACAGAGGGGTGTTGCCCAGCCCCTGACATCTGCTAGCTGCTTCCAGCTTGGGTCACTTTGAATCCGAGTGGCTCGGCCAGAGGCCTGGGACAGGGGAGGCAGAACCACAGCTCCATGTTTTCTGGGAGTGGTGAGGAGTAAATGACATGATGGATGCTCAGTTCCTGGGATGAGCGACACTGGGGAAAGAAAGAGCTTTCCCTTCCCTTCAATTCTCGGGGGCAATGGTTTCATGACCGAGCCCTAAAAGCTCTAAGGAGCAGACCAGGTAACTTTATGTCACCTGACTTGGGGACGGGGATGACCAGAGAAGATGGGAGGGTATAGAGGTGTGAAATCTTCCAAAGGCGCGGAGGCCAGTGAAAGGAGTTCCTTCCTGCCTGTATGTAAGGAGGGTGAGATGCAGACCCAAGCTACAGGGGCAGCCCTTACCCCCATCGCCCATCCCCGAGAGGGCCGGTAAGAATGCAGAGACTCAGGACAGATGCTCCAGCGCAGGCAACAGCAAGAAATACCAGTCCACACCCGAGGGACAGAACTGGGCCCAAGCCCAAGCAAACCCCCTGCCCGTTCACTCCACGAAAGAAGAGAAGAACGTGTCCTAGTGGCTCAGCCATGCTACAGGGCGGGGCCCAGGAGCTGAACACAGGCCTGGGTCCCCCTGCCTCGAGGGAATGGTTAGAGTCGAGGATGGGAGCCTGCACTGGGGACCCAGAGGCCAGCCTCAGCCCGGGTCCTGACCCCAGGCCTTCTTCCCCCAAGCCGGGACCAGGAATGTGCTTAGGAGAGGGCCACGCAGGGAGGGACGCTGCTTCCAGGGAGGGAGAGGGGACCAGATCTGAAGCGAAGGTCACGTCCCTCTTCCGGGCTCACCGGGGATCAAGGCCCCATCGGTGACCACTGCTGGTGGGAGCCGAGCTGGTTGCCCGGGGGTGGCTTCTCTCTTAAGCACCTGCCCTGTGTGTGAGAGGACGACCGTCCCCGAGCTGCCCATGCACATCCAAGTCTGGGCCATCCCGAACAGGGAGAGCAAAGCCCAGAGCTGAGGGTGGGGAGGCGCCCATCGCCCAAGACCGAGAGCTCCCCGGGGGCGGGGTGGGAGACGTACCATTGACTAGGCTGGTATTTGCACTATCTGCAGCATTTGAACCTGCCGCACCATCGGCCGCTGTGGGGGTGGGAGGGATGAAAAATGCAGTGGTCAAAATGGAGGAGAGCAGCAGTGCAGACAGCAGCAACAGTAGACGCGAACCAACGTGCGGGGAGTGACGTGACTGTGGTCAGAAACACACATCTCCGCCGGAAATCAAGAAACTCAAATGTGGGGGTGGGTGGTGGGTGGGTGAAACGTTCCCATGGAGATGACACACAAGTCGGTGGGGAGAAACTCAGACATGGAGGGTCTTTGAAATAAAATATGGAGGATGATCAACGTGGGTAGGTGGGATGGTCGGTGTGAGGTCTGGACCCAGGCGTCCCGTTGGCCCAACCAACAGGGCAGGTCTCTCTGTCAGTGAGGGTTCTATGAAGGTGCGGGAGGGCGCTGGCTGACCATCACGGCCAGAGGGACCCATGGCCAGGAGTCGATTCGGCACGGGTGCAGTAATAGCACTGACCGTTCCGATTGGGCATTTGTTGTGATGGTTGCTGTGTCCTGGAAGGACATCTTTCACTGCAGTGACCTCGGATGCGTGCATCTGACTCAGGCCACTGCCCGTGGCCAACTCCTCCTTTCCTGACTGATGCTCAAAAGGCTGCCTTGGTCTTGCCTATAGGAGATGTCCCACCACTTAAAATATGACATCAGGCATGTTGCATCTTGTGCACGAGACAGAAAGGGTACTAGTGAGATTTCCTTAATTTAGAAATCAAAAATGATATGAGATGCTCAAATTCGCTCTGGCTGTTTGCTCTTGGGGTGAGGGGAGACGGGTTCTGTGGGAAGGAGAGGGAATAGATGCTGGGTGAGTTGGCCGTGCTGTGGGGCGAGGGGCTCTGTGGGGTCACGTGGGGCTGAGCGCACATGGCGTGCGGCTATCTGGGATTTGGAGGCAGTGGGGGCACCATCTGCCCTGGAAGCACTGGAAGGGCAGCGTGGGATGCTGGCCTGTCCTGTGGGGCTGGCAGCACATGGGGCCACAGAGGAGTTTTGGGGTTGGGGGCAGAGCCCCCAGCCATCGGGTACCCTTCTAGCTGTGTGCTGGGGGTCTGGGGCCAGGGCTCAGGGGTCAATGGCTGCTGCTACTTCTAAAAGCCCCTTCTACCCTGGGCGGTGTCTTACTGTACCTGGTAGCTGAAGGCCATCCCCCTTCTTCACACCTGTGTGATGATTTTTGAGACATGTTAATGAAGGAGAAGCATGTACAGCCACATACACGCCCGCCCACACATGCACACACACACACACACTCTGACATGCCCAGAGTCATCCTGAAATGGAGGGCTGTAAGCAGTGTCCCTGGTGGGGGTGATGGGATGGAAGTGCTAAGGGGGTCCAGCCCTGGGAACCCCCCGGGTCTGCTCTCAGGGGCCTGAGAGGCTGGGCTGCCCCTCATCTTCCTCTGCCATGTCCCCTCCATATCCCACCTCTTCCTTCTGCACTGCTGTCCGCATCTCGTCGATGGGGCAACATTCAGCGAGGGACTCTGACCCATGATGGGCAGAAGAGGCCTGTTTTCTTATCGGCATTTTAAAAAACACCAGTCTGGCCTGTGGGAGCTTCTGGGCATTTCTGCCCCTCACCCGGGCCCCAGCAAGGCCAAGGAAGTGGGCACAACTGCTACATCCTGCCCAACTGCCTGTACCGGGGGCCGCTGGTGGCCACAGCTGCTACCTCACTGTGTGGACGCTGTCCTGACGCGCTCTGTGCCTCATGGCCAAGACTTGTCCTCAGTTTCAACCTCAGCTCGCACAGATCACAGCTTACTGCCATTGTTCCTGCTGCTGCGGCAGCCATAATCTTAGGAGGACCCCAGTAGGAAACAGGTTTTGGCCCTGGGAACAAGTAACCTTTGATTGTGTCCCAGGCCAAGACTGGCTGACCTCTGAGAGCTGGAGGTTAGTCCCGTTGTCCCTAAAACCAAAAGCGGGGTCTTCTACTATCTCATCTCCTTCCCCTGGGTTCCAGAAGGTCTGGATGTTGGGGACCCTCCTCTGGGGCTTGGGGAAGGAGACAAAGGACTGAAGACTTTGTGAGAGGGGGAGGGTCCCCAAGACCGAGTGTGAATGTCGGGTAAGTAGCTGGCTGTTTTGGACCAGAGGCTGGATGTTAGATTTGGGCCTGGTCTGATGGGATTGGGGCTCACGTCTCCCAACCAGCCCTCCTATGCTCTGAGAGGCACTTCTAGCCCAAGATGCCAACCTGCTGCACCAAGGGGAGCCCACGGAGTGAGGACATTTGCTTCTGGGAGAGGAGGAGACAGAACTCAGCTGAGATGGCAGCTCCAGGGGCATCAGAGAGGGGCTCACAACAGATGATTTGGAGGCACCTTCCCCAGAAGCTCCCCTATCATTTCTGGATAGAGTCTCCACTGAGTGTGCAGCTCTGCCCAGTGGAATTGAGAGTAGTGAAGGAATGTGCCCAGGTGGGGTTTCCTACTCTATATCAGGGCTGATGATGGGACCAGGTCACACTTGAGGCTGGAGACTGAAGAAAAGGCTCCGCACCCTTGGCCTGGCTCGGAGGGGAAGGGGAGCCCCCCCATGACATGACTCGACAAGACAGAGACTGGGACAAGACCCTGGAGATGGAACAGACAGAGCCTCCTGGCCCAAGCAGGGCCTCGAGGATGCAGGAGGCGACTCTTGGCACAGGGTGTGGACATAAAAGGCACTCAATAACTCACTTGTTGAGTGAAAGAATCAACAACAAAAAAATGTGGCCTTAAGAGCTCCTCTCCTGGTCCATGAGGGGGCTGGGCTTACCTTTCTTGTCTTTCTTCTCTTCCTCTTCACCACCGGCCCCCAGCAGGGTAAAGATAATGCCAGTCTGAGAGTTCACACCCACGGCAGTCACCACCATCCGTCCAGAGCCCTCCATCACGTGGGTACCTGGGGATGGGGATGAAAGCCAAGTTACCATTGCACAGCCCAGACCCCCTCCCCCAAGGAGTGGGAGGAATCTGGTCCCAGTCTGCTCCTGGCAATCTGCCTGTCGAGGTCCTGGGGCACCACCTGCAGTGAAGCTTTAATGTGTATCATCGTAGTGGGTCCTTTAAAGATGACTATACCTTGGGACAGTGCTATGATGAGCCAGGTTCTCAAACACTGCTGTACTCAGCTCTTAGGCCCCTGGAAAGCTCAGGCTTATCCTCTCCTACCCATTCCTGGTGAGTTCCTTCCTCTCTCTTCTCTCTCCCCATTCCTCCTCTCCCTGCCTTACAGGTCAAGCAGGGACCACCCTTGTCTTTTCCTTTATTGATATATCTAGAACCATACCTCATTCTACTTAATTCTGCAACTGGCAAGAAAAATGCCAATTAAGCCCTGGGCAGGACTGCCTAAAATGAAGTCCACTTCCTCCCCAAAGATCTGAGGAAAGAATTCAGCGCTCCGAGAACTTGGATGAGGAAACAATGAAATCTTTATTTTCACAGACATCAAACTGAAATTTAGCATTTTTCCTCCATTAAGAACAAAGGCAATAAACTCCAGGAGTGTCAGTGGTGCCCACAACACCATTACACATGTTACAAAAATCACAGTTTTTAAAAATATCTCTTTATTTTTGAAATAAAGAAAAATATCTCTTACTTTTTGAAAGTGAAAGTGGAAGTTGCTCAGTCATGTCCAACTCTTTGTGACCCCATGGACTATACAGTCCATGGAATTCTCCAGGCCAAAATACTGGAGTGGGTAGCCTTTCCCTTCTCCAGTGGATCTTCCCAACCCAGGGATCGAACTGGGGTCTCCTGCATTGCAAGTGGATTCATTACCAGCTGAGCTATCAGAGGTGCCACCAAGATAAGATACTTTTTAGGCTTATGCTTATTTTATAACTAAGGCTGTTATTATATTGATTGCTGGATCTCATTATTCAGTATACTAATAAAGAAACACATATGTTACTATAGCACACATTTATTCTTTTAAAATTACTTTAGCTATTTCAATATAATTGACTTCCTTTGTGATCCAAGGTATTTCATGTATTTCAAAGCTTTATTCTGAATAGGGGTGGCCGACCCCTGGCTTCATCTCAGAGGAACCAGAGATCAAATTGCCAACATCCGCTGGATCATGGAAAAAGCAAGAGAGTTCCAGAAAGACATCTATTTCTGCTTTATTGACTATGCCAAAGCCTTTGACTATGTGGATCACAATAAACTGTGGAAAATTCTGAAAGAGATGGGAATACCAGACCACCTGATCTGCCTCTTGAGAAATTTGTATGCAGGTCAGGAAGCAACAGTTAGAACTGGACATGGAACAACAGACTGGTTCCAAATAGGAAAAGGAGTACGTCAAGGCTGTATATTGTCACCCTGTTTATTTAACTTATATGCAGAGTACATCATGACAAACGCTGGACTGGAAGAAACACAAGCTGGAGTCAAGATAGCCGGGAGAAATATCAATAACCTCAGATATGCAGATGACACCACCCTTGTGGCAGAAAGTGAAGAGGAACTAAAAAGCCTCTTGATGAAAGTGAAAGTGGAGAGTGAAAAAGTTGGCTTAAAGCTCAACATTCAGAAAAAGAAGATCATGGCATCTGGTCCCATCACTTCATGGAAAATAGATGAGGAAACAGTGGAAGCAGTGTCAGACTTTATTTTTCTGGGCTCCAAAATCACTGCAGATGGAAAGACGCTTACTCCTTGGAAGGAAAGTTATGACCAACCTAGATAGCATATTCAAAAGCAGAGACATTACTTTGCCAACAAAGGTCCGTCTAGTCAAGGCTGTGGTTTTTCCTGTGGTCATGTATGGATGTGAGAGTTGGACTGTGAAGAAGGCTGAGCGCCGAAGAATTGATGCTTCTGAACTGTGGTGTTGGAGAAGACTCTTGAGAGTCCCTTGGACTGCAAGGAGATCCAACCAGTCCATTCTGAAGGAGATCAGCCCTGGGATTTCTTTGGAAGGAATGATGCTAAAGCTGAAACTCCAGTACTTTGGCCACCTCATGCAAAGAGTTGACTCATTGGAAAAGACCCTGATGCTGGGAGGGATTGGGGGCAGGAGGAGAAGGGGACGACAGAGGATGAGATGGCTGGATGGCATCACTGACTCAATGGACATAAGTCTGAGTGAACTCCAGGAGTTTGTGATGGACAGGGAGGCCTGGCGTGCTGCGATTCATGGGGTCGCAAAGAGTCGGACACGACTGAGCGACTGAACTGAACTGATGATGACCCCGGACCTTCCCAGGAGTCCATGGTACAAGAAAAGTTACAAACTCCCTTCCGAGAATTTTAGATTTTTCAAACTGGGTTCCAAAGGGTCCTGGAATTCTTCCAGGGGCCTGAGGGGAGCTGTGGGGAAGGAGGGAGGGAGGCCTTTGAGCAGAGTAGCTCCACTTTTACTCATCTTCGGGGTCTTTGTTGTCAACTTCTTCTTGACAAGTGGGCACTCTGCTTAGTAAAGAACCTAGGGAAGTGAAGTTTGGCCTGTCAAGTGCTTGTCTTTTTGTGATTTTTCCTTTTTACTGCTCTGGCTAGAAAATCCTCTATACGAGCATGTAGCTCCTCCTCCAGCAGAGAGGTAAGAATCCAGTCCTGCATGGTATAGGGTCTCCAGCCGTCCTCAGGCCGCACAGGAAGAATTATATCTGGTCTATCAGACAGGCGGCCATGACCACCAAGCCCAGACACCAAACACCCCTGAATACTTGTTTCTCAAACTCCTTCTGCTGTTTTCAGATTTTCCTTGTTTCCACTTACGATCAATGGTCGTTTCCTCCTGTTTTCAGGGTCACTTGTCACTAAAGGCCTTCTCCTTGTTCTCCCAATTTGCTTCAGACTTGAAGTCTAGGTGGACAGACTCATTAGAATTGCATGTAAAATAAGAGTCAACAGGTTCTAAGTCGGGGCAGAAAGCACTTTCCTTAAAGCAAGGAATCTATTTTCACGTTTCAAGAGGTTTTGTCCACTCCTTTCCTTTTTCTCCTAGGACCTGAGCCATGTTTTGAGATGGTGTCTGTGCATGTATATGTTTGCACACATGTCTGGTTGTGTGTGTGTGTGCGCGTGTTTGTGGGGCTCCAGCCATTTGGTCTCTAGGATGTCAGGATCTTAAAGTGCTTTACAGACAGACAGATATCCTCCAGTAAGTTCCTTTGAGGTGGTAAAAGTTGGTTTGTCCATCCATGAAGGGCAAACGAAGTCATGAAGACTCCCAGAGGCAGCCTGGAGCTTAGCAAGCCGTACCAGAATCTGGGCTCTCAGGTGATGCCCTCTGCGACTGGCTCCATGCCCATCCCCAGGCTCCGTGCCCATCCCCAGGCTCCGTGCCCATCCCCAGGCTCTGCGCCCATCCCCAGGCTCCACGCCCATCGCCAGGCAGGGAACAGTGGGGACCACAGAAAGCTCTCGAACACTGACTCCAGCTGGAAGGCCCAGGCCTGGTGTCTTCGCATCACAGGCAGACCCCGGAGCGCACTCTCCTCACGAGGGGCACAAGCACCACCTGGGCCCCATTATGGGGCTTTGGGAACTACAGTGACTTGCTGACAAAAAGCTTTCTCAAGCGCGGGCTCAGCTTGTGTGGGGGCTGGCAGGATGGACTATTACGTATCAGCTATATTAGATGAGGAACTAAGGCGCAGAGAGGTCACCTGTGGGTGGTGTGAGGTCACTGCAGATCTTTAAAGGTGAGGGGTGAGCACGCTTCAGTGCACTCACAGGGCGTAGACGGCAGGGACGGAATCAGCACGACCTTCTGCAGGACACCTACTCCACGCCAGGCCCCGTGCCCTCACCCGGATCCTAACCCCAACCTTAACCCTGACCCTTCATGTGCAATCATCTCGTCAGCTCTCACGCTGGCCCTCAGCTGGCAGAGGAGAAACCCGGGGCTCTGGGAGGAGTGGCCCGTCCAGGGTCCCTGGCTGGTGAGGGACAGAGCCCCCTGCCGGGTTGGTCAGATGCTGCACTTCCTCAGAAACAAGGCCACATACTGGTCCCAAACACGTTCGTGAAAAAGTTGGCTCGGCCTGGGTGTCGACAGAGAAGCCGCTCCCCACCTCCCCGGCCCTGGGCGGGATGGAAAAAGACACAGGGGGCCAATTTCCACCCAAGATAATCAGACCCCAAATCACCTTCTGATCTAATCACTCCCAGCTCAGCAGGGAGCTGGCAGCTCTGCACCAGGAGGCAGGGAGGAGGGGGGGAAGGAAGAGGAAGCCAGAGAGGCGGCCTCTGGACACGGGGACACGGGGACACAGGGAGGTCGGGGAGAAGGGCTGGCCACCTCCCACCCAGCACCGAGGAGCCCCGGGGGTCCTCCAGGCCTCCGCATTGGAGGGGCCAGAGGAGTCGGGGGCCTCACCTCCCCCTCTGGTCCCCCCTCCCTCCACACCCCAGCAGCACGCCCAGCCTCAGCTCTGACTACCGTCCCCCAGCTCAGACACCCTCCACAGCTCCCCAAAGTCCAGACGCCTTCATTAGCAACCCTTGGGTCAGCTCTCACCCTTCTCTGAGCCCTGGACCACCGACTCCAGCCACGCGCCCCCTCCCTGGGAGCAGCACTGGGAGCGGCCCTTCCGTCCCGCCGCCGACCCCAGCCCCACGCCCATCTCTGCTCACACAGTTATCACCGCCTGAATGCCCTTCTTCCACTTCTTGTCCAAAACCTCCTCTTCAAGGCTCAGGACAAATGCCCCTCCTGTCAGGTGACTTCCTTGACCCCCACAGAAGGATGTCACCTCTCTGGTCTCCTCTGCCGGCAGTCTCCCCAGGGGCTGCCTCCTGGCCCCTGAGCCCCTGGGGGCAGGATCGAGCGCATTTCCTCTGCCTCCCACAGCTCTGTTGCCACTGCTGCCTCATTTTCTGTATTTTTCTTGGTGGGCACATGTTACATTCACAACGGAGGACCCACAGCCCCTCCATAAGCCACTTCATGGTTTTACAAAGGGTCAACTTCATCCAGCCCAGCCCTCCTCCCCACAGCTCCCTGGACTGCCCACCCGCCTCCCCTGCGAGGACCTCAGAGCCTGGCTGCCCCTTCCTGCCAGAGGAAGAACCAAGTGGACTGGGCCACCCAGCTCCAGGATCCCCTGCAGGGGACGAGGTTTAAGCCCAAGGGCCGAAGCTCCAACACTAGAACCAGAGGCATATAAGCCACAGGTCTGTGGGTGTGGACAGAGACCCTTTTAGGGAGGGGCATCCTGACTAGGCTGTGCACCAAGCTCCCATGTCCACGGTCCTCTGGACACCATCCTGTGGCCCCCACCTCCTCTAAGTCCCCAAGGAGCCCCCCAGAATACACTGCTTAGGAGATGGTCGATGGAGAGGCCCTGGGCTGAGGAGGGAGGGCCCTGGGAATCAGTCTGGGTCTGCTTCTGGTTTGCTGAGCGACCTGAGGCCAGCCCTCTCCTTGGTGGACCTCAGTTTTGTCCTCTGTTAGAGGCCTGGCTTCAGTCATCGCCTCTCAGCAGTGAAGTCTGGGAACCCAGGTCTCCTGGAGATGAGGGTCCCTCCCGGCTGGAGGAGGGCAGCCTCTATTAAAGGCAGCATCTCGGGGACTCTGGAGGGGCGGGCGGAGGCTGAGCGGACAGACTGACCACGAGTCGCTCCCTGTCCGGGCTGCGCTTGTTCACTCGACGGATGGGTGTGGTGGGGTCCCGCTCTGTGCCAAGGGGCTCCCGGTGGTCCCTGTCCTCCACCGGCTCACAGTGTAGTTGGGGGAGCAGACAGGCACACAGATGAGCAACAACACAAGACAACAGAGACCCAAGGGCCTCTAGACCAGCGGGAGCAGGGAAGGCTGGGGCCCCGCTCAGGCAAAGGCAGGAGACGGCCACGGATCAGCTGGGCTGAAGCTCAGGGCTCATGAAGGGAGCGGCGGCCTGAGCAGAGGAGGGCTGCAGGGTTGGGTGTCTGTTTGGGGTTCACTGGGGAGCCACTGGAGGTGTGCTGAGGGAGGGAAGAAGAGAACCACTATGCACAGAGGGTCTCTCTGTGCCCCACACTCTGTGGCCTGCTCTTCCCTCTCGGTGGCCATGGACCCTGGTGAGGTCACCATCGTCACCCGCATTTCAAAGCACATTGCTTGGGCAGCTGGGAGGCTCAGGCTCCTATTCTCTCCCCCTTGCTGGGGGTGGTGGGGGGTGGTGGGGCTTGTGCACAAAATCCGAGGCAGGGCTCTTTGGGGACACGGCCCCGAGGAGTGAGAGGGAAGCAGGTGAGTCAGGGGGAGCCGTGTCAGCACCCGTCTGTCCGTCCATCGGTGAGTCAGAAAGGACCTTGGACCCCGAGAACTCTGCAGGCTCCAGCCAACAGGATGGCCTATCCAGGTCCCCCACCTGAACCTTCATCTCGTCCCCCTGGAGGTGATTTCTGAGCTGGCAGCAGAGTGTGGGCCAGAACCTACCCGACTGCAGGCTCAAAGCCCACCTCTGCCTCAGACTTGCCCCAGACCTGGTCCAGATGGCATCTCAGGGCACAGGCTCTGGAGATGACAAGTGGGGTGCACTGAGGCCCTGCGGGCAGGCCTAGTGAAGCCTAGCTTTATGAAATGAAGCTTCTGAGCACAGAGAGGTCAAATGGCTGAGAGGCTGCACAGCACAAGAGGCACAGAGCTCCTCACCCTCCAGGCTTTGACTTCCGAAGCCTCTCTCCGGACAGGGAGAGTGGAGAGGCCGGGCCGTCTCAGAGGCCTTTTCCTGAGAGTAGAGACGTGAAGAAGGACGGAGGCCCTGTCCGGGAGTTATCACCTGCCTCCAGCAGAGCACCAGGCCAAGCCCATGCGGTTCCTGGCCCAGATGTGGTGCTGTCGTCGTTACTGTTACCGACGCGGTTAACAACAGCAATAACTCAGGCCCACGAGCACTCCAAGTCGGCAGAGCATTGCAGCACCCACGAGCCTGTCCCCCTCACAACAACCCAGTGAGGCAGGCCTTGGTGTGAGTGCCAGCCCCGGCCCCTCCGCCCACCTGTGGCCTCCCTGGCTCAGAGAGGTTGAGCGATGGCCCAGGGTCACAGCTGTGAGAGGTGAGCCGGGACTTGAACCCGTGCTCTATCCACTACACCCCGCTGCCTCTCGTGGAGAAGAGGCAGGGTAGTGTAATGGAGAGAGCGCGGGCCGCGTGGCAGACGGGGCCTCCCTGCGGTCACGGTGTCGTCCTAGGCTCCCCGGCGGCGGCAGTGGCGGCAGGTCCGGCTCCCCGTGCCTGGCCTTGCGCTCGGCGGGCAGGGTGGGCAGCGGGCCCCAGAGGGTTGTTGAGGTCCTGGGTTACCTCGTGCCATTCGGGCTCTGGTTCCAGGGGTAAGGGAGGAGGGAGAGGGGGGTCCTGCAGGGGGCTGAGCCGAGGGTCTGCTGGGGGTGGGCGCCGCGGCTTTTGAGGACAGCGTGCTGGTCCTGCCTAGTCTTCGGTTTCCTGTGGCATTCACTCTGTGTGTGTGTGTGTGTGTGTGTGTGTGTGCGCGCGCGCGCGCATGTGTGTGTGTGTCGGTGTGTTCATCAGTCCTTTCTGACTCTTTGTGACTCCATGGACTGTAGCCCACCAGGCTCTTCAGTCCATGGGATTTTCCTGGGAAGGATACTGGAGCGGGTTCCCATTTCCTTCTAAAGGGGATCTTCCCGACCCAGAGACTGAACCTGCACCTCTTACATCTCTTACACTGGCAGGTGGGTTCTTTACCTCTAGCGCCACGTGGAAAGCCAGGCTGCAAAGAAGCAAGTCTGGGCATTTATTTCTAATAGGAGGGATCACTGCTTTCATGGGGGTTCATGACCCAGAAGGGCTAAAAACCACTGGCTTTCCAGGAAAGGCTGCAGATCTGCTCAGTGTTAAGGGAGTCTGAAGAAGCAGGATGTCTAAAGGCTGCAGGGCATCTGCGCCGGGCCCCAGCCTGGGGGATGCTGTGGGTACTGGCAGTACACGTGAACGAGGATGGTATGTCTGGTGTGCTTCCTGAGTTGACAACTGTGCTGTTGTTACTCATGAAAATACCTTTTCTCTGGAGACACACCTGAAGGAGGAAGGGGTCCTGACAAGGAGAGCGTATGGCTCCTGAGAGCGAGGGCAGCGGAAGGCCATAGCAGTTTTATCAGAGGGAGGGCATGCAGGCGTTCATTATGCTACTCCTGCAACTTTTCTGAAAGTTTGAAATTATTTTAAAATACAAAACTAGAAAAAAAAAATAGGCTGAGTTCATGGGCCCCTGCACTCCAGGGCCCATTTGCATGCTGTCTGACCCACACAGACTTTTAAAGAATTGAAATTTCCCCCCAACATCTTAACCAATTGTACGTGAAGTGTGTGAAACTCTGGGTCCCCTTGCAGAGTGGACATCACAGCCACACTGGTGGCATGTGGGCGGGCAGCAGGGGGAGAAGGTGACATTGGGTTTGTTGCCCACCACCAGCCCTGCCCGGCCCCATGGATAGAGGATCGCCCTGAGATTCCTGCTCGTCTCCTCTGCCCAGGTAGAAGACACTGCAGACACAGGCCTGCGTCCTCCTGTCTGTGCTCGGGGCTTTAGGATTTCCTTTGTGCCCTGAGTGCTAGAGATACAGCTGAATCTTCCTGAAGGCTGGTCTGCCCCCATTTGTCAGATGGGGAGACTGAGGCCCCAAGGGGCCGAGGTCATAGCGGGAGCTGATGCAGAGCAGGAGCTGGGGGGTTCTGCCTCTGTGTCTGATCCACATCACACAGCGTCTCACAAGCACACCATTCACAAAGGATAGTCCCACTGGTTTAGGCATGTGGTCCCCAAAACAGCCCTGTGCCTAGGCAGATGTGGGGGGGCCCGGTGACTACACAGACGTGGACCTGGAGGCTCAGAGACAAAGCAACCTGGCCAGGGTCACAGGCTGGGCCACTTTGTTTGCCTTCCTCAAGGCTGAGCCGGGAGGAGGAAATGGCAACCCACTCCAGTATTCTTGCCCGGAGAGTCCCGTGGACAGAGGAGCCTGGTGGGCTGCTGTCCACGGGGTTGCACGGAGTCAGACATGACTGAAGTGACGTAGCATGCATGCATGCATTGGAGAAGGAAATGGTAACCCACTCCAGTGTTCTTGCCTGGAGAATCCCAGAGACAGAGGAGCCTGGTGGGCTGCCGTCTATGGCGTTGCACAGAGTCGGACACGACTGAAGCGACTTAGCAGCAGCAGCAGCAGCAGGCTGAGCCAATGTGCTCGATGCGATGTGTGTGTGTGTGGGGTGGGGGTGGTTCCTCAACTACCATGAGGACCCTGCAGGTGCCCCCAGGCTGGTCTCTCTGTATTTTCCGAGGGTCATCTGACCAGAAGGCCCAGCGAAGCCTCTAGCACAGGGGAAGGGTGTGAGAAGTCTAGTCGTATTCCCCCCCCAAAGAAGAGTGCCCAAAGGACAGTTATGCAGAGTTGAGAGCACTGGGGAAGACAGCAAGCCAGGGGGACTGCCTGGAGAAGGCAGGCTCATGCAGGCTGTAGGTGGGGAGGGGTTACAGGATGGAGAGACAGGGCCAGCCCAGAGAGGGGGAACGGTGACACATTCAAGATGAAGGAAGAGGTAGGAAAAGGACACATAAGCTGGAGTTGTTCTCCCATTTTACAAGTGAGGGAACACAGGCTCAGAAAGAAGCTTGTCCAGGGTCTCCCAGCCAGTGAAGGGCAGAGTCGGGATTTGAACCCAGGCCTAAGTCACTCCCAAGTCCAGGCTCCTTGGGAGGAGCAGGGAAGGGACCCAGCCCACCATGGGCATCCCTCTGGCTGTACCATGCTAGGTAGGGGCCTCACCTACGTCACACACGAGGATATCACTATTGTCCTCACAGGTAAACCGAGGCTCAGAGAAGTGAAGCGACGTGCCCAAGGCCACAGAGTGAGTTCACTCCAGAGCTCAGATCTGGCTCAGCCTGGCTGAACTCTGCTCTTTCTATTACGCAGTGCAGCCTCCCTCTTCACTCTCACACACACTGCCTGAACCCTAAGGGGTGCAGGGCCTGGGGTGGAGCTGGGCGGACCTCCTGGCAGCCTCAGGCCTGGGCTCCCACCCACTTGGACCGGCCAAGGATGGAAGAGCCCATAAATGTGAGACCTGTTAGATTTGTTTGGGTGGCGGGACTGTGGATGGTCTCGCTGTTTATCTGAGATGCTCTGCGCAGCACAAAACTCAATCAGCATGACAGCCTGTGCCCGAATGGCCGAGTGTTGTGTGATGTCGCGGGCCAACACAAGGGTCCCAGGCGGTGCTGGGGTGCAGGCCAAAGGTGCAGACTTCGTGGAGGAGGGGGCACTGAGCAGATGGGCAGGAGTTAAATGTGCAACGAGAAAGGAAAAGGGCCACCTGGGAGGAGCAAATAGCCCTAGTAGAGGCAGGGCAGAGGAAAGGAAGTAAGGCGGGTCTGTAGCAGAGGTGCGGGTGAGGACGGGTGCACTGAATCTGTGACTCTCACCACAGGGAGGGGCATTGAAGGCAGTGTCTGCTCAGAGCTCCAGCCTCCTCTACAACCACCCCACCCCCAGTCTGTCCAGGCCCTACTTACATACAATCAGTGATGGGGAACTCACTACCACACAGGCAGCCTCTTTTGTTCCTAGAATGGTTCTGACTGTCACAGAATTCTCTCTCCAATCAGCTTGCTTTCCATCGGGCGGACTATGCCCCTCTCTCACCGTCTTTCCCCCGGAACTTGGGCTGAGCCGCCGCCCTCCCTCCCCCTCACATTTCAGGGTGTCGGCTGCAGCTCAGAGTCCATTGCATTTTCTCGAGTCTAGTTCGCCCTGCACTCTGGCCACCTTTCATGGGTCCTGACCCTCCCTGGGTGTGTGGGCTCTGCAAACTTGATGGGCACACTTTCCGTACTGTAACAGGACAGAGCTCCAGGGAAGCCTGCTAGAAACCTGCCACCAGATTGCCAGCAACGAAGCGTCAGCACAAACCGACCGAGATCCCCTGGCCTCGGCACACCCTCTCTGTTCTGCCCACAAAGGACATCACAGGAGACCCTGGCTCCTGTTTCCTGACACCCAGAGGCCCAGGGTCTCCTCCATTTGTCTTGACTTCCCTCCAGGTGGATAGATTGAGACTAGAGTGGCTGACCCTACTTGGGCTGGCCAGCCGACTTCCCATCCACCTCTACCCTATTGTTCTTTTCCAGGGTCTCCACATCTGTGCCCACCCTCATGGCTGCGTGCTGATGCTTCATTCAGGTCAGTGATCCTGAACATTTTCTCTCCCCAGCCTCCTGCCAGGGAACTACCTCTCCTCTCCTCCAAACTGTCTGGAACCTTCATTTCCCATCCACTCAGGCCCAGCACCTCCCCTCGACTTGCACTGAGCCTCATAACCCACCGAGTCACTTCTCTCAAGGGTAACCACATCTCTGACAATCACTTCAGCTCAGAGGTCAGAACAAAGGCCATAGGGCGATGACCATTTACTGAGCTCCCACGTGGCCCTGAGCTCCCAGAGGGCACATATGGCTTTCCATGATCACTCGGCCAGACCCCCGGCCCTTTGCACTTACTGTCCCTCTTTCTGGAATGCTCTTTCTCTCACTGCTCTGCCTTTAGCTCAAATGCAACCTCTTCACACACGCTTTTCCCTGATCAACTAAGATTCCCATCCCCTTCCTCAGGGTCTCTTTCTCACTACAGTGATGTAATGTCTTCACCTGACTTATCCCTATCCGAAACTGTGGTACATATCTGCTTGTTTGTTCCTTTCTTGTCAGTCTCTTTTACCAGATTCTAAGCTTCAGGAGGGCAGGCACCTTGCTTGTTCCATGAACCACTGGCACACAGTAGGTGCTCCATAAGTGAATAATTGAATAAGTTCTTGATAAATAAATGCCCCAGACCCGATTCTCAGTTCTTTTCACCATCATACCCTGTAGACATGCTCCTCTTCCTCTGTAATATTTCTAGGAAATTCCACCCTCCTTTAGACCGCTGTGCCTCTGCTAGGAGGACCCTTTCTCCACAACTCTGCTTGGTGGGCTCCTACTGATCCTTTAAAACCCCACTCAATTCTACCTCTTCTAGATGGTTCTGTTCCCTTGGTTTCCTCACACCTTCCTCACTCCTCTTCTATGGACTTAGCTGTTTGCAACTCTACTCCCTGCCCTCATGCTCCTGCTTACTCAGGTTGGAGGCCTCCAAGGGTGGAGGGTGAGTCTGGATCATCGTGGGGTCAGGGAGGGAGGTATCTCACTGCTCAGCCTGGCTCAGAGCAGCTGCTCAGATGATGTGTGCTGAGCACTGCTGGACAGGAATGCCTTTTTGGTGTCCTGTTCGGGGAAGGTATTTCACCTGACTGCTACCTCACCTCTGCAGGGTCACCCCTCCTCTCTTGCCATCCCCACTGCAGCAGTCAGACCAAGATCTTAAAAATGTAAACGGGATCAGCTTACTGCTAATTCTAGAGAGCACTCATAACATTCAGAACATTTATGAACTCCTGAGCACGGCACACCAGGCCTGACATCTGACCCCTCCATCTTGCTCCCAGTCCTGCCTCAGGGCCTCTGCACTTCCCATTCCTGCTGCCGGTATACTCATCCTCTGGAAAGTTGGAAGACCAGCTCTGTGTCATCATTCACACCTCAGCTTACAGGCCTCCTCGACCACCCCAGCCAGCTGCACTCCATTGTCCTGTTTTATTTTCATCAAGTATCTATCGTTGCTGTTATTCAGTTGATCAGTCATGTCTGACTCTGCTACTCCGTGTACTGCAGCACACCAGGCTTCCCTGTTCTTCACCATCTCCCAGAGTTTGCTCAAAGTGATGTCATTGAGTTGGTGATGCCATCCAACCATCTCATCCTCTGTCATCTCCTTCTTCTGCCCTCAATCTTTTCCAGCATCAGGGTCTATTCCAATGAGCTGGCTCTTCACATCAGGTGGCCAAAGTATTGGAGCGTCAGCTTCAGCACCAGTCCTTCCGATGACTGTTCAGGGTTGGTTTCCTTTAGGATTGACTGGTTGGCTATCCTTGCTGTCCAAGGGACTCTCAAGAGTGTATCTATTACTCTCTGGAATTTCCACATTGTCTGACTCCTAACGATACCACAAGCTCCTCAAGGCCGGGGCCTCATCTGTCTTAGGTCCCAGCCCCCAGACCAGTGCCTGGCACACAGTATGCCTCTAAAACAATGGTCACCAGACTGGTTCTTTCTTGTCCCTAATGGGAATAGACTTCCATGTTCAACTTTCAGAAAACCAATTCGCTAGAAGGTAAGTTCCATGGTGGCGGGGAGGGCAGGAATTCATTGTCAGTTTTATTCACTGGGCTCACCCCAGGGCCTGGAGAAGTACTGAGTACACAGTAGACTTAATGTATGTGTTCTGGGGAAAAGGAGGGAGTTCTTGATTGGGGCCGAGCTGGCCAGAGATTTGGAGCCAAAGACCAAAGGCTCTGAGACCCTCCAGCCTCATCAAGGGGACACGGGCGACCCCGGGGAACGGGGGCAGGAAGCGGCGACGGGAGTGACCCACGGCGGCCGCAGCTCACCTGACAGCAGCATGGGGTCCTTGTCCACCGACTTGCGCACCTGGTCAGACTCCCCCGTCAGGGAGCTCTCATCGATCTTGAGGTCGTTGCCCTGGATGAAGAGGCCGTCGGCAGGGAGGAGGTCGCCTGGTGGGAGGAAGGGCAAGGGGGACCGTCAGCAGGGTCTCAAGGGCTGGAGAGGCTGGAATATTCCCTTCAAGCATGATTGCAAGGAGGAGTCGCCTTCTGGAACAGGCTGCCTGGCGCTCCCAGGGTGCAGGAACCAAGGTGGCATCCATCACAGGCCAATGGGCAGCTGAAGCCTGGGGCCCGGGTGAAGGGCAGGGGGCCTGGAGCGCTGAGGTCAGATCCTGCCTCTATCTGAGCTCAAGTGGGCATGTCCCTCAGTTTCTAAGGTGCTTCTCTTGGCATGGCATGGATTTGGGGCCCAGTTTTCTCAATGACTCATTCTTCTTTGGCCTCAACTATGGTTTGGGGAAATTCTTTGGGAAGGGCCTGTCTTGACTAGGCTGAATAGACCCCAAGACAGGAATATTATCGGAGGATAATACGGCTGGTGAGAAGGGGTCCTCCAACCTTTCCCCCTTCTCTTACCTCTACTTACCTAGGACATATCTCAGCTAAATCCCCTTTGGCACCAGCCTGCTCACTTTCTCCATGGCAGCATCACGGGCCTAGAATGTTTGCTCATTCGTGTCCACTCCTTATAACACCTTCTCTAGCACAGCAACCATCCACCAACAGCCAAATCAGAGAAGGGAAAGGGATTTCCCTTCATCAACCCACTCTGAGTGTTAGTGTTCCTTGGAATACCGGGCTGAGAAGTCATCTGATGATGTCATCTCAGCTTTGAGCTGAGATCAACTAGTAATGTCTGCTAAGGGTAGCCGTTTGGAGAGTGGTGGTACATGTGTCATGCATTTGCCATTTTATGGTTTAAATACATTCTGGAATCCTACCTCCTCCAGAAATGAGCCTTCCACCTCTCCAAGAAGCTCAGAAAATATTTTAGCTTGGGGTCAGCCTTCAGGAATCCACCCTCTGCCCTGGGCCTGCTTCTCTGGGTCTGCCTGGCCCATTCCCACCCCTGCCTGGACTCCAGTTCTAGCACCCAGCTCAACAGTGGGGTCACTTACCATATTTTACCTGGGCGATGTCCCCAACCACGATCTCAGCCACAGGGATCTGGACCACCTGGCCAGCCCGGACCACAGTGAACTTCTGCTCCTGCTCAATGCGGCTCTGCAGGCCCCGGAACTGCTTCTCTTTGCTCCAGTCATTGAAGGCGGTGACCAGGACCACGCAGATGACCGACAGGAGGATGGCGGCCCCCTCGATCCAGCCCGCCTCTGCCTCCCCTTCATCCTCTGCCCCGCCCTGGGCCGTCGCACATCCTGTGCAGAGCGGAAGGAAGCAGGCAGGGCGGGTGAGCCAGGCAGAAGGGGCCTCATGGTAATCTACAGTGCAAGTGCTTTAGGGTCTAAAAGGCAGCTTTGCTGACATCCTTTCCTTCCATTCTTCCAGCAACTGTGAGGCAGGCCTCTAGGCTGGGGCGGGACCTGCTCTCCAACAAGCTGGGTCCAAACCCTGCTGCTGCCCCTTTCTGGTCCTGGGTAAGTCCCTGCCCTCCCTGAGCTGCAGTGTGCTCGTCTGCAAAGCGGGAGTCACTGAGGCCAGGCTCCAGGGGAGGAAGGTAAAAGCTCCAGGCAGCGCTCGGCACACAGGAGGGTCTTACTGGATCTGAGCCTCCAATACACAGTGAGGATACTGATACTCTGAGCCACTTGTGTGACCTACAGTCTGATGACTACATGGTACCTACAAGGGCAAGAAAGTAGAGGTGTGGGTTCCTTTCACCACTCGGAGCCACCAGACCCTGAGAACACCTCCTGCTGCTCTGGGGCAATCAGGGGAAAGAGAAGAGGAAGGGGAAGAAAGAGAGGTGTGGGTGGGTCCTGCTGAGGTCACCTCTGGGCTCCCTTGGACTGGGGCAGGGACAGGATCTGGGGATTGTGACCACAGGATCTGGGGAAACTGCAACTGCCCTCCTCAGACCCAGGGCTTTCTAAGGTGTGTCTGCTCACTGTCTGTGTGACTTTGGGGAACCCACCTGGCCTTCCCTCTAACTGTTCATCAGTAAACTGGAGAAACTACTTCTGAGGTGGTTACCAGGGCCTGGCATCAAATACGGACTCTCAAAACTGGTCAAGTCACAAACATTTTCTAAGCACCTATTATGTGCTGGGCACTCTGCTGGCTCTCTGGCACTAAGGGAGTTGTCACGGCAGGGAGCTGGGAGCAGGGGTTATGCCTATCCTAGCCCTGCCATGAAAGTGCTTTGTGACCTCCAACAAGTGTCTAGAGGTCTCTGAGCCAAGAAAGCAGACAAGGAGGGGTTCTGGGTACTGCAGGGCAGTCTAGTGTTAGTCCGTCACCAGCACCGTTTTATGGCTTCCCAGGTGGCACTAGGGGTCAGGAACCTGCCTGCTAATGCAGGAGACATAAGAGATGCGGGTTTGACTCCTGGGTTGGGAAGGTCCCCTGGAGAAGGGCATGGCAACCCACTCCAGTATTCTTGCCTGAAGAATCCCATGGACAGAGGAGCCTGGGGGGGTGCTACAGTTCATAGGGTTGCACAGAGCTGGACATGACTGAGCAACTTAGTACATAGCATCACTTTACACGTAACTGATGCAGCCTACGTCTGCCATGGTGGGGATGGTCCAGGCACCATGGAAGGTTCAGAGCGCAGGCTGGGGCCTGGGTGTCAGGGAGGAGTGAGTCACAAAGTTCAAGAACTCCGTTCTGTAGGAGAAGAGTGTATTCAGCTGCCCTTGTCAACCCACTGTGGCCTAAGCTGGTGTCTCAGCTAGAAGAAGTGAAGGGCAGTAGAAACAACCAGAAGCTTGGCGTTCCAAACCCAGCCCTCCTGCCACCAATCTGTGTGACCTTAGGCAAGTCCTTCCCCTCTCTGGGCCTTGGTTCCCATCTCGCTAGGATGGAGGCGACCCCAAGCATCTGAGAGCAGGGTTGTGGGGCACCACTCCGGGAGCCTGATCTGTGTTCCCACTGACCCCCTCTCCCCGCTGCCCGCTGAGTTCTAAGCTTGCACTACACAGGGTCACCTGAGGTCACTTATCCGGGTGGCACTGACTCAACCTGGTCCCTTTCTGAGGAAAGGCAGCCGACGGACAGGCACGCGGGCTCGGGGGCCAGAACGCCTTGGTCTGAGTCATGGTTCTGCCGGTTCCCGGAGTCTGCCCTCGCAAGTCATGTAGCATCTCGGGGCCTCGGTTTCCTGGGTAATAAGAGTATCTGCCCACAGGGCTGTCGTGAGGGTCAAGTGAGTACCAAATGAACTTTTACCCTAAAAGCTCCCAACTAGAGGTGGCTCTAAAAACAGTAAATATTACCCTCCTCATCATGCTTTTGTGTTGCGCCCTTAGCTTTGCTCGAAGCTTATGCAAGAAGCAGTGTACCATCTTCTTCTCTATTTTCTACAAAATTTCTGCAAAGAATGCTGCCCATTATGCATCTCTCATAATGGCCTGGGCTTCCCAGGTGGCGCGTGGTAAAGAATCCACCTGCCAATTCAGGAGACGTAGGAGACGCCGGTTCAATCCCCTGGATGGGGGAAGATCCCCTGGAGGAGGACGTGGCAACCCACTCCAGTATTCTCGCCTGGACAATCCCATGGACAGAGGAGCCTGGTGGGCTACAGTCCATGGGGTCGCAAAGAGTCGGACACGACTGAAACAACACAGCACGCTCGCACATAAGGTCCTGTGTGTAAGTTCATCCCACAATTCATTGTCAGGGGGTGTACTATCTTCTCAAAGAACTACCTTTCCTCCTAACTGATAACTTGAGCTATGCAAATCACCCCAATTCACTTTCTGCTTTGGTTGCCAGGCAGTTCAAAGTCAAATTTATATCTCAATCAAGGGAGCAAACTTATTTGCTTTAAATCCTCTTTGGAAAGAGGTGATTCAGAAAAAAGGAATCAACTAGTAATATTCAGTTCAGTTCAGTTCAGTTCAGTCGCTCAGTCCTGTCTGACTCTTTGTGACCCCATGAATTGCAGCACACCAGGCCTCCCTGTCCATCACCAACTCCCGGAGTTCACTCAAACTCATGTCCATCGAGTTGGTGATGCCATCCAGCCATCTCAGCCTCTGTTGTCCCCTTCTCCTCCTGCCCCCAATCCCTCCCAGCATCAGAGTCTTTTCCAGTGAGTCAGCTCTTTGCATGAGGTGGCCAAAGTACTGGAGTTTCAGCTTCAGCATCATTCCCTCCAAAGAAATCCCAGGGCTGATCTCCTTCAGAACGGATTGGTTGGATCTCCTTGCAGTCCAAGGGACTCTCAAGAGTCTTCTCCAACACCACAGTTCAAAAGCATCAACTCTTTGGCACTCAGCCTTCTTCATAGTCCAACTCTCACATCCATACATGACCACAGGAAAAACCATAGCCTTGACTAGACGGACCTTTGTTGGCAAAGTAATGTCTCTGCTTTTGAATATGCTATCTAGGTTGGTCATAACTTTCCTTCCAAGGAGTAAGCGTCTTTTAATTTCATGGCTGCAACTAGTAATATTAGGTAAAAAAAATAAATAAATAAAGGTAGCTGACCAGATAGACTTGGTTATCCAGTTTTTCAGGAAATTTTGGCGTGGGAGAGAGTGGGGTAGCAGCCGTACAAGGAACCTCAGGGACCACCTCCTCATTTGGGCAAATAAGGCCCATAAAGATTATTTCCTATATTTAGTTTTCACTTTTTATTTGCTTGCCTGAAGCAGTGAACCTAGAAGGATCATCTATTTATGAAGCACATTAAGACGCCTAATAATAATTAATAACAAAGTATTTGTACTTTTCTACTAATGCAAATCAGATTATAAAAATCTAACAGCAAAACAATATATCTTATGTAATCCTACATAGCCCGTGGTTTATGTGTATATATTTATCAGTCTGCCTGTCTTTCTATTTACGTATAGATGTGTAGAGGGATTCAGGCTTAAAAACCTTCGCCATGATAAAGGGAAGCTGCATGGAGTTGGTGAAGTCTAGCCCTTGGCAGGTGCTCAGTATTTGGAATGAAAGGAAGAATGGAGGCTGAGGTTTTCTTTTCTTAAAATAGAAGTCTAGTTGATTTACAATGTCATGTTAGTTTCCGGTGTATAGCCCGGTGATTCAGTTATATGTACATATCTATTCTTTTTCAGATTCTGTTTCCTTATATGTTATTACAAAATATTGAGCGGCGTTCCCTGTGCTGTACAGCAGGTCCTGGTTGGTTATCTATTTTAATGTCTATTAGTGTGTATATATTAATCCCAACCTCCTCACTTATTTATGAGGTTTTCCATTAGGGCTCCCAAGTCCTGA
The DNA here is from genome assembly GCF_027580195.1 of Bos mutus. Taxonomy (NCBI): domain Eukaryota; kingdom Metazoa; phylum Chordata; class Mammalia; order Artiodactyla; family Bovidae; genus Bos; species Bos mutus. The sequence continues at coordinate 54,588,526 of NC_091638.1, forward strand.
CTGAGAAAGTAGGTTTACTCCAGAACCCTCCCTGGATGAGTGGGGCAGTACTTCTTCCACCCACCAAGCAATGGCCCCATTCAGAACCCAGGGCACATTTCAGGATGTCCTCTCAAGCCCGAGACGCGTCACGTGGCCAAGCGTGCTCAGCATCAGCCCCACCAGGGTGTGCTGGCCCTGAACCAAGCAAAGGATCGCGACTGAGAGTCCTCCTCCTGCAAGGCACCGAGTGTGAGATCCCCGCCTCACACTTGCAGGGAAGGAAGCCCAGGGTGGTCCCCCGACAGCGGCAGCAGGCCCAGCATCTTTGCGCGCCCTCTGTGTGCCAGGCTGTCCACATGCCCCTCCACCACCTCCTTGTTAGAGCCCCTCCAGGTGAGGTCTGTTGCCCTGTTTAGCAGATGGGGAAACTGAGATTCACAGAAGGAAAGTGACTTGCTTAAGGGCCACACACAAACAGGATGTGGCCGTGCTCTGAAGTTTGCGATCCCTGTTCCAGAATATCAGCTGCACAGGGCTCTGACGTCATCATGGCTTTTCTCACAGTTGGGGGCCTCTGGGAGCCCAGTGTCGGAGCTGAAACAGGATCACTCAGAAGCTAGAGCACCCAGAGGGCAAGGGGCCCGAGGCTGACACCGTGTCCAATGGAGCATGGATGCTGCCCATAGGTGGGCGATTCGGAGGGTCTGTCGTCAGCTGTGAGAGTGAGGAGCCCACAGAGAGCAGCTGGATAGAAGTTTGGGGTCACTCTCCCTTGGATTCCATTCAACATAACCAGAGAGTGGCCATAAAGAAAGGCTGAGCGCCAAAGAATTGATGCTTTCAGAACTGTGGTGCTGGGGAAGACTCTTGAGAGTCCCTTGGACAGTAAAGAGATCAAACCAGACAATCCTAAAGGAAATCAACCCTGAATATTCACTGGAAGGACTGAAGCTGAAGCTCCAATACTTTAACCACCTGATGTGAAGAGCTGACTCATTGGAAAAGACCCTGATGCTGGGAAAGATTGAAGGCAGGAGGAGAAGGGGACAACAGAGGATGAGATGGTTGGATGGCATCAGTGACTCGATGGACATGAGTCTGAGCAAGCTCTGGGGGATGGTGAAGGACGGGGAAGCCTGGGGTGCTGCAGCCACGGGCTGCAAGGGCAAGGAATGGGACACGACTGAACGACTGAACAAGAGCGTGGTCTGGGCAGTCGTGTCTTTAACAAGCCCCACCGCAAAATCTCGGGGCTCTTTCTTAGCTGGGTGACCTGGAGCAAGTTAATGCACTTCCCTGTGCCCAAGGCACATCTTTAAAATGGGCGTAATCATGGCCCCTATGTCATGGGGTTGTTAGGAGGACGGTATCTCGGCCTGGAGTTCGGCACACTAAGTGCTCGACAAACGCTCACCCTGACGTGACCATGGTTGACCAACCTCTGTGTTTCCCACATGGGAGAAGGGGGGCCAGGCACTCTCAGCCCCGGTCCAGCTCAGCCACCCACTGCCCCTTGGCCTCAGTTTCCCAGCCTGGAGGGAACGGTGGCCTTGAGCCCCCAGGTGCCCCGAGGTGTGGCCGGGCATGCGTGCTGCAGGCCAGGAGAGGGAGGTCCCAGGTGCCGTCTTACCTTCGTTGCTCTCGCCGGGCGGGTGGTAGAAGGAGAGCCCCAGGGAGATGATGGCGGCGATTTCCAGAATGATCAGCGTCACGTCCTGCAGGGCCTCCCACACGAGCTGCAGGAAGGTTTTTGGCTTCTTTGGAGGTATAAAGTTTTGCCCAAAAATTTGCTTTCTCTTCTCCAGGTCTGGAGCAGTGCCCGGCAAACCTGAGGACAGAGTGCAGAGAGGTTGGCCTGGGGGTCCTGGAGAGACACACATGCCCAGGAATCACTCCGAGGAGGGCGGCCGCGTGGCAGGGGGAGAGAGGCAAAAACAAGGCAGAAAACCAGCAGGAACCCACCAGGAGCCGGCGCCCAATGCTAGCTTCCACCCAGAAGATCTCCTGAACGGCATCACAGCGTGCTGGAGTTGGAGGACTGGGGCATTCTGCTGTTCAAGTTGCAGGGGCCCCAGGGTCCAATATCTACCATCATAGACAAGCTATCACATCACAGGGCCTAGGACTCCAATAGTTTTTTGTTCATCCCGTTATTCATTCAACCCGTGTTTCTCTGCACGCCTGCCCCATGCGGGTGCTGGGGGAGTCCTGCGAAGGGAAGAGCCCCTTGCTCAGGAATATAGGAGCTTGGTGGTCCTGGGATCCTACAGTCTGTGGTTCAGGGGTACAGGAGATGGACATACCTCTGAAATGGGGTTCTGGGTGCTGAGCCTCTTCTGATGTTCATAGTAAGACACCCACCTACTGCCTCCAAGAGCCAGACTGGCTGAGAGCTGCAGAAGAGCCTGAGGGTGTCCTGTTCCCAAGGAGACCTTCCCCCATCCCACTGGCCTTGCCTATCAGTACAGGAAGTGCTGAAGATCCACTGTCCTGCCTGTGCAGTGGGAGGAAGGGAGCTTGAGCTGGGTTATGCTTCTTTCATAGATGGGGAGATGGAGGCCTTCATGAGACCCAGCCATGGCACACTCTTGGGACCGGAGGACCCAGGCTGGCCCTGTTCTAAGCACATGGAAAAGTTGCCCCCAGCTTCCCGTGCCGGAATGGCTAATATGTGTTCACAGTGAAAAGCATTGGTCTGTCAGGCACGTCCAACTCTTTTTCGACCCCATGGACTGTAGCCTGTCCATGGATTCTCCGGGCATGAATACTGGAGTGGTTTGCCATTTCCTTCTCTAGAGGATCTTCCCGACCCAGGGATCGAAGCTGCATCTCCTGCACTGTAGGTGGGTTCTTCACCACTGAGCCCCCAGGGAAGCCCTCAGGTGAGGATATTGGGTCATTGTTGTTCAGTTAAGACAGTGGTGTCATTAATCACGACATCCTGGAGGAGTAAGACTGAAGAGATGAGTTTTCAGTGAGAAGGAGAGGAGGCTGGTCAAGGAGAGGACAGGCACAGCGGAAGGGCTGTGTGACTGCAGACAACCCACTTCTCTCTGGACCTCAGTTTCCTCATATACAGCACGAAGGATGGACTTGGCTGAAGGGCTCAAAGTGGGGACTGGTGGCTGTGGCAACCTTATATCCAAAGACAGTTGTTATGGAGACTTACAGGTAGGAAAGTCCACCTGGCCCAGGCCACCGGTCATGCCCTTCCCAGGAGCAGAAATTTAAAGTCTCCTCACCCTCAGGCTGAAAATTAACAGTGCCTATTTTGGGAGGAAAACTACCAGGCTGGTGTGAGAGATGAATGGTGCTGGAGATTCAATTTAGATTAAAGGGCATCTCACCATTTAGTATGTTAAAAATTAAAATACTGTGTCAAATATCCGCGGGACAAAGCCAGGAAGGCCTTGAAAATTCAGAGACCCAAATGCAGTTGATAGCAGACACTGTGTGGAACCATAGATTTTCGAACCTGAGTTTCTCTTTGTACAAGGGTGAGGAGTCAGGTTTGCGGATGAACTTGGGCTGGTTGTTTCATCCCCTGGAAACTCAATGTTCTCATCATTAAAATGGGAGCAAAGTAAGCCCGAGGCTGTGGTAAGCTGTACTCCACAGAGGAAGGGGCGTGGAAGCTCTCTGTGAACAGTATAGGTGAGGCAAGTGTGTCCTCACGGTGAAGAAATTAAAAAATGCCCCAGCATGTGGCTCAAGTCTTCTGCTGGAGTCAGAATTTGTATGCTATTAATTATGTACAAGAAGAGAGCTGAGTGCAGAACGTGGGTTCTTGCGCTGAACAGGAATGATTTGTTGTAACGGCCGCTTGTGTCATTGGCTACCTGAGGAAGCTTTGCCCCCAAAGTGCATCTCTGTCCAGCTGTACTGGACACACACTGGCTTTTCCCCCAGGCTCTGAGGCTTTGCCCTGGCCAGGTTCTTGGTCACATGCGGAAGCAGTGCCCCTAGCGTGTGTGCGCACATGTAGACATGGCCCACGATGAGATCAGCCGCTCGTGAGCACCCACAGACACTGTGTCCCTCCAGCCTTCGTGATACACACGGACATACATCTCCCCACGGATTTAAGTCCCTGAGCTCAGCTGCATCTCCACCCCATCTCTGTTGTAGGAATTCCTAGACCCATGAACCCTCTCAGCTCACGGCTCTAGAATTTCTATGTGAACAGGAAAGTGCGTGTTGGTGGGAAGGTTGGGATTGGGTGGTGAGGATCTGGTGGGAAGGTGGGTGGCCAGGAGTTGATCTAGTAGCTGTGAAGATATCAATTATCTGCATCAAAGAACTGAGGGGTCCAGTGGAGGTGAAGGTGCTGAATGGGGTTGCCAGACAAAATACAGGATGACCAGTTAAATTTGAATTTCAGATAAATAGCAAATAACTTTTAAGTTATGTCTCCTATAATATTGGGGACACGCTAATAAAAATTATTTTTTTATCTGGAATTCAAATTTCACTGGATATCCTATACTTTTCTTTGTTAAATCTGGCAACCCTATACCAAAAGCACTCCACCCTCTCCATCCCCTGCCCCAGGTTCCCCCTTTGCTGGAGCAGGACAAGTCCTGTGGTCAGCCAGTCTCATTCTTCCATTTGGCAGGTGGAAAAGTGAGGCCCAGGGATGGGGAAGTATCTTGACTCAGATACAGTGATTCAGCTGCAAAGCTGGGGTTGGACTCCTGACTCCTGGCCCAGGCCCTTTTCACCAAAAGGTTCTCATCTTGCTCATTAGCTTAAAAAAAAAAAAAACTGAGCCTTAATGTACACACAAAATTATGGACATTTCACATTCTCTCTCCATCAGCATCGTTTAAGAGATTTGATTCAAACTGTCCTTTGGTGACCTCCGAGTAGCCTTTATCTCATCCTTTTGGCAGAGAAGACAAAGGCTCCCCACTCCAGTCCTCTTGCCTGGAAAATCCCATGGACGGAGGAGCCTGGTAGGCTGCAGTCCATGGGGTCGCTAAGAGTCGGACACGACTGAGCGACTTCACTTTCACTTTTCACTTTCACGCATTGGAGAAGGAAATGGCAACCTGCTCCAGTGTTTCTGCCTGGAGTATCCCAGGGACGGCGGAGCCTGATGGGCTGTCGTCTATGGGGTAGCACAGAGCCGGACACGACTGAAGCGACTTAGCAGCAGCAGCAGCAGCATCCTTTTGGAAAAAAGGAGGCCAGAAAAGCCGCTTTTCTCTCCGTCTGTGAAGGGGTCTTGACGGTTGAACACAGACATCCGCGATGTCATCACGAGAGGTGCAACATCCCTGTTGGTCCAGGACGGGGCGCTCTGCTGAGCGGCTGCCTGCAGCCTCAGGGAAGCTTCCAGAAGCAGAGGGACCAAATTCTAGCCTCAACCTGCCACTTGGGCAAGTGACACTCCCTCAGAACCTCAGTCTCTTCAGCTGTAAGTTGGGGCAGAGGGGAGACTCGCTGTTTCTGCCTGCTGGGGTGCAAATGAAAGGCGCACAACTATACGAGAAGTGCCTGGCACACCGAGGGGCCCAGAATCCGGGCAGAAAGCCTCTGAGCTCAAATGCACCCTCACACGACACTGACAGCAGCGACAGAGTATTCACGTCTTTTCATTGTCTATGACCTCGAGTGACCCCTTTAGAGATGCAGGACGAACTCGTCTGCCCCACCCCACACCATCACCCCATTCCCTCCAGTATGCTGGGGCTGCAGACAGAGGGGGGCTAAGTGCACACATCTGTGCTCTCGGGGATCATCACTTAGCACATGGAGCTTGCATTCACCTCTGGCCAGTCTATAAGACAAGGATTACAAACTCCATTTTGTGGATGGGAAAACTGAGGCTCAGAGAGCTCAAGTGACTTGCTCAAGGTCACACAGCTCAGCCGGGACTGGACCCCAGGTCTTTGAGAATCCACAGCTGGGCTATTTCTATGTCATGCCAGGGCGCCTATTTCAGGGCCCAGCAGCTAAAAGTCAACAACTCCACCATTTCCCCTGTTCTGGACACAGCCTTGAGCTATAAACACAGACTTGGCAACAGACAAGAGCTAACTCCCAGGGATTCCAGGCACCTGAAGAAAATGGGAAAATTTAGTCACCAGGCTCGGAGTTGTTAAATATTTGTGTTGTCACTGCAGTGTGGGTACCTCCATTAGCATAAATAAAAGTCTTACATTTTGAAAGGAAAAAAAAAAACACACGAGTCCTTCAAAAGCTATAACATTTATAGAAAAATGCATTTCCGTCTTTGGAAAGTGAGTGGGCTAAATCCACTGTGGTGCATCCAGTCCATTAAATATTATGCAACAATTAGAAAACACAATCCATTTATATGCATTAATACAGCAAAACTGAGTGAAAAAGGCAAGTTGCAGAGCAATGTGTACAGTTTGATTCCATTTATGCGAAACAGAAAACTCAGTAAAGCCATAGTTTATATTTCCTATAGGTACACATATATGTAAATATGTAGCAAAGGTTCTTTAAGGATCTGCTCCAAACTTATGATGGTGGAACTTCTGGGGAGGAAAAGGGCAATCTGATTGGTTGCAGTGGCTGGGACTCTAACTTGGACTAAAATATTTTTATTTTAACCCAGGAGAATGTATTCATGTTTTATTTGAACGATTCAAAGTTTAATTTATAGGGAGAAATCAATACGTACTATAAGAAAATGTACACTTATTTCCATACAACCTTTTGATATGAGGGGCTTTCCAGGTGGTGCTCGTGGTAAAGAATATGCCTGCAAAGCAGGAGACAGAGTTTGAAGATCCCCTGGAGAGGAAATGGCCCTCCTTTTAGATATGAGCTTGGAGACAAATATTCCTGGGTTAAAAACTTGGCTTCATCACTACTACCTGTGTGTCCCTCCACTCAAAGGAATACTTAACTCTGATCCAACCACTCCCCTTCACTGCCTGCACATCAGTCCAGGAGGACTTCGGTTAGGCACCTTCAACCGATTCTCCACCTGGTGGTCAGAGGGATGTTTTAAAAGCATGAAGTGCACTGTGTGAATGTCAGGCCCTTGTTGAAGATGCTCCAGGGGCTTCCGTTGCACAGACAGACATCTACTCTCCTTGCCAAGATCTGGAAGGCCCTGGACAGTGGGACCCCTTATTTCTTCTTAAGTCTTATTCCCTCACCCTGCCAACACACCACAGCGCCACCAGCCTCTCTAGTACAGCTTCAATACAAGTGCTCTCCTGCCTCAGGGCCTTCGCACATGCTGTTCCTGCTGCCTGGACTGCGCTTCCCTCTCAATCACATTGAACTCGGCTAAACCTGTCTCTCTGTCCCCTTCAGATTGAACCTGTTTCTGAATGTTCTCATAGCTCACCGAACATCCCTTTCATTTTTATTACTTTAATCATTAATAGTGTGAAAGTGAAAGTTGCTAAGTCATGTCTGACTCTGCGACCCCATGAACTATACAATCAAAAGAATTCTCTAGGCCAGAATACTGGAGTGGGTAGCTTTTCCCTTCTTCGGGATCTTCCCAACCCAGGGATCAAACCCAGGTCTCCCACATTGCAGGCAGATTCTTTACCAGCTGAGCCACAAGGGAAGCCCAAGAATACTGGAGTGGGTAGCCTAACCCTTCTCCAGTGGATCTTCCTGACCCAGGAATTGAACTGGGGTCTCCTGCATTGCAGGCGGATTCTTTACCAACTCAGCTATCAGGGAAGCCCCATTAATAGTGTAATTGAGTGCTAAGTCACTTCAATTGTGTCTGACCTTTGCAACCCTATGGACTATAGCCCGCTGGGCTCCTCTGTCCATAGTATTCTCCAGGCAAGAATACTGGAGTAAGTTGCCATTCCCTCCTCCAGGGAATCTTTCTGATCCAGGGATCAAACCTGCGTCTCCTGCATTGCAGGCAGATTCTTTGCCACTGAGCCCCCTGGGAATCCTCCAAGGGGATAACTGGTCCCTATTTCCTCAGGTGATGAACATAATGGACGCAGCATTGCACTTGGTGCAGGGAACATCTCGAGGAATGAAAACCATTGCTGGCACTATTATTATCTCATAAGGAACTGTGGCAAGAGTTTTTGTGCCCCAGCCCCTTGGTCCTCTATGACTCCACACTGCAGCCAATGGCAGGCAGCTCCGGAGCACGCTGGCCACACCCTTCACGTGTCCTCCAAATCTGTCTTCAGCTTCAGGGCTCTTCCTGCAGCTGGGGGTTCATCGGGTGCCACTAAGCAGGGGGCCCAGAAGTGACGAGAATTACCCCAGACTCCAGTGGGACTGGGAGTCAGGATAGATGCTCCTATACCCTTGGAGGGACAGTTCTCAGGTGCTTCCCACATGCTCCCTGCCAAGGTCAAGTGGGTCATAGCCCTGGTCCCCTGCAGCGTAATCAGGTCACCAGCACACCCCCAATGGCATTTCTCTCTTCCCTGCTTTCTTGCTCTCTCACTCCTGAGATGACTCCTAAACATACCACCTGCATCCCACCCTTGGCTCACACTCTGCTTTTGGGGAACCCAAACTAAAAACTTTCCCTGGTGGCTCAGATGGCAAAGAATCCACCTGTGATGTGGGAGACCTGGGTTCGCTCCCTGGGTTGGAAAGATCCCCTGGAGAAGGGCATGGCAACCCACTCCAGTATCCTTGCCTGGAGAATCCCCATGGACAGAGGAGCCAGGTGGGCCACAGTTCACGGGGTCGTAAAGAGTTGGACCTGACTGAGCGATTAATACACACAAAAACAGGTCATGAGGAGTGAATGTGTGAGGCTGGGGCCTGGCGTCCCATCTTGATCTTCCTCTAATCACTCACTGGCCGTGTGACCCCGCTGGGCCTCTCCTTCCTCTCGACCAAGGAGCTTGGACTAGTCCTCTAAGGGCCCTTGTTGCTCAGAAATTCTGAGATCCACTTCTCCTATAATTGTATCATTCATTCATAAAGCCATTAAGCTTCCATGAGGGGCCTTCTAAGCCTGCCGGGTGAGCCTGTGGCCCGACAGAGGTGCTGCCCACTGTCGGAGGGGGCGAGCCTGCCCTGCGTGAGGGGGCAGGACAGCTACAGGGCAGCCAACTGAGGAGGCCCCTTTGACGGCAAGCCTCTCATCTCGTCTCGCTGCCTCCAGCGTGCCTGCGCTCCCTCGGCCTGGCCGTCTGCATGCCTGGCTGCCTTTCCGGCCTCACCCTCCTGGGACGGGTCACAGCACCTTCCTCAGGAAGCTGCCCCTGGCTGGCCTTACTCTCATCTAATGGCCCTTCCATGCAGCTTACCTCCCCACCACCCCCCTTACGGAAGTTATTAAGTGGTATTTCAACTGACTCCTGGGATTACTTAATTTTGAGCTCCTGAAAGGCAAGATCTGCGTCAGTTCATTTTGTGTCCTTGGTTATGGCTGGCAGGCAGGAATCACTCACCGTGTGCCCGTGGAGGAGGGAGCGGGGGAGGAGGGAAAGGGGGAAGGAGGGAGAGGGGGGAGGAGGGAGAGGGGGGAAGAGGGGGAGGGGCGGGGGTCCCAGCTGGACCCACACTTGGTACTAGCAGAGAGCAAACAGCACGGAGCAACAGCTCTAATGCTAAATAACAACACAGACACGAAACCCTCTGGCTAAACCACTGGTCCTCGCCATCCTCACAGGCCACACTTAGTGCTTACTCCATGCCAGGTTCTAGGCTAACAGTGTTCATGTGTGCAGACTCACTTAATCCCCGGCGTGGCCCCTTGAAGGGGACACTATTATCATCCCGTCTTACACACAGGTAGGAAGCGGCAGAGCGGGAAGGGACCCCAGGGAAGCTGGCCCGAGTCCCGTCCTGGACTAGAGCGTGTGTGGCCTGACTCCTCCCTTCATTCGCTTGCCGGTTCCTTCGCTCGCTGAACGGTGGCTGTGCACCCACCCGCACCGGCATCTCAGCAAGCACCGGTCACACACTAGTGGGGCAGGAATGGCCCTCCCCCCTGGCTCTTCTACACCCACGTGGTCGTCTAACCGTGCAATGCTGTTGCCACACACAGACTCAAGCTCTTCTGGCAGCCGGCGAGACACGCACTTATTCATTTTGACCCTCTGGGCACTGAGTTGTGTGGTCACGGCCTCCAATGACTAACGGTGGCTCCAGCTGTTCCCCTTTCCGCAGCTGTGTGACCTGGGACAAGTCACGCACCTTCTCTGGGCCACTTGGGCTATAAAACAGGGAGATCCCGCAGGCCCCCAGAGACCTGAGGAGAGGGCTATCTAAGGCGATGCCTGGCCCGCAGTGCTTGGCATAGAGTAGGCACTGGTGACACAGTGGTAAAGAATCCGCCTGCCAATGCAGGAGGCACAAAAGACATGGGCCTGGTCCCTGGGTCAGAAGATCCTCTTGGGTAGTAAACGGCAACCCACTCCAGTATTCTTGCCTGGAAAATTCCATGGACAGAGGAGCCTGGCGGGCTACAGTTCTGGCTTACAGTCAGACAAGACCGAACACACACACACACACACACACACACACACACACACACACGTGTACGGGTTAAAGGACTTCAGCTGCAGAAGCTGATAGCCTTGTAACACCCCATGGAGGAGGGAGATGATGAAGAGGCCTGACTGAGTGCATGCAGCCATCAGAGGCATGAATAGGACAGTAGGACTGGAACCCCAGTCTGGAGATGCCAAGACCCCACGCCCCTGTTGCTCTGCGACACAGGCTTCTTCAGGACAGCCTAAGCATTTGCACCGGGAACCTATCATTGATGCTGTTGCTTCCCCACACTGTCGCGCATTCTTTTATACTTTAAATGTTCTGTGTGTCTCTCCAATAACTTGACAAAGGCCACCTCTGTCACTGCCCGTGCAACAGAAGAAGGGTCAGCATCACTGTTGTTTCGGGGGCCGGGTACTTCCTGTCCCTTTGCTCAGAGGACTGGTGTGGTGCCAGCTGCAGCCTCGAGCTGGATAAAGATGCTGGACTGACCAAGTGTTAGTTGCTTGGTTGTGTCTGACTTTGCAATCCCATGGATTGTGGCCCGTCAGGCTCCTCTGTCCATGGGATTCTCCAGGCAAGAATACTGCAGTGGGTTGCCATTCCCTTCTCCAACAGATCTTCCTGACCCAGGAATTGAACCTGGGTCTCCCGCACTGCAGGCAGATTCTTTACCATCTGAGCTACCAGGAAAGCCCATGCTGGACTGACCAAGGCTCAAGCTAATACTGAGAGCAAGGGGACAGCTGTGAAAACACACCCAGTGACTCCAACTGGAGCAGCCATAGTGATCGTCACACCATTTACTGAGTCCTGGCAAAACCCAGTGAAGTTTCTCTCTAGACATGCGCCATGTTCTCTATGAAGTGTGTTCTTATTTAGAAGTGTGTTGTTTTGGGAGCATGTGCTTCCCTTAGCAAGCCTTTCTGCAGTTGTGCTAACCCCAAGCCCGGGAGAAGTCACTTGTGTCTGCTTTTGGGAACCTCATTCCTGTGATGCTTGAGGGCGGCCAGGTCCTCGGCCAGCCCTGCCATGCCAGTCCTGCTGGGGGGTGAGTCCGCCCTCCTCTGGGGGAGAAGGGGCAGTTGCTCTGCTGACCAGCCATGCAGAGTCGGGAGCAGGCATGCTGGCAGGTTGACTACAATGTTTTCTTGGAAGATAACAGAACACACTCTTTTTCCAGCTGTTAAGCTGGCTGTGAAAGAGGAAGGGTCACCGGGGCTGGTCACTGGTGAGACCATAGCTGGCTCTGAGGCTGGCTCTTGCCCTAATTTGCTGGGAGCTCCATGGTGAAGACTGTCCTGTTACCTCGAATAGAGCCCAACACATAGTAGGTGCTCATGAAGCAGGTGCGGCATGAAAGGCTGGCAGGCTACAGAGTCCACGGTAGGAGAAAAGTATGTTCCTTAGGACCTTTACCAAACAATAAAACTGAAGTCGGTTGAGACTAGTCAGGCTTCTCAGGAAAGCTGTCAAACTGTACCTTCAGAATATTATTCTTCATAAGAATGGATGCATTGTCACTACTTGGGACAAATGAATAATAATAGCTGGGTGTGTGATGCGTGCTAAGATGTTTCAATCATATCTAACTCTGTGACCCATGGACTATAGCCTGCTAAGCTCCTCTGTCCATGGGATTCTCCAGGTAAGAATACTGGAGTGGGTTGCCATGCCGCCCTTCAGGAGATCTTCCCAACCCAGGGATTGAACCCATGTCTCTTAAGTCGCCTGCATTGGCAGGAGGGTTCTTTACCACTAGCTCCACCTGGGAAGCCCAAGAGCTGGGTAATTTTGCTTAAAAAAGAGTTCCTTTAATACAGATGGTAATAAACACATGAAAAGATGCTCAACATCGCTCATTGTTAGAGAAATGCAAATCAAAACTACAGTGAGATACCGCCTCACACTGGTCAGAATGGTCATCATCAAAAACTCCACAAAGAAGTGTTGGAGAGGGAGTGGAGAAAAGGGAACCCTCCTGCGCTGCGGGTGGGAATGTAAATCGATATAACCACTATGGAAGACAGTATGGAGACTCTTTAAAAAACTAGGAACAATAATAAAATGTTGGTGCTGTTCAGTCGCCCAGCCGTGCCTGACTCCTTTGCAAAACCACCATTCAACCCAGCAATCCCACTTCTAGGCACATACTCTGAGGAAACCCAAACTGAAGAAGACACATGTGCCCCATCGTTTGCCGCGGTTCTAGTTACAGCAGCCAGGACATGGAAGCAGCCTAGATGCCCATCGACAGATGGACGGATACAGAAACGATGGCACACATATGCAATGCAATACCACTCAGCCGTGAAAAGGAACGCACCTGAGTCAGGTCTAGTGAGGTAGGTGAACTGAGAGCCTATTATACAGACTGAGGTAAGTCAGAAAGAGAAAGACAAATATCGTGTATTAATGCATATATGTGGAATCTAGAAAGATGGTACTGATGAGCCTATTTGTAGGGCAGTGGTGGAGATACAGACATAGAGAACAGATTTATGAACAAGGGCGGGGGAGAGGAAGGGAGGGTGAGATGAATGGAGAGAGTAGCATGGAAGCATACACACTGCCATATGTAAAATAGATCGCCAGTGGAAATCTGCATGACTCAGGGAACTCAAGCCGGGGCACTGGGACAACCTAGCGGGGAGGGAGGGGACATAGGGGACACCTGTGGCTAATTTATATTGACTTATGGAAGAAATGAAACCAATATTGTAATCATCAATCAATCAAAAATAACTAAATACAAAAAGCAAAACAAAGTTCTTTAAAAACAAAAACCTCTTCGAGAGTTTAACTGTTTAAACTCTGTAAGCCTTCAGAGTCTTTCTTACAGAGGGAAAATGTCATGATTCTTACCTGGACCTCGGGTGGCTTATATCTGACCTTAACTTTCAGGCCTCACGGCTCCCTCATTACCCCTTTCCCTCTTCTGATTCGGCTTTCAGAGAATAGTCAAATCCGAGGGCTATCCTTGCCACCTCTCAGACAGGAGCCACAAACTAATTTCATCTTGCAAGTCAACTGTGACTTATTAGCAAGGGCTACCTGGAGTTGAGTTTGAAGAGTCTGCGTATCAGGATTGATTAGTGATGTCTGCCCCAGATTTGTTGGAAGAGGGTGTTTGTTATGACCAGTGCATTTTCTTGGCAAAACTCTATTAGTCTTTGCCCTGCTTCATTCCGTATTCCAAGGCCAAATTTGCCTGTTACTCCAGGTGTTTCTTGACTTCCTACGTTTGCATTCCAGTCCCCTATAATGAAAAGGACATCTTTTTTGGGTGTTAGTTCTAAAAGGTCTTGTAGGTCTTCATAGAACCGTTCAACTTCAGCTTCTTCAGCGTTACTGGTTGGGGCATAGACTGGATTACTGTGATATTGAATGGTTTGCCTTGGAAACAAACAGAGATCATTCTTTCGTTTTTGAGATTGCATCCAAGTACTGCATTTCGGACTCTTTTGTTGACCATGATGGCCACTCCATTTCTTCTGAGGGATTCCTGCCCGCAGTAGTAGATATAATGGTCATCTGAGTTAAATTCACCTATTCCAGTCCATTTCAGTTCGCTGATTCCTAGAATGTCGACATTCACTCTTGCCATTTCTTGTTTGACCACTTCCAATAGAGAAGACTCTATACATGGACATCACCAGATGGTCAACACTGAAATCAGATTGATTATATTCTTTGCAGCCAAAGATGGAGAAGCTCTATACAGTCAGCAAAAACAAGACCAGGAGCTGACTGTGGCTCAGACCATGAACTCCTTATTGCCAAATTCAGACTTAAATTGAAGAAAGTAGGGAAAACCACTAGACCATTCAAGTATGACCTAAATCAAATCCCTTATGATTATATAGTGGAAGTGAGAAATAGATTTAAGGGCCTAGATCTGATAGATAGAGTGCCTGATGAACTATGGAATGAGGTTCATGACATTGTACAGGAGACAGGGATCAAGACCATCTCCATGGAAAAGAAATGCAAAAAAGCAAAATGGCTGTCTGGGGAGGCCTTACAAATAGCTGTGACAAGAAGAGAAGCGAAAAGCAAAGGAGAAAAGGAAAGATATAAACATCTGAATGCAGAGTTCCAAAGAATAGCAAGAAGAGATAAGAAAGTCTTCTTCAGTGATCAGTGCAAAGAAATAGAGGAAAACAACAGAATGGGAAAGACTAGGGATGTCTTCCAGAAACTCAGAGATACCAAAGGAACATTTCATGCAAAGATGGGCTCGATAAAGGATAGAAATGGTATGGACCTAACAGAAGCAGAAGATATTCAGAAGAGATGGCAAGAATACACAGAAGAACTGTACAAAAAAGATCTTCACGATCCAGATAATCACGATGGTGTGATCACCGACCTAGAGCCAGACATCCTGGAATGTGAAGTCAAGTGGGCCTTAGATAGCCTCACTATGAACAAAGCTAGTGGAGGTGATGGAATTCCAGTTGAGCTATTCCAAATCCTGAAAGATGATGCTGTGAAAGTGCTACACTCAATATGCCAGCAAATATGGAAAACTCAGCAGTGGCCACAGGACTGGAAAAGGTCAGTTTTCATTCCAATTCCAAAGAAAGATAATGCCAAAGAATGCTCAAACTACCGCACAATTGCACTCATCTCACACGCTAGTAAAGTAATGCTCAAAATTCTCCAAGCCAGGCTTCAGCAATATGTAAACCGTGAACTTCCTGATGTTCAAGCTGGTTTTAGAAAAGGCAGAGGAACAAGAGATCAAATTGCCAACATCCGCTGGATCATGGAAAAAGCAAGAGAGTTCCAGAAAGACATCTATTTCTGCTTTATTGACTATGCCAAAGCCTTTGACTGTGTGGATCACAATAAACTGTGGAAAATTCTGAAAGAGATGGGAATACCAGACCACCTGATCTGCCTCTTGAGAAATTTGTATGCAGGTCAGGAAGCAACAGTTAGAACTGGACATGGAACAACAGACTGGTTCCAAATAGGAAAAGGAGTTCGTCAAGGCTGTATGTTGTCACCCTGTTTATTTAACTTATATGCAGAGTACATCATGAGAAACGCTGGACTGGAAGAAACACAAGCTGGAATCAAGATTGCCGGGAGAAATATCAATAACCTCAGATATGCAGATGACACCACCCTTATGGCAGAAAGTAAAGAGGAACTCAAGAGCCTCTTGATGAAAGTGAATGTGGAGAGTGAAAAAGTTGGCTTAAAGCTCAACATTCAGAAAACGAAGATCATGGCATCCAGTCCCACCACTTCATGGGAAATAGATGGGGAAACAGTGGAAACAGTGTCAGACTTTATTTTTCTGGGCTCCAAAATCACTACAGATGGTGACTGCAGCCATGAAATTAAAAGACGCTTACTCCTTGGACAGAAAGTTATGACCAACCTAGATAGCATATTCAAAAGCAGAGACATTACTTTGCCAACAAAGGTTCGTCTAGTCAAGGCTATGGTTTTTCCTGTGGTCATGTATGGATGTGAGAGTTGGACTGTGAAGAAGGCTGAGCACCGAAGAGTTGATGCTTTTGAACTGTGGTGTTGGAGAAGACTCTTGAGAGTCCCTTGGACTGCAAGGAGATCCAACCAGTCCATTCTGAAGGAGATCAACCCTGGGATTTCTTTGGAAGGAATGATGCTAAAGCTGAAACTCCAGTACTTTGGCCACCTCATGCGAAGAATTGACTCATTGGAAAAGACTCTGATGCTGGGAGGGATTGGGGGCAGGAAGAGAAGGGGATGACAGAGGATGAGATGGCTGGATGGCATCACTGACTCGATGGACGTGAGTCTCAATGAACTCCGGGAGTTGGTGATGGATAGGGAGGCCTGGCGTGCTGCGACTCATGGGGTCGCAAAGAGTCGGACACGACTGAGCGACTGATCTGATCTGCCCCAGATTTGGGTCTGGAAGTGGGGGCTTGTATTTCAGGAATTTGCTGTCCTGTCCTCTTTCTCTTTCAACCCCTGGCTCAGGATGTCAAGAGGCCCACAAGGTAGACCCACCTGGATGTCTTATTTATTAATGCATCTCCAACTTGGGAGGTCTAAGACCAAGCTCTTCATTTCGTTGAAATCTATCCCCGCTTCTGACCATATTGGCCAGCCACCCTGGGATTTCCTGGATCTGACCTTTCTTCTTCAGACCTGAGATCAACATCTGAGTCTGGGGTCCTCGCATCTCTCATTTGGCTGTCCCTGCAATGGCTCCTTAGTGGATCTCCCTTCCTGAACCGTCATCCTCTGACTCACAGTGAATGATGCTCTGATCTCTCCTAAGTGCCCCTCAGACCTGTATGTCCCCACTCTGGAAAGTGCATTGGCTCTAAATGCTCAGCAGTGTCTAATATCCCCTCTTCAACAATTAAAACCAATCCCTTTCTCTCACTCACTAATCCATTCATTCTTAGATTCCCTTTTCCTCTCTGTTCACATATTTGTTAAACAAACATTTCACGATTGCTGCATCCACAATGTCAGGTATGTCTTGTCTCGTAAGGACACAGAAGTGAATACTTCCCTCCACTTCAAATTCTGCGGGTACTGATGCAGTCCTGCTTTCCTTTGAGAAATAAGTCCAGTCCAAGGTATGTGAAACTCACAACCCTTCCCAGGTTATTACGTCCCTTAATGAGGAGCTTGCAGTCTAGGGTGGAGACAGATGTGTAAAAATTCACTCTAATCCCAGGTGAAATGCCTCTCCTTCCAACTTTGGTTCCTTTTCCAGGTCTGGGTCTGTCTCCTTTCCTCTGGGGTCTGCCTCAACACCATCCTCTCCCAGCATCTTTCTCTTCTCTCACAGTAGCCACCACTCTAGTAAATAGTTCGATGGCCAGCTTGGGTCTATCTGCCTTCACTCCTTTTCCTCCAGTTCTTCACCTCATTTCTGTATAAGGGAAACTGTCCAGTGCACAGTAGGGCCACAATAAGAACTGAATTGATTCAACTCCAGTTTTTGAGTAAATCTCTCCTGTGTTCCATTTCTCCCTGCTGACCCCCAGTGAGGTCTCAGGCCCACCCATTTGTTTTGGTGCTGGACTTGGGGCCAGATCACCTGCTTCTGACGCTTTTTGTTGTTGTTGTTGAGTCATGCTAAGTCAGGTCCGACTCTGTGACCCCATGGATCGCAGCATGCCAGGCTCCTCCGTCCTTCACTATCTCCCGGAGTTTGCCATTGAGTTGGTGATGCTATCTAACCATCTTATTCTCTGCTGCCCTCTTCTCCTCTTGCCTTCAATCTTTCCCAGCATCAGGGTCTCTTCCAACAAGTCATCTCTTTGCACTGATCCATGAAGGGGTTCTGCCACTTACAGGCTGGACTCAACCCCAGGTGCTTCAGTTTTCCTGTCTCTAAAATGGGAATTTTGACAGTACCTCCCTCCTAGGCTTGCTGTGAAGATACAATGAGTCGATACTTGTTAATGTGCTTACGTCAAGGTTGTATATTGCCACTCTGGTTATTTAAGTTATATGCAGAATACATCATGTGAAATGCTGGGCTGGATGAAGCACAAGCTGGAATCAAGATTTCCAGGAGAAATATCAATAACCTCAGATATGCAGATGACACCACCCTTATGGCAGAAAGCAAAGAGGAACTAAAGAGCCTCTTGATGAAAGTGAAAAGAGGAGAGTGAAAAAGCTGGCTTAAAACTCAACATTCTAAACACGGCATCTGGTCCCATGACTTCATGGCAAATAGATGGGGAAACAATGGAAACAGTGAGAGACTTTATTTTCTTGGGCTCCAAAATCACTGCAGATGGTGATTGCAGCCATGAAATTAAAAGATGCTTGCTCCTTGGAAGAAAAACAATAACAAACCTAGACAGTATATTAAAAAGTAGAGACATTACTTTTCCAACAAAGGTCCATCTAGTCAAAGCTATGGTTTTTCCAGTGGTCATGTATGGATGTGAGAGTTGGACCATAAAGAAGGCTGAGCGCCAAAGTATTGATGGTTTTGAACTGTGGTGTTGGAGAAGACTCTTGAGAGTCCATTGAACTGCAAGGAGATCAAACCAGTCAGTCCTAAAGGCAATCAATCCTGAATATTCATTGGAAGGACTGATGTTGAAGCTGAGTCTCCAATACTTTGGCCACCTGATGCGAAGAGCCAACTCAATAGAAAGACCCGGATGCTGAGGAAGACTGAAGGCATGAGGAGAAGGGGACGACAGAGGATGAGATGGTTGGATGGCATCACCGACTCGATGGACATGAGTTTGAGCAAGCTCTGGGAGCTGGTGATGGACAGGGAAGCCTGGTCTGCTGCAGTCCATGGAATCACAAAGAATCGGCCACATCTGAGTGACTGAACAACAACAACAACAATATGCTTAGAGAAGGAAGAATGGCAAGAAAGGAGAGGGGATTGGCACCCCACTCCAGTATTCTTGCCTGGAGAATTCCATGGACAGAGGAGCCCAGTGGGCTACAGTCCACGGGGTCGCAAAGAGTCAGACACAACTGAGTGTCTAACACTACACTAATGTGCTCAAAACAGTGTTTGGTACATGGTAAGAGTGAGGGCTGTTATTATGTAAAGGACCTTTCCTGCATATTGGGATAGGTCCTCCACTTCAGTTTTCCTTTAGGCCTGAACCTATATACTGTTGGTTTGGAATTCTCACCCTCTCCTGTTTACACTTACTTTGCATTCTGTCCCCCTCATCATTGAGTCCCTGGAGTTCACTTGCCTGGCTGACAGGGTCTGGATTCAGGGGGCACTGCAGAAAGGGGAAGGTGGGTGGACCTGCCACTTCTGTCTGGGAAGAATCATCACCCCCAGCATTCACCGGGTCACACCTGGTTGCCTAGCAACCAGCAACACACATCTCTGCCTCGGCTCACAATTATATGGAGAAACAAAATGTTCCAGATGAACCCTCAAATCACACATCATTAAGTTCTGTTCAGCCTGGGGCTCAGCAACAAAGCCATAAGGAACAGAACAAAGCAGCAAGAGCTTTGGGGGATGGAGTACCGTGCTAGGAGACTGGGGCTGGGCTTCCAGCCATGCTGACCCCGGGTTGGCTAGGTGATACCGAGATCCTCACCCAGGTCCAGGTTCAAAAAGTGGCCCTGTCACCTGCTCACTGGCTGAGCCATACCCAGTCAGTGCCCTGGTATCTCCTCACCTGCTGGAGTTCAGATTTGGTCCCTGCTCTGCAGGGCATGGTGAGAATGGATGAGATAACACACCATGTCCTTCGCCTGTTCTCAGCTCTCCAGCATCCACCCCACTAGGGAGGAAACCCCACAGTTCTGGTGCTCCCCAGGTCGTCCAGCCCCTGCTGACTTCCCCTCAGGCCCCACCTCCAAGCCTTTGTCCACGCTTCCCCTCATTCCATGGCACAGCCTCCCTTTCATTCTGCAGGTCCTCTCCGCCTCCTGATCTCAGGATCTCCAATGACTGTTCTGTTCTTCCTCCCCCGGCCCTTGCCTGTTTCCCCTAAAGCCGTAATGACAATGGACGATCTCAATTATTTCTCCATTTTCTTAGCTTTTTTTCTTGCCACCCATACTCAAACACAAGCCCCATAAGAGCGGTGACATTTTTTATTCCGTTCACTGCTGCATCAATTCCTGGGGCCCAGAACTATGTTTAGCACATGATAGGTGCTTAAGGACCATCTGCTGCATGAATCGATGAACAAATGAAGGAATGGTTCCAATGCCTGGCACTTAGTAGGTGCTTGGGACCTTCTTGCCTTTTGTTTCACTTTAGGCTTTTCTACAAAAGGAGTTCGCTGACACCCTTAAACCCTGTATGCTTGGCCCTGCATTTACTGGAGGCAATTCTTTCTTAGATATTTACAGCAAAAGGTAAAGATATCCATTAACCAAGAAACACGCTAGCATGAAATCATCATTCTGTGCACTTTTCAGGGACAAAACTTCAGGACCTGTCATGAAGGACTCTGAAATTTAAATACACAAAACAGGGAGAGGAAATAACATCTAAGATTTGCCGGCATCTAGAACACACTGGAGAGAGGGGACTTGGGCCAGGCTGGCTTGGGTTCAGGTGTTACTTCTGCAACCTGTTGGTGAGTGACCTTGGCCTTGACACTGTGTCTCAGTTTCTTTGTCTGTGAAACGGTGATAATACTATAAAGAGATACCATATAAACCGCAAGTCCCCCCCAACCACTCTCCACTGCTCAGAATTAAACCTGGGGGCTGGGACTCACTGCAGCCCCATGGGTGGTCTCCATCAGCCTCCCACATGGCGGCTGCATTTTCTTTGCTACTGTGCTGAGGCCGGAAACACAGCTGGCTCCCCAAGATGGTAATTGTTCGGACAATTTAGGAAACCTCTGGGGGAGACAGAGAAGCTGGCAGTTCCAGATCAAACAGCCAGCTTTCCCGGGAGCCCGTTGTCAGAACATCAGAGGGACGGTTTTGCAGCCTGGCCTCATATTAACTGCGGCAGTCAGAAAATGGATTATTCCAAACCCCGGCGTTCACTCACTCGACACTTTCTCCTTGTCTGGGTAATTAGATCTCCCAGGACTTCAAGAGGATGCTGGCGGCTTCATGCCAGCTCACATGTCCTTGAGGCTGGCAAGGGGGCAGCAGGGTGTGTGTCTCTGTTAGATCGCAGCCCCTCTTGGGCCGGCCCCCTCCCCCCAGGTCCTAAGCTGAGCGGGCTGTGGGTTCCGTTTGGGGCAAGTGGACTAGGGAGCCCTCAGCATGCCCACACATATCTCCATCACTCGCATTTTCATTTATGTAGAATCTTTGTTAGGTGCTAACTTTTCAGAGGTGCATGAGACTGCCCTTGTCCTCAGGAAGCATAAAATCCAAAAGTCTAGATAACTAATGAGAACCTACTGTATAGCAGGGAGCCCTACTCAATGCTCTGCATTGACCCAAACAGGAAGGAAATCCAAAAATGGGAGGATATATGTATGTGTAGTGGATTTACTTGCAGTACAGCAGAAACTAATACAACATTGGGAAGCAACCACGCTGCTGTTGGTTAGTCGCTAAACTGTGTCTGACTCTTTGTAACCCCATGGACTGGAGCCCGCCAGGCTCCTCAACCCATAGGATTTCCCAAGTAAGAATACTGGAATGGGCTGTCATTTCCTCCTACAGGGGATCTTCCCAAACCAGGGATCAAACCCACGTCTCCTGTGTCTCTGCACTGGCAGGCGGATTCTTTACCACTGAGCAACATAGGGGATCAGAAAACTCCAGAGAGCCGGAGGCCTACCAGAACTCAACCTTAGCCAATCTTGGCAAGCCATTCATAGGCAGCCGCTCCAGACTCCCGAGGGTCCCCATGCAGCCTCTTCTACCTGCAGGGCTGCTTGGGAAGACTCTGCCCTGAGATACTCTCCCACTGGGATTTCTGTCCTCTTGGGAGAATCTCTAGGGTGGGCTCAGCAGGGTGACGGGGAGCTGAGTTCATTTCCCTCCCTCCCTGGAGAAGGTAGGGGCCAGCTGGGGCAGGATGTACATGGTGTAACTGTTTTAAGCCCCTATACAGGGTGGCTGGTTCCTTTCATTCACTGTTCTCACAGTTAAGCCCTGGATCCTCTTTATAGGGTTTCCCTGGTGACTCAGATGGTAAAGAATCTGCCTTCAACGTAGGAGACGCAGGTTCGACTCCTGGGTTGGGAAGATCCCTTGGCGAAGGAAATGGGAGCCCACTCCAGTACTCCTGCCTGGGAAATCACATGGGCGGAGGAGCCTGGCGGGCTACAACCCCTGTGTTGCTCCGTGTTTCAGGCCAGGCCATCCACATGCTCTCTCCTTGGACCCGGAGTCAGCAATGCAGTGGGATCAGCTCACATCTTCTTGTGAGACCCTGTTGCTAAGTATTCAGGCACTTTTGTGAGCTGGCTGTTAGAGGCAGCCGTCATGAGAAGTCAATGATACAGAGTTCCAATTTCTATAAATCATATTTAAAAGGGGAACAAGTGGCCCATGCTTGTCCCTTCCTATTTTCCTGCCTGTCACTATGCTCTGTTCTCTGGAGCCCACCGAGGCTACCCATGGAAACGCCACGTAATGGTGTGGACTGTGGGTCGTCTCCCAGTCTCACATTTTGTGCCATCGTGTTCGTGACGCTGTAGGAACACTTACGCCATGGAAATCAGCATGCGCCACAAACGAGGACTCCTTACCACCCCAGAGAGCTGTGTGCTAACCACCCACCAGCCCAGCGCTGCCCGAAATAGGGAACAACGCAAGGACCCGAAACAGCGGGAGTGGATTTCTCCCAGCCTGCGTGCCCCCCAGGGGCATATATTCCTGGTGTCAGTCCTGCCATCCAGCCCCGCGCATCCCAATTTCCCTCCAGAAAACCGAGCTCGGTTTTCCAGCCTCTGGTCTGACTTCGGGGGACCATGCCCGTTCTTCCCTCGGATCTGCCCCACCACTCCTGTTGCTCATGACCAACGTGCCTTAGCTGACCTGCCTTAGGACAACGTCCCCACCAACGCAGAAGGACAAGTGGAGACAGAAACCATCACCCTGAATCTTACCCATAACCCCAACACTGGCACTTGCCTCCCATCTGTTTCTACGGAGTTGCTGCCATGTACCATGCTGAACACGGCTTTTTCACACTGCACCGCATCACGAGCCCCATACACGTTGCTTCATGCTCTTTGCAACAACAATTTCCCACGATGTTCCATCAGGCATGTGGAGAAGCTGAAGGCGGCTTAATTGCTCTCCTAATGTTAGGCATTTAGGAATTACTTAACATCACACAGGGAAACGGTTAAGAAAAAAAAAAAAAACTGGGACTTTGGGTCAGGAGAAGAGTTCTCACTTGGTTTTAGGCCAGAAGGCTGTGTGAGTTAGGGGCAAGATCTTTCCCTCTCTGTGCCTCAGCATCTTAAACCTATAATATGTAAATAATGATGATGATAGTAATAAGAGTAACGGCAGTTTCCGTTCCCTGCAGGCTTCCTGTACTGAGCTGTGTGTTCTTACACCAGCTCATTTATTCCTTACCACGGATCACGAACAAGTACTATTTCACAGATGAGTAAACAGGTTCTGAGAGGTGAAGTCATTTGCTTGGCACAACACGGCGAGTAAGTAAGTGGCACAGCTGGGATCAGACCCAGGACGCCCGCTGCTTAACGCGTAGGCTGCCTCACTGCTTCCTAACGCCCACTGGGATGGGCGCTCGGAGACGCATGCATCCGCACGGAAGAGAGCTCGTCAGCTCTCACCACAGTCCTCCTCTGTCCCCCCGTGCACCCCCACTTTACAGGAGAGAAACTGGGGCTTCAAGCACAGAAAGGATTGTCTCAAGTGAGAATGTTCTGGGTGGATTGTGCCCCCGCCCAAGTCATAAGGCCTGGAAACTCAGGGTGGGACCATATAGAGCCACCACAGAGGGGAGCAGTTGCTCAGTTAGGATGAGGTCTTTCGGGTGGGCCCTGTTCGAGGATGACCTGTGTCCTTACGTGGAGGAAATCTGCAGTCAGAGACAGACACACACAGAAGGAAGATGGTGTGAAGATACGGGGAGGACGGCCACCTACAAGGTGAATACCAATGAGGCCCGACTGGTCTACTGTGCCATTTAAAGCCTGTGCTTCCTTATTACTTTTCTACCCGGGTGATCTGTCCGCTGGTGGAAGTGCGATGCTCAAGCCCCCCAGTACTGTTGTGTTACTGTCGATGTCCCCTTCTCTGTCTGCTACCATTTACCTTGTGGATTGAGGCACTCTTATGTTGGGTGCATAGATATTTACAATTGTCACGCCTTCTTCACCGACAAGGTGAAGGAGAGGGACCTGGGACAGATCCTCCCCTCACAGCCCTCGGAAGGAACCGGCTCTGCCGACATCTCGATCTCAGACTTCCAGCCTCCAGAAAGGTGAGACAACACGTTTCTGCTGTTTAAGCCACTCAGTTTGTGGTCCTTGGTTATGGCAGACCCTGGAAATGTACACATCCGTGCAGCAAGGCGGGGATGGAAGAGAGCTGACATTGTGTGGGGAGGTGGGGAGCCTGCACGAGGCAGGGGGCGGGGAAGACGAACATCTGCCCCCTTCACCACGTGCAGGGATGCCTTGGGGCCCCTGGTCCTGGGTGAGGACCTCACCCACCGCACACCTGGGCAGGTCCCTTCCCTCCTGGGCCTCAGTGCATTCTGGGATTGCTGGATGAGATGGGCCCTGAGAGCCACTCCAGACCTGTGGTCCCCACGAGTCTGAGAGTCCCTCCGGCTCTTGTCCCAACCACCCTGACCCGATTGAGCTGGTGTGTGTGGGGGCAGCCCCAGGGAACACACCATTCTGCTGTTTTGTCCAACAGAGGTTTCCCAAGAGCTCGGGAAGCAGCCTGTGCCCCGGGCTGTTACTCCTTCACTGTCCTCTCTGGACCCTTCCCGGCAGCTCTTATGTCTGATTGCCTCTCCAGTGTCAGACACCTTGATCACACCCTGCCTGCAGGTGACTCTCTCCTCTCCTCTCTGACTTCTCCTGCTTTGCTGGTTGCCTTCTCCCTTACCAGCTGCAGCTGCACTTGATGAGCACCACAGGAGAGTTCATTCCTGTATGCTCATGGAGTGTACTCTGTGCCCAGCACTGCTCCAGGCACTAGAATACGGCAGTGAACAGCACAGGCCCAGACCTCTGCCCCACTCCCCCAAGCAGCTTTGGGACTTCTTAGCAGAGTCCCCGGAGAAGGCAATGGCACCCCACTCCAGTACTCTTGCCTGGAAAATCCCATGGACAGAGGAGCCTGGTAGGCTGCAGTCCATGGGGTCGCTAGGAGTCAGACACGACTGAAGGACTTCACTTTCATTTTTCACTTTCATGCATTGGAGAAGGAAATGGCAACCCACTCCACTGTTCTTGCCTGGGGAATCCCAGGGACAGGGGAGCCTGATAGCCTGCCGTCTATGGGGTCGCACAGAGTCAGACACGACTGAAGTGACTTAGCAGCAGCAGCAGTAGCAGCAGCAGAGTCCCAAACTTCTCTGTTGTCCCAGGCTTCTCTGTAGGCATCTTTGTCATCTAGCTGCTCCACCTCCAGGCCTGCCATCCCATTCCTCAGGGCCCAGCAGAAACCTCTCATTTCACCACAGCCTTGTTCCTCTCCTCGCTGGACCGTCTCTACCACAAGCGGCCAGCTCTGTCTTGAAAACCGAGTCTGCACGACCCTCTCTTGCCCTTGACTGTCCAGTGCAGCCTGGGTCCTCCTCTCCGCCACCGGTCCAGCCAGGTCCAGCTGTCACCTCTCTTTCAGATGCCTTTCCCTCCCTCCCCGCTGGCTTTATTTCATGGGTTATCTCCCCATCCAACCCAAACCCACGGCTGCCAGCTGTTCCAGCTGCACTGTTCCTCTGCTTGAGGACCGTCACGGCCTCCCTCCTGCCTCTTCATTTAAGCACAGAGGTTGTGGCTGCATATGTGGAGTCCTGGCGTGGACTCTCAAATTGCTGGGTTTGACTGTCACGCCTGGTTTGGATTCCTCCACCCGTTCGCTGCATGACCATGGGCAAGTGATTTGATGTCTCTGTGCTTCGGTGTCTTATGAAAATGGGACTACTACCAGTGCCTACTCTGTAGGGTTGTTGGGAGGATCAAATGAGGTGACGACGCGTGCAAAGCTCTAGAAGAATGTCTGGAGCATCTACACTGCTCTGCTCCTCTTAATTATTATCACTGCTGCTGTGGTTCCCTTCTCTAAGCCCCAACCAAAACAGAATAATTGGCTCTTCGTTTTACACAGCCTTCTGCTCTGCCTCTGTCCACACTTTTCCCTCCACATGGAGTGCCCTGCTCCAATGCAAACCTTGCATATCCCTCAACGTCTTGCTCAAATACCACCTCCTCCATGCAGCCCTCCAAGATCCCCCCAGCTGGAAGGGTTCACTTCTGCTTCTCCGTTCTCTGGCGTCTTGTCCAAAGCTATCCTAGAGAAAGAGCAGAATCTTCTCTGCTCAGAAACGGTCCCTTGGAATATTTTCTGGGACCACAGAAATTTGTAAGGGGCCTCCCTTTGGGGTGGAGGTTGATGCTGGCAGGTGGGTATGAGAGAACCATCTGTGGAGGCCCTAATTTCCACTGACTATAATAACTACAGATCTGAAACCACAGCAGGGCTTGCAGTGTGCCAGGAGGAGTAAGATAATCATTGTGGAGGTGAAGGGGAGGCTGTGTAAGTAACTCACCTGCCCCACTGAGGCCTCCCCTGTGACAGGCAGGCCCAGAGGGACAGGTGGCCTTAGACCTCTTGAGTTTTGTGGGACCCAGGCCAGGTGGACACCTGACATTGCCCTAATGCTAAGACAGCCCAGCCTGTGGTTGCTGAGCAGCATCTCTCATCCCTCAGCCCACTTGACAGACGAGGAAACTGAGGCTCAAGAAGGCAAAGTAACCAGAGACTGGTGTCCAGGGCTCTGGGCTTCTGAAGCCAGAGGCAGACTGCCCGGGACCGCCCACGGAGCCAGTGTGAGCAGGACTCTGAGACTGCCTGGTGGAGACACTGGGTGTGGGCTTAGTGCAGGGCCAAGGGCGCTGCCCCATCAGGGCTATGGTGGGCCTGCCACACCCTAAGGATGGACGTTACAGTCTGTCAAAGGGAGAGGGATCTGGGGACTGGCTCTGAGCCACTCACCCTTTGGCCAGTGTGACGTCTGCACCACTGGGGGTAGGTGTTGGCCCCAAGGACCTGGAAGAACCTGAGACCCCTAGACTTGCTCTCTTCATTGGCACTCGGGCTTTATCAATTGGTAGTCTCAGTCAACAGGGGCCAGAGTGAGGCTGGTCCCCACTCCAGGCCTTCCAGCCCTGTGAGTTTCTTACACAGGTGAGAGGGCTACACACAGGAGCCCAGGCTGTGGTCAGTGGGGCGGGTGCAAGACGAACCTCCCAAGGTCCCACTGTGGGCCAGGCTCTCTCCGTGCATTTTCTCTTTCAATCCAGAGACCAGTATGGATTCCGGGGGCTGGAGATTACCCATTCCACTTAACAGATGTAAAAACCAAGGCACTGAGAGTTTATAGAGCCAGAGCTCCCACCCAGGCTTTAAGATACTACAGTTTAGTATCTTTCTATAATATTAGAGGTTTTCAAATTTTTTTCTTTTCTTTTTAAAAAAAAGTATCCCCCACCTTTTTTTTTTTTTTTAAAGAAAACTTACTAGATGCTTCACAATGCAAAACAGATTTTTTAAAAAAGAAGAAGCTGCTCTGGAACACAGTGGGCAGGAAGGCCAGAGCCCCAGCCACTCAGCATCTGCCTGTCCCCTGGGGCACTTCCATGGAACCCCAGGGAAACCAGTGTGAGAACCGCCTCACCCAAACCTCAGTCCCCCTGCCTTTATCGAGCTTTTTGGCTTCCCAGGCCCCTGGAGAGGAGCTGTTCTCAGGCCTCTCTCATGGAGCTCATGGCCCACTTCACATTCATGTGGACAGCACAGCATAGACGAACGTAGCCACGATCAGCAGGCTAACATTCTGCACACACGGCATGAACACACCCAGTCCGTGGACTGGTCCTCTCCCCTTGAGACACATGCTAGGTCCCAGCCGCGATGAGTCCCTCATCTCTCCCTGGGCACGTTCTGGCCCTTTGCTCAAGCAGCTCCTCTCGCTGAGAACACGCTCCCTCTCTGGTCACTGCGTGCTCAACTCCCCCTACCTGCCTGGGAGGAGACCCAGTTCAAAGGACGCCTCTCCTCACTCATCTCCAGTTGGGCAGGGATCACCCCCACCTTTGTCCGGAAGTGCCCTCCCTCTTGCCATAGAGTTATTCTCAACAGCAGCCAGAAGATGAAGGGGGCTACCTGGGTACATTTGGGTGCCAGCCTGTCTGGGCACCCGTCCTGGCTGGGCCCCTTGCTAGCAGTGGGACCCTGAGCCCCAGTTTTCTCATTGGAAAGCTGGGGATATAAGTAGTTCCTGCTTCACATGGGTTTGGGAGGATTAACAAATATACTGTCACGAAGCCTCAGCAGACGGGCTGGCCCTCTATGAGCAGTCAATATGCGTTAAGGAGTCTCTGGGGCCACAGCTGAACCATGTATCACAGCTGGACCTGGAATCACAGCTGGAACTGGAACCACAGCTGTGCCCATGACCACACCTACACCTGGAATCACAGCTGGACCTGGGACTACAACTGTGCCTGAAATCCCAGCTCTATCACAACTGGACCCGGGGTCACAGCTGGACCTGGGATCACAGCTGGATCTGGAGTCCCAGCTGGAACTGGGATCTCAGCTGGACCTGGGATCACAGCTGGACCTGGAACCACAGCTGGACCTGGAACCACAGCTGTACCTGAAATCACAGCTCTATCACAACTGGACCTGGGATCACAGCTGGACCTGGGATCACAGCTGGACCTGGAACCACAGCTGCACCTGGAATCCCAGCTGGAACTGGAATCTCAGCTGCACCTGGAATCCCAGCTGGACCTGGGATCTCAGCTGGACCTGGGATCACAGCTGGAACTGGAACCACAGCTGGACCTGGAACCACAGCTGCACCTGGAATCCCAGCTGGAACTGGAACCACAGCTGCACCTGGAATCCCAGCTGGAACTGGAATCTCAGCTGGAACTGGAATCCCAGCTGGACCTGGAATCAGCTGGCAGTTTTATCACAGCTAGACTGGAAGAGTCTTCAAGGCAGAGGGATTAACAACCCAGCTCTGCACCTCCATTTCCAGGAACTCTTGGGGCAGCTCTGGAGCAGAAGGAGGTCAGGAAGGGGCTCCTCCATCCCAGACCCTGGACCGATAGGGAATGGAAGGCTGCCCCACCCCGGCCCTGCCCACCTGACTTAGATAGAGACGCTGCCCGAGCAGCAGACAGAACCCAGAGGAGCCACGTGGCCCACGCTGGCGCACAGTAGGTGCACAGCACACATCTTTTCAGTGCATGCCTGTGTGTTAGCTTCCACCTCTGCTCAGTATGACAGATGCGGGGTAAGAATTGGACAACCTTGAATAGTACCTGTATCCATTGGTTCTGGAAGGTGGGTGTTCTTGTCACACCATTTACAGACAGGAAAACTGTGGCCCTGGATCAAGGGCCCCCCGGGTGGAGCTCTTCCCCTTCCTTCTCTTTTCTGAGGACAGAGTAGGCACTCAGTGTTTAGGGCACATTCATTCTATAAATCAAAGGTGCCTTCAGAGTACAAATCAGGACCACCTTCCTCTGTACGCCGTGGTTTCCTGCACACAGGGCTGCTGGGAGGCCCCAGTAAGAAAGACTGGCCCTGAGAAGTCTGCACCCAGTAAATTACAGCCACTGGCTGGCCTAGGGACGCAGGCTTTTTGGATGGTGGGCCCGCCTGATGAGAAGCCCACCTGCAATGCGCCCCTACCCCGTATCCTCCCTGCCCCTTCTCTTTGCCTGATTACGAAGCACTGACCAGGCCAAGCAGTACTGGTCAAGGTCAAGGAACATGCAGTTCCTGGAAACCCGCCCCCTCACACCCCACCCCGACCCCCCCATTCACCACCCCGGCCAGGAGCCCCCACGAGTGACAGGTCAGGCCCCTTCTCTAACTGTTCTGCACTCTCCCGGCCTCCCCTGAGCCTATACAACTGTCTGTCCAGCATCAACTCTGCTGCCCCAGCCTGGGAAGACAGAGAGCACCACGTATCAATCAACACATGGGTTTATCTCATGGATGATTCAGAAGGATGTGCAGGTGGCATTCTGGAAGGCATCTACAGGAGATTCATCGGACTTTCATGGAAAACTGTGCTTCTAGGGGATTTGTTTTTCCTGATGGTACTGGGAGTGAGGGGAGGGGATAGAAGCATTGCAAGTCAAATACAGGGCTCACTTTTGGAAACCCACAGACTCATATGTGTTGCTTAGGCCCCTCACCTGCCCAGAAAAGCTGCCTCTCTCTTCTCTACCCATGTGAACCCAACCTGTCCCTTAAAGTCACCCAGAGCCCCAGGTTGACGCTGAGATCGCACCTGCCATGTGCCAGGCACTCGGCTCTTCACACACTTTACCCTGACACTGGGAAGGACTGGAGGCAAAAGCAGAAGCGGGCGGCAGAGGATGAGGTGGCTGGATGGCATCACCGACTCAATGGACATGAGTTTGAGTAGACTCTGGGAGATAGTGAAGGACAGGGAGGCCTGGCATGCTGCAGTCCATGCGGTCACAGACTCAGACACAACTTAGCAACTGCACGACGATGCTCTGATCCTCCCAGCAACCCCGTGAAAGAGGCCCTGTTATTTTCTCCGGTCACAGATGAAGCAACGAAGGTACAGAGAGGTTAGACAATGGCCCAGTGTTCCACAGCTGGATGAAAATGGAGCTGGGACTTGACCCTGACACTGAGTCAGCCCCTTCACTTCTGGGACACTGGCCAGAGACTCCCGCCCCCCAGCCTGGATGCAGCCAGCTTCCACCTGCTTCCCAGGTGTAATTATTAGCAGTGTGTGGTTTGGCTGTGATCACTCCCCAATTGGTGCTCCCAATCCTGCCTTCACTCCTCAGCTGCCTCCTTGAGTCTATCTGTTCTCCCCATCCTCCAGGGCGTGGAGCATGCCTGCCATTCCTCTATACCTCCCCTGCACACAGTAGGACTGCACCCTTCTGGGGTGAGCATGTGACCGGATCTGACCAATCAGACTATTCCCACCTCCAGCCACAGGGATTGGTTCAAGAGCGGCTCCAGGTGGCCCTTGAGGGAGTCTGTTCTGATACTTCATGGAGTGGTGGGGGGGCCCTGAGAAAGAGGTGACTTTGGCTGCTGGAGCCCTCATGGGGTGAGGGCCTGTCTGAGAAGGAAGCCAACACAGAGGACAGTGGAGGCAGAAGACAGCAGGAGAGGGATGAACAAGCCCTTCTCAGCATCAGAGGCCCTGGGTCCACCCATGCCTGAGGCCAGGACAATCCCTGGACTTCTCAGTTGCACAAGCCAGAAAAAAATCCTTTTTTTGCATAAGCCAGTTTGAGACACATTTCTATCAAATAGAATCCTCTGTCCGTGGGATTCTCCAGGCAAGAATAGGGGAGTGGGTTGCCGTTCCCTCCTCCAGGGGATCTTCCCAACCTAGGGATAGAACCCGGGTCTCCTGCGTCTCCTGCATTGCAGGCAGCTTCTTTCACAGCTGAGCCACTGGGAAAGCCCCAAATCGAATCCTAATAGATAGAAATACTCAGTAAATACTGAAAGATGATGACTTCTTTGGTAGAAAACCTTCAAAGCACTTCCAACTCACTGTCTCCAAACGGTGGGAGAGGGAAGTAGCACAGTCCCATTTTACAGGTGAGAAAACAGGTCTGGAGAGTCTAAATATCTTGCCTGAAGTCACAACCTGCTGAGCGATAGCAGTGAGGCCAGAACACCTCCCAGGGTGTCATGCCGGCCCCTCCTCTGCCCCTGGAGGTATTCAGAAAGTGGTTACATTTCCTCAGCCTCTTACATACTTGGGTGAGCTCTGCTCCTCCAGGCCTTGCAGCTGACAGAGTCCCGGGCAGCTTTGCGTGAAGACCAGGGGTGGGGGTGGGGGAGTGAAGGGGTGTTAGTGGGTTGGGGCAGGGAGATGTTTCCCCTTCTCGCTGGCCAGGCTGTGAATTCCCCGAGTGGATCCCGTGTCTGCCTGGGACTCTGCTGCAGCTGGGTCTGCCTCAGGTTCCCTGGGGTCCCTGGGGAGACAGAGTGTCACGGTGGCAAACAGGAGACCCCCCCTCGCTGCCTTCCTGCTCTCCCCCGTGCCCAGTGGGTGGCGGCCCCATGGGCAATGTGGGCCCCAGCAGGTCCGAGGGGCGTCTTGTCCATCACCGCGTTCAGTCCACGTGGGGTCCCATCCCTCACCGTCTGTCCTCCTGTCCTTCTCTCAGCCCCTGTCTCTCCCCCACTCGGGCAGGGCCGCAGGATTCATACAAAATTAACTGGAGGCTCCGTCTCACAGCACCCCACCGGATCCAGTTCCCAGCGCACCCCGCGGCTGCCCAGTCTCCTCGGTCCCCTTTCTCCCCCACCATGAAATATGCGACGCGGGGAGCACCGTGCGGGGCCTCTCTGGCCGCCCCAGCTGACAGCCGGTGGTGCAGGGTCCAGAGTGAAGGACAGCGCCAGGCGAGCTGAGTGGCTCCGAGCACTGCCGCCCGGGGCTCTGCAGACTGAAGCCGAGTGTCCCCTCAGGGAGGTCCTGTCCCCAGTCTGCAGCCTTCCACACCCCACAGAGAGGGACACAGAACATCCACTGCTACTTCCTCCTTCCCTTCATTCTGCCAATATTTTTGACCCTCCAACTGCTGGAGCAGGCGCTGGGGACACTGGAGAATGACAAGCAGCTCCTGCGCCCCAGGGCTCACAGACCACCCCAATACCCACTACCCAACTTTCTGGATAATTCGAAGCCACCTCCTCTGGGAAGCCTCCTCTGATAGCACGTTGACTCGATGCTGGGCACCGTCTCATTTAATTGCCTAATTCTTGCACAGGGATGGGGCCAGAGCATGTTGTTTTTTAAAAAAGAGACTATTTGGGTATGATAATAACAATGACAATGATCATCATTTTGTGTCTAGGGGCTGCCACACAAAGGGCTAAACCCTTCAGATAGGTGATCTGATTTAATTCTCACACATTCTATAAGGAAGGTAGTGTTATTATGCCTATTTCACAGACATGACAACTGAGGCTCAGAGAGGATTCACTGAGCTCTCCCAGTGTCTCTCAAAGAGTAAGCCAGCCAGGAGTCAAACCTGAGCATCAGGGGCTTTACTGCCCTAGGCTGGATGGGTGTGCAAGGAGGGGGAGGGTGGAGGGCACCAAGGGAGGGGCATCACCAGGATGGAAGAGGACCCACAGTGGGAGAGGAGAGCAGGGGTGCTCGGTGGCCCAGAGAAATATCCAGTATTGCCAGGCTGTGGGATCTGAGCTCGTGGTTAGGGTGGGCGGCAGGTGGTGCCCTGGGTGGAAGTTGACCTCTATGGTTTCAAATCCCCTCGATCGCCCTCAGCAATCTTTTTGTCTAAAAGTAGCTCGATTTTCAGGAGGACTGGGGCACTTTCCCAGATTTTGACTCAGAAGCTACCCCCTGCTGACGTCAGCAGATGAGGACAGAGGGTGTCGGGAATGGCCCACCTGGGCCTCTGTCTGGAGCCAGGGCGGCCCCGGATCACGGGGCTTTGGAGCCACAGGCTGGGGTGGGAGGCCAAGCGTTGTTCTGAGTCAGAAGAGAGCCACCCAGGGCAGGACAAAGGCTGCAGGGGAGAGAGAAGACGGAAAGTGCCCTGGCGGCTCCCCTGGCAGACAGAGGGCACCTTTGCAGGACTGTACCCAGGTTACACACGCGTGGCTTGGGGCTGAGGCATGGCTGGGCGTGGAGCCTCACACAGTTGTGTTCAAAGTCGGCTCTGCTGTGAGCCGTGGTGATGACTTCAGCCCTCTTGCTTCCCATCTGTGAAATGCGTGACATCACCTGCATGCAGGAAGGTGGGTGATAAGGATGCAGAAGAGCCTGGGAAAACATGTGTAACACCAGCTGGGACACGGGCCAGGGTCCCGGAAGAGTCGGGTTCTAGCCTTTCTGGAAATCACCGCTACTTCTTCCAAAGTAGTGACAATCATACTGGAAACAACAAGAGCTGATGCTGGCTGAGAAGGACGCACACGCTGGGCCTCACTCGTGTGCCCGACCTCACTCGGTGTTCAAAATCTGTGTAATGGACAGGGAAACGGAGGGGTTCAGTCTCTGGGGCTGAACCCTAACACAGCGCTGTCCTTGCGCCTGGTGGATGCTGTGTTAAACTATTTCACTTTATCCTCATCACAGCCCTATGAGGTAGTCACTAGTACTTTCCCATTTTTTCAGACGAGAAAACTAAGGCACAGAGAGGCTGGGTAACTTGCCCAGAAACTTGCCCAGCTGGGATTTGAATCCCAGTCATCCAAGTCCAACTCCAAGGGTAGCATTACATGTGTTAGTCCTTCCTCAAACCTCCCCCAGCCCCGTCTGCAACCTGGGAGATCCCTCAGGGCAGCAACGCAGCCCTGGTTAATCCCACTATGGGCTTTCCCCCTCCTCAGGGACCTTTCAACCATCAAACATCTCACTTGATGCTCACGAAATATTAGGAAACCAAGGTCTGGCGAAGTCAGATAAAAGTCTCAAAGGCATACAAATAACAGGTGGCAGAGCTATAGCCATTATCACTTCCATTTTACAGATGAGAAAACGAAGTCTCCTTTATTTTTCTTTTCACATAATGCCTCACTTCTTGCAGCGCACCAGCAGTCTGGGGAGTTCCACCTAACAAATGCTGCTCTGTGCCACATCACGCACTTTCCCTTTCCTTTCCTCCTCCTTCAAATACCAGGAAGTCCACCCACCTCACTTCTCTGATCCCTGGGGCCCTTGGCTGCAGTAGCTCTGGGATTTGCTGTTGTGGCTTGCTCAGCCACTTGAGAGCTGCTCTCTGTGGGCCGGGGACTCAGTGGCCACATCTCAGGGTTATCAGGGACAGTTACCCACCCTTCTCTATGCCAGGCACCAGGCTGGGAGTGGGGTGTCCAGAAAAGGGCAGGACGGGGCTCCTGTCCTTAGGCACGCACCTGCTGCCCTGCCCTGGAGTGTGGCTGTGAGCCACTCAGCATCCCAGAGCCTGTCAGCTGGGAGGCGAGGCTGGGTTTCTTAACCCGGGGTCCAGGGCCCGGCTTTGAAGAGCTCTGCGAACCTGCTGGCAGTGTAGACCACACTGTGGCATGCTGTTGGCTGTTTTTCTGGGTAGGGGAGGGGCCATAGCTTCCATTGGGTTTCTACAGAGTCTGGGGGTCCAGAGACACTTAAGAATTTCTGACTCAAGAGAATCTCCTGGTCCCACTCAAAAGGCAAAACCATTGGGACAACCCTGTCTCCTAGCAGGCTAGTTGTGCCAACCTGATGGTGGAGGACAGCACAGACCATTCTGCCATGGGTGGGTGTTCACAGGAGGCTGGGGCCAGGAGCCCCCCAGGCCAAGCCCACTCTCAAGCCCTGAGCTAGAGTCACACAGCGAAGAAAGGATGCTTCCTTTGTTTCTACTCTCCCCACCAAAACCAAACCAAACAACATCAAAGAAGAAAAAGGTGTTTCTACACTCTGCCTAGACTCAGCAACATGGGCAAAACATCAGCGACAGGAGCCAACCTGGGAAGAAGGACTCATCTGAGCTTTGCCTCCTGACCTGAGAGAGGCGGGTCCCAGACCAAGAGAGACACTGAACCCCAGCACCGCTGGGCACACGGATGCCGGTACAGTGAGGGACCGCCTGGCCCCAGCAGAGCGGCGAGGCCCACGGGCAGCCTCTGCAGAGAGCGGGTTCAGGGTTAGTGCCCAGCAGTGCCCAGGGCACGGGGGCTGGAGTCGGGAGATGGTGTGGGAGTGATCTCCGGCCTCAAATTTGTCGCCTGTCAGTAGGGGTGAGATTTCAGACACTGCCTGCCTCCCAGATTGTGGCCTATCCCTGGAGGAGGATTGTCGTCCACTCTCTTTAGAATAACAATGCCTGCCACACATTGAGCACCTACTGTATGCATGCTCGGGCTTCCACTAGGCACTGTGAGATAAGCATTAGCCCCATTTTCCAGAGGAAGAAACTCAGGCAGCCTCTTCGTGCAAAACTGCAGCACCAGGGCAGACTGCCTCACACCTGAGCCTGAGGGGTGTATGTAGCAAACACTTCTCTCTCGTGGTGAGGGGAAGGCGACTGAGGGGAGGGGACCCAAACTCAGAGCTCTGGTGCCCAGGCTAGGCTGCTGTCTTTCCTCTCTGCCCTGCAGCAGACAACCTGGCCTTGGTCCCCTCCAGGGGAGCCCCCAGGAGGCTGAAACCTCCGCTCTCTGGAGATCACAGGCCTGCTCATTGGTAGCGCTAGTGGTAAAGAATCCATTCGCCAATGCAGGAGACATAAAAGATGGGGGTTCGATCCCTGGGTTGGGAAGATCCTCTGGAGAAGGAAAAGGCAACGCGCTCCGGTATTCATGCCTGGGAAATCCCATGGACAGAGGAGCCTGGTGGGCTACAGTCCATAGAGATGCAGAGAGTTGCCCACGACTAAAGCGACTTAACACGCATACACAAGAAGGCCCCATGCCATCTTCGAGGTATGACACACACGGGCGTCGTCACCTTGCCCATGATGGCCCAACTTCCTGCCTATCTGTCATCCTAGAAGCTTCATGGCTGCCCCAGACTGAGGGATCCCCAATCAGGGTCTGGACATGCGAGAGTCGGACATGACCAAGCCCAGTGGCGGGGGGCTGGGGAGCTGGAATCGGCTCATTGGTTGCATGCTGAAGCCTGGATACAGAGATTCCTGGGGCCCGAAGCAGGGAGCCCAGGGTCTCATTGACCCCTGAACCCAAACCCCAGGTGGGAGCCTCCCGCACCTACCTTCGACAGGGGAGGTTTTGAGGCGTCGGCAGATGGCGTCAGTGTCCCCGTAGGTCTCCTTGATCTTGACCACAGCCTCGGTGCCCCGCAGCTCCATGAGGGAGCGCAGCTCCTCCATCGTGCACCCAAACTCGCCCCCATGGCTCGACTCGTTTCTTTGGTTTTTGGAGTAAAAGTCGCTGTTGGTCATGTCACCCATGTCTGCTGCAGTCCCCGCTCGGGGCGGGCCCAAGGGTCAGCGCTGCACAGGAGGCCGCTGGCTGATGGCTCTGCGTGTCTGTCCCCGGCACAGCCTCACTGGACAGCTGTGGCTCCGGGCGGCCAGCTCCAGGGGGCAGCCGAGGTGGGCTGGCGACAGTGGCGGTGGGCTCCGAGGGGCGTCCCCAGGCACGGGGCGAGGTCCAGGGGCCGGAGGGGCTCAGGGCTGCAGACCCAGGAGTCTCCATTCAGTGGGGCCCATGCTGCTTCCGGGAGCCGGCATCTACATGGTCAGGGGTGGGGGCTCCTGCAGGGATAAGCACAGAGAGTGATGAGGGTCAGGCACTGGAGGCCTCAGGGGACAGGTGCTCAGGAAGGTACTCATGTGCCAAACACACACACACACACCCTACCCCAGATAACACCCACTACACGTACACACACCTGGACACTGATGTTCATATAACACCCCACCATGCACCAGCACACACTGTAACCCAAACGCACTGATGCCCACCGGGCACTCCACACTATCCCTCCCCCAGGTACAGCCTTATGCATCCTCATAACACACTCTACACCCCCAACAGCCCACTGTGCACACACTGACCTCATGACACGAACCCCGGTATACACACAGCCTTCGACACACAGCTCAGGGTGCAACACCCAACTCGCCTACTTTAGGGCCTAACCAAAGCCACACACACTCCCCAACACAGGGCCCCCCTTCGCACACACCCTGGTGGACACCCCTCCCCACATGCACACTGTCACACGTAGTCACATCTACAGGCATCATCTTAGCCCCACCTCCTCCCCTCAGAAACACCCGTGCTCACAACCCTGTTTGCACACATGCCATGCCCACACAATCGGGGCACAACCCCTTCCCCCAAAGTTCACAGCTCCCAGGCTCCTTCCCCCAGCACAGATGTTTTCCCCATCCAGGTCTCCTGTGTCTGCTGATACGCACTGTTCTCCCCATAGGCGTGGGGATGGAAGAAAGCCCCCCGCCTCCACCCGCAGTCCACAAGCACACTGATCAAGGCCCTCGTGTCCTGGTGAGAGGATCCAGCTCACGTACATTCAACAGGATGTCACCGTGGCCGTCAGCATGAGCTAGGCGCCACAGAACCCTCACCTGGGGGCCCCGCAGTCCAGCACCACGGACAGCGGCTGCCACGTCCCTCGGGGAGCGCCGAGCACGGGCGGCTTCTCCCTGCCCGCCCGGCCACCCTTGCAGGAGTGTGGCATCTGTGAGGCTGCCAGGAGAGAACCCAATCCACCCAGACACCCAACACCGGTGGCCAAGGCCCCGGCAAGCGTTGGGTGACAAAGGGCCTCTGCTGAGCTCGGCCGGGCCTGGCACGGGGACTGGCCCCGCCCAGCAGGGATGGACAGCTGGCCATCCGAGGCCCAGGACAATGAGGGTGAGGTGGCGGCAGGCAGATGGGACCAAGCCCCCACCCGGGCCCCAACCCCAGCCCCAACGTGTCCCTTCCCCTGCCCCTTCTCTTTCCTTCACAGTCCTTTCCTGTTGCACAGGATTTTAGAGCTGGAGGTGATTTCAGGGTTCCTCTCATTTTCCTAGGGAAGAACCTGAAGCTCAGAAAGGGAAAAGAACT
This sequence comes from Bos mutus, assembly GCF_027580195.1. Classification (NCBI taxonomy): domain Eukaryota; kingdom Metazoa; phylum Chordata; class Mammalia; order Artiodactyla; family Bovidae; genus Bos; species Bos mutus. The sequence continues at coordinate 54,627,121 of NC_091638.1, forward strand.
TGTCCAGGGACACAGAGCAAAGGTGGATGGAGCCCAGAGGTGGCCTGGATCTCCCGGCTCCCAGCCCGTTGCTCTTTCCCCTCCCACTAGGGGGCGCTCCCTCCTTTCTCGCTGAAGACCAGGACCGATGGCGGAGGAGCAACACAGGATTCCAAATCACAGCAATCCGGGTTCAAACCCGGGCTCTCTCACGTCCTGGCTGTGGGGTCCTGGGTGAGTCCCTTCACTTTTGCGAGGCTCGGTTTCTTCGTCTATAAAAGAAGTCAGTCTGCCCTGGCCCCTGTGACCTCTCAGTGTACTGGAAACTAATTATGAACCCTGTTCAAATCCAGTGCGTGTCCACTGGGGGTGCAGGGCTTCCCAGCCTGGGGCAGGGGGTGCTGGAGCCACAGGAGAAGCCTGTCATGCCTCAGAGGGGGGCCCTTCACTCAGGGATGCCGTGGAAGCCTGGTTTTTGCACTGGGGCTGACCCGTGTCATGTGGAGTAGAACTTACAATGGAGCTGATGCCTTAAGCAGAGGCACGAGGCACCCAAGTGTGTGCTTGGGGCTCCCACCCACAGTCCTGCAGGAGCACTCAGGGTCCTCGGCCACCCAAGCACACCCCGCCCCCAAACCCATGAGTTTGGACCCCAGTGATACATCTCTGAGAGGAGCAGGTGAGGCAAGGACCAAGCAGGGCTGTGTGTAGAGATGCTGTAGAGGTTAACTGGAGGGGCTCTGGAAGACACAGCCTCTGGGTTCAAGTTCTGCCATCTCTCAGCAGAATGGGAGGCAAATTAACTTCAGTTTCATTATCTTTAAAAAAAAAAAAAAAAGCAGGGAGGGTAATAGTATCTACCTCGTAGGTATTATGAGGCTTACATGCATTATTTAATGCAGAATATTTAGAATCAAGACAAGCACATGGTAAGCACTAATGATCATAACTATCCACAAGCACTTTTTGCGACAGATAGTCTTCTTATTCCCTAGAACACACACAGCAACTGAGACCAAGAGTGGTGAAGTCACTCATCCAAGGTCACAGAGTTAGTGAGTGGCAGAGCTGGGATTTGAACCCAGGAGATCTGGATCCAGAGACATATTCTTAATCAGGAGGCGATGCTGCCTTCCCTGGTAGTATCTCCCTCACGGGGAACTTAGGATGCTTAAATGAAGTGCCGTATGTGAACAACAGTGCTTCGCAAACCATGAGGGACTCTCTAACCCCGAGGTGCTGTTTTCTCTCTGTCCTCTTGCTACCTGCGGCGTGGCTTATAGGCACGGATAATTACCTCTCTGACACCACGAGCTACGAGAACCGTTAGCAGTAATTATATCTGTGACAACAACAGTAGGCATCAGTTAATGGGCGACTGGTGATTTTAATGGCTGTTGTGTGAAGAGGAACAATGATCTTCAACCATTTATGCATCCACCCTCCCATCCATCCATCCATCCATCCAATCATCCATTCATTAACTGTGCTGTGGGCACCTACTTTGTGCCAGGCAGTGGATAATCCAGACATGGGTCCTGCCCTCCAGGAGCTGACAAGGGGCAAGAGAGACAATCAAAAGACCTGTTATAACATGATGGGTTTGCCACAGCAGGCAGTCAGTCCCAGATGCTGTGGATATCTAGAGCAGGAAGATGTGATCGGGCCCAGGGTATCAGGGAAGATTTTTCTCTTAATATGAGCAGGGAATATAGTCTTCCCCTGCAGGAAAATGGGCTGTGTGACTTTGGAGAAGTCACCTAACCTCTCTGGGGCTCATGTGCCTGGTGAGGTTGGCCCATCTGCCTTACTGGCTGCTGTAAGAACCCACAGAGACCCGGTGTATGGGTCTCTCTGCAGCTCCTGGCCCCTGGAGCAGACGCTCTGCAGTAAACTGGCTTCTGTGCCTCCTCCCACCTCCCTCCTACCTACCCCTCCTGTTGCTGGCAAGTGTACCTCCCTCAAGGTTGCAACGAGGTTCATTTGCAGCCAGCTCTCAACAGCACACTGACAGTGCCCCTGTCCTAAGTAATGGGCACACAGGCTGCTGTGGACTGAATGTGTCCCCCTGCCCCAAGTTCATGTGTTGAAGGTCCTAATCCCCAGTGTGATGGTGTTTGGAGGTGGGGCATTTGGGAGGCAATTAGGTCATAAGGGTGGAGCCCTCATGAATGGGACTAGTCTTCTTATAAAAAGAGACTTGGGAGAGACGATCTTTTTTGACTGTGTGAGGACAGTGAAGAGACAGCCATCTGTAAGTCAGGAAGTGGGTTCTCACCAGGAACTGAATCTGCCGGTAACTTGATCTTGGACTTCCCAGCCTCCAGCACTATGAGGAAAACAACTTCTGTTGTCTAAGCTGCTCAGTCTATGGTATTTTGTTCTATAGCAACCCAAACTAAGGCATGGGCCTGGGCAGGGCAGAGAGCCAGTCCTAGGCCCAGAGAGGTTAAGCAACACACTAGGGGTCACACAGCCAACTGGGGCCACAGCCCCTTGAAAAGCTCCTCCCCGTTTTCCAAGCTCCTGCTGGGTGACCAAGCCTCTTTCCTGCCTGGGCCTGTTTCCCATGTGGAAAGTGAAGAGACTGGAGCAGTGTTCTCTGGGGTCCCTTCTGGCTCTGATACAACAGCCCCTTTGGACTCCAGGAGAACGTTCTGACAATATTGGGTTTGTGCATTTCAGTTTCATCTTTTTAGCATTTAAATAACTCTGTACTGTTATACTTCAATGACTCAAGAGTAGGTTAGGGGCACCTTAATAAAAAATCTTTGCCAGGAGAGACTGGCAGAGGAAGGAGCAATTTTTTTTTTTTTGGAGTTAATTTAACAAAAAAGAAATCCATCTTTCAAATGAAGGATTTTATTTTTTTAAAAAAACACTCCCAAACCTAAACCAACAGCTTTTCAAACCCTAACTGAAGGATGGTAGCTGGGACACTGCAAATGAATTAGGCGCTAAAAATAACTTTCGGATGCCGAATCCTTCTGTTTTCAGATGTGCTGAATTTAAATGCCACCTTAATATGTATTTATAAAGTCACTCTTTAGTTTGAATCTTCCTCGGCACCAATGAGTGAGCCATGTGGGGACACAGACCCCATCTGGAGATCCCTGATGACGAGGCCTGACGCTGACAGGTGGGGGTTCTGAGATTTGGGGTGAGGTGGGGGCAAGGCTCTTCACCCCTCCCTGTGCATCCGTCTCATCTTCCTGGAACAGAGCCAGCCCCACAGCCTCCCTCTTAAGGCCGGGTGAGGACTCAACTGAGATGGAACTTGGCCCAGTGAGAGGGAGACTCGTTAAACAGTGACTGTTCTGACGACGCTAACTTAACTCACTCCCCTCCTCTAGCTGCTCAACCAGACTGTCCCCACGCTGCTGTCCTTAACACAGGTCTCAGGCTGACGGTGCCCGCAAGCCTCCCAGCACAGCTCGGAAGGCTGGGGAGGGCCCCCACTTGTAGGCACAGGTCGAAGGGCTAGTCTCCCTTCTGCTCTGGTCTTGACTGATCCCCACAGGCATCCCCTCTCCTGGATGGAAATTCTGGCCTCTCTGTAGCCCCTCCCCACACTCCACTCCAGCCAAGGGGACCCTCCTGCTGGGTGCTGACCAGGGTGAGACAGGGAAACTCAGCTGGCAGCTGGGGACAGAGGGACAGCCTCACGGGACAGTCAGGGGAGGGGCTGTAGTTCTCGCCTCAGCCGCCCCTCTCTGAGAGGTTTGTCCTTTAGGTTTGCGTGTGCGCGCGCATCAAAGCTCACAATGACGGTCTCGGCTCTGAATTCTCACAGTCAAGGAGAGAGAACAGGGAAAGAGGAAGGGAACTGAAAATGAATGCCTCAGAAGCCAGTTTAGTGCTATTTTTAGAAAACTCCTATCCTGTTAACCAGAAAAGGAAGATCTAAAAAAAAAAAAAACCCACAGAAACAGCCACGCATCGGCCTCAAAGGCACAGATGGCAGAAGCAGGGACGGGGGTGGGTTGTTAGGGACTTGGGGTTTCTCACATAGCTTCCCAGCCTCCTGCCTGAATTGAGGGAGGGTGGATCCCCTGACCACCAGGGTCAACTCTCTCCACTGCCCCTTGCTCTCCACAGGAGTTTCCAGTGTTAGATGGTAGAGGAAACCCCGCATTCCTGGTCCTCTATGTGCCTCACATACCCACTCATCCATCCATCCATCTACCTACTCGATAAAAAGCTGCATCTCAGGCCCTGCCTCAGGCACTGGGATTCTGGAGAGAGCAAGGGAGGTGCACAGACCACCTTTCTAGCTGAGGGTCTGCTTACTCTGCCACAGAGAGCCCCCCCAGACCCCATGGTCAGGGTCTGTTGACCAAGTTGAATGATTCCTGCACCACTCTTGCTTCAGGTTTTGGGGCAATGTAATCCAAATGGCATCCCTCAGTTGGTAAAGAATCTGCCTGCAATGCAGGAGACCCCGGTTTGATTCCTGGGTTGGGAAGATCCGCTGGAGAAGGGGAAGGCTACCCACTCCAGTATTCTGACTTGGAGAATTCCATGGATTGTATAGTCCATGGGGGTCACAAAGAGCCGGACGTGACTGAGCACCTTTCACTTTCAATCCAAATGGCACTTGCCTGGGAACTGCATCTGCGGAGCTCCAATCTCGTCTTCGCCTCCACTATTAAAATGGATTGCTTAGCACACACTTGCATGGGCTGTTCAGTATCACTGTTCCCACCTTACAGGAGAGAGAGCTGGGCTCGGAGGGTTACAGACGGCCAGTGCCTTACAGATGGGTGCCTGCTTGAGTCCAGAGCCTCTGTGTCCCATTGCCTTTCACCAACTCACAGAATAGCCTCAGACGACTGCCTTCTTCCCTGTGCCTCAGTTTCCTTCCCTATAAAGTGAGGGGGGATTGGACAGATCTCAGTCTTAGAGAGCCACTTTAGCACCATCCTCAAGGATTCTCCCATCACCAGATACTTGCTGCTCAGGACAGAGGCACTTCCTGAGCCTCTTGCTGCCCTGCTGTGCCCAGCAGGAACATCATCCTAGCTCTAAGCCAAGTCCTGCTTGGCTGGAGGCTGGAGGAAGGAGAAACATCAAAGGCACCTGGTGCCTTTGACACCCACTGGCCTCTGCATGGAAGTGCCTGCCTTCCAAGATTCGTACCCTTTATGTGCTCCCTGTTATACACCTTCCCTTAAAAAAAAAAAAAAAAAAAAAAAAAAAAAACTTGGAGGGTTTTCTGATGAAAGAAAAACAGTAAAGTTTAAAAAAAAACTTAGGAGGGTTTTCTGATGAAGGAAAAACAGTAAAATCATCAGCAGATAGAGGTAAGAAAGCTTAGCTGAGGCAGAAAAGTGTTGGGAGAGACCTCATCTTACCTCCAAGAGAGGGTACATGCAGTTCGAGGGCTCGGCCTAAGATGGATCAGCTACTCTGTTCAGCGTCCTCTGCGTGCGTGTGTGCATACTAAGTCACTCAGTCATTTCCAGCTCGTTATGACCCCACGGACTGTGGCCTGTCAGGCTCCTCTGTCCATAGGATTCTCCAGGCAAGAATACTGGAGTGGGTTGCTGTGCCCTCCTCCAGGGGAGCTTTCTGACCCAGAGATCGAACCCGAGTCTCACGTCTCCTGCACTGGCAGGAGAGCTCTTTACCGCTAGGGCCACCTGCAAAGCCCACAGTGTCCTCTGGTTTCAGTCAAATGTCTTGGCCGCTTCCCCAGTCTCATCTCTCACCCTGCCCAACTCTCCCTACAGGTGCACTGACTTCCCTGGCTGTCCCCAGCCTCCAGATCCTAACTAGCTGGAGTGACACCATCCCCTTCGGGCTTCATCTGCCTCCCTCTCTCCTGCCCCCGGCTTTGTCCTCACAGATTACAAGCGGAGGGCTGAAAGGACAAGAACAAACAAACAAACAATAAGGGGGACACTTGGATCACATGTGTCCAGCACCATTGCATCCACTCCACCTTTGTTATCTCATTTAATCCTTCACGACAACCCTATGACACAGGTACTGCCACACTCTTATTTTACAGAGGAGGAAACAGGAAGACTGCAGGGACTGCATGAGGTCTTTGGTTTGGGGGCGGGAGGCAGTCAGTTCTCAGACACATGCACACAGAAACTCTTAAGGGCCCAGTTACATCCTTCTTTCCACCAGACCAGGCTCCTGCCCGTTTTTCTGATCTCTGTAATGATACACGGGGTTCTGCCATGTCAGTGCTCTGACCATAAACAACAGGTCACTGGGTCCTTGGGGCTCAGGGAACCGTCTCCAGGGATGACGTGCTGATGGATGGATGCAGGTGGGTGCTAGGGAGGGATTGGGTAGCTAAGGCCAGGGAACCTGATAACCGTAGGGCCCCCTCTCTCCCCTTGCCGGCTGACCAGCAGAGGCTGGGCGTGAGTGCTGTCCATGTGGTTGTGGTGCTGACAGCCCCCCTGGGGAGGACAAAGAAACAGGCACTGGGGAACTGTCTCCACTGGGAGCTGTCCCCAAGGCCACAGTACTGATTTGGGATCTGGGGTGGGTATAGGGACCGCGTGTCAAGGAGCTGTCCGTGTTCTGTGGTGCTGACATAGGGCAAAGGGTTTTAAGTGCCCGTAGAGCTATCCAGGATAGCAGTGCTGACTGACAGAGCACAGGCTTGGGAAGTCTGAGGAGCTGGGTGTGGGTGGAGTAGGGAGGGCACAGGGCATTTTTCATGAGTTCTGTGATCAAGCATGGGTAGCTGACCCCAGGTATTTGGTGCTGTCGCTCAAAGCCAGGTTGTCAGGCAATGGGGTGTCCCTGTGAGTAGGCTTGAGCCAAGAAAATGGGACTAAGCAAAAGTCGTTTGGGGCCAACTGCATGATTATAGAGAAGACTCACTTTGACCCATCAGTGCCATCTGTCACCAATGCCAGAAACCCCACCTTTACTGATCCATTCTCTTGTTCTGTGCTTTATCCTTTCCCTCTGATTCCTGCTGTATTTACGTGGCTGCAACTCAGTGTGTCTGAGTTTATAAAATTCATTCCTCCATGGGATGGGGAAGGAAAATTCACCCACAGAAGTGCCAAAGAATTAGTTTAAGTTGGGAGACTACTTTTGAATCGCTAAGTTCTTTGGGGTCCAAATCAGGGAAGCAGGCAGATAAGGCTTGAGGAAAAGTCATTCTATGCAGCCTGAGCACACAGAGGCCAAGAAATAGAACTAAATAGAAAGTAGGGAAAGGCAGAAAAGCAGGATACCCAGATTCAGAGGAGGAGGGGAGTCAGGCTGATGCGGGCACTGGCAGGAGGTGGTATTTGTATGTGTTGGTATTTGTATGTGTTGAAAATGCTTTTCAGATTTTATTTCTCACTACTGAAGTGAGTCTTCTGGGCTCAAGAAGAACTATCCCTGGTTGGTGGCTGTGTACCCATTGCCTTTCATGCTCCACCCCAGGTCACCTCCCTCCGTGACTCCTTGGTGGATAGCTAGCGATCTCTGTCTGGACGCTGACTTGGCCTCAGACCTAAAGGCAATGGATCAGAAGGCCTGGAAGCCAGAGGAGGAGCCGAGAGCAGGAGCAGGAGTTTCCTCTCCTTCCTCTCTTGATAAACGCTTCTCTGAGTGGAGCTCAGGACCCCAGGGCAGGGCTGCTCAAAGTGTGGTTGCCCAGGCATCACCTGGGGATTGGCTGAAACATAGAGTTCCAGGCTCAGGCCTGCAGAAATGAGTCAACCTCTGGTACTGGGGCTGGGAATTTTTAAACAGGCAGAACCACTGCCCTAGAGTTCGAGGGGATTCCATTACAGTCCTTCTTTGGGGCTTTCTTCCTCTTGTAGCCAACATTCCACTGGTTCTGGGTTCTAGACTCCTGTCTTGCTCTTGTAACCCAGTCTATGGCTCAAAATCACCTCCAGCTCCCGCTTTCTCAAATGTCACATTCTGCTGGGTTAGGCGGTAGGATCTTCTGGGAATGACTCCCACCAGCCACTCCAGGGTCCTTCTGTCTCTACACTCTTGCTCACACCTGATGACCCGATCCCTTCTTCCCACTCTATGATAGCTTCTCTGAACAATTCTGCCCAGGGGTCCATACCGCTTCTCTGTTCTGGGCGAACTCTGGGCTTTTCCCACAGTCCTGCCCTTGACCCCCTTAATGCCTCACCTCTCCGTGGCAAAGCCACCCAACTGACATCAACTTGCATCCTAACGTAAGTGGTTCCCAAACTGACATTTCCACCCGGCCCTTTCTCCTAAGCTCTAGAACCAAACTCCCCATGACTACCAAATGTCACCTCTGAAGGTCGTCCAGGCTCTCAGACTCTCCCAAATGTCCCCATCCTTCTGTGACCTCTGTGTCAATAAAAAGCATCCCCCCAGGGTTGGACCATTCAGTTCACTCCATTCAGTTGCTCAGTCGTGTCCGACTATTTGCTACCCCATGGACTGCAGCACGCCAGGCTTCCCTGTCCATCACCAACTCCCGAAGCTGGCTCAAACTCATGTCCATCGAGTCAGGAGTTGGACCATTAGGGTTGCTCTTGACTCTGTTCCCTCTTTGTACTCAATCAGGTGCCCGAGCCAGGGGGCGGTGGGGTAAGAGCTCAGGCTTCATCATCTTCCTCCCTGGCCTGGGCTCCTGACCCTGCTCGGGTTCCTCATTCACAGCCTCTTGACTGGCTCCTCACCCCCTTCACAGTCCCCAGTGTGATGCTGGGAGGGACTCCTACTTACTGAACGGCTCTGAAAACATCTGATTCCACAATAAGCCCATGACGGAGGCATTCTTATGCCTAGTTTACAGATGAGGAAACCAAGACTCAAAGAGGTGAAATAACACCATGTCCAGGTCACATAGTTAATGAGCGGCTGAGCCAGGAGTAGAGTTGGGACCTGTCTGACTCTAAAACCTTTCAGATTTGAGCATGCCATGCTTTGCATTAAAAACATCACTGGCTCCTTGGTGCCTGTTTAAAAAAAACAAAACAAAACATTTTCACGACTACTGCATCCAAGATCCTGCTTCACTGGCTCAGAGCCAACTTTCCTGGGCTCTGGTGTGAGTGAACTCCTTGCGTTTCCTAAACAACAAACATGTGCTCCTCCTCCCCTCCCCCTCCACCCTCTGTACACACTGTCTCCTCTCTCCAGGATTGTCTACACCCACTTCGCCACTATTCAAAACCTTCCTTGCAGGGACTTCTCTGGCAGTCTGGTGGTTAAGACTCTGCCTTCCAACGCAGGGGGTGTGGGTTCCATCCCTGGTCAGGGAGTTAAGATCCCACATGTCTTGTGGCCAAAACACCCCACACATAAAACAGAAGCAATAGTGTAACAAATTCAATAAAGACTTAAAAAATGGTCCACATCAAAAGCCAGTTTTTTAAAAAGGACAACAATAACAAAAACATCCCTTCCTCTCTAAGGTCCAGCCTTAACGCTAACTTCGCTGTGATGTATCACTTGTTCAGTTGCTCAGTCGTGTCCGACTCTCTGCAACCCCACTGACTGTAGCCCGCCAGGCTCCTTTGTCCATGGGATTTCCCAGGCAAGAATACAGAGTGGGTTGCCATTTCCTTCTCCAAGAGATCTTCCCAACCCAGAGATCAAACCACGTTTTCTGAGGCTCCCGCATTGTCAGGCATTCTCTAATTCCTCTGTTAAACATTTGAACCCCCCTTCCCTCTTCCAGCCCATCACATGTGGCTCATTCCTTGACTTTGCACCCTCTACCCTCAGTCTTGGGGTGGGTTCTGCCAGCTTGCCTCCCCTACTAGATTAAACTCCCTGAGAACAGAGCTTCCCCAGCACCCAGCACAAGACTGGTTTCCACCAGTGCTGGTTCCGTGGCTGAGGAAACAACCTGCCTGGAAAGACAACAGATCTGGGGTGCAGTCTGCATTTGGAAAGTGGAAACTGGTCGGCTGAGTGGCCGCACGAGCGGATGCTGAATGCAGTCGGGGGAAGGGGGGAAGCGTTACAGCCAGCAAGCTGGCAAATTGGCACCTAAGACTTGGGAAGCAGATACTCCAGTATCCCATTTCACAGACGGGCAAATGGAGGCTTTGCCAGGTTAAGGAAGTTGTCTAGGGTCACATCACCGTTGGATTTGAGCCCAAGCAATGTGCCATCAGAAGCCTTGCCTAAGTCCCTTCTGAGATGACTCAGAAGCTGGGCAGGTGGTGGCAAAGGCAGCGGGACATGCTGGGGCGTCCCGGGTCCAGCAGGGAGACGCCTCCGCCCGTGTGGAGCACACGGTCAGGTCCGCGTCTTCGGCCACGCCCAGTGTTACATCCCACCAGGGATCCTCGCGGTCTGGCCCTCATACTGTCCTCCACCCCCACGCGTCTCTGTTCTCTACCCAAAGCTGGAGGGCAGGGGTAAGGTCAGGGCAGGGCACTCAGAATCTGTCAGGAGGTAGATCCAGGCTCAGGCCCAGGGACCTGGTAGGGTGCTGGGAGCACAGGGCACCCCCACACCTAGCCTGTCCTCCACGCTGACTGCCCTGGCCCCAGAGCCATGGCCCTGGCGGCTCCAGACCCCAGACCCCAGAATCCCGTGCCTCGTGTGCCCGCGGCCTCTCTTTGGCTCCCGCACAGGGCAGGTTGGCTCTGCAGCCCTTCCCCTGACACAGCATGGCTGTCCCGGCCACTGCGGAGACAAACAGAATCTGCCCGGCACCTTGAACAGATGGTGCTGCTTCTAAAAATAACGCTCCCCTGCGCAGCCGGTCCCGGCGACAGAAGGGGGTGCGGGTGGGGGTGGGGGCCGCGAGTTGCGCTCACCAGCCATCTGCACAGAGACAGATGCGAATGCAGCCTCCCCAGGGATGCGGGCCCGGGGGACCCCAGCCTCACGGAAGCTGTTGCAGAGCCTCGGGCCTGCTGCCGAGGTGCGGCCCTGAAGTGAACGCAAGGAGGCTAGGCAGGGGTGTGCCGCCTGGCATTCCCACTCGGAACACCGCTCTTCTTCGCCTGTCACCTTCGACCCCATGTCTCGGTCCCTATGCCCACAATCCCTAGTGCCATCTTCTCTAGGGAATTTCCTTCCACTCCCAGGAAGCTTCTCCTTCCATCCATAGAGTCTTTAACCACTTTTCATTGGACTCACAACCTAGCCGGGTCAGAACCCCTTTGTTTGAGGCTGAGCACCAAATAATTGATTCTTTCGAACTGTGGTGCTGGAAAAGATTCTTGAGAGTCCTTTGGACTGCAAGAAGATCCAACTGGTCAATGCTAAAGGAACTCAACCCTGAATATTCGTTGGAAGAACTGATGGAAGCTGAAGCTACAATACTTTGGCCACGTGATCCAAAGAGCTGACTCAACGGCAAACACCTTGATGCTGGGAAAGACTGAGGGCAGGAGGAGAAGGGGGCGACAGAGGATGAGATGGTTGGATGGCATCACTGACTCGATGCACATGAGTTTGAGCAAACTCTGGGAGATAGTGAAGGACAGGGAAGCCTGGTGTGGTGTAGTCCAGGGGGTTTCAGAGTCGGACACGACTGAGCAACTGAACAACTACTCTTTTCCCAGCCCCTTGTCACTAAACAAGAGAGTAAGAGAGATCTGGGTGAGCACCCTCAATCTGCCAGCCCTGAGCGATCATGGGTAAATCAGGGCAGCTCTCTGGCCTCAGTTGCCACATCTGTAAAATGGACACAATAATCGTCCCTACCTTGCAGGGTGGCTAAGGAGATAGCATGAGTTGATACCGGGTACAGGGTTCAGGCCAGGGCCTGGCCAGCGAGAGACACACAATCAACAGGAATGATAGTGATTTCTAGATGAGGAAACAGAAACCCTGAATGGAAGACACTGGCCCAAGGCCACAGAGCAGGTGTTGGCAGAGCCAGGTTCAGGCCCAAGGCCTCTGCCAGGGCTTTCACCCCCTGAAACAGCCCTCTCTAATGTTCCAGGGATGTGTCTCACCTTCATGCTTGTGCAGGATTTTCCCTGAGTGCTAGTCCATCTCCAGTCCCAGGAGCTGGCCAGGAGGCCTAAGGGACTCCTTGAAAACACCTCCTCCCCATATCTTGCAAAGAACCAGCCCTGAACCGTAGCCTGACCCTTTCAGCTTCTCAAGGAAGTTCAAGTCCTGCCAGAAAGTTTAAGAGCTCAAAATCTAAAGTGCTCCCAAGGCCCCAGGAGACCCCAATCCTTGGACCCTGGAAGTACCCACATAGGCAGACTTCTCACGACGGCCCCCAATGGCTCTGCCCCCTCTGATTTCCCAGCCTTGCAGGGGCTCTCCTCCTCCTCCCAAGTCTGGTGATGAGGCTACCTGGCAGTGGTGGGGGTGAGGGGCTCTGTCTACTTCCTTTTCCCTGGGCATGGCCCAACACTCCCATCACCATGAATCTGCTTTCCAAAGGTCCTCCTCCAGCCATGGCTGCCCTTCCCCTCTCTGCTGGGGTTCCCCATGGCTCTGGAAGCCTCCCAGAAAAGGAGGGATACAGGGACTCCTGGAGGTACTAATGTCTCCTAGATTCCAGGCCTCATGTCACACTGCCTCTAGGGCCTGCTTTCTGTGGGGTGTACCGCAGGGGAGTTTACGTTTGGGGTCTCAGACGCAGTCAAAACTCATGTTCAAATCGCGTACAACTCCAAGTCCCGGAAGCTTTCTCCAGGCCCCCTCACTCACTCCCTGCCTCTCTAGACACTTCAGTCCCTGCCACCTACTGCTAATCAGGGCCTTCATTTCCCCAGACTCCTTGTTACAACCGACTGACCAGCCCAGAGCTGCCGCCTCTCTCTCCCTCTCCAGGGTCAGGCCTGGCATGAAACGGGTGCTGGGTTTTTTGGGGGGGCTTCTACGTGTGCATCTTTAAAGGGGGTTCACAGACCCCAATGACATCAGGCCTGCTCAGAGCCGGTTCTTGTCCACCACATCCTGGACTCCCCACTCCAGGAAGCCGCTCCCCAGAAGAGGTTGTTGTTGTTCAGCAGCTCAGTCGTGTCTGACTCTTTGTGACCCCATGGACTGCAGTCTGCCAGGCTCCTCTGTCCATGGGATTTCCCAGACAAGAGTACTGGAATGGGTTGCCATTTCCTTCTCCAGGGGCTCTTCCTAACCCAGGGATCAAACCTGCAAAACCCGTGTCTCCTGCCTTGCAGGCAGATTCCTTACCACCGAGCCACCTGGGAAGCCACTGTTTGTAAACCTCGAGGGAAAGCCGGAAGAGGCTCTGATTCCCCAGGCTTACTTGAATCCAGAAACCAGAGGGCCCTCAGCGGTCAAAATCCCTGTGACACCCAAGCCCCTCCATAGCACCTATGTAAAGTCCTGCTTGTGCTCACGTGCCTCCCTCGACAGGGGTTTCACTCTCTCCTTCCAGCTGGGGCTTCCCGCATGGCTCAGTAGGAAAGAACCCACCTGCCAACCAGGAGACCCAGGTTCGATCCTTGGGTCGGGAAAAATTCCCCGCAGGAGGAAATGGCAACCCATTCCAGTATTCTTATCTGGGAAATCCCATGGACAGAGGAGCCAATGGACTACAGTCCGTGGGGGTCACAAAGAGACTGATTTGATTTAGTGACGCAACACCACCAATGCTGGTAATTCCTAAATTCTTTCGGTCGAGCTGAAATCTTGCTAACATTCTTTGTTTGTCTGTTTCACGGTTAATGGACTCACACACAGTAACCCCGCTCCCTCTTCTCCTTTGGATATTCATAACTATGGGCACATACCTGTGTGTGTGCCAGGGCAGACTGTGTGACTGGCCGTGCAATCCTGAATGTACACACAGGCATGTGTCCATGTATGTCAGGGAGGGGGAGCACACATGTGGGCTGCATCTCGGTGTGTATAAACTTGCTTTAACATGTCTGAGTGCGGGCTGTGCTGGGACGTGCAGAAATGTGTGCATTTTGGAAAAAACAAGACTTTAGGTATAAGGGGCTGTTAGGGAGTCATGAGTCATGGCAAAGAGTTTTATTACTACCTTGAGATTACCTTAGCCTCCCAGCTTGGGAGATGGGTGGGTGGTGAGAGGGGGCACCCACAAAGGCTCCAGAACAGAACAGAAGGCCAGGCTGTAGCAGAGGCCTTGTCACTGCCTCCACGGCCAACTGCAAGGTGGCCCTGAACCTCTGAACCCCACAGCACGTCACCAGATGACTTTACCTCTCAGGGAACTCTGCCATTAGGGCTTGCCCTGAACAAAATGACAGTGACCACAAAATGCCATTTATATAAGAGCGGTCATAAAATGCTTTCCAGCTTGAAGTTCACAAAGGATCCACCAATTATTTATATTTCACGAATAAAGAGGAGAAAGACACAGGGGCCTGTGGTGGGGGGCCCGGCAGAGAGTGACGTCTCTGGGGGGAACCTAGGGGCTCAGAATCCTGCACAGAACATACAGCTCCAGGGCTGGTCACCCCAGCCATGGTGGATGGGCCGCGGGAGGTCTGCCCTTAGCTGAAACTGTGCCACTGGTCTTACCTCTTTGAAGCTGAGTTTCTCCATCTGTAAAATGAGGAGGTCAGGCTAGACGGCGTCTAAGAGACCCTCGCGTGCCGGCTTGTGCTAAGTCTTGGACACTGGATCAGGCCCAGGGAGGGGGCCCTCTGTGGTTCTGGAATCCCCTCCCCAAGGGGCATGTTTTCCTTCAGCTTGGCCAGAGTCATCTCTGGACACTGGGACATCTATGGGGGTGGGGAAACTTTCTGCTTTAAAAAATAAAAAAAATCAACTCAATGCTGCCGTGTGAAAAATCCATCCTGGTTTAGCACAAGCTCTTCCCTCCCACTTGCTTCTTCTCCATCTGCTAGACTCCTATTCACCCTGCAGGGCCCCACTCAAGAGAGCCCCCTCCTCAGTGAACACTATGCTGAGCCCACTCTCCAGGCAGAATCAGTTGATCCCTCCACCAGGCTTGACCATTCACACCAGGGGACTATGTCCACCCCTCTCCGGGTCCCCAGGGTATCTGACAGGGTCAGTGTCTAACAGAGGCTTGCTGACTGACCACAGAAACCCGCAGCTTGACCTCAGAAACAGAGAACCAGAGTGCCTGGGACCTGGGCTCATCCACTCCTTCCACAGGGGCTTGCTTTTGAACACAAAGGCAGAGAGCATGCACTGAGAACCTACTGTGTGCCTGGCCCTGGATGGTGCCTCCAGGAAGGATGGCTCCTGCAGCCCAACTAGAGGAAATGAGATCACCTCCCTGGTGGGGAGGTGGTCACAGTAATCATGGCATCAGAGCAGCAGTAACAGCAATGGAAGGAATCATGTGTGTGCCAGTCATGTCTGACTCTTTGTGACCCCATAGCCTACAGCCCATCCATGGGATTCTCCAGGCAAGAATACTGGATCGGGTGGCCATTTCTTCCTTTAGGGGATCTTCCTGACCCAGGGATTGAACCTGGGTCTCCTGCACTGCAGGTGGATTCTTTACCATCTGAGCCACCAGGGAAGCCTAATTTTATTACAAGTGAGTGCTGCTCTTTATATTTAATTTTTTCTATGCACAACCTTGTTCACACCCACAACAGCCCCCAAGGTCAGAATTCTGATTTTCTTTCCTCTACAGAGGAGGACACTGAGGTTCAGATGGTGGGGTGTCTGGCCAAGGTCACACTGGGTTTTGCACTAGGGTCTGACTCCCAAGGCTATACTCTTGACCTTGGCATGCAACAGATTCCCAGACCTGGACCCAGTGGATGTCACAAGAGTGGAATGTGTTGTTCTGCAGGAGAGAGAAAGCCAGGACCACCCTGTTCCCCTGCCTCAAGGAGGAGGATACAGTGCCTGGCCTCCAGGTGGGCTGCGGGCTGAGGGCTGGGAGGAGGCCCCTAGGCTTGGCCAACTTCAGCATCTGTAAGGAAATCCCCAGTGGGATTCTGGTCCATTCCATTGCTGACAGGTGCGAGGCAGGGTCTTTGGCTGACCCGGCAGGCTGAGTATGAGGGGCTGGTAAGCAGATGGCAGTCCCTTCCTGTGTTTGGAAGAAGTCAAGGGTGAAATCCTGGAGCCGCCAGCCTGGCCGCGTCACCTGCTGTTAGAAACCGCCCCCGGGCCTGGGGGCTGGCGGCCACCCAATGTGGGTCTGCTGACAAATGGGAGGCCTGGGGAGGCACCAGCCCAGCCCTTTTCCATGGATAGCATCACTATTTTATAATTCAGGACTGTTGCTGGAAGGAGTTCTTCATCGTACAACCCCCTTGGTCTCACCCGTGACCCTGGGGCAGAGGAAGCAGGCTGCCCATTTTAAAGATGAGGAGACTGAGGCTCAAGAAGACAAGCAAGTTCTTACACAGGCCCCTAAGACACAGTGCTGGGGTGGTGGCGAGGCAGGGGAGGCCCCCAGGGTACAAAGTGCAAGGCCGTGCTTGCTCTCAGGTTCCCACTGCTCTGCTAGCTGTCTGCCCTGCAGTTCAAGTCCACCTGAATTAGCCATGCATCTCCCTGCCCTACCCCCACAGCAAACACAGGGCAGAGACTGAAAATCCACAGAGGGACTTCAAACCCACTTTGGCAACTTTGCGGATGATGCAGCCAAACATAACAGATTCTAAGAAGCACCCAGAATTATAGAAGAAGTTTAAAGCCGATGTCGCAGCAATCAGTTTGCTGAGCAGCAGGGGATTTGGGGGCAAACAGTTCATTTCTCACTTCCACTCATTTAGCAAACTTTTGCTCTGGGTCCGCTATGTGCCTGGACCTGTGAGATGTGACGTGGATGGTGAGGAATAGGACACAGCCCTGTTCTCAGAAAAGTTGGTGGTGTTCTCCCCCTGTGCAGCATGGTGCCTGCACAATTTCTTACAAATAATCATGATAAATTAGCATTTATGCAGCATTTTTTATGTGCCAAGCTCTGTGCTAAGTATTTTATACACATCATCTCATTGGGCTCCAAAATCACTGTGGATGGTGACTGCATCCACGAAATTAAAAGACACTTACTCCTTGGAAGCAAAGCTATGACAAACCTAGACAGTGTATCAAAAAGCAGAGACATCAGTTTGCTGACAAAAAAAGGTCCGTATAATCAAAGCTATGGTTTTTCCAGTAGTCATGTACGGATGTAAGAGTTGGACCATAAAGAAAGCTGAGCACCAAAGAAATGATGCTTTTGAATCGTGGTGCTGGAGAAGACTCTTGAGAGTTCCTTGGATAGCAAAGAGATGAAACCAGCCAATACTAAAGGAAATTAGCCCTGAATATTTATTGGAAGGACTGATGCTGAAGCAGAAGTTCCAATACTTTGTCCCCCTGATGCGAAGAGCCTACTCATTGGAATAGACCTGATGCTGGGAAAGATTAAGGGCAGGAGGAGAAGGGGACGACAGAGGATAAGATAGTTGGATGGTATCATTGACTCAACGGACATGAGTTTGAGCAAACTCTGGAAGACAGTGAAGGACAGGGAGGTCTGGTATGGTGCCGTCCATGAGGTCGCAAAGTTGGACACACCTTAGCGACTGAACAGCAACATCTCATTGGATCCCCATCACAAATCTGAGACAGGTACTCTCATTATCCCATTTTGCAGAAAAGAAAACTGAAGCAAAGAGAGGTAGAGTAACCTGCCCAAGGTCACTCGGGCAGAACACAGCAGAGCTGGGATGCAAGTTCAGTGAAATGTTTGGTGGGTGAATGAACGAAGACACAGGGGAGGCCATGCGGGAGGCCTGACGACAGACAGGCGATGTGCTTGGTTAAACGTGACCCTGCAAAGTGCCCTCAGAGCTCCAGGAAGCAGCATCAGGCCTCCTGAGGGCGGGGCTCAGAGCAGGTCAGGGAATCAACTGTGCTTTTGGGCAAACTTGGGCTGCAGGCTTCCAAGCAGAGGGTGACAGTGACAGCCGCCGTATCAGTTAGCAGAGCAAGGAAGCTCCGATTTCTTCCTCTCTGAGTCTGACCACGTGACCTGCCTATAAAAATATCCCAGGCCCATGGCCCCTTTTACCCCGAGAAAAGTGGGCTCTGAGACAGGCTGGCCCTGGGCAGGTATGAGAGGAACGGGAGGCCGCTCCCAGACTGCCGTGGTTCAAGTTCCCATCCCTGAGTCCTCCTGCTTCCCGGACACACAGTGACCACAGTGACGGGGCTCCAGTCCCTCAGGGAGGGGGCTGCAGCTGGACACCCTGACACCCAAGCCTCCCCGGCTCGCGCCTTGGTTGCCAGGCAACTAGGCAGCTTAGGTTTCGGGGGCTGAGGACAAGGCTCGGGTGAGGGTGTCAGTTAATAATAATAGATATGGCCCAGCCCAGTGGGGCCGCTTGAGATACACAAATCTCAGACCTGGGCAGGACTGGGGTAGTCCTGTGGCCATTTTGCAGATGGAGAGACTGAACCCTGGGAGGGAAAGGGAGTTGTCTGAAGTGAGCAGTGAGTTAGTGAAGAAGGCAGGATCGTCTCGCTGAGAAGACTGGAAGACGAGTAACAATTCAGAAAGTGATGGCAAATGCAGCTGCCGTGTGCAGGGCACTGGCTGTGCACCTGGCACCAGGCCAGTGGCTTCTCCCGCCGCAGCCCAACTCAACCTCAACACAACAGTGAGGGGCAGATGCTTGTTTTCATGCCCATTTTGCAGATGGAGAAAACGAGGCTCAGAGAGACTGTGCAGCCTGCTGGAAACCATCAAGCTGGTGAATGACAGAGGCCAGTCAGAGTGACTCTGAAGCCTGCAGGCTCTGCTCCCACTGGTGCTGAGGAGGACGAAGGAGAGGACAGGTAAGGACTGAGGGACCCGCCTCCAGAGGGTGGTCTCTGATCTCTGCAGCAGACCCCGGAGAGAGAGGCGTAACAGTCTTCCCGACCCAACTCTGAGGATGCTGAACCCAGAGGATTAAGTGATGGTCCCCAGGTGACCTAAGTAGTAGGCAGACATGCAGGATTTGAACCCACGTCTCTCTGGCTTCAAGGCCTCGGCTGACCTACTTTGCCCAGTTCACTGGCAGCACCCTGCTTCCAGGCCTCCCAGCCTCAGCCATCTCTGCCCCACCCCTCCCCGGCAGCGTGAGATTTCTGGGGGACAGGACCCCATTTTCCAGCCCGCAAGAGAGCCAGCAAGCCCCAGCACTGAGCCATGACCTTTGATTCCAGCAGACCTCTTTTTTCAGTGGCCCATACCCCCCACCTCCAGCAACCTGAGCCTGGGCTGGATGGAGACAGGCGGGTTGCCATGGCGACAGCACATCGGATACTGACCTGGGGACCCGCCGGCAGCGCACGGGAGGGGGAGGCCTGGCCTCAGAGGGATGGCTGGAGGGCGGAGGACGACGGGGGGCCCGGGGGCCCTGTGGCGGCCGGGGCTGCTCTGTGGGCCAGTCCCGGCACACGCTGCTATTTATAATTCTGCTGAATGGGCCCAATGACTTGACCCGCCGTCCAAGGGCCGGGAAGCCCACAGCTGCACAGAGGGGAGGAAACAGCTCAGGAACCTCTCCACCCCACTACCCCACCTCCGGCCCCCAGCTCTGAGTGCAGGGCTGAGGGAAGTGGAGGAGGCCGGGACCTCTCCCCTACTGCCTCCGTTAGCCTCGACACCCACACGTCTGGGCAGCCCTGCCCCATCTCTGTGTGCTGCACCAGGCTTGGCCAGCGTGGGAGACTGCGGGAGAATGCTGGGCTCAAGAGCATGTGTACAAGTGCGTGTGCGTGTGCAAGTGGGTGTGTGTGTGCATGTGCGTGTGCGTGTGTGTGTATGTTCCAGGATGCCTCCCACTGGAGGGGGAGGAGGGGCGTGGAGGGGGAAGAAAGGGGAGAAAGAGAAGCTGTAAGGCAGAGAGGAACTTGAGAGGCTGGGGTGGGAGGGGAGGAGGGGAGGAGGGGAGGAGGGGGAGGAGGGGAGGTGGGGGAGGAGGGGAGGGGGGGGAGGAGGGGAGGGGGGAGGAGGGAGGAGGGGGGAGGAGGGGAGGAGGGGAAGGAACAGAGGTGGACTTAAGAGCAGATAAGGAGAGAGAGTGAGAGAGAGAGGAAGGAGGGGGCCGGGAGGTGGCCAGGAGGAGGAAGGAAGAGAAGGAGAGAGAGAGAGGGAGGGAGGGACACGGACAGACGGACACGGAGCCAAAAGGACCGACGCAGAGACACAGAGAAACTGAGACGCCGGGTGACACAGCGCGGAAGGAGACGGAGGAGCGGGCCTGCGTCCTCTCCGCCCCGGTGGCTGAGCGGCCGGCCCAGAAGGCGAAACGCAGACATGTCCGCTCTCACGGGGCGGCTCCGGGTCCTGTATCGGAGAGAGGGGGCCTGGGCCATGTGCCCGCACTAACTCCCCAGCCCCCTCGGCCGGGGGCCCCCGTCTCTGGCGTGGGCATCCCTCCCTCCAGCCCCTGGCCAGCTGGGGGCCCAGGGCAGGGCAAGGACTGCTCCAAGGTCGCCGGAGCCCAGCCAGGAGAGGGCTGGTAGCGGCTCCCGGGGCTTGCCGGGCTGTCCGCCCTCGGATCCGGGTTATTTTGGGAGCTGAGGAGCCAGAACCCACCCCCTCCTCCCTTGTTCACGGGCCAGTGGCTGCTGACTCAAAAATATTCTCTCAAGGAAACTGTCTCCCCAAAATCCAATGTCACTTCTGCCGGGAGGCCTTCCCTGACCTCCGAGATTAAATTCTCTGCTCACACAGGCCCTGGCTGGTCCATCCGGTCCAGCGCTCATCCTGGGGACCCACGGTCCGGGTGTATCTGTCGGTCTCCCCCATCAGACTGTGAGCTGCATGTCTACTGAGCAAGAAAACATGTACACGCGCCCTCCCATGGAGCCTCTCGGCTGCTGGACACGGAGGCTTCAGGAAGAGGCCCTGGTTTATAGAGGAAGAAACCGAGGCACAGGGAGGCTGAGGGGGTTTGCTGCGGTTTCACGTCTGGAAGTTGCGGAACCAAGGTTTGAGCCCAGGCAGCCTGATTTCAGAACCCAGTCACGTGGCCACCTGGCACACGGCCTCCCCGCTCCAGGGATCACTCCACTCCCAGGGTTCGGCTCCGGATCCTTCCATGGCTCCCCAGTGCCTCTCAGGTCGAGTCTACACGTCCCCCGGGGAGCTAGTTCCTTCCTCTACTTGTCCTTTAACCACCCTCTCAGGTTCTCTCCCCTGACCTCCTGCTTCTAGGCCCGCTTCTGCTCTGGCCTTCTCTCATTTACTAACTCAAGATTTATTTAATGAGCACCTACTGTGTGCCAGGCACATCATAACTTGCTTCTGTAGGAAAAGACAGGTTGTGAAAAGCACTATGAAGTGACGACCACATTACGACCAACTGCTGGAGGAACTTGTTTTGCCAAGTAGACAGGCAAAGGGCTGGGGCCAGCAGGTGCCAGGCAGAGGGGACAGTGGAGGCAAAGACCCTGAGGCAGCAAGTGGGGTGGGACACGCTTTTA
This sequence comes from Bos mutus, assembly GCF_027580195.1. Taxonomy (NCBI): domain Eukaryota; kingdom Metazoa; phylum Chordata; class Mammalia; order Artiodactyla; family Bovidae; genus Bos; species Bos mutus. The sequence goes on from NC_091638.1 coordinate 54,648,385, forward strand.
ATAACCCAAAGCATGACTGAGACTTGTGAGAGAGGCGAGTTCAGAAAAGGGCAGGGGCTAGACTGTGTGAAGCTTCATGGCGATGGTGAAGAGGCTGAATTTTATTCCAGGTGCAGAGGGATACCTCTGAAGACTTTTAGGTGGCAGGTTAGCACAAGCCTTTGCTTTTTGTAAAACCCATCATCCTTTGGAGGCAACAACGTCGGGGTGAGAGCGGGAAGAAAGAGCAGCTACTGCGTCATCCAGGCGGGCGGGGATGGGGCGCCGGCTGTAGGGGCGGCAGAGCTGCTGAGGACGTGGGCAGGTGGCAGATAGGAAGCAGAACCCAGAGGACGAGCCGGGGAGACGGAGGCGGAGGAGCCTGGCCGATAAGGGCTCTGCCTGTAGGAGGAGGCTGGGTGACGGTGCCATTTACTGGGATGTGAAGCTGGGGAAGGAGCGAGTTTTTGGGGGGTGGGGGAGGGTGAGTGGGCACGATCAAGAATTCTTTTTGGACTTGTTAACTTTGAGATGCTTGTGAGATGTCCAAGTAGAGGTGCCAAGTGGCCAGTTGGATGATGAGCTGGGAGTGCAGAAGAGAGACGCAGGCTGAAGATAGAAATATGGGCATCAGCAGCTTAAAAGATGGTATTTAAAGCCATGGGGCTGGATGAGATCACCAAGGGAGGAGGACAGAGCCACGCAGCCTCCTGGCTGACCCGTCGGGTGACTCCCTGCTCAAAGCCGTCAGTGGGTCCCTACTGCCCTTAGGACAAGGCTCGTCACCTGTAGCTTGACACACGTGGGTCCTGCCAACTTCTCCGGTCTCACGTCCTTCGGCTGCTCACTCAGATCCTTCCTCCCATCATAAGAAGCACCCTGTGAAGTTTCACACCTCCAGGCTTTAGTTCGGGCAGCTCCCCCGCCTAAGTCCTCCTTTAGGCAAAGGCTAATTCTAACTCTGGCTCTTCTAAAGCGTTCTCTAACCCCCCGGGCAGACTTCTTTGCCACCCTGCCTCTGTGCTTCTGTGGCCTTCTGGACACGCTATATTATCACTGTCTTTCTGGGAGCCCCTTGGGCGAGGGGGCGGAGGCCGGTCCATCTTGCGTCTCTGGGGCTCAGCACGCCCGAGGCTCACAGAGAGCCGCCCTGCACTAAGCACCCATCCCTGCATCACCCATGAGTCGCAGGAGTGCATCTGATCTATGGCGGTGGAGATGGGGGTGGGGTGCTGAGAAAGTGGACTTCATCCCATCCTTTCCACCCTGAGCCTGGGCTGCGGCTCTGAACAGACTCACAGGAAGGAAGCTGCACACAGGGAGGAGGTGAGTGGGCGTGAGAATGAGGGGCAGCTGCTGGGCACTCCCTGGGCCTCTCACCTGCTGTTGCGGCAGCAAAGGGAAAAAGTGAAAAGACAAAATCGGAGCGAGGTGCAATCAGGTTCTCTGTCCTCACTGCTGCCTCGCCCCAGGACTAGAGACTCAACTGTGCAGGAAATCAGAGAGGCCTTGGGGGCGGGGCGTGTCTGGAGGGGTCACAACAAAGCTTCCGCACACTCCCAAGCAGCCGCACAGTCAAGTCTGATGCTTTGCGACCCTGTGGACTGTAGCCGCCAGGCTCCTCTGGCCGTGGGATTCTCCAGACAAGAATACTGGAGTGGTATTCTGGAGTTACCATGCCCTCCTCCAGGGGATCTTCCCAACCCAGGGATCGAACCCGAGTCTCCTGAATCTCCTGTACTGCAGGCAGATCCGTTACTGCTGAGCCACCAGGGAAGCCCCCTGCGTGCTCCGAGGCCACTTTTATTCTGTCTTGTGTCTGATGTTACCACCCACAGACTCCTGCAGAAAGCCCCCTCTAGCTGGTGGGCTGGGGTCGGGGGGAGGCACCTTGGCCATTTAATGACCGCCTCGTAGGTGTCAGGCACCATGCGTTTGTTCAAGGGCACAGACCTGGACTCTGATTCGAGACCAGCTACTTCTACGTGGCCTTGGGCACATCGCTGCCTTGCTCTGGGCCTCCGTTTCTTCATCTACAAGATGGGGACATTTTCATGTGTGTGCCCAGGCTTTGGGGGAGGCAACGTGTGACAACGGCTGTGACACATCGTGCAGAGTCCCTGTCCCACAGCTGTCTCCTTTCATCTTCCCAACAGCTGTCAGAGGAGTGTCGATGTTCCCATTTTACAGACAGGGAAACTAAGGCTGGGAGAGGCCCAGATCACAGAGCTAGGATGGACAGCACTGATGACTAGGAGCATCTCTGTCTCCAAGGGCCAAAGGCCCCTCTCTCTGCAACGCCCCATGCATTCTCTTACTTGTCATTCAGTCAGTAGGTTCTGGGGCCGTGAGTTGGATGCTGGGGACTCAAAGGTTATTCAGGCAAAAGCTCCACACTCTGGGGGTCAAGCCTCTCACCACCAACTACTTTATACCCCTTCCTCTCGCTCAGAGAAACTGGGGATGAGAGGGTGGGGTAGGAACTCTCAACTGTACCGAGAAGAAACAGTCTGGGAATTCCCAGCTCACAAGCCCAGTTACTCCTTCCAGGACCAGGCAAGCAGTTAGGGTTACTCCTCTGAATCTCAGTTTCTCCATCTGCAAAATTTGCATGAATTATGTGTCCCCCTGAAGATAACCAGAGGGCAAAGCAGAAAAGCATTAGGGTAGCCTTGGCACCCTTGCAGGGAGCCCCAATCAGGCTGCCTTTAGCTGAGGTCCATGTAAAGGTCGTTTGTAAAGGTCTGTGTAGATTTACATTTTTTTCCCCTAAGAGGAAGCCTGCGGCCTTCACCAGCTTCTCAAAGCAGTCCCTGACCCCTCTGTCCCACAAATACCCCGCTGGAATCACTATGTGGCGGGGCCAAGTCAACTCCCTGCTTTGCCAGTAAATGCCATGTAGGAACAGTATCAAGATGGCAGAGCCAGGAAATCCAGGGGCCTGGGCATGGTTAGAGAGAGCAAGATTTGAGGCTGCGACCCCAGGTTTGGGGGCCCTCAGCAAGGCAAGGCTACTTGAGAATCACGCCAGAGTGGATTGAGCAGAAATAGCTCAGATACTGGTCTTACCCAAGACCAGTATCTAATTCTTCCAGATCAGCAAGTTCCTGTCGCCTTAATTGATCAGCCTCTAGTTCGAGGAAATGAGATTTCATCTGACTCCTCCATCAGCCCCGGGGATGGGCGTGAAGGCAGCAGTGCAGTGCAGAGAGCTCTTGTCACAAATGCACCCTAATGGCCCGAGAAGCAGACGGACGGTGTAAGCCACAGCCCAGTGAGATGGCACTCAGAGAAGATACCTTGAGAAAACACGCAGGGGTTCATCTGCTTGGACATCCACAGCTAGACCCATTCCAGAAGTGGCCCGAAGGCACTTATTCTAGACTGGCGGGTCATGTGGGTGACCCCACTGGGGGCCCCGAGGGCAGACTGTGGCTGGAAATATCAGCTGACTGCGGGGGTCTCACGTGTGGGTCCTCCCGCCCAGGTCTCACTACAAATGACAACCAGCTTCGTACCTGGCCCCGCTACCCTGATGTCCCCACACGTCACGCTCAACCCATCTCGAGTCCAACTTGTCTGTTTCTTCTCTTATGATAAACACTTTTCTGTGTCTTTTCTGAAAATTATGTTTTATTCCGAGGTGGTGAAGAGGTCCTCCTGCGTCTCCTTCTAGAGGTTTTAGAGTTGCAGCGTTTACGTTCAGATCTACGTGTTGCCTCAACGTTTCTCATCTACTCCTCCTCCTATCGCGGTGAAAACAAAAGTTTTCATTTTAACCATTTTGAACTGTACAGCTCAGTGGCATTGACATTCACACTCTTGTACAACCATCACCACCATCTGTTTCTAGAACTTTTTCATCTTCCCCAACTGCAACTCTGTGCCCATCAAATACTGTCTCCCCACTCCCTCCTCCCCGCCAGCCCCTGGCACCACCATTCAACTTTCTGTCTCTACGATTTTGACTATGCTAGGGACCTCATGCCTGTGGAATTGCACAGTATTTGTCTTTTTGTGCTATATTCCACTTGGCATCTTCAGGGTTCATCCATGGTCCAGCATGTGTCAGACTTTCCTTCCTTTTTAAGGCTGAATAATATTCCATCATATGTATAAACAATATTTTGTTTATCCTTTCTTCTGTTGGTGGACATGTGGGCAGCTTCCCCAATAATGCTGCTATGGACATGGATGTGAAAATATCAGTTTTCAGTTCTTTGGGGTATATATCCAGGAGCAGAATTGTTGGATTGTCCGGCTACTCTAGGTTTAATTTTTTGAGGAACCACCATACAATTTCTTATAGCAGTTATACAACTTTACATTTCCACCAAGAATGCACAAGGGTCCCGATTTCTCTACATCCTTGCCAATACTTGTAATTTTCTGTTTTGTTTTAATAGCCATCCTAATGGGTGCGAAGTGAAATCTCATGGTGGTTTTGAGTTGCGTTTCCCTAATGATTAGTGATGTTGAGCATCTTTTCGTGTGTTTATTGGCCATGTGCATATCATCTTTGGAGAAATGTCTGTCCAAGTTCTTTGCTCATTTTCGATTTGGGTTGTTTGGCTTTATTTTTTTGGTTGAGATGCAAGAGTTCTTGATATAAGTCCCTTATCAGAGATATGATTTGCAGGTATCTTCTCTTATTCCATGGATCATCTTTTCACTCTGTTGATAGTATCCTTTGCTGCATAAAACTTTTTGAGTTTGGTGAAGTCCAATTTAACCAGTTTTTCTTTTCTTGCTTATCCTTTTGTTTTGGAATGAAGAAATAATTGCCAACCCCACCCCCACACACACACACACACTCTGTTTTCTTCTCCCTCAGTTCAGTGTGTGCATGGTGTGAGATAGGAGGTCCTATCTGAAATCCAAGCCTTAACCTTCTCTACCCCCACCTCATTCTCCCGTGGGGTTCACTGTCCCCATGAAAGGCCTCGTCCTCTCTCCAGGTGGGCAGCTCAGAACACAAGAGTCACCCTGTCCCTTTCCTCTCCATCATCCAAGTCCTGTTGGTTTTGCCCCTTCCAGTATTCTTGCCTGGAGAATCCCTTGGACAGAGGAGCTTGGGGGTCTACAGTCCATGGGGTCGCAAAGAGTCGACACGACTGAAGCAACTTAGCATGCACATTTCCTTGAAGCCACTCCCCGCACTGCGTCTCCACAGCCCCTGCTCTAAGTCTTTCTCATCTCTTGCTTGGGTGAGTGCAGGAGCCCCTTAACTGACCTGTCCCCTTCCATTTGGAAAAGCAAGTCTGTTTATACCACATCCTCCTCATCTCGTTCTTAGGATAAAGACAAAAGTCCTCACTGTGACCTTCGAAGCCCCAGGTGGCCCACCCCAGGTCCACCAGCCCCACCCAACACCGCATTCCCTCACTGTCTCATTCTCCAGCCACGCTGCTCACTCTCCCCACCAGGCCTTTGTCTGTTCTGCTCCTGGGCCTGAATGCTAATGCTGCTCCCGCCCCAGAAGCACCCAGCAAACTCCTACTCACCCTCCTATACTCTGCTCAATCCCACCTCCTCGTGGGGCCCGTCCCGGACTCACCTACTATGTACTCTGGTTGTGTTTCATACGCATTCGCCTGAGTGTTGGATTAATGTTCGACACTAGACCACTGAGAGCAGGGCCCGTGTCTGTTTTTAATCACTGTTACACATTCCTAAGGCCTCACACAGTGTGAGTATGTAGTAGATCATCTGTAAATCATTCAGGAATAAAGGAAAGAAAGAAGGAAGGGAGGGAGGGAGGGAGGGTGGATGCTTGGAGTGAAAAGATTGATTGCCTTGCTTTACAAGATTCTTTCTAAGACGGGAAGCTGTGATACTCATCATTTCTGGAGGGCAGGGGGGAGCACTCACTTTGAACTTATTATGCATGACAAACACAGGCAGGCCCTTTCTCAGGCTCAGTTTCCTCATCCATAGAGTGGGGATTACAACATTCCCTTCTAAGACTGTCATATTAGAAGAGATGATGTATGTGAAAGTGCTGAGCCCCAAACAAGCGCTCTGGAGACGACCCTGAGCCCAGCCATGCCCCCAGATCCAGCCACTCTCCTAGCTTCTCTGTGCCTTAGTCTCTTCAGTTCATTAGTTGCCAGGTTTGGGCACGGACACATCCCTAGAATGATACATGGAGACCCAAGCCCCCTTTGAGGCATGCAGTCTTTGGGAATTGCCCTCAGGTACATGCCTGGGAGGCTTAACTCAGATATACTTTGATCTAGCCATACCTGAAGCCCAGTAAGAGCAGAAACCTTAGAAAAAATGCTCATGACTTATCTGCTTGAACATTTGTTTTTTTTCTTGTTGAAAGTTTGGAAATGGCATGAGACTTACTCTAGCCTGGTGAGTCAGAGGTGGGTGGGCCCACACTGGGCCCACTTCCCACTACAAGCCTAGATGCTAGGCAACTCTTATCTTGCATGAGACTTGAGTAAGTCCCCCTGGGAGGCAGGGCAGACCCCCTGAGCTGCCCTTAGGCACCAAGAGGAGGCCAGGCCAGGTCCTGAGAAGCTCTGGGGCCTACCTAGGACCCTGATGTTGCTTCACAGGGGATATGTCCTGCCATGGACCCAGCAGTGAAGGAAGGGGCAATGAATGGCCATGGCTGAAGTAGGGGCTTCCTCAATTCTGGGCTTCCTGCTGTCTGCTGGGTGGGCTGCCTGCCCCCTTCAACTCTCCTTTCCTCAAGCTGAGGAAGGGGGCTCCAGGCTCCAGGCTCAGTGGGCCCCTAACTGGGAGAGGAGTCCAGAAGGACTCCTCCTGCTAAGGGGGCTCATGCTATCTGGGGAAACAGGCCCTACCTCTAGGGGCTGCCTGTCGTCTTGTCCCTGACACAGAGCTCGCTCCCACACCCCAGTCCCTTTAGGGCTGAGACTCTTCCAAGTCTCTCCCAGTGACCCTACTCCCATCTCAGCCCCAGGCTTGTCCAGGCTCTCTTCCCAGTGCTCCCCAACTCCTGGTCCATCTCCTTCCCTCCACCTCTACATCCATCATGAAAGCCCACCTGAGTGACCACACTAGCCTCCTCATCGATTTCTCTGCTAATCCCTCGCTCTGACAATTGCTTCACCACACAACGAGACTGACAATTCCTAAAACGTGAACTGGATCAGGTCACTTCCCTGTTTAAAACCTTCGATGGCTTCCAGCACACTCAGAATGAAGTTCAAAGTCCAGACTCTACAAGACTGGACCCAAGTGCTCTGGCTCTGCAGATGGCTCCCTTCCCCTCCCACATATTTCTCTCTCATGATCTCTGCCCAGCCTGCTCCCATCTGTCATGCTGGACCTTACAGCAGAGCATCTTTTTTTTTTTTTTTGCAGTTACAGACACATAGGTCACCTAGCTGGGGCTGCTGTGACCTTCTTGAGAATGATGATAACACAGATGCAAGCAGAGATGACGAATGAGAAAAGTCGTTTGAGCGCCAGGATACAGCCATGCCTGAAGTCAACACGTCTATTTTTCTTAAGTTAACTTGAGTTGACATTTATACTACTTGCTTCTGAAAGGAGCCCCAATTAATTCAAGGCCAGCCCTTCCTCGCCCCACTCTCCATCTCCTCTTCTGCTCCTCCGACACGCCAGCACCCCCACCTCAGGGCTTCTGCCCATGTAGCTCCCCGTTCTCCCAGATATCACACACCCCAGGTCCCTGCTCAAATGTCACCTCCTTAGAGAGGCCTGCCCTTCCCACCCCATCAACAGTGACAAGCCTGATCATCACCCCCTACTCCCTTACTCTGGCTTATTTTAAAAAAATAACTGCTTCAACCATCATGAACAGTATGTGTTTACTTACTGTCCATCTCCGTCCACTAGGGTAGAGATTGTGTTAGGATGCCCCACTGTCCTGATTAGCTTGAGAATGGGCGGTGGGGTGGGGTTGGTTTCTGAGATGCAGGACTTCTATTTCTAAGGCCAGAACGCCCTGGACGATTTGATCACCCGTGACTGCTCAGTTGGTTTACTATAAAACCCCATTTCTCAGACCAGGGCTGGCGCACAGCAGGTAACCAGTGCCCAGCTGAGTGGGTAAATGAGTGCCAGCCCTGGGCCAGGCGGGGCCACCCTGTGTTTACGCGGACTGTTTTGTTTCCCCCTCATGAGCAGCCTGGGAGCTGGGCTCTATTATCCCCATTTTACGGACGAGGAGCCTGAGGCTTGGGCACCTTGCCCAGGCCACACGGCTGGGGAAGCAGGACTGGAATCCATCTGAAAGTCAAGCCCGTCACTGTACCGCTGTGCACACGCCCCAGTCACAGCTCGCTCTGCTGATGCCAACTGACCCTCAGCCTCAGCCGTGTCTGGGCCCAGAGCAGCTCAACCCCTCACCTCACCCTACCCAGAGGGGTGAGAACTAACCCAAGAGCAACCTGCTCTCGGCCAGGCTGGTGGTGAGAGGAAGGAGAGAGTGGGCGGTGCAGGGGCTGGACTCGAGGTGCGCCGAGACCAGAACCCCCAGCGTGTGGCAACTGCTGCCCCGACCTGTGCGTCCCCAGGCATTTCCGGTCCAGATCCCCCTGACTTTCTGCAGGCCTGTCAATCACAGCTGCCTTTGCAGCTGGTCCTCAGCCCTGTGACTGAGCTGGAAAAGCCTGTCTTCTGCCCACCCACCGGGGCCTAACTGAAGCCTCCTTCCCCCCACAGTTAATAGAAAGGCCCCTCTGCCATCACAGACTCGCTGCCTTCCCTGCCCCCCAAGTCACTATCAGAATCAGCAGAACAACAGTGCGGGGTGGGGTGATGCTTTCCCCAGGCCAAGGACTCTCATCCGGCCCCTGCAGGCAACCCTGGTGACGGGAGCTCTTTCTCATCTCCATTGCGTGCATGAAGAAACTGAGGCCCAGAAAGGCGAAGTCACCTGCTCCAGGCGACACAGCTCAGAGAGACAGAGTCAGGGCTGTCTCTGCTGTTCACAGAGCCGGGAATTTCCCACACACTAGTTCTCATTCCCACTTTGCACGGTAGGTATGTCTGCTATTTAGTTGCTCAGTTGTGTGTGACTCTTCATGACCCCATGGACTGTAGCCCGCCAGACTCCTCTGTCCATGGAGTCCTCCAGGCAAGAGTACTGGAGTGGGTTGCCATGATCCACTTCTCCAGGAGTGGTAGGTACAATCGTGTCCATGTTTTGGAAGTCAGACAGCACCGGAGTGAGGGGACTGACCAAGGTCCCATGGTCTGGATGTTTCCTAGGGAAGCCCGTCCTACTAAATGGCTTCCCTCCCTCCTTTCCTTCCACACTACCCACCCACCTATCCACCTGTCTCACCACCAATCAGCGTTCACTGACCGACAGTGATGTCGACACCAACCCCAGCTCCCGGTGCAGAACAGCTGGAAACCCCTTCTGGAGAGGCTGCCGGGACTTTGAACCACCATCTCCTGGGTCCTCCCAGTGATCTACTCGGGAGTCTCTTGCTGGGGAGTTCTTCATTCTGGGATCTAATCTGCTCTCCCCCTGCCTGGCCACCAAGGAGTTGTTTTTTCATAACAAAGTGGGGCGGCAGAAGGGCCACAGGAGGTTTTCATAATTCCATCGTTGGAAATTTCCACGGTGGTGGAAAAGACCTGCTGGCCACTCTCCAAACACCTCTCCTGAAAAGACTTCCAAACCCAAATGGCTGGACTGGGCCCGCTGCAGTCCTGGCAGACGCTGGAGCCGCCCACGGTAGGGCCCCGGGCCAGCGTGTGGGCATCGGCCCCCCAGTGTGGAGCTGGGCACCAGAGGCCCAGGGCTCAAGGAAAAATGGGGAGCTTTTCCTCTCTTGGAGGAATGTGTTGAAGAACAAAGCAGTCACTTCCCCGGACGCCAGTCACAAGCCTGGAGTCCGTTTCCTCTGCCACCCACTCGCTGTGTGACCTTGAGCAGTTACCAGACCTCTCTGAGCCCAGTTCCTCCCCTGGGAAAGGAGGCAGGGGGTGGGCAGCTCTTTAAGGTCTGAAACACGTGGTGATGTGTGGCTGGCTCTGACACTGGGTCTCCTGAGTTCTGAGGCCAGGAAGGGAGCAGAGAGACTGAGCCCATGGGAACTCTTGAGCAATCTAAAGGGCCCAGAGGGAGAAAAAGGACCCACAGGTCCTGGAGGGTGGGAGCGTGTGGGTGAGATCGCAGCCTCCTCACCACCCAGCCACTCTCTGCCTCTCCCACGGGCACGCGGTTCGCCCAGCTGCCTTCTGGGAAAGGAAGGGACAGACAGCGGGGTCTGGACAAAGGTGAGGAACTTGGGGAGGCGACCCCCGCCCACAGCCATCCCTGGGGGTCTCGGTGGCAGTCTGAGCTCTACACACCCACCCACTGCACCCGCTACCCGCTGCTGCCTTGGTGGTTCCTGCCCGCTGTCCCCAGGTGCCCCACTCCCCGCTCAGACCTCACGCCTTTGCTGGGCTGACCAGGCCCTCACCCTGTCCTGCAGAGGCCCCCAGGGCCCCAACTCCCTGCTACGTATGGTAGGAGAGGGCGCAATGACCCAGAGGATCACCTCTCCCTCCCGCTGCCTGCAACCTCTCCTCCCAATGCAGGAAACTCCCTTATACATCAAGGCCCATTGGGGACCACAGCCTCCAAGATAGCCTAGGAAGAAACCCTGCAGGTTAGGGACAGTGGCGACTTCCTGAGCAGACCTGGGTTTCTGCCCCCTTAGGCAGATGCCTTCACAGCTCAGAGTCTATTTCCTCAGCCATGCAGTGGGGGTGGCAGCCCTGGCCCTTCTACTGTCGTCCTGAGGGTGGGAATGAGAATGAGCTAGGAGCGCTGGGCCCAGAGGCTGGCCTGGAGCAGACCCTAGGCAGACCCGACCCGGGTGGACCCCCTCTGTGAAAGCGCCTGGGTCAGGACCCAGTCAGACGAGGCGGTGGGGCGGTGAGGTGAGGCGGTGAGGTGTTAGGAGGCTGGGTGGCCATTATCATCCCTGCCATCAGAGAAGCACTGTCTACTTTTTAAACTGAGCACTTGGTATGTGCTGGGCTTCCAGGTGGCGGTAGCGGTAAAGAACCCGCCTGCCAATGCAGGAGATGCAAAAGACACAGGTTCAATCCCTGGGTCGGGAAGATCCCCTGGAGGAGGAGATGGCTCCCCACTCCAATGTGCTTGCCTGGAGAATCCCATGGACAGAGGAGCCTGGCGGGCTGCAGTCCACGGGGCCGCATACATGCCAGGCTCTGAGGTTAGGGCCTCTTGCAGCTCCCTCACTAAAGTCCTGCCTGGAAAGGTTTATCAGCTCATTTTACAGCTGCTGAAACTAGGTTCAGAGTGGTGAGGCCACCTGGCTGGTGGGTGACACGGCCAGGGCCTTTACCCCTGAGCTGTGCACTGAGGAGGGTGCAGGTGGGGAGCAATGGGGTGGCAGGGGGCTTAAAAGAGGAGGCAAGGGATGGTTTTGTGCCCCCTTCCCTGGCGGCTGCTCAGGGCAAGCTGAGTGCACCTGGCACAGCCCCTCCTGGCTGGGTGAACCCTCAGCAGGCTCCTCTCCTGCCTCCAGCCCCTTTTGCTTTCAGCTTGTCTCCTTGTGTCTAAAGCAGGCCCTTGTGATTATAGCAAAGAAACCAAATTTACTCTGCCTGTCTCCACATTTTCTCCAGGGGTGGACAGGGATGAGGGTGAGGTGGGGTTGGGAAGAAAAGGGCTGCCCATCCCCACTGCCCACTCCACAGAGTCACAGAGGCTGACTTGTGGACCCCCTGTCTTGGCCTGCTTGCTCCCCTGGTCCCGGGCCAGTCCCTCAGCCCAGGATCAGCTCTCAGAGCTTGGGAGTTGGACGATCAGTCTGCAAGGCTGCTGTGTGCCAGTGGCAGGGGAAGGCCTTTGCAGAAGCTTCTGGCAGAATCTGCTACCTCTGGAAATGGGGCTGAGAGGTGGTGAATGAGATGAGGGGGACACAAAGATGCACAGGGCAGGGGCCACATCAGCACCCTGCAATCCCACCTGCATCCCACCGTCCCCCCATCCAGGGGCCTTGTGTGAGTGCCCGCTGATCACGTGCGGGACTTGGTCATGCAGATGCGGGTTCGGAACCTGCTCTGTCACTTACTAGCTGGGCAACTCAGTTTCTCTGTCTGCAAAATGGGAATTTCCTCAACAACTGCTCAGAACTGTTGCAAGGATTGAATCAAATGAGAACCTCTTCCCACACAGCAGCCAAAGGGGCCTGTATGTGAGTCTCACCCCTGCTTAAGGCCCTTCAGTTGTCGTTCAGTCTCTAAGTTGTGTCCGACTGTTTGTGACTCCATGGACTGCAACACGCCAGACTTCCCTGTCCAACACCATCTCTTGGAGTTTGCTCAGACTCATGTCCATTGAGTCGATGATGCCATCCAACCATCTCATCTGCCCTCTTCTGTCCTCAATCTTTCCCATTCTCAGGGTCTTTTCCAATGAGTTGGCTCTTTGCATGATGTTCCCAAAGTATTGTAGCTTCAGCATCAGTCCTTCCAATGAATATTCAGGACTGATTTTCTTTGGGATTGACTGGTTTGATCTCCTTGCTCTCCAGGGACTCTCAAGAGTCTTCTCCAACACCACAGTTCAAAAGCATCCATTCTTTGGCACTCAGCTTTCTTTATGGTCCAACTCTCACATCCATACATGACTACTGGAAAAATCATAGCTTTGACTATAAGGACCTTTGTCAGCAAAGTAATGTCTCTGCTTTTTAATATGCTTTCTAGGTTGATCATAGCTTTTCTTCCAAGGAGCAAGCATCTTTTAATTTCACGGCTACAGTTACCATCTGCAGTGATTTTGGAGCCCAAGAAAATAAAGCCTCTCACTGTTTCCACTGTTTTCCCATCTATTTGCCATGAAGTGATGCGACCAGGTGCCATGATCTTAGTTTTTCGAATGTTGAGTTTTAAGACAGGTTTTTAACTCTCCTCTTTCACCATCAAGAGGCTCTTTGGTTCCTCTTTGCTTTCAGGGCAAGGATCAAATTCAAAACCCGTTCCATGAACTATAAAGCCCCTAGATCCGGTCCCTTACTTTCCCTTCTGCCTCACCCACCTCTCTGCCCTCTGAACACTCTACCGCAGCCATGTGGCCTCAGTCTCTGAACACGCCTAGCTCCTTCCTGCCTCAGGGCCTTTGCACATGCTGGCTCCTTCGTTGGGATTGCTCCTCCCCCTGATGGTGGCACGGCCAGGTATTTATCATCTCAAATGTCACCTCCTCAGTGAAGGTCTCCCTGACCATCCTACTCAAGCTGCCCCCGTGGCCCCTTCAACTGCCTGGTTAATTTTGTTTGTAACACTCACTGCTGTATGGAATTCTTTATTTACTAGTGAGAGCTTCCCTGTGTCATTCACCACTGTATTCCCATTGCCTCAAACAGTGCCTGGCATGGCGCAGAAGTCCAAGAAATACTTGTTAAGTGAATGAATGTGTAATGAGCCTGAAACACCGTGGGCATTAAATGCTGGTTCCCTTCCTTTTACCCGTTCCCAGCATAGCCTTTCCTCCCAGGCAAGTGCATGTTCAGTCACGACACACACCCCTGGCGTGCTGCAGTCCATGGGGTCTCAAACAGTCAGGCACAACCCCCCAACCCCAAGTAAATATCCAGATGAAACCAAAGAACACAATTCTCAAACAAGAAAACTCTGAGCTGGAAGGAGGATGCTAAGGTCTTGTCTGGCTTACTGGAGGGTCCCCACTGAGGCTGCAGGAAGTCCAGGTCTCTGGAAAGAGCGGAGAGCAGCCCTTTCCTTCTCAGCATGAAGCTGGGGGGCCACTGAGCCCCAAGAGTAACTGCATCCTCTCTCTGGTTCTGAGACACTCCCTCCCCACCCCGTGCAGGCTGAAAATGTGTGCTGTGGGCAGAGACCATGTCTGGTTCATTCACACCAGGCCCCCAGTGCCCTCACGGAGCAGATGCGCATAGAACACCTGTAAGTATAAATGAATGAAGACAGAGGGTTGGACAGCAGGCGACAGAAAGGATTGGTAAATCGGCGTCCACAGAGGTTACCAGCTTGGGACATGGTGCAAACACTGCCCAGAGCCGCCATCTGATGGTGCCTCCAACAGTCCTCATGTTCCGTCACGCCCCTGCTCAAGAACCTGCGGTGGCTCCCACTGCCTTGGAGAAAGTTCAGATTTCTTAGTCTGGCATTCGAGGCCTGCCTCCTTTCCTCTCTCCCTGCTTGCATGCATGCATCCATCCATCCTCCCCTCTAGCTGCCCATCTATCCAGCTGCCTGCCTGTCTACCCATCCATCCCTCTGTCCTTCCACCTATCCACCCACCTACCTGTACTCTTTCCTCCCTCTCTCCATTCCTCCACCCAGACGTCCACCCACCCATCCATCCTTTCATGCAACGTTGACTAAGTGGTTCCCAGGTTCTAGACAGCGTGCTAAGTGCTGGGGTTAACCTAGATCTTCAACTCTTTAATAAACCTGTTTCACCAAATATCGATCTGCAGATCCTATCTGCTTTACCTTCAAAACACACCCATGTGACCACGTCTCATCACCGTCACAGTCCCTAGCCTGGGCTGAGCCACTGTCTTCTCGCAGAGTGCTCACTGAGGAGGACTCCTCCCTGATCTCCCTGCTTCTCATCCCCTCATCCCACCCCAGCCTGTTCTAGACACATGGTCAGAGATGAATCAAGTCCTCTTGTATTCAGAAACTTCCTGTGGTTCCTGCCACTCTCTGAGGAAAACCCAAAGTCCCTGAACGGCCCACGAGGCCCTACATGATCTGTACCCCTCCCCTACCCATTACCTCTCCAACCACATCCCCCCACTCCCCCTCACTCACTCCCCTCCACCCCACTGGCTTCATCCCTGTCTCTGAATCCACTGAGCATGCACCCACCTCAGGGCCTTTGCACTGGCTACTCCCGCTTCCCCAGACAGCCACAGAACTCCCTCAGGTCTCTGCCCAAATGCCACCTTCTCAGGGAGGCCTTCCCTGGCCCCATCCTTGAAGCCACCCTCTTTATCTTCCTCCCTTTGCCTTATTTCTCTCTGTCCATGGACCACTCCCCGACGCGCTGCCCACTCACATCTTTGTTTACCGTCTATCTCTGCCCCCTCGAGTACAAACCATGGGGCAGTGAACGGGTCCCTGTTGTCCCAGTGTGGCCTCTGCAGTGCCTGGCACACAGCGCGCCCTGCACGGTGTTTGTGGATGGAAGGAAAGCCCACCTTTAGGTACGGGTGGGGGCTGCCATTTTATGAAGGACTTTTGCATTCTTCTCATCAGTGGTCAGAATCTGATGATTGTCTCTGTTCATAACCAACCCTCTGAGCGCTCATTAAACAGATCCACAGGTTCTCCCTGACCTGCTTGCCCTCTCACCATCGGCCCCAGTGACCCCACTGTCAGCAGGGACCCAGCGTGACCTCCCATTTCTGCCCCCTGAAGTCCCCAAGCCTTGTCAGCTCACCCTGCCTCCTCCCCCCAGAACCTGCCCCTTATTTGCCCAAATGCCTGTCTGGCCTCCAGCCTCCTGGGCCTCCAGCCTCCTCTCTGCAACCCGTTATCCTCACTAGGGCCATGGGATTTCCCCAAGGGGCCCGTCTGGCCACACCACTCCCCAGCTTAACACCTGCCCTCAGCCTGGCCCTGCCACCTCTTGTGCTCCCCACCCCACCCGCTGCCTTCTGCTCTGGCCTCTGCTGGCGTCTCTGCCTGCTCAGGCTGCGCCTTCGCCTGGGGCGCCCTGCCCACCACCTACCTTCCTTCCAGCTGGCTGGCTCTCGTTTACCCTTCTGCTCGGCTGCGGCTGGCCGCGTGGGGCCCTCTCGGGGCTGTTCCCCGACAGCACCGGCAAGTGGCTGCCTTCCCTGGGCCCGCATCCCTGAGGCTGCCCTCTCGCCGGGCTGTGAGCACACTCACTGGTCTGCAATGACTGGTGTCCCTGCGAGGCCAAGCGCTCGGGGACTGGAGGCCACTGGCCTCACGGTCAGGCTCAGAGCGCTGGAGCCAGCCTGCTGGCTTGGCGCCCTTGGGCAGGTCACTGTATGTCTGGGGACCTCACTCCCTGTTTTGTAAAGTGGGGGTAATGATTGCCAGAAGGATGCTGTATTCAGCAAATCCCCCCCAGCACTTAGAGCAGAGTCTAGATGTGAGTCAGTTGACAGCATTCAGATGGAGAAACTAGAGGAGGGAAGGAGCCCAGGGCCCTGGCACCTGGCTGCCACGGTGGGGGCTGGGACTGGACCAGAGGATCACCTTGACCTGTACCTGCCCTCCGAGGATCACCTTCTTCTTACTAAGAAGCCTTTACTTGCTTCAGCTGACTTTTTAAAATGAGCCTTATTTGCTTTGGGGGTGAGAAGCTCTTTGCAGGTTTGTGGTTAATGCCCTTCATTCTTCTCTCCTTCTGACCTTTGTGCCTGTTATTCTGATTTCACCTCCTGCCTTTGTTTGCATGTGGCTTTTTTTAGCTGACCTTTTGCATCCAGCCTTTTTATTTGAGCTCAGGCTCCCTGCCCCTCCTCTGGGTCTCAGGGCAACGATGTCTCTGGTTGGGGCAGGAGCGATGATGCCAGTCCACACTGTCCACATCGTGGGGGCAGAGGAGGGGGAAGCACAATCCCCGGGCACCCGCTTGGTGCCAGCTTGTGCTGGGCACTGTGTGTGAGGCGCTGGGGGCACAGAGATGCGGCACCACAGTGGGTGGGTGGCAGGGTGAGCGGCTGCCAAGCCCCTGTCACCTGCACTAGCCTCTGTGCCCCTCAGAGACTGCCCAGCCACCAGGAGGGCCACAGCACCCTAAGGGACACAGCAAAGCCACGGTACAAACAAAACGACTCCAAAGAAAAGAAGCAAACTCCCTCCAAACTTGTATCTACCAGTATGTGAATATATAAGCAAGGGAGGGAGATAGCAAATTGCCAGATTTCCTCAAACCTAAGTCAAATTGTAAGGTGCACCCCAATCTTATGTACCACTAAGGGAGGGTGCTTCCCAGGTGGCTAAGCGATAAAGAATCCGCCTGCCAGTGCAGGAGATGCAGGTTTGATCCCTGGGGCAGGGAGATCCCCTGGAGGAAGACATGGCAACCCACTCCAATATCCTTGCCTGGAGAATCCCACGGACAGAGAAGCCTGGAGGGCTACAGTCCATAGGGTCCCAAAGAGTTAGATAGACTGAACAACTGAGCACACACACACAAGTCAAATTGTAAGCTGTACCACAATCTTATGTACCAGTAAAGAGGGCTTCCCAGGTGGCTCAGCAGTAAAGAATCCCCCTGCCAATGCAGGAGAGGCAGGTTCAACACCTGGATCAGGAAGATCCCTCTGGAGAAGGAAATGTCAACTCACTACAGTGTTCTTGCCTGGGAAATCCCATGGACAGAAGAGCCTGGTGGGCTACAGTCCAAGGGGTCACAAAGACTTGGATGGGACTTAGTGACTAAGCAGCAACAAAGAAAGGAAAAGAACTTCCAGCATAAAACTATACCATGATTCAGTTTTTTTTTTTTTTAGGTTACGGTGTATACCTGAAACCAGCGCAATATGGTAAATCAACTATACTTGAAAGACAACAACAAAACTACAATGTGTTATCAACTCTCTATGTACAACATGTATCCCTTTCTCAGGGCCGTGAAACTATGCATCCTAAAAGCTACAAAACAGGGTTCGGACCGAGGTTACATCTGGTGACTGTGGGATGTGTAGATACAGACCATTCTGTATCTTTCTGTCTGTTTCAGTAAGCAAACCATTATTTTTGTAATGCAAATGACTGAAGTTTAAGAAAAGGAAATCGGTTTTCGGAGCAGTTGCTGCCTGGTTTCTTTTCCGGGCACCTCATGGGTTGGGGACACATTAATTAGCAGCTGTGGGTTCCCTGCTGGGGGGAGAAGGTTGGAAGGGGGCAGGTGAGCGTCAGGCACGCACTTTCCAGAGCTTGTCCTAGGCGGGTCTAATCAGCAGAAATTTCCCTTTATTAAGGCCTGGGCCCCAAACCCATCATTAAAAGCTCTTCAAGTCTGATCGTACACAGTGGAGCCACCAACAATGCGACAAAGCCTAATTTCTCAGAGCAGGGGGCAGCCGGGGGCTCTTCCTCCCGCACCGTCCTCTGCTGTGTCTGCCTCGCATCATCACTGCTACCTGGCGTCAGACCATTCCAAGGCCTGGCGGTCTGCGTACTGCCCTCTCTCCAGCAAAACGCAAACAGAAGGAGGCTACACGTTGCGCTTGTCTCGTTTGGGGCTGCACCTCTCGCTCACTCTCTCTCTCTGCCCCCGCCCTGTTCGATCGACTAAAGGCAGGCAGGGTGAGCATGAGGTTCCCAGGCAACCCCCACGATCACGTCTCCCCGTCTGCTATATCGAGGGTCAAGAGTGATACTAAGTAAGGACACTGTTTTCGCCTTCGAAACAGCCGATCAAAACAGGAGCCCTCCCCCACTGAATGGGACGGATGCACCTCCCGTCTGCCGTGGGTGGGGGAGCCAGACGACAAACAGGAGAATAAACACTGAAAAGACTACGAATTGTGACAAATGCTATTAAAAGACAAGGGCCGTGACCGGGAACACTCCCTTTAATAGATCAGGGAGGATCTCAGTGGGGTGCCTATGAGATGGAGCCTATAATAGAAAGAGAAGGGTTTTGGGCAGTCTAGATCGGGGAAACAAGTGCAAAGGCCCTGAGGCGGGAAAGAGGCCGAAGAGCTTGAGGACTGGAAAGACGACCGGTGAGCTAGAGGAGGCGAGTGAGGGGCGAGGGGTGTGACGAGGGGCCCACAAGCCGTGGGACGAGTCTGGGTTTGATCTTGTGCAGCATGGCGGAGGACTGCAGAGACTGAAGCAGAAAGCACCACAGTCTGGTCGGCATCATTAAAAGCATCCATCTGGCCACTTAGGGAGAACAGATGATTTGGGGTGGTGGGGGGGAGCAAGAGAGGATACGGGGGACCAGTGAGGCAGGTCATCCTTTCACTTGTTCCACACGTGTTTATTCAACAACATTCTGACGAAATCTCAGACAAACACACAGATGGAAACAAACAAGACTCATTAGCTGGGGCCTGACTCCAGAGGTGCAGGAGCTTACAGGAGGAGCGTACAACAAACGGAGAGGCAGGAAGTCTTCCTGCATTTCAGGAGGCCCTGAAGGATGGCTGAAGGGTGTTCAGGGATGGACACCGTCCGGGCAAAGGCTCAGAGGTGGGGAAAGGTTGGTGTGAACAGGAGCTGTACTCCTATCTGTACTGAATGACTCGTGTACTTAGTGGATGAAATAACTAACTGAGGAGAGAGGAATGGGAAGAAGGTGAAGCTGGAGGGAGGTGCTGGAAGGGTAGATGGGGATAAATCATGGTAGCGCTGAACAGGGGCCAAGGAGTCTGAGCTCCGTCTGCTTGGCAACAGGGAGCACTGAGCCCTTGCCCACAGAGTGGCTGGCCAGATGGACGTTCTGAGCAGGGCCCCCTGGTGGCCATGCACGGCCAGGGAGGAGGCTGGAGGCAAGACTGAGGGAGAGACGGCAAAGCCTGGCTCCCCCGTCCCATTCTGATGATATGATTAATAATAATAAATAGCTGACACTTTATAGAGCTTCCTAAGAGGCAGGCACTGTTCTAAGCTCTTTATACCCATTAACTCATTGAACCAGCAGGACTCCAGAAAAGTTGGCGCTACACTGTACTCCGGTGTGCAGGGAAGGCGACTGAGGCAGAGAGGTTACGTCACTTGCTCAAGATCACACAGCAAGGAAGCACTCGGGCTGGGAAGCAAGCCCATGTGCTCAGACTCCAGGGCCCACTCTTAACCACTGCCCTTGGCTGTCTTCTCCACCTAGGATCCCACAACTCTACATTCAGGTAGAGAAAACCCTCACACGATGCCCCTGACTGCCTGCTGAGGCCTCAAGAATATGCCAACGAGCCCCTCAAAGCACAAGAACTGACCAGCTCCTGCTCATGGCTCTACTGCTGATCTGCCAGACCAGAGTGAGTCCCTGGACATCTCTGAGGGACACCTGTGTCTGGTCTGCAAAGCGAGGACGAGAATGCCTTCTTCACAGGATGGACAGGAGAACCGCGTGTTTCGAGCCAGGGTGATACCCACATTAGTGAGGAGGCAGCCGGCAGATGCACAGGGCCTGCGAGTCACGCCTACCCTCTCCACGATGGCTGTGGTCACTTCCCCGTTTCAGAGGCGAAAACTACGAGGCTCAGAAAGCAACAGCCCACCCAGGGGACGCAGCCCCTCAGTGGCAAAGCTGGGGTCTGAAGTGCCCAGGAGGCACTTAAGGAAAGTAGTCACCGCTCTGGCCCAAGGGTGGCCCCATTGTGGCTCCGACCCTACCAGGGTCACCGGGCATCCTAGAGGGTGAGAATGAAGAGCAGGCCGCGCTTGACTCCTGGGGCCCAGGCCTGGCATTGCCGAGGTGTCAGCGCACAGGGTCTCCTGAATGTCCTCTGCACCAGTGGGCAGCTGTGTTGAGTGCACAGGCTGTGTGTAAGTGACCCTGTTCTTGGCTTGATGTCTGGCCCGAGGCCTCACCCTTTCCCCTGGAGGATTGGGGTGGTATTATGACCTTTGGGGGTGGTGGCCAGTACCATGGACAGAGTCCTGGTGTTCTGGCTGTCACTGGGCAACCTTGGGCGACTCTGCCCTGGGCCCCGGTCCTCCGAGTCCAATGCACACAGTAGGATGATGGGGGCGGGGAGGGGGCTGGCTTCCTCCCAGGGGTGCCCTTCTCAGCTGGGAGAGCTGGCTGGAACTGCCACACTCCCCCCAGCCCGGGTGTCCCTCTGTAAAGGGGTCCAGTCACGGCCACAAGGGGTGAAGGGACACATGTGGACGGCACTGCGCACAGAAGCCCTTGGTTAATGACGCTGTTACCGGTAATCTGGTTACCATGGGGGCTGTGGTGAGGCTCGAGGAGGTCCCCAGGGGAAAGCTCTCGGGTCACTGGTCAGCACCAGCCTCCATTCACCTTTACTTGCCGTGGTCCCACTGTCTAGCTCTGACCCTGGAGCTCAGAGATTCCTGGAGAAGCTTCTGAAGGTCCCAGGGTGAGGGAAGCTGTTCCCTCTGCCTGCAGATGTCTGGGCAGACCCTGGCCTCCTAGAGGGCAAAGAAACACCCACAACCAGCCTGGACCTCAACCCCCAGTCACCCTATATTCTATTCCCACTGACTGAGTGTGGGTGGCTACAGCCACGGCTCCTCCCAACACTGGCCCCATTTCATAGATGAGGAAACTGAGGCCCACTGAGGCGCAAGGACCATGGTCGGCGAGGCCACACCTTGGGCACAGCAGTTACTCATGGTCCAGCCAACAGCTGGGCGTCTGCTCTCACCTACCGCCTTCTACCTGGGGCTGCACCTGGCCTGACACATGCTAAGTCCTCAGCCAATATTGGTTTTATCGATTTCTATTCTCTTCCCTTTTCAAGATCCTCCCTCTGAGCTTGGAAACTTGAAATTGGCTGGGGGTGGGAATGGGGAGAAGGGCCTGGTTTTAATCTGAAGTGAGTCATGTAAGTTGATAAATTTAGAAGTGGCCTTAAGAGTTCTTAATCTCCTGCCTTCAGATAGTTGCTAGGAAGAGGCTGGTTCTCAGCGACCTCCACATCGCAAATATACAGGACTGCAGGGCCGCAGTTGGTGCCCCCCGCCCCCTACCAGCAGACCCTGCTCCCCAGTGCTGGGCTGTTAGACCTTCGGCCTGCCTCCTCCTCTGGAATCATCCTGGGGTGAACAGGAGCGACTGCTGTCTCAGGCTTGCTCCCAGGAAGCCCAACCTCAGATCCCCAAGGATGTGCACACAGAGCCACAGGCTCCTTCTCTTCCAGCCCTGGCCCTTCCCTGTAACCTTGACTATCAGCAATGTCTGGGAAATTTTGAATCTTAGACATTTAAAGTCCCAGGGGGCCCATCTGGCTCCTAAGTCCTCATTTCAAAGATGGGAGATTGGTGCCCAGGGAGGGACCGTGACGAGTCCAAGGTTACTTGGAGTGTCTGTCAAGGGCCAGCTGCACCCCAGTCTCTGCTCGCCCTCTCCCGTCCCAATCCATTCTGTGACCCTGGCACAGCTCGGCATCTGGACCAGCTGGCCAGCGGGGCTTTAGCTCCCTCCAGGAGGGAGCTTTGCTGTGTCAACTCTGCAGCAGTCCCCAAGAAGGCGCTTAGAGGCCAGCAGGGCTGGCAGGTAGACCCGCAGGGTGACTGGGGTGGCAGGCTCTGTAGGCCTTGGGCTTGGCTCAGCTCAGCCCCATCCCCTGCACCGTGGGGAACAGGCAGAGGCATAAAGGAAGAAGAAACCACTTCTGATGGGAACCCCAACCTGGAAGACACTGCATCTGGCTGCCGTTTCTTCTTGAAACCCACCCTCCCCCGGGCAGGAACCTCGTTCTCCATGAGAATCACAGAGTTCCAGACTGACACGGGCCAGGAGGAGACATCAGACTGGTGCCTGGAGCTGGGGTCAGGTTCCTGCTCTGGGGAGGGCCAGCTGTGTGACCTTGGGCAAGCTGACGTAAAACCTGGACCTCAGCCGTTTCATCTGTAAAATGGGTGCCGTCTGTCTTGCTAGTATTTTATTGAGCCCTGTGTCCATTTTCACTA
The DNA here is from genome assembly GCF_027580195.1 of Bos mutus. Lineage (NCBI taxonomy): Eukaryota > Metazoa > Chordata > Mammalia > Artiodactyla > Bovidae > Bos > Bos mutus. The sequence continues at coordinate 54,670,927 of NC_091638.1, forward strand.
CCATTTATGGAACTAGAAGAGACTCATTAGAAGCTCATTGAATAATAATTGCTTACACTTCAGTCAAGCACTTCCTCCAGGCACTTTAATTCTATTTAATTCTCACAGCAATCGAATGAATTGGATACTTCTGTTACATCCATTTTAAGATGGTGGGACCAAGGCACAGAGAAGCTATGAAGCTGGCACAAAGTCACACAGCAAGGAAGCGGTGGAGCAGGAGTTGAAATCCTAGAGTCTGGGCTTTAAACTCCTCCCTGTACTACCATCTTCGTTGTTTGCTCTGAACTGGCAATTTTTAGGCACCTACTGCATACGGGTACTCTGCTGGGCACGTGGTACACACAGGAGCTTGTTAACTTCTCACGACAGCTCTGGGAGGCCGGGATCATTTCAGAAGAGGAAATGAGGGCTCCCGCGAGATGCACAGAAACACCCAAGATTCCACTGCGACTGAGCTGGGCATGCAGGTGGGAGATGGCTCTGTTCTCCCCGCCTGGTGGCCCTGTCCAAGTCCCTGATAGGTTATTATCTTATTCACCGTCTTTCAGTGAAGCTAAGATGCATCTGCTGGAAGAAGCATCGCTACTTTATGTACGCGTCAGAAAGAGAGAGGCATGGCTGGGTCTACTGCGTGCCCTGATTCAGAGATGTCAAAACGTGCACCACGCCATCCCCATGAGACTCAGCTTTCACCACCATGCCCTACAAGGGAGGCGCTGCCCCCATTGACAGCTGAGGGCACTGAGGCCCAGAGGGGAAGGGCACACAGCTGGTCGGCACTTGGTCCTGAACCACCGTCCACATCACCGCTCAGCCAGGCCATGTGGGACCTCCCCCTGCCCCCCTCTCCCCCTGGCGCCTCAGGTCGAGGACCAGACTCGGGCAGCTGGAGCCCAGAGCCCCTTGTTTCCCCAACAGCCTCCCCAGGATCCTCCTGCCCTGCCCGGCCTGGACAGGAAGTGGTGGCAGCTCAGCTCCCGAGCTACCCTGGAGCCGGCACTCAGTCTAGGGAGGCCAGGCTGCAGCGATGCCTCTGGGCCAAACTGCCCACAGCTCCTGCAGTGCAGCCCCTGGGCAGCCAGGCGTGGGCGGGTGAAGCGGCCTGGGCCGGCATGGAGAAGTCCAGACCTTTGTAGACAACTTCCCTTGCAGTGGCAGGAGAAGCCTGGAGAGACCCGCTTCCTTCCCCAGGAGCTACAAGGCTCCTGGACCCCAAACACGGCCATCCACTCATGGCTTCCCCCGACAAGCTCTTCCAACCCCAGGCTTCACTACAGCACAGTATCTCTGGGTCTTTGAAAATCAAATCCACTCCAGCCCCGGGACCAGGATTTGCCCCTTCTGCAGATATCTTTAAGGAAGTCCTCTGGGGGCCCTCCCCCAAAAGCAGGACAGAAATGCAACGTCTTTCAAACACCTGATGCGGTGGGGGCTTCACTTGTGACAGTTTTCTGTCCATCCCATCGTGCACAGATATGTTTGTGAGATACGGTTCTTCAAGCTCAGAGAGGCAAAGCTCAAGGTCACACAGCAGCAAACGCTGGCACTGGGATTTCAATTCAAGTCTACCTGATGGCACGAGAGGCGATTACTTTAACACTGACCTCTGGGCAGGCCCTGAGCTGAGCGCTTCCTTTGCATTACTTCACCAAATTCTCCCACAAGCAACAGTATAATAATAACACCAACACTTTTCTTACTCCCCATCATACAGATGAAGAAACATCCTCTGGGCCCTCAACTGCAACACAGCACAAGGCGCTTGATTTGAAACCCATTTGCCTCTCACAACTGAGAAGGTGGCTACTGATGTTACCCCCACTTAATGGAGGAGTAAACTGAGGTTAAGTCACTGGTTCAACCACACACGGCTATTTCACGGTGGAGCCACTTGTTAGCATATGGCTTGGATTAAGCAATTACCCTCCCACACATTAAGTTAAAAAAATATTTGTAAAATGCTTGAGGATACATTTTAACTATTAGAAATGACTATTAGGATTAGCATTTTAGAACTTGGCTATGATCCCACAGACTGAGTGGCTGCTGTCCCATTCTCCAGAAGAGAACACTGAGGTTCACAGAAGGGACTGTGGGATCTCAACCTTCTGCCCTGCACTGGTCTTCAGGGGCCAGCAGGGCTCACTCACGCCCCGCCAGCTACCCTGCCCACTCTTAGCTCTTCTCTCCCCAAGGCCCTGCAGGCTCTGGGTGAACACAGGGCTGGCTGGAGGTCTTGCCCTGTGGGTTCCTGGCTACGTGGAGCCTCCGTTCAGCAGCTGTACCAAGGGAGGAAGGAGAAAGTGCACTAGAGACCTAGGTACATTCTCAGCTCTGCCCCTCTTTTGCTGGGTGACTTGGGCACTTCTGAACTCCCCAGGCCTCAGTCTCTTTGTCTGTAAAATGGGTAACAGTGAGGAAATGCAGCAATGTGCGTTGGATTCACTGGCAGTAAAGGGGCTTTCTAGTAGCTCAGACGGTAAAGCATCTGCTTGCACTGCAGACCTGGGTTCAATTCCTGGGTTGGGAAGATTCCCCCAGAGAAGGAAATGGCAACCCACTGCAGTATTCTTGCCTGAAGAATCTCATGGACAGAGGAGCCTGGCGGGCTACAGTCCAGAGGGTCGTAAAGAGTTGGACACAACTGAGCAACTAACACATACATGGCAGTAAATGCTCAACAAATACAGTCATCCCAAGACCCCCGGCAAACATAGAAACTCGGGATGCTCAAGTCCCTTCCAGGAGGCCCTCTGTATTTGGGGGCCACACACCTGCAGGTACAGTGGCTGGCTCCATTCGTGACTGCAATGGGTTGCATCGTGTCTACCCAAATTCAAGCCTACTTGGCACCTCAGAAGGTGCCCTTATTTCGAAAGGGGGTCTTTGTAAATCTCAGTCATCCTTGATTTAGGGTGGGCCCTGTATTCAGTGACTATAAAGAGGAGGTGAAAGGGGAGAGGACACAGGGTGAGATGAATACAGATTTGAGAGGGAGTGACGCGGCTGTAAGCCAAGAAACGCCTTGTATCGCCTCTCTCGGGGCCTCTAGGGCGAACTGGCCCTACCAACACCTTGATTTCAGACTTGCAGCCTCCAGAACTGTGAGAAAATAACTTTCATTGTTTTAAGCCATTAAACAGTTTGTGGTCGTTTGCAACGATGGCCACAGCAAACACACACAGCAGTTGTAACTGCTGCGGTTGATCACGCCTCCGATTCGCCCTGGCTCAGCCTCTTCACCCCGAGGGCCGGCTGGCAGGAGAATCTGCTCCCACTGAGGACATGAGGCGGGCGGGATCACGGCCCCCGCCTTCCAGGGGGAGCATGGGACCAGGGTGCCATCACAACTTGCCCAAAGTCACTGATCCATGCCAGAGGTGGGCCTGGAAACCCGGTCACTCAATCCTCAGACCAAGGTCATCTCCCCTACACCCGGGGCCTCTGCAGCCTCAGGGACCCCAGTCCTGGTGTCCCTTCCCCTGACCACATCTGGCCCGGCCACCTCGCCCTGCACGGAACCCTGCAGAGGCTTCCTGAATTGTGCAGGATGCTTCCGAGGGCTGGAGGGCAGGGTGAAGCCCTCAACATGTCACCCGGCAATCACATTACTTCTTCTTTTTTAACTGCTGTCACCCTGCAGTCCTATGAAGTGGGCAGACTAGGAAACACAGTCCCACTTTACAGATCCAAAACCGAGGCTCCAAGAGGCGGCAGGGCTGACACAAGGGCACGCAAAAGCCGCGGAGGTAGGTTCTAAGCTCACACCTTCCGGTTCTCAGTCTCCAGTTTCCACTCACTAAGCCATGAACACAAGCCACATCCTGAGCCCAGCACCCTCTCACTCGCGCTTTACTGCAGCCCGGGACGTGGGTACCATTGTCATCCACTCCACAGATGGGTGAACTGGGCAATGGTGGTCACCTGGAATGCCAGGACACACCGCCTCCATCCACTTTCAGCTCTCAAAAAGTGACACAGTGAAGTCACTCAGTCGTGTCCGACTCTTTGCGACCCCATGGACTGTAGCCTACCAGGCTTCTCCATGGGGTTTTCCAGACAAGGATAACTGGAGTGGGTTGCCATTTCCTTCTCCAGGGGATCTTCCCCACCCAGAGGATCGAACCCAGGTCTACCTGCATTGCAGGCAGGTGCTTTACCCTCTGAGCCACCAGGGAAGCCTCTCAATGAGGGGTAAAGCCAGACACCCAGTTGTCTCCACCCAGGAGAACATTCTCCCTAAATATCTTGTTTCAGGCTCCTACAGAGAGAGAGAGGGATGAACTAGCGCAGGTTCAATATTCAGACTTTGGAGAGAGCAGGTTGGGCTGGTGGGGCGTGGGGGTCGAGATTCCAGGCATGAGGCCCGCCTGGCCTCCCAGTCTGCACTGTGTGCTCCAGGCAGGGCTGGGGGAGGCGCCTGTCCACCCCTACATCGTGTGTGTGCATGTGGCACCCAGATCCCGCACCCCAGACAGCTCTACCGCAGCCCTTTGGGAACTAAGGAGGCTGAGAGGAGCTGCATTCTGTAGCCCAGGCTCCTCCACAGCCCCAGCCTTGGCCGTGCACCTACTATGTGCCAGCTGCTTCTCAATATCAATCTGAATAAACCGTGCGTGCTCAGTTGTGCCCAACTCTTTGCCACACCATGGACTGCAGGCCAGCAGGCTCCTCTGTCCATGGGATTCTCCGGGCAGGAATACTGGAGTGGGTTGCCATTTCCTCCTCCAGGGGATCTTTCTGACCCAGGGATTGAACCCGTGTGTCCTGCACTGGCAGGCAGGTTCTCTACCTCTGAGCCACCCAGGAAGCCCTGAGTTAAGCAGCCCTGCTTTAAAACTATCTCCGTTCTAGAGAAGGGCAGAGTGGAGTTACAGATAGGAGCCTTGTCACCACTGTCAGGACACGGCTGGGGTGAGGCATCCCCAGGGCTCAGGGCTAAGGCCCAGGGAGTCTCCTTGGAGCCCTCCTCCCAGCCACATGGGACCTGAAGCTTGCCTGGCTCCCAGAGAGGCCTGATTTAACTGTGCACGTGGAAGTCAGGGGCTGGGGGTCGGACGGAGGACTGGAGGGCTGGACAGCCAAGGTTCAGTCTCCTTCTGCTGCCAACTTGCCAGGCACCCTCAGTTTCCCAGGAGGCGGTGGTGGCTGGGGAGCCGCCTAATGGCAGGCACCCCCAGCTCCAAGAGTCCGTGAGCTCCAAAAGCTCATTCTTACGCCCCTCGGCTCCTCCCTCCCCGGGGTCTCAGAGCCGTAGGGATGAGAACGCAGGGACTCTGATGAAGAGGCAGTCCCCAGGACCTCCTGACATACTGGGTGACCCAAAGATCTGCCCCCACAGGTGATTCTTTAGGTTCCCATCCTTGTCTCCGCCCCTGACCTTGGCCGATCACAGCAGCAAGGTGCTCTGCTGCCCCGGCTCCTGGCCTTGACTCCAGGCATGGCTCTGTACACAGCTCTCTGCGGGAGTCCAGGGCCCCGCCAGCTGCGGGCCAGGCAGGGCAGGGACAGGTCTGCCCTGGCCACACGTGAAGACACTGAGATGCTGAGACAGAGAGACTTGCCCAAGGTCACACAGCTTCCTGGGGAAAGAGCCTGGGCCTGGCATGAGCAGCCTTTTACCTTAGACTCAAATATCTGGGGGAAACCAGTGGCCCAAACAGGCCTCTGCTGCAGGGTGCCTGGGACCAGAGGGGGGTTGGCAAGACTCCGCACTCTCCACTGAGCACAGTATGACCTTGGACAAGTCCCTTCCCCTGGCTGGGTGTAGGTGTCAATTCCGTGGGGTCACGGGGTGGCAGAGGTATCCGGCTGCCCAGGACAGGGCCACACCTGCCTGGGGAGGGTTCCGCCTTCAGCCACAGGAGACCCTCTGGACCTTTTCTTGGAGCCTCACCCCCAGATCCTAAGATCTTGGCTGGCTGGTGCTCAAGAGGCTGGCAGCCCAAATTGGAGCTGGCCTTTCACAGGACGGGAGAGGAGGAGGGGGTCTCAGGGGTCAGGCAGGGATCCTGGCGGCCTAGCCTACCCCCCATCTCTGCCACGTTCCAGCTGTGTGACCTTGGGTAAGTGCCTTCACTTCTCTGTGCAGCTTCTTCATCTGGGATTTGAGGATAAGAAGGCTATGGGAGGCCTCACTGAAGTGCCAACCACGGAGTCATTAGCTCCGTGAAGGCTAGCAGGCTTATTATCATCTGTCCCGGTGTCCTTGACCCGCACCTGTCCTGGGCGGAGAGAGAGAGGGTGGGGGGAGGGGTGGGGTGGTCAGTGGGAAAACAGAGGGAGGGGACCAGCCACGGGCAGCTTTTCTGACTTTCGGATTGAAGAAGACTTTGGAGGCTGCCAGAGGCATCCCACGCCCCAGCTCTCAAAGACCCCACACCAGCGTGCCGGTTTTCAGGTGCCCAGAGAAGGGGGTGGCGGGGCTAGTCTGGGCTCCTGGTGGTCTGGGTCATGGGCAGAGGCCACCCTCGCCTCCTCCTCTGTTTCCTTTCCAATTCCAGGCACTTCTGCAGAGCACCAAGAAGCCAAGATGGCCTTGCTGAGCACAGGCACGGCTTCCTGGGAATGTGGGCTGGCCCTCCCCTCAGGCCTGCATGGGGCCAGGTGTCCCTCTGCCCCACAGGCAGCCCCCTGGGGCGCACCCAGGAGGTTCCTGCACTCCCACGAAAGATGCCTGCCTATCGAGGGGCCAGTGTGTGCTACGTCTCTGCCTGGGCCATCTTAGCACCCGGGCAACACACATTCGCCCGTGGGTACACTCCAGCAGGCCCCGCACCTGCCAGTGCATGGATGGGCATGCGGATGGCACGCAGGACGCCACACGTGCGTGCCTGTCACTTTCACAAGCCACAGTCACGGCTGCTACGGGGCCTGGCGGCGTGGGCCGATTCACCCATGGGCAGCCTATGACATTTCTGGGTTGGCGCTGCTCACACGCGTGTGAGGGCATGCTGCCCTCACAGGTGTGAGTGTGTGTGTGTGCACTTGCAGGCACGTGCATGCTGCAGTCGTGTAGATGCTGTATTCTGCAGGTGAGCAGGTGGTATTCAGGGCTGTGAACTGTGTTCACATGTGCTGGGGTGTATCTGGGGGCACCGGCACGCCATATGTGTGTGTATAATTTGAACACATATGATGCACTACTCTGTGTACTATATTTGTATATGTGCATCTGTGCAGATCTGTGGATGTATGTGTGCCCTGATGAGAACGGGACTAGGGGGGAGTATGAAGGTGGCTGAATAATATGGGCCACCCGCCTCTTTCCTGGACACCACCCCCCTCACCAGCAGGGTTCCCCCAGAGACACAGCCCCCTCCCTGCCTCTGCTCTTCCAGCGAAGTTAACAGGCGGAGGGCCCCGGGGCCTGAGCTCCAAGCCCCCTCCTCGTGCACACGTCAAAGGAGAATTTCTCCGGATGGCGCCCGCCGCTCCTGGAGATGCCCCAAACGTCAGCTCTGCCTCCTCCCAGCGACCTGGAGAGCAAGGCAGGCAAGGAGAGGAGCCCGCTCCGTGCCGCGCAAGGGGGCTTCAGCGTTGCGCCTAGACCCTCTGCTGGTGGAGCCTGCCTGCTCACTTACCCTTCTGAAGGTCGAGCCAGGTTGGGCCGACCCCTCCCCACACGACCTGGGTGAGCAGAGGACAGCCGTGGCGTGGACCGGCCACTGGGCTGGAACGGGTGGCTGCCACGCTGCCACGGCAGCTCATCCTAGGGGCATGCAGAGGCCCCCTGCTGGATTTCCCAACCTTGACCCTGCCTGGGGGCAGGGAGGAGGCCCCCTGCCCGATGCCTAGGGCTCAGCCAGGGGCCACCGAGGCTGGCTGGGGCTTTGGAGCAAAAGTGCCAGCTCCACCACCCAGCATGACTGCTGCAAAACGGCTGGCCATGCCACTCCTGCTCCTCACCAGGCGTCTCAGGAACCCGGGGACTTGCCCCTGCCACCACACGCCCGGCTGGCCTGACCCGGGGCGGGGTGGGGGGGCTCCCCAGTACTCCGCAGCAGCCCACCCCACCGAGGGGACCCTCCACGGGGGCCTCCCTCTGCCTCTTTCCCGGGACTCTGGCCGCGGCGGGCAGGGGGCAGCCTCCGGTCCCCTGCGTCTCCCTGGGACGAAGCTCAGAAGGAAAAGAACCTTGCCCCCACTGCCTGCCGGCCGGCCCTTGCGTAACGTCCATTAGATGCATCCGCTGCCCAGAGGCAGCCAGAATCTGCCTGAGACCCCGGGCATCCGCCTGTCCGAGGCCCCCCTGCCCATGTCCCTGGCGCCCCAGCCCTCCCCCCACAGCACATGGACCCTCACACTAGTGTCTCCCTCAGCGGGCCGGCTCCTAGTGCAGCCTGAGCTGCTGTCAGATAAACAAGCCCGGCTCTTACCCACCCCCCCTCCCCCCACCAACGCTGCCACCGCCACCACCATCAGCACTGGAAAAAAAAAAAAAAGAAACGAAATGAAACAAAATAAAATGGATGAGGGAGGAAGGGGAGAGCGAAATGGGGCGCTTTTTATTTTTTATTTCTCATGCTGGGGGATGCCGGTACTTACTTGGCTACGAAAATCGCCACAAATCCGGCACGGTTTCCAGGCGGGCAGCCCCGGAATCGCTGTGCGGCAGCTGGTCCCGCGGCTGAGCCCAGCCGGCGTGCCCGGGTCCCTCTGCAGACTGTACCATCCTGCCCGAGCAGGTGGGGGGGCGGGGGGAGGTGGGAAGGCGCCGGCGCCGGCTTCTAGGAGAGCATCTAGCCGGCAAAATGCAAGATCTCGGGGGAGGTGGAGGCCGCCCCTGTCGCTGCACAGCCGCCCAGGCTGGGGGAGGGGGCACCGGAGGACGAGGGAGGGGCGCGGGGAGGGCGCGTTCTGATGGGGGGCTGGGGGAGGCGGGGGGCGGGGGCGGCGGTGCGCGGACCGAACCACCACCGCCACCGCCACGGTGTTGTCTGCGGTTTTAATTCTCCCCGTGGGGTCATGAGGAACCGAAGCTGGCAGAGTCCAGGAATATGCCCGCTCCCCCAAGCAGGAGGGGATGTCAAGGGCATGGTGGGGGTAGGCTCGGGGCTGCGCTGGAGGGGAGGGGGTCCTTCGGGTGAGCGGTGGACGTGCGGGGCGGGGCGGCGGGGGGGGTGGGGGCACTGATAGAGAGGGGAGGATTTTGCCCATACCGCCCTACTTTCCCTTACTTTCCGAGGGACCCATTCAGCTAGGCAGGGGCTCTGGTACCCCCTCTTTTTGAGCAGGACACCCCCAGACCTGGGGGGGCAAAGGTCACATGGGGAGCGGGTGGACTCAAGACAGACTAAACACAACTGTGGTTGTAGGACCAATGGAACCAAGCCGGCAGTGAGCTCCCTGCTGCCATGGGAACACAGCCCCAGGACCCCCACAGCCCCTGGACCCACCGCAGCCCCACTGCGGGCTGGGAGCACCCCCACCTGCCTAGGGGCTGCAGGTCTGCAGAGGACTCTCTCCAGGGGCCATTTCTCCACTCACAAGTGCCCCCTGGCAAAGGGCTGCATATTCCTTGCACCTCTCCAGAATTTTCAGGGTGATGAGCTGGGGGGTTGATGGTGTCCAGAGGACCCCAGAGACCCCCAACAAGGAGTCTGCAAGAATGGGATTCCCCCAGCCAGTTGCCGGCTTCTTCCCACCTCTTCTCTGCAGACCTGCTGCCCATTTACCTCCTGATGGGTGAGGAGGCCAGCCCTGGGAGCAAGGGTAGGAGGTCACAGTGCATGCAGGGGCCTCTCTTAGATTCCGGAGCCTCCCCCTCCACCGGCCTCCTCCCTCCTCCTGCTTGGCAGGAGGCACTGAAGGCGGAAGGACCTTTAGGACAATGTCTCGGGGCACCTGTCCGCGCGGAAGGGGTGCTATAGGGGCAGGGTGAGGGCTGGGGGTGCCCTGGGAGGCCGCTCCAGACTTCAGCTGCCTCCTTCCCCTGCCCCCTCTCCCAGCCCACTTCTGAGCTGCCCGCTGGAGCGTCCCGAACTGCCGCTCCATCCCTGGGCTGGCACAGAATATCAATTTGTCTCGTTAAGCTGAAAGTCTGCACTGCACCAAAATCAGAACCCGGCCCGGGCAGAGGGGCCACGAGAGGCAGAGAACGGGGAGCACCAGCAGCCACACAGATACCCCCTTGCCCTTCATCACAACCAGCCCCGCCGGGGTCCCCTTCTGCCACTGGGCCAGGCCAAGTGAGATGCAGGAGGCTGGTGAGAAGCTGAGGGTGCTACGCGCGTGGGGTGGCCTGGGCTCCCCTGGGGCCAGCAGAGGGGGCACTGGGCTGCGTTCCAAAGGAACAGCCCTGGACGCCGCTCAGGGAGGCTGGGACGTCCTGCCTCAGCCCCTTCTCAGGGGGTGCCGACAGGGGTACTCCCCTGGTCCCCCTCCACTCAGACTCCTAGACATACTCTACTTCAGGAGGGGCCATACCAGGAGTACCCCCTTCTCCAGGGCCTGGGGCGGGGGGAAGCCTTTGCCCCCCAACATGGGGCCAAGTAAAAGTGTTGGAGGTGCTGGGGTGAGGGTGAGCACAGAACGGCAGAGGGGAGAGGCCCACTTCAGCTCCTGTCCGGTGGGAACAACGGTGTCTGGGCCAGGAATCCCACCTTTATGACTGTGAGATGACTGGGGGCACACACGGCTCTTTCCCTGTGATTACAAAGCAAACAGCCCTGCAAGGGGCCGCTTATAAGCCACCATCCAGAAAGAATAATCCCCCCCGTGTCCAGTGCGTTTTAGTTCTCAGAGGCCACCTGCAAAACAATAAATCGCTTACTTCTCACAAGTATGCTGGAGAGAGCACCCATATTACAGATGGGGAACCTCGGTGGGCCCAAGGCATTGCAGTGGCCAGGGCAAGGTCCCTCAGTTGGGAAGGGGGCAGACGGAACCCGTGCTTCAAGCCTGAGGACTACAAGCCCAGGGCTCCCTACACATGAAGGCAGACACAGGCCACCTGAGGGCCCACACTCATCCGCTTGGCTGTCCTAACAGGGACAGCCTGTTCCCTGACCCCTGTGAGGGCTGGGCTGAGCCTTCAGTAAGGGATACCAAACTCTTGGGAGCTCATGGGTTTTGGTTCTCAGGATCTAAGCCTAGCACGGCATCTGGCTAAGCTCCCATCTCTTTGGCATTTCAGGCCTGTGTACTTCAGCCTCTGCATCCATGCCCCAAGTACACGATACTCCCTAACTTTTGAGGCAGTCCAAGTGTTAAATGGCAGAGTTTGGAAGCTTTCCTTATGTTAGGCCCACAGACTCCTACTCATCCTTCAAAGTCCAGCTCAAATGCCCCTGCCTTACCCCTCCCCTGGAATCAATTCTGATTCCAGCAACAGAATTGGTCCATAACTCTGGCCCAGCTCTGACCACATTTCACATCTGTCTCCCTTCCAGGCTTGTGACCACATCAACTCTGTCTCCAAGTTCCAGCTCCCAGCACACGGTAGGTGCCACAATAAAGGCTTGAGTGAATCTGCTGTTGTGTGGTTTTACGTTATCAAATACCGCAACGTGAAAGATGCTTATCCAGCTCTCCTGTTTTATAGCTGAGCAAACTGAAGCCTCAAGAAAAAAGGTGTCTGGGGCTCACCAAGGTCATTCCTAAGCGTGAAATCTGGCCACAGACATTCATCCCTGGCCCCCTTTGCCTCCCCCTCTGACAGCAGACACACCTGGGGCATCTGGCCTGTCCTTCCAGGATATGTTGGGGGTAGGAGGTACTGGACAGGCAGAGGCGTTGTGAAATCAGACAAACAATGGAACTAGTGTTGCAACTCTGGGAAGGTTGGAAATGACAGGTCAGGGTCACCTACAGGGAAGTGGGAGAGAGAGGCAGGGGCCAGCCAGGAGGAGTGCCCATAGCTTCTGCCTCCAGTATGATCTCGCTTGTGGGGAACACGGCTTGAGGTCAGGGTTGGGGGAAGATCTGAGAAACAGGGTAGGGTTCAGGGGAGAGCGGTTCCAGTGGGATTTCAACTGGTGTTTAGGTGGCCAGTTTTCTCCCCGGGGGCAGATCCCAGGGCCGAAAAGACAGGGGAAGTGGAGAGGGTCCGTCCACCCAGGGATGAGGGTGGGAGCCTGGCCCAGGCATTTTTCACAGGGGAGGCTGACAAGGTAGGTCCAGACAGGTCTAGGGAGGCAGAGTGGGATGCAGTCTGAGGCCCGCTGTGTCCCTTCTGGAAGGTAACAGGCTCTCTGTGGCTTTCTGAAGTCTGGCCCGGGGTCCTGGGGCAGCTGCCATCACAAGGAGCTGCTGGCTGGGCCCTTTGGGGGATGAGAAGCTATTTCCAAAGGCCCCTGCCATCCCTGCCTTGTCTTACTAATCACTCATGGAGAGTTTGGGCTTCTTCCCATTTTACAGGAGAAAACTGAGGCCTGGAGATTTCGAATGACTTGCTTAGGAGTTACAGGGCCAGGGAGGGCCAGAACTCAGATTCGAACCCAGATCTGTGCCACTCGAGATTTGAGCCCATCCATCTGTCCTTGCCTCAAGCCACCCAGCTCTGAGGCCCATGACTCAGACTCTCCGAGGCCCCTGGTCTTTAAGGGGCCACAGAATGTTAGGAGGCCTCGTGGCCCAGCGTGGCCTAACTCTTCCCTCGACCACGTTGGGGTCCTCCATCCACTCCCACCAAGGTCCAAAAGTCCCTTGAGACAACCTGGTCTTGGGCTGAGGCTTTGTGGTCAGACAAAGCAGAGTTCAGATCCTGGCTCCTTCATTTACCAGCTGTGTGACTCTGGGCAAGTGACTCAATCTCCCTGGGTCCCCATTTTCTCATCTGCACAACGGGGACAGTAATACCTATCTGGCAGGTCTGCACGCTAGAGTGAATGGCAGCTGTTGTTCATAGAAAAAACACAGGGGTCAGCTTCTTTTCCCAACCAGGAAAAGAAGTGGGGGAGTGGGCCTCATGTAGCCCTTCGTCCCACTGGCGAATGATGGTCCTCAGATGCCACCGGCGGGGCCTGGGCAGGGCCAGCCTCCAGGACTCTGAAAGCCCAGTCAGCCCTGCTGAGTTGCAAACCCGGGTCCCTGCTTCCCGGCCTCCCCCGGGTCTTGCTCCCTCAGTAAGGAGGGTGCAGGCCTGGCCCCTGGCTACTCCAGCTGCCATTCATACTGACGTCCTACTGGGTGTCTCCCCTGTTGTGAGATTTGCCAAATCCTGAGTGCTAACCCAATTTCAGTCGTGTCCAGCTCTTTGTGACTCTATGCACCATAGCCTGCCAGGGATTCTCCAGGCAAGAAAACTGGAGTGGATTGCCATGCCCTCCTCTGGGGGATCTGCCTGACCCAGGGATCGAACCCACGCCTCTTAATGTCTTCTGCTTTGGCAAGCGGGTTCTTTGCCACTACTGCCACCTAGGAAGCCCTTTCTGGGAGGTAGATCCTATTTTTATCCCCCCACCCCCATTTTACAGATGAGGAAACTGAGGTTCAGAAAGGTGAAACGATGTCCCAGGTCATAGAGTGAGTAGGGGAACTTGGGCCTGAAACAGGGCTGCGTGAGGCCCCATGCTGAGCCCAGGGTCTGTGGGAGGTGAGCGTAAACCCGACCCAGGAAGTCATGCGGGACCTGAATTTCCCACACATCTGAACACCTCAGAGGACCTACCCTGACCCTCCAGCAGAGTGGAGCAGGTATGCAGCCATGGCTGACTGCACCCCCCAACCATGAGGCCAGGAATAGGGGCTAATTAGGGAGTGGGGACTTTCCCATCTGATAGAACAGAGCCTGGTGAGTCAAAAGCTACTCTGGGAAGACTCCCTGGGGGAGGCAGCCTTTTCCGGGCTTGGGAAACCACGGTCTCATTCCTGTTCATCCTTCAGGTTAATGTGACCGTGTTAATGCACAAATATTTATATACTGCCCACTCCCATCTGCTCATCCTGCCTCCTCACCTTGGTCTCCCCCTGCTATCCTCCTCTGGCTTACCCACCCCCTGCACTCTAAGGCCCTCCCTCAATTACTCTAAACCCCTCTTTGGCTTCCCTGTGCCTTCAGCATAAAACCTAAATTCCTGATCACGGCTTATGAGGCCTGGATGACTGTCCCAGACCCCTCCTCTTATCTTCTGTATATCAAGCCCTTCTTGCTTCTGAAACACACCCCTGCATTTCCATGCCTCTGTGTCTCCGCGTGCACTGTCTGATCTGCCAGGAGAACTTCTACTCATCCTTCAAACTCAGCTCCAGCAATTCCTCTTCCAGGAAGCCTTCCCTGATTTCTTCTCCATCATCTCTGCCTCCCCCACTTCCCCACCAATAGAGTCATTGTAATTAATTTTTTTATGTATATCTGTCTTGTTCATCACGGAGCAGGGGGGCCGGGTTCCTTGGGGATAGGGAAGAAGTCTCATTTGCCTATTGTATCCCGAGCACTGGGCACACAGCCTTAATAAATATTGATTGAACTGATGAATACAGGTTTGTTGAATGAAAATGCAATTCCCCTGGTGGTTTTAAACTGGCATTTGCATCTCTCTATGGCTCTGGAAATATTCTTTGGGCTTGCTTGGAGGTCCTGATTAAAGGTTGCTATGTCCTGAATGGGTCAATGAATGGGATTCCCTCTGCCTGCCCATCTTGGGAAGGGGAAAGGAAGACCCCCAACTTCCCTCGGATACCCTGTCCAGAGATGTGTCAACAGGCTTGGGATGCCTCAGCCCGGGCCTGGACTCAAGGTGAGTTATGCCCCCAGGGAAGAGCCCTTGTCCCTAAATGCTCTCTCCTAGATATCCACAGCCTGACATCTCACCATTAGTAATTCATTTCTTTGGATTATTCAGTCATCAAATATGTATTCAGCCTTCACTGAATGTGAGGTACTGTGCTGGGGTCCCTATTTAACATTTATTTGTGTGTGTGTGTATATATATATATTTTTTTTTTTTTCATTTCTACTGGAAGACTGACTCCCTGGAGGAAGAAGAGGAGGAGAAAGAAGAAAAACAGAGAGAGTGGGGATGGTGAATCCAGGAATGTCAGGAGAAGAGGGAAGAAAATCTGTTATTTGCTGAGCCCCTACTGTGTGCCAGGCACTTAACACAAGAGCTACCATTTTACTCCTTGTCACCACCCCAGGAGAATTTAGTGTTCTCAGGCCTCAGTTTAGAGGAGAAGCAGCAGCCCAGAGCGGGTGAGTAGCTCGCTTAAGGGGACACAGCTGTGTGGAACAGGATCGAGCATTTGAACTGAGCACTGTCTGTGACCTCTGTGGACGTCTTCCCACCCAGGAGGCTGCCCTGACCCAGCAGGGAAAAAGGACAAGGTCAGAGGGGTGACAACTGAGATGCTCCAAGCTGAGAGGCCTGCCTGCTGAGGGACAGGGAAACTGGACGCACGGCTGGGGTTGTGACCAGTGAGAAGTTCAGCTGTGAACGTGGCCTGTGGCTCGCCACAGTGAAAGGCTGGCTGTGGGGGCCACGTGGGCTGTGTGTGAGTGCTCTCCTTTGTGCCAGCGCACAGTCTAGGTACCCACAGCTGACCTGCTATGTGGAGAGGATCGCTCCGGTTTTACTGATGAGAACACTAAGACCTGGAGAATGGGGAGGGTGTTTAGTCCAGGACTAAACAGCTGGAGCCAGAGTCAGAACTCAGATCTCTTCTGGAAGGCTCGTGGAAGGGTGGTGGGCTTGGGGGTTCACCCTTAGGAGCTTTCCAAGCTGCCAAGGCTTTCAGCAGAACGGAAGCCCCCCTTCTTGACCTGTCACTCAAGTCCCCAGCTTCTAAGATGGGAAGGGGCTCCTCTGCTTCAGTCCCCTCTTGCATGCAAAGGCGGCAAGGAAGTAGGGGTGGGTACACTGAGTTTGGGCACCTGAGCCCAATGGACTAGCCCCAGTCCTGCTCCACCCTGATGGGCTGTGAGACTTTCGGCAAATCCCGCCCCTCCCCATCTCTCTGGCCTCAGGCTCCTTATCTGTAAAACAGGCACACAGCACTATCTGCTTCCTGCCTCCCTGACTGCTCATTTGTTCAACAAAGATATGCTGATGCCCCCCACTTGTCAGGCTCCTTGCTAGGTGCTGAGGATACAGCGGTGAACAGAAAAGCCCATGGTAGCCACTCTCAGGAGGGTTTAGAGACAGCCGTGAAATGAAAGGACCACACAAACCGACCTGCATGTAAAAGGGGTCTGCGATGAAGGAGCAGAGGCTGTGAGCGCCTTAGGCAGGAACGTCTGGTAGGAGTGAGGGAGGAGCTGAAGAAGGTCTCCCTGAGGGGGTGGCGACTGAGCAGGAGCTCACTAGGTAAAAAGTGGTGTTTCTGGCAAGGGGAACGGCATGTGCAAAGGCCCTGAGGCTGGAAAGGGTTTAGCCGTTCTCGAGGGGTACAGAGGCAGCTGGATTGCTAGCCGGGGAGAGTAGGCAAGGGGCTTGCGGTGGGGGTAGGGCTTGTGGACCAGTTACAGAATGCTGGGAATAGGAGGGACCTTTGAAAGGGACTTGCCTTGTGGCTCAGCTGGTAAAGAGTCCGCCTGCAATGCGAGACACCTGGGTTTGACTCCTGGGTCAGGAAGATCCCCTGGAGAAGGGAAAGGCTACCCACTCCAGTATTCTGGCACTTCCTCGTTGCCTTTGGATGCAAAGGGGGACTGAAGCAGATGAGCCCCTTCCCATCTTAGAAGCTGGGAATAGGAGGGACCTTAGGTTTGAAGAATTAATTAAATGGGATGAGGAACATCAGGCCCATGGCAAGGGCCTGCCGCCGGAGAGAATTGCACAGTGTCACGGGACAGCCACACTGCACGTCACCCGCCTTCCCCAGGGAATGTGTTCACTCAACAAACTGGGACCGGGGCAGACCCTGGGCTAGGGACACACTAGCGTCGACCGGGAGGAAAAACACATCCAACAGACACATGCAGACTCCCACATGTGCTGGGAGGGGAGGGGAGCCACCCGACAGGAGGAGAAACAGACCAGGAGAGGTGAAGTGGGGGCCCCCACCCCCGGAGTCATAGGCGACTGAGATGGGAGCTTTGAGCTCAGTACTTTTAGTTCAGTGCTCCTGCTAGGGCTCTGATGCTTGCCCTGCTGGGCAGAAGAGACAGTATTACTATGAGTCATAAATCGTACTAATGAGGTGACATTGGCCGAACAATGATTACTAAATACTGAGTATGTTTGTTCTAAAAAATGATCATGTTTGGGCTCATTTAATTCTCACTCTTTAAGGTAGTTCTGACTATTATCCCCATTTTACAGATGATAAAAACTGAGGCACAGAGAGGTCAGGGACCTTGGCCAAGGTTGTTCAGTAAGTGGCATTGGGATTTGAACTCAGACGTCTTCCTACCCTGCTAGAGGCCTGGGGGATGCTTGGGCGCAGCTAGGCGTGTCCAGCAAGTGGCCCAAGGGAACAGGGTGGAAGTGAGCTGTGTGGAGTCAGAGGTGGGCTGAAAAGGGAGGTGGGCTGATGGCCTCCAAAGCCGTCCCCATAGGGGCGTCCCGCTTTGTCCCAGAGGGAGTTCTCTCTGGGACCTGCCTGTGGAGCTGGTTCGTGTGGAATCGGGGCCTGTCGGGGCTGGAAAGTGCTGCCCTGCCCCTCCGTAAGCCTAACCTTCCATTTTAAGGCGGGGTGGCGGGGCGGGGGGAGCTGCAGGCCTAGGCAGGCAGCTGGGTGCCTTGGACACCTGCAGCTGAGTGTGTACTGGCTCCGGGGCAGCCTCTAACCCTTTAAGAAATCTCTCCTGTCGTCTCGTAGGGCCTCCTGATCCACACCCGCCTTCATCAGATTAGGGGTCTGAGAGCACCTGCATAGGGGCCAGGCCACCCTGTGAACACCCTGCATCTGTGGGCCTCTGTGGATGGGACTGCTCTCAAGGCTGGGCCAACATCTCACTCCAGGGCCACCAACAGGCTTCCCCGGGAGGTGCAGAGAACCCTGGACCAGGAGCTGGCCGAGGTGGGACTAACTGCTGTGAGCCAGGGGGCATTCCGGTCTCCCGAGCCCGCCCTCCTCTCCCCCAGCCTCCTGCTCTGCTAACCCCAGGGGCCAGTTTGCCATGAAGAAAAATCCAAGAAGAAAATAGACCAGTCTTGACAAACTGTAAGCAACTTCTTGGACAAGGGCTGCTGTTTCTTTCTTGGTGGGTTTGGGGGGTGGTGGTGGTCACAGCACAGCAGAGAAGAGTGGATCAGAGGCTTGGGGGTCAAAGACATGGGATTGAACCCCAGCACTTCCACTTACTGGTGGGTAGCTTTGAGTTAGTCATTTGACCAATCTGAACCTCAGTTTCTACACCTGTGAAATGGGAATACCAAGTCTTGCAATTGTGAGAGTGTCAGGAAGCATGAATGGCTAACATGTATGCTTGTGGCACATAGTAGGTGCTCAGCAAAGCCTGGCTTGCTTCTCCATCTCTTTCCTGCAAGGTGATACCAATTTTAGGCACAGGAATTCTGGTGACTGATTTCAAACAAAATGAGAGAGAACCGGAAGGTATCGCTGGCTTCTTCAGCGCGAACTGAACACGTGCCACATGCCTGCTGGCATGATGACAGCTCCTGGGGCAGATGGAGAAGAAGGAAGCGGGGAGGGAGGGTCTGCGGAGTCCTGGGTGCTGAGTGGTACCTCTGCCTTAGTGAGGGTTACTTAGGGCCCCACCCACGTGGGGCTGTCTCCAACCTCTCAGGACCTCCCCCAAGGGGTGGTCCTGTCCCAGGACACTACCCAAGGGTAGCAACCATCTCCTCTGGGCCTTGGTTAGGACTCTCAGCTGCCAGCCCCACACAGGAACCCCATAACCTCCTGCCTGAAAATCCAACCTCCACTCAGCTCCCAGAACTACCCTGGGGGCTGGAGGCCGAGCGGTTTCCAGCTCGGGTATGGGCTCTGAACTCACACACCCCTGGGTTCAAACCCAGACGCCATAACTCACTGGCTGCGTGACCTTGGGCAAGTCACTTCACCTCTCTGAGCCCCAGTTTCTTCATCAGGAGGATAGAGATAATGTCGAGCTCAGAGGATTGTGCTGAGAATTCACTGAGATACTGTGTATGAAACACATCACCCATCCACAGTTAACAGTAGCTTAAAAGGGTGCACAAGGCCCCCTCTCTTTCCTTGAAGCAAGAGGGGCATACGTATCCCTCCCTGCAGGTTGGCATGGAGCAGTCTTGCCCGGGGTGGACTGGCACATGGACTGCACGTGGGTATGGCCACTGCACACTGGTGGTCTGCAATCTGCATCTGCCCCACAGACACCAGCAAACGCTGCACAGCAGGGCACCTGCCTCCCTGTGAGCCGGTCTGGCACGTTCCCCAGTTCACCCCCAGGCCCAGGCCAGGACGCCACACTGCTTGCCTTTAGTGTGTTCCTTCGGGGTCTCGGGACCCCCTTCTGCCCTGGTTCCCTCCCACCTGCTCCTCTCCCGCCACCTGGCCGCCCTCATGCACCCCAGTGCTGGCAACCCACTCTTGGGTCTCTCACTCCCTGCCACAGGGCTGGCCATGGACGGCCGCTCCGCCCAAAGGGACCTCAGTGCCAGGTGAGGGGAGCCTGGTGAGGTCCAGCCCTATGCGGCTGGCGGCTAGTTACCTTCTCTCTTCCTCGCCACCTTTTCTGAACCTTCACAGCCTTCTTCTCAGCCTCCAGCACCCCGGCCACCACCTTCTCGCTCAGAATTTTCATTCCACGACACCCGGCACCCACTCCTCTGATCCCTGCACAACCACTTCTTCTTCCTCCAGCCCCGTGAAGCCCACTAGCAGCCAGTGAATACTGCATCTGGAGCCAGGTGGCCCCGACGTGGTTCTGGCTCGGACCCTTTCCCCCTGTGACTGCGGACAAGCTACTCGGCCTCTCGGAGACCCCTCGCCGAGGGCAGTGATACAAATCAGGCTCTTGTCACGGGTCAGGCACATGCCCACGGCTCCCCTGGCCTGGCTCATTCTTGTCCCCTCATCTGCAGGATGGGGAGAAGTCTGCCCCAGGGACTTTCACTGTGATCCCCAGCCATAGCTGGGGCGAGACCGGCCCTGGTTGTAAAGTGCCATGCTAACACTGTGATTCTGCTTTGAAGGGCAATGCTTGTTGAGATCTACAATTTTTAGATGTGTTAAGGAAAAAACAAAAAACAAAAAACACGTCACAGGCAGATTATTTATAGTCAGCTCCCGTACAGGTTTTTATCATTCCCTGCCTGCTCGGCTAAAAATAACAAATGACAAAGGTCGCATCTGCTCCTACCTATTGGAGGAGTCTTCAAAGACCGAGGCTTTTGATTCACTGCCCGGGTGAAGTGAAAATCATGCTGCCGCAGACCCTGGAATTCCTCCCTGGGTCTTGCTGGGCAGCTCGGGAGGCCTGCGGTGTCTCACTGGGCAGGTGAGCCCGCCCGGCTGCAGTCACCGCCTTCCCCAGCCCTGAGGAGGGAGATGGCGGTGGAGCAGCAGGAGATTGGGCCCCGGTTCCAGGGTCTCAGTTTGCCCGAGTTCAAAACGAGAGGGGCGGAGTCAGTAGGTGCTGAGAACTTTCTCCTGATCCTAAGTGCATGCGTGCTAAGTCACTTCAGTTGGGTCCGACCCTGTACGGATGTACGGACTGAAGCCCGCCAGGCTTCTCTGTCCTTAGGATTCTCCAAGGCAAGAACACTGGAGTGGGTTGCCAGGCCCTCCTCCAGAGGACCTTCCCAACCCAGGGATGGAACCCGCGTCTCTTACATCTACCTGCATTGGCAGGTGGGTTCTTTACCACTAAGGCCACCTGGGAAGCCCCAGTCCAAAGGGCAAAGATACCCTGTTCTTGTTTCCTTCCCTTCCACCCTGTACCACTGTGGACTCCCTTACCGAATATCCACTGGCCCCTGGTGATGGCAGTTGTGCTGAGGATGCTAATAATCAGGGCAGTGTTTGTGGAGTGGTAACAATATGGCAGGCATGTGCGCTTACATGGAGGGAACTCACTGACTCCATGCCCCAGCTGCCACCCAGCGGGAGAAGGACAGTTGGGGTCCCCACCTGACGGGGACACGGACTGGCACATGCATGGACTGGCACCAGGCCCTGATGGCTGCCGGATGTGACCTGTGTCTCCCTCCTGGGTCGGCTCCAGGCAGTAAGCTGGGCAGAGCAGGTAGGACAGAAACCCCTTAGAGTCTACTTTTCCCATCGCTGGGGGAGCCATGGTCCCAGCCTCGGTGACTCTCACACAGGCAGGGAATGGCTGTGGATGGACAAGGGCTTACAGCAGCCTGGGGGAGGTCCCAGAGAAGACCTCATTTTTCCTGGTCCTCGCCAGGAAAAGTGGGTGGGAGAGGCACTCCAGGCAGTGGGTACAGTGAGACTGGAGGTGGGGCCGGGTGCAAGTGCCTGGGATGTTTGGGGAGGGCGGGGCTGGGCTGTGGGGTGAGAGTGGCCGAGACCACTGGAACCCCACAGCGGGTGGGGGAGACTAGCAGTCTGCCTGAGGACCAGAAGCCTGTACCTGTCAAGAATGATGCTCGCCAGCTCCATGGGTTTTAGCACACACTTCACATTCTTCTTTAAATCCACTCCCTTTTAAAAAAGTATACAGCATCTTGGGCTTCCCTGGTGGATCAGATGGGAAAGAATCTGCCTCCAGTGCGGGAGACCTGGGTTTGATCCCTGGGTCAGGAAGATCGCCTGGAGAAAGGAATGGCAACCAGCTCCACTATTCTTGCCTGGGGAGCCCAGGACAGAGGAGCCTGGCAGGCTACAGTCCACGGGGTCACAAAGAGTCAGCACAGCTGACACACGCACAGCCTTCTCAGTACAGCCTTAGGCATTGCCACTTGTGTTTCTCCCCAAACAATAAAATAAGTGCCCACTCCCCAGAAAGCGACCTGCGCCTGCCCTTGGTGAAGCGCAGCTGTGGCCTCGGCCGGTGGGTGGGTTTGAGGCCATCGATCTGATCTGAGTTGCAGGAGGGTTTTTCAGGGACCACAACGGGCAGGAGAGGCATTCCTGGGGTTGGCCCTCCCGGATGACATGAGCCCGGTGCCAGCAAGCCCCTCGCTGGGACACACTTGTTGCCCTCCCCCTCCTCGGCTCCACTCTTGGGGACAACTCACTCCTGGAAACACCTTTTTTCAGAAGAGAGCTGCCGCGGCCCGGGTGACCTCAATGATTAGCACACATTCCTGGCCTAGTTAGAAAGCCCCTCGCCTCTCGTATTTATAGCCACCTCTGGACGCGGCTTGCGGCTCTGAGGGAGGCCCGGCTCCTCTCTCGGTACCTCTGTGCTGTCCCAGCCCTGCTGGTCCTGACAGGCGCTGTCAGACCTTCCCCCTTTGGACAGAGCCAGGGAGCTGGGACCTCACTGTGGGCAACCGGGGCCAGGGAGTTCCTCCTATCCGACCCTCATCTATAAAACAGGCACCATCATATGGGCTAAGCTGGGCTTTGATGAGCAGTCAGTGAACTCGCCTAAAGTCTTTACGACAACCCTGTGAGGGACGTTACTCTCTCATGCCCATTTCACAGAGGAGAAAACGGAAGCACAGAAAGGTTAGGTAACTTGCCTGAGATCACACAGCTCGCTGGGATTCAAACCAGACTCTAGAGCCTGTGTCCCCCAGCGCTCTGCTGAGCCTGGCACGTGACGTGGGTCCTTAGCCCCCATGCGTTATCTGCCTTTGGGGGTCTCCTTAGTTAGCTGACCGTGTCCCTCACTGTCTGCAGTCAAGTGGCCACTGAGTACACAAATAATGATGGCCACACGCTGGTCCCGGACACGGGGGCCCTGAGAGGTTAGGAGGACACGGCTAACTAGGGTACAAAGCAGGATGGGGCTGGGGATCACAGGTGGGACTCGAGTCCGGGGGCCCTCTCTACAGAGGGAATGCTGAGGCCCAGATACAAGAAGCTCATGCGATGGGAGAGGACCCCTCAGTTCCATCCCTACAGCCACGACCCACTCCTGACCTCTCTCACCCTCTCATGTCAAAGGGGGAACACACACAATAAGTGTATTCACACCAAGCGTATTCACAAAAGCATATACACCTTTCCCCAAGAGTGTGTATAGTTACAAACGAGGGTTTTCCAGGAAGGACAAGAGAACGACTATCATTTTGTGTGCTCTGGAAGCAGCACGGGGCCAGGCGCTCTGTAGTCACTCCTTCATTCAACAGACGTTGGCTCAGCCCCTGCTCCACAACGGCCGCTTTATGTTACCCGGGAGACACTGCCACCCACCTCACCTCCTCGGCTCTGGCTGCACCCCAGTCCTTCAGGCCCACCCCCCGCCGACCTGCTCCTGCCGTGGCGCCCTGACCCAGGGTAGAGGAGCAAAGGGGGAGGTGTCCTGTCCTGCTGCTCATCCTCACATCAGCCCTGAGAGGTGAACCCTGTTCTCAGACTCAAGCTAAAGCTGCTGCCATGGAGTGGAGTCAGATCAGAATCAGAGTCTGTGGAATCCTGGAAGGGAGGAGAGGGCTCGGGTTGCCTGTCCTTAGCCAGGAAATTGATGGCTGACCCTGATTTAATTAGCTTTTCCTTAGAATGATCGAGGGAAGCCTGTAATTAGCTCGGGGGCCCGGAGGGAGAGGCTGGGTGCAGGAGCCAGGGCTGGAGCAGGCAGTGAGAGGGGGTAGGGGCTGGCTGTAAGCTTGGATGCCCAGCTGTGCAGGTGATGGGGGTCGGGTGAGCCCCCGGATGCCCGTGGGAGGTGAGTGGAGAGAAACCCAAAGTAACACACAGAAAGAGATGGGCTGGAGAGGTCAAGAGTGGGGCAGGGATTGTGCCTTAACGTTGCGACTGAAAGTGAAGTGGAAAATGTTAGTTCCTCAGTCGTGTCTCTCTTGCAACCCCACGGACTCTAGCCCACCGGGCTCCTCTGCCCATGGAATCCCCCTGGCAAGAATACTGGAGTGGGTTGCCATTTCCATCTCCAAGGGATCTTCTCGACCCAGGGATCAAACCCTGGTCTCCGGCACTGCAGGCAGATTCTTTCCTGTCTGAGCCACCAGGGAAGCCCAAAAATGATGGTTGCAGAATGATTATTGCCTATGACTGATGCTGAAGCTGAAGCTCCAATCCTTTGGCCACCTGATGTGAAGAGCTGACTCAATGGAAAAGACCCTGATGCTGGGAAAGATTGAAGGCAGGAGGAGAAGGGGACGGCAGAGGATGAGATGGTTGGATGGCATCACCGACTCAATGGACATTGAGTTTGAGCAAGCTCCTGGAGTTGGTGATGGACAGGAAGGCCTGGCGTGCTGCAGTTCATGGGGTTGCAAAGAGCGACTGAATGACTGAACTGAACTGAACTGATGGAACCTGATACCAGCTATGCTGTGATTACATTGGACCAAACTGTGTGGTGACTTTTCCAAGTAACATATCACCAGGGGCTCAGGGGTTGGCACCGAGGCCCAGGGGCTGCAGATAGTCTCTTTGAGGCCCTTGCTGGTGGCCATGGGGCTCCTCCAACAGTGCTGGGCATTAAAGCAGGATTTCCCAGCTAGTAACAGGGCGAACCCTGTTCCCAGTTCTGAGGGGAAGGCTCATAGAACAGGGTCTGCACTGAATGTAGGGTAAGTGCGCGTGAGCCAGGCACACACAGGGTCTGGCCCGAGACCCTTGCCAGCTTCAGGCCTCAAGGGCACACACATCCCAAATGGGTAGGGGGTCCCTCTCTGGGTCCAGCCCCCACCGGCCGAAGCTCTGTGGGCTTCCTGCTGCGGGGATCAGAGCCAGCGCCACCTTTCAGGAACACAGCCTGACCAGGATATGCAGGAGAAGGACCCATCAAGAGTCAGCTGAGCAACGCTGCAGGGTTTCCAGACCATTCTCAAGAGTAAGACGTCGGAGCTGGGACCACAAAGCCCACACTCATGAACTCTCAGCCTGAGGACGTTCATAGACTCTGATGAACTCTCACATCGCCACGGCCAGAGGATGCTGTTGGCCCTTGTGGGTGTGTGTTTTAGTCCCCGAGGGTGGTTTATCTCTTGGTCTCCAGGGATTTGCTCTCTGATGCTCATTTTCGAGGTACTTTATGGACCTTGTTAAGCGCACCACGTCCAATCAACATCAGAGCAGGGTGGGAATTGTGTACAGAGACGCTGGGAACAGGGGTGACACTCCCTCTTCGCTGACCTGGCCAGCCTAGGTGCTTAGGCTGTGTCATCTGAGCTGTAAAGACAAATCACGAATGCCCTGGGGTTCTGTTCCTATTCTGCTTAAAAACAGAGTAGACACGTGCTACGCCGGGAAGGGATAGGTGGCATTGCCCACTGCCACTGTCGTAATGCTGACTGTGTGCCAGGACCACGCGAGGTGCTTTCCCACACAGCCTCTCCTATGTGAACCCTGCCGGGGGGAGGGACAGGACCAGCCCATTTACAGAAGAGGAAACGGAGGGTCAGAGAAGGGAGGTAACCCGCCCGAGGCTACTCAGCCAGACGGGGCAGATCTGAACCCCCATCTGTCTGACACCAGAGCCCATGTGCTTCCACGCTTCACAGAGGCGGGTGGTGGGGTTGGAGATGGCAGGACTCGGGGAATTAAATGGGCGGGTTTGAGGCAGAAAGGAAACTGGATGCGTAATTCAGTTTGTAAAATCTAGTCTGTGCCCTGGTTGGGAGCCAGGCCACCGGGACGCAGAGCGCCTGCCCCGCAGCTACTCATGGGCCAGTGTGCATGCCCTGCTAAGCCCTACTTGGCTGACGTTCCTTCCCAGGGTGTGTGTCCTGCTAAATCCTGCTTGAGCCGTCTTCCCTTCCTGGGTTCAGGAGCGACCCTTCTCCCCACCCTGGCCCTGTGGCTGA
Organism: Bos mutus; assembly: GCF_027580195.1. NCBI lineage: Eukaryota > Metazoa > Chordata > Mammalia > Artiodactyla > Bovidae > Bos > Bos mutus. The sequence goes on from NC_091638.1 coordinate 54,696,666, forward strand.
TTTCTGTCCTGCTCCCCGCTCCATCCCCCGTAAGGTCTGCTGCCCCAGCCTTGGACCTGATACTTGTCTCATGGGATGTCAGTGGATCCTCGCGCTGTGCTTGTCAGCACCCGGGCTCAGCTCCCCCATCATAACCATCCTCTGCGCGAGGCTCAGAGGGCTTAGCTAGCAGGTTGAAGGTTGCTCAGCTAGGAAGTGGAAGAGCCAGGATTTGATCCCACATCCACCTGATGCTGTAGTCCTGAGACCTTCTGCATGACCCTGTCCGCCCTGCGGCCATCATGCCCACCTCCCTCTGCTTCCCAGGTCACTGCACTGGAAGCTGCTTGTTTTAGGCGTAGCCTCTGCTGAGGCCAGCTCTACACTTGTCAGACGGAGAGAGGAGACGCGTTTTGGAACCCACCCAAGGAAAAGACACTTGGAATAACTCTCCTCCGAAGCTCTTGCTCCCCAAACGCCCTGAATCCTGAATGGGATCAGGCCTCTGCAGGACTCACACCACTGCTGCCCGTCTGCCTGGGATTCGCAGCTGACAGTGCACCCTCCAAGCCGTGCCTTCACCGATCCTCACAGCAGCCCCGGGATGGGTGTCCTGAACCTCCTTTTACAGACGAGGAAGCTGGAGGCTCAGGCAGGTAACGGGGAGTGCTCGGGCTCAGGTCCCCATGTGGACGTGACCTCCCAGAGCCTCAGGTTCTTCATCTGCAAAGATGGTGGTGCTGTTGGCTTCCCAGGGCTGTGTCTCTCTGTGCCTCAGTTTCCTTTTCTCTAAAACACAGGGCAAGAATAATAGAAGAAAGCCAGCTGGCAGGGCTAGACTGGGGTGGAAGCTGTAAACCAACGGCTCAGGAGAGCAGCCAGCTTAAAATACATTTGTTTGTTTGGCTTAGAGCTTAAAATAAAGTTGAACCAAGTGCCAATGTTTAAAAACTGGGGACTTGTGTGTAGAATCTAGATTTCTGGCTTCTCTGAAAATATGGCAAGCATTGCTCACCCCGGGGTTGGCCGGAGGGGGTGGAGGCCATAGCGACAGGAAGCCGGTCAGCAGTTTGGCCCTCACCATGTCTGGCTTTGTGAAGGGCAGCTGCCTGCCTGGATTCAGGAGGTAAGAGAATTCACAACACCGGGAGCTCCATCTCTCGAGTGAGACAATGCCCTCCAGAGAAGGAAGTGGATTTTTGGTATAAAACCTCTCCCAGTTATTTAACAAATACTGGTCATATGCCAGGGGCTCCTCTGGTGGCTCAGATGGTAAAGAATTCACCTGCAATGCAGGAGACCTGGGTTCGATACCTGGGTCGGGAAGATCCCCTGGAGAAGGGAATGGCAACCCACTCCAGTATACTTGCCTGGAGAATCACAGGGACAGAGGAGCCTGGGGGAGCTACAGCCCATGGGGTTGCAAAGAATCAGACACGACCAAGCAACTAAGATTATATGCTAGAGGTCCCAGGGGGTACACACATAACCAGACAACTACTTAATTCTCATGACAATCTCATGAAACAAGTACTGCAGTAATCGCACCTGTGTTACAGATGAAGATACGGGCGCACACAGAGGTTACTACTCTTGCCCAAAGCTACATGGCTAAAATAGTAAGGGGTGGGGGGCCTTGGGCCTGGACTCCCGGCAGACCAGCTCACGAATCTGTGCTCTGATCACCGTGGGAAGCTACCAAACCTCTTCTCTGGGTCACTGGCCAGTCCTGTGGCTTCGTCCAGGTTTCCACGTCTCAATATGAAAACAAACTCATCACCCCTCCCCCCACTCTCCTTCTCTCCTGGCCTCTATTTATCACATCCCTCCCTCCCCTGGTATGTCAGTCGACTCCTTTAACCCTCTCTGCACTCCTGTAGGGCACAGGAGCCACCATCAGCTCCGCCATCTGATGAGAAGTTTGAGGCACAGACAGGTTAAATGACTTGTCCAAGGCGTTGTGGCTGGAGCGGCAGGTCCAGCGTCTGACCCAGGCCATCTGGCTGCAGGGTCTGCACTCCTGGCCCTCTCTCCCCTACTGCCCTCTCCAAATAGCCACCCACCCCTGCCGTTCGTTTCTTCCCTCCTTCATGTCTTCACTCACCCATCTGTCCAACAAACACTCAACCGAGGCCCCGGGCTGGCCATGGGGACACCTCTCAGGTGCATGGAGACAGGCGGGAGTGGGAAGACGACACCCTGCTCCCAGAACAGGAACTGCTCGTGACCACTCCCTCTGGGGCCGAGGCCAGTGGGAAAACTGGTTTCCAACTGACAGCCCTGGAGAGCCCGGGAGGAAGCCAGTGGCACCTGGCAGCTTCCGGCGGGGCAGGCCCCCAGCCAGGACCCAGGACCCAGGGAGACCCCGGCCGCCCTGCACCCACGCCCCAAGCCCCTCCCTTACAGCTGGAGCACGGACCAGCCTCTGCCACTGGCCCCGTGTGGGGCCCTGGAAGAGCGCCCTCCCTGTTGGGGGCCCCAGGTTCCTCATCTGTAAAGTAAGGGCATTAGACCACTGGAGGTCACAAACGGGCAGCTCAAACACAGCCAGACCCAGTCCATGGATGTATTTTCCTTAAATATCTACAGAACACCTTTTTTTTTTTTTTTAATTTTAAATAAACTTTTTGTTTTAGAACAGTTTTAGGTTTACCAAAAAATTGCTAAGAATAGTACAGGGAGTTCTCACCTACCCCACTTCCAGTTTCCCTTATTATTAACAGTTTACATTAGTATGGTGCATTTTTCACAATTAGTGAATCAATATTGATATGCTAATATTAACTAAAGCCCATACTTGTTTCACATTTCTTTAGTTTTCACCTCCAGTCCTGTTTCTTTTCCAGGATCCCATCCAGGATATCACAGTATATTTTAGTCATCATGTTTCCTTAGGTGCCTCTTGGCTCTAAAAGCTTTGCAGAATTAAAAAAAAAAAAAAATTGTATGCCCGAGAAGCAATGTTTGCGGTACTAGAAATATTCTATATATATTTTTGGGGGGTGGTATAAATATGTGTAAAAATCATCAGATGGTACAATTAAGATAAGTGCTCTCTGCCCACTTTAATGTACGTGTGTGTGTGTACCTGCTCAACCACTTCAGTTGTGTCTGATTCTTTGTGACCCCACGGACTGTAGCCCGCTAGGCTCCTCTGTCCATGGGACTCTCCAGGCAAGAATACTGGAGTGGGTTGCCAGGGCCTCCTCCGGGGGATCTTCCCGACCTGGGGACTGAACCCGTGTCTCTTACGTCTCTTGCCTTGGCAGGTGGGTTCTTTGCCTCTAGAGCCCTGGGAAGCCCTTCTGTGTATCGTGACCCAGTTAAAAAAACAGCTGCCTTCGTCAGTTGTCTCCAGTGTGCCACAGTCCTTCGCACTCACTGGGATCCCACTGAGTCTGTCCTGCTTTATTTCATCTGCTTGCCATCCATAGCTACCACACAACATATACATAGGACTCATCTATAAAATGGGTATCGTAATATTTCCTACCTGATATGGCTGTAGTCAGGTTAACTGAAATTATATATCTATATATAAAGTTCTCAGCAGGGTGCCTGGTGCACGTGTGCCAGCTAAGTCACTTCACTCATGTCTGACTCTCTGCGACCCCATGGACTGTAGCCCGCCAGGCTCCTCTCTCCAGGGGGATTCTCCAAGCAAGAATACTGGACCGGGTTGCCATGCCCTCCTCCAGGGGATCTTCCTGAACCAGGGATCGAACCCACATCTCTTACATTTCCTGCATCAGCAGGTGGGTTCTTTACCACTAGCGCCACCTGGGAAGCCCGTCTGGTGCATAGCAAGTGTTCAATATGTGGGAAGCATAAGAATGATTATTGTTCATGTAATATTTATATTATTAAAACAAGTACATAACTCCTGTTTCTCCTTAAAGCAAATTCCATCCTCTCCTTCCTCAGCCTCCTTTTGTGTCTCTGTCCCTTCCTGCCAGGAAAGGCTGAGCTCTGATGGCTGGAAGGTAGAGAGACAGAGGCAAGCTGGCACAGGTGGCCCAGATTGGCTAAGGAACCAGGAACCCCCTGAGGATGACCCTGGATCTGACCCCAATATGCAGGGAAGCTTTGGTGGAAGTTGGGGTCCCAATCCTCCCCTCCCTAAGGAGCCTCTTGGGGAACAAAGGAATCAGCCCCCAAAAGCTGCATCCTGATCCCCTCAGGGATCCCCCTGGCCAAGGATCCCTGAGGACAGCAGGGAAGCTGGGGCTTTTGGACGGGCACTGTAGAAAGCACAGGGAGAAGGTAGCCTTACCAGCACACTGATGGCCCAGCATCTTGTCTCGGGGGATGTCAGCTTCCCCTGTGTGGTGACCCCAAATCTGTGCCCAGAAGCAACAAGATCAGCGAGAGACAGGTCTCAGATGCTTCAGGGGGACCTCTTGCAAGGGGAAACCAAGCTCTAGGCAGGATGGACTGAGAGGCAGCAAAGACCAATGAGATGATGAGGGAAGCAGGAAGAATGGGGACTGGGGGTTAGGAGGCCAGGGCTGGACCTGTCTTGCCCTCTGACTTGCTGTGCAACTGCCAGCAAGTCCCTTTCCCTCTCTGAGTCTCCCTTTCCTCACAACAACATCGTTTTCAACAACAACAATAACAATAACCACAGCGATGGTGGTGCTGGTGCTGGTGGTGGCTCCCAATTTTTGTATGAAGTACAGGATACACCTTTCATGTGTGAGGCATGATTTCAATCCTCACAGATACCCGCATGAAGTATATCCACTACAATCATCTCCACTTCACATATTGAAAAATGGGGGTCAGAGGGTCAAGAACTTCTCTACAGCTTGTCTGCAGACTCAGGATTCAGTCCACGGCCTGTCTGGCTTGGAGTCTGGGGCCATGACCTAGATCATCTCCTCTGCAGTTGCGCCTGTGAAATGGGCAAGTAGCCTACAGGTCTCTTCATTTTCCTTCCAGCGCTGACCCTGTGGGCTCTGAAGGTGTGCCCCACGCTTGGGGAGTGTTGAGGGGCAGGCAGCGGAGATGCTCAGAGCTATGGAGCTGCATCTGCCATCTTGCTCGATCTTCACAACAGCCTTATGAGATCAGTCCTGCTCTCACATCCCCATTTTACAGGGTGGGAAACTGAGGCACTAGTAAACACGCACAGTCTCACAGGGACCTGGATTTGAACCTGGCTATCTCTCACGCTCTCGCTCGAGTCAGCTGTTCTCTGCAGGAAGGGTGCCCAGAGAGCTGAGTGAGGCCAGAGACCGACCCCTCGGGGCTCCTCATCGACTTCCAAAGGGTGTGCCTACCCTCCAGGCTCCCTCCGGGCCCAGGACTCACGGCTCGAGGTCCCTCCTCCACACTGGGCCTTCATCCCAGCGCCCCCTGGCCCTGGAGACCCAGACCCTCGAGGGGCCCAGGCAGCGCAGGACTGTGCGCGGTGCTGGTGAACGCCCCACCCACACCTGGGCTGGAGATGGTGGAGAATCCCCAAGGGTCTCCCCTGCAGTGCTAGTGAATGCCCCACCCACACCTGGGCTGGAGATGGTGGAGAATCCCCAAGGGTCCCCCCCTGCATACCAGGCCGAGGACACAAACCCCTACCCTGACCTCTTGGCTTCAGCATGGATGGCCCCCGCTGCAGAAGTCTCCAGCCTGTGGTTACACCCTATGCAGTGGCCAGTCCAGCTGCCAGCAGGGCTGAGACCTGCCTTTCTGGTCTCGGGACCAGCGAGGAGCAGGCCAGGGTGAGGAGGGGCGGGGGAGCATGGCCGGCCTCCGCAGTGCCTGTGCTTGCCGAAACAGCGCCTCTGCCAAAAACAGTGGGGGTGATGGGCGCTTCTCTGTGGCCCCGGCTTCCTCCTGGGCCGCCGTTCACTTGAGGCTTCCAATCCTATCAGCAGCACGCTGGCTCCAGTCCTGTTACCTGGAAGTCCTTTTGTTCTGAGGACTCCCGGTACAACAAGCTGGTGTCGAGTGGCCCTGGGATCATGCGGAAAGGGTGGCCACCATCTGTGCATCTGGCCAGACCCTGGCCACAGAGACTGCCAATGAAGAGGCCACGTGAGTGTGAGCGCTGGGGAGAGGCCAGGTAGTGGGGAGGGCCTGGACCAAACAGCCCGGATCTTGCCTCCCCCAGGAAGCCTTTCTCGATTAAAGGGAAAAAAAGATGACACAGCCCCCCGCTCATCCTGTCTCATGTCCCCACGATACTCCTTGCTTGTCCCATTATAATGTGCCCGATTCCCTTCTGTCTGTTGACAGAGAGCAGGAAGAAAACACGTGTGTTTCCTGATGGGCAGAGAGATAGACTTTCACCAGTGTCTCCGGAGAAGGAGCACTTCCACTCGAGTGCCTACCCAGCTCCTGTCATTCTCCCCTTCTCGTGCTGACAGTCTCCTTTATTTTAAACATTTCAGGTGTAAGGAACTCGCCCTTGACTCTGTTTTTCTCTTTTTATGTGAATTGATATTTTGCTGATCGCAACGGCTCCTATTTGACAAACAGTAGAACGTCTGTGTGGCAAACATATTATTTAGTCAACCCAGCGACTTCCTTTGCTTCCCAGGCTTTTGCTTTTTAAAACACAGGTTAAGTCGCACAGGTCCTAGACGAGCACTTCCCTGGCGCAGGGACCGAGGTGCTGGCAGTTCCCGCGGGCTGGCTCCTGGGTGGTGGTGTGAGTGTGCTTCCCTCTGCTGCCCCTTCGCTAAGGAGCCCTGGACTGCTGCCCGTGTCCGGTCCTTGAATCTCATTTTCCTGTTTTGTCTCTTGGCTTCAGCGCTGCACACTTCTAGCAGCAAACTCCTCCCCTGCAATGCAATGACTGACTGCACTCACAGCCTCCTAGCACTTCCTCTATTCCACAAGGGCTCAGCGCCCACTGTGGGTCAGGGACTAGGGATACACAGATAAACAGATGTGGGTTCTGCTCAGGGAGGGGATTCCCTGGTGGCTCAGTGGTAAAGAATCTGCCTGCAATTCAGGAGACCTGAGTTCGATCCCTGGGTCGAGAAGATTCCCTGAAGAAGGAAGTGGCAATCCACTCCAGTATTCTTGCCTGGGATATCTCATGGACAGAGGAGCCTGGTGGGTTACAGTCCATGGGGTCGCAGAGAGTCGGACTCGACTGAGTGACTAAGTATGCACGCACACACCGGGAGCGAGGATGATGAAGACTCTGACGTGATCCATGTACTCAGAGAGGCTGGATAACTTCCTCTGGGTCACACAGCCAGCAGGGAATAAGGCATGAAAGTTAGACCTATTTGACTCTCAGGCCCAAGCAAGCTCTTTCCACTGCCCCCCACTCTTGGAGACTTTAGAGTCTAGCGAGAGAGCTCTAACTGAACAACCAAATAAAACACAACAGGATACCTTCTACCACAGAAGAGGCATATCTGAAGAGCTGCAGAGAATGAGAAGGAGAGTGACTGATTTCCATGGGGGATGGTTCCAGGAGAGGTGAAACGTGAGCAGGGTCTTCCATTCTCAAGCTTAAGAAACCACATAACTCGTGTGGTTAAAACTGTAAAGTAAGAGCCACGATGCCCTGAGTGAGGAGTACTGGGTTTATTTATGTGTAAAATGCCCAAGAACGAGCTGCATGAACTGGGGTCACCTCTGCTCTTGGCCACAGAACAGGTGGTGAGGTCCCTGTCCCTGGAGGTAATCAGCAAGACATTTTGAAAAGGTGCCAGTCACTGCGTGGGGTTGTTGAGGAGTTCTTTGGTTCCTTCTAGTAATAAGATGTTACAAGTTTTATTCTTTCCTAGTGAAGGGAAGGCGGGTCCCTTTTTAGTTCTCCCACTGACCCTGGGGAAGGGTGCCCTCAACCCCAGGCACCCAAGGCTGAGAGCGGGCAATTGTTCCCACTGGGGCCACTGGGACCAGAGACCCACTGGGCAGCTGGTGACACTCCATGCCCTGAAATGTCCTCTCCCACCCAATTCTTTCAACCGTCTCAATGTGGAGGGCTTCTTACTCCCATTTTAAAGACATAAAACTGAGGTGGCAGAAATTTAAACACCTTGCTAAAGACTGCACGACTGGGACCTGAAACCACCATGGGAGAAGTGTGCAGCCTGGCAGTCCTCACCGTGCCCGCCTCCCCAGACAGAACCTGTGCTGAGTGGCCTCAGGGTGTGGAGTGCATGGCCCCAACCTCTTTGCTCCATCCCTGGCATTCCAGACTCTCGGACTGCCTGGCCAGGGGAAGACAAGTCACAAATTAGGAGAAAATACTTGCAATCATATGGATAACAAAGGATATATTCATAGACAATATATACTATAAAGAGGTGGCTTAGAAAGTAAAGAATCTGTCTGCAGTGCAGGAGACCCAGGTTCAATCTCTGGGTCAGGAAGATCCCCAGAGAAAGGAATGGCTATCCACTCCAGCATTCTGGCCTGGGGAATTCCATGAACAGAGGAGCCTGGCGGGCTACACTCTATGGGGTCACAAAGAGTCTGACTCGACTGAGAGACTAATGCTTTCACTTTTCAGAAAACAAAGGAGGCATTCATGGAAAACATATACTATAAAGAACTCAATAAGACAATTCTGGTGTTTAGTTGCTAAGTCGTGTCCAACTCTTTGCGACCCCATGGACTGTAGCCTGTTAGGCTCCTCTGTCCATGGGGTGTTCCAGGCAAAAATACTGGAGTGGGTTGCCACTTCCTTCTCCAGGGGATCTTCCTGACCCAGGGATCGAACCCACATCTCCTGCATTGCAGGTGGATTCTTCACCACTGAGCCACCTGGGAAGCCCATCCAATAAGACAAACAACCTAACAACAAAAGAGAGGCAAAAGACTTATAGAAACATTTTGAGTACTGTTACAGCCCTTGCGTGCACACGTTTTCACGTATCACACGGCACTTCTGCACGCACTGTCCCCTGGCGCCAGCACTGCCCCTCAGACAGGAACTGCCATCCACCTCTGAAGAAGGGCTGACCTGCTTTGTAAACTAGCATTAGTTCCTATGGCCTAAGACATTGCTCTGGTGTGGAAAGTCTGTCAGTTGGATTTATTTATAGAGAAGGATGCCTGTAGTTTTTGCTTAAAAGAGGTTCCACTGGGACTGTTCGGGGGGTTGTTTCTGAGCAGACTTGGGGTAGACATTTCTCATGGATGTGATCTGACTTGATGACCCCTCCCTCTTGGTTCACTGCTCTCTGGATGCTCTTGTCAGCAGAGAGGGTGGTGGGATGTCTCCAAGATGACGTCAAGGAGCTGAGCCTGCCTGCGTTGGCTCGTCTCTGCTTCTGCAGGTGGGTCAGGCTCTGGGAAGCCCTCTGCTTTGGCCACTGAAGAGCCAGCGGGCTCTGGGGCGGGGGACAGTCCAGCCCTTTGTGATTTCCCACGGCTCCTGGAGTGCCTGCCCCACTCCCCAACATGGCTGGGACTCTGGCCCAGCCAAGGCTTGGCCCCAGACTTGGAAATGCAGATGGAGCCAGGTTAGGTTGTAGGTGGTCAACGTCCCCCCAACTTACACTAAAAGCCTGGACTCTGGAGCTAGAACTCCTGGGTTCAAATCTTGGCAGGGAAAGCTCTGTGCTTCAGTGTCTCCTTCTGTATGATGTGGATAAAGGTCGTGCCTGCCTTATAGGCTGTTGTGAAGACTAAATGATGAGAATTTTTTTTTTTTTTTTTTAATGAGGATCACTTTAAAAGTCTTTACTGAATTTGTTACAACATTCCTTGTTTCTGTTTTATGCTTTGGTTTTTTTACCTCAAGGTATGTGTGACTTAGCTCCCCCAGTGAGGGATCAAACTCCCACCTCCTGAACTGGAAGGCGAGGTCTTAACCACTGGACCACCAGGGAATTCCCCAGTTAGCACTTGTTAAAGCATTTAGAACAGGGCCTGGCATGTAGCCAGCACTGTAGTAAGCAACTGCTCTCGTCATTGTTAGCATTGCTACTGTTATCATTTCACTCAGCCACCGTGGATGGAGGGCCATATGTATGGAGTCAGATGGACGGGGTTCAAATCCCAGCTTTGCCATTAACTCGCTGAGTGACCCTGGGCATTTCACTTAACTGCTCTGTGCCTTGGTCCCCTCCCTCTTCTGTGAAATGGAGATAATGAACATACATATATAACAGGCTGGTGGTGAGGATAAGAGGCTCAGACCAGTGCCTGGCTCACAGCAAGTGCCTGGTGAATCCTAGGTACTATTATTATCATCGATATCTGAGTTACCATGACTTCTGCCAGGTCAGGCCAGGCCCTCCACAGCTGCCCTGGGAGGAACTCACCATCACCTTGGACAGATCCACTAGCACTTGGGGCCCCCGCAGCCCCTCCTTGGATTCTCTCTGCCCACCCCCAGCACTCCAGACCTAGAACTTTGACCCAGCCCTTCCCAGCATGCTGCCACTCCCCAGTCCTCTCCTAGCTGCAGAGGGTGTTTTCCTAACACTCATCAGATTGCTAGAGCCCTCCAACAGCTTAGCCACTGCGTGTAGACTGCAATTTAAACTTCTCTTGGGCGTCCTCTAGGCCTGGCCCAAGGGCCCTGCTGAGGAGGTATCCCCCTGTTTGCAGAGTCTACTTGGGGGCCTCACTCACCCCTCCCCAGCACACTGTCTTCCTCATTCTTCCTTAGCTCCATCAGGGTCACTTGCCCCTTGCCCCCACCCTCATCTGCTCAGAACGCTCTCCCCAAACCTGCCCCCCTCACCACCCCTGTGCCTTGACCCAGACCTCTGCATGGCTGGCTGCTTCCACCATAGGGACCTCTGGCCAGAAGTCCCCTCCTTAGGGGCTGCCCAGCACTCCCACCCTGCTGCTCTGCTTTGTTTTATTCAGTGCTAGTCATGTCCAGAAGCCATCTTTTGTATTTATTTGCTCAACTGTATGAGGAGCGGGTCTCGTGTGTTTCATTCTCAAGGGTACCCCAAGGTGAATCAGAGCATAACAGAGACTGCACATAGAAGATGCTCAATAAACACTCATAAACGGATAAAGAGGTAGTTGAGCAAGCCCTGCCCCAAGCATCCTTTGTTGTTGTTGGGTCACTAAGTTGTGTCCAACTCTGCGACCCCATGGACTGCAGCATGCCAGGCTTCCCTGTCCTTCAAATTCCCAGAATTTGCTCAAACTCACGTCCACTGAGTCGGTGACGCCATCCAACCATCTCATCCTCTGTCGTTCCATTCTCCTCTTGCCCTCAGTCTTTCCTAGGTTTTTATCCCACATCAGGGTCTTTTCCAGTGAAGAGCTCATGCATCCTTGGTATTATGTAATAAAAGAGGTTGAGCCCCAGTGGTGAAAACACTAAATCTTTGCCAACCTTGTGAGCCTTGGAAGCTTTTCAACCCGTCTCGGGAAGAGGAGGAGGGGTGGGTGTCACCTCCTGTTCCCGTGGATGGCTCATAGATGGCTCTCCTCAACCTCCTTCTGCACCCACGCCTGTCAAAAGCTGCCGGGTTTAAACACCCATGTTTCTGTTCCGCATTATCGATTGTTTAATATTCAAGAGATGGCATTAAATAAATATGTGCACGATTATGTAATGTGTTTGGAAACAATCTGGTTGGTCCCAAAGTGCTTGGGCAAGAAACAGAACTTCAGTGAGGAGAGAGATCTGGGTGATCTCTGAGGGTTGAGGACAGAGGCACGTGGCCCATCTGCCTGTCTACCCCTTCCCCTGTTTGGGTCTGGACTTTCTCATCTTTCTTGGTGCAGGCAGGGTGGGGTAAGTAGGAAGTGAGCTCAGAATCTCTGAGTTGCACCCCAGAGCTCTCAACTCCTGGCTGGTAGTTACTTCTCTCTGGGTCTCAGTCTTCTCACCTGTGAAAGGGGCTGATGACACCTTCTGAGGTCAGAGGAGAAGCTGACTTGAGCTCTGGCTCAGGGGCTGTTTTTTCGGAAAGTAAGTTGGGTCCGATGCTCGTACGTGAGCAGCGTGACCTCTGGTCCCTGACAGGTGTGGGTCTCGGGGACAGGCATGGACTTTGAGGTCCACAGGTATATAACGCAAGGCGGATCAAGCAAGGCATTAACAGAAGCCCAAAGAAAGGGATTTGGGAAAACAGAAGATGTGGTTAATCCCAGCTAGGAGCCAGAGAAACCTCACAGAGCTGCCATAGGGGCTGGCTCTGGAAGGCCGGATGGCACTGTGACCCTGGAGAGACAGCTGCCCATTAACTAACATGCACTAGACAACCAGGCATCTATTTATTCACTGAGCACCTACTATCTTCCAGCTACTCTGCTAAACACTCATCTCTGGATCATCTCTGCTTGACCTTGACAAGAAAGAAACGCTGCTGCCGCCCAGTTTCACTGACGAGGGACTCGAGACTCAGTTCTCTATGTGCAGGGATCCTGCCTTCCTTCCATGAGGCCTTCTCATTCTGCTCTCCATTCAAACGCAAAGACGTGAGGGGGAGGTTCCCACACCTGCACCGTGGTGCATAAATAATTCACGCGTCCCCACCAGAGCGGAAGAGGGAAGGCGGCTGCTGTCGACCACTGCTTTCCTGCTTAGCGGACCCCCATCAGCACCCCTACACCAGTGCTATCCTCCCAGGTCTCCCCCACCCCCAGCTCCCGCAAAACCCCAGTCTCCAACTCACCACTCCACGTCTTCTGGTTAAATGAAAGGCGTCAGGGTTTGGAAAATGGGGCCCATGTCTTGCCGCCTCTGGGGACTGGGTGACGAAGTTCAGCTCTGGAAAAGGGGAGAAGGCATCGGTTAGGGGCGGGTGACCCCACAGGGACTCAAGTCAGGAAGGAGCGGGAAGGGAACAGTGGTGGGGCGTGTCCCTATGTGTCGGCACTGGGCTAGCGCCAGGGTCAGGGGGGTGGAGCTGGGAGAGAAGCAGGAGGACTCTGCCCCTGCCTTCTCCATCAGGACTCGCTTGGGTGGGCTTCACCCTCTCCCAGGTCCCATCTCAGGGGAACCAGTCTACCCGCCAGGAGAGTGTTAGGGTGAGGTCTCCCTGTCCTCTGTCTGATGGCTGGTGTGGCCTGCGAGGGCAGAGGAAGTGAGGCCGAGTGGTCATAGGCCTGTGCTCAGAAGGACAGAGGCCCTGGGGCTGGTGGCCGGACTTTTCCAAGCCTCTGTTTCCCCATCTGCAGGACAGAGATAATAATACCTATTTCTATGTGCATTCATGGCGATGTGTGTGAGCAGTTTTATCACATGTGTAGTGTTATGTAAGCACAGTCACAATCCAGATACGGAACTGTTCTGTCACCATAAGCTTCCTTGGGCCACCCCACTGAAGCCACCCCACCCACCCGCACCCCTTGTTGTTCAGTTGGTGAGTCGTCTCCGACTTTTTGCCACCCCATGGACTGCAGTCCTAGAGTTTGCTCAAATTCAAGTCCACTGAGTAGGTGATACTGTCTAACCGTCCCATCCTCTGTCATCCCCTTCTCCTTTTGCCTTCAGTCTTTTCCAGCATCAGGGTCTTTGCCAATGAATTGACTCCTAACACCAGGTGGTCAGAGTGTTGCAGCTTCAGCTTCGGCACGGAGCCACCAGGGAAGCCCCTGCACTCTCAACTCCTGGCAGTCATGAATCTCCATAATATTGTTTCTTCAAAGATGTCTATAAATGATATCATGCTATATGTGACCTTCTGGGATGGCTTTTTCATGCAGCTCAGTTCTGTGGAGGTTCATCAGGTTGTTGTATGTGTAGACAGTTCAGTGCTTTTTAGGTGAGTACCACTGCATGATGTGGGGGGATCACGGGTAGCTTAATCAACCATTAAAGGACATCTGGGTTACTTCCAGTTTTTGATTAATATGAGTAAAGCTGCTATAAACCTTTGTGTACAGAGTTTTTGTGTGAACATAAGTTTACATTTATTTGGCATGAATGCTCAATAGGACAATTAATTATTGGGTCATACAGTAGTTCTATATTTAGGTTTTATTTGTTTGTTTGTTTTAAAAAGACTTCCAAACTCTTTTTTAGGGTGATTGTACCATTTTACATTCCCATCTACCATGTACGAGTGATCCAGGTTTTCTGCAGTTGGTGTGATCACTTTCTATTTTAGCTGTTCTGATAGGTGTGTAATAATGTCTCACCGTGGTTTTAATTTGCCTCTCTTTGATGGCTAATGATGTTGAACATCTTTTCATGTGCTTGTTTTCCATTTGCATATTCTCTTCATAGAAATGTCTCTCTATGACTTTTATCCATTTTCTAATTGGATTTTTTTAATGGTTGAATTTGGAGAGTATTTTTTATACTTATTAGATATCAGTACTTTGTTAGATTTTGTGGTTTGCAAATATTTTCTCCCAGTCTTTAGCTTTTCTTCATCTTCTTAACAAGTTTTTTTGTTTGTTTTTGCAGATCGTGAGCTTTTAACTTCGTGAAGTCCCAATTATCTTTTTTTTTTTTTCTTTTATGGGTCATGCTTTGGTGTCAAGTTTAATAATTATTTAGTCTTAGATCCTGGAGATTTTCCTCTTACATTTTTCCCCTAAAAGTTTTATAGTTTTACATTTTATATTTAAGACTATGATCCATTCTGAGTTACTTTTGTATAAGGTGAGAGACTTAGATAGGATTTTTCTTTTTTTTTTTTGCCTGCTGCTGCTGCTGCTGAAGTCACTTCCGTCGTGTCCGACCCTGATGTCCAATTGCTTCAGCATCACTTGTTGAAAAAGTTATTATCTTTCCTCCATTGAATTGCTTTTGTATCTTTGTCAAAAATCAGTTGGGCTTATTTGCATGTGTCTTATCTCTCAATCTTCTATTCCCTCCATTGACCTACATGTCATCTCTCTGTTGATACCATAAAGTCTTGATTTCTATATAATAAATCTTGAAATCAGGTAGACAGACTCTTCTTACTCTTCTTTTTCAAAATTGTTTCAGCTATTCCAGCTTCTCTGCTGTTCCACATAAGTTTTAGAATAATCTTTTCTACATCTATAAAAATTTTGTTGGGATCTTAATAGGAATTGCAGAGACTAACATTTTTACTGTGGTGAGGCTTCCAATCCATGAACACATATGTCACTTCATTTATCTATATCTTCTTTGATTTCTTTCATCAGATTTTTTAAAAAAACTATTTCTCAGCATACAAATCTTGTATGTTTTGTTAAATTTACACCTAATTATCTCCCTTCTGAGTTATTGTAAATGGCACTGCATTTTTAATCATGGTACACCCACGTTCCCTGCTAGTATACAGAAATACAATAGATTTCTGTAGATTTATCTAGTACCCTGTGACCTTCCTGAAATCACTCATTAGCTGCAGGAGGTTTTTCTTATTTTCCCTTTGATAGATTCTTTGGGATTTTTCTTGCAGACAATGAAGTTATCCACAAATGGGGACAATTTATTTCTTCCTGTCCAACTTGTATTCCTTTTCTTGTCTTGTCTTACTGCATTGGCTAAAATTTACAGCACTATTTGAATATAAGTGGTGAGAGCTGACATCCTTGCCTTATTCTGTTTTAGGAAAAGTCATTCAGTCTTTAACCATTAAGATAATATTAGCCTAGTTTTTTGCAGATGTTCTTTATCACATTGAGCAAAATCCCTTCTATTCCTGTGTTTCTGAGCATTATACCATGAGTGGCTGTTGAATGTTATCAAATGCATTAGTGGATATACTGCATGGTTTTTCTTTAGACCATTAGCCTGGTAGATTATGTTAAATGATTTTTTATTTTTGAAAGAAATACTTTTATTTTACATACTTTTGTTAAGATACTTAAAATCCATGTGTTAAATTTTAGGAATATTCAACAGGTGGCTACTCATTGATAAACTGGTACAAAGTAACATGTCACTGATCTTTGCTGTAACCCAAGAACAAGTTCATTTGTATGAAGTAAGCAAACATAATTTAGAAAATTCCTTTGGGAAATTATTTAACATGAAACTTTGTCTCTGAGTTTAATACATAGGAAGGTGGTGAAGGTGAAAGTTGCTTAGTCGTGTCCAACTCTTTTGCGACCCCATGGACTATATAGTCCATGGAATTCTCCAGGCCGGAATACTGGAGTGGGTAGCCTTTCCCTTCTCCTGGGGATCTTCCCAACCCAGGGACTGAACCCAGGTCTCCTGCATTGCAGGACAATTCTTTACCAGCTGAGACATAAGGGAAGCCCTTATTACATAGGAAGCCACTCAGTTCAGTTCAGTAGCTCAGTCATGTCCGATTCTTTGCCATCCCATGAACCGCAGCATGCCAGGCCTCCCTGTCCATCACCAACTCCCGGAGTCCACCCAAACCCATGTCCATTGAGTCAATGATGCCATCCAACCATCTTATCCTCTGTCATCCCTTTCTCCTCCTGCCCTCAATCTTTCCCAGCATCAGGGTCTTTTCTAATGAGTCAGCTCTTCACATCAGGTGGCCAAAGTAGTGGAGTTTCAGCCTCAACATCAGTCCTTCCAATGAACACCCAGGACTGATCTCCTTTAGGATGGACTGGTTGGATTTCCTTGCAGTCCAAGGGACTCTCAAGAGTCTTCACCACAGTTAAAAAAGATCAATTCTTCGGTGCTCAGATTTCTTTATAGTCCAACTCTCACATCTGTATATGACCACTGGAAAAACCATAGCCTTGACTAGACGGACCTTTGTTGGCAAAGTAATGTCTCTGCTTTTGAATATGCTATCTAGGTTGGTCATAACTTTCCTTCCAAGGAGTAAGCGTCTTTTAATTTCATTGCTGCAATCGCCATCTGCAGTGATTTTGGAGCCCAGAAAACAAAAGTCAACCATTGTTTCCCCATCTATCTGCCATGAAGTGATGGGACTAGATGCTATGATCTTCGTTTTCTGAATGTTGAGCTTTAAGCCAACTTTTTCACTCTCCACTTACACTTTCATCAAGAGGCTCTTTAGTTCTTCTTCACTTTCTGCCATAAGGGTGGTGTCATCTGCATATCTGAGGCTATTGATATTTCTCCCGGCAATCTTGATTCCAGCTTGTGCTTCCTCCAGCCCAGCATTTCTCATGATGTACTCTGCATATAAGTTAAATAAGCAGGGTGACAATATACAGCCTTGATGTACTCCTTTTCCTATTTGGAACCAGTGTGTTGTTCCATGTCCAGTTCTAACTGTTGCTTTCTGACCTGCATATAGGTTTCTCAAAAGGCAGGTCAGGTGGTCTGGTATGCCCATCTCTTTCAGAATTTTCCACAGTTGATTGTGAGCCACACAGTCAAAGGCTTTGGCATAGTCAATAAAGCAGAAATAGATATTTTTCTGGAATTCCCTTGCTTTTTCGATGATCCAGTGGATGCCTGCAATTTGATCTCTGGTTTCTCTGCCTTTTCTAAAACCAGCTTGAACATCTGGAAGTTCACGGTTCACATATTGCTGCAGCCTGGCTTGGAGAATTTTAAGCATTACTTTACTAGCGTGTGAGATGAGTGCAATTGTGCGGTAGTTTGAGCATTCTTTGGCATTGCCTTTCTTTGGGATTGGAATGAAAACTGACCTTTTCTAGTCCTGTGGCCACTGCTGAGTTTTCCAAATGTGCTGCCATATTGAGTGCAGCACTTTCACAGCATCATCTTTCAGGATTTGAAATAGCTCAACTGGAATTCCATCACCTCCATTAGCTTTGTTCGTAGTGATGCTTCCTAAGGCCTACTTGACTTCACATTCCAGGATGTCTGGCTCTAGGTCAGTGATCACACCATCGTGATAATCTTGGTTGTGAAGATCTTTTTTGTACAGTTCTTCTGTGTATTCTTGCCACCTCTTCTTAATATCTTCTGCTTCTGTTAGGTCCCTACCACTTCTGTCCTTTATTGAGCCCATTTTTGCATGAAATATTCCCTTGGCATCTCTAATTTTCTTGAAGAGATCTCTAGTCTTTTCAATTCTATTGCTTTCCTCTATTTCTTTGCATTGATCGCTGCAGAAGGCTTTCTTATCTCTCCTTGCTATTCTTTGGAACTCTGCATTCAAATAGGTATATCTTTCCTTTTCTCCTTTGCTTTTCACTTCCCTTCTTTTCACAGCTATTTGTAAGGCCTCGTCAGACAGACATTTTGCTTTTTTGCATTTCTTTTTCTTGGGGATGGTCTTGATTCCTGTCTCCTGTACTATGTCACGAACCTCCATCCATAGTTCATCAGGCACTCTATCTATCAGATCTAGTCCCTTAAATCTATTTCTCACTTCCACTGTATAATCATAAGGGATTTGATTTAGGTCATATCTGAATGGTCTAGTGGTTTTCCCTACTTTCTTCAATTTAAGTCTGAATTTGGCAATAAGGAGTTCATGATCTGAGCCACAGTCAGCTCCCGGTCTTGTTTTTGCTGACTGTATAGAGCCTCTCCATCTTTGGCTGCAAAGAATATAATCAATCTGATTTCAGTGTTGACCATTTGGTGATGTCCACGTGTAGAATCTTCTCTTATGTTGTTGGAAGAGGGTGTTTGCTATGACCAATGCATTCTCTTGGCAAAACTCTATTAGCCTTTGCCCTGCTTCATTCCAAATTCCAAGGCCAAATTTGCCTGTTACTCCAGGTGTTTATTGACTTCCTACTTTGCATTCCAGTCCCCTATAATGAAAAGGACATCTTCTTTGGGTGTTTGTTCTAGAAGGTCTTGTAGGTGTTCATGGAACTGTTCAACTTCAGCTTCTTCAGCATTACTGGTTGGGGCATAGACTTGGATTACTGTGATATTGAATGGTTTGCCTTGGAAACGAACAGAGATCATTCTATCGTTTTTGAGATTGCAACCAAGTACTGCATTTCAGACTCTTTTGTTGACCATGATGGCTACTCCATTTCTTCTAAGGGATTCCTGCCCACAGTAGTAGATATAATGGTCATCTGAGTTAAATTCACCCATTCCAATCCATCTTAGTTCACTGATTCCTAGAATGTCAATGTTCCCTCTTGTCATCTCCTGTTTGATCACTTCCAATTTGCCTTGATTCATGGACCTAACATTCCAGGTTCCTATGCAATATTGCTCTTTACAGCATCGAATCTTGCTTCTATCACCAGTCCCATTCACAACTGGGTGTTGTTTTTGCTTTGGCTCCATCCCTTCGTTCTTTCTGGAGTTATTTCTGCACTGATCTCCAGTAGCATATTGGGCACCTACTGACCTGGGGAGTTCATCTTTCAGTGTCCTATCTTTTTGTCTTTTCATACTGTTCATGGGGTTCTCAAGGCAAGAATACTGAAGTGGTTTGCCATTCCCTTCTCCAGTGGACCACATTCTGTCAGACCTCTCCACCATGACCTGTCCATCTTGGGTGGCCCCACATGGCATGGCTTAGTTTCACTGAGTTAGACAAGCCTGTGGTCCATGTGATCAGATTGGCTAGTTGTCCGTGACTGTGGTTTCAGTCTGTCTGCCCCCTGATCCCCTCTCTCAGTGCCTACTGTATTACCTGAGTTTCTCTTACTTCAGATGCGGGGTCTCTCTTCACGGCTGCTCCAGCAAAGCACAGCCGTGAAGAGGAAAGCCATTACATAATCATTAACACATATCAGATATACTTAATACTAGCAAAGTAGATTCAGTTACTGTTTGAGATTTAAATTCTAAACACAGAGGTGTAGCTGGGAGTTAATTGATTTATAAATGTTGAGCCAACTTTGCATTCCTGGAATAAACCCTACTTGGTCATGATGCATAATCGCTTTTACATATACCACTGAATTTTATTTGCTAAAGTTTCATTAAAGATTTTCACATCTACATTGATGAGGAATGTTGGACCCTAGTCTTTTGTGTGTGTGTGTGTGTGTTGTATTTTGTTTTTCTGGTTTTGATATCAGGGTCATTCTAGCTTCAAAAAATGAATTGAAAGGGTTCCTTCTTCTGCTACTTACTGGAAGACGCTGTGTAGAACTGGTGTTAATTTTTAAAGCATTTGGTAAAATTCTCCAGTGAAGCTATCTGAGGTTTTCTTTTTAGGATATTTAAAATTTAAAAATTTAAATTCTGCAATAATTATAGTGCTACTCAAATTATCTGTTTCATATTGGGTAAATTGTAGTTTTCATTTTTTGAGAAATTGGTTCGTCTCATTTAGGTTGTCAAAGTCCTGTGCATAGAGTTATTCACAGTATTCCCTTACCCTCCAATTGTATATCTGCAATCACATTTCATTTTCAATTTTGCTAATTTCTCTCTTTCCCTCTCTTTTTTGCCTGTTAAGTCTTGCTAAAGTTTTGTCAATGTTATTGATATTTTCAAAGATACAAGTCTTCAGTTTCACTGATTTTCCTCTATTCATCTTCTGTTTTCAATTTTATTGATTTCTGCTCTTATCTCTATTATTTCCTTCCTCCTTCTTGATTTGGGTTTATTTGGCTTTTCCTTTTCTAGCTTGTCAAGATGGGAACTTAAATCATTGATTTGAGGCTTTTCTCTTTGCTGACTATGCATCTAGTACTATAAACTTCTCTCTCAGCACCACTTAGGTATGTCACACACATTTTGATATGTGATATTTTAATTTTATTTTTTATTAGCTCTGGCTGCACAGCGTGTGGGATCTCAGTTTCCTGACCAGGGACCAAACCTGTGCCCCCTGCATTGGATGCAGAGTTTTAACCACTGGACTGCCAGTGAAGTCTCCTGTGATACTTTTATTTTAATTCAGTTCAAAATAGTTTAAAAATTTCAAATTATACTTTATCATTGACTCATGGATTATTTAGATGTGCATTATTTAACTTCCAAGTAGTTGGGAGATTTTTCTGTTTTCTTTCTGTTACTGATTTCTAGCTTGATTTTATTGCAGTTGGAGAACACATCCTTTGGATACAAATTCTAATTTTGCTGAGGTTTGTTTTATGTCCCAGCATATGGTCTATATGTTGTATGTTCTGTGGACACTGAAAATAATGAGTTCTATAAATGTTGCTTTGATCCTGTTGGTTGATGATGTTGTTGAGTTCTATATCCTTGCTCTGGTATTCTGTCTAATTGCTCTGTCCATTATTGAGAGAGAGGTGTTGAAGTCTCCAGCTATAACTGTGGTCAGTTTCATCAGTTTTTTTTCTTCACATATTTTACAGCTCTGTTGTTTAGTGCATATATATTTAGAATTGCTGTATCTTCTTGGGGATTGGACTCTTTATCATTATATAATATTCCTTCCCAACTCTAGTAATTTTCTTTGCTCTGAGGTCTACAGTATCTGATTTTTAAATAGTTACTCCTACTTTCATTTGATTAATGTTGGTATGATATATATTTCGTTTATTCTTTTACTTCCAACCTGCCTCTGTGTGTGTATGTGTCCACATGGGTGCTCAGTTGTGTATGACTCTTTGAGACCCCATAGATTGCAGCCTGCCAGAATCCTCTGTCCATGGAATTTTCCAGGCGAGAATACTGGAGCAGGTTTCCATTTCCTACTCTAGAGCAGCTTCCTGACCTAGGGATCAAACACACGTCTCTTGCATCTCTTGCATTGGCAGGCAGATTCTTTACCACTAGCACCACGGGGGAAACTCCCCTCAACCTGTCTGTGTCATTATATTTGAAGTGAGTTTTTTATAGGTAGTATATAGTCAGGTCATGATTTTCAAACCACTTTGTCAATATCTGTCTTTTAATTGGTGAACTTAAACGGTTGACATTTCATATCATTATTGACGTGCCAAGTTTAAGTGTACAATTTTAACTTTTGCTTATTTGTTCTTTCTACATACACTTAAAACCACATCAGAAAGTGTGACAATTTTTGTTTTAGTCATCGAATATAATTTAGAAAAGCCGAGAAGGGAAAAAAGAGCCAATTGCATTTACCCACATTTTTGCTTACCATAATCTTTTTTCTTTCCTGATATTCAAAGGTTCCCTTTTTATTGTTTCCTTTCTGTTTGGAAACCCTCTTTTTGCATTCTTTTAGGGTGGGTCTTCTGGCAACAAATTCTCTGTTTTTCTTCATTCTGAGAATGTCTTGACTTCCCCTTCATTCTTGAAGAATATTTCCCCTGGATACCAGGTTCTGAATGGACAGTTCTTCCCTTTCAGCATTTGAAAACTGTCGTGTCACTTCCTCCTGGCCCTGTGGCTTCTGATGAGAAAGGCATTGTCATTTGAATTGTTTCCCCCTTACAGAGGAGGTGTCATTTCTCTCTCACTGCGTTTAAGATTTTTTCTTGTTGTTCTGTTTTTCGTTTCAGAAGTTTAACTATTTTGTATCTTGGTGTGGATTTTAATGAGTTTATTCTCTTTGGAGTTTTGCTCAGCTTCACAAACCTGTAGATTCATGTTATTTGCCAAATCTGGGACGTTTTCAGCCACTATTTCAAGTATTTTTTTTTTTTTCAGTTCCATTTCCTCTCTCGTTTGCTCCCAGTAGTCGAATGACACAAATATTAGATCTTTTGTTATAGCCTCACCAGTCTCTGAGGCTGTGTTTTTCATTTCTCTTGTGTCTATTTTTTCTTGGTTATTCAGATTAGGTAATTCAGATTATTTCTATTGTCCTATATTCCCATTTAGTGATTCTCTCCTGTGTCCCCTCCAGCCCTCAATTAAGCACATCCAGTGATTTTTTTCTTTTAAATTTCAGTTTTCATATTTTTCAGTTCTAAAATTTCCCTTCAGTTCTTCTCTATCTTTATTTTTCTTTGCTGATACACTGTATTTTTTTTTTTTTCCATTTGTTTCAAGTGTGTTCCTAGTTGTTCCTTGGAGCATTTTTATGATGACTGCTTTAAAATCTTTGTCAGTTAATTCCAACATTTCTGTCATATTGGTGTTGGCTTCTATTGATTGTCTTTTTTTTTTTTCATTCAGTTTGAGATCTTCCTCATTCTTGTTATAAGTGAATTTCTATTGATACCTGGGCATTTGGGGCATTATTATTCTATTGATACTTGGGCATCCAGACTCTGGGATCTCATTTAAACTTTGTGTTTTAGCTGGCTTCCTCTGATACTACTCCAGCTGAGAAAGGGGAAATCAAGCTCCCCATCAGGCCCCCACTGATACCTCCATGGCTGAAAGGGGTAGGTCTGCCTTGTTACAGCTCCCAGTGTGGTCTCTCCACCAGCACGACAGGGACTGGGGTGAGGTCTTGTTACCACCCAGTGGGGAAGGAAAGTCCTGGATCCCTACCTGGCCTTCTCTGACACCACCCCCGTGGAGCGCTTGAGATGCTTCTTTACAGTCTGGTGAAGGAGGAAGTCTAATCTCCCCACTGGATCTGTGCTGGTGTGGGTGGAGCCTCAGTGCTTTCTGTGGTGTTTGGTTAGAGCAGAGCAGTTTTTGTTGGTAAGTATCTGTTCTGCTGGGGCTTTCCAGGTGGCACTAGTGGTAAAAGAACCTGCCTACCAATGCAGGAGACTTAAGAGACACAAGTTCAATCCCTAGGTCTGGAAGATCCCGTGGAGGGTGGCATGGGAACCCACTCCAGTATTCTTCCCTGAAAAATCCCATTGAGAGAGGAGCCTGGAGGGCTACAGTCCACAGGGTAACAGAGCTGGATGCAACTGAAGTGACTTTGCACACATGCACATCTGTTCTGCTAGGCTACCCTTTTCTTGCCTTTTCAGCTAAAGAAGCCAGGTTTCTGTCAGGGCACTTTTGTTTGTTTCTTTGTTTTTTTGCCTGCCCATTAGCATTTCCTCATTTCTAGCTTCTTCAGCTCCAACTCTGGGCTGTATGAGGCAAAAAGAAACTCCTCATTCACCAGGACCTCATCACTATGCTGTTTCTTGGGTCCCCAGGTCCCAAGAAGCAGGTCTGCCTTCTCTCTATTTCTTAGAGTTTTCTTGTGTTTATTTTATATAAATGTCTAGGGTTCTCAGTTGTGCCTAGGGACAAGTACCTCTATTCCACTGTCCAAGAAGCAGAAGCCTACCTGAGCCCTCTTAACAAGTGCTTTTAGCTCTCTGGAGTTTTCCAGGACCACCTCTATCTTCTTAACACAGCTAAACTGATCAGATATTCTAAGATGCCCATTATTTTCCATGGACTCCCAGCTTTCTACCTGACCCAGGTGAACGCCTACGTGTCCAGTCAGGGACAAGAAGAACTCTAGGCTTTTAGGAGGCCTTTTCTTTCAAAGCTGTAGGTGGCAATGGGTGACTTGGAACAGAGCCCCAAAGATGGTTGTTAAAACTAGAAATCCAGTTGAGTAATCTGTTTCAGGGTCTCCAGGTCCAACCTTATGAGGTCTTTCCAGGGGAATGCAGGAATCTGGGCAGTGTCAGTAACCAAAAACTACTTAAGCCAGGGTGTTAAAGTTCATAACTTTGTCTCATTCCCCACCATGGCTGGCTCCTCCCTCCAGGACTGTGTATTACCTTTTACAAGAGGCTCTCAAGTCTGCACCTGATTTCCTTCTCTACCCAGCTCTGGGAGGCAGCAAGCACCCACCACCCTTGATGTCCTAAGTGCCTGGCTTTCAGAGGTCAGGGACCTACCCAAGACCGCTTAGTTCCATACTGACAGAGCCAGGCTCACACCCAGGTCTTGTGACTCTGGCACCAAGGTCATTTTCCAGGCCCCAAATCTTCTCTGTATTTTTTCATCTAAGTCAAAATGGTTCTCAAAGTATGGTCCACGTGCCCGAGGGTTCCCCCAAGATTCTTACAGGGGGTGCTGAGAGATCAAAACCATCTTCCGAGTAACACTTAGATCTTATTTACCACCTTCACTGGATTGCACTTCTGGTGCAAAGGCAGGAGTGAGTAAAACTGCTGGTGCCCTAGCAGGAATCCAGGGAGTGGCACCAAATTGTACCAGTCATCATTGTATTCCTCATCACCACATGTGGGCAGTAAAAAATGCCAGCTTCATCCTGGAATGTCCGAGATGAAGCGGTAAAAATGACTAACTTTATTAACTTTTGCAAGAACACGGAAAGGGAAGTATTTGTATAAGCCCTTACATTGTAACTCAAGTATGACGTCTGCTGGAGGAGAGGCTCTCGTGTGAGCATTCACGTTATGAGCTGAAATTGCCTATTTTCACCAAATGCCATTTTTTTTTTTAACATAAAAAGAACAACCAACAGACACATGATGGTTATTTAGACTTGGGTATTTGGCAGACATGTTCTCAAAAGCAAACAAAGTGAGCCTATCACTTCGAGGAAAACAACTGGCAGTATATGTTGCCAGTGATAAAATGTGAACTTCCAAAGTGAAAATTAGAGTTGTGGAAGGCTTATGTGTGCCATCATGAACTTGACAGCTCCCTGCTACCAAGAGATATTTCTGATGAGGTCAGTGGTAAGACAAAAAATGTTCTTTTTTGATATTGCATAATGAAATGTGCAAACATTTGGAAGATCTGCATAACGCATTGAGCCAATATTTTCTAAATGACCAATGCAGGAGTAAAAAAGACATGCATGAGTGAAAAACCATGCATGAGTTACCAAACCATGCATGAGTAAAAAGAATTAATCAAAGTGTAAGAAAAATGGATTAGAATGTATAATACAAAGAGTTCATTGACATTGCTTCAGATTCTTCATTGCAACTAATTTTTAAGATTCTGAGTTGAATTGTGTCCCTCCTAAAGTTCATATTTTTCAGTCTTTACCTCCCAGTACCTCAGAATATAACTGTATTTGGCAACAGGGCCCTTTAAAGAGGGATTAAGTAAAATGTTAATGCTTCATGTTTAAGCATTAAGTAATGCTCAAAATTCTGCAAGCCAGGCTTCAGCAATACGTGAACCGTGAACTTCCAGATGTTCAAGCTGGTTTTAGAAAAGGCAGAGTAACCAGAGGTCAAATTGCCAACTTCCGCTGGATCATCGAAAAAGCAAGAGAGTTCCAGAAAAACATCTATTTCTGCTTTATTGACTCTGCCAAAGCCTTTGACTGTGTGGATCACAATAAACTGTGGAAAATTCTTCAAGACATGGGCATACCAGACCACCTGACCTGCCACTTGAGAAACCTATATGCAGGTCAGGAAACAACAGTTAGAACTGGACATGGAACAACACACTGGTTCCAAATAGGAAAAGGAGTATGTCAAGGCTGTATATTGTCACCCTGCTTATTTAACTTCTATGCAGAGTACATCATGAGAAACGCTGGGCTGGAAGAAGCACAAGCTGGAATCAAGATTGCCGGGAGAAATATCAATAACCTCAGATATGCAGATGACACTACCCTTATGGCAGAAAGTGAAGAGGAACTCAAAAGCCTCTTGATGAAAGTGAAAGTGGAGAGTGAAAAAGTTGGCTTAAAGCTCAACATTCAGAAAATGAAGATCATGGCATCTAGTCCCATCACTTCATGGCAGATAGATGGGGAAACAGTGGAAACAGTGGTTGACTTTAGTTTTCTGGGCTCCAAAATCACTGCAGATGGTGACTGCAGCCATGAAATTAAAAGATGCTTACTCCTTGGAAGGAAAGTTATGACCAACCTAGATGGCATATTGAAAAGCAGAGACATTACTTTGCCAACAAAGGTCCGTCTAGTCAAGGCTATGGTTTTTCCTGTGGTCATGTATGGATGTGAGAGTTGGACTGTGAAGAGAGCTGAGCACTGAAGAATTGATGCTTTTGAACTGTGGTGTTAGAGAAGACTCTTGAGAGTCCCTTGGACTGCAAGGAGATCCAACCAGTCCATTCTAAAGGAGATCAGTCCTGGGTGTTCATTGGAAGGAATGATGCTGAAGCTGAAACTCCAATACTTTGGCCACCTCATGCGAAGAGTTGACTCATTGGAAAAGACTCTGATGCTGGGAGGGATTGGGGGAAGGAGGAGAAGGGGACGACAGAGGATGAGATGGCTGGATGGCATCACTGACATGATGGATGTGAGTTTAAGTGAATTCCGGGAGTTGGTGATGGACAGGGAGGCCTGGCGTGCTGTGATTCATGGGGTTGCAAAGAACTGGACACGACTGAGCAACTGAACTGAACTGAACTGAAGTTAAAATGTTAAGTTCCCCTTAGACTGCAAGGAGATCAAACCAGTCAATCCTAAAGAAAATAATCCTGAATATTCATTGGAAGGACTGTTGCTGAAGCTCCAATACTTTGGCCACCTAATGTGAAGAGCTGCTTCACTGGAAAAGACCATGATCCTGGGAAAGACTGAAGGCAGGAGGAGAAGGGGACGACAGAGGATGAGATGGTTAGATAGCATCACTGACTCAATTGACATGAATTTGAGCAAACTCCAGATGTGGAGGACAGAGGAGCTTGGCTTGCTACAGTCCATGAAGTTGCAAACAGGTGGACATGATTCAGCAGCTGAACAACACAACAAGTTAAAATGAAGACATTAAATGGGCCCTAATCCAATCTGATTAGAGTCCTTATAAGAAGAGGGAATTTGGACACACAGAGAGACACCAGGGCTATCTAAGCAGAGGAAGGACCCTGTGGGGAAATAGCAAGAAGACAGCCATCTGCAAGCCAAGAAGAGAGGCCAGCATGCCTTGATCTTGGACTTTTAGCTGCCATAACTATGAGAAAACAGGTTTCTGTTGTTGAAGTCCTTCAGTGTGTGGCGTTTGGTTACGGCATCCCTGTAACTGAGCAAGATCCTGCGGGGCCTTCTTGGGGACAGACACCCCTGCCATGCTTCCCTCACCCTTACTTATCAAAAAGCTTTAGTTTCTTAGGCCTTCGCCAAATTCCAAGGAACAGATTCAATCAGAGAAGTAAGAAAAGGCAGCCACAAAGGAAAACAGTCAAGCAAGACAAAATAATAGTTCAGCCATAATACCAAGTCCAAGACCCTTAATTCCTCTTCAAGGGGTCTAGGTGATATCCTGAGCCATACCCTTGGGCTGTTTTGCAGACACTAAAATCTTCTCCAGGTAGAAGAAGCTAACTGCATGTTGACCATCAGTACCCAGACCCCAGGCCACTTGGAACCAGAAGGATGATGAGGTTACCTCCTGAAAAACCATTGTATTATCTCACCACTGTCTAATCAGAAGAATGTCCATGAGCTGGACATTCTACAATCCTCACCCTTAATAAAGACTTTCAAAACTCTTTGCCAAAAGCCACTGAGGAGTTCAGAGCTTTTGAACATGAGCTGCCCGTTCTCCTTTATTTTTGGCACTACATTGAGTGTCTTGCAGGGCTTCCCTAGTGGCTCAGAGGTTAAAGCGTCTGCCTGCAATGAGGGAGACCTGGGTTCGATCCCTGGGTTGGGAAGATCCCCTGGAGAAGGAAATGGCAACCCACTCCAGTATTCTTGCCTGGAGAATCCCGTGGACAGAGGAGTCTGGTGGGCTACAGTCCACAGGGTCTCAAACAGTCGGATATGACTGAGCGACTTCACTTTCCCTTTCACTTTCACTTTGGGTGTCTTGCAATAAAAGCTATACTTGCTTGTATGCAACCTGGTGTCCATAGACTGGCTTATTAACTGTGTGCGGATGAGTGGGGCCAAGCTTGGTTGGATACCAGCCATAACTAACATATCACTTGTTGAGTTTGGGTGTAGTATCAAAGGAGAAGATCTACAATTTTCTGAACAGCTATTAGAATCCTCCTCCCTTTCCCACAACATATCTCTGTGAGGCTGGAATTTCTTCATAGTAACCAAAACATCCTATGGCAACAGACTGAATGCATAAGCAGATGAAAATCCAGCTGTCTTCAATTAAGTCATTAAAGAGACACAAAAACATAAACAATACTACTGTTCTAGGTTTCCTTTTTTTTTAATAGTTATTTTTCATAAAGTATGTTATCATAATGGATTTACTATTGCTATTTTTAAAAGAATTAATACATAAGTATCATTGCTATCTCCATTTTGACTTCAAATATGGTAAATATGGAGAGACAATATTCATGTAATCACAACTCTTGGAGGTCCTCAGTCATTTTTAAGAATGTAAAAGGTCCTGAGACAGAAAGTTTGAGAATGGCTGATTGAGGTCAGTATTTCCCCAATTATGTCAATCAAACATGACTGTCAAGATGATTACTATTCTTTAATCAATCTCATTTTTTCTTAATAGCTTGCTTGATTAAAACTTAAACACATTTATTTTAAAAGGAAAACCAGGGACACTCACCACAAATAAAAAACAACCACAACAGAAAAATTTTAACAGGCTGTCCTGATGTTTAGTGGATTCTATTGCCTGCCCGATACTCTAAGTCCAAAATCTGTTTGCTATCTACCTAGAGTTTAGCCGGGAGAAGGCAATGGCACCCCACTCCAGTACTCTTGCCTGGCAAATCCCATGGATGGAGGAGCCTGGTAGGCTGAAGTCCATGGGGTCGCTAAGAGTCGGATACGACTGAGCGACTTCACTTTCACTTTTCACTTTCACGCATTGGAGAAGGAAATGGCAACCCACTCCAGTGTTCTTGCCTGCAGAGTCCCAGGGACGGGGGAGCCTGATGGGCTGCCGTCTATGGGGTTGCACAGAGTCGGACACGACTGAAGCGACTCAGCAGCAGCAGCAGCAGCTAACGTAGGAGACCCAGGTTCGATCCCTGGTCTGGGAAGATTCCACATGCCTTGGGGCAACTACGCCCATATGCCATAACCACTGAAGCCTGTGGGCCCAGAGCCTGTGCTCTACAGCAAGAGAAGCCACTGCAGTGAGAAGCCCGCACACTGCAACTAGACAGGGTAGTCTGTGCTCACTGCAACTAGAGAAAACCCGTCTGTGGTAAGAAAGACTCAGCACAACCGAAAAATTAAAAATAAAAATAAAAAAGAGCTTACTCTAATGGAAGTACTTGGAAATGCAAAAATATTTCAACCATATCGATGCTGATCATGGTGTTTTTCTTTTTAAATCATGGCGATAATCTGGACACAATCTAAATTTCCAATCTAGAAGGTTAGTTACGTAAGTTACTGGGAAGTCGTTGGTCAGAATATTATGCATCTATCAAAGAAAAATCACATTTCCAGATACTTTTTAATGGCCCAGGAAAATAGCTTAATAACTTGAAGTGAAACATGCAGAGTAGGGAACAGAAATAAAATAAGATCTTGATTTTTATGACCTACAACAAGCAATTTATTATGTTTATCACCTAGAAAAGAAATAATAATGTTTAAAGATGTACTATTTCTCAAACATCAACACTGTGGGGCTTAAGATTTTGGTTCTTCTATGAAATGTCTCTGTTTCCCTGTTTTCTTTAGTAAACATACGTGGAGGAAAACATGTTCAGCTTCTTACTCAGTCATTTTGCTTCTTGAGAACTTATTCTAGTGACTTCCCTGGCGGTCCAGCGGTTAAAATGCAGCAGATCCCAGTTTGCAATCCCTGTAAGCTTGCACATACGTCAGTCAGGAAGAGGGTCTTGCCCAGACTAATGGGCTTACCCATTCTGCAGCTCCCTCACAGCCCCCTCCCCTCAAATGATTATCCCACTGTCTCCTGAGGCTGAAGCTTATTAGTCTGAGAAGCCCCCGTCAGCCTGACTCCACCAAGGGGCAGAGGAGGGAGAGCAGGAGGCCTCATCACATCCCCTCCCTCCTAGTCTTCAGCCTCCCCACTGAAGACCAAAGACCTTCTAGGTACCCCTTGCCCACTTCAGTCTGATCCTTCCTTCCCTGGGCCCACCCTACCCTGTTCCTTTGTCCAGAGTCACCTACAGGGAACAGAGGAAGGACCAGGTCCCCAGGTTTTCCTGGCTCTGCCCCAGCCACTGGCCCACCCCACCCCTATATGGGGCCAATACCTGGGACGGCTCAGCTCCAGGTCCCAAAGGCGGGCCTCCACTTTCCCATCATGTCCCCTCCCTAGAGATGGAAACCAGCCCCCAAAGTCCTTCTCCACGTGTGCATCTCCCCCATCAATGAAACCCATGACATTGATGAGGGACGGCCTCTGAGCCTCACTGATCTGTTTGACAAGTGGGGAAGTGGAGGCTCTCAGAGGGAAGACTGCGTATCTGAGGGCACACAGCAAAAGGTGGCTGAGCCGGGATTTGAACCCAGGCTGCGTGCGTGGCTCTCATCGCTGGTAGATTCTGCTCCCCACGCTCCAGACCCACCACCCCTACCGGCGAGCACTGTGCACTTGTGCAATGTCCTCTTCGAATCAAAAATAAACCGACGCTCAGTTCTGCTGTGCCATCTGCCGCACCAACTCTGCAGCAGGAATACTGGCTTGCTGCAGAGAGGGCACGCTCCCACGGCACGGTCAGAACTGAACAGTGAGATGCCCTGGCTGGGAGCCAGGGAGGGGAGAGGGCCTTGGGGCAGGGTAGGTGGCAGAGGGGCCAGGGCAGGCACAGTCCTCAGCAGATGGTGGGGGGAGAGCTGCGGGCTGTGTATCAGCATTCCACGGTCAATGCTGACCACCACTGAGGCTGGGTATCCTTGGGCAAGCCCTCTGCCCGCCACTGAGTCTCAGTTTCTCCACTACAAGAGGTTGGGTCATTTGATTCTTCTCAGGCTTGACAAGGTCATATTCTATGGCTGCAGGTCTTCCAGACGCTGCCTGCCCATTCCTGGTCCTTTGGGGTCGACAGCAGCCAGCAGGGAGGAGAGAGGATTCTTAGAGAGAGGGACCGGCTGGCCCAAGGTCACGCCATTCCTACCAACATCAACAACCACGATAATAATGTGGTAATCTCAGAGATGACACTCGCAGCCTCACAGGGGTCGGACTGAGGTGGACAAGGGGCACACTGAGAGGGTCTTTGGTCTTCAGCTGAAAGCCGGAAGGCAGGGGATGTGGTAAGCCCTCCTGCCTTCCCTCCTCTGACCCTTGGTGGAGTCGGGCTGATGGGGGCTTCTCAGACAAAGATCCAGCCTCAGGGGACAGTGGGATAATCATTTGAGGAGAGGAGGCTGTGAGGGTA
This sequence comes from Bos mutus, assembly GCF_027580195.1. Lineage (NCBI taxonomy): Eukaryota > Metazoa > Chordata > Mammalia > Artiodactyla > Bovidae > Bos > Bos mutus. The sequence continues at coordinate 54,728,350 of NC_091638.1, forward strand.
ATCTAGAGATGGGCACTCGGACAGCGGTGATTTTCCTAGAGTGATGTGGAAAGCTCATGTCTGAATCCAGTACTGTGTAGCCTCAGATGTTTTGTTCTAATCACCACACATGCCAGGAAGAAAGAACTAAGAGTGAGACTGAAGATCTAGTGAGAGAATGGCGATGGAAGGACATTCACTCACTCACTCCATCTTTCATTTGTCACGTCCTAGACTGGGTGCTGAGGGTACACCAGTGAAGTGCAGCAGCTCTGGAGTTCTGGGGGCCTGGGCTCAAGCCCAGGTCCCAAACGTGCCAGCTGCGTGACACGGGCAAGTGATTCGACCTCTCCTGACCTCTGCTTTGTTGTCTAATGGAGGATTATGGTGAAAGTTGTGTCTGACGCTTTGTGACCCTGTGGACTGTAGCCCACCAGGCTCCTCTGTCCACGGCTACTGGAATGGGTGGTCATTTTCTTCTCCAAAGGTTCTTCCCCACCCAGGCATTGAACTCAGTTCTCCTGTGATGCAGGTGGATTCTTTACTATCTAAGCCACCAGGCTTGTTGGGAGAGTAAGCAGGCACATGTGTCTGTATAGGTGCTCACTATGGGTCAGCTATAAGATGATGGTGAAATCAGCACTGGACACTGGGCAGTGATAGGTGACAGTAATACTATTGTTTTCTTAGCCTGTCTTATCACTTAGGCCAGTTGGTGGTTAAAATAAATAACTATGAGCTCCAGAGGAGTTTAAATTTGCATTTTCCCCTACTTTTCCTTCCTCTGTCTCTCCTTCCCTCCCCTGCCTTCCTTTTTTTTTCTCCCCATCCACCCAAAACCCCGGCCCTTTGCTCTTTGCCAGATTCTGTGCTGGGCACAGGGACATAGAGATGACAAGACTCTGCCCTCACAGAGCTCTCAGGACCCAGGAGGGATTGAGGAGGTAGACCAGGGAATCACATAGCTCAGTGAGGTGGACAAAGGCCAGCATGACAGCAGGGGAGTATGAAACGGGGCACTTGACCTTGCTCAGTGATACTGCAATTAAGGGAAGGGACTGCAAGAGTCAGAAAGGTCAGGTCACCTGCTTCAGGCCTCATTGCAAATAAATGCTTGTCCTGACTCCAAATTTCATGATTTCTGGTATCCTTCCATGTGGTCACAGTCTGTTAACAGCCTCAAGGAAATAATAATAACAATGACTTCTATTGCGAGCTAGGTCTTGGGGAACTCAGCCCAAGGGAGTCTTTCGTGGCTGACTAGCCACAGAGAATAGAGCCTCTGAAGTTTCAATAGTAAGAGCAACTGAAAAGTTGAGACCAACACGAAAGCAATAAATTTCTTCTCAGAATTAAAAGCTAAGCAGATAGTAGAAATGTGACAAGACACTTTACTGACGAATAAGTTGGCATGTAGGGCATTTTACCTTGCTGCAGATGATTTTTTTTTTAAATTTTCTCAGTCATCTCAAGATTAATTTAACTACATAACAATCTCTTTAACTCAGAAATAAATTAGGTCCTAATTCTAAAAATCGTATTTTTGTTTTGTTTGTTTTCAGAAAGCACATTTTTCTCATTTCTCTGAGATTCTTTCTTCTCCAAGATCTGGTGCAATCTGAGATGCAGATCTTTTATCTGTTGGGCTTAAAATCTTCTCCCTTCCAGGACACATTCTAAATGCTCCAGTGAAAGTTAACCAGAATCCAGGTACTGATATACAGAAATTCACTTTACAGAAACCCTTGCAAGACTTAATTCCAGGAACTCAAACTGTCTGGGCATCAACATTACACTGCTGTTCAATTGGCGGGGATCAATGTCACCCCCGAAGTCTACCCAATGAACTGCAGAAGAATTTTAAATAGTAGGAAATCCATGCCGGGTGAGGTCATGGTGAAAGGGAAGGGGAAACGTCCACAGTCGCTCTGGGAGAGAAGGAAGCTGTTAGGCAGAGAGGCCAAGACCTGATGCAGAGCAGAGCACAAACTCCAATCAGGCCAGGCGGCCGGCAGGATGTGACTCAGACTGCTGCTCCGTTGGCTGAAAGGGCGGTCTGGCTTTTCTCGACCCAGGTCAAGCAAGTTTAAGGTTCAGAGAGGACTGAGCTTGGTGGGAATGCCTGTGGACCCTGCGTGCCCCGTCCACTCTCATCTCTGCCTATTTCCCCCTGGACTGAGCAAGACAGCACAGCGTCTCATCGAGCAGACTCCAGCCAGAGGCAGCCGACATGCAAAGTCACCAAGGTGACTATGCAAATACTTTCTATTCTCCCCTCACCCCCACTCATAGCTCCCAAGCAGAGCTCTGACTCCTAATTAGTTCACAGGACAGGAAGTCAAATACCCGATGGAAGAACAGTTAGTGAATTCTGTGGGGAAAGAGGAAACACAGCTCCCTAGAGAAGCAGGTGGTGTGGTTTTAGGACCAGGCAAGGCAGAAGCGAGGGGCTTCCCAGGTGGCTCAGTGGTAAAGAAAGCGCCTGAGGATGGAAGAGAAGCAGGAGCAGAGGGTCTGATCCTTGGGTCAGGAAGATCCCCTAGATGAGGAAATGGCAACCCACCCCAGTATTCTTGCCTGGAGAGTCCTATGGATAGAGGAGCCTGGAGGGTTACAGTTCATATAGGGTCGCAAAGAGTCGGACACAACTGAGCAACTGGGCACCCCAGGCAGAGGCGAATGGATGCCCATATACTGCAGCACAGTAGAGATGCGGCAAGAGGGCCAGCCTCAGCAGCTCAGCTCTGAGGACCTGCATCACCGTGGCTGCCACCTGCAAAGTATGATCCTTAATACCACATCCTTTCCCTTCAATGCTCAGTCCCCACGAGCATCCTCCACGGGCCCAGCTCTGCAGTACGAAGTAGTTTTGAATTTTTGTATAAAGAAACATTCCCCCTAAAACGTGTTTCTATTTTATGTGAGCTTGTATTCAGAAATAGATTTTTCTTTCTTCTTATCAGAAATCAAGAGTTCCAGTTTCTAACCCAGGAACTGGATACAACTGCTCACCATTATGCTGCATTTGAAAAAGAAGAAAATGTATCATAGTTACCTGTTTTGCTTTGTCTAAGGACCCAGCTGGCTGTAGAGGGGGAGTTTTGAGGGCTGGTGCAGAGGGCTGGGTCTGTGAGCGTCCTGGCCATGCGGCCACAGCCACAGCCCAGTTTCCCCACCTGTACTGTGGTGGGGACGCCAGCCTCTGCCTGGCTGCAGGAAGCAAGACATGAGGTCGGGGCTGGGCCGGGCCGGCTCTCTAGGGCCCTCAGCAAATGGAAGCGAAGGAACATTAGCCTTGTTTTTGAACAATGTCACAAAGTTGCATAAGGAGGGTAGCTGCATTTATCGTGGGGCCTGATTCTGGCTTTCTGGAGCAATCCTGTGCAGCGTTCCTACAGCCTGAAAGGGAACACCCTTCCCACAGCCTCAATGCTGGCTGGTGACTCAGAGTACTGTTAAAAGGTGTGGCTGGGAAGCCACTTAGGCATCAGTATGGAACTGGACAGATTTGCCTCCCGTGGAGCTGCTCTGGAAAGGAAAGGGGAAGGGGGCCCTGCCCTCTCCTGCGAGGTGAGTGGGGCACTAGGAAGCAGCTTCCATCAGAAGCCCCTCCCTCCCAACGCGGCTGAACGCAGAGCCTAAAGCACAAGGTGGCCCAGGCTCCCGGGCTGGCGGGGCTGGGGTGGGGTGTGAGCCCCATCGGGGGTGCTCCTCCCTCCGGAATGGGCCCAAAGCACCCCCCACCTGACACTCATATTGGGAGCGCAATATGGAACACGCATGGCCAGGGCGCTGGGTGCTCTACCAAGGCTTGGCCCACCCTCGGGACGACGGATTCTTACGCCCATTTTACAAATGAGGAAGCTGAGGCTGAAAGCCTGTCACACCGCCACCTGGAGGCAGAGCTGGGATTCCAACAGAATGGTCCCAGTGTGCTGAAAACTTTCCGAGACTCCCAAACGGGTGTCTGTGGGGAGCGGGAGAAACGCAACTGCTGGGGCCACGACGGCTCTGGGTGAAGGCGCACGTGTAGGGCAGGTGCCATTTTTTAAAAGGACTTTCTGTGTTGTCTCATTTACGTTTTACGTTCTCTGCAGCGGGAGCTGGTATTTTTACCTCACAGGTGAGGAGGCGGATGTTAAATTGCTTCCCAAGGCCACCCAGACACTGTCCTGACCGTCCCCTCTGCGACCCCTGGACTCCAGCTCCACATCTGTGCAATGGGGACTTGAAGTCACAGCCTCCGAGAAGGTCAGGGTTAACTGAGGGAACGGAAGGGAAACGCTTTAGTGACTGCAAAACGCCGCCCGAATACTAAGGAGTATTATTATTTACTAAAATAGCTTCGTGGGGAGAGTGCAAGCAAGGCTGAGAACGACAAGGTTCTGGATTCAATCCTAGCTTTGGCAGGATGTGTAAGCTGTATTCCTCCTAGAGCTGGAAGCCCCCACGAGCAGGGGCCCTATCTGGTTTGCCTCAGTCTTCCCAGGTCCCAGCTCTAGGTATGGCACAGAAAGAGCCCTTAAAAAATCTTGGCTGGACTAGTCAGGATTAATTCAGGACAGCGGCAGAGGGTGGAAGGGAAGAAAAATAGACTCAAGGGCTGGAGGTGGCCTCAGGGTAATCAGAAAATTGATCTTCCAGGTGGGGTCACTTCTGAGAATAAAAAGGACATTTTTAGTAGTCATGATAAGCCAGGACTGTTCTAGGCCAACCACGACATACGGTCACTCTGTTTGCTGATCATTTCATCTGGTCCCCATGTTGTGAGGGAAACTGAGTCCCAGTAGGAGGCACCAGAACCTGATGCTGGGAAAGACTGAAGGCAAAAGGAGAAGAGGGCTGAGGATGAGACGGTTGGACGGCATCACCGACTCAATGGACATGAACTTGGGCAAACTCCAGGAGGTGGTGATGGACAGGGAGGCCTGGCGTGTTGCAGTCCACGGTGTTGCAAAGAGTCAGACACGACTGAGTGACTGAACAAGAACAACAACAGGAGGCATGGAGCCAGGTAGAACCCAGGGTTCCTGGTACCCTCACGGGTCTGCTCTCAAAAGAGCAGCTAGGAATGGGTGGAGCTTGCTTTTCGGGCCTGCAGCTCACTGGAAGGAATTGGGTGTTCTCCATATAGTCCAAAGTTTCTGTTGGGTAAATATCAACCCTTCTGGGCTGGTTACTAAGGGCCTGAGCAGTTGCTAAGCAGCCACATGACCTCATGGGGGCTATTGTTCAGCAGTCAATAGGCATCCTTGAGTAACATTCTTCTACTCCCAAATCCCAAGGGCTCCTGGGGTTCTCTGTAAAGAAGCCAGAGATTATCAGGCGCAGAAGCAGTTGACAGAACCATGCTTGCTTTCTGGGGTGGGGGTGCACTGCAGCCTCTCAGAGCAGAGCATAGGAAGGCTGGGTACCCAGTGAGAACCCATCAGTAGCTGATACGAGCAGCAGAAACAACACAGGAATAGAGACCTAACCCATGAGCAGCGACTGACCCTCTCTCATCCACCTGAACACACACTGCCTCAGTTTGGTCCCAAAGCAGCCATATGGACGGGAGGGTTGCTATGATCACCCCATTTCAAAATATAGGAAGCCGAGGTCCAGAAAGAAGAAACAGCTGCCCAAAGCCGGCCCCAAACCCTCACCAGGTGTAGGGTACAGAACAGCAGCCACCCAAAGACATCCGTATTCTAACCCCTGAGCCTCTGATTATGTTAGGTTGTGCGGCAAAGGGGAGTGGAGGTTGCAGCTGGCCTGAAGGATGCTCATCGCTGACCTGAAGACCGAGGACAGGCCCATGAGAATCATGGCCGCTTCTAGGAGCTGGAAAATGCGGGGACTCAGATTCTCCACGAGCGCCTGCAGAAGGGAACACAGCCCTTGGTGTTAGCCCTGTAGACTTGCATCAGACTCCTGACTTAGATGTGCTCAGTCGCTCAGTTGTCTCTGACTCTGCCACCCAATGGACTGTAGCCCACCAGGCTCCTCTGTCCATGGGCTATCCCAGGCAAGAATATTGGAGTGGGTTGCCATGCCCTCCCCTAGGAGGGAGGGATCGACCCCGGATCTCTTGCATCTCCTGCATCAGTATGTGGATTCTTGATCGCTGAACCAAAGGGGAAGCCCTTGACTTAGAGAGCTAGCTGGTACATGTTAAGCTACTTGGTTTGTGAGAATTTGTCACAGCACCGACAGGAAACTACGCACGAGGGACAGAAGTCCGCAAGGTCTGAGCCAAAAGGGGGCTTTGGAGGTGGTTCAACTAACTTAGAGTTAAGGAAATGAGAGGCCCAGAGAAATGAAGTGATTTGGTCAGGGTCACAAAGCAGGTGACACATAACGACAGAGACCTGCTGGGGACCAGCCCCAGCTGATCCAGGGTATTCGAAGGAGAGACGGCCTAGGCGACTATTTATATGCTAATTAGAGATATAGAGAACAATAGAATGAGGATAGCTCAGTAGGAAAATTCAGTGGAGAAAAGAAGCTGAGTAGCTTGGTTTACGCGGGAGACCAATAAAACTTCAAGACAAGAAGTTTGCACCACTTACGTAGGCCGCAGGCGCCCTCTCGAATAGCGGAAGGTGCCTCACCCTAGACACCTTCTCGAGTGGGTCTTAGAAGCCCAGGCATAATTAGTAAGCGTGGTGGGTTCCGCGCTCCAGATGGAGACTCAGCTGGAAGTTAAAGGGAAGAATGACATGGGGAGACCAAGCGCTGGTGAACAAGGCCCGTAGCTTTATTTTTAACAGGGGCTTTTATACCCTAAGTTACACACAGAGGATAATAGGGGATGCAAAGTCAGCAGTCTTTGATTCTTATCAAAAACCAAGGTTTCTTTCCTGCAAATTTATCGTATACAAATGGTTTAGGTGATTTACATCATCTTCTGGCCAGAAGGCCTACTAACATTTTATGACTTTTGACAAGGACTTATCAACAAAGACTTATTTTCTCTAAGAGTAATTATTTTAAGGTTTGGCACCATCTTCCAAAGATAAAATTGCATTCCTATAGGGCGGATGTGTAATGGGTTTACAACAAAGGAAAGAATTTATTACCTTAAGGGTCTAAAGTTACTAACACCAAGGCCACTACTTATTTTTTACTATATACCAACTATTAATTAATACACATTCAAGGATACAATTCAGGGGATGTGAAAACTTGGCAACAAGCATTGACTCATCAATGAAATCCTTTACTAGTTTATTCTGACAGTTTTTAACTCTCTGAGAGGCTCTAAGCTATTTGAATATCTTAAGCTTCCCGTGCCTCTGGAGGCTAGGAGACTGTAAACAATCGTATGCATAGCTGCAGGAGTCCAGGTAAACTTGTCAGGCGAGTTAGAGAGCCATCTGAGGGGTTTGGATTTAAACACTCCTAATTGCCCAGGAACTTTATTAATTGGAGCTGTAAGTTAACTCTTTGACAGAGAGAGAGTGAGATGGTGGTAGGGGACAGCCCCTAGTAAAGTCAGAGGTGAGAGCACAAAACAATAAAGTAGGCAGACTCTGGTTTTTTGGGGGAAAATGCTCGAGAATATCCGGGCGGACTCCTGAGGCTCGATCCCGCCTTTGCGTATGCCGAGCCTCCTTCCTCATGACCTTTGTCATGAGCAGAATGCCTCACCGGCTCCCCGCAGAGACCTGCAGGTGTGCTCAGCCCTCCTCAAGGCTCCTGACACTGTCCACCGAGGGGCCTGTGTTCCAGACAGCTTCTCTGCTGATTCTCTACTACCAGTCTCACTGGAACCCTGGACCTCAAACCCCGTCCCCTTTGTCTCTCTCAGCCAGAGGCAGGTGGGTGGCCCGTTTTATGACAAGCAGGAGCCGCTTTCCTCCTGTGTAGGAGGTGGTGGCCTGGAGTCAGCACTCACAGCCCACAGTCTCGGAGCCTCAGTTTCCTCATCTGAAAATGGACACAGCCCTCCTCTGCATCAGCTGGAGGGAACACAGAGCAGAAGGTCAAAGGAAAAGCCTGTGGCACATGCCTGGCATGCAGGTGGCACTCAGTGCCTGTTCCATCCTTTTTCTCAGTCAAGCCCAGGCCTGCCCTGGGTCCCCCACAGCCACTGGCTCTAAAGCCTTTGGAATTCCAGGGCCTCCTTCCCAGAAGAGCCTCATCTCTGCCTGGCACACAGAAGGTACTCAATGAATGCTGGTGGAATGGACCCCAGGACTGGGGTCCATTGAATGTTCCTCTTTCTCTGTTTTGCCTAACAGGCCCCGTATGTTTCCATCAAGCTCCAGCTCACATGCCCCCTCCTCCAGGCAGCCTTCCTTGATCCCAGGGTGCAAGGTCATGCTGTACTCTTTGTGCTGGGTTTTCAGCTTCCCTGTGGTACTGTGGGTTTCATGTTTAGGGCTCAAGCATGCTATTAGACACCTCCGGGCTCCAGTCCTGGCCTTGCCTGTGTGGTTCTAGGGTACTTACGCCTCCTTTCTGAGTGGTTTCTCCTCTGATCAGTGGGAATAATGACAGCACCTCCATCACTGGGTTGTCAGGAGGAGCACAGGAACTGCTGCATGGAAAGGGTATAGCATAGCAATGGCACTGAGCGGGCTTGCAGTAAGTGGCTGTGTTTTCAGGAGAAAGGTTATCATTCTAGATGCTTCCTAGGGTAAAATTGAGGTCCCCAGGGCAGGGGCGTGTCTGATTTATCTCTGATAGACCTCAGATCTTTACCGAGTACCTACCCTGTGCCCAGCTCTCCTCTAGACCTGGGAGGACAGAGGGGAACAAGGCCCTGCCCCCTTGAGCTGACTTTTCAGTGGTGGGGGAGGCAGACATGATACAATCTGCCCAAGTGAAAATAGAAGGTACCAGGGGCTCCTGTGATGGTCCAGTGGTTAAGAGTCTACCTTGTAATGCAGGGGACAATGGCTCAGTGCCTGGTCCAGGAAGATCCCACATGCCTTGGAGGAGAGCAGCTAAGCCTGCGTGCCACAAATACCGAGCCCACGTGCTGCAGCTACTGACACCCGAGCGCCCTAGAGTCCATGCTTGGCAACAAGAGAAGCCTGCACACCACAGCCAGAGAGTTGCCTCCATTCGCTGCAACTAGAGAGAGCCCGTGCACAGCAACACAAATCCAGGGCAGCCAATAAATAAAGTTATGAAAACATTTAAAACCAGAATATACCAGGCAGGGGCAGGGAGTCATTGCAAATGATGCCTGGAGACACAGCAAGGGGCAGGGAGAGATGGGAGACCCTCTGCTTTGGGTAAGGGGCCGAGGAAGGCCTCTCTAAGAAGGACATATTTAAGCCCCTATCAGAGTAAAGGGAGTAGAGTGAGCCACGTAAACGCATTCCTGGAGAGGGGACAGAAAGGGCAAAATCCCCAGTGAGAAGAGTATGTGTCTGGTGTGTTTGAGAAACAGCAAGTAGGCCACGTAGTGTGTGCTCAGAACACATATACACAACTGACATGTTACCACATTATTTCTACCATTTTACAGAAAATATTTAGTTGTGCCCATTTATTTATTCTTTCCTATTAATCAGAAACTCATATTCAGTGAGCCTCTTCCAAGTATTATTAGGTCATAGCAATCCTTTGGGGTGGGTACAATTGTCCCTCTTTTTGTGCAAAGCTAAGGCTCAGAGAGGTAATGTGCTTTGCCTAAGGTCACACAGCAGGTAGGTTAAGTCAGGATTTGAACCCAGGACTGTGTGATATTTCAGTTCTGGCTTTTTCTCCCAGGATAGGCTTGGGAGGTGCTCACGCTCCCTGATTCCTGCTGCCCCACCATGAGTTACTCCCAGCCCCAGAGGGTGCCTCCCTTCTTCATTCCTTGGTAGCATATCTATAAACAGTCTCCAGTCTGGGTCTCTGTTCTGAGACCCAGGGGTGAGCGTGTAGAGTTGCCCCTGGGATGGCCACTGTGGCCTCGGGAAGGCACTCCCAGGGCCTAAGATGCTGGAGGGTAGGCAGACCCTTGGGGAGCGTGGATTTCTAAGAAGTAGACCAGGAAAGTCAAGTCACAGATGCTCCACAGGCTCAGTCCCGGTCTCTCAAAGCCAGGGCAGCCTCTGGGTGCCTGGATGAGGCTGGATTCCCAGGGAGGTTGTGCCTCAGTGATGCAAGGGAAGGAGACAGAACTTTCTAATAGAAGAGCTGACGGAAGGAGATGGCAGAGAGATCCCAGGGCAGGGCTCCAGGACAGACCAGGCTGCAGGGTGAGGCACAGAGTGGCCGTGGAGGGTACAGGATTCACAGAGGACAGGGCCCAGTCCTGGCGTCAACTTCACAGCGAGGGAAGAGAATGGATTGGGCACTGAGGTGGGTACCACAGGGCACAGTCACCAAGGGCTGCATCTAGAGCAGGGCGAGCAGTCAGAAGTCACTGGAACAAATGTTGTATGTGTGTGTTCAGTCACTCAGTCGTGTCCGACTCCTTGTGGCCCCATGGACTACAACACACCAGGCATCCCTGTTCTTCACCATCTCCCGGAGTTTGCTCAAATTCACGTCCACTGAATCGGTGATGCCATCCAACATCTCATCCTCTGTCGCCCCCTTCTCCTCCTGCCTTCAATCTTTCCCAAGAAGTGTTGTATCAGAGGGCAATGTTCTGTACCATTATTCTGCTTTTATCCTTCCCCCTGCCATCATTTATCTCAGTCAGTGGCAGAGCAGGGACTCGAACTCTGATCTGCGTGAGTGCGAAGCTCAGGCTGTTTATATGCTATCCTGACAAGAAGCAGCGGGTGGGTCACGGTGGTGAAAGGGTCAAGGTGCCTGGGGAGGAAGTGCTGTCAGGTGGCCAGCAGCAGGACTAGCAATGCCCCGAAGCTGGGGGTGTGGCCGGTGCCGCTGGCTGAAGACACTACTGTGAAGGCAGCATGGCAAGGGAGTAAGTAATCCGCGGACATTTCCCCCGTATTCGGAAGTAAGGCAGTACCAGCAAGGAAGGACAGAATCCTAATCGGCTACTCGGCAGAATGAAGTGGGCTGCCTGGCACGGTGATGCCTGTGGGGTCTCCTCGGGGTCAGGCAGCCTGGATTGCCCTAGGAAATTGCTCATTCCTGACTCTCAGACTGTGGGACTTTGACGGGGCTCCCAGGATGGGTGTGAATCCCAGCCTGGGCCAGACAAAGCTTTGCAGTCCCCACCTGGTGAGCAGTCTGTGGATGTGTGCGTGACCTGTGAGCCACCGGAGTGTCAGTCTTAAGACTCTGTAAGCTACAGGGAGTGCTCTTTTTCTCTTGGGATGGCTGACCTGAAGCTGCTGGGGGCCACCCGTGCCGCCACAGAAGGAGAGAATGCCTAAGGGTGCAGCCCAAACAGGGAGAAGCAGAAAAGAGAGATGGAGAGAGAGGAAGATAATAAGTTCTGCTGACATTGTATCACCCCCTGGATCCAGCTGTACCTGAAGCCTATTGCCCTAGGACTCCTTAGTTACACGTCAGTAAATTCCTTTTTAGACCGGCCAGTTTGAGTCACTTTCTATAAAAAGGCTCTTGACTTACATAGCTTTAACTTCCTGGGAACAAAAAAGAGAGAATGGAACTCAGAAGAAAAAAGGAGAAAGATGGGTGAGGGGAAGAAGGAGTGAGAATTGCTGTTTCATGGTATAGAATTTGAGTGTTGCAAGATGAAAAGATTCTAGAGGTCTGTTCCACAAGCATGTGAAAAAACTTAACACTGCTGAACAGTTTTTCCAGTGGTCATGTACGGATGTGAGAGCTGGGCCAGAAAGGAGGCTGAACGCTGAAGAATGGATGCTTCGGAACTGTGGTGTTGGAGAAGACTCTTGAGAGTCCCTTGGACTGCAAGGAGATGAAACCAGTCCATCCTAAAGGAAATCAATACTGAATATTCATTGGAAGGACTGATGCTGAATCTGAAGCTCCAATACTTTGGCCTCCTGATGTGAAGAGCTGATTCATTGAGAAAGACCCTGATGCTGGGAAGGACTGAAGGCAGGAGGAGAAGGGGACGACAGAGGATGTGATGGTTGGATGGCACCACAGACTCAAAATGGGCATGAATCTGGGCAAACTGCAGGAGATAGTGAAGGACAGGGAAGCCTAGCATGCTGCAGTTCATGGGGTCGCAGAGTCAGACATGACTGACAACAACAGAAGGGTATGCTTAAAAATGACTGAGGGAGTAAAATTTTAAAAACTAGCATGTAAAAAACACGGGTGAGGGGAGACCGGAGAACAGAGGGGAGGAAAGGGAGGCAGGAGAGGAGAGGGCAAGAGAGGAAAGAGGAGAGTGACAGAAGGTGGCCCTGCAGCCCCCAGGAGTGAGGCCAGCTGCTCCTGCCACCTACTCCGCTATTTTTATACCGCACGGCTCTCAAGGTAACTTCACACCTGTTATGCCTGTCCTTCAAATCCTACTTCGTTTTCCAACATTTTAGAAACCCCTTCCTTCCCCGAGAAACTCTACCTGCTTCACTGAATTCCTTATTTTTTTGAAACGCGTGTATTCCTGGGAGGGGTAACAAGCAGAACTACGGGTATGGGTTTCCCTGGCGGCTCAGTGGTTGAAGAATCCGCCTGCCAATGTAGGAGATGTGGATTCTATCCCCGGGTCGGGAGGAGGAGGAAACAGCAACCCCCTCTAGTATTCTTGCTAGCATAATTCCGTTGACAAAGGAGCCTGGAGGGCTAAGGTCCAGGGGTTGCAAACAGTCAGACACAACGACTGAGAATGCACACACGCGAATGCTGGTAACCTCTGGGGCCCCGCCGTTTCTGTTCATGAAGCACTTTCACACTTGACGTCTTGTGGAGGCCTCTCAGACACCGGTGAGGCAGTCAGGGATGCTATCAGCCCATTTTATAGATGAGTAGATCTAGTGTGAGGACATGCAGCGGGGTGCTGGGTTTGCATCTGGGTCCTCTGGCTTCCAGTCCTGCCCTCTGAGACGTGGCAGGGCGGGGGAGGGGGGACACGGGGGACCCGGGTGGGGCGGGTTGGAAGCTTGGAGCTCATCTGCAGACCTCATCGACTTCTCAAGGTTCACTCTGGGCTTGATTAGGAAGAACCTCCGAGGAGGCACAAGACCCACAGGTGACGTCCCCGTGAGTGTTCCCTCATGGGGAGCTCAGGAGTCCTGGGTATTCCATTTCCAAAGCAAAATGATTTAAAGATGCAGCAGGCAGTTCAAATGCAGGCAGGAACTGCTTAACATTCTTCCTTTCAAGTTTCCGTGCTGGGCGATTTGGTTTCCGTCTGGGGAGGAGTGAAGTTGCTCCTGCTTAAAGGCACTGCTGATAACGACAATGCTGTCCTCTTGCAAGGCTTTGATCACTGGGTGCATTTGACTCTCACTTCCCAAACCTGAACAGCTGGTCCAGGCCCTTTCACATTCAGCAGGCAATTAAATTTTCACAAAAAGAAGGTGAAACTCCAGGGATAATGAGATGAGAGCAAAGCAAAGGCAGCAGCTGGGCTTCTGAACAAACCAGGGGAAAAGCGCGATGTGGTGGACACCTCTCTAACGAGGGGTCGCAGACAGGCCAGGGTGGGGCGCTGTGGGACCCTTGGTGGGGACACGCCAAGCTTCTGACACGGCTGTGGACAGCCAGGACCTGCCCTCGGAGGAGGGACACGGCTCAGCAGGTGCCAAGGCAGAGGCTGACAACTTGTGCTGTCTCACTGAGGCTCACTCCCTGATGCATTCAGAATAAAAAGGAACCTCCCCACGGCCTTATAGCTGAGAAGACCCTTAAATGCCCCATGGGCCCAGGTGAGCCCCATGCTTCTTTTCTCCTCCTCCAGTCTCAGGAGATGGCTCCCAAGGCTGGTCGACCAGCTGCCTGCCACCCACCACAGGCTCACAGCCAGCCCCCTGCCCCAGCCTGTCTGCAGACCGTACCTCTCACCCGTCTCCCTTACATGGTCACCCTCCTCAACATGCCATGGTCATCCACCATCACTGCTGGCCTGAATGAATGTCATACCCTTGGCCTGGCCTCTGGCCTCCACTATCACCCCTTAAGATCAATCCACTCTCCAACAGAAGAATCTTCTGGAAGCTGGATCCCACGGCAGGAAGCTTTGGTCCTTTAATGGCTCTCCTGCAGTTACGATGATGTCCAAACTCCACACACGTCCTGCTGGCCCCCTACCCGCCCTCCTCACATCAGCATCTCCTACTTGGGCTCCAGTCACCCTGGCCTTCCTTCAGTGTTCCCAGGGCATGACACTGGGTCTCACCTCAGGGCCTTTGCATACCCTGCTCCCTTTGCCTGCACCCCTCATGCCCTGTTTTATTCCCAACAAATCCTTCTGATCATCTAGGTCACCACTGTGGAATGCTCTTCCCCGACCCTCTCATCAGAAGCCACTCTCAATATGCTCACGTAGCCCTGGGTTGGTACATGACCTCATGGAGCAGAGCCCCATGTCAAGCTAATAGCATCCACCTGTTGCCCTAGAAAAATGCTTCTATTAATAGCTTGCTTAAGCAGCAGTACTTGGGGGGCCTCTTTGTTACAGTAGCACTGCCTTTATTGCACTAATACATACTTTTGAGGCAGTAGGTGGTCCGGGAAAGGGAAGTGACTGGTTTCAAGGTCACACAGACCCCTGTGATTTCTACTGCTCCTCCTCTCTCACTTGGGCTTAGCCACCGGGTCCTGACAACTGGAATTCTGGAAGCCTTCTGAATCCATTCTTGCTTCTGTGCCACCTCAGCTGTATCTCTGATTCAGTTCCTCCAATGGTTACTACAACAGCCTCCCCCCAAATCAAAAGCCTCCCCATAGGTGGGTTCCCCTGAAACCTGGCCATTACTTTGCTGGGTGTATTGTCTTGCTAAACTCAGAAGGATGGTGTAATGTCCAGACTTACACAAAACTCTCTGCCAGCTCCCTGGTTGCCTGAGGACAAGGTCCAGCGTCCCGCGACATTCACTATTGATTCCAGTGCTCTTCTCCAGCCTTCAGCCCATCAGGGTAGTAATAAGTCAGGCAGACTCAGCTTCAAATCTTGGCCTAACCCATTCCTAACTGGTAACTTGGGCAAGTGACTTCGTCAAATGTAAGGCAGTGATTAAGAGAATGGGATCTGAGGTCAGACTGCCTGGGAGTCCTGCAGACCAGCTGTGTGACTTTGGGAAAGTGAGTGAACATCTCTGTGCCTTTTCTTCCCCCTTCCCTCATTTCATCCACTCGTCCTTCCCCCCAACCACCCACTCACCTGTCTGTCTACCCATCCATCTTCCCATCTGTCCACCCACCCTTCCATCTGTATCTGTCCAGTCACTGCATCTGTCCACCCATTGGCCAACTGTTTGCCCATCAGGCCATCTGTTCACTGCTTAACTGTCTGTGGGCTCACCGCCACGCCCCCATTTGTCTACCCATCTGTCCACCAATCCCTCTTATCCATCCACCCACCCGCCCACTCATCTGTCCGTCCACCTACCACATCCATCCATCTACTTGCTTCTTCATCTCTGTACCCGCCTACACATCCATCCATCCATCCATCCATCCATCCACCCACCCGCCCACTCATCTCTCTGTCCACCTACTACGCCCATACGTCCACTTTCTTCTTCATCTGTGCACCCATCTGCCTATCCATCCACCCACCTGTTGGTTCATCCAAAAGCCCATCATCCGTTATCTGTCAACACCTACTGCTCACCTGCAGTCCAATGGCTGAACCAAGTTAAAACAGATGACATCAGAGGCTGGGGGTAAGAGCTAACACTCATGCTTGTATCCCAGGTCCGTGCTAATAGGGGCAGGGCACCACCCATAACCAGTGGTTTCTGTCCACCATGCCAGTGGTTTGGGGGCCCATCTGATCCAACACCCCTTTTACTATCTAGAAAGCAAATTCACAACTAATACGACCTAGCAATATATGTAATTAAAGGGCCTATAATGCCCCAACTGCAAATACAGGGGAGAAAAGAAAGGAAAATCATGTGTGCATGTCCACATCACAATGCCTCGCTGTGACGGCTCCAGAAGATATGATGATGCCATCGGACAATGGATCCTACTGGGCATGAAGGTTTGGAAGAGAAGACACCATCCATTCAACCGAGAGTTGCCAACTCTTTTCTTCATGTTGGGCATTTTGAAGTGAGGGCTAAATAAATTCATATGTATATGTATATACATATACATACACACGCTGAATCACTGGAAATGTGACAGCTACTAGCAGCTACTGTGGGGCTATTCTATCAGCACCAAAATATCTTAAAACTACAGGTGACACTGCTGGTCCTGGGTTTTAAACTGGGGACGCAGCTCTTAGTGGAGTT
Source organism: Bos mutus (assembly GCF_027580195.1). NCBI lineage: Eukaryota > Metazoa > Chordata > Mammalia > Artiodactyla > Bovidae > Bos > Bos mutus. Next base: position 54,744,582 of record NC_091638.1, read on the forward strand.
CTAAATAAAATCAAGTACAGGTTTGCCCTGATTTACATGGTGAGTTTGCTGCAAATTCCCTTATGTATCAAGTGTCAATACGTAACACAGAGTTCAGTTCTGCGCTTACATACAAACGAACAGGATCTTCAGCAACATCAACATTCAATGAGAAACCACTGTCAGACACAGGACAGGCCCACGTGCATAGCGGGGTCGCTACATCCTGATGGTCGTTGATCAGTTGCTAAGTCATGTCTGACTCTGTGACTCCATGGACCGCAGCACTCCAGGCTTCCTTGTCCTTCACCATCTTCTGGAGGGAGTTTGCTCAAATTCATGTCCACTGAGTTGGTAATGCTATCTAACCATCTCAACCTCTGCCACCCCCTTCTCCTTTTGCCTGCAGTCTTTCCCAGGACCAGAGTCTTTTCCAATGAGATGGCTCTTTGCATCAGGTGGCCAAAGTATTGGCGGTTAGCTTCAGTCCTTCAGTGAATATTTCGGGTTGATTTCCTTTAGGACTGATTTGATCACCTTGCAGTCCAAGGGACTCTAAAGAATGTTCTCCAGTATCACAGCTCAAAAACATCAATTCTTCAGTGCTCAGCCTGCTTTATGGTCCAACTCTCACATTGGTATATGACTACTGGAAAAACCAGAGCTTTGACTACATGGACGTTTGTCGGCAAAGTGATGTCTCTGCTTTTTAATATGCTGTCCAGGTTTGTCATAGCTGTCCTCGCTCATAAATGCCAGCAGGGCCCGGCCACTGTGACAACCCCGAATGCTCGCCATTGGCAGCCAGACCTGGCCCCTTCCTTTCAGAGTCGGGTCTTCTGGAGCCAGTGCCTCCTACCAGCCAGAGTTGGCGAGGGCCAGGGACCCAAGGCATACGCTGCAACCCATGAGGCTCCATCTTAGCCACAGCTGATCAAAGCCCAGAAGCACTAAATGCCCTTTTGGAATGAATGGGCTATATGTCACAGTAAGAGGAGTTTTGTAACTGGAAGTGCTAAAACCAAAGCCTCACCTGGGTGACCTGAGGGAATTCTACTGGCCTCTCCAAGCCTTGGTTTCTGGAATAACTAAATCAAAATAATAACATCTCTTGTGCTGGGAGGAGGCCAAATAAAACCTGTATTTGCTGATCCTGACTCTGTTCACACTGACAGGAGGGACACAGGTTGAGAGAGGGCTCGCCAGCCAGGTTTTAGGCAATCAGCCTTTGTATGCTCAGTTGTGTCCACCTCTTTGAGAACCCATGCAGCCCGGCAGGCTCCCCTGTCCATGGGATTGAGAATCCATGGACTGCAGCCTGGCAGGCTCCCTTGTCCATGGGATTTCCCAGACAAGAATACCGGAGTGGGTTGCCATTTTCTTCTCCAGGGGATCTTCCCCACCCAGGGATCTAACCTGCATATCTTGCATCTCCTGCATTGGCAGGGGGGATTCTTTACCACTGAGCCACCTGGGAAGCCCTTTGGCCATCTGAGGGCACCCCTGGCCTTGGGCAAGAGGCATGACTTCTCTGAGTCTCTGTTTTCTCTTCTATAAAATGGAGATGATAACAAGATCTGCCTCACAAGATAGTTGTGAGATTTTCATGAGAAAATTCACGCAAAGGGCTTTGCAGAGGTGCTTCAGCCAGCGCAGGTTCTCAAGAAATGTGAGCTCCAGCATTGCTGTCACTCCTATTAATGATGACCATAAGCATGAGGAATATGTGCTGGGCTTGGGAATGGGATATGGTGATGGAAACAAGGACAGTGGGCGCTCCCTGCAGGCCAGGACTGTGCTTTATTCACAGCGCCTAGCAGGTGCTCAGGGAATTGTGAATGGCTCCCGGGTGCAGGCAGAGTATCACTGAGTGGTCCTTGGTACCCAGAGGGTCGTGGAGATGGAGGGGCATGGTGTGATGGAGGCGGCATGGACTTCCTGAGAAGCCTTTCTGAGAAGGGCTGGGACAGTATCTCCTGTTTGACCAACTCCCAAAATTAGGCAAGTAGAAAGCTTGGGGAAGAGATCGTTTATTGCCAAAGCCAGGCTCTGTCCCTCAAGGAAGTAAGGAGAATCAAGAGGGTGGGCTGGTCCTTTCCAGGGGAGGCCCAAGGCCCAAGTCATGCCCCTGACTCCACGGCGGGCCCTCGCAGCGTCAGGGTTAGAGCTGCTGCTGAATGAGGGGCAGCCCTTTGCTTCTGCTCACCCCTCAAGGGGGAGACTCGGGAGGGTGGCTGGGGTATTCCTGGACCAGGATACCAGAGCTAAGTCAGCTCCCACCTTTCTGCTGCCCACATATTCCAAAGACACGTGGGGCTGAGCGGAGCTGCTGAAAGCAGGCCTGGACTTTGAGGCCCTGGCGGGATCAGGGATTGGGTGGCCTGTGCTGTGAGAAGCCACATATCTGACATTCAGAGAGAGAAAAATCTCCTGGAAAACCTCCCACAGAAAACCTAAATACTCCAAGATCTAAACAGACACAGGTTCACGTGGCTGGAGCTCAGGGAAAGTTTGCTTCCCACACTTCGGCTCTGATTGTTGAACAGTCATTTTACTAGCAGCTATTTTTGACTCTCTGCTTCAGAAATGTCCTTTTGAGAAAGAGGCTTGGAGCCATTGCCTCCTGCTCAGTTTGAGCACCACACGTGAATTCTTGGATAAGGTCAGACAACATCCCCTAAGAGTAGCTCCAGTGATGCTCAGAATGCCCAACTCTAAAACCATCTCCTTCCATTCGCACTCATGTGAGCCACTCAGTTGTGTCTAAGTCTTCCCAACCCCATGGACTGCAGCCCGCCAGGCTACTCTGACAATGAAATTCTCCAGGCCAAGAGTACTGGAGAGGGTTGCCATTTTCTTCTCCTAGGGGTCTTCCTGACCCAGGGATCATATCCGGGTCTCCTGTATTGCAGGTGGAGTCTCTACCATTTGAGCCACCAGGGAAGCCCTTCCATTCACATGGTTCCCACTATTTAGAATGAGGTGTGTAGACTTGGTTTTCTATTTTCCCTGTCTTGTTTTGGTTTGAACAGCAGACAGACAAGCTAAGAACCTACCAACTGACCAGTGTCAGGGAAAGAGAAAGAGAGGAGAGAGCCTTGCCATCAGCAGGAAACAACAGTCAGGCCAACTACAGCCACATGCTGGTAGTCACAGCGCCTCCCTGTTTCGACTGTGCCTCCGGTTAACTCTCTTTTTCCAGATGAGGAAACCCAGGCTCAGAGAGGTGACCGGAGCTGCTGAGCTCACATTCCAGGGATGTTAAAGAGCCGGGCATCACATCCTTACGTGGCTCCAAAGCCCACACTCCACCTGGGAGTGATGGTGACAAAGCTGACCAACAGTGGACACAGCAGCTGCTCTTTACTGAGCACCTCACATGGGCAAGGCACTGGCCTGCTGTACAGGTGATGCAGTTTAATCGGCTCCACGCATCACTCACATCCCCCTGGGAACTATGCAGCCTATTTTGTAGGTGAGGGGACATAAGCTTAGAGAGATGAAGTGAATCACCCTGAGTCCCAACAGGGAAGTGGTAGAAATAGGAGTTGATTCCTTTCCTCTTCCAAAGAGTGGTACAGATGCTTTTAAACACGACCCTGACGATCAGTTTTTCTTATTTCAGTTGTTATGGATTATTTGCATGAACCAGAAACAAAACTTAACTAGAACGTAAACACTGACCTCCTGGAAAGAGGAAGAGAAAGAAAGGATAGAGATTATTATTCTGTATTATTCCTTATGACAAAACTAAGAATGATATTTAACAGAAACAGACATATGGACATAGAGAACCGACTTGCGGTTGCCAGGGTGGATAGGGTGGGGAAGGGATGGATTGGGAGTTTGGGATTAGCAGATGCAAACTAGTATATAGAGGATGGATAAACCTCAAGGTCCCACTGTATACCTAAGGAACTATATTCAATATCCTGTAGTAAACCATAATGGAAAGCCATAATGGAGAAGTTTTATATATAACAGAATTACTTTGCTGTAGAGTAGAAATGAACACATTGCAAATTCACTATGCATGTGTGCTCAGTTGCTTCAGTCATGTCCCACTCTTTGTGATCCTATGGCTCCTCTGTCTGTGGGATTCTCCAGGCAAGAATACAAGAGTAGGTTGTCATGCCCTCAATCCAGGAGATCTTCCCAACCCAGGGATCAAACCTGCATCTCTGGTGTCTTTTGCCTTGCAGGAGGATTCTTTACTGCTGAGCCACCAAGGAAGCCCCCAAATTAACTATACTGAAAAAAAGAAAAGAGAAAAAAATAAATGATGAAAGTGAGAGAGTTCAAGGAAAAATGTTAAGCTGAGCCTTTCAGAGCATTGTGCAGTGTCTGAGCAAGAAGAGACTCAGGCTCAGCCCTTGGGGGTGACAGTGGAGGAGGAAAGACCCAAGAAACGAAGGGTCCTGGGGAGGATCAGCAACTCCAGGCCTCTGGGGTTCACAGCACACACTCCTCTTTACAATCCCTGGGGCTGCCTTTACCTATGGACTCTATTTTACAATCTGGGACCCTGGGCTGGCCAAGAGACTTTGGGGAAATTTCCAAGCATGAAAAGAGAGAAACTAAAATTGGGAAGGTGAACTAGCGGCCAGGAGGGAGGGTGCATTTTAATTTTACGGCTCATTTGAGACACAGGAATCATGTCTAAGATATAGCCTAACCCAACACATTGCCCCTGGGACACCTGCCATTTACTTTGCCTGGTACCTAAACTCTTCCCTTTATTTCAGGAGCTGCCCATCTTGTGACTCAGAACCCACCATCATACTCAAGAAGCTGAAAATGCCTGTGGATGGCTCCCCCGCCTCTGCCGCACAGGGTCAGGCACGTGACCCAGGCTCCACTGGCCAAACAGCCCAGCCCCGGCATCTGGAGCAAGGGGGTGCAGAGGCAATGACCTTGGGAGTGTGGTCTTCCCAGGCTAGTTCTATTGTAAAGTGTGGGGACATGATCCTGGCCAAGCAGCCTTGAACCTGGTTCTCAGTATTTGCTGTGAGTTCCTTCAAGGCCCAAGGTGCTTTAAATTAATTCCTTTTCTGCCCAAATCATCCAAGTTCAATTTCTGTTGTTTGCAGTCTAAAATCGAGGCAGATCCAGTACTTTGTGGGTTACTTGCCCAGGGGCATTTGCAATTAAAATAAGAGGCCCCCTAGAAAGAGGTCAAGGAGATCAAATCAGTCAATCCTAAAGGAAATCAACTCTGAATATCCATTGGAAGGATTGTCACTGAAGCTGATACTTTGGCCCCTGATGTGAAGAGCTGATTCATTGGAAAAGACCCTGGTATTAGGAAAGACTGAAGGCAAAAGGAGAAGGGGGCAACAGAGGATAAGATGATTGGATGGCATCACCTATTCAGTGGACATGAGTTTGCGCAAACTCAAGGAGATAGTGGAGACAGAGGAGCCTGGCGTGCTTTAGTCCATGGGGTCACAAAGAGTCAGATACGATTTAGGGACTGATCAGCAGCAACAACAACCATGTTCACTCTAGAGGCTCTAGGGGAGAATCTATTTCTTTAACCTTAATCGCATCCTTTTACCATGTAAGGTAACATACTAATAGGTTCTGGGGATGAATTTGTGGGCCATTATTCTGTCTATGACAGGTTGCCCTGTGGCCCACTAAGATTCATGTCTATACCTCATGCAAAATACATTCACTCTATCTAAAGGTCCCCCCAGTTATCATTTCATTACAGCAGCAATTTGAAGTTCAAAATCTCATCTGAATCTCCTCAGCTCAAAAGTCTCAAATGTCATCAGCTAAATCATGGAAATTGGGACAGGGCTCTTGTTATGATCCATCCTGGAGCATAATTCCTCTAAAGCAACAAGTTACTTGTTCCCTATATAAGATGATGAGATATCAACATGAATCTGCCACAGGTATATATGGCAAAACCAATACAATATTGTAAAGTTAAAAATAAAAAAATTAAAAAAAAAAAAAAAAGATGAGATAGACACAGAGTAATAGACACTCCTGTTTAAACACAGGAGACAATGGAAGGAAAAAAAAAAGGTCATTGTTCCTAAGCAATTCTGAAATCCAGCCAGGCAAATCTGTCAGGTCTCAAGGTCTAGAAATAATCCTCTATGGCTCAGGGATATTCTATATGGGCTCCATCCTCTGAGTCATCCTTCCTTTCTCATGCAAGGTAGCAGGTATTTGCAGATAAGCAGTTTTATCAGTCTGGGTCTTGTCGGTAGACTTTTGGGCATCTGACAGCCTGCTTTCATTTCATATTCTCTTTCAGTCCAATCTGGCAGTGTTTCTGCTGGTATAACGTTCTCAGTAACCCCATGGGTCTCCTGTGTATGTCATGGGAATTCACTCCATTAGACAAGAGGCTCTTCAACATGTCTTTCCTAGAAAATCCCTCCCTCATTTTTGGCGGTTTGCTGAGATGGCTTAGGAAACACACACCCTTAAGCTTCTGAGATACTCTTGGGTTTGATTGAAGGGATCTGTGACTCACACCCTTAATCTCTTCAAAGAGCCTTTTGTGTGACTGAATACTTTGAACTTCTGGTCTTTCTAAGGTATTAGCAGAAAGTTGTACAGCTGCACACAAAGCCTTTTCTCTGGAGCATGATTTCCTGACAGGGAACCTCTCAATTTTAGCATCTTTTCCCAGTAAGACAGGCAGAGAACTCCGCAATTATCAAGTCCTTCTTTCTTTCTGTTTAACAGTTCTTCTCTCAAACTCATCTGTTTCTGCTCACAGTTTTCCATAAGCAACAGGAAGATCCCTGCCAACCATACCTTCTACACTGGCTTGGAAATGTCAGCTAAATATCTAAGCTCATCACTTATAAGTTCTGTTTCCCACAAAACTGCAGGATACAGTCCTTCTAAGATTTCTGTCCCCCCTGACAAGGATCCCCTTTCTTCCAGTTTCCAATAATATGATCCTTATTTCCTCTGGGTCAACACTAATTAAGTTGTTAATAATCATAGTTCTACTAACAGTAGAGTCTAGGCAAACTACATTTTTTTCCCTCTCTCTACCAAATGTCTCAAAACTCTTCCAGCCTCTGCCCACTGCCCAGTTCCAAAACCACTCCACATTTTTAGGTATTTTTTAAAGCAACAACCCACTCTGGGTACCAAAGTCTGCATTTTTTCTAACTGTTGCTGTCATAAGAAATTACCACAAATGTAGAGGCTTCAAACAACACAGATGCATTATCTCATAATTCTATAGGTCAGAACTCCAACACAGGGCTCACTGGGCTAAAACTACTGTGTTAGCCAGGCTGCTTTCTTCTCTAGAGGCTCTAGGGGAGAATCTATTTTCTTCCCTTTTTCCAGCTTCTAGAGGCAGTCTACATTTCTTGGCCAATGCCCACTTCCTCCATCTGCAAAGCCAGCAAACATCACATCTCTCTGACCTCCTTTCCATTACCACAGATCTCTGACCAGATAAGAAAGCAGTTCTCTGCTTTTAAGAACTCCCATGATTAGACTGGGCTAACTTGGATAATCCAGGTTAATCTCCCACCTAAAAGTCCTTATCCTTAATCACAGCAGAAAAGTCCCTCTGGCCATAGAAGGTAACTCATTCACCAATTCCCAGGATTAGAGTGCTGACATCCAAGGCAAGGGAGCGGGTTATAATTCTGCATGCCATATTACCCAACTCTCTGACCCTCAATTTTCCCATCTATCAAATGGGGATAACATCCCTCCCAGGATTCTCATGAGGACTGAATTGAGGGAGCTTTCAGAAATGGAGAATTTCAAGCCACACCCCAGACCAAGTGACCTAGAATATCCATTTTCAGCAAAATCCCTGGTAGACTGAGATACCCAGGAAAGTCCAAGATACACAGGCATGTAGAATTTCACACTGGACAGAGAGTCTCACCACCTGGACTTGAACCCTGCTCAATACGCCATCAAACTTGGAAAACTCAGCAGTGGCCACAGGACTGGAAAAGGTCAGTTTCATTCCAATCCCAAAGAAAGGCAATGCCAAAAAATGCTCAAACTACTGCACAATTGCACTCATCTCACATGCTAGTAAGGTAATGCTCAAAACTCTCCAAACCAGGCTTCAGCAATACATGAACCGTGAACTTCCGGATGTTCAAGCTGGTTTTAGAAAAGGCAGAGGAACCAGAGACCAAGTTGCCAACATCTGATGGATCATGGAAAAAGCAAGAGAGTTCCAGAAAAACATCTATTTCTGCTTTATTGACTACGCCAAAGCCTTTGACTGTGTGGAGCACAATAAACTGTGGAAAATTCTTCAAGACATGGGAATACCAGACCACCTGATCTGCCTCTTGAGAAACCTATATGCAGGTCAGGAAGCAACAGTCAGGACTGGACATGGAAAAACAGACTGGTTCCAAATAGGAAAAGGAGTACGTCAAGGCTGTATATTGTCACCCTGCTTATTTAACTTCTATGCAGAGTACATCATGAGAAACGCTGGGCTGGAAGAAGCACAAGGTGGAATCTAGATTGCCAGGAGAAGTATCAATAACCTCAGATATGCAGATGACACCACCCTTATGGCAGAAAGTGAACAGGAACTCAAAAGCCTCTTGATGAAAGTGAAAGTGGAGAGTGAAAAAGTTGGCTTAAAGCTCAACATTCAGAAAACTAAGATCATGGCATCTGGTCCCATCACTTCATGGGAAATAGATGGGGAAACAGTGGAAACAGTGTCAGACTTTATTTTTTTGGGCTCCAAAATCACTGCAGATGGTGACTGCAGCCATGAAATTAAAAGATGCTTACTCCTTGAAAGGAAAGTTATGACCAACCTAGATAGCATATGCAAAAGCAGAGACATTACTTTGCCAACAAAGGTCCATCTAGTCAAGGCTATGGTTTTTCCAATGGTCATATATGGACGTGAGAGTTGGACTGTGAAGAAGGCTGAGCACTGAAGAATTGATGCTTTTGAACTGTGGTGTTGGAGAAGACTCTTGAGAGTCCCTTGGACTGCAAGGAGATCCAACCAGTCCATTCTGAAGGAGATCAGCCCTGGGATTTCTTTGGAAGAAATGATGCTAAAGCTGAAACTCCAGTACTTTGGCCAGCTCATGCAAAGAGTTGACTCATTGGAAAAGATTCTGATGCTGGGAGGCATTGGGGGCAGGAGGAGAAGGGGACGACAGAGGATGAGACGGCTGGATGGCATCACTGACTCGATGGACGTGAGTTTGAGTGAACTCCGGGAGTTGGTGATGGACAGGAAGGCCTGGTGTGCTGCGATTCATGGGGTCGCAAAGAGTCAGACACGACTGAGCGACTGAACTGAACCGAACTGAGAGAGTCTCACTGCCTGGACTTGAACCCTGCTCAGCTATGAAGTCACTCTAAAATACGAGGCCTCTTCAGGTATCCTCTAAAAGTACTCTGCCAGGACATTGAATTAGACAGGTTCCAAGGCTAATTATAACCTCGGAACCTTAACATTTTATGATTTGATGACAAGTACTGATGCTGGAACTGCAGGCAGCAGCAGTTTGGTGGGTGGGTGGGATGTGCTGCAGGAGGAGCTTCCTGGCACCCCTCAAGCCCCATCACTAAGGTGACTACCCACTCTGCCTAGCCATGAGGTCAGCTTGGTCCATTGTTTGGGATTTTAAGAAACCAGTGTCTTCCCAGAAGGCTGGGCTAGAGCTGTAATGGATCCTAGTTGTTGCACCTGAACCAATGAAATAGTTGTCAACTATCCCAACTGATTTCCTCCCATGTTGCAGGTGAGGGGAAGAAGGTAGGTTCCTTATTTTCTCTGGCCAAAATTATGTGAACACAGAGGCTGCTTCTTGGTGAAGAGAATTGCATGGAAACCCCCCGGGGTGTTGAGCCACCAACTGGCCCACGTCAGCCCCACTGGAGCCCAGCCTGATGTTCCACTGGCCGGGAGCTAAGGGCTTGCTGCCCCTCCAAGGACAGCCGGCTTTTCCCACAACTTCTCAGGATGCAACACATCCTGCCACCTTGACCCAGGCCTGAAAGACCCTCCCTCAACTATGCCCAGAGAGGCCCACTTGGCCCACTGGAGCCCACCCTGCTCCTGGGTCCTTAATAAATTCTCCCTGTCATTACTGAAGCACACACGCAAAGCTGAGTTTAAATATAACATTCTGGGTCAGCGAGCTGGCCTACTTCATCCTTTTTGTCTATCTCGGGCCCCTAATGAGAAGAGAGGAATTTCTCCATGTTTCCCTTGCTCTAAGAGATTGGTCTGACACTCGGGCTGTGGTGGGGGTGGCACTGAGAAGCGGAGATGTCTGGAAGTTCTGTACTGTGCTTACCCAGGTGAAGGTGAGGAGGGTATTGCCAAGACTGACTTGGTGCCCACAGTCAGTGCCAATCCCATGGGGTTCTCCAGCTCCCTGAGAAGGGCAGAAGCTGGGGAAGGCCCTTGCCTGAGGCAAGAGGACTGCCCAGTGGTGCCAGGGACAGAATCTTCAGCAGGGGTACCAGAGCCGGGGCAGGAGTCCCATGGGCTGTGAGAGACCATGCCGCTCAAGGCCAGGGGAAGCCAGCTCTCCACCTGGAGCCCCCAGTGACAGACAGCCTGGAGGAGAGGACTCTGCCCTGGACCCGGGTGGATTCTATGAAACACGAACGGAGGCACAGACATGGGTGTGCAGCAAATAGTCTAGCCAAAGCTTGAACTCAGGGGTAGGAGAGCCAGAGAAACTTGGCTGGGCCCTTCAAATCCAGCTCCCAGCACTGAATGCCAAGTTAAAAGCTTTGGATGGAGTGGTAAACTGTTGAAAGCTGAAACCACTGTGGTGGGGGCACCCTTATTTAAATGTACCCTGGATGACTCTTGTTTAAAAGAAGTGTCGGCCTCCTCCTCTGTACCCAGTAGGGTTCTCTGCATGACCCCTCCATGACCTCCTGGCTGACTCCTTAAATGACCCGTGAGGTAGGAGTTAGTAGCCTCAGCAATGGAGCTATGAAAGGTGGTACCACTGGCTTGTATTCTTTTTTTTTTAACTTGGGTATAATTTTTTAAATTTATTTGTTTTTTATTCAAGGATAATTGCTTTACAGATTTTTGTTGTTTTCTGTCAAACCTCAACATGGATCAGCCATAGGGATACATATATCCCCTCCCTTTTGAACCTCCTTCCCATCTCCCTCCCCATCCCATCCCTCTAGGTTGATACAGAGCCCCTGTTTGAGTTTCCTGAGTCACACCGCAAATTCCCGTTGGCTGTCTATTTTACACGTGGTACTGTAAGTTTCCATGTTACTCTTTCCGTACATCTTGAGCTTGCCCTGGACCTTTTGTTAACTGACTTTGCAATTACTCTCATTTAAGGAGTGCAGTCAAATTCCTTGCCCTGGGGCTTTACATCCGGCCATGTGACTTGCTTTGGCCAATGGACTGAGGGGTGCCAGTTGGAATCTAGACCTTAAAAGCTTTTGCAGGCTTCTATCTGCCCCCTTAGGCCTCTGCTATCACCATGAGAAGAACATTCCCTTCAGTGAGTTTGCTGGCTCCACGCAGAGGCTCAGACACAAATGGAGCCAGCTGCTGGATCAGCCAACTCCCGGACCACCTACAGACTTGTGAGCTAAAGAGGTGCTTATTATTGTATCTGCCTGAGGTACTGGGGTTGTTTGTTACACAGCATTATTCTGGCCGTGTTTCACTGATACATTGGGATAATAACAGACCCTATCTCTCGGAGTTATAGTGAGGATTCAATAAAAATAATCCACTTAAAGCTCTTAGACCAGAATTTCCGTCAGGAAAATGAAACTTTCTAGAGATGGATGATGGTGAGGCTTGCACAACACTGGTTGAGCATGATGGAACTGCATGGGTCCACTTATACCCTTATTTCTTTCAATAAATATAGTACTATGTCCGTGATCGATTGTTGGTCAAATCTGTAGATGTGGAACACAGATAAGGCGGGCCAATGATACGGATTTTGGTATCCAAGGTAGGTCTTGTAGCCAGTCCCCCGTGGATATCTATGGATGAATGTATATTTAATGCCACTGAACTGCACGCTTAAAACATGGTTAATATGGTAAATCTGATATTAAATATATATCTTACCACGGATGTATGGGTGTGAGAGTTGGACCATAAAGAAGGCTGAGCACCGAGGAACTGATGCTTTTGAATTGTGGTGTTGGAGAAGACTCTTGAGAGTCCCTTGGACTGACTGCAAGGAGATCAAACCACTCAATCCTAAAAGAAAGCAACCCTGAATATTCATTGGAAGGATTGATGTTGAAGCTGAAGCTCTAATACCCTGGCAACCTGATGCAAAGAGTTGACTCATTGGAAAGGACCCTGATGCTGGGAAAGATTGAGGGCAGGGGAAGGGAGTGGCAGAGGATGAAACGGATGGATGGCATCACCAGCTCAATGGACATAAGTTTGAGCAAACTCCAGGAGATGGTGAAGGACAGGTAAGTCTGCCATGCTGCAGTCCATGGGGTTGCAAAGAATCGGACACAACTTAGCGACTGAACAACAACAAATCTTACCACTTAAAAAAAAAAAAAATCAACATTTAGTCCCTTCCACATAGCAAGTGCCTGATAAATGTTAGCCGTTATTAGAAGGCAAGAGGAGGTGTGTGGTGAACTGCATACTCTAGCCACAGTGCAAGGATGATCAATGAAGCCCCCAGGGAAATGACTCTGGAGTGACTGGCCTCTCTACTCACTTCTTAAAGGAAGAGGCATAAACTCATTCATACTAATAGGCTGAAGGGGCATTTGCAGTGGTCACATGATAAGGAGAACACAGTCAGAGCTGGAAGACTGTTGGGCAGTGTCTAACTTAGTCCCCTCATTGGAAGAAGGCGAGACTCAGAGAGGCAACTCTGAGGTCACTCAGGAACTCGGTGGCAGATCTAAAATTGGAATCTGGAGGTCTTGACTCCAAGTCCAGTGCTCTTTCTGTTCTGCCACAGACGGGGACACAATAAAGCTTCATCTAACCACTAACTGTGCACGCTCAGGCGCCTGCAGACAGGACCTGGGGTTTCCTGGTGCAGCTCAAACCACAAACACGAGACAGAGCACAGAGCAAGTCCTACCTTTGGGCTCCTTTAACACGTGGTAAGGAGATAATAGTTTTTCCCTCTCTGCCTTCTTTTTTTAATTAAGCCAAATATATTTCTGCTTGGGAGCTTTACTCCAGTTTTGGACAGGGTTAATTAAAAGAAAAAATATACATATTAAAAGGCCAATTTGATTACTGCTACACATTAGTAATGCGATGAATAATTGATTGAATGTCTATGTTAATTGCTTCCTGAATCAGTGATTCTGCTACTGAATACTCAAGAGCTGTTGCTATTTTGAAATAAGTAATAATTTCATTGCACTGGGATGGCAGAATGTGCCACACGAGTGTCCTCCTGGGTTTAAAGCTACCTCTACTTCCTGCTCACTCTCTTCATCCTGACTTCTCTATTTCTTCCCTGTGTCCCAGTCTAACACCCACTCCAGAGACCAGCGGTTCTCAAGCGTTGGTCTACATCAGACTCCCAGGAGAGCTTGTTGAACTATACATTCCCACCCTCCGGGGTTTGACCTGGCAAACCTGGGAATCTCTATTGTTAACCAGCATCTCAGGGGCAGGGTTGGGGGTTTGCTTTTGAAAAGAGCTGGCTGGACTTCCCTGGTGGTACAGTGGATAAGAATCCGCCTGCCGATGCAGGGAACACGGGTTCGCTCTCTGGTCTGAGAAGATCCCACACGTCGCAGCACAGCTAAGCCCACGCTCCACGACCAGTCCACGAGCCACAACTAATGGAGCCCCTGTGCTGCAGCTACTGAAGCCCGCCCACCTAGAGCCTGTGCTCTGAAACAAGAGGCCACCGCGATGAGACACCCATACTCTGCAACTACAGAGCAGCCACTGGTCTCTGCAACTAGAGGAAGCCTACATGCAGCAACGAAGACTCAGCACAGCCAAAAATATAAATAAATAAACAGCAGGGTGTACATGTCAAAAAAAATTTTTTTTTTAAAGAAAAGACCTGGCTGAGGTAGAGACGCACCATGAGGGGCCATGCTCCAAACTCTGACAGCAATGGCTTCCTCGCACTGGGTTTCAACACTCTGCTGCTTGCTGTTGGATCTCCCTCCAGACCAACTCGTCTAAAACTAATCTGTGGGTGTTCCCTGGTGGCCTAGTGGTTACAATTGCAGGCTTTCACTGCCATGGCCCGGGATTCAATCCCTGGTTGGGGGACTGAGATCCAGCAAGCTGAGTGGGGTGGCCAAAGAAATAAACAAAAATAAAATGAATTTGCGATTGTCCTCCCACAACCTGCTTTTCCGCGGTGAACTGCTCAGCAAATATGGGCTCTGCCCAGCCCTACCTAGTCAAGCTCAGAAGCCTCTTCTGTTCTTACCAGCCCTTTCCCCAACATCCATGCAGCAGCCAGACCCTGCCTGTTTCTTCCTATTTCAAACCCCACTGAAATATTCTTTCTGCGACTTTAGAAGCAGGTGTCCAAGAGTCCTTTTTGTTCTCCAAATGGTCCTTCTCTTGCCTCTCCATTTCATAGATGCAGTATTTACCTCTCTGAGATGTTAATTACGACGGTTCCTGGCAGTTAGCTTCTGCTTCTTACATCGTCTCTATTGCCTCTTGGTTTTTTCTCTCTGTTTTGTCCCTGCTTCCTTCAGATGCCTGCTGAGCCTGGAGGTCTATTTCCATTTAGGGAGAAGTACAAAGAGCTGACAGGGAGCTCTGTGGGGTGGGGGTGAAGTGGAGGGTGGGCTTCACTGAAGGTGGGTTGTGCACTGGGAGACCCTGACATGGCAGCATCTGTGGCTGTTTGGAGGGTGCTGAGTTTCCCGAGAGCAGAATCATCCAGTCTTCTGCCTGGCTGTGGGCAGTCTCAGAGCAAACTAGGCCAGGGATTTTCCCCAAACAGACCTTTTCTTCTACTGACTTAACACACCCTTCTAATATGGCCTCTAACACCACTCCCACCCTGAGCTGAGCCTTCAACACACTTTTCACTGGCGCCTCCAACCACCCCTGCTCCCTGAAACTACAGAGTTCCAGCCACCACGGTGTGGGCTCTTCCTCCCCTCCAGGCCGTGGTAGACACCCACTTAAGGACCCAGCTCACATGCTCCAGCTCTGGGCTGCCTTCCCACCACTCCGGACAGCCCTGTGGCCCCTTCTGAGTCTCATGCATCCAGCCAGGTGGCCAAGGGCACTGGCTCTGGAACCGGACTGCGGGATTCAGGGTCTGGGGCCTGTCAAGTGCTGGCCCCTCTGGACCTAGTTGCTGCCTTGCAAAAGGAGTATGACAGCTGCCTCTCCCCCGAGAGGGCAAGAGGAGGGGCTGTGTGGGGAACCCAGCACCACACCTGGCGCAGAGCATGCCTGGGAAACGCCAGCTCTTCCAGCCGCTGCTGTTAACATTTTGACTTTGAGCTGAGCACGCGACCAGCTTGCACTGTTCCCTGAGAGGGAAAGGTCTCGTGTGTGGACAGATGGTGGACACAGCCCGCTGGGGACAGAGTCTAGGGATCATCTGCTGTTTTCATCTCTAGGGATGAGGGAGAAGAGAGACCATACATCATCATAGAGACCAGGGCTTCAGGGAGACCCTCAGAAGCACCAAGCAGGAGCCAGGCCCCTCTCTTTCCTTTGAATGGGATTCTGTTTAGTGTAGAACACATCCTACAGCCCACAGATACACGGAATACAGATGAAAGCTCCCTGACAGAGGCCTCATCCCATGCTCTCTATGTTCTTATTAACTGAGAACACAGAAAGAAAAACAACTGAAAATACTTTGCTTCAACTCATTGTTAAAGACTTCACCAATTGTCAGAGCTAAAGATCCCTTGCAGGATAACTGAGAAGGTGGGGAAACTGAGGCCCAGAGAGGCCAATGGGCTCGTCCAAGGTCATACAGGGTGGCTCACGTGGTAAAGAATCTGCCTGCAATGCAGGAGAACATGGGTTCTATCCCTGGGTCAAGAAGATCCCCTGGAGAAGGGAACGGCTACCCACTCCAGTATTCTTGCCTGGACTATCCCATGGACGGAGGAGCCTGGTGGGCCACAGTTCACGGGGCTGCAAAGAGTCAGACACGACTGAGCAACTAACACTGTCACTTTCTTTCTCTTTCAAGGTCACAGAGAGAGGGGTGCAGAGGTGAGAGGAGAGCCTGGGTGCCCAAATGCCAGACCCACAGCCACCCTGGCCTGCTCACGTCCCCACTGCCCACCTCTCCCTCCAACACTGGTTACCACTGTCTCTGGAGGCTTTCATAACTGAGCCCCCTCCCTGCCCCCGGGTCCTCTCCAGCCTGTCCTAGGAAGGGAGAAGGTTAAGAGGCGAACCATCCCTAGATTTACTCCCAAAGAGATGACTGAGGGCACGTGGAGTTTGTTTCTTGGGTTTCCCAGAGGGCGCAAGTGGTAAAGAACCCACCTGCCAGTGCAGGACACAGAAGCGATGTGGGTTCAGTTCCTGGGTTGGGAGGATCCCCTGGAGGAAGGCATGGCAACCCACTCCTGTATTCTTGCCTGGAGAATCCCATGGACAGAGGAGCCTGGCAAGCTCAGGGCATTTGCACCTGACTTACTAGGTACTGGGCCCCATGTTCTGCCTGCAGGACACCATTCCTCCCCCAACCCAACTCTGCAGACTCCGCTCCATTATCATCCCCACTTTACAGATGAGAACACTGAGAAATGAATCAGAGAAAAACAATTGGTCATATTCATAATGCTATCTGTATAATAAAAGAATAAGGAAAAGGCCAGAGGGGAATGCAAAATATAATCGTGGTCATATTTTTTCTTCTATTTAAAACATTTCTATAGTGTTGATTTATTACCTCAGTGTGGGATCACAGAAAACCACCAGACAGGCCCACTGTGTGGCCTTACATGAGTCAGTGTGGGGGTGTGCCTCAATTTCCCATTTGACATATGAGTGAAATTTGGGGGTGATTTATATTTCCTTTTTTTCCTTATCTCTAATTTCAAACTGGTCTTTAGTTTCATTATGCCTGTACTACTTGGATAACAAAGAGAAAAGACATTTAAAAAGAATATCTACTTTTCATGACGTTTTAAAGATTAAATTAGGTCATAAGCATAAGGAACCTGACAAAACGTATGATATTCATTTAAAAAAATAAACAGGTCTCAGCAGCGTAGGGAGGGTTGCCATATTTATACCAATAGTTAACATGTTCATTTTAGTGCTTCCCTGGTGGCTCAGCCATAAAGAACCCACTTGCAATGCAGGAGATGCGTATTTGATTCCTGGGTGGGGAAGATCCCTTGGAGGAGGCCGTGGCAACCCACTCCAGTATTCTTGCCCGGAAAATCCCATGGACAGAGGAGCCTGGCAGGCTATGGTTCATGGAGTCACAAAGTGTTGGACACGACTGAAGCAACTGAGCACGCAACATATTCATTTTATTGTGTGTTTGGCAAAAGATATGCCTGGTACCTCAAACCAGAGGTTCATATATGTTACTGCTTAAGAGAAATCTAAGTTTTTTAAAAAGCATGATTTAAAGAAACCCATGGATTGGGGGAGAAGTTCCTGGGCTCTTGCTACTCAAAGTGTGGTCCTCAGACCAGCAAGCACCATCAGTTGGGAACTTGAGAGAAAATCCAGGTGCTCAGAACAAACCCACTGAATCAGAATCTGCATTTAGCAAGATCCCCAGGAGTATCGTACGCACATTAGAGCTTGAGAAGCACTGAGTTAAGTGATAAACAAATGTGTCAAAGCCACCAAGTTGCCACAGGAAACCCTGACATAGGCCTTCGCGCTCCAGACACCAGCCCAGCCTCTCCGACTTCTTAGTCAGTCTCTCCACTTTATGCACGGTGATGGGGCTCAGAGAGGAAAGGCGCCTTACCAGACATCACCCAGCAAGACAGGAGCAAAGCTGGCCTAGGATCTCAGACTTCTGGTGTCTCAGGCCCCAGCCTTAGTTTCCAAGGCACACCCAGGGGAACACAGGGCTCTAGAAACCCACGGCTGGGCCAGAGCCGACCCGGTGTCTCCAGTGGCCCAGGCATGCTGGTTAATCCCCTGCCCTTGGAATGGGATGTTTTCCTGAGAGGAACAATCAGTGCCTTTGGGGACAGTAGAGCCCCTGGGACAGGGACTCCGAGAGAGCCCGGGGCTGCAGAATGCAGACTGTGTCCTGCCAGCTTGCAAAAGAACAGTCTCTCCTGGCAAGCTCACGGGGACGCGTTCCCAGTGGTGCGGCGGGGACGAGTGGAGTTACCAGGGAGCCCGGGTTCTCCCTGGGGTGGCTGGCGCGGACCCAGGGCACTGTGCCACTGGGCAAGAGCACCAGCTGGGCCCATTGCTATCACTGATGAGCGTTCTGGTTTTCAACCATCCACTTCGTATTCAGAAAACACTTATTCAAATACCTCTTCTGTTCTCACTCTGTCCCATGCTCTATGCCTTGAACCCTGGGCTGTGACACAATTCCAGAATCTCACAGAACCCCAGTCTCTGTTCCAACGTCAGTAGCCGTGTGGTCTGGGGCAAAGGGCTCAGCATGTGTGAGCCTTGGTTTCTGCTTCCAGGAAATGGATATGGTGACACGCCTACCAGAATGGTTAAAAGGAAAGGGTGTGGATTTTACCAAGTGTTGATGAGAACATGGAGCCACAGGAAAACTCTCTGACGTTGCTGGTGGGAGCGTGAAATAGAACAGCCTTTTTGGAGACAAGCGTTGACAGTTTCTAGGAAAGTTAAACCTATACCTACCCTGCGACTCCCAAATCCCACTCTGAATGAGGGAAATGAAAACACACGTCCCTATGCAGACTTGAATATTCACAGAGATCTAATTCATAATAACCTTAAATGAGAAATACGCTACATGCCCACCCACAGGAGGACAGACAAACCTCCTATAATGGACTCCTACAGGGGACTTCTAGGCAGCCCTGAAAAAGAAGCCCCACTCCCGTGCATGACAACATGAAGAATCTCACAGACATGCTGGTGAAAGAAGCCAGGTCAAGACGAACACCCCAAGGGATTCTACTGATCGAGCCTTCAAGAGTAAGTGGAAGTGATCCCTAGTGATATAAGTCAAAACAGTGTGTACCTCTGGGTTCAGCAGTGAAAGGGCAGGAAGGAGCCCCCCAGGGACCCGGAAATGTGCTGGATCTGGGCTGCAGTCACCCAGGCATAAACCGAGGGAAAAGTTTACCCACTGTGCACTTCAGATTTGCTCACTTTATGATGCAGTTTTACTCAATGGGGGAAAGAGAGAGAGAGAGTGCATGTGAGAGATGTAGGGGAAGATTCCTCCATCACGGGAGTGTTCCGAGGATAAGGCTAAAGGAGAGGATGTGCAGTTGCTAGGGGATTCACAATCAGTGATCACTGTGGGTAGTCAGGCTCCTTGCAAGCTCTTGGGCTGTGGTTTCTTGCTCTGTAAAAGGGGGAACAAGGAGGGCTCATAGCTCACTCATGGGGATGAGGCTGCAAAGGTGCCCAGAACAGGGTCTGCCACTGGGTGGCCGGGACAGGGGTGGTCTCTGTCTGCCCTGGGAGAACAGTATTGTCTGTGGGGAATACTACACAGCCATGAAAAAGGCTTGGACTTAGAAAGTTTCCCCAAACTGCTTCCCTTCCCCAGTCCCCTCCATGGATGTGGTAGACATCGATCCATCAAGCTTAATGAAGTCACTAACACCCCCCTGACACGTGGAAGCTCTGGGTGCCTTGGTCACAGAGAGGCCCAGGGAGGCTCACATAGCCACAACCCAAAGGCTCTAACAGCGAGGACAGTCCAAGGTTCCAGCATCCTGTGTCAATGGCGGGAAGCACAGATTATGGGCCTCACAGAAGTGAGGGGGTGGGACAGGGGTGGGCAGTGAGGCTTGAATCCAGGTCAGAGACCCTAAATCTTGTGCTTATCCCACCACAGCAGCAGTAACCCTGGAAATACACTTCATACAGAAGGACAGTTACCAGCTATGGGACTCCCGGGAGGAGTTTTGGGGCTGAGTTTCCCTCCTTTGGAGGAACCTAAGCTTTTGTGAGGGCAGGGGTTTCTGTGTGTCTTGTTCTCCTGTGGCATAGGCATACAACACAGGATGTGGCACACAGTAGGTGTTCGGGAAATAGTTCTCACACAGGAAGTCAGTGATTCTCTGAATGCACATGCCATTCGAGGTTGGCTGGCCAGACCCCCTCCCACTTTACTTCTGCACAAGGAGCCTCCTACCTCCACCCTGTGCTTCTGTCTGTGGGCCTCAGCCCGGTCCACAGTGCCTCCTCCCGGCCACCCCTTTCCGGTCTGTCTGCTCCCATGCATTGCTCTCAGCCAAAACTTTCATGCCTGGACGGAAAGTCACAGCCTTCTCTTTTCTGACCTTTATAGCATTTCAGAGATAAGAGGGCCACTTGGAAGACCAGGTATGGACCAACCCCAGTTCATGGGTTAAATCTGGCTGCCGTCTGTTTTTGTAAATCAAGTTTTAATTGAACACAGTTACTCTCCTTTGTCTATGGCTGTTTACACACTACAACACCAGAGTTGAAAGGCTGCTGCTGAAACTGACCCGCAAAGCCTAAAATATCTACTACCTGGCTCTTTGCAGAGAAAGTTTGCTGAACTCTGACACAGGTTAAGCACAGATCTTACACATAATCTTTTGTTGCATCTTCACAACAGCTCTATAGGAGCTTGGAAACCACTTTTATCCCCATTTTATGGATGTGGAAACTGAGGCTCAGGGATGAAGGGTCTTGTCCAAGGTTGGGTATCCAGTAGGTGGCAGTACTGGGATTTGAATCCACCAATGTCCCAGAGTCCAGGAACAGACTAATTATTACTACAAACAGGATGAGATGGTTGGATGGCATCACTGACTCAATGGACACGAGTTGGAGCAAACTCAGGGAGATGGTGAAGGACAGGAAAGCCTGGTATGCTGCAGTTCATGGGGTCGCAAAGAGTCAAGACACAACTTAGCGACTGAACAACAAGCAGAGCAACACCATGAGTCTAGTTTGCAAGATGCAAGGAGGTTCCACAAGCCCAGGAGAAGTTCTGTAGATGAGGGTAAACGAGGCCAGAGCAGCCCAGAAGGCCCCTGGAAGCAGCAGGATCTGCCTGAGTCATTCAGGGAGAGGAGATCTAGCTGGATAGGGGGAGGAAATATGGAAGGGTGGGCCAGCTAAGTGGGACAAGGCAGGGCACGAGCCAGCTGGGGAAGCTTGGCCCAGAGCCGGGGTACTGGGGAACTACAGAAACACACTCTTGAAATGATGCTTATCTGTCTGCCGGGCCCCAAAAGGCTGCCAAGTCCACAGGAGAAGGAGAGACATGCTGCAGGAAATTCCATACCTAGGCATTGTGAGGATTCCGAATTTCCTAAAAAGGACAGAAGTGAAAGCTGGGTACCTTTCGGCAGGGCGGGTTATAAACAAGGTTTTCCTTGTGGCCAAAATGTTGGCGAAAACTCCCCAAGGGCATGAGTCATGTGGACTTGGGTGAACACGTGAACTCTGTGACTTGACGTTCTCAACTGTAAATGGGGAACGCCACGGGCTGGTGGAAAGGGTAAAACACTGATATTCGCAGAGCACACCAAACAGTGCCCGGCAGACTGAGTGCTATAGAAAGGTTCGCTAGGTAAACACAGAACATAAAGAAGGTCTGGCTTCAGCAAATACCAACTCCCAATTTTTTCGCCCCAAAATGATTCACGGGCTGCTCGGAATTCACAGTGCCTGATGTGGTTAATTTAAACACTGCCGCAGAATGGCGAGCCTGAACGGCATTTCAATGAACACAAACCTTATTTTTAACAAGACACACTCTGGCACTTGCAAGAACATTTAAAAATACCTTCCTCATTCCAAAGCTGCAACCAGGTCGGGGGATGAATCCTCTGTTTTTGGGGTCACTATTTTCTCCAGGAGCTAGGCTCCAGAGTTGCTGTAGGAGCTGCTATAGGTATCCAGGGGGCTGAAAGTGGGAAAGAGAATTTGTGGACTGTTGATTAAACATCCAAGTTGACACCTATCGGTCTGCTTGCTCATCTGTGGACTTGGGGTGGGGTGGGGGGTCCTCAGACAGAGATTCTGCATCTTCTTTCATTCAGCAAATACTCAGGGATAACTACTGCCCTGTGGACACAGGGATGGGTCCTAAGTCCTGGGGCTCACTTTCCAGGAGAGAGACAGACAATGAATGTGGAGATGAATAAATAAGCCAATGAGATCATTCCAGGGGATTATATGTACTTTGGAGAAAGTCAAAGGGGAAAATGGGACCCCTGTGTGCATGGGGGGTAAGGGTATTAGGATAGTGGGGGAGGGCTTCTTGGAGGTGGTGATGTTTGTGATGCAAATGGAATGAGGCGGAGGACCTGTCCTGTAAGATCTGGGGAAGAGTGATGAGGGCAGAGGGAGCGTGGAGCCGGGTGACTGAAGAACCAACAGGAGCGTGGGGTGCTGGAGTGTGACGGGCCACGAAGAGAGCGGCTGTGATGCAGGGACCCATGTGAAGGCCCCGCGGGGCTCATGGTTACAGACGCTGCGTGGACAGCACTAGGGTGGGACAGCGGCTCAGGGAGCCGTGGGGAAGCCGCTGCACAGCCCCCACTGCCTTCCTATGGACGGTGCCCCTTGCATCACTTAATCTGGCAGTTCTGTCGGGCCACCGTACCAGGCACACGGTAGATATTTCATAAATGTTTAGTGAACAGTCCTAAAAACCAGCTTTGCTTTGACGTCTGTGACAGGCTCCCAATCTCCAGCAAACCTGCTTGTTTTTAAACGAAGCGCGTGCTTCGCCTATCTTCTTCTTTTTCAGATGGTTCTTGTGTGTTTCTTCTCATCACCTTGGTTTGCCAGACTACTGGACCAAAGGAGCACCTGATGAGATCAAGACTGATGAGACCAAGACCCCAGGGCTGAGAGGACTGCAGTATGGTCGACGCTTGGGGTTGCAATGAAACACTGAGGTGCAAGTGTTCAAGGAACAACACATAGAGGAGAGTCTACCCACTAACCAACCATTTCCTCCAGCACCTCCTGGACTCCCACAGCAATGCCGAGGGCGTGCTGGGTCTGTACCACAGCATGTCCAGAAGGCTGATGAAAGAGACCGTGACTCCTTGACCCTGTTCATTCCCAGTCTGGGAATATCCAATTCTTTGCAGTGAGAGATTCTGAGATTGTAAGCTCCTGTTCCACCTCTTATCCAGGCATTTCTTCTCTTTCTTTTTTTAAAAAATATTTACTGTGCTGGGTCTTAGTTGCAGCATGTGGGACCTTTAGCTGTGGCATGTGGGATCCAGTTCCCTGACCCGGGATTGAACCTGGGCCCCCTGCACTGGGAGCAAGGAGTCTTAGCCACTGGACCACCATGCAAGTCCCCAGGCATTTCTCACTGCAGGTGACTGACTACAAAAGATACAGGTTGTGCTCAACGTATTTCATGAACAGTATCAGGCAGCTTTGCAAACGTGACCTCGTGAAATCCCCGCTGTGAGGGAACCGGATCTACAGATGAGGAAAACCGACGCTGGAGGAAGTTATAGGAAGAACAGGATTCGTCTCTGGTGGCGTTCAGATCCACCTGGGTCTTCTGTCTCCACTCTGAGGGGCCAGCATGAATGTGAAAGCAGAGTGTCACATCATGAACTGGGCGGGAGCCGCGAGGGTCACCGAGCCTCGGTTGCCAGCAACCCCTCTACACTGACTGGAAACGAACGAAGCAGCTGTGGCTGGGACCCCGAGGGCAGCTGCTCAGGGAATCCAAGTCAGCACGTCACGGGTCAAGCCAAGCTGCTGCTTGCTGGGCCCTGGAAATACGGCAGCAAACTGGACAGATTCAGTCATGGCCCTCATGCAGTGGATGGGATGGCTGGATGGTGGTTAGTAAGCCAAAGGGACTTGCTGGGAAGGGAGCTGCGAGCTTGGTGTTGAGGGAAAAGCAGGCCCTGGTCAGGTGGAGACGGTGAGAGGAGGCAGAGGGGAGGAGGGGCCCGCAGATAGTAGAGAACAGAGGCTACTATGGGGAGACAGGAGAGGAGGGGGCGCCAGCAGGCAGGGGTGAGGCTGGCCTGGCATTTCCTCCGAGGGGTCTGATGGCTAGAGGAGGCCCCACAAGGCAGGAGGATGCGTCTAGGGATCCAGTTCACCCACTGGACTGGGAGGTTTGAATTCAGACAGAGATTTCCCTAGCAAATTTTCTTGCTCCCCTTCTGTTGGTGTGATAGAGCCTGAAAGTGAAAGTCATTCAGTCGTGTCCGACTATTTGCGACGCCATGGACTATACAGTCCATGGAATTCTCCAGGCCAGAATACTGGAGTAGGTAGCCTTTTCCTTCTCCAGGGGATCTTCCCAACTCAGGGATGGAACCCAGGTCTCCCACATTGCAGGCGGATTCTTTACCAGCTGAGCCACAAGGGAAGCCCCTGATAGACCCTATAGGGTTCCAGATGGGGGGCTCCTCAAATGACCCCTGGATCTCTATGGGCTTCCTGACATGTGGGCCCTTATGTACCCAGTAGAATCTGCAAATACCACAGAGCCAGAGACACACGGATCGAAGTCCTGAAAAACCATGTAGAGTCGAGCTGGCCACTCTCTCCTGAAAGAAGGTGATGTTTAGCTCGTGGCTGATACTCACATGTTGTTCTCACGACCATGGTTCCCAGGGGCTATGTTCCCTGAACATCCTACCTTAACTCCCTATTAATTACTTCCTACTGCTGGGTGATCCTAAGGCTCTAACTTTCCATTCCATCACTTTCCAGCACTCACCCCTGATTCCACATATACAATCCACATGCCTGCTTGGCATCAAGGCTGGGATAACTAACATGAATGCTAAAATGACCCCACCCCAGCAGTCCTTCTCCTCTGGGCTCCCCACCTGCGCAAACAGCCACAGGCACCTTCCCAGGTGTTCAGCAGAAAAGCAGAAATGCCATCCTTGACTCCTCTAGTTCTCTCAGTGTTTGTACCCAATCCCTTGGCAAGCCCCAACGGTGCCATCTCCAAATATATCTCAAATCGGATATATTTGGGATATATCCGACCCAAATATCCTTCCCACCTTCTCCCAGCCACATTCAGGTCCAAGCCACCATTGTCTATTGCAACTCTCTCCAGCCTTCAAACCCAGCCAGGTGCAGCAGCCGGAGCAGCCAGAACGGATCTTTTCAAAGCACAGATTAAATCATGTTATTCGCCTGCTCTTATCTCTCCAATGGTTTGCACTGTAATTAGAATCCAGTGTAAGATCCATTCTATGGCCTGCAAGACCCTTCCTGGTCTGGCTCTGCTCACCTTTCCAGCTTCTTCTTTGCCTCTCCTCCTCAACACTCTTTATATCTATCTGCCTTCTTTCCACCTCACCAGCACACAGCTTTGCTATGACAAACAGACGGCATATTAAAAAGCAGAGACATTTCTTTGGCCACAAAGGTCCATATAGTCAAAGCTGAGGTTTTTCCAGGAGTAAGGTAAGGATGTGAGAGTTGGATCATAAAGAAGGCTGAGTGCCAAAGAATTGATGCTTTTGAACTGTGGTGCTGGAAAAGACTCTTGAGCATCCCGTGGACTGCAAGGAGATAAAACCAGTTAATCCTCAAGGAAATCAACCCTCAATATCCATTGGAAGGACTGATGCTGAAGCTCCAATACTGTGGCCACCTAAACCGAAGAGCCGACTCATCGGAAAAGACCCTGATGCTGAGAAAGATTGAGGGCAGTAGGAGAAGGCAGCAACAGAGGATGAGATGGTTGGATGGCATCACTGACTCCATGGACATGAGTTTGAGCAAGCTCTGGAGAGAGTGAAGGACAGGGGAGCCTGGCATGCAGCAGTCCATGGGGTTGCAAAGAGTCGGACATGAGTTAGCGACTGAACAGCAGCAAACAACAGGATCTTTGCACTTGCTGTTCCCTCTGCCTGGACGGCTTTCTCCAGAGGTGCCTGCCTCCCTCCCAGGATTCTGATCCAAGGCCAACGTTTCTCTTCACAGAGGCCTTCCCTCACTGCCTGTCTGAGGCTGCCTCCCCATCACCTGCTATCACCTCACTCTCAAATCTGGCTTCTCTATTTGTTTTGTGTCTAACGCCTCTGTAGTGCCAAAACAGTGTAAGCTCCATGGGAACACATCCTTTCCGTCCTCTCTGTTTAGTTTGCCGGGGTACCTCCAGCATCCAAAAGGGTACCCAGAAAATATCAGGTACCCAGTGAACACCTGCCGACTCACTGACTCACTCGGCACCTTTACTCAGACTGTTTCCTCCTCTGCAGGGCTTTTCCCTTCGCAGTTATTTTTATGAGCCCAACACATGTTGAAAGAAGACAAACGGTGGCACTTGTCTGCTTCTGCTCAAAACCATGGCATCATTGCCTTTGCTTGGGATGTCGGCATGCTGCTGTTGTTCAAAGAGTGGTGTTGGAGAATTTGTTTGGCTCACATTCTGCAAACTTCGGCCCCTTAACTCATGTTACCAGCAAGAATGAGAGAAGGATGCTGGGAACAGAGGGAGGAAGGGCACCTCCATGTGCCAGGATGCACAGCAGAGCTTCCCTAATATTATCTCACCTGAGTCTCCATCACCCCGGGGGATGAGAGTTATCGTTGCCATTTTACAGATGAGAAAGCTGAGGCTCAGAGAGTTTAAGCAACCTGTCCAAGGTCACACAGCTGGCAGGTAGTGGGAATGGAACTCTAGACTGCCTCCCCAGGGAGAGCACCTCTGCAGGTCCTCGAGAGAACCCTGTCCCCACCTTCCAAGGTCCAGTCTTTAAGTAACTGTGCATCCTTCCGGTCCTTCACAGAGGAAGAAAATGCCATCAGCCTCTCCTCAGAGGTGTCAGAGGGAGCATCTTGATGGATTGCACTTCCAAAATAAGAATTCCTGCCATTTCTCCGAGTGTAACAGAGACCTTCCAGAGAAGAAGTGGAACCTCTGCTTTAAACACACATGATGTCCACACCGGGTCCATTTATCATGTCCTGCTCCCCAGCTCCACTCAGGTCCCTGTTCAAAAGTCACATCCTCCGAGAGGTCTCCTCCCATCAGCTCTTCATCACGCCCTCTCCCTGCCCTGTCTTACCTCTGCTCATCCCACTTGTCAATACCAGCTATTCTGTTGTATTATAAATATCACATATTTGTACGTTAAGTCCTTAATTGTTTTCTTCTGCTGGAACACAAGCTCCAAGAGAGCAATTTTATCTGTTTTTTTTTTCCCTCCACTGTTGTATCCCCACTTACTAGAACCACGCCTGCCATACACCAGGGGACCAATAAACATTGTTTAAACGAATGGATGAATTTAATTACTATATGATTCAGTACACATGTTATGCCTTTCTGACATGATCCTGTTTTTTCTTCCTTAAGTAAAATTTTCATCATACAAGCTCTGCAAATCCAGAGTGGGAGATTTTTCAGAAATACAGAAAAGCTTTGCAATATTGGTTTGATTTCTGCCATACATCAACATGAATTAGCCATATGTCCCCTCCCTCTTGAACTTTCCTCCTGCTCCGACCCTTTCCCACCCCTCTAGGTTGTTACAGAGCCCCAGTTTGAGTTCCCCGGGTCATACAGCAAATTTCCATTGACTATCTGTCTTACATATGGTAGTGTATAAGCTTCCATGCTACTCTCTCCATTCATCTCACCCTCTCCCTCCTCCACCCCCCTGCCCTTATCAATTATCTTTCAATTAAAAATAAGTAAGTTAAAAAACATTATCAAGAAAAAAAAAGTTTGACAGTATTATGAAGGATCATAAACAAACCACTAAAAATGCAGATGAGCAAAGAGGAGAGTAGGACTCCTCGGTAATCCCACCATGTCACTGGCACATTTAGGAGGACTCTCTGCATCCACAGATGCCATTGCAGGATCACTGCTTTCCAGGCGTTGTGTGAGGCACTGGACTCCTACGAGGCCCTGGATCAAGGCAGGGTCCTCAGCCATGGCACCGTGGACATTTGAGCTGCGAAATTCTCTGTGGTGGGTGTTGCCACGTGACTTGGTCTCTAACCACAGGATGCCAGTAGCTCCTCCCCAAGTCATGACAATCAAGAATGTCTCTAGAACTTACCAAATACCCCTGAGGCAGGAGGTAAGGTGTGCAAAAACCACCCCATTGAGACCTGACAGTCTAGAGGAGGAGACAGATGTTTCAAAAGGGCTACACTGTACCTTGCCTTGAGTGCCTAAGAGTGCTCTTTCATCAGTGTTTGTGAACCAATGCCCAAGTCCTCAGACTCACTTCTGATGGCTGTGTGGCCGTCTACACTGGCCACAACTGTTCTGACAATCTACACTACCACCCCCACTGCTGGACACTGCTGACTCTTGGTTCAAAAGCAGAGCCCAGAAGAACAGGCGGCCCCTCTGCCTAACTCTGGACAGCCTCACCCAGCCTAACAGCCACCAGAGCCACCACGGAGGCCAAGGTCTCAGGCCCTGTGTCTCTTGGCTACACTGGGCACCAAGCCCCCAAATCCTCCTCCGGAGCCCCCTCATCACCTCTACTCATTCCCTGCCCTACAGAAGGAACAGGAAAATGGAACCTGAAAAGGAGGGAGTTGTGAGAGCAGGAGCGGCTTGTTGGGACTAACTTGTTCAACATTCCCATTTTACAGATGTGGAAAACATGGCTGGGATTAGGTGAGGCTGGTCACCTCCTGGCATGAATGTCCTAAGGGGATTTTGGCACTGTTTTCTTTTTTGTTGTTGTTGTATAGAAGTCATTTTATTTTCTATAAATGCATGTGTGTGTACATGTAATTTTATAAAATTAAATACCTTGATGCAGACCCCCCCATTAATGTGAATTCTGTGGCCCTACATGGGAAGCAAATAAAGGTCATCGTTGTTGTCTGTCTGCATTGACAGGTTCCCACTGTGACTGCCATCTGTGACTCATGAAGCGAGACTATGACCTAAGTATGCAGTTGGCACCATTTTCTGAGGGCCACAGTGAGACTCAAGTGAGACGGAGGCAGGAGGGGAAGGGGCTGCAAGGTGACTACTCTCACCCAGCACAAGCACTGCCTCTGGGGCCCCTCTGCTGAGCAACTCACTGTCTTACCTCACTGAATCTCTACCACAATCTTTAGAGGGACAGATGCTTTAGCTTTTATGTCCAAAGCTCCCCTGGTGGATCAGATGGTAAAGAATCCACATGCAATGTAGGAGACCCAGCTTCGATCCCTGGGTTGCGAAGATCCCCTGAAGAAACGCATGGCAACCCACTCCAGTATTCTTACCTGGAGAATCCCATGGACAGAGGAGCCTGGTGGGCTACAGTCCATGGGGTTGTGAAGAGCTGAACACGATGGAGCAGCTAACAATTTACAGACAAAGTGAGACTCAGAGAGGTTAAGTGGCTGTAAATGACTGTTAAGGAGGGAAAAAAAAGGACCCAACAGGAAATAACCTCCTTTTTCACATTCAAGTGCAGTCAGATTCCCAAACAGTCAGATTCCCTTGCCAGCGGCTGGCAATACCTTGTGAGCCTGTGTATTGATAGTAGGAGGGGCTGAGAGGCAGTAGCAAGTTTCCCAGCTCCTGATGTGTCTCCTGGACACAAGCTGGGGCAACAAGGGGAGGAAACAAAGCCCACAGACCTGGCAGGGGGCCATGGGCTTGGCAGTGAGATGCCAGATCTTGGGAGGACCTGGGGGTTTGGCACAGTTCAGGGTGGGCCCCCGTGGAGGGTCCAGCTGACAGGGCCGTCCATGCCTGGCCTGGTCTTCCGGCCCTCTAGCTCCGTCTTCCCAGTGGCTCCCACTCTAGGGGCCGAGAGTGGCCAGGGAGGCTGCTGGAATCCCGGGAAGGACTGAGATTCCTCTAGTGGGTCTCAGCCTTGCAGCGGGACCTCATACACCAGCTGCCTCGCTCTTCTGCTGGGTCTGCCCCAGGCCTGGAGATACAGACAGGACCAGAACACAGCCCCTCAGGGGGCTCATAGACCATCAGAGGAGGCAGACAGGCCAAGAAATGACCGTTGGGGAGGGCAGAGGGAGAGGTGAGTCTGGACTGAACCCGTTTTCCTGTGGTGTGAGCGAGTGTCGATACTGTCCCCACATCAGGGCAGAACCTCTCAGGTTGGCTGAGCTTTGGAACACACGGTGGAGTTTCCACACCCTGGGCCAGCTCTTGTCCTGCAGGACCTTGGAGACTCCTCTGGGCCTCAGTCTCCAAACCTGCAGAACGCCCAGCATTTGATGAGATACTGTGCATCAAGCACCTAGTTCAGTGCCTAGCACTTAGGAGGTACTTGATAAGGCCCCCAGTACTTATCAATGGCTAAAAATAAGCAAAGAAATAAACGACAAATACCAAGTGCTGGAGAGGATGTAGAGCAACTGGAGCTCACGTCCATTGCTGGTAGGGGTACAAAATGGGAAAAAGACCTGGAGAGTTCCTTACAAATTAAACAGAAATCTATCACACAATCCAGAAATCCCACTTCCAGGTATTTACCCCAGGAAAACTTACGTTTATACAAAAATAAAGTGATTTTATTTATAACAGCCAAAGCCTGCAAATGGCCTGAATGCCTCTCAAGGGATAACTGAGTGACTGGGTAAACAGTGTGTCCTGATGATGGAATACCACTCAGCATAGGAAAAGAGTGAACTGCTGAAATGACAGAGTCACGATCACCGTGTGGAGTGGGAGAAGCCAGGGTCAAAGGTCGAGTATTGTGCGATTCCTTCATACGCTGTTACGGAAAAGGCAGATCTATAGATTTGTGGTTGCTGGGGACTTGGGGGAGGGGAAGAGGCTAACTACAAAGTGACAGGGGAATTTCAGGGTGTTAGAAGTCCTCTATGCGGATTAAAGAGGTGGCTACACAATGGTGTGCATTTGTCAAAACTCAGAACTGTACACTAAAACAGGGAAATTTTACTGTATGAAAATTATACCTTAATGTTTAAAAATTAGGAAAAAAAAACCCTTCTAGAATGATGTTAGCCTGCTGTAGGCTCTAGGACCACCCCTGGACTAATTCTTCCTCCCCTGGACCACCCAGGGCTGGTGGGTCCTGGCTTCTTCCTGCCTGGAAGCCCAATCTTCCCCACCCCGAGGTGGAGAGGGATTCACTCTCCCCATCCTTACTTAGCCTGGGACTTCCCCCCAGCAGCTGCCCCGGCCCATGGGAGCAGTGGGTTCTGCAGGTTCGCCTGTGTGGAGCCCTGATGCTCTCTGCTCCCCTGTTTAAACCAGTGAGCCTGAGGGAGAGGTGGCTGTGCTCACAGTCCTGGCCTCATGAGAGAGGGGGGTCAGAAGCATGTGCACCTGTGCACCTGCCTTGGACTCAGGGACTGGGGAGCAGGTTTCAAAGACCAGCTGGCCATGTCCAGTGACACTAAGGCTCGGCTCCTGGACTCCCTCCCACTGGTCTCCGCACTTCACAAGCTGTGAAGCGGTGACACTGGCCAAGAAGGGCTTCCTGCTGAAGGGTCAAAAGCCCTTCGCTATCCCTGGTGACTGTCCTCAACAGACAGCTCAGCTCAGCTCTGGGAGGCAGTGAGGAGCAGACACAGTCCCCTTTGCTGGAATTTCTCCAACCCTCCTCAGTAGGTCTTCTCAAGCAGTCTTGCCCTCCCCATGGCAGGCATGACCACACCGCCTCCCCTGTTCAAAGTTCTCCAGGGGCCTCACTGATTTCAGGATAAGGTTCAAACACACTAGCTAAGCCCCAAGGCCTCTGTGACCAGGGGCCACTGACAGTGAGCCTCACACGAGAGCTAGCCTCCGTGGGTGCCCCTGCTGTCCTCTCCCCCTGAATCACCCCCTGTTCCTCCTCTACTGGGCTATTTCCCTCATGTTCTTGAGCATGCTGTATTCTAGTCCATCTTAAACACACACCCTCTCTGGACCTCAGGCTGCTCCTGCTCCACTTCTGTCTTCTTTGATTCCTACAATCCCTTTCTACAAGGCTTATTCTGAAGGGGATGAAGAGCAGAATATCAGCACTGAAACAATCCTCACAGCTTAAATTTTGCAAAAGCACTTTATACATGAAGGCAGTACTATTCCAGATGAGGACGCTGAGGTCTGAACTGGTGAAATCCAGGTAACTAGGGTGATAGAAACCTGTGTTTCCTGACTTTCAGTTCCATGGCACCTTCCTCAGCCCTAGGATCAGGACAGACCAGAACTTCAACTCCCAAAGGTGACGGGTAACTGGAATAATGGGCACCGAGATCCAGAAGGTGAGTCAGCATGTGTGAGGAGAAGGCAGATCTGAGAAACTCCACTTGCAGAAGGAGACCTGAAGGCCAACTCTGCACTGATCCCAGGCTCCACCAGGAGTGAGACAGGGAAGAAGAGAGAACTCACACTGAGAACAGCCGCGGTCAGGACTTCATCTCTCTCTTCACCTTCCCCGATAGCCTGTGCTCTTGATGTCACCATCAACCCAGATTTACAGCTTAGGAAACTGGGCTCAGAGAGCTGAATGCTTTTGCCACCCAGCTGATTTGTGTCACTGCAACAGCAGTAGGAGGGAGGGAAATGGATGGGAGGAGGTTCATCAAGATTAATCAATGCTTAAGAAAAATGATTAATCAATGGTTGATAATTACTGCCGCTAGGTAATGAGTATATGTGGCTTTGCCATTCTATACTACTTGTTGATATGATGGAAATTCTCCAACATTAAAAGTTAAACATCAAGTTGCCCAGAAAAGTGGTGGAGCAGACATCTGGGTGAAGTAATTTTCTCTCTGCCCACAGGGACTCTGCCCACCCCAGCTTCATGCTTTTCTGTTGGAAAAGTTTCAGGCACTCAAAGACACACAGCTTCATTCTTTTTCCTCTGTGAATATGGAAACTTTAGAGACAGACCTTATAAACATTTTTGTTCTCACACTCCAAGGGCTCTATGACTTCTGAGAATAGATCTTTTTCTTGGGGGTCATGACCACGTAACTCTGACAGTCGTGTGCCATAGACTCCACCTAAGAGCGAGTGGTTATATCTGCTCAACTCAACGCACCCATTTTCATTTCACCCTGTCACACTACAACATGACCATTTGCTTCCATTTACTGCCTGCCCCCTTTTAACGGAGTGCAGGGAAACATAAACCTGCTGTTAGGTTAGAGATGGACTTCAAATTAAATTCTATTTTAAAAAGGAGAGGAAGGTCACCTGAAAATTCAATCCAAATCCACAAGCCTTTGTTTGGTGCTTATTAAACTCTAGCTATTAGGCCCTATTAAGTATGCAAGATTAGCCCTGTTTAACAGGTGAGTGTCTTAGTCACTCATACTGTCAGGGGAAAACTGGAACTTATATGAGGTCTGAGGGACCTCAGAATCCATATTCTTATAACCAATCCTGTGATCCACAATAGGCTTCTCTTGAGAGTTCACTGCCTAGGCAGAGGGACGTCTACTTAATGACCTATTAATCTGGAATTGTATTAGGTTCTTTCAATGCTTTCACTCATTAACTCATGCAAGCCAACACGAAACAGCTACCACCACCCCCACTTTAAAGATAAGGGAATGAAGGTTTAAGTGGTTAAGGTCATCAGCTGGTTAGAGATTTTAATCCAGGTCTGCCTGACCCCAAATGTGGTTATTTCCCCCCAGATACTCATTTTTGGTCCAGATGTGATAACTACAACCCATTTCTAAGACAACGCAATTGGAGTCACAGCTATACACTCTAAGGTAACTGCAATATTCTGGGAGCACCTGCTGGTCAGGACCCTGGAGAGCTCCAAGTGCTTCATGCTGATTGGCTCCAGGATGCTGACCTCAGTGCACTTCAAGATTCTCACAGGTCTGCCTTGGACAGGTCTCTCCTGCCACAACTGGGAAGCAATGCATGGTAGGGCTGGCATCTTCTAAGAGGGCCTTTAGTTACAGAGCTTTGTCAGGTGTCTGGGGGCCTCTGAGGGAGCGAGGGGTGCTGCAAGTCCTCAGGGCATGAGGTCGGATGCTAGATACTCTTCTTTGATATGCTCCCCGCTCACCTAGGCTTTAGGTCTTCCAAGATCATTTTTTTTTTAAACATCTCTAGTGGGCATCTTGGAGAAGGCAATGGCACCCCACTCCAGTACTCTTGCCTGGAGAATCCCATGGATGGAGGAGCCTGGTGGGCTGTAGTCCATGGGGTCGCTAAGAGTCAGACACAACTGAGGGACTTCACTTTCACTTTTCACTTTCATGCACTGGTGAAGGAAATGGCAACCCACTCCAGCGTTCTTGCCTGGAGAATCCCAGGGACAGGGGAGCCTCGTGGGCTGCCGTCTACGGGGTCGCACAGAGTCAGACATGACTGAAGCGACTTATCAGCATCAGTGGGCATCTGCTCCCCTAGATAGCAATGTATGGTCCTAACTGCTGAGAGGGCTTGCAGTGGAGAATTCTCAGTGGAACCATACACGTTTCCAGCTGCACACCACCTGGCAGTCTATAAAACGCTTTTTAGTGGCATTATCATTTTTCACTTTCACAATAGCCCTGTGACTCCAGTATCACCCCTCTGCTCAATAAAGAACCAGAGGCTCAGAAATAGTAGTAGATGACCTGCCGAAGGTCACACAGCTAGGAAATCTCAGAGTGAACCTTGAGCCCTGTGATCATTACACCAAGTTGCCATAATTCATGTAAAAAGACCCTGTTATCTTCCATTGAGAGTATTACCTTCATCAAAATTATGTTTGCCAGATGCATGAAAATTTTGTGAGAACAAAACGGTAAATGTGGCCATAATCCATCATCTTTCCTGAATTCACACATCACTTGTTAATCAACAGAGCATGCAGTCTACTTAATAGAATGAAAGCCAAGCTCTCTGCGTGGCCGACCAGGTTCTACACGACTAGCCTATGCCAAGCTCTGACATCATCTCCCACTGCTGTCCTCCTCCTTGCCACTCCTTGAACTCACAAGCTTGTTCCCAACTTGGCAGTTTTTGCACTGACTATGTATGCCGTCTGCCTGAAATGCACTTTCCTCAGGTCTTGGCATAGCTGTCTGCTTGTCACTCCCCTCTCAGCTGGCAGGCCCCCTCTCTAGAGAGGCCCTCCCGGACTACCTGAGCTAGGTGGCCTCTTGCCACTCTATCACGGCACCTTGTGCCACATCCTTCTACTCGGTCTGAAGTGATCGGCTTGATTTATTAGTGCAATATCTTTCTCTATATATAGAACTAAGTTCCATGAGGGCAGGGATTACCTGCCCTGGATCTGAACATCCCCATAATTTCAGCATCAGGCACAGTGTAGACACCCAAGAAACGCCTGCTGAATGAATAAACTTCCTCATCCATCTCACACAGTGATCACAGTTTTAGATTTTGCAGCTCTTGAGTGTGTATGATAACCTCCAGGGAGGTGCCAAGGCTTTGAAAACAAGTTCTTCCTTTCTTTCTTTATTTTTAATGAGCATGCCCTATATCACAGGTGTAAAGTAAGAGGCTGTCACTTTAAGATGGTTGAGAGTCACTTTGGTAGTCAAAAGAGCTCGTATTTTTTTTTTTTTTTCCAAAGAGGAAAACACAGTCCCAAGCAGGATTGTGAATTTCTTGGCTGTCACTCTTCTGTGGCTTAGTTTCAAAAGAAAACTGGAGTTTCCTGAAGAAGGCTTGACTCGTTCTGAAGGACCACGTCTCCCTGTCCCTTAAGATGAAAACCCGACAGTCAGCTGCCAGCCTCAGCCCAGGGACAGGAGAAACACACAGTCAGGAAAGTCTTCACCCCAAGTGAAGGAGGGAGTCAGAGAGAGTCTTGGTGCAGGTAGCTTCCCCGGGCACAGTCTATAAGGAATCTCAGCAAAGTGGCACATGGCACATGGCAGGCATGAACACACACACATACACACACACACACACACAGAAGTGAGTCTTCTCAGGGATGAACAGCACTTAAACCAGCACCTGTAGTATGTGGGGTTCTGTGACGGTAGGACAGTCAGTTACAAACCCTAGGTCGAGAAGGAAAGAAAGAGGAGGACACAAGCGGAGCTGCAGGGGGTCAGTGATAAGCAGTCAAGTCATCCCCTAGTGTTTGCCAAGTCCTCTGTGCGCCTCCCCACCAGCCAGTTGGGTGGCGACTGGGTGAAATGGTTCAGGGTGTGGGCTCTGGAGCCAGATTTCCTGGGTCTGAACCTCAGTTCCAACTCTCACTAGCTGCGACCCTGGATAAGCTACTCCAGAACCTGGTGCCTCAGTTTCCCCAAGTTCCAAAAGGGAATAACAATATCAGTACCTCTCACCTGTACGCAAGCTCGGCGTAGTACATTTTAACTGCTGCGGTTTTTATTATCGCCATTGTCCTCGAGTCTTTGAGCCCCGATCCCTCCTCTGTCAAATGGCCCTCAAGCTATCAAGCCTCAGAAGGAAGTGGCAAAGATTAAATGGGAAAAGGACTTACAAATGGTAAGGAGTGTTATATAATAAGGAGGGGAAGGATAAGAAAGACCTCATATTAGACTCCAGGCTGGGATCCTGGGAGAAGGGGTCCAGACAACACAGTTCTTCTGAAAGGCAGGTAACAGGGGAGAGAAGTGATGAGACCACCAGCAAAGGAGCCTCCTCTGAATGCACAGGTGTCCTTGGAATTTGGGGGAGGGGGACAAGATCCTCTGGGATGTGGGTTCCAGAAAGGCCTCACAAAGAGTAAACTGAGCACAATTTGGGGGTGAGCTCAGCTTGCTGCCCTGCTCTTAGAAGGCCTGCTGTGGTGACTCAAAATGGGGTTTGTGGGGGCAGAGGTCCTGGGTTCAAAACGCAGGCGCTCTGCTTCCTCACTGTGTGGCCTTGAGCAAGGGACTTACCCTCTCTGAGCCTTAGCTTATCTACCTGTGAAATGGAGGCAATTACACTCTGGCTTTCATGAGTTGTTATAAAGATTAAGAGATGACACATGTTGAGCACTTAGCCTAGTGCCACAAGCTCTATATTTTTAATGACAAAGACGTGGGGTGAACACAAAGAAATTTGGGTTTTTACGCCTTTCAACTGTTCACTCTCCTGAGAAAAAGGGAACTCGGCCCCAAGGCTACAAGGATTCAATATAAAAGAGCCTTAGCCTCCCCTCCAACTAATTTCAAATGTATTCTTAGCTCTGAGCCTCTGCCCATGGAGCTTCCCCACCCACCCAACCTCCAGCAGGATCTGTGGCTGAATACAGTAAATAAGCAAGCAAACAAAACCTACATCGATGTTAAGCAAGTGGTTCGTTGACTGACTGTACAACATGCACTTAACCAAGAGGATGGCATTTCCAGGTGCCAGGGGTGATGACCTGGAGCCCCCAGGCCTGGAGAACACACCCAGGGCACACTGACGCAGCACCTGCCCTCTCAGCCACCTATTCAGGAGGACGTTTATCCCCTTCAGAGGAAAGCGTATCTGATAACAGGTAAGTGATCCCCCTGCCTGCATTTTATCACCCAGCCCTCTGCAGAGGTTTGGACAGTCATCCTCAGAGAGGGGCCCAGTGCCTGGCATCATATTCCATTTCCCTGGTGGACGCGAAAGCAGGCCCCAGTTCCTCTGGGGCTTCAGTCCACGCTCCCAGCTGCTGCTCAAAGAATGCTCCTAAAACACAGCTGCTGGTGCCCTGCCCCTGCTGAATAACCTTCAACAGCTCCCTACCGCCTTTCCAACAAGCTCTGGAGCCTATGTGTGTGTATGGGGGAGGGCATCTGAAATGCCTTCGAGAAAGCTCTTCACCAACCCTCCGACCCCAGGCTTCACCACTTCTCGCCACTGGTTCTCAGAACGGCCTCACCCTCTCAGGCAATCCACCCTCTTCTCTCCCAGCTAGACTGCTGCTCATCATCCTGGATGGTCCCCTCCTCCAGGAAGCCTCCCTGGCCTTCCATTACATAGTCCACTGAACTGTGATTTCCTGTCTGTCTTCTCCTGTGCTGAGAACCTCTTGAGGGCAGATGTCATGCTGACTTCATCACTGTCCCCCCAGTATAATCCATCGCGGGGAATGACAGAGCAGAACAGGGGTTCAGGGAACCTCTGCTGGTTGGATGAGCCCCAGAAAAACAGTCATCATGATAGACTTTCACGCTACTGAAATTATGTCATTTTTTTATCCTAAACGAAATCAACCCTGAATATTCATTGGAAGAACTGATGGTAAAGCTGAGAAGCTCCAATACTTTGGCCACCTGATGCAAAAAGCTGACTCATTGGAAAAGACTGATGCTTGGAAAGATTGAGGACAGGAGGAGAAGGGGACAACAGAGGATGAGATGGTTGGATGATGTCACTGACTGAATGGACATGAGTTTGAGCAAGCTCTGGGAGATAGTGAAGGACAGGGAAGCCTGGCGTGCTGCAGTCCATGGGGTCTCAAAGAGTTGGACATGAATGAGTGACTGAACAACAACATGTTTTTAAGTGGAGTCTTTGCCCACAGATTTTACCTAAGTGTATTCAGTCAACCACTGCTGAGTGTGTGATCTGTGTCAGGTGCTGAGTGAATGAAAGAGACAAAGCCCTTGTCCTCCTGGAGCTTATATCCTATGGGGGAGAGATGGCCAATTCACAGGAATTCAAATAAAAAAAAAATGTTTTTAGAGGGATGGGTTACAGCGAGTGTGGGATGTTAGGGGATAATCCATATTCTGGAGGGCTTCCTGGAGGAAGAGCCATTTGAGGAGGGATTCTATGGACCAAGGGCAAGCCAGGATGGGCAGACTGGGCTGGGTTTTCCCACAGGTGCCTCGACTCAGAGTTTGGTTTGGGCTGGCTTGCTGAACAGTGGACTCCTTCTGGGCAAGAAGCCAGCATGTGGCAGGCAGAGAAGATGGTATCAGAGGGCGTGACGGGCTGGGGTGGGGGTTGGGGGGGACAGGCTGCCCACCAGCACAGCCAGCCATCAGCTCCTTTCTGAACCCCTGCTGGACCGGTGTGAAATCAGAACATATCTCTCCCCTGCCCTTGGGTTTAATTTCCTAAATGTGTCCCTGAAGGTGCTGCTAAGGGGATACCCAAGGAGGGCTGGATTCCGGCAGGGTGGACTCCTCTGCGTTCACATGACCCAGCTGCCGAGGGCACATAGCTGCCTGCCCAGGGCTCTCAGCCCCACCACCTGCTCACCATTTTCCAGCCAGGGTGGGGCCCCCACTGGCCTCTCCCAAATCACTTCCTCTGGGCCCTGAGCAGAGGGTTCAGGCAGCGTGCTCAACCCCCATCTTTGAGTATTTAATTAAAATGGAATCACTGCTCACCCAGGAACTGCGGGTGGGGGGAATGTAAAACAAAAGGCCCTTTCACGGTGGGAACTGGCTCAGTGGCATCGGTGGCGTCGGGACAGCTTCACTCACAAGCCTCTGGTTTCTGACTCCAGACGGGCTGGTTCTGTGGCTCTCCATCTGTGGGATCTGCTG
This sequence comes from Bos mutus, assembly GCF_027580195.1. Classification (NCBI taxonomy): domain Eukaryota; kingdom Metazoa; phylum Chordata; class Mammalia; order Artiodactyla; family Bovidae; genus Bos; species Bos mutus. The sequence continues at coordinate 54,783,952 of NC_091638.1, forward strand.
CCCTCTCCCCACCCCGACCCAGCTCAAGCCAACCCTGGCTCTGAGAGCCTGGGGGCGCTTGTGGACTACACACTTTGCCCCACAGGAAACCAATCTTTTTCCTCCCTGGAAAGAGGAAGGGGCCTGGGAGGATGAGGTGGAATGCAGCGGGTGGGCAGGGGCTGATCAAGGAGAACAGACAGATATCAGGCAGAGACCAGACAAAGTATCAGGGGATGAGAAAACTAGGGTTTTCCCTGGGTGAGAGGCAGGCTTTGCCGTTGCAGTCAAGGCCCTCCGTTCTGCAGTGGAGCAAGAACCCCCCAGATTCCAAGACCTGACACCCTGAGCTGCAAAACCCAGCTGCTCTGAAAGGGCAGGTCCTGGTGCCCATGGGAGGGTGTCCTGGACGGTGAGAGGGGTCTCCTCCGGTGTGCTGGTACCTCCTGGCTTTGCCAACTTGCCCAGGGGAGGTCATTTCAGAATCTCGGAAGATGGAGGAGACCTTGCGTGTCATGCTTGGCAAAGGGCAGGGGAAGTGGCCACAGTCTCCAGGCAGAAAGAGGGAAGGTGTCCCCAGAGGCCGTGATCAGAGGAGAGTGTGAATAAAGATATTCCTAGAACAGACTCAGCACAGATAGGGGTCTAGCTGGGTTGAACCCTGAGCACAAGGCTTGCATAAGAAGAACACCTACATGGTACCTGGCAGGTCCCAAGGATGGGCTCTGAAGCCACTCACCCGCCCTTTTGCGAAGAGGAATTATGCAGGGAGAGAAGCCTAGGTCAGGAGCCCGCGGTCTGGCTTGGCTCAGCCCCAGACAAGGCGCTCAGGCCTTCCCGTCCCTAGGTCTCAGTTTCCTCATCTGTAAAAATGGAAGTCATACTTGCACCTGTGGCTGCGGAGTAACAGTGAACTAGAAGGTCTCTTAAGATGCTTTTGATCGAACGTTCTCTCTCTGCTCTTGGTTGATCAGAATGCGTCTCCCCCTTTCACCCCCAACCCCCCTCCTCATTAAGGCCGGGAAGTGGGCAGAGCCCAGTAGGGAAGGCCCCCTTGGAGGCCAGGCGGGGACGCTCACGAGCATGCACACTCCACACCTGCCTGCACGCAACCTCAGGGAAAGCTGAAGTGGGGACCCCCGACCCCAGAACCTGGGCAGAGCCCACAGGGAGGCTGCCTGGAGCTCAGCATGGATGGGATGTAACACGACTCTGATCCCGTCGGGAGCAATCCCCCGGTCCCCCTCCAGCCTCCCAGGCAGGGAGATGAGCTTGCTTAGTTTAATTTCCCCCAACTCAGCCAGTTCTGGGGCACATAAATTCATTAATATGGGATTACAGGGATTACAGGCTGCCTCACTCTGCAGGTGACTGAGGGCAAACTCGAGGGGCCTTCCTCCCCACCAGGTTGGGGAGGAAGCTGAGGCTCCAGCAGCAATCCCTGGAGGGTAGAGGGGGTGCTGGGCAGAAGCCCCCTAGGAACCCCCTCTGCCCCTACCCACCCTCATCAAAAGGCAGAAAGCATGGGAAACGCGCCCACCTCCTTGTCACAGAGAGCAGGGCTCGTCCTGGAATCCCACCCACTCCTGCCCTCTTTCTAGTATCTCCTGTGGCTTCTCCAAACCAGACCTACCCAGATTCAATTGTCAGTGCATGATTTCTGATCCGGCTTTCTACAGAGCGTGACCCCAGACACTGGGGCTCACAGGGGTGATCTCAGGAGGCACAAAACGCTGCCCTACGTGTGGAGACAGGCTTCGGGTGGCTACCTCGAGCAGCAAGGGCTCAGCTCGGGGTCAATGGGTTTTAACACCCACCCCTGATGAGTCACTTCTCTTTAACAGAGAGAAAGAGAGAGAGAGAGAGAGAGGACTCCAGGCCACACAGCTGGAAAGAATTTAATCAGATAAATTATTATTTTTCATTTATTTGTGTTCAGTTTGATGGTTAGCTTCTGTATATGACAAGTGATATTCCAGCCTATTGAAGGTGCACAATAAAGTTTATCTTTAAAATAATCGAGTAAAAATGCTGTTTAGTCGCTAAGCTGTGTCTAACTCTTCGTGACCCTGTGGACTGTAGCTCGCCAGGTTCCTCTGTCCATGGGATTCTCCAGGCAAGAACACTGGAGTGGGTGCCATTTCCTTCTCCCGAGTAAAAAAGGGAACTGACAAAAGAAGAGCATGTGGAAAGTACAGGCGATTCTCAGAGACGGTGATACTTGTGAAAGGGACACGAATGACCCACGTTGGGGAACGTTGATCTGGAGGACAAACTCCTTTGCAGACGGGTAAGCTGAGGGCTGGAGAGGACAAAGGAGCTGCCCATGGGGAATTCTCAGCAGAGCTGGGGTGTGGACCAGGACACACCCGGTACCGGCCCTCAGAGCCCTCTCCTCCTCCGCACGGAACTGGGCCTCCTTCTCCTGACCTCTCAGACCCCTCTCTCTATCCTTTCCCTTCTTTCCCCTGCTCTCCAACCCCCCTGAGGGTCTATATCAGACCATCCTTGCTCTGATGGAGGGACAGAAACCTGAATTGGGGAGAAAGCACCCCGAGATGCAGCAGAAAGAACTTGGACCTTTCGTGGTCCCCAGAAAGAACGTGGACCTGGTGGGGACTCTGCACCACCGCTGAGCATGCCTGCACCCTCAGCTCACCTCCTCTGGGTTGGCCTCCTTTCCTCTGTAAGAAGTGAAAGGCCACCCCTCTGGAGACCTGCAAGAGCCTCAGAGGAGCCGGAGGCTCTTCCATGCCCGCACGGGCACCTGGGGTGTGTGAGCAGCTCCGTAACCGTGAGCTCCCTAACAGAAGAGTTTATTTTCAGGAGGAGCGCAGCGTTGCTCTGAATGTCCTTGGTAGGCTCTGTGACACTCTTGACGGCAGATGAGAAGTCTTAAACTGCTTTAAAAATAGATAAGGAGTCATTTATAATTTGTACACTCATTGTTGGAATGCAAATGCTGCCGCTAAAAGCCTGCGCTCATAAGTGGGCTTGTTAAACCATCAATCTGCTTAGCAAATCCTTTTCTTCTCTCAAGTGCAGGTAAAACCCTGTTGCGAGGGTTCAGGAGAGTGGAGCTCGGGGACTGCTCCTGGGGTCGCCCTGGGGGTCTGGGGAGCCCTGCATTCTCTGCCTGTCCTCCCCCCAGCTGCCCGCATCATGGGGTGAGGGTGCGGATCAGAGCTGATGGATTCACAGACCAATGTTCTGGCCTTGCGTCTCAGTCTGCTTTCTCCTTCCTTAGGCTTTCTAGGAACAAAACACAAACCGACACCCAGGAAATAAACTTCTCAACTCTCAAACCACAGAGCAACCATAAAGAGAACCAGGATCTCTGGGGCTCCTGGAAAGAGGCTGCCATCCGGGTGGCGTGTGGTTCTGAGTCTTTGGCCCTTCCTCTCTTGAGAGCTGGCCCCATGTCTGGCCCCGTGACACCTCTTCACTTGGCTGTGCCAAGGGTATCTAAACTTAACATGGCCCAAACCAGGTTCCTCGCTCCTCCACTGCCCACCTACTTCTCCCATCAGGTTCCCTACCTCAGCGAGATGTACCCGAGACCTCCACGTGGGTGGGGAGCTGGGGCACCCTGCTTTTCCTCTCCAGCACTCGCCAAGTCCATCTCTGCGGAACTGACTCCTGTGGAATCCGTTCTCTCCTCTCACCCCACAACCCTGGTCCTGGCCACAAATGCCTTATGTCTGGAGCCCTGCTAAGCATCCTGACCCACTCTCTGCCTCCCGTCTCCCCGCTCCAAGCCAGCCTCCATACGGCAGGTGGAGTGATGGCTATAAATACTCATCCCATCACCTCGCCCTTCTGCCTCAAACCTCAGCCTCCCCTAACCTTCCAGATAAAGCCCAAACTCCCTGACTCATCCGCAGAACAAGGGTTGACTAGGCACTGTCCGTGTGCCAGGTCCTGGCCCCAGTGCCGCACAGCACAGGGTCTAGAATCCATAGCCCCACTTCCTCCGGTGCCACCATCCATAACCACCTTATGCTCGGGGCCTGAACCAGAGGCTGCCAACTGGTGGTCCCTGGGTATATTTTGTTTGACTTCCCCCTTGTTGGCTTAATCTTTCAAAGTCAGGAAATTTCACATAAAAACCTGGCATCTCTTGAAAACTTGGCAGACATGGGGCCAGCTCTCATTCATAGCAACTATTGCCTGGAGCTGAGTCCCACTTCCCCTTTAGAGACGTCAAGTACCCTTGTGTTGGCCACAGTCCCCACCACTCCATACTGTCTTACCCTCGCCTGCTTCTCTCACCCAGCTCACATGCTCCGACCCTGTGGATATCAGGACCTGCTCCATGTACACTTTCTCCAGTGCATCTCACTCTTCTTGTCCTAAACTTTGGCTTCTACTGGTTCCTCCTCCTGGAATGCCCTTCCTCGCTCTGATGGGAAAATATCCACCTCTTGGACGGCTTCACTGCAGGGCTCTACTCGCTTCTTGACATCATGTACCTTCTGTGTTGCCCCCCACACCCCATTCAGACCCCCTTCACAGCATCTTTTGCACCAAAGTACCTTTATTCATTAATACTTCCACTTCTCCCACTGGAATATAAGCCTGCCCCCATGTGTCTAGAGCTTAACATACTTACTCCCCCATCAGATTGGCCCACAGGAAACCACGGACAGGTAAATGAACAGATGCCAAGAATAATGAAACAATAGTACCACCCCCTGTGCTGGGCTCTAGGTTAAGCACTTTATGTGCTATCTCATTTAACACTGAATAAAATCCAATGTGGGTGCTATTATTATCTGCAGGTAATGGCTAGGACTCTGAGGCGGGGGTGGGGTGGGGTGTCTGTCTGCAGAGCAGCCTGTTCACCACCCATGAGCAGGGCCTCCTTGCCACTCTGTAAGGCTAAGTCCTTCCTTCTTCCCACCTGACACATCACTGCCCAGAGAGGCCAGGCCAGCAGGAAACTGGACGATGGTACTGGGAACCAGGCCTGAGGCATCAGGAGAGAAGCGCTCCATGTCCCAGGAGGCCTCGAAGTGTCAGGAATGTATAGGAAAAGCCCGAGGACTCCACCACCCATGGGGGCTCCGGGCATCGGGTCACCCTGAGCAGCACCTGCTTTGGGCTTGCTGATTTCAACGAGGGATTCAGGGTTCAGGTCTGCTACTTGTGAACTGTGTGAGACCCTAGGTAAAAGGCCCCATCTCTCCGAGCCTCAGTTTCCTCGCCTGTAAGATGGATCCACCTCCAGGGCTGGAGTAAACGTGAGAGGAGACAACACATGCCAAGGGCCCAGGGGTGTGTTTAGTGGACAGAGGCGGTGATGACTCTCAGTAGAGCCCCCAGCAAAGCTGCACCCGAGTCATCAAGCCCAGGAGCTCTGGCCCTCCTGTCATGACGGGTGGGGTGGAGATGGGCCTGGGACTGAGGTCCTGTGCGGAGCTCTAGGGTGAAACGGGACGGCCTGCACTTCAAACCCTCTGGCTAGCACATCAGGCGGAGGGGTCAGTGCCCTCTCCTGAGTTGGTTCCCAGGGTGGATGAGTGTGGGGGGTGAGCAGGCACTGGAACGCGAGTCTGGGGCAGGTACGTGGGTCTCTGTGAGGCCAGTGTGCTTTTCCTCGTGACATGGGCTCGGAACACTAACGTGTGCACACACGTGTGTTCGTGTGCTTGTCCAGACCTGCTCGTGTATAAGACCCTGCCCCATATGCCTGCCCGTGACTCCCCAGGAGCCCAGCCAAAGCGGGGCTCAGGCACCGCCGCATCCGCTGCATCCGGTACATAGCGCTGTTGCTCAGTCGCTCAGTCCTGTCCTACTCTTTGCAGCCCCGTGGACTGTAGCCTGTCAGGCTCCTCGGTCCATGCGATTTCCCAGGCAAAAAATACTGGAGTGGGTTGCCATTTCCTCCTCCAGGGGATCTTTCAGATCCAGGGATTGAACCTGTGTCTCCTGCATTGCTGGTGGATTCTTTACCCGCTGAACCATCTGGGAAGCCCAAATACACTTATGTATTACTGGCACACAGTAGGTGCTCAATAATACATAAGTGTGACAGTGTGTCTATACACACAACACACACACACACACACACACCCCTCAGCTGCTCCCAACCAGTCGACATCTTTAAGAAAAACACTTAATTTGGTTATTCAAGGATGAATCTCACCCTGTTGGCAAATGTTCTATCTTTCTCAACTTTACCCGGAGACCAAGGTGCACCACTGGCATGGCAGGGGCGCAGGGGAGGAGAAGCCCTGCTCCCGGCTGGGCCAGGCTTGGGCAGGAGCCCAGCTCTGCCACGTACTGGCTGTGTGACACAGGCCAGTTGCTTCACCTCTCCGATCCCCATGTGTGAAGAGAGAATATGGTGAATAAGGGAAAGGCCAGCACAAGAGTTCAATACAACAGAGTTATCTGTCCCGGCAACTCCCCATAAAGCCAGGCACCCCCAGATCTCCAGCAATGCCGCCTCCCACCTCAGAAACTATCTGTATTTCCTGTTTCTGTTATTCATTCCATTTATTTATAGTCCCTAATCTCCATTTCTATTTATCCTAACCCCAAGATCTTTTCTAAAGTCAAGTAGGATCCCAGGAAGGGGTGAGTGGGGAGCCAGAGTAATTCTCGACCAGTCAGACCCTAGTCACCCCTCCTTCACCCCTCTGCCACCCTGCCGAGGGTCTCCGGGCAGGTAGCCAGCAGGCCAGGCTTTCTAAAGCCCTGATTTCCAGCCCCAGCTCTACACCGCCAACTTGGTCAGCAGCATCCCATTCACATTTGGGAATCTTCCAGACGGAGCGTGGTACTCCTCTTTCATACACGTACCCAGGGTGATTCACTCCCAAGCCCTGAAGATCAGGCTAAGCACACAGTAGGTGCAAGGTTAAAATCTTACTGCTTGACTGATGGCCGCTGCACAATTCAGTGCCCTGGGTGGAGGACCAGGAATCTCAGGGCGTGGGGTCGTAAATCTGGCTTTGACTCAGCATCTCCAGAGGTGTCACCATGGAGCCCGCGGGGATAAGGGGGTGAGGGGGCCTTGGGTGCCGCCATCTTAAAGCCACGTCCCCCCAGCAGCTCGGTTCAGAGGCCACATTCGAGCTCATCACTTGTCCTTCCTGTGCTCCCCCCACCCCCTACCACCTGCTCCTCCTCCTCCATTCCCTCTCTCATCGAGAGGGCCCAACACCCAGCCCATCCCCACGGTCCAGTACGAAATCACCCCAGCCTCTTCCTTTATCGTTGACTTTCCAACCTGTCTTCCAGCTCAAACTCAGACAACAAACAGCAAAGCTGTCCCCTGTCCCTCACTTCCCAATGACCTTGGTCTAGAGCACTGGCCTCTAAGAGTTGCAGGACACAGCTGTCTCCTCGGGGATCTTCCTGTGTCCCTCCTCACCCTGTCTATACGGTAGCCAGACTGAGTTTTCTAAGATGCAAAACTGACCACATCACATCACTGCTTTAAAAACTTCATCTCTCACCTGCCTGCAGGATCAAGCCCAAACTCCTTCACCTGGCATTTGAGGCCTTTCATGATATGGCCCTGTCAATCTTTTCTGCTTACTTTCTGCAGTGCCTGCTCAGGCCTGCTGAGCTTTTTACCACCTACTATTACATTTTTGTATGTTCAGATCTCTTTGCACGCACTCATAACATCTTGGCTGTCTCTTGTTCCTCGAAGAACTCCTATTCATCCTTCAGGACCCAATCTGAATGACGCCTTCCCTGTAAAATCTTCTCTAGCACCCTGAAGTCCAGTTGGCTTCTTCCTCCCCTGGACAGACCCTTTCCTATTATCCACAGGACAGTACAGTTACTTAAGCAACCATCCTCCTGGCACATCTAGGGGCATTGCTGGGTAAAGGCCTCATTCCTGTCCTCCTTGAACACCCTGGTGCCCCACAGGGAGCCTGGCATGTACACGGCCTTCAGTCAACATCTGGCAAAAAATGAAGGAAGGAGCTAAGGTCCTCTGGGGAAGTCCTATGACCACCCTGCTTTGGCCGTGAGTCAAGGGCAGCCTTCCTGCCCCAGAATTCCAGGCGACTTCAAGTCTGAGCAGGGTCAGGTACTGCTGCCACCTCATGGAGTCACCAGGAGCGGGCTCTCGAGCGGTCTCCTCCTTCAGTCTCTGCAGCAATGGCTTTATCAGCTTTGCTTTTCTACAAGTCCCAGAACCCGTGCCTTCCAGCCTCCAAGGGTCCATGGCACTCACAGCCCCTCACTTACCCCTCTGAGAATGTCCTGGGCCAGCCCTGCCAGAGGTGTGGGCCTCTCTCCAGTGCCCCAGGCTCCAGGCCGGAGGGGTCTGCAGGGTGCAGACCTGTCCGGAGCTCTGGCCGCCAGCAGCAGAGGCAGGCGGCCGCTGCTACAGAGCCTTCAGCCACCCCCACCCAGGACTGTGGCTCTGGCATCCACAAGGAGCCCTCCAGCATCGATCAGTCCGGCTACTCCAACCCTCCTCGGCACGCCTGGCTGAAGCCAGGGGCTTTGCAAGTGTGCATAAAAAGAAAGAGAAAATTAAAGGCAACCATCTAAGAAAAGGCCATTGGTGGGGGCCTGGAACACCATTTGCCAATACAGAAATGCCACTGGCTGGGGTGCAGGAAGGCCCCCGATCATCCGTGCAAGGGGAGGAGTGGCAGGGGGACTCCAGATAAATGAAGGTTAACCTACTAAGGGCCAGCTCCCTGCCTACCAGTTTCTGGGTTGGCTTTAATGGGAATTAACTAATCCACACTGTAAACATAAGTTGCAGCAGAACCCACTTGTAATGTAAGCATCTTTTGATGACTCAGAGCTGATGAAGTGAACACATGGGGTCACTGCAGTGCCTCCGCTCTCGTCCCGGGTGAGTGGGCTGTTTGGTCAGACACTGAATGACCGCCTAGTGCTGGTCACCCCTCAACCAACTGAGCTCCCTCCCTTTGTGTCCAGAGCTGCTCCTGATGTCATCACCCACTCCCAGTGGACGCATCACAGGTCTAGAAAAACCTGTGACTGGTCTGCCCTCCTGGACCACACACGGTTCCTCTGCCTCTCCCGTGCCCAGTTCATTCTTCTTGTGTCTCTCCCACCTATCTATTGATGCATCCATCTATCTATCATCTATCATTATCATTTTTTTTGCCCACTATTCCAGACTCTGGCCTTGAAGACCTGATGATCACATTTCTGGCAACCAAGGGCATGAGCCTTCCTTCTGGCCGATCCCTGACCAATCAGTTCTGACGTCTAGACTCCAGAAGCCCTCTCATTCTCTCTGGTTATTTTCAGAGTGGCCCAATTTGGGGGCTTTTCCAGGACTTTGGGGATCTTCCAGGATTTGAGCCAAGGGAGTCCCAAAACAGGGTCAAACATGAACTGCCTTTGAGGAGAGTGGGCCCCTGGGATGTTACAAAGATAGTAGAGAGGAGTGAGAAAGGAACAGCCAAGCCAACTGAGGGACCAGCCTCGGAGACTCAGTTGAGGGTGTGCACGTGGGGAGCAGCAGGCAGACTCTGGACCCAGGCTCCGGGTCCCATGGGCCCAGCTTCCCATCCTGCTCGCCTGCTTGTTCACTGGATCATCCAGGCAAGCCCTTCAGCCTTTATGTGCCTCAGTTTGCCTGCCTGTGAAGTGGCACAAGCCTGCAGTGAGACAGCTCACACAAAGCTCCCAGCTCGGCACTGCTTTAGAGACGCGCCCGCTCCCTCCTAACTGCCCCACCTCAGATCTCCCCAGAGGCGTGTGGAGACACTGAGAATCAAGGAAGGAAGCTCCAGAAAAAGCTCCAGAAATATGACCTGCAGCCCAAGAACCAGCCAAGCAAGTTTGAGAGTCAGGGTTTCTGGAAGGCAACACAGAGCCCCCGGGAGAGTTGAAAGGGCACTGGCTTTTCAAGAACTGGCTCTGTGGCTCCCCGTGGAGGGAGGGCAAAAAGCAGGATGGGCCAGCGACCCCTCAGACTCATTCATCATCTGCTTCTAGATCCCAGACATTTTCAAACCCAGGCCCCTGGCCCACAGTTTTTCGTCCTTTCCAAGTCATGGGGGTGGTGGGAGGTCATGCCCTCCGCCCCACATCACTCGGTGCTTGTCTCCTTCTAGATGCTTCTTTCCATACAACCTGAGACCAAACCACCAGCGTGCTCGCTGCACAAGGAGAATCAAAGAGTGGAGTCACAGACTTCCAGGTAAAGCGACTGGCTTGACAGGGTCCAGACTGAGAATGTTCTAAGACTCACTCGCTCTCCAAGTGTCTGATGGAGTCAGGATTCCTAGTTCCCTTCTTCTTGAAAGCCAAGGTGAGCCTCCATCCTCCCGAATCCGCACAGCACCCTGGGCCTCACCCCTCTCCCCATGTCCGCTTTCCCTCCCTCCCTTCCCTTACATAGGAATATTTAGGTAGGAGATAGTAACAGCTGCCAGAGGGAAGCTTGGCCCAATCTCTCCTGGCTTTAGCCCACTCCTCTGTGAAATGGGAGGTGCGGGGAGGGCCCTGCTGGCTGGGATGCGCCACGCGTCTGTCAAGCCCAGCAGAGCCACATACACGGCTGAAGGTACGGACGGAAGAGCCCCTGACGACCACAGAAGTTATCAGGGTGTATTCTGCCCAGCTGGGCTCCTTGGACTGTCTCTCTCAACAGGTGGCATGAGCCCACTCAACCAGGATGCTCCCATTTCACGGGTGGGGAGCCAGGACCTGAGGCTGCCAGGTGTGCCTCTGCAGATCTGAGGTGCTTCAGATCAAGCCGCTGCCAAATCCCACCTCAGACGGCAGTCTCCCGACTGCACCATCTGGCTGTTAGGACGGGGTTCCCATCCACTCCTGAATGAGGATCATGGCTCCTGGTTTCTGCCGGGCATTTCTGCAAAGTGCCTTTCCCCTACATGTTAAGTGGTGACTGTGCACCCTGACAGGGGTGGGCAGAGCCCACTGTCCCCATGCCATAGATGAGGGATGAGAAGGCTGTGAGCAGAGACATGCCTCCACCATGGGAGAGTGTGTGGGGTGGGCTGGGGGGCCAGATAGAAGCCTCTAAGCCCACTGCTCCTCTGTCTCCTGGGCTGGCTCCTCGCTCCCCAAACACTGTGCTCCCCAAGCACAACCCTTGGCTCTTTTTTCCTCCCTAATGACTCTTACTTCCTGAATTAATCTATCCAGTCCTACTGCTTGAAGTATGATCTATATACTGATCTCTTCCCCGAGCTCCAGACTCATAGATCCAACTGCGTCCTCCCCACCTCCACTTGGATGTCCAATGAGCATCTTAGAGTCGATGTGCTCAAAGCACTACCCTTCATTTCCCTCACCAAACCTACTATTTCCAGCCCCCACCCCTGGCCTCCCTCCTTCTGCTGGTTTCAGTAAATGGCACCAGCATCCAGCCTGCTGTTTAATAAAAAATTAAACTGCCTTTGTCCCTGGTTCCTGGGAAGGAGCCTCTCAATTCTTGGAATTTCCCAAGAGACAGAGGTGTCTCTGTTGTTCATGAGCCCCTGGGGTCACACCTGAGCTTATGCTAATGAGCTGAGTCAGGATGGGGGCTGGTCACCGGAAGGACCAATCAGGGAAGTGGAGGGGTGGGGCTTGAGCCAGCCTCACCTCCAGGGAGGAGAGGGATAGAGGTGCAGTTCAATCATGAGCGCTCTATGTATCTCTTCATTCGGCTGGTCTTGACCTGTAGCCTTTATAATAAGACTGTAATTGTAAGTATAGCATTTTCCCAAGTTCTGTGAGTCATTCTAGTGAGTCACCAAGCCAGAGGGGTTGCAGGAGCCCCCAGATTTGTAGCCAGCCCAGTAAAAGTATGGTAGCCTGGAGACCCTACTGGTGGCTGGCGTCTGAGGTGGGGATGCTTTCATTGGGAACAGTGTTCTCCATCTCGTGAGGTCTGTGCTAACTCTGGGCAGTTAGTGCCAGGTTTGGATATCAGCACTCCAGCAGCGTCAGAATGACAGTGCTCCCCCTACCCAGAGTCACCCATGATTCCTCTCCTTCCCTCTTCCCCCACATCCAAAGACAGAGTGAGTCCCATGAGCTCAACCTTCACATCTGTTCAGTACACAGCCACTTCTCCCCACCACCACTGCCCTGACTGGGTCCAGCCACCAGAGCCTCTCACCTGAAATTATGGCCACCACTGAAGCCTTCTCCCTGTCTCCCCGCTTCCCCCTTGCTTCTGGCTGCCTACTCTCCACACAGCAACTGGGGGCTGCAAGATCACCACACAAGCCGGTCTGAAATCTCGCGTGCCTGCCCCCAGAGTCTTTGCCATATGGCCCTCACCTCCCTCCCAGACGTCACAGCCACCTCGTGTTCCCCTGCTCTGTCCCTTTGGCCACACTGGCTTCTCCATGTCCCCAGACTTTAAGCTTTGGCCTGCCTCAGGACTTCTGCTTTTCCCTTTGACCTGGAATGTTCTCATTCCTTACATTCAATCGGAAGGGCCACCTGCTCCAAGAAGCCTTCCCTGATTACCCTCTATAAAAGTGCCTCCCTCACCTCCTCTCCCTGGCTTGAGTCTTGCTTGTAGCCTGAACAGCCTGAGAGGTGGCATCTTGTTTTGTTGTTCACTGTCCTGCTCCCTTATTGGAACCGCAGCCCTTGAGGGCAGGGGCCACATCTGCTCTGTCTGCTGCTGTCCTCCCAGCACTCGACTCAACAAATGACTGTCAAATGAATGAAGAAACAGGTGCCACCAAGAAAGCTGGCCAGACGCTGGGAAGGGTATTGTACCAATGACGTGGTGTCTCATTGAGTCTTTTGCTTTGCCACTGGTTGTTCTAAAGATGTATTCACAGGGATGTGGAAAGAAGCACAAGAGGGCAGAACAGTTCAAACAGTTTGAGTGAAAGGAAAAGAAATGTTTTCTTAGTGAGTAACCAACAGATGCTCTGAAAGCAAAACGTGCCGGGTCATTTACTCCAGAAGTTACTGAGAGGTTAAAGGCAAAAGACACAACTGGGAAACATTCACAGAATGTGGACTTTCCCGACTCGGGTTTTGGTCACTTTGGGTGAGGGATGTCCTCCCGCTGAGCCTCAGTTTTGTTATCTGTATAATGAGGAGGCTGCTGATAACCCCTCCTGGCCTGTGTCCCAGGGTCGCTCTGAGGGTCCCTGAGAGGCAGATAGAAGCAGGCCTGTCAGCTGCTACTCAGTCCACTCCTGTGCTAACATCCACCAGGACAGGAGGACCAGGACATTTAGGTGAGAAACAAGGTCAGGGACTTCCCTGGTGGCTCAGTGGTGAAGAATCCACCTGCCAATGCGGGGAACATGGGCTGCATCCCCTTTCCAGGAGGATCCTACATGCCACGGAGCAACTAAGCCCACGCACCACAATGACTGAGCCTGTGTTCCAGAGCCCAGGAGCCTCAACTATTGAAGTATGATCTGTATACTGAAGCATGATCTATATACATTCCCTAGAGCCCGTGCTCCATAACAAGAGGAGCCACCCCAATGAGAAGGCTTCACGCTGCAACCAGAGAGTAGTCCCCACTCGCCGCAACTAGAGAAAAGCTCACAGCAACGAAGATCCCGCACAGTGAAAAATAAATAAATACATATTTTTAAGAAAGAAATAAAGTCAGTACCAAGTGGATCTCTAGGAATAATGGCCAATTTTTTCTCTGTCAGGAAAGATGCTGAAGGAAGAGATTTTGCTAAATTAGAGGAAAATGCTAAACCAAGTTGTCACGTTTTGTGGGGCCAAATTTTCTCATTCAATCATCCCCTCAGCAACTCTGAAATCCTGGGCACAGCCCTGGAGCCCAGCCTGAGCCCTGACATGGGACCCCAGGCAGGCGGTCTCCCCCGTCCCCGGATGCTGAGGTCCCTGTTGGCCGACCTGCCGGGGCTACTGTGAGTCAGGGCCCCCCTGAGTGGGCAGCAGTTGGACTATCAGAGCTCAGTGTGGGGTGAGAGTTTGGCAAAGGCACCTCCAAATATCTCTGCAAGTGCCCTCCTGTCTGCCTTTGCCTAAATCGCAAAAGTGTGCTCACTTGTGACTCTCCTCCTTTCTACCCACATCGTGACTGTCATTCTCTTCTGTTTACTTCCCCATGGCCACCATCAAGTCCAGGCTACCAGGATGACTGCATCAGCCTCCCAACTGTTCCACCGTCCCCCCAGCTCCCAGCCACTTATTCACTCCACAGCAGCAGCCAGATCATTCCTATTTGAAATAAATACTCAAGACATGGAAGCAACCTAAGTGTCCACTGACAGAGGAATGGATAAAGAAGATGTGGTACATAATATACAATGGGCTATTACTCAGCCATCAAAAAGAATGAAATGATGCCACCTGCAGCAAGATGGATGAACCTAGAAATTGTTATACTGACTGAAATAAGTCAAATAGAGAAGAAGAAAGATCCTAGGACATCCCTTATATGCAGAGCCGAAAAAAGAAATGATACAAATGAACTTATTTACAAAACAGAAGCAGACTCACCGACTTCGAGAACCAACTTATGGCTACCAGCAGGGAGGATGGAGGAAGGGATAGTTGGGGAGTTTGGGATGGATGTGTACACACGGCTATATTTAAAATGGATAACCAACAAGGATCTGCTGTATAGCACAGGGAATTCTTCTCAGTGTTTTGTGGAAGCCTGGATGGGAAGGGAGTTATGGGGGAGAATGGATACATGCAGACCTATGGCTGAGTCCCTTTGCCGTCCACTTGAAACTATTGCAACATTGTTAATTGGCTACATACCAATATAAAATAAAAAGTTTTTTTAAAAGTCTGCCATCTTCCTTCCAATAAATTAAAAAAAAAAAAAAAAAGCAGAGCATGTCCACCTTTGGCAGATCTTTAATCCTTCCCCACTACCGCCTTTTACTTCTCCATCTAAACTTACCTGCCCATTTCTCAGCTCCCCAAACCCTGTCATCTGCTGAGGCTAATCTGATCAGAGAGCTTCTACAATGAACATACATGCCCAAGGCTTACTAGACCAATCCAGATAGCAGAGTAAAACCAATGCAGTAATTCACACTTAGTATGTGAAACTCCGAAAACACAGAAAATCCAAATCGCCCATTCTCTTGTAACTAACCTACAGATGACACTTGGACAGAAGCTTTCAAAGCTCCCTCATCCTTTCCCGGGGGTGACACAGATGGTGGCCATGTGGGCACTGTGGCAGGTCGGCGGGGAAGGGTGTTGGTGGACACGGCTGTCTGCTACCAAATGCCCTGGTATGCGTAGGTGTTCAGTCGTTCAGTTGTGCCCGACTCTGTGCGACCTCTTGGACTGTAGCCCGCCAGGCTTCTCTGTCCATGGGATTCTCTAAGGCAAGAATACTGGAGTGGGTTGCCATTTCCTACTCCGGGGGGATCTTCCTGATCCAGGGATCAAACCTGCATCTCCTGCATTGGCAGGCGGATTGTTTACCACTGAGCCATCTGGGAAGCCCCAAATGCCCTGGCGTGACTGCTGATTCCACCGAGCCCTGCGCACACCCACCCCGTGAAAGGACGATTTCTCTGATTGCTCCGAGGTTGCGAGTGAAGTGGCAGCCCATAGCCGTTGACAGAACTCCCAGGCAGTCCCCCAGGCAAAGGGGCTGTGTCTCTTAACGTTTGTAAACGAATGGACAGTCATGAAGCTCCAAGAAGGTCCTCTGTGGGCTTCCAGACCCTTGTTCCATTCCAGGCCCCATGGAGGCTGAGCCAAGGCCCTCCTCACAGGGCTCTCCCTTCTCAAGTCCCCAAGTCAATAATACCTCCTCAGTGTGGCTGACCTCAGTCACATAATAACTGGAAAATAATCTGATGGTGTTAAAAGATACTGAAGTGTGAATGACTGAAATGAGAGCTGTGTAACCCACCCAGGAACATGGGTCTTTATCTCAAAAGGACATGGGCTAGCCCAAGTGACCCTCTGTTTTAGAATGTCACGGCGAGGTAAAGCAGCAACACGCAGGCCCTGCAGGACATAAGGGAAAAGTCAGCCGCAGGAAATGTGTCCAAACCGCAGCTTCCTGTCTGCTTCTTGCTTCCTTTTCCTCCCCCACTACCTGCAGGTCCACAGGGGTCGAGGAGTGAAGTGTTGGTGTCGGGAGGGGCCAGGGAGGCCGGGGGTGGCTGACTGTACAGACAGGTGGTTTGCAACCCAGGGGTTTCCTAAGCGGGGCCACTGTCGGCGCTGAAGTGTAAATGGGATGCAGAGTGCCCCAGGTGAACCAGGGGTCTCAGTCTCACACTCACCTGTCTCCTGGGCCGTCCTCAGTCCACACTCCAGGTGCAGGAAGCCTACAAACAAAGACCAGAAAAGCCTGTCAGAGGGGCCTGTGTTTCCTCGGCTCCAGACCGGTGGCCAGGGATCTGAATCTGACTGTTTGAAATTTAGTATTTGCTTAAAATTTCATATTTGAACTGATCCCAGTATTTAGAAACCGAGGATGGTAGATGTTAACGGTGAGTGCTCAGTCGCACCCGACTCTGCCACCCCAAGTCCAGTAGCCCAGGAAGTGCCTCTGTCCATGGGATTTCCCAGGCACAAATAGTGGATCGGGTTGCCATTTCCTTCTCAAGGGGATCTTCCCGACCCAGGGATCGAACCCGCCTCCTCTGCATCTCTAGCAGATTGATTCTTGCAGGCAGATTCTTTACCCCTGAGCCACCGGGGAAGCCCAGGAGCTGAGGGACTGCACTATCTTTCCGACTGCTCCCGGGAGAGCTGCACTCTGGGCCACGTGTGGATAGGACAGAGATGGGCTGGGCCCGAGCAGGGCTGTCCCCTTGGCCCTGCCGGGCTTCCTACCCGATCTTTCCCTTCTCTGCTCCAGACACACAGACAGAGAATACCGGGGCAGGCGGTGGGGGCAGGGGGGAGATCCCAGGTCCATCCGTTGGAGTAATCAAGGGTGAGAAGACTGGATCAGATTCCAGGTGAAGTCGGGGTCCAGGGTCCTGCCGCCCCCTCCCCAGAATCCCTCTCTAGCGCCTCTGTTCTGCGGCTCTGGGGAGCTGCAGGAGGCAGGGTCTTGAGAGCTTCATAAAGGGCTTCTGGACAAAGCTGCGAGAAGTAGTGGTGCAGTTCCCTGGGGGGAGCAAAAGGCTCATCACTGCCACCCCGCATCTGGAAGCAGGTGGGGGGAAGAAATAGTTTCCAGACCCAGGCACAGAATGGGCTGCAAGGGAAGACCCCTGGTGGGAGCTCCCACCTGTGGGCGAGGCACACAGCCAGCCCAAGGGGACCCCCAGGGACAGCTGGAAGACTAAACACTTCAACAGCTCCCTGCTCCTCAGTCTAGGGCTTGCCAGGGCTCCCCACTGGCAGAGCCAACAGGAAGCTGGGGGGGAGGTGCTGAACGGATGCAGCCCTCTAGGTCCACTCCCAGCACAGGCGGGGAGAAGGGCGGCCAGCGGGTCTCCAGGGGTGAATGGCAGCTGTCCAGCCCAGCGGCCCTGCCTCCTGCTCCCCTGCCCTGTTCACAAAGTGGATCCATACCTAAGCCAAGGCTGACCAGGTCCTTCAAGGTGTCAGAAGCTCGGTTCCATCCCAACAGCCATTAGCTGTCCCCAGTTGTGCCAGAGCCTCTCTATTTTGCTCACCTGGCCTTGCCTGAATTTTCTGCCCCTCCTCTAGCTGCCTCCCTATCCCCTAGCACCTGGACCTCCGTCCACCAACAAGTTCAGGGCCCTGAGCTCCCATAGCCACCCCAACCTGTTCTCTTTCACTGGACACCATCAAATTCCCCTCCCTACAGAGCCAGGCTGTGCTCTTCCCGGAAAGACAGCCCAGCCCAGGGTTCCCAGAGATCAGGGCACAGAGCTGCAGGGGATCCACCGGCACGAGGCTGACACAGAGCTCCAACCCCCAAACCTCTTCTGGGAAAAACTTGAGCCTCACAAGGGGCAGCCACCTGCAGGCTTTCATGGAAGCCAGAGCAGCCAGAAGGGACCTGGGAGATCACCTGCTCTATTCAGAGGAAGAAACCGAGGCCAGGAGAGGCGGGAGGCTTGCCCTGGTCACACGGCCAGAAGGTGGCAGAGCCCGTGTCGTGTTGTCCTGCCAGGCTGTCCCTGCCTCCCAGTCTGGGACACATGAGGGCCCTGCCGAGTCAGGAGACGGGTGTCAGGCTCAGTTTCCTCAATAACGATTTCACTAATGAACAGCAACATTAAGGGGTCCTGGTTCATCCTCTCCTCATCCCAAATCTGTGAGGCGGGTCCTGCAGTGGTGCTACAGAAGAGGGAGATGAGCTCCAGAGGAGTTACCTGCTGTGCCTTAGACCAGCACGGCAGGTGAGGCCTGTCGCCGGGGCAACAACACTGATGACAATAATATTAAAAAAGAGAGTTGCCAATTAGGATGTTTTTCCAAGCTGGCCCCTTATGGAGGGCTTCACACACATCATCCCAGGAAGTGTTTTGTTGGTGTTGGGAGTTTAACTTTTTCTAACTTTGGTTAGAATGTGGAGGGTATATACATTTCCAGCTTTACGGAGATATAATTGATGGATAACATTATGTAAGTTTAAGATGCACATGGCATTAGATACACATTTATTGCAAAGCGATGATCGCTGTAGCAATAGCTAATACCTGCATCATGTCACACAATTACCATTTCTTTCTTCTGCTTGCTTAGCAACGTTCTAGCATACATATACCCCATAGTTTTAACTAGACAGGACTTGTTTTTGTTTAGCTGCTAAGTCATGTCCAACTCTTTGCAACTCCCATCGATTGTAGCCCACCAGGCTCCTCTGTCCATTGGATTTCCCAGGCTAGAATATTGGAGTTGGTTACCAATTCCTCTCCAGGGGATCTTTCCGACCCAGGGATTGAATCCACATCTCCTGCACTGCAGGTGGATTCTTTACCATTGAGCCACCTGGGAAGCCCCTAGCTATGGGTTGTTTACCTGGTTCCTGACTATTTAGTTCCACATACTCATTTTCTGAGCCTCTGTGGGCCTCTCCCTGACATTCAGCCCACGTGAGGCAGAAAGCAGAATCAGTGACCGGTCATGACGAGTGCCCTTCGGTGATGTTCTAGGGGCCTCCCCAGGCTGGGCTGGACCCACCTGCTCCCCACTCGAGGCCTCATGCACACGGTGGCCAGGGCCCAGGCCGGACTCATGAGCGGGCAGCCAGGACTGCCTCACGAGCGGTGCCCTGTCTTCTCCAACAGGGACTACGAGGATGAAAGAATGATGAGCAATCTGTCCTCGCTGGTGAACCTTTAATTACGGAAGAAAGGAGACCCCAGCCCCCGGCCCAGGCAGGCCTGCAGGGAGAGTGGCACTTGGGTATCACCAATGTTAACATTCTGTCCACACGGACACAGCTATAAACCCTGCATCCATGTTTTCTTGTCCATAAATAAAGGTGAAAGGGTAGGATGAGGGGTGACTGGTGGGAAAACCGCCAGACTCCCAGCCTAGGAAGTTCTGCAGAGACATGAGGATGAGTGAGACTAGGTGCACAGGCCTGGGGCAGGTCCGGGCACAGCGGCAGAGGGTGCGCAAGCCTGAAGGCCAACAACTGTCAGTCTATGACTCCTGCACTCTTACGTTTCAGGTGACCACACCTCACATCCCAGATCCTCTTACAGTGAACCCGCAGAGACAGGGCTGAGCTTGGAGCATGGTGCTTGGGTGGGTGGGGGTGGTCCCAACTCCCAACCTCAGGTCACTGGCCCCGGAGAGCAGGGTGAATGTAGGAGTGTTGTTTAGTTGCTCAGTCGTGTCTGACTCCTTTGCAACCCCCATGGGCTACAGCCCACCAGGCTCCTCTGTCCATGGGATTTCCCAGGCAAGAATATTACAGTGGGTTGCCATTTCCTCCTCCAGGGGATCTTCCCAGAACAGGGATCAAACCCGTGTCTCCTGCACTGCAGGCGGATTCTTTACCACTTGGGAAGCCTGCCTGTGGGATTACTCACAACCCAATTTCATCCAGTTTTACAAGCCAGGCCATAAAGAGAAGTGAAGGCCTGGGTTCAAATCTCTACTTCATCGCTTACTTGTCCATGTTCTCGAGCAAGTCACTTCTACCTCCCATGACTCAGTTCTCTCTTCCATAATATGGGAACAGAAATAGCCCCTGGAGAGAGCCGTGATGGAGATAAAATGAGACAATCCAGGGGGAAATACGGAGGGCTGGCACACGTGTGCCTGGCACATGGTGAGTTCTTCATGAGCATTAACAATAATGAAGAAGAATGAACCAGTAGCTCTGCTCTCAAACTGCTTACGAACTAGTGGGGATCTCACACTGGCTAAGCACAAAACTCACAAGAAAGATGAAGGGTAGAACAACACTACAAAACATCCGGAATGAGAACTCAGGGTGGGGGCATCATTTTGATTTAGAGGCAGCAACCGGGGTGGGGGAGAGCTTCCTGGAAGAAGGGACCTGGAAAACACACTTCCAAGTGCGTCCATGTTTTTGTGAGCTCAGGGAGATTAGTATCTCCTCAGGCGAGAGGCCATCCCCATCCTGAAGTCCCTTTTCAGCAGATTGGGCATCGATGAGGTTCTAGTGTATACCTGGTTCTCAGTGATACCACTGTATGGTCAATAAAGTCACAAAGCGTTGGCATGCAGAGGCCTCAGACTTTCTAATACACATCCTGCCTCCTCCAGGAATCTCCCCAGGATTGCTTCAGCCCACGTGGATTTCACACTTTTCACAGGGCACCAGCAGCCAAAGCCCAAACCACATGCCCTAAACAGCTCGCAGACAGGGGAGAAGCCCTGGATTCTGGTCCCAGCTTGGGCCCTACTCCCTGTGAGACGTTGCCCAAGAGCCAGATCTTTCCAGTGGTCATGTACCAATGTGAGAGCTGAACTGCAAAGAAGGAAAGCGCCGAGGGACGGACGCTTTCTAACTGTGGTGTTAGAGAAGACTCTTGGGAGTCCCTTGGACTGCAAGGAGATCCAACCAGTCCATCCTAAAGGAAATCCTGAATATTCTTTGGAAGGACTGATGCTGAAGCTCCAATACTTTGGCCACCTGATGCAAAGAACTGACTCATCAGAAAAGACCCTGATGCTGGGAAAGATAAGGCAAGAGGAGAAGGGGGTGACAGAGGATGAGATGATTGAATGGCATCACTGACTCAATGGACATGAGTTTGAGCAAGCTCCAGAAGATAGTGGAGGATAGAGGAGTCTGTTGTTCTATAGTCCATGGGGTTGCAGAGTTGGATACAACTTAGCGAGTGAACAACAGCCACTCTCTGGGCTGTCTGTGAAACTGGGCCTCAGTTTCTTTATCTGTGACCAAGGGGTTGGACTAGAGTATGATCCCCCTGAATAAACTCTAGGGAAGCACTGGCCTTTTGCGACGCTCCCTAGAACAGAGGACTGCGGTTCACACCTCAGCCCCTCCCACCCTTGTATATTTCACAAAGCGATGAACAAGTGAGGCTATGATAAGTACTGTAACCCAGAAACTGACTGACTTGGCTTTGCTTGACACAGCATTTACCAAACTAACCTGACTTTCAGACTTTTTTGAGGGAGCAGTGTCTATTTGCTGTTGTTTAGTCTCTGTGTTGTATCTGACTCTTCTGCGACCTCACGAACTGTAACCCGCCAGGCTCCTGTCCATGGGATTTCCCAGGAAAGAGTACTGGAGTGGGTTGCCATTTCCTTCTCCAGGGGATCTTCCAGATCCTGGGATTGAACCGAGGTCTCCTACATTGGCAGGTGGATTCTTTACCGCTGAGCCACCAGGGAAGCCCTTTCCTGATATAATGTTGGGTTATGTACCCGCTCAAACTGTACCCATGGAGTTGATCCTATTTGAGCTGGAAGGAGGATGGGAATAGATGAAGTATAAATAGGACACTTTTCCAAGGGAGGAGAAGAAAAAGCAGAGTGATCATATCACCCACAAATCTAGACATTTTAGGGGCCCACAGCAGGCTACCCCCAAGTATGTCACAAGGGCATATTGATTATTTTGAATGTCTATTAACACCCACAAAACTAGCATTTCTCAGAACCCACTTTGGGAATGCTGGCCTCAAAGAGCTCTCAGGTACCCTCCTGCTCTGTCACTAAGGGGATTCAATAAGAGTCTGAGGTGTGAAATTTCACCCTCTGGGTAATTGCTCCAAAATGTCTCGGCTGCATTTCTGGCCAAGACGGGAGGGCGCCCTCCTCCAGCTCCCATGGCAGGTCCTGTGTCTGGGTCTCTGCCACAGCCAGTCTTGCCCTGCAACCATGGGTGTGTCTCTTCCAGCAGAGGACCACAAGCTCTTGAGAGAGTGACCACATCTGGACACCAATGTGCTCTGGGGCTTGACAAGCTCAGTGCCTGAAACACACAGTGTGTGTTCAATAAATATATTTGAGTACAGGGGTGATGTTTAAAATATTTTACAAGGGGTGTGTACCAAGAGGGACATGAGCTATAAATAACCTACAGGTGCTTGTCAGTCAAACACCAGCCTGCTGGAACGAACGAACGACTGAATGAATGATAAGGCCTGCATGAGAGAACATAATTATTAACTAGAGAGAAAAAAGCACTTTCTAAGACAAAGCCCAGACTATTTTTTTTTTTTTTTAACATTTTTTCCCCTTCTGTGTTTTTCTGGCTTGGCTGTTCAGATCTGGGTGGTGGGGGCTGGGTGTTACGAAGATGACCCCTCCTACAGAGCCCCAGGCAGGAGCCAAGGCCAGAGGAAAAAGTGGGCTTTCCTGTGTCTTCAACAGAGCTGGCAGCAGGTTCAGCATTTCAAATATCCTTCTGAAATCTGAATCCAAAACAGAGCATTTTTTCAAGTAAATAATACCCTTGAATTCCGTGGCTGCGGGAGGCACCATGGCCCTCCAGATTTCAGAGGTGAGGCAGCATAGGGAGCCGTTGGAGCACAGTGCACCCCAAACTTGGGTCTCCTGGCTCCCCCAGGCTGCCTGTCTTCCAGGGGTGAGAAGAGTGGGCACACTTCAGGCCTTAGAGTAGCTAAGAGACATTTTTCTCTGATCAGACCTGCTAATGCCACAGGGAGATTCAGGAAGGCTTCACCCTGGGGGTGGTCATGGGCTTTGGGAGCCCTGGGTCAAGGGAGGGCGGGGTTGGAGAAGATGGGGTGGAGGAGTCTGGTGGCCGCAGGTAAGATTAGAACGGGCCAAGGTCCTCTCTGTGACAGGCAGCACCTGACACCGCTGAGCTCGCGGATGGCACGGCTTCAGATTTCCATATTGGTTTCTCTCCTGCATCAGGATTTGAAGCAGATACCCGCTGGCTTGAGTTACAAAATCCGGCTCACGGCTTCCTGACCCTTGGCTTCTGGGAGGCTTGCAGAGGAGGTGTGAGTGGCTGGGGAGGGGCCAGGCCCGGGGCACATTCAGAGGGCACAGGAGAGAGAGGTCAGGGAAATACCTCTGTGAGGAGTGATGCTCACACCGACGGACCCTCCAGGGGTGACCCCTCTTCACCACCATCCTGTGCTATCCAGGCACACTGCAGGGAAACTAGTCTGTATATGGTCTCTGCGTAGTCCTGTCTCACCCCTAACACCTGCCCAACCTCCCTCTAAGCTCTTTCCTAACCAGACCTGCAGGCCTCCACCAGTGGGAAGCAATGTCCACCCCGAATCTAACCAGCAGTTTGCCTTCTTCTTCTTTTTTTTAAGTATCTTTATGGTTACTTTCTATTTATAACAGCTGTTACCACTTTTTCCCATTTATGGTAGGCAATAAAGTTTCATTTGCCAGCATCAGGGTCTGTTCCAATGAGTCCCTGATGCTGGGAAAGATTGAGGGCATGAGGAGAAGGGGGCAACAGAGGATGAGATAGTTAGGTAGCATCGCTGACTCAACGGACATGAGTTTGAGCAAACTCCAGGAGATAGTAAAGGACAGGGAAGCCTGGCATGCTACAGTCCACGGGGTTGCAAAGAACTGGACATGACTTAGCAACTAAACAACAACAAGGTTTCATTTTGGATTTTTAACAAAGGGAGTTCATTTGAATAAAAAGACAAACTACTTTTCAGGACAGGTGATCTCGTGTACAGGTGAGGAAGGGGCATGTGAATGACTGGAGTCTGGGCAACTTTCATCTAGTCCAACCTGCCCACATCACAGATGGAAACACTAAGTCCAGAGGGCAGGGGCCTTCCCCAGGCACACACAGCCAGTTAATAGCAAGGGCTGGGATGAAGAACTCAGGGTCTTTTTGTTGGGCCATCTCTTCTTTGTGCAGCCAGGCTGTGAAGATCTCCCTGAGTGTGGTCCTCGCCAGGGAGGGGAAATGTGCCCTCATAGACCTGTTGCCTCCAGGGTACTGGGGCCCTGAAGAGGCTGGACCTGAGCTGTATTCATCTCTCTACCCCACAGCCAGGCACAGAACTGGTGTTCAGTGAGAATGTGGTCAGAGGGATGGATGGGTGGATGGTGGATGGATGGGTAGATGCGTGGATGGGTAAAAAGTTCAGTGGGTGGCTGGATGGAACGGTTGAAGAGACAGAAAAGTGGATAGATGGGAGAGAAGGGGATGGATGGAGACATTAATGATTAATTCCGTGGCTGATGACTTACACTCTCCCTCCCCACTTCACCCATCCAACGGTATCCATTGTTAGAGAAATAGCAGAAATTTCTGTAAGACAAAGACATTTATGGTGCAATTTCAGATACCGTGACAGACTGGTAGAGACAACGACCCTTTCCCTGTCCCCATTTCACCAGTAAGACTTCAAGGCAAAAGTGAGTAACACTGCCCAGGGAGCCCAGAATCTCAAGTTCTCATTTTGTTTTAGTCTATGACCTTGGATGGATTTGGGCTTCTCTGGTGGCTCAGCTGGTAAAGAATTTGCCTGTAATGTGAGAGGCCTGGGTTTGATCCCTGGGTTGGGAAGATCTCCTGGAGAAGGGAAAGGCTACCCACTCCAGTATCAGAATCCTGGAGAAGTCCATGGACTCTGTAGTCCATGGGGTCGCAGAGAGTTGGACAAGACTGAGCGACTTTCACTTTCACTTTGGATGAATTCACTCCCTTTGCTGGCCCTCTCTTTTTCCTGTGTAAAATGGGTGAGGGGTTATGAGTCAAGTGAGTCCTGCTATCTCAGCATCCTGTGACCCACCTCCCTCCCCCGCCCAGAGACCTATCAGAGGCCAAAGCCTTCCTGAGCATGACCAACACTGCGAGTAGGAACAGCATCCTTCAGTCAGACTTGGTTTTTCTTGGACATGAGCTATGCTCAGTCGCTCCGTTGTGTTGACTCTTTGTGACCCCATGGACTGCAGCACACCAGGCTCCTCTGTCCTCCACTATCTCTCTGAGTTTGCTCAAATTCATGTCCATTAAGCCAGTGATGCCATCCAGCCATCTCATCCTCTGCCACTCCATTCTCCTCTTGCCCTCAATCTTTCCCAGCATCCAGAGTCTTTTCCAACAAGTCAGTTCTTCGCATCAGGTGGCCAAAGTATTGGAGCTTCAGCATCAGTCCTTCCAGAAAACCTTCAGGGCTGATTTCATTTAGGACTGACCAGTATGATCTCCTTGCTCTCCAAGGGACTCTGGCTAATACGTAGGAAGTAGTGACAGTGAGGCCTGCCGGTATATCCCATCACCTTTCAATGTGACTTCTTAAGGCCCTGAAGCTCAGTCTCAGCCCCGTGGATAAAGGCAGGACCTCCCCAGAGTCTTCAGTGCAGGAGGACTACCCCGGGAAGGATGGCCGTGCGATCAAGTCATGCCATTTACAATGCCTATGTGCAGACTTCACAGTCTACAACCACCTTTCATAGCCTTTATCACATTTGATCCTCACAACTGCTGTCAAGCTGGGAGAACTCCAAGCCCAATCTCTTTCTTGACTCCCTTCTGAAGAATAAAAACTATCATAATGACAATAAGTAGATAGACAGTTGATTCTGGTCATCAGTGGTGGTTATGTTCTATAAAATCTCTACAAATGCTGAATGAGTTAACAGTGAACCACTACTCCAGGGGGAATACAGGATCAGCTTCCTGCGAGCTTCAGTTGACAACCTTTTCATCAACTGATCCACACACAACCTTGGTTTATGTGTGTTTCTATATATGCATCTTATTAGTACCTCCTGTTGATTAATCAACATTGGACTCATAGCCCACAGCACTATAACTCACATCTGAACAAAGCCTGTCTGACATATGTATTTTCTCCATAAGACCGAGCACAGCCTTCCCGGCTTAAACACACACTGCGCTTGGGGGTCATTTAAACCAGCAAAATCACCAAGAGAAAGTGCAAAAGCGTGGAAAGCGTGGCCACAAGTAGACCACAAGGAAGCACACTGGTTGACATGTGACAGCTGAAACACAAAAGCAGAGTGGTACCCGCTGAGCTGCAGCTGGAAACTCGCACACTGGGTGACTCAAATTTTGACCACGCCTCACGTTTCTGCCAACGACTGCAAAAGCACCGCTGAGTACTGATTTTGGAGGTTACAAATCAAGTGTAGTCAGTAGACGAACTTCAAAAGTAACGTGGAGTCTGTGACGCGTGATATCCCGTGGCCCAGGCCCTTCAGGTGCTGGGGGCATGCAGCCTGCTCCCCCGGGACTGACCCTTCATTTGTGGAGCACGTGTGGCCTGCCAGGCATTGCACAGTCTCACCACCCAGCGATGGTTATTCTGAGAAGAGATGGTTAGTTTTGGCTGCAGGTGCAGAGGCCCACGGTGGGGACACCGCCCAGCATGGATGAAAACCATGGACGCTTCCCTCTGGGGCCCACCTGCGCCCCTAAGCTTCATCTACATGCCCTCATTCTAGAAACTGTTTCTACATCAGGTTTCTTAAAACCCTGTTCATTTCCACCTTCCTGCCAAGTAAGCAGTTCAGCTCACAAACTATATTAATCCCTGGCATAAATTCATTCAAACAAAATATTGCCAAGCAACACAAAGGCAGAAATCCTCTTATGACCTACATGGGTATCGATGCTGTGCATTGAGGAAGGGCTGAGCCTCTTAGCACTGATTGTCAACACACCCGAATCCCAGAGCAAAGAGTCCAAGCAGGGCCAGAGGACAGGCCTGAGGGACACACCACACCCCCAGGACAGAATGCCACTTGCCGTGGCAGGAGGTGGGCACTGCTCTTTGTCTACTGGTTTCATAGGATCTGGGCTTCCCAACAAAAAGTGTGAAAATAGGATTTCCCAGGTAGCGCAGTGGTATAGAATCTTGGGTCGGGAAGATCTCATGGAGATGGAAAAGGCGATCCACTCCAGTATTCTTGCCTAGCAAATCCCATGGACAGAGGAGCCTGGCGGGTTGCAGTCCATGTGCCTGCAAAGAGTCGGACACGACTGAAAGACTGAGCATGCAGTCATGCACTTCACAGGATCCTCATAGACAAAGGAGGGCAGTACTTAAGGGCTGGATACTTTTAGTGAAAACCAGCTTCATGATCCTGACTAATTAACTTCCTCGAATACAAATACTGCATTTAAGACTTTATAAAGCACATTCACATAGATGGCTGACTCCACTTCCCTCCAACTGAGAGGCAGGTGGTGATGCTAGCCCAGTCTAGAGATGAGGAAAGCGAGGCTCAGGGGAGGGGAGTCACTTGCTTGATGTCACACATCTGGGCAGGAGGCAGAGCAGGGATTTGATCCTCTGTCTTTTGTCTCCTACATGCATACTCAGTCATTAAGACATGTCTGACTCTTTGCGGCCCCATGGACTGTAGCCCGCCAAGCTCCTCTGTCCAGGGGATTTCCCAGGCAAGACTACAGGAGTGGATTGCATGGAATCTTCCCAACCCAAGGATCAAACCCACGTCCTCTGCGTTGGCAGGTAGGTTCTCTAACACTGAGCCACCTGGAGAAGGAATTTAGCCTCCGAAGGCAAGTCTTTCATCTGCTTCCACAGGTAGAGGAAGAACAGTTTCTTCCCCTGAGTTGGTCAATTGCAAGTTGGAGACTGTGTCTCAGCAGTAACACAGCGGGAAAGGGGCAGCTGACAGTGGTGCACACAGACCCTACCCCGCACGGATCAGTTCTGCAGCCCAGCCCGCCACCCGTCAGCAGCGCTTCCTGGAGCAGCTTACTTGCTCTGGTGTCTCAGTTGTCTCCCCTGGAAATCTTTAAAGTAATACCTGCCTCAGAGACTGGTTCCAACCATTAAATGAGTCAATATTTGTAAAGTGCTTAGCCGAGAGTTTACCACTTAGTAAATGCTATGTAAATATTTGTTAAAATTCAACAAAATTAACCTAGGTATAAGTGAGAAGGGGAAAGTATTTGCCAGATCTGTTGTTGCCCCAGATTTTCTGTTTCTAATTCAGGCGAACTCCATGTTTATTTGTTGTGATTAACATTACTATCAATAGCCCAGTGAGAAGTCCATCTTTCCTACCTGTAGCAATTAGGTAAGAATGTGCGTGCTCGATTGCTCAGTCCCGTCTGACTCTTTGCAACCCTATGGACTGTAGCCCACAAGGTTCCTCTGTCCTTGGGATTTCCCAGGCAAGAATACTGGAGAGGGTTGCCATTTCCTTCTCCAGGGGATCTGCCTGACCCAGGGTTCAAACCCATGCCTCCTGCATCTCCCACATTCCAGGCGGATTCTTTCCAACCAAGCCACCAAGGAAGCCCTAGGTAGGCACGGAGTTACTCTATAACTCTGTGTGTAAATACTATTTACCCGTTTTACAGAGGAGGACTCCTGAGCTCACTGAGGCGACGGGACTTGTTCGAGGACACATAACTGGTAAGTGGCAAAGCCAGGATTCAAATACAGCACACAGACCTCTGACTCGCATCTCATCGGTGATGCCCAAGCTCCTGCTAATGGAGACAGGCTACTGGAGGCCCGGGCTTGGGGAGAGAAGGTCGCTGCCAGGGGGCTGCTGTGGACACGGTGTGACAGACCACGCAGAGTGGCCTCTACTCCTGCCCCCCACAGGAGAATTTTGGACTTCATGTACCCCATGAAAAACAGGCTCTGTCTCCTTAAAGAAGAGTACAGGCCCCCTCTATTCTGGCAAGAAGGAGTCAAAGTGGCTCCATGTGAAATACAACTTCAGGATTAAAACTGCAGAACACTCTTTGGAAGGTACTAGAAGATTTAACATGGCTTGCTGTCTATTTCCCAATTTGCTTCTTACAGAAGTTTCAGGAAGGCCATATTTCTCACCCTAAGTGGTTTGTGCCCAAAGCTAAAACATCGTACCACATCCAGTAGAGAGAAGGGACCCTGAAGTTAATGTGAAGCAGGTCCATGAGGTCTCCCACTTGGATCAGGAGACTTGGGTTCAAGACCTGGCTCAGCCACTATCTTGCCGTGTAACCTCAGGAAAGTCCTTTCCTTCTCCGTGCCACATGAGCAGGGTTGTTGTCCAGTATCTCAGTTGCGTCCCACTCTGCGACCTCATGCACTGCAGCACACCAGGGTTCCCTGTCCTTCGCTATCTCCCAATTTGCTCAAACTCACGTCCATCGTGTCAGCGATGCCATCCAACCACCACTGAGCAGTGGGGCAGTGGCCAAAGGCTGCAACCAGTCCGAAGACGACTTTTTGTCGTTGGCGCAGAGACAGTTTTAAAAATTAGCAAACTTAGGGCTTCCCTGGTGGTCCAGTGGTTGAGAATCCGTCTCGCAATGCAGGGGATATGGGTTCAATCCGTAATCCGGGAAGATCTCACCTGCCGCAGGGCAACTCAGCCCACGCACTGCAACTACCGAGCCGAGCTTCAGAGCCCATGCTCCGAAACAAGAGAAGTCACTGCCCTGAGAAGCCCGCAGACCGCAACTAGAGAGTAGGCCCTGCTCGCCACAACTAGGGAACACCCACAGGCAGCAGTGAAAACCCAGCGCAGCCAAAAGATAGATAAATAAAGAAATAAATATTTTAATTAGGAAACTTACATATAAGAGTGCAGATTTCTGGATTTTCTTAAAATCGGGAATACCTGGCTCCTGAATCTCAGCCTCCCACAAGGAGACCTAAGTTCCCTTACAGACACCGCAGTCCCCAGCGCTCCTCACTGTTTCGCCCCTCCCCTCCCTCACCTTCACACAGCCTGGCACCGGTCTTGCCCTGAGGACATTTGAGTTTGCCATCCATGGGGTCAGCATCCTCTGTGCACCCTGTAAGCACTAACATTTCCTGGCTTCAGTGGCATTCCCCCACCTTAGCTGTCATTATTCTGAGGCCCCATGGGAAGAGGGACCCCACCTCTTCACCCTGGTTACCCCAAGACCCAGGACATGGCAGGTGCATCCCAACGTTTCTGATGACTTCTGAGACAGAGGCAACTGTGGAAAGAGTCCTGCATGAGCCAGGGGGCCTGGCCTCGAGCTCTGCCCTGCCACAGAGGGACATTTGACTCAGAAGAATCCCTGTCTGTCTCCTGGGCTTCTCTTTTCACCTCTTAAGAGGGCGGGCCAGCTCTGCCAGGCCCCTTGTAGGTGGCTCAGGTGAGAAGGTCCTCCAAAGGTCTGGCCTCTGAGGTCCTGGCTTGGTGCCCCCAGGGTCACTAGGCACTTGCGCTGTGACAGTCCAGTGGACCTGCTGCCGCTGCTCCCCCGACCGGCTCTCCTGTGCCCCCCTCCCCATGTTGGCTGGCCCGAGGGGCTCAGCACTGCCCCAGAGCCTGGCCTTGCTGGGGGCTGTGGGCTCCTGGGGAAATACGGGCACTCCAATGCAGGGAACAATGTCTTTGTATGACTACTGACTGGGTTCCCAGAAACTCGGGCTAAGTCAGGGCTCCTTTGAAATGAAAATGATAAAAGACAAGGATGTGCCGAGGCAGGGTAGGACCCGCGGCCCCAGGCCATATGGCACCCGGTTCCTTCCTGACTCAGGAGACCTTCCACTATCAGGTACATATTACTTTAGTACTCTCAGTTATATATTCTGTTGTTTAGTTGCTAAGTTGTATCTGACTCTTTGTGACCTCGTGGACTGTAGCCTGCCAGGCTCCTCTGTCCATGGGATTTCCCAGGCAAGAATACTGGAGTGGGTTGCCATACCCTAGGGCATCTTCCTGACCCAGGAATCAGACCCTCTGCTTCTGCATCTCCTGCATTGGCAAGCGGGTTCTTTACCACTGAGCTATCAAGGAAGCCCCATATATTCTGTTACCTGCAATCAAAATGCTCCTTCTTGATGCTCAAGGCAAATGAGGCCATGTGCCTGAATTATGGCCAACTCCCCGTTGCCTGGTGGTGGTGGCTACGTGTGAGACCCTGGTTTCTGCGGTTTTAGTGTCTGCCACAGCACCATATCCCAAGGTGACCTCGTTGGGCTCTCTCGCCCAACTTAGCCTGGGAGACATTACCAGCCTCCCCCCAACCCCACTCAAGAAGTGCCCTTTCCATGGCCTCTCACAGATGCACAAAGCTAGTCCCCAACCCCAACCAACAGAACAATCTCTCTAATGTGAAATAGACCCAGGACCTTCTCTTTGTGGCCTTGAGGAAACATATCTTTTTGGGGCACAGTGACATTAAAAAAAGACAGAGCACAACCCTTTGGGAGCCTCCAATCATGGGTTTTGAAGGCTGAGAGAGTCCAGCCCAGGCCATTTGGGTCATCCTCCTGCCTCCAGAGGGATGGCCTGTCGCCTCCAAGGAAGAGAAGCATAGGACTGCCTTATGCACCGTGACCCCATGTCTGGCCAGCCTGGCCACCCAGAAGGACTCTTTCCCCCAAGTACCTCCCCTTTGAGTCCCCACAGCACCACGGGAATCCCCTGAATCCACGGGAGCATGCCATGCCTCGAGTGTGAGGCTCTGGCCTCTGCCAACAGGCAGACTGCTCCACTCTTTCTCGGACCAAGTTTCAGAGTACTGTCTTGAGGGGCAGCTCTGCTGGGGCAGCCCCATCACAGGGGCAGCCAGGGCTCAGAGGTCTGAGCTGGGTGTCAGGGAGCCACAACAGCATGTTACTCAACTCAAGGCTGTCACAGAGGAAAGGGAGACGACCTCTTCAGCGTGGTTTCAGGGACCCTTGAGTGGAAACTAGAGGGGGAAGGCCCTGTGGGACAGAGAACAGGGCCTTCTAACATCCACAGGATCACCAGGCGAGTGTCCATCCACAGGAAGTGGTGAGTTCTCACTTGCTCTCGTCTGTGGGAGGCGATGGGGAGTGATGAGAGCTGAGAGCTTACAGAGTGGCTGTGACTCAACTCACAGTTGTCCGAGCTTCTAACTTTTCAAGAGAAGCTGGAAATTCAGGTTTTTCCATGACATCTCTCAGTGTGGGAATTCAGAAAGCTAATTCCAGTAAAAAACAAAAGGTGGGATAACGCAAAGTATATAGAATTGAACATGCATGCACGGCATTAGCCTGAAGACCTCCATTGGGAGGCTCTGAGTCGAGAGTTTCAGGGTTCAGGAAGGTTGCAGGTCAAGCAAACAAGAAGCAGCTCTAAAATCCACTCGCAGAGCTCTTCCCTCCACCACCAACACTCTGAGGACACCAGGCAATACGACCTCCTTTAGGCTAGAGTACGGTGCACGGTGTATGAGGTCAGATGTATGGTGGTGAGTTTCTCCATCTTACCCCTGGGCCATTTCCTCCTGTGTGTGCACACTCTGAAGCCCACCCCATCCACTCTCCCGCCCTCTCCTATGGTCTGAGCACTTGGGATGCAGGACAGATAGGAACTGGACGCTGCTTTCAGTACAGTCTGCCGTGATTTGGCCTTGGTGGGAAATTTCCCTGGCTCCTCGTAGGTAGCACTTTGCACACAGCAACAGCACAGCACCCGTGGGGGCCCTCCCACAAGGCCCTGCTCATCCCTGACAAGGACAGCACCCTCTCAGTCGTCTTCATCAATCCCTGCCGGCTCTGTGGGCAAGACCGGCCTCTGCAAACAGCCCCCTGGGGGTGTTTCACTCAGCACTTCCCGCCTCAGCTCAAAAAGATTCCTGCAGTGAGGGAGGCTGTGGCGGTGACACCGAGGGTCACTCCCAGGTCTTCCTGCTGGGCCTCCTGGGACACGGGCGAGGCGGGAAGGGGAGAAGGACCTCAGGGCCACCCAAATTAAAGCCTTGGGCCCCAGAACTTGAACCTGTGCCCAGAGACACAAAACATGCCACTTAGCAACTGGGTGACTGCCTGCAGTTTCAGCCTCTAAGAAGGGGATAAAACCCTCGGTCTGCTGAGCCCATGGGGGCAGGATGTGGACAAGCCAGATGCAGGAGTGCTATTCCAATGTAAAGGTGATTTCCCCTTCCACCGCCCGTGGTGTGGCCACTGGTGTCAGTAAAGAGCTGCTTCGCTCACCCCAACGCTCCCTGCCTCTGAGAGCCAGGGATGAGACAGACAGGAATGAGAGGTGACAGTGGTGGAGGCTGGACCACCCTCCAGGAGATCCACAGGACCACCCTCCAGGAGATCCACAGGACCTGCAGGACTGGCTCTGTGACCACGCCACCTTTCTTGGCTGGAGGAGGCTGGGAAGATGAGCTCACTCAGGCAGAGGGGCCCAGGTGCTTATGTCCCCAGGGAGACTAGAAAGAACATCTAGAAACAGGATTGTCTTAAAAGGTGAATCTGGCCTATTGCCTCCCTGATTTAAACTGCTCAGGGGGACTTTCACTTCCAGTCAATATGCAGTAACAGAGACCAGTTACTCTTGTGGCTGTGAAGAACAAAAAGTGGGCAAAATATGCAAAAGAATAATTGGTCTGCCACTTTACATCATACAATGACAGACAGAGGTAACCAAAAGATGAGAAATAAGAGGTAAGCCCAGTGACTGCCCCAGCTTACCGCCTTGAGAAGTTTCCAGATCATGGGGGAACCCAGGTAGAAACTGGTAGACTCCTTGAGTGGAGGAGATGGAGCTGAGGATCCAGGACAGAACCCTGGAGAGACAAGAGGAGGTGTGGTGAGATCTGGAGATTGCAGAGGGTACCCTGCAGTATGCAGCTGAGTATCAATCTGGCCTGTGTGTGAGGACACTACTTAGGGCCGAGGCAAGAACCACCCGAAAGGACTACAGAGAACAACGCCTGACACTCAGGCAGGGCTGGAAACAGTGTCTGTAGCCATCAGCCAGACTGGCAAAACCCTCAGGATTCATGGGACACTCAGTCAAGTACTCAGGGCAATACTTAGCTCCAAACTGAGCACTGTTCTGGTTGCATCAAACAAATACTCAAAGCAAGGCTCAAAAGGATCTACTGTTCTACTCAAAACTGCTTCCAAGTAGCTTAACTGCATCTCAGACAGAGCTCAAAGATATTGAGAGGAAACAAAAACATCAAGCACCCAAGAAGGTAATACACAGTATCTGCTGCTGCTACTGCTGCTAAGTCACTTCAGTCGTGTCCGACTCTGTGTGACCCCATAAACGGCAGCCCACCAGGCTCCCCCATCCCTGGGATTCTCCAGGCAAGGACACTGGAGTGGGTTGCCATTTCCTTCTCCAATGCATGAAAGTGAAAAGGGAAAGTGAAGTCGCTCAGTCATGCCCGACTCTTCGAGACCCCAAGGACTGCAGCCCACCAGGCTCCTCCATCCCTGGGATTCTCCAGGCAAGAACACTGGAGTGGGTTGCCATTTCCTTCTCCAATGCATGAAAGTGAAAAGGGAAAGTGAAGTCACTCAGTCATGCACAACTCTTTGCGACCCCAAGGACTGCAGCCCACCAGGCTCCTCCATCCATGGGATTCTCCAGGCAAGAGTACTGGAGTGGGGTGCCATCGCCTTCTCTGTATCTGGAACCCAATAAAAAAGTATCAGGTATGCAAAGAAGCTGGAAACTATAAACATACTGAGAAGGTAAAGCAATCAAAAGCAAAGGTAAAGCAATCTGACCCAGGCCAGATCCAGATGTCAGAATGAACAGACAGGGTTGCAGTAACAGTTATTATAACTGGATTCCATGTGTTTAGGAAGGTAAGCAGAGAGAAAGAAGATATTTAAAAAGAGACAGGTTTAACTTCCAGAGATGAAAACTACAATGTGTGAAAAGAAAAACACACTGGATGAGACCAACAGCAGATTAGAGAGTGTGAAAGGAAAGATTAATGAACTTGAAGACAGCAGTAGAAACTAAAAGGAAATACAATGAGAAGAGAGAAGAAAAAAGAAAAACAACAGAACAGAACAGAGCATCTGTAAGCTGTGAGACAACTTTAAGTGGCCCAATATTTGTGCAACTAGATCCTTCAAAGCCGAGGAGAAAGGGGTGGGAATGCAACAAAATATTTGAAGAAATAATGGCTGAAAAATTTACAATATTTGATGAAAACTATAACCACACACACTCAGAAGCCTAACCTAAGGGATCCCAAGCACAAGCCACATAAAGAAAACAAAATCAAGTTTCTCAAAACATGTGATAAAGAGAAAAATCTTTAAAGTAGCCATAAAAAAATAGATGCATAATATAGAGTGAAACAAAGATGATGACAACAGACTTCTCACCGGAGAGAATGCAAGTGAGAAGATAGTGGGACAACATCTTTAAAATATTGAAAGAAAAGAACTGCAAATCTACCAGCAGAAATAGCTTTCAAAAACAAAGGCAGAACAGACATTTTCAGATACACAAACTCTGAAAGAATTCATTACCAGCAGTCAAACCATAAGAGATGTTAGAATTCTTTCAGACAGAAGGGTAATGACACTAGATGTGACTACAGATTCTTACAAGGAATGAAAAGCATTGGAAACAGAAACCACACAGGCAAATGTGTAGGCTATTAAAATTTATTTAAACCCCTTAAAAAGATACTGATTGTTTAAATGAAAATAATAAAGTAGTGTGGTGTTTATAATATATTCCACCCTTGAAAACTGTGAGGGCTAAGGGTGCTGACCCCATGAAGTAAAAAGTCCATATATAATTTTATAGTTGGCCTTCCATATCCACAGTTCCTTATCCACAGACTCAACCAACCAACCAAGAATTGTGTAATACTGTGGTGCATACTTATTGAAAAAAATCCACTTCTAAGAGGACCCACGAACTTCAAACCTGTGATGTTCAAGAGTCGACTGTATACCCAAAAGTAAAGTGATTGACAATAAGAGTACAAAGGTCCAGAGGGGGAGAAACGGAAGTATACTGTTATAAGGCATAGTCTGCGTGAAGTATGAAGACAGACTGTGATAAGTTAAAGATCTATCCCATAAATACTAAAGACACCACTAAAATAACCAAAAAAAAAAAATTAGAGTTAGTAAAACAACAAAGGAAATTAAATAGAATCATACAGATATTCAATCACTCCAATGGATGCAGAAAAAGAGGGAAAAAGAACACAAAGAACAGAAGGGACAAACAACAAGATGAGAGATTTAACCTTAACTATGTCTCTGATCTCAATAAATATAAGTGGTCTAAGTTCCCCCAATTAAAAGGCAGAGATTGTCAAATTGGATTAAAAAACAACTCTAGGCTGCTTACAAAAAATGCACTTCAATACAAAAACACTAATATGTTAAAAGTAAAAGGATGGAAAAAGATACATCTAGCTAGCACTAATCAAATGCCAAAGTGGCTGTATTGATATCAAAGTAGATTTTAGAGCCAAGAATATCAGCCGGGATAAAGAAGGTTATTTTGCAAAGATAAAGGAGTCATACATCAAGAGGACATAGCAATTCTAAGTGTTTAAATATTTAAAATAAGATGAGATAAGAGAGCTTACAATACACTAAATAAAAACTGATGCAAATGCAAGGAGAAATAAATTCACAATCAGAGTCAGAGATTTCAACACCCTCTCTTAACAACTGGTGGAACCAGGGACAGAAACAGGAGAAAACTCCCACAATCTTAGGCAAAGATCCAGAGGAATATTTCTTAGATACACAACCCAAAGCACCATCCATAAGAGAATGAATTTACTTTGATACTTGGACCTTATCAGAAGTTCTCACTTCTGCTCTTTGAAAGATACTGCTAAGAAAATGAAAACTCAAGCCACAGACTCAGAGAAAATATTTGCAAATCATATATTGGATCAAGCACATGTATCTGGAAGATATAAAGAACTCTCAAAACTAATAAGAAAATAAACAACCCTCATACAAAATAGTAGAAAGATTTAAACAGACACTTTACCAAAAAAGATATATATTTGGAAAATAAATACATGAAAAGATGCTCAACATCATCAGTCATGCATGCATACTAAGTCGCTTCAGTCATGTCTGACTCTTTGCAACCAACCCTATGGACTGTAGCCCACCAGGTTCCTCTGTCCATAGGATTCTCCAGGCAAGAATACTGGAGTGGGTTGCCATTCTCTCCTCCAGGGGATCTCCCCATCCCAGAGATGGAACCTGCGTCTTTGATGTCTCCTACATTGGCAGGTGGGCTCTTTATCACTAGTACCACCTGGGAAGCCCCATTAGTCATGAAAGTGAAAAAGTCACTCAGTCGTGTCTGACTCTTTGTGACCCCATGGACTATACACTCCATGGAATTCTCTAGGCCAGAATACTGGAGTGGGCAGCCTTTCCCTTCATAAGGGAAATGCAAATTAAAACCACAGTGAGTACCACTATTCAAGTATTAGAATGACTAAAGTAGAAGATTCACAGCATCAAGTGTTGCTGACAATGTGATGGAACTGGACTCTCATAAACTGGTGGGGGAACATAAGAAGGTACCACCACTTTGGATAATAGTTCAGCAGTCTCTTAAAAAGTTGTATCTACCTATGATATGACCTAGCCATTCCACTCTTAAGCATCTGTGCAGGAGAGATGAAAATATGTAGGTCCACAGCCAGACTTTTACATGGAAGGTCATGACTGCATTATTTGTAATATTCCCAAGGAGGAACAGACTCAACTGCCTATCTATAGGCGTACAGATTTAAAAAGTATGGTATATTCCCTACAATGAAATACTACTCCATTGTAATAAAAGGACATGAAGTATTAATACAGGCTACACACAGAGGAATCTTAATTACGTTTAGTGAATGAAACCAGGCCAAAAAAAAAAAAAAAAAGAGTACAAATTGTAGGGTTCTGTTTAGATAAACATCTAGGAAATGCAAGTTAATAATTTGTGGTGGAACTCCCTGGTGGTCCAGTGGTAGAGAGTATGCCTACCTGCAGGGGATGCAGGTTCAGTACTTGGTGCAGGAAGATTCATCATGCCTCCAGGTAACCAAGCTTGTGTACCACAACTACTGAGCCCACGCTCTGGAGTCCACTCGTTGCAACTATC
The DNA here is from genome assembly GCF_027580195.1 of Bos mutus. Lineage (NCBI taxonomy): Eukaryota > Metazoa > Chordata > Mammalia > Artiodactyla > Bovidae > Bos > Bos mutus. Next base: position 54,822,034 of record NC_091638.1, read on the forward strand.
AAAGCCCACGTGCCCCAGAGCCTGTCCTCCACACCAAGAATAACCACCACAATGAGAAGCCCCAGCACTGCAGCTAGACAGTAGCCCACCCTCGCCGCAAAAAGAGAAAGCCTGCAGGCAGCAACAAAGACCCAGCGCAGTCAGAAACAGATAAAAACAGAATTAAACAAAGTAATTTACGGCGACAGGAAGCAGATTAGTAGTTGACTGGGGCTGGGGCTGCTGGGAGTTGCAGCAGGGAGGGTGTTAAAAAGAGACACAAGGAAACTCTTTGGGGTGATGGAGGTGTTCGTTATTGATGATGGCAATGGCTTCATTCGTGTACACATATCACAAAAGTTAGCAAGTCGTACACTTAAAACGTGTGCAGTTTACCATACGTCAATTATACTTCAAAAAAAAAAAAGCTGTTAAAAATAACATAAAATAATTTAAAAAACTAAACAAAATAAAATATTCCTCAGGGCACCTGCACAGCCCTCAAGCTGAAACCGATACCTACAAGAGCCCACAAGACCCTAGGAGGCAATCTGTCGCCCAGTGCCTTGCGCAGCCTCACCATGGATGCTTCCCATCTACCCTCACACCGAACCTCACACACCAGCCTCTAGCCACACTCAACTTCTGCCTCTTCAAGGCAACGCATTCTGTCTTGTCACCAGGCTTTTGTGTTTGCTGCTCCATCTGCCAGGTACACCCTTCCCACTTTCCGATTCACCCAGATAACTCCTGTTAATCCTTCAGTTCTGGAAACTCTCACTAAGTAACACTCCTGGGATCTCACATTTACCCATGCACATTATAATCACCTGCTCAATTTATTTATAACATCATGTTCTCTTAATGCTGCTTCCTAGGCGACTTGGTGGTAAAGAATCTACCTGCCAAGCAGGAGACGTGGGTTCAATCCCTGGGTCAGGAAGAACCCCTGGAGAAGGAAATGGCAACCCATTCTAGTATTCTTTCCTGGGACATCCCATGGACACAGGACACCGGTAGGCTACAGTCCATGGGGTCATGAAGAGTTGGCTATGACTTAGGGGCTAAGCAACAACAACATTCCATTCTCCATCTGTCTGTGTTGATTACAAGAATCCCAGGCTGTCTCCAGACCATGCTCTCCTTTCATGCAAGGAGCGTGTCTGGTTGGCTTATCTTGGAATCCCAGCACCAAGCACATGCAAAGAGAACTGACTACGTGCCAACCCGTGTTCCAAGCACTCTGCAAGGATTAACTGGTTTAATCTTCACAGCCTGCCTCCCAGGTAGACACGATTATTGTTCTCATTTTCCAGACGAGAAAACTGCAGCTCAGGAAGCCTGAGTAACTTGCTCAAGCTCACACAGCCAGGAAGTGTGCAGCCAGCACTTGGACCTGGGTGGTCTAGGGCTTAATGACAGGGCGAGGCTGCTGAGGAAGTGAACAAACGAAGAGCGGCAGAGGCTTCAAACGTGAGGCCTCAAAGCTGCTTTGGAGTCAGAGTCCAACCTCTGGCTATGCCCCGTGGTTCCAGGGAGCCTGACACCTCTCATGCCAGTGGGATACCAGGCCCAGCTGATCAGGTCATCACATGCCCCTGGCCATGCTGATTGGTTAGGAGTGGCCACATGACCCAAGCTTGGTTGATCAGGCTCAATAAAACCAAATTTCAGAACTTAAGCTGGAGCTACTGCACAAGAGGCACTTGCTTTCTTTTGGGGTCTCTGAGCAGGTGAGACATCAGCTTAGAGCTACTGGGGTCCATCTTTAAATATTAATATCATGAGGAGATTCAGAAGAAATCAGAGCTGACAGGTGGATGCAGTCAAGTTAGTGGCATAAGAGTCGTGCCTCTGGATCCAGCCTTGCCTGAAACTATACAGTTTTAGTGTTCGGAACCTATATAATTTTTTTTTTTTTAATTTACAACAGTTGGAACAGAATTTATACAACTTTCAACCAAAATGATCACATAATGATACAAGGCAAGATATTACTATAGGCTGTTGTAATAGGAGACATGAGAATTTCAGACTGTCAGAGCTAGAAGGGATCTTAGCATTCTAAGTGTGTAATATACTACTCATCACACCTGCCAGCCACACTGGCCATTCAACTCAAGATGGGTGTTTTCTAAACCAGTATTAGTGGTCATGTATGGATGTGAGAGTTGGACCATAAAGAAAGCTGAGCACCAAAGAACTGACACCTTCGAACTGTGGTGCTAAAGAAGATGCTTTGGGGTCCCTTGGACAGCAAGGAGATCAAACCAGTCAATCCTGAAGGAAATCAACCCTGAATATTCATTGGAAGGACTGATGCTGATGCTGAAGCCCCGATACTTTGGCCACCTGATGCGAAGAACTGACTCATTGGAAAAGACCCTGATGCTGGGAAAGACTGAGGGCAGGAGGAGAAGGGGGTGACAGAGGATGAGATGGTTGGATGGCATCACAGACTCAATGGACATGAGTTTGAGCAAACTCTGGGAGATGGGGAAAGACAGGGGAGCCTGGCATTCATAGGGTCTCAAAGAGTCGGACACGACTGAGTGACTGAAAAACAACAACAATTAAGTCCTGCACCCTGGTTCTGGCCAAACTTCCTAGTAGACACAGTGGCAGTGCTCATAGATGGCTTCTCAAATTCAGCTTTGACTAACAAAAAGGGAGTGCCTAGGAAGTGTTACCAGGCTTCCCAGGTGGCTCAGTGGTAAAAAGAATCCACCTTCACTGCAGGAGTCGCAGGAGAAGCGGGTTTGATCCCTGGGTCGGGAAGATTCCCTGCAGAAGGAAATGGCAACCCACTGCAGTATTCTTGCCTGGAGAATCTCACAGAGGAGTCTGGGGGGCTACAGTCCACGGGTCACAAAGAGTCGGACACAACTGAGCGACTAAGTGCTATCACATCCCTATTTCACAGACGAGAAGCTGTGCTGACTCAGGCAGAAACCTATCCTTTGCATCCTCTTAGCAGCCTGCAGATGGAAAGGACGAGTGGAGGGGCTGCTATGGGGCCAGAGCCCAGGACAGAAGCTTCCAGGCTGCAGTATTTGTCACTGATGTTCACTTGGGAACAAACAAGGACAAAGAAGCAGCATTTCCTGGTCTAGATGTACATCTTTGGGGTGAATAGGGGTCCTCATGTTGCTCACAGGGCAGCGAAGGCCATGAAGAAGGTGTTGAACCACCAATCAATCACCTCTTTGGAAAAAAACACACACTGGCCAGCAGCCACTGCAGGAGTTACTGTTATTAACTCCATTTCACGGATGAGGAAACTGAAGCTCAGAGAGATGAAAGTGTTTGCCCAAGGCCATACAGTCAGTAATTAAGACTTGGGACCCACACTGCGACTTTCCTGCCTGTCAGTCCCGTAGACCTTCTAACACTCAGATAAATAAGGTGACAGCCAGAAATCAGCATGATGATAACAGTAACAACAGTCAGCAGATTACTGAGCACTCACCACAGGTGGGCCACCGAGCTGGTCCCCTATTCTCACCTAGAGCACTCCTGTCTTCTCTCCCAGGGCTCTGTGGGCAAAGGAACAAAAGAATTGCATGGGCTTGTGCCGGGAGCTAGCATGAGGAACTCCGCCCGTGGCAAAGGTCATGAGGAAGGAGGCTCGGCATACACAAAGGCGGGATCGAGCCTCAGGAGTCCCCCTGGAAATTCTTGAGCGTCTGCCTACTTTCTGCTTTGTGCTCTCACCTACACCTCTGACTTTACGGGGGGCTGTCCCCCACTACCTCTCTCTGAAAAAAGAGTTAACTTACAGCTCCAGTTAATAAAGTTCCTGGGTGTGACAAGAGTGTTTCAACCTACAAACTCCTTTGGAAGTCCTCTAGCCTGCCTGAATAGGTTTTTCCGGCCACATGTGATTGTTCAGAGCCTCCCAATTGTGAGAGGCGTGAGATGTTCTAAACTGTCTAAATACAGATTCCTTTGAGCAGTTAAAAGATTGATTAGAAATTGTATTGGTGAAGGGTTTTTCACTTGTTGGGCCAATGTTTGCTGCTAAGTCTCCATATCCCTTACCTACTGTGTCCCTGGGCAGTGTATTGATTGATATAATTGGTGTATAGAAATGTAAGTAGTAGCTTTAATGTTTGTAACCTTGGACCCTTGAGTTAATTCTTTTCTTGTTACAGCCCACCACACCTTTGCCCTATAGAAATGCAACTTTGTCTAATGCTTTTGGAGGGTGGCGCCTGACTTTAGAATAATCACCTTTAGAGAAAAATAAGTTTTCTGAAGAAAGGATCTTAAAATGTTAACAGGCCTCCTGGCCAGAAGATGATGTAAATCACCTAAACTTTTGCATATGATAAGTTTGAAAGCCTGGCTTCGATTAGGATCAAGGACTGCTGTCCTTGCATGACTCTACCCCTTCCCCCATTATCCTCTATGCACAACTTAAGGTATAAAACTACTTTGGAAAATAAAGTGCGCCCTTTTGTTCACCAAAACTTGGTCTCCCCATGTCGTTCTTTCTCTCACCTTCTGGCTGAATTTCCATCTGGGGCGCAGAGGCTCGTCAAGCCTACTAATTTTGCCTAGGCTTCTAAGATCTGACCAGGGATGCCTTAGTGTCTCTTCTCCTTCAGGAGAATGGGAGGATGCCTGCGGCCTATGTAGGTGATACAAATTCCTTATTTTGTAATTTTATTAGCTTTCCATGTAAACCAAGTTATTCAGCCTCTTTTCTCCACTAAATTTCCTCACTGAGATATCCTTATTTAACCACTCTTTGTATCTTTAATTAACATTTAAATAAGCTATTGTTTCCTGATCGCCGACGCCGTCCCCGCTCCGAATTCCCTGGATCCACGGGGGCTGGACCCCGGCAGGCTTGGTGTCTCCTAATGCTTCTGAGAAAATGTTGGAGAAAGGAGGACCAGTTTATAGAACAACAGAGGGCTTCATAGTTTCCGGATGGCCAAATGAACTTGGAAGCATTAACCAGACAGGTGTCTCTGACAGCACACGGGCTGGCCCTGTGCCTGCAACACACTGACCATTGATCTGGAGGAGAATGACCAACAGTGGAGAGGGGAGGGGTGTGACCCGAGGCAGACAGGATTAGGGAACTCCTACAGTGAGTGGCAACCTCAGACTCTGAACTGAACTCAGGACAACTAACAACCCTGGGACCTCAAGTGAACGGAAGTAAACACACAGAAAGGGAGCAGGACCCACTGTGGGAGGGATGCAGGGGGACGCCCGGGCAGGATCACGCTTGTAGATGACAATCCACTCCACAGAGTCAAAGGGGAATACTGCAGCCGAGAAAGACTTGGATGAGTTGATAAGGGGCAGTGTCCGACCAGGGATTGTAAACTCAGGTCCTCCAGGGGCCAAGGAGACCACAAGTGAGGAGTGATGGGTGATCAGATCAGATCAGATCAGTCGCTCAGTCGTGTCCGACTCTTTGCGACCCCATGAATCGCAGCACGCCAGGCCTCCCTGTCCATCACCAACTCCCGGAGTTCACTCAGACTCAACGTCCATCGAGTCAGTGATGCCATCCAGCCATCTCATCCTCTGTCGTCCCCTTCTCCTCCTGCCCCAAATCCCTCCCAGCATCAGGGTCTTTTCCAGTGAGTCAACTCTTCACATGAGGTGGCCAAATACTGGAGTTTCAGCTTTAGCATCATTCCTTCCAAAGAAATCCCAGGGCTGATCTCCTTCAGAATGGACTGGTTGGATCTTCTTGCAGTCCAAGGGACTCTCAAGAGTCTTCTCCAACACCACAGTTCAAAAGCATCAATTCTTCGGCGCTCAGCCTTCTTCACAGTCCAACTCTCACATCCATACATGACCACAGGAAAAACCATAGCCTTGACTAGACGAACCTTTGTTGGCAAAGTAATGTCTCTGCTTTTGAATATGCTATCTAGGTTGGTCATAACTTTCCTTCCAAGGAGTAAGCGTCTTTTAATTTCATGGCTGCAGTCACCATCTGCAGTGATTTTGGAGCCCAAAAAAATAAAGTCTGACACTCTTTCCACTGTTTCCCCATCTATTTCCCATGAAATGGTGGGACTGGATGCCATGATCTTCATTTTCTGAATGTTGAGCTTTAAGCCAACTTTTTCACTCTCCACTTTCACTTTCATCAAGAGGCTTTTGAGTTCCTCTTCACTTTCTGCCGTAAGGGTGGTGTCATCTGCATATCTGAGGTTATTGATATTTCTCCCGGTGATGGGTGAAGACAGCAGCAAATGGACAGCCTCGAGTCTCATGTCACAGATAGCCAATTCTCAGCCCATCTCAAGGTGACCCAGCAGATACCAATGCCCATATTCTCCAATCTGCCAATTTTTCTTAATGAGAAGGTGGAAATCAAACTTTGACATAACTCCCCCATTTTTAAATACTAAGCTTTGCTTTGTTTTAATGCTCTGTGGGTCAAACAGAACACATCCAGGTGCCAGATCTGGCCCTTAATTGACATTTAGTGACCTTTGGTCTACACTAAGGATGCTAGGTGTCTGTCCTCTCTCTCTCTCTCTCTCTCTCTCTCTCTCTCTCGGTGCTCAGCTATAACTGTGAGTGCATCTGGGGCTGCAGTTCCAGGAGAGATGGTATGAAAGGGAGTGAGTTTCAAGGGAGCAGGAAGGGAGGGCATGGATACACTCCTAGTGAGAAGCTAGGTCAAAGAGAGCAGGGGAGAAATGGATGAGCCACCATGTATGACTGATTCATCTACCCATCCGTCCATCCATCCATCCACGTACCCACCCACCCATACATCCATTCATCTACTCATCCATCCATCCATCCACCCACACATCAGTCTCCATCCATCCACACACTCACACATTCATCTACTTCTCTATCCATTCATCCACAGGCCCATCCATCCATTCATGTGCCCACCCACCCATACTACTCATCCATCCATCTGTCCACTCACCCACACATTCATCTACTCCTCCATTCATCCATCCACCCACACACCCACCCATCCATCCACCTACCCACCCACCTACCACAATTCATCTACTAATCCACCCACCCATCATCCACCCATTCCACAGTATATCATTATAGTTAAGAGCATGGATTCTGGAATCAAATCTAGCTTTGCCATTTTCTGGACATGTGAACTTGGGCAGGATACTCAACCTCCCTGAGCTCCAGCTTCCTCATCTGTAAAACAGGGGAGATACAGTAGAGTCACCATGAGGACTGAAAGAGTTAATTCACGTAAAGCACTCTGAATAGCCCCTGGCATGTTATACGTGCTCTGTACACGGGAGCTACGCTTGGCTACCAGTGCGCATTCAGTGGTCATTTACAGAATTTGGGGCATGTGCCAGACACTCTACTGGGTGCCAGGAGGTGAATAAAAGAAGCACAGTCACTGACGTCAACACACCTGGAGGAGACATATTAGAAAACACCACATACTGTCCAGCCTGCGTAAAATGTAACAGAGCCCTGTGCTCACATATCATCAAAATAATGTTTCAATATTTAAAGAATAAGTGATTTTTCATGACCCAGTAGGCCTCCTCCTATGGAAATAACCACAGACCCTACTGGGTCTAAACATGCATAGAGATTTAGCTAAAAAGAGATGCAGCATGAAGTGGTGCCCGAGGCCAGTTGACTCGAGTACTTGCCACGGTAGGCTGCGTGTTCCACACTTGTGACCTCAGAAGGGGGCTGCAGCAGTAGGGCGAGGGAGGGAAGCAGCTCTGGGTCCCACACCCTCCGCACTGCATGGAGGAGGCCTGGCAAAGGTGTGCGCTCGCCTGTGCCCAGACCTTGCTCTCACTTGCCATTTTTCTCTAAGAGGAACCGCAGATCCCAGGAGAGATGGCTGACTAGGGTGGGATAGTTTCAAGATGAGCCCAGGAGGATCATGTTGTCAAGCCAGACAGTTAAGGAAGTAACACACACACACACACACACACACACAAAACCTCAAACCAAGAACAAAACAGAGATGGAGGCAAGTAATAAGAACACAAACACCAGTTTGTAGGGGGCTCCCAATGGCCAACTCTGGGATGAGTTGAGCACCAAACTAATTAAATACAGTAGCAGCAGTCCCCAACCTCTTTGGCACCAGGGGCCGATTTTGTGGAAGACAATCTTTCCACGGACTGGAAGGCAGGGGTGGGGATGGTTTCAATATGATTCAAACACATTACGTTTATTGTGTACTGTATCTCTATTATTATTACATCAGCTCCACCTCAGATCATCAGGCATTAAATCTTGGAGGTTGGGGACCCCTTTGGTAATGAATTATAAGACCTTGGGGTGAAAAACAGGGATTCATGAATTCACATAGAAAAACTGATGAATCAATGAATCAGTGGGAAGAAGGGAGCTTAGAGTGGGATGCCTGGTCTACCTGGGAAATGCAGAGAGGGTACTAGGGTTGGACACTCAGAATTTTGCAGTCGTAGTAAAGAATGGATCAGGTAAGAATTATCAGTGGATGCTAAGTCCAGGGGAAACTGGAGAAGCAGGATGTGCACATGTCCTTCAAATGGGGAGCAAGAGGCAGGGCATAAAATAGTAAGGGTACGCTGGACAAATTAAATTATACCTTTCCCAGGTAATCAAAATGAATAATTCTAATGCTAGGTATATGCCCCAAAGAAATGAAAACATGTAGTCAAACAAATATATGTATAGCTATACTCAGAGCAGCTCTATTCGCAATAGTCAAAAGGTGGAAACAACTCAAATGTCTGTCAACAGAGGGATAGATAAAAAAAGACAGTTGATCCACAGAATGGAATATTATACAACCATGAAAAGGAATGGAGTTCTGACATACACTACAAAATGAATCATTATGCTCAATGAAAGGTGCCAGACACAAAAGGCACATATTTTAAGATTACACTGATATGTACAGAATAGATAAAATCTATAGAGAAGATTACCAGGGGCTAGAGGCGAGGAAAGAGGAGAAAATTGCTTAATGGGCGCAGGGTTTACTTTTGTGGGTAATACAGATGTTTTGAAACTAGACAGAGATGGTGGTTGGACAATCATATAACACCCTAAAGGACACTTAATTGTTTACTTTAAAAATGGCTACTTTTATGTTATGTGAACTTCATCTCGAGAAAAATTTTCTATCAGGGTGAATCTTTTGGAGCATGTAACTGTAATGGGGTATTATGTAAGGGAAAGTCCCTCTTAGGAAACATACACTGAAGTATTTAGGGGTAAAGGTATATGTTGTGTGCAAGTTACTCTCAAGTAGTTTTAGAAACAATGATCTGTGTGTAGATGGAAAGGTAGAGATATTTTGTGTAAATGATAAAGCCAGGGGAGTGAAACATCAACAGGTGAGTCTAGGTACAATCTACAGGTGCTCTCTGTAGCATTCTTCAGACTACTCCATGCTCTTGAAATTATTTCCAAATAAAAAGTTAAAAATTAGGAAAAGAAGGGTGTGTCCTAAAAAGAAGTCAGGGAGAAAAGCTTTGAGGAGCATCAGTGGGGCATTTGATATGTGAATACAGACAGCGGATTAAGTGTTGGTACTGGATTAATGTTAAATTTCCAGATGTTGGCAAGTGTCTTGGCTCTTTGTTCTTAGGAAATATCCTGAAGTGATCAGAGGTGACATGCAGGGAGGTGCACCTTGCTCAGAAGATGTGGATGTGTAAGCATGCGCACACACACACACAGAGCAAAGGAGGGAGGAGATAAACGATAGGGACTTGTGAGCAAACGTCGTGATGCTGCTTTATATTATTCTTGAGATTTGAAATGATACCCCAAAAAACTTAGAAAAAGACAGAGGCCATCATGGACACAGGCGTGAGAATCAAGGTCTGCAAGCTGGTTTGCGTCTGTCTGCCCTGACACTGCCCTGGACGGCGCCTAGAAGCACAGTCAACACCTCCTCCCTCCACAGTCCCCACCTCTCCTTCATCTGTGGCTGCTCCTGCTGGGGCAACAGTCAGGGTCGCCTTTCATCCCAGGACATTTCAGAGCCTCCTTCTGTGACTAGAATAGAGTCAAAGTGGGAACTGGGAGTCTCACCCTCCTGTGTTTGCGGGATAATGGTGAACACAGGCTCTTTGATGTGGCTCTGCTGAGCGTGGGACAACCTGCCTGACCCCTGGCACGGTCCCCACTGCAGAGATGTTGAGGCACAGAGCCTTGCTCAGGATCGCTTGGCAGATGCTGTCAATCACAGGCGATTGGGAGACCCTAGCACCACCTTCCCCCAGAGACAAGCACCCAAATCCCACCTTCTGCTTCTCTGGATTCAGATGCCATAGCATATCAGGGCCTGAGGGCTGCTGCAGTGACAGATGTGGGCATGGACTGGCAGGAGATGGGACAGTAAATGGATACCAAGAGGGCTCCGGCTGGTGTCCTTGTGCAAGTTTCCATTTATCAGCTGGACAAGGTGCCTATTTGGGAGACATTGATGGCCCTCCTGAAGTCTATGGACTCCTGCTGCTGCTACTGCTGCTGCTAAGTCGCTTCAGTCATGTCCAACTCTTCGCGACCCCATGGACTGCAGCCTACCAGGCTCCTCTGCCCATGGGATTTTCCAGGCAAGAGTACTGGAGTGGGGTGCCACTGCCTTCTCCGCTATGGACTCCTAGGCTTTTCCAAATCTCACCCGTTACTGACCTTCCCACATGGTCCTGAGGCTGCCTGACCAGGCACAGAGGCTGCAGTGATGGCCCTAGCCGCTGCATCACTTTGCTCCACAGCGTCCTTGCCAGAAATCCCTTCACCTCCTCCTGTCCCAACCCGTCCCCCGCCCCCCGCCCCTGCCGCCGTCCAACAGATCAACCCAAACCTCTCAAAGTCAGCCTGGACGACCAGAGCACCTCAGGAAGACACTTCCATTTCTCTGCCTTCCCATGGCTCTCATGGTTCCTCCACTCATCCCTCAGTTCCATATGTGCCTCTGCGTCTAGTCATTTCCCGAGCATGTCAGCCTCATGGTGGCGGGGGGGCTCTAACAGCTGTTTCTTCACTCGCTTCTGCTGCACCCCTCCAGTCCCCAGCCAGTACCACCCACCCAGCAAACACTCAACAATGCTGGCAGACGGCATGGAGGGAGCCAGATGAGTTACGTAACGAGAACAATCCTCGAGAAAGATTTTTCTGACAGCAGCATAAAGGATGGGCTGGAGGAAAATCAACAGCAAGCCCATCCATCACCACGCACTTATTGAGTCTCTCCTGCATGAGCCACTTCTGCTAAGAGCTCTGGAGCATTCAGAGACAGATAAGGCACCCCTGCCTACTCCCTGCCACCTCCCCACCTCCCCTCCGGAACTTAATTCAGGTTGAAGAGACAGCAAGTGGGGAGTTACATAATAATACAAGGGATGAAGCGCCCTGCAAATCAGCAGCATCAGAGCTGGGACCCAGCAGGATGTGATTAATTGCCAGGTGAGTGACGGACTACAAAGGGACATTATATGATGCTGTGATTCAGCAAGGCAGTGGGGCTCTGGTGCACAGTGGGGCTCTGGTGCACTGTGCGTGGTGGGGATGGTGGGGGTAAGAGTGAGTGTGGGCAGCTCCTTCCGTGGTGCACGGATTTGGGAAGGGGAAGGAGCGATTCAAGCTGTGTCCAGCCCATGGGGAGGGTTTCTGCAGGAGAAGTGATCCTGGCTGAGAACTGGGCCCATAAAGTGAACATGGGGGTGGGGAGGAGGTCTGCTCAGGGTCATTGGGTAGATCAGTCTAGGAAAGGGCAAGGTGAGTGGTGGGAGTCAGGCTGGGCCAGCAGGCTGGGGGCTGGAGGATGGGAAAGTGCCCTCACATCCGACTGGAAAATTGTCTTCTCTCTCTCTCCCAATCATCTAAGATCAAAACTTGCCATCACAGAAGCCGAGGAAAAGAGCTCCATGGAGAAGAAGATGGATGAGGCTCCCCCTCAACACGTGACCGCAGCTGCTGTGGGGAAGTGCGGATGATGGACAGGAAAAGGGTCCCCGTGGTTTGTCCACAACGGGGTGGGGGCCCTATTGGGGGTGCTGGGCACAGATGGAGAGCTCTCTTTTAGAAACTCAGGCTGGAGAGGGAAGGAAGCTAGAAGACAATCCTTGGACAGTGAAAGCCTCAAGGGAAGGAGGATTTCTTCCTCAGTAGAGGAAGCCCGTGCATATCTGAGAAGAAAACAAAGGAAGTTGATGGAGATCAATAAAACAGTGGGCTGATGAGGGAAAAAAACTCAGGATGAAGTCCAGAGAAGTACAGAAAATGAGATGTCCGCCTTCACAGAGGCAAGGGAAGATGAACGTCTGGAAAAGGTGTAAAGACGATAAAGTTCACGTGCAGTGGTCTTCATCATTGATTCTAGGCTGCTCTCTCCTTTCCGCCACCATGTAATCCTGAAAAGATGGCAAAATACGGGAAAGTGAAGGACTTTCAGCCAAAGGGGTGCCTTTGGCTGCAAGGGATGTGTGCTCTTGGGAGCCTAAGTCGGGAGAAGGCTGAAAACAGCCTTGTCAGCAAATCAGCAAGGACGTCAACATGAAGGCTGCTGGGCTAACTGAGGGGCTGAGGCAGTAGTAGTGGTAGGAGCTGTAGAGGCAGCAGTCGATCAAGAATCGGCTCCATCAGATGACTTTCTCCAGCAAACCTGGCCCAACTGAGGACCTGAGATAGGGGACGGTGATGACCTGTAGACAGGAAGGACTCCCAACGGAGGACCTGAGATAGGGGACGGTGATGACCTGTAGACAGGAAGGACTCCTCACGTGGGCATTCCATGGTCCATGTTTTGCTGGCCAGTCTTCCCACAGGAAAAAGTCACCTGTGTGCCTTTAAATCCATGTTTGAAAATCCTGCTGGATTTATGCCTGCCCAGTACACCCAGTCATTTCCGGGAACTGTATCTCACTTCACTTTACTCACGTGGTTAATGAAGGTGCTGCCATATGTACATAGCAGGACTCCACATCCTGGCAAAGCTGACTGGTTTGAGGGGTGGGCACCTGACCCAACTAGACCAATCAGATTCCTTCCCTGAGATTTCAGAAACTGAATTGAGAAAGAGAAGTTAGTTTCTCCTTTCTTGTGGTCAAACTTAGGGCTGATAAACTCACATGTTCTTGATGGCTGGATGGAGTGGAGAGAGATGAAGGGCAGATGATGGTAAGAGCAAAAGATGAAAGACTTAGAGAGAGAAAAGAATAGAACAGGCAGAGTCAGAGAATCTTTCAGGATTCTTGCCCCTCTTCTCTATGTACATTCACCACCTAGATGATGTCACCCAACTTTAGGCTTTCTCTATGCTGATGACTCCCTGATTTATATCTACAGCCTGGACCTGAGAAAGCACCCCTCTTCATTCCGCTGCGTTTGCCAGAGACCAGGGGTTATCCTGATGCCTCTGCCTCCAAATCACCATATCATTCGTTGCCAAGTCCTGCTGGTTTTCCATCCCTAGTCTTTCCTAAATCTCTGCACTTCTCTCCACCTTCATCTGCCTAGGCAACCAGTCCTCCTCTCTGGACCACTGCAGAAGCCTCCTCACGGGGCAGCCCCTGCATCCTCCCCTCCTCTTCTCAATCCATTCTCCACTCGGCAGCCCCAGAAGACTGTGATCGCGTTGATTCACCCTTTGCTAAAACCCCCAATGTGGCCTCCCACTGTTTTAGACTAATTGAAATAAAAGCAGAAGTTCAGGTTCTTAGTCATACTAGCTACATTTCGAGTGCTCGGTAGTGACAGGTGGCTAGTGGCTAATATACTGGACTCATAGCTATAGAACATTTCCATCATCATATAAAGTTTGGTTGAACATCATTGGTACCCACATGACTGTGTGGCTGGCCCTTGCTCATTCCTGCACCCTCATCTTGTGCTCATTGCCCTGGTCTAGCCCTACTGGCCGACAAACTCCCTCCCACCACAGGCTCTTTGCACATGCTCTTCCCTCAGCCGGGCACACTCTTCCTTTCATATTAGGCTAGTTAACTCTTATTCATGCTCAGACCTCAGCTCAGGGATGAACTGGACAGATGATCAGATGGGCAGATACACAGATGTATGGATGGTTCAGCAGGTAGGTGCATGGATGAAGGTGGTAGGAGATTTAGCTAGCGTCAGGGATGGTAATCTCCTGAACAGTCCCTGCCCATTGAGAGACGAGTCCTTTAGCTTGATGGCATTCCACACTCCTTCTGTCTCACTCCCCTGCTTCAACCTGGGGCTATCTTCTGATGTCCACCTAACCCAATAAGCCAGGAGAGAACACACAGATCACGTCAGCTCCAGATTTCAGGTCGGGGTAAGAATGGCTCTGTGGTTAATCATTCAATGTCCATCAATGCTGATTTGGTTTCCCAAAGAACCTAGGGCTTCAAGGAGAGGATGTGCTCAGTTACTCAGTCATGTCCGACTCTTGCCACCCCATGGACTGTAGCCCACCAGGTTCCTCTGTCTGTGGAATTCTCCAGGCAAGAATACTGGAGCAGGTTGCTATTTCCTTCTCCAGAGGATCTTCCCCAACTAGGGATCAAAACTGCGTCTCCTGTGTCTCCTGGATGGGCAGGCAGATTCTTTACCACTGAGCCACCTGGGAAGCCCCAGAGCTTCAAGGAGAGACTACTCTGATCCAGAAAATGGGGTTATTTTTCATCATCAATCAATAAACGAGCCTTCTTATGTCCACTCCAGCCCCAGATGTGGCCTGGCTGGTGTGAACAGCCTTTGAAGGCTGATGACCACACACACTGCCTAGAGGGGCAGGTGCTCCAGCCCATCCTCAGGAAGAAAGGTCTCCTTCACTTCCAGAGAAATCTATCACACGTTCATAATTACATCAAGGAAAATAAAAGATGCTAATCCCCTTGAGGAGTCAGACATGAGGTGAAGCTGTAAGGGAAAACCTTTCAAATCCACAAAGCAGACAAGTCCCACTTCTGATTATGTTCATTTTAGCCAACTAGACTTTAGTTTCAACTCAGGCACATGCGGGTTGCTATAACACCGCATACTGACATCACAGGGTGACCTGAATCCATGGTGGCCTTCCTTGGCTGGACAAGTACCTGGAGGAAGGCAGCAAAAGGCAGGCCCCTTGGTGCAGCCCCTGTGGGCCACAGTACTGCGTGGACTGCAGCACGCCAGGCTTCCCTGTCCTACACCGTCTCCTGGAGTTTGCGCAAATTCACGTCCATTGAGTCAGTGATGCCATCCAACCATCTCATTCTCAAAAAGTCCCAAGCAACATACCACGTGTTCCAGCATTTCACTCCCAGGTATATACACAAAAGGACTGAAGGTAGGAATCCAACAGGTACTTGCACAGCCACATTCACAGTAGCACACTCACAACAACCAAAAGACAGACGCAAGCCTAGTGTTTATCAGTGGATGAATGGATAAACGAAACATGGTCTGTGGATGAACGAAACGTGGTCTGTGGATGAACGGATACACAAAACAAACAAAGGAATATTATTCAGCCTTTAAAAAGAACACAATTCTGTCACGTTACAGCAAGGATGAGCCTTGAGGACATTATGTGACGTGCAGTAAGTCAGTCACATAAGGACAATACGGTGTGGCTCCACTTACATGAGGTCCTTAGAGCAGTCGGACTTACAGAAAGTACAGTGGTGGGTGCCGGGGACTGGAGAGCAGTGAATGAGGAGTTAGGTGTTTAATAGATACGGAGCCTCAGATGGGGAAAATGAAACAATCCTGGAGATGAGTGGAGTCCTGGTGACGTCTGCACAACAAAGCGAACATGCTCAGTGCTGTGTGTGCTCAGGCACCAGTCGTGTCCTAGTCTTTGCGACCCATGGACTGCAGCCCACCAGGCTCCTCTGTCCATGGGATTCTCCAGGCAAGAGTACTGGAGTGGGTTGCCATGCCTTCCTCCAGGGTTTCTTTCCAGCCCAGGGATTGAACCTGTGTCCCCTGCACTGGCAGGTGGATTCTTTACCACTGCACCACCGGGGAAGCCCCGTACTCGATGCTGCTGAGCTATATATTTACAGTGGCTGCAGTGGTACATTTTATGTTCTGTATATTTTACCACAATATTTAAAAAGAAGAAAATAAAACAGTGTCTGCTACTGGGCACTTCCAAGCAAGCACTCAGAGCGCCAGGCAGGCAGGAGCCCCACAGCAGGGCTGCAACTGCCCCTCACTGCTTGGCCCGGAGCAGGCAGGGCGGAAGGCTAGAGACAGTGACTCTTATGCCATCAACCCATCCCATGAACATTCTTTTCAAGACCTAAAGGTGCCCAATTTTCACTGGCTGTCTGTGGGTGAATCTACTTTCTGAAGACTGCAAAGCCATCCTTAGCCAGGTCTGCCAGAGACAGGGCAGGATGGGCAAGGAAGGTGCCAGAGTAGGGTGACCCTTTTATGGGAAGAAATAAGGTGGGGCTATAATGCAACGCTATCCACAGGCTCCTATGAGGCTTGTTCAACTCACTATCAAGGTAAGAGAAATGCCATCATACTGCACAAAACGACCACTCCAGGACATGTCACCAGGGGCTCCTCAGGCCAGGGAGGGCTTAAGGGACTCCCTTAGTTTTTAACTGCTGCCTCTTTAGCTTTCCCAAGAGCTAGAACTAGTAAAGAAAAGTACGAAGGTCTGACAAGTCACCGATAACCAGCTTGGCCACAGGTCAAGGTACAATATTTAGAATAATGGTCAATAATAAAATAATACAAACAACAATACCCAAAAGAAATAGAATAACAGTCAAATGAAAATGCCCAAGCTATGTATTTGCTGGATATTCAACTTCACTTAGCTTCAACTGCAACCAGTCTTTTTAAACAGGTGCTCTAAATATGCTTTATTTAATGTATTCATTTTAAAAAGTGTTTTGCTGCACTGCATGGCACGGCACGCGGGCTCTCAGTTCCCCAACCAGGGATCGAACCTGCGCCCCTGCTTTGGAAGCAGAGTCTTAACCACAGGACCTCCAGGGAAGTCTCAGCAATCACTCTTAGCTTCTCTTTGCTCCTCCCTCTCCTTCCCCACTCCAGGTTTCTCCCTCTGCTATGGGGACTTGAGTTCCTATATGACAGCTTGGCCTCTCAGTTCTCAGCTCCCCCGCCTACCCTTCCTCCCCAGGACCTAAGTGTGGTCCGTGTCCCAACAGCATCAGCCCCACCGGGGAGCAGTTAGAGGTGCCAACTTTCAGGTCCCATCCCCACCCACTCCATCAGAATCTCCAACATTAGGACAAAGGAACTCTACTTTTCAAATTTCCCAGGTATTCCAGAAGACCCTAACCTGGCCTCAGCCACCACACTCTGGTCCCCTAGACCCCGGCTACTCAACTATGGTCCACGGACCAGCAGCGTCAGCATTACCTGGGAGGCACCAGACTGGCAGCCCCCAGGGCCCACCCCATCGGCCGTCTGGACCAGGTGGCTCAGACCCCACGACACTCAGAGAAGGAGGGCCCCACATTCCCTCCCTTCTTTGCAGTCACCTGCCCACGTGGCCCTCTCAGTACCCGCCCTCCCACTTAGCCACTTTGGAAGTGAGTCTCTGTATTTCCTCTTACCGAGAGAAGTTCCTTCCTTCCTTCCTTTTAAACAGCCAGACTCAACCCATGCTTTTCCACAGTAACAGGAGAAAACCTCCCCACGATAAACCGTGGAAAGCTGATTTAAACATCTATTCGCACCACAAGCCACGTCCTTCTCTGTCAATGCTTGATTTACAATTAATTGGTATCCTTAATAACACTTCCCAACTCGTTACAAGCCAGTGCCATGAAAGGACAAAACCTTTTTCCTCCTGGAAACATATCTGAGGGCGAGGAAAACAAATCCTCGATCGATGAGTCCAAGCAAAACAAGCTTTTAGCTGCACAGTGGTGTCCTCCGGGATGGGTTAAAGTTTCTAGAGAAGCTTGAATAAGGCATCTGACTTATTGCATAGGCAGCAGAGGCTGTGTGGGGTGGAGGGCTGAGGAGGGAGGGTGGGGGAGGAGATGGGGGGCAGTGTCTGGGGAGCAAAGACATGGGGGCTCTAGTGGGAGGCTGTACCTCTCCATGGATCGGGGCCACCTTCCATCCACCAGTTCTCCTTTGCATCCCCTAAAATAGGATGGGGTTGGAACTGAGCCCAGGGCGAAGTGGCCAGCCCATTTTAGGACTGAGAGCCAATGCATTGGTCTCTGGGCGTCTCAGAAGCTCCCCAGGATGCTCTTCTTTTCCTTCCTCTCAGTAGAGGAGGTGGCAAGAGGCAGTGGCTTCAACCGGATGATGTCCAAATGCCTTACCTCGACATTCAAAGCCTTTTATCACCTAGCTCAGGCCCCTCCCGCCACTGATCCTTCCACACACACCAGTCAAATGCAGCAGTTATTCCTGAGCACCCAATATGCGCCAGGCACTGCTAGAGGCACTTGGGATAAAGAGGTGAGACAGATAAGGTCCTTGCCCTCAGACAACTCACATGTCAGTGGAAACACGTGAGATAGACAAGAAAACAGTCAAACAAGCTAAGTGACTGGAGTTGCTAGAAGCATTATGAAGGAAACTAACGGGCAACAGGCTGAGGTGTGACTTCCCTAAGGCATGACATATACTGAGACCTCAAGGGCAAGAAGAGAAGCCAGACTTGTCGAGATTTGCAGGAAGAAATTTTCTTCCTGCAGAAGAGAGCACAGTAAGTGCAAAGGCCCTGGGGGCAAGAAGCAGCTTACAGTGTTCAGAGAACAGAGTCAGCCAAGACAGCTGGAGTGTGTGAAGGCAGGCAGGGCAGGAGGTGGGGACAGGGGCAGGAGCCAGATCAGCAGGGCTGGCTGGACATGGAAAGATGCTCAGGGTTTGTTTTGCTTTTTTGCTTGTTTTTAGCGGAAGAATAAGTCCTTGAAGGTTTTGGAGGAGGCTCAGTGAGACATGATCAGATTCACATTTAAGAGAGTCCGTTCTAGCTGCTTCTGTTTGGAGAACAGAATGGAGGGGCCTGGGGTGGTGGCAGGGAGACAGTCGGGAGGTGAGAAATGAGGCTGGAAGAAAGGGGCACATGTGCTTCCCCAGCAAGCAGCGTGTTTCACACCCCAGTGCCTTTGCACACGCTGCTCCTCCTCCTACCGCCATTCCCACCATCTCCATCAGGAAAACTCCACCTGGAAACTCCACCAGGAAAGCTTCCAAGGGCTTCTCAGTCTCAACCTCACACCGCCCTCCTGCCCAAACACGACAATCTGCTGCCCCTTCCCCCGGCCCCATCTGGAAATTGATCTCTCTCCCTATTTTATCACACACTGGGGTATGGAAAAAAACCTGGGCTGTGGAGTCAGACCACAGTTGGCCCAAAGCCCAACTCAGCCACCATTGGCCAGGGACACCTGAGAACGTGGCTGAGACATCCTCAACCTCAGTTCCCCTCATCTGCAGAATGGGAAACCAGGGGCACTGACTACAGTCCCTAAGAGGAGGATTCCCCTGCGAGTGATGCATGAAGAAAGCGCTCCGGGGAGAGACCAGGTAGGGAGGGGAAGCAGAACAGGGCAGGAAGGGGTGAGCATGGGTGTCACCTCCTCCATCGGCGGCTCCAGCATGGTGCTGCCGGGAGCTATGGGCAGGGGGTAGGGGTCACACCTCAGGGGGCCTGGTCCAGGAAAGTGGCTGGGCTTTCACCCTCCCACACTCACCAGGCACCACCTAAGCACTGCCTACCCCACCCCGCCTCACACACCGGAGGGGACATACACTCCTTTTTGGTTCCATGCGTGCTAGCAAGGCTGTTCCAAAAACCCATTCAAGGGTATCCAGCGAAAGAGGAGTCATGGTGCAGGCATTTGAAGCAAAACCACAGCAAGGCCAGGGAAGGGGAGTGCAGACACCGCAGGGACACAAAGGATCCGGCTTCACCCACTTCACCGCCCACCTGGCCTGACGTTGCAAGGATCACTGCCCATTTCTCCCCACCCCCCGGGTGAGTGGAGGCTGAGCCATGACCCTCCTATCAGGGGACTCTGGGCTGTCTGAGGACAGGACAGGGTCCCCTCCGTTGCTGTCCACGCAAGGACATGAGAGATGCCCTGAGGTCACTGATAACTTTAACAAAGACGCCAACTCACCCCAGAGCCCGTGTGCCAGAAAGACAAGTGAGTGGTGTTACAAGGGGGCTCTGTGACTGCTCATGGCTCTCCTGAAAGTTCAATAGAGCATCGCCGCCCCCCCATCCCTCCACCCCCCACTCCACCATGCTGCAGATGAGGAAACAAGCCCAACGTGGTTGGGCAAGGTCCCAGAGGCAGGGAGCGGACCAGGGGTGGGGCTGAACCCTGAGCTGTTTCACTCTGGAGCCGGGACCCTGCCTCCTTGCATCTTGGTTACCTGTCTCCTCCCTAGCAACTGGTGGGATGATTCATCTCCCATCCCCTGAAGGCTCCCAGGGCCCTGTGGCTGCGAGGATTGATTTGTTCTTAAAACGGAGCAGCCTCTGGGGTCCCCAAGGAGACTCTTACCCCACACATCTTCTCCCCACAAAGCAAAGCCCCTCTCGCCTGTCCCCACCCCAAGGCTGTCGAGCTACTCACTCGTGAAGGCCGGAGCTTCTTTTCTGAAAAGACCGGTGTCCCTGCCCAGCTCCCTGGTCATGGGACTCGGCTTCTCTGCAGGTTTAGGCCCCCCTCCGCCTGGCATGACCCCACGAGCTTTGCTGGGACTTAGGGACTAATCCTATTTCACCAAGACTCTTTTGTGAGCCTCGGACCTGGGTCTGTCAGGCATGTTTTTCATTCGCCTTCTCTCAGAGGTAAGGGAGATGATAAAAGATCTTTGGAAACACAAGAGCAAAGGTATCTGATCTCTCAGGTGCCTTGAAAATAGGAGGAAATGGAGAAGGCCGCCTCAGGGAGGAAGAAAACATTCATCTTTTCCCACAGATTGTAGTCTTCTTCTTCCAGCCTCCCCGTTGCAGGAAAAGGCTCGCGCAAATGCCCAGATATGGAAACCAGAAAGCCAGAAGCCACCGGACACCGCCTCCTGCCCCCCAGCCCCCATCCCAGTCACTCCACCATGTCGTCCAAGTTGCTCTCAAGACCAGCTGCTCCCCTCCGTTCCTGTCAAGCCACTGCACGCGTCCAACTCTCTTGCCCAGGTAACTGCGGTGGCTCCTCCCTGGGTTTCCTCATCCTCCTCAGCCCTTTTCCACCTGAGCTTTGGGGGTCAGACTGGTCTGTGTCTCCCCAGAAGCCTCTCCCTTGCTCCAAACACCTGCAAAGCTTCCCTTTGCCTTGGGGATGAGGAAAAAACTCCATATGGGCCTGCCAACCCCAGGTCCAGCCCCACCCATCTCAGCCTGCAACACCCCGTCCTGTCTCAGCTCCAGCCACAGGCCCTTCGTGCAGGCTGACCTGCCCCTTCATTCCCCCCTTAGCCTGGCTAGCCCACCCTTACCCTGCAGGTCTTGGTTCAGCATCACTTCCTCAGGGAAACCTCCCCTGACCACAGTGCCCACCCGCACCCCTACAATCCTCTCCTAGGCCTGTACATGGCATGCAGGCATCTCTCACCAGAGACAGAACCTCACACAGAGCTCTGTGAGTCCCTGACTGAGTCCTAGACTAATGTCTGTCTCCCGGCTGCACTGGGAAGGGAACTTCATCTGGTTTTGCTCATTGTTTTGTCCCCAGCACATCCCCAGTGCCTGGCACATAGTAGGGCTTCAGAAAATATTGCCTGGACGAGTGAGTGAAAGCAAAGATGCGGGAAAATGTGACTGAAGCAACTTCTGAGTTTGCACAGAGGACCCGCCAAAGGTTAAGATCTTTAAAATTCAGGTTCCATATCCCCTCCTGACATCTTAAGCTTCTGAAGGAGTGACAGGCATGGGGTCACCTCTTGCTGAGGGGGTCCACCCACCACAGCCCGGAGAGAGGTAGAGGGAAACCCACCACAGAACAAAGAACAGACCAAGGGCTCCTCCTGACCCACCAGGGGAATTGTCCGCTTCTGTCTTCATTGTCAGGAAAACCTAGAGGACATTCTTTAGGATGGAAGAAGCTTCTAAGAGCCTCTTGAACGGCCTCCACTAACCATTTCATAGAAGAAGCAAAAGTCAGATACGTTCACGACTTGCTTCTGACTTGAAGAAGCCAGTGGCAGAGTCGGGGTGGAATCTAGTTTAAAGGGTTCCTGCTGTGCGCTGCCTCCCTGGCCACTGGCCAAACACACTCACACAGAAGTGCCTGAGGGGTTTGGTGGGTCAGAGATTCCCTCTCCTCTCCTCCCCACCCCCAGCACTGCTGCTGGGGAGAGGTAGAGCTCTCCAATGGCCACCTCTTGCAGGAAGCCCTCCCAGGCCATCACTGCTGAGGCTTGGCTCTCACTGGCTCCCAGTCCCTGTGAACTCTTGCTGTTCACTAGGAATTTCCACGTGTACACCTGACTCCCCAGATGAAGGGACTCTGGGCAGATCCAACGGTCTCCTCAGTCTGCTCCCTACATGGTCAGTTCAGCTCAGTCGCTCAGTTGTGTCCAACTCTTTGAGACCCCACGGACCACAGCACACCAGGCTTCCCTTTCCTCAACCATCTCCCTGAGCTTGCTTGAACTCATGTCCGTTGAGTCGGTGATGTCATCCCACCATCTCGCCCTCTGGGTACTCTACATGGTACCCAGCTGGAAGCCCAGAGGAAGACAGAGTGAATGGATGGATGGACAGGTCCAGCTCCCCAGGGAAGCCCCCGGCCATCCTTCTCCCACTCACCTCCCAACCTCTGCAGCCCCCACGTGTGCTTAACCTCACTCCCCAGGAGAATCCACGTGTAGCCGAGTGACACGGGCTCTACCCCAGACACGCTCTTCTCCAGAGCCCGGAGGGCATGGCTGGCTGGGAGGAGAAGGTCTCAACCCTTGGAGAACACGGAGTTCTGCCCACACTGCTCTCTGAGCTTTAAAATTCCACCACCTGATGTTTTCCAGGCTTCCCACTTCAGTGGGGTTACCAGGCAACGAGGACTATTTCTTCCCGCCCCTCTTTAGACTCCTGTGATCATCCAGGCAGCATTTCCACTCTCACTGGGGCTCTAGCAAGACGGAGGCCTAGAGATTCAGGAGACCCAGCAAGGCCCCTGATAGGCTGTGTGACCTTGAACAGGCCTTCCCCCGTCCTGGGCCTCAGTTTCTCCGTCTGAAAAATGCAGGGGCTGGGCAGGGCCCTCTCAGAGGTGGTGCCCCCAACACTACTCCTTGCCGGGCACCATCCAGAAGTCCTATAGGCAATGGACCTAGAGGATTTAGACTTCCGATGTTGTAGACTGGGAAGCGGAGTCAGGTGGACGAAGGCACTGGCCGGGTTGGCAGCTGGGGGGCTCAGCCTGGGCCTCTCTGGTTCAGAGCTGTCTGTGCTCTGCAACACCACAACGCGGTGCCCTGGGTGATTCCGAGGCATCTCCAGGAGCAGGGGAGCCAGAACGGTTCTCAGGTCAACACTTTTTTAGTATAAATCCCCCAGAAGCAAGCCAGCAGGGAAAGATAGCTTCAAGCATGGTCCTTCTGAGTGTCCTGCCTTAGCATGTCAACCTGGGCTGCATGCCACATCCTGAAGAGCCATCAGAGTGCCAAGTGCCACCCGAATGCTCACTTGGTGAGCAAAGGCCAGGGACTTTCCTGCACCCCCGGTCCTCAGTTCTTCACAAAGAGCCCCTGAGCTTCCGGTCAGCCCATTCTACAGATGTGGGAAGGAGGCCTGGAGAGGGCAGCTCCTTGTTAAAGCCTCCATTCGAACCCAAATCCTTGGATCTGAGATCCAGCATACTCGAACAGGAGCTACATTCAGAAAGAACGGGATGGAGAGACGGGCAGACACCATTGGTGGCCAAAAAAAACCTCTCAGCTCAGGACTCTCTCCAGTCCTCTGGGTAAATTCCAAGCTCCCTTCCTCACTATGCAAAACAAACAAGTGAGACAACCTAATTAGAGGGAGGAGAACTCTGAGTGATCTATTTTCAAAATCAAGGGCTGCTGCTTCATTTTAAAAAAGAAATAGCTGAACTAGGATAGAAAGTGTGGGGGTGGGCGGGGCGGGGGGGCCTTGCAAGCCCTCCTGCTAGCTGTTGGGGCCCCACCCCTGGCTTCCGGCTTCCTGGGGCATGTGACCTTGGGCAGACAGGTGGCAGCAAGCGGGTAAGGTAGGTGGGAGAGTGACTCTGGGGCCTCAGAGCAGCCCCCTAATGCCCACACTTTAGGGTCAAGTCCAGGCTCCTGTGCATTTGATCCCCACGACAAACTTGAACTATAGGTCTTCTTGTTATCACCATTGGGTGGAAGTTCAGAGAGGTTAAGTGACTAGGCCAAGATCACACAGCCTGAGAACTGCAGAGTTGGGATTCAAACCCAGACTGATCTAATCCCAATTCCTGCTCTAACGGCCACACGATTCAGAAGTGAAGTGCTATGGCTCTACCAAGATTATCAACACTAATAAGGACATTAATGCTAACATGGAGCAATTAAATCACACAGGATCTGCCCGATCACTTTAAATGGACCCTCAGGCGTTCCAGGCTGGATTCTGATTCCTACTGCTTGTAAAAGCTAAATTCAGCCCCAGGAGGCAAACAGCCAACAATTGAGATACTAAGAATATGAGAGGGGGAACTGACCCACTGTTTGGAATCAGGAAGGGGGGACCTGCAGGAAGCCAGGGTGTGGTGCTATTTGCCAAACGCTTTTTCTCTTCTTGTCCCAGAGTGGACTCAGTTTTGGACCCCAGGCAAGACAATGACGGCACTTCAAACCCAGGGCTGCGTCTTTAGTTGGGACGGCAGAGATGCTCCAAGAAGTTGCTAATAAGCAGGGCAGAGCTGGGTGTGTGTCTGCGGCTGACCTCCTCCACCCTGCCCAGCCCCTCTGGACCTGTAGCCCATGCCCATTTTATTGGGCATGTAGAGGGCTCTGCTTCTCCCTGCCCCTCATTTCCCCTCACCTCCCAACGCCTCCCCATCCTGGGTCCTGGGCTCACCTCCTTCAGCCCTTTAAACTGCAGATTTTAACTTTGGGGAGTTACAAATAGGAGGCAGGGCGCTTCCTCCAGGTTCTGGGTCCCTGAGCTGGGTAGATCCATGTGCCTGTACTTCTGGCAAGCTCCTGGGCAGTCATAATGAGGGCGAGCCTCGCTGAACAAGGGCTCCCTGGGAGACCGCTTTGCAACTCTGTCCTTGGTTTTCACTCCCCTCTGTGCCCTGGAGATGAGTCCTCATTTTACAGCCAGGCTGTAAACCCCCTGAGAGACAGGGCCGTGTGTCACACTTGTATCCTCTAACTCTGACCCTGAGTGCTCAGTAGGTGCTCAATAAATTCTCAAGGGTTGGCTTAGGTCAGCCCAGTTGGGAGAGATGACTAATTCACATCGTAAAAGATTCGAGAGCCAAAGTTATCCCCAAAGGCAAAATTCCTGGGCCAGACAGTCAGAGGATGATACTCAAGGGTAGATGAAAGACAGGCGTCTGGACTCAGAATTAAGTACAGATCAGCAGGGGCATTTACTTGGTAGTAGTTTATGTGACAAAGATGTGAGAGGCATACCTGACCGAGTTAATATTAATACAGGCTAACAGTGTGATGTGGTTGCTGTAAAGTAAAAAATCCAAACAAAATTTGGTTGCATTAAAAGAGGTAGAGTATCTAGTCAGGGGAGGTGATGGTGCCCTCTCTTTGAA
Source organism: Bos mutus (assembly GCF_027580195.1). Lineage (NCBI taxonomy): Eukaryota > Metazoa > Chordata > Mammalia > Artiodactyla > Bovidae > Bos > Bos mutus. The sequence goes on from NC_091638.1 coordinate 54,847,644, forward strand.
GCCAGCCTTAGCTGGAGTGTGAGATTTGATCCCCTTGAAGAGGGAAAGTGACAGGCAGCTATCACTCTGAGGATAATTACGAGATGGCAGTCTGGGGCTGCAGGGCTGAGGAGGCATCTAAAAATCATCTTACTCAAAGAACAAAGTAAAAATAACCAATCAGGAAAGTTTACCCTGGAGAAGCTAAGTCCTGATATGTTAGTCCCTCAGTTGTGTCTGACTCTTTGCGACCCCAGGGACTGTAGCCTGCCAGGCTCTTCTGTCCATGGAATGCTCCAGGCAAGAATACTGGAGTGGGTTGCCATTTCCTCCTCCAGGGGATCGTCCTGACCCAGGGATTGAACCCACGTCTCCTGCATTGCAGATGGATTCTTTATCATTTGAGCCACCAGGGAAGCCCATGTTTCTAAGTATGTAAAGGATTCTTGTGTGGAAAAGGGTCTGGACCTTTCTAAGCTACTCCAGAGAACAGAAGTAGGATGGGTGGGTAGAGATTGCCGCAAGAAGGAATTAAATCTAATATTGGAAACAAATACAAAAATAATTCATGTTTTCCAACCATGGAGCTGTGGTGATGGAGAAGACTCTTGAGAGTCCCTTGGACTGCAAGGAGATCCAACCAGTCCATTCTGAAGGAGACCAGCCCTGGGATTTCTTTGGAAGGAATGATGCTAAAGCTGAAACTCCAGTACTTTGGCCACCTCATGTGAAGAGTTGACTTATTGGAAAAGACTCTGATGCTGGAGGGATTGGGGCAGGAGGAGAAGGGGACAACAGAGGATGAGATGGCCGGATGGCATCACTGACTTCATGGACGTGAGTCTGGGTGAACTCCGGGAGTTGGTGATGGACAGGGAGGCCTGGCATGCTGCGATTCATGGGGTCGCAAAGAGTCAGACACGACTGAGCAACTGAACTGAACTGAACTGAACCATGGAGCTCATGCCCTACGAGACAGTGACTCTGAGCAGCAAGAGTCTAGCAGTAGCCAGACCCATCTTTGTTGGGGTGGTCTGGAATTCCAGAATCCTTGCTCTCTCCTCCACGAAAGAGAGGAAGAGCTTGGGGCAAATAGGTGCCCCCATGACTTACAAATGTCCCTTCTTCAAACTGGGAAACTGACGAGGAAGCTCTGAAGCTGCCTAGCATAGGATGAGATGGTGACTGCACTCGCCGGCCTGGTTAACAGGAGCCCCTAGGACACTGGTGGCATTGGATGGGCCCTTCTCTTGTAGAAAAAAACACCCCCCACTCGAAGTACCCAGGATGCATCTTTCTCATGAACCCCAAGTAATGGAGCCGAAGTAGCTGGGACCTCTGCAGGATGCACTGTGGGTGGGGGCCTGAGGTACATTGTACTATTTGCACAAATGTCTGTATTTGCCTGTCAGAGAGCCTCAGAGCGAAAGCAGTCTGATCTGATACAACATGACAGCCAAGCAAACACTCGACAAGGTGTTTGAGGCCTGCAACCTTTCCTTGGAGATCATAAGCGCCCCCACTGGTTAAATCACACGCAACAAGATGCTGAAAGCCCACGTCTGCCCAGGTTTTCTCAAACTCCTGGCACTTCACTCTCCAACCCCGTAAACAAAGTGTGGACAGATTCATGAGTTCAGGAGGGGCCCCTGGATTTTGTCCACAACAGCTGGGTATGGATGGAGCCCACTCTATTTTTGGCTCCTTCCTCTGATGAGGTGGAGGAAGAGAAGGTTGCCAGGGGAAAGGTCAGGCAGGTGGGGCTAAGCTCGATCAGCAGCGGCTCTAATGGGCTCTCTGAAAATTCTCCGGTGTCTTCCGTTCCTGCTCTTTCTAGGATTCCCGGCCCAATGGCCTGCGTCAGGAAAACAGCTTTGTGCTCAGCACAGGGCAGTTTGGATTAATCATTCTCCATGCCATTCCCATCACTTGGAACAGGACCCCCGGTGCGGGCCCAGGCACAGTCACTCCATTTGAAAGGTTTGCAGATTACTGGCCAGTGAGCAGTGACTGGACCAGATTGTGCAGAACAGGATTATTAGGGTCATAAATTTTTATTAAAGGTCACCACCAGATTTATAGAAAGCACTGTAAAAGGACACTTGCTTTTATTAGCATGGGTTCCAGACCTGGACAGAGAGTGCCTGGGCCGAGGCAAAGCTGGAGGTCTTTCTCCGACGACAGAGGGGCCTTTGATTCAAGTTCTTATCACCCACAGGGTAATCGATGCTGAAAACCCCGGGGCTCTCTGTGAAGTGGGTAGGATGCTCCCAGGATTATTCGAAGAAGGCCTGGTGGGAAGTTCAAGGCCATAATGTGTGGTGTGCTGTCACAAGGCACCTGCTGGATGGTGACCTGGCCAGGCATTTCTCCTTCAGAGCCCCAGTCTCCTCCTCTGAAAGATGGGGGTGGTGGGGGAGGTTGCAACGTCCACGCTTAGGAGGGTTGTGACTGCCGACATGAGCAAGTCAGGACACGCAGGGCTCCCCATCAATTCATCATCGTTGTTTCCCTACCCACTGCAGTGTTCTTGCCTGGGAAATCCGATGGACAGAGGAGCCTGGTGGGCTACAGTCCATGGGGTCGCAGAGAGCTGGACACAACTGAGTGACTAACAATTTTCACACAAGTGTCGGTTGCCTGACAGATGCGGCTTATCAAACAGTAAAGGTGGATCTGGACGCCTGCGTTGGAAGGAGCCAGCCTCACATTCAGGCTGGAACACCCAGCCTTCACCTCCCTCGTGGAGGGTGTCCAGGTAGCTCAGAGGTCTTCATAAATTCTCGTATTAACATCTAATTTCAATATGTTTTCTATGTATAAGAAAAAAAAAAAGCCATGGCAGATAAAGAAAGATTAGAAGAGAATATACAAAATGATGGTGTTGGAGTGGAGTTTGGGTGCTCTTTGTCCTGCATTTTCTCCAGACCATTTGTAGGAAGAGAAGTGGTGGTATAAACACAAGGGAAGTGTAGGCTTTGGGGACATGCAGACCCAAATTCAAGTCCCAGCCTTCCTGTCCTTGTGGTGAGACCTTGGACAAATTGCATAATCTCTCTGAGTCATGGGATATACACAGCGGGTAAGACCATCTGCCTCACGGATTACATGCAAGCGTGGAAACCACTTTGGAGAGGAGTCCAAGCACCCTCTCTTTCCTCCCTTTGGGGAATTTACACTCTTCCTGATTGGTCCTGGCAGCCATCAAATGCTCAGGAAGGGAAAGTGAGTCGGAAAATGAGGCCGAACTATAAGAAGCAGAGCCTAGACAGACAGGTCCTGCAAGAACAGGTCCTTGATCAAGCCTGACCTGAAGTTAGAAGTCCTTGGCTTATTCAGCTCTATGGCCCAACAAATATCCACTTCAGTTATTTGGTTGGATTTTTTTTTATTCCTTGTAAAGGCCTACCTGACCATGAGATTATCTATAATATATATTAAAAGCCTAGCAGGCATGGGACACACAGCCACAACTTTTTAAAACTCTTTTTGAAAAAGAGAAGGACGATTTCCTTCATTATTTTATTTCCAAAATTTTTGGTTTAGAAAATTTCAATCCTACACAAGATCTGCAAGAATAGCTCAGTTTGTGTTCACCTCCTTTTCACTTATTACACCAGTTGTTAATGTTTTACCCCTCTTATGGTGTGTTTCCCTCCTTATCTCCCTCCCTTTCCCTTTTATTGAGACATTGATCCATTTCAGTCCTAAGGATTTGAGCATTACTCTCCTGAGAAGAAGCACAAGCTGGAATCAAGATTGCCGGGAGAAATATCAATAGCCTCAGATATGCAGATGACACCATCCTTATGGCAGAAAGTGAAGAGGAACTCAAAAGCCTCTTGATGAAAGTGAAAGTGGAGAGTGAAAAAGTTGGCTTAAAGCTCAACATTCAGAAAACAAAGATCATGGCATCTGGTCCCATCACTTCATGGGAAATAGATGGGGAAACAGTGGAAACTGTCAGACTTTATTTTTGGGGGCTCCAAAATCACTGCAGATGGTGACTGAAGCCATGAAATTAAAAGACGCTTACTCCTTGGAAGGAAAGTTATGACCAACATAGATAGCATATTGAAAAGCAGAGATATTACTTTGCCAACAAAGTTCTGTCTAGTCAAGGTTATGGTTTTTCCAGTAGTCATGTATGGATGTGAGAGTTGGACTGTGAAGAAAGCTGAGTGCCAAAGAATTGATGCTTTTCAACTGTGGTGTTGGAGAAGACTCTTGAGAGTCCCTTGGACTGCAAGGAGATCTAACCAGTCCATTCTAAAGGAGATCAGTCCTGGGTGTTCATTGGAAGGACTGATGCTGAAGCTGAAACTCCAGTACTTTGGCCATCTCATGCGAAGAGTTGACCCATTGGAGAAGACTCTGATGCTGGGAGGGATTGTGGGCAGGAGGAAAAGGGGACAACAGAGGATGAGATGGCTGGATGGCATCACCAACTCCATGGACATGAATTTGGGTGAACTCCGGGAGTTGGTGATGGACAGGGAGGCCTGGCGTGCTGCAATTCATGGGGTCGCAAGGAGTTGGACACGACTGAGCGACTGAACTGAACTCCTAAGAACGAAGATATCCTCCCACACAACCATGACTCCAGCTTCCCACCCAGAAAGTCAACTCTGTATCATCCAACTCTCAGCCTGCATTCAAGTTACCCCAGGTGTTCCTGTGTCTTTACAACTCCTTTTTCCACCCAGGGTCACATCACTTTAGTCTCTCTTAATTTAGAATAGTTCTCCAGACCTTTTGTTTCTTGCAGTGTCGACAGGATTCACCTCATTGTTTCCCACAACTAGATTCATACTAAACATTCTAGGCAGGAGCACTACACAGGTGACTTCGAGTGAATGGATTTAGTTGTAGTGAACGTTGTATTAAAGTGTCACAGACGTACATTGAAGTGACTAGCACTGCACTTTCACAAACTGAAAACACACCTATATGTCCAGCCCTTGGGTCAGCACACAGGAATGGCCAGCCTCCCAGAGGGCCCTTCCTGCCCTGTGAATTCTGTTATCACAGATTAGCTCTGTCTGCTCTTGACCTTCACACAGAAGGAGGGATCGTTCAGCATGTTCCCTCTGGGTTTGCCTTCTTTCACTCACCATCATTTTGTGAGATTCAGGCACATTGCTACATGGATCTGTGCTTCACAGCATTTATGATGATTGATTTATCATTTCTGTAGGAACAAAGGGTGAATCAGGTCACACATGTTTTCACCCATAAGAACAAATTGGAGGGCCTGGAGCTGTCCTGGCCCTCTAAGCTGGCCTGGCCAGCCACTTACTGGGCACCTCCCTGCTCATAAGTTGAGCAGCTGATGCTGCCAGGGGTCCAGGCACAGCCCAGGACGCCTAATGATGTGGCCCTGGTCTACCCTCAATTCACATCGACTTCACTCAACTCAAATTTTGGCCTTGACCCTGAGCTGGGCCACCCATCCCAGCATCCCTTGGACCTGATGTTCAGAACTACAAGGCCTGGAGACCTGCCCAACTTCCCTTCTCATTCACTAGCACCTCAGCCGGGACACCCCAGCCAGCCACACTGGCCTCCTTTCAGTTCCCACCTCAGGGCCTTTGCACATGCCGAGCTTTCTGACTAGCATGCCCTTCCTCCACCCATTTTCTGTGATCATCTTTCAGGTTTTGGTGCAAATGCCACTTCCTCAGAGAGGTCTTCCCTGATGACCACAGTGAATGTCAGGTCACCATCACACCCTCCCATAGCACCCTAGTGGGTGTGCGTGCTAAATGACGTCAGTCGTGTCCGACTCTTTGCGACCCTATGGACTGTTGTCCACAAGGCTCTCTGTCCACAGGATTCTCCAGGCAAGATTACTGGAGTGGATTGCCATGCCCTCCTCCACAGGATCTCTCTGATCCAGGGATCAAACCCATGTGCCCAATGTCTACTGTACTGAAGGAGGATTCTTTATGACTGAGCCATCAGGGAAGCCCATAGCAGATTAGACCTGGTAACAAATGGTACTTCTTTATTTGTGAATGTATCTATTTTCTATCTCTTTTATTAGTTCCATGAAGGCAGAGATTTGCTTTGTTTTTATGGCCCATTTGACACTTAGCACAGGTATTGTCCAAGTTCAATGAAAAAGGAGGAAAGAGAAGAGAGAGGAAAAGAAGAAGAGAGGGAAGGAGGGAGGGAAGGAGGCCCTGGTCACTGATCCTCAGCTGGCTCATATTGTGGGTTCCAGGCACTTCTGCACCTGTCTGTGAAGTCTGGGGAAGTGGTCCCCTCTCCCCTCTTACAAATGTTGAGAGGTCCTGGAGGCAGAGAGAAAACTCCTACTCCCAAGACAGACTAGAATTGAATCCCAGCTCTACCCTCCTGATGGATATGTGACCCGGGTTAAACAATTCACTGTGCTGAGTTAAAATGGTGATAGTAATGCAACCAATCTATGATACGCCAAATTCTAAATGGCTTATCATTTAGATAAATTCCAACCCCCCAGTATACAAACCCTGAATAATTCCCTCCTCTTCAGTGCGGGCAGGGTCTGTGGATATGATGGGCTATCACTCCTGTGGTCATGGTACAAAGGTATAGAGCAAAGGTGATGGGGTTCTGCAGATGCAATTAAGCTTCCTAATCAGTTGACTTTAAGCCAAAGGGAGATTATCCCTGGGTGGGCTGGAACTAATCAGGTGACCCTTTAGAAGAGGGTCTGGTAGTCACAGACGTGGATTCCCTCACCCACTGGCCTTGGAAAACCAGTGGGCTCTGTAGGTGCAAGGAAATTAATTCCGCCACATGAGCTTAGTAGAGGACCCTGAATTTGCGTGAACTCCGGGAGATGCTGAGGGACAGGGAGGCCTGGTGTTCTGTAGTCCATGGGATCGCAACCAGTCAGACATGATTTAGCAACTGAACAACAACAACAGCTACAACAGAGGATCCTGAACCCTGTAGACCATGCCCCACCCCTAGCCCAGACTGTGAGTCCCTGAGCAGAGGACCCAGGTAGGTCTGGCCTGATGTGCAATAAACATTAGTTGAATGAGTGAATAGTCTTCAGGCTACATTATCCTCTATTAGATCCTAAGTGAAAGTCGTTCAGCATGTCCGTCTCTGTGCAACCCCAAGGCCTATACAGTCCAAGGAATTCTCCAGGCCAGGATACTGGAGTGGGAAGCCCTTCCCTTCTCCAGGGGATCATCCCAACCCAGGGGTCGAACCCAGGTCTCTCAATTGCAGGTGGATTCTTTCACCAGCTGAGCCACCAGGGAAACATGCATCTTAAAACAAAAAAACACATAAAACCTTAAAGGTCCCCTGGCCCCAGAGACATCCCATCTCCAGCCACTAACTTTCCCGAGGCCCTCATAGCCTCACGTTGCCATCTGTAAAATGGGGCAGTGGAGGCTGCATGAGCTGGCCTTCCTCCCGCTGCAGAAGTCTGGTCTCTCAGGCTTCCGGAGGCCCAGGTGAGTGGCAGGTCGAGTTTGGGGTTGTCACAGTCTAGTGCAGCTGAGACCTGTCCCTGGGGGATTTCTCCTTTGATTGAGACTTTATCATTCCTTGCAGGGCTTGGGGCAGACTTTGCTGGGAGGTTCCAGCTCCAGCCTTTGCTAGTGATGTGACCTTGGACAGGCTGACTATCTCTAGATGCCTTAGTGCTCCAGAAAAGGGAGGACTGCAACATCCTCAACCTGCCAATCAGAGGCTGTGACCAGTGAGGACAGCTCTTTTGGTCCCACTCCATGCCCCCCAAACACAAGGACCAGTACAAGGTTTGTGGAGAACAGAGGGTGCTCTCCAGAATCACCCCAGGCCGACCCCCTGCAGGTGGGATGGCTCAGGCAGCAGGTTCCCACAGCTTCCCCAGCCCTCCCTGACTGGCCACCCTCCCAGGCTGGGTCCCACGCTGGAGGCACATCCCCAGGTCATTTGTCCCTACAGCCAACATGATTGCAATCTCTCCATTGGGTACAGGGCACCTCCCTGTTTCCAAGGCGCGGTCACGGCCCATGCGCCCCCATTAATCCCCACAACAAGCTGGGAGGCAGACTCGTGTCCCCCTGTCCCATGTTCAGGGGGATTCGTGTGTAGAAGGGCAATGTGTCCAGCTCACTCGCTCACGCACTCTACTGTTCACACAGACATTCACGGGGCATCTGCTGGGAGCAGGGACTGTGTTTGATCCTCAAGACACTAAAATGAAAAACAGTCTCAATAACAATGATAACAGTTATAAGCACCTGCTACCTGGCAGCAGGGCTCCCCAGGGGGCGCTAGTGGAACCCGCCTCCAATGCAGGAGACTCAAAACACAGGTTTGATCCCTGGGTCAGGAAGATTACCCAGAGAAGGGCATGGTGACCCGCTACAGTGTTCTTGCCTGGAGAATTCCATGGACGGAGGAGCCTGGCAGGCTACATTCTGCCAGGTTTTGGGGCTGCAAAGAGTCGGACACAACTGAAGTGACTTAGCATGTACTTGGCAGCAATTATTGAACACCTACTATTAACTCAATTGTTACAACACTCTGAGAGGTGGGAACTATTTTTTGGCTCATTTAACAGAGGGGGAAACTGAGACTTATCAAGGTTAAGAAATTTGTCCCAAGTCATCCTGCTACTAAAATGGAGGAACCAGGATTCAAATAAACAGTCTGGCTTCAACGCCTGCAAAGTTAACTGTTTTGCTAATCTGGACCCTGTCTTTGAGAGTTTGCAGAGTAGACCTCAGAAAGTATTCATTAGATGAATGTGTAACTGGCAGTGTAGGATGATCAGACATATCTGAGGCAGTCAGGGAAGGCTTCCCTGAGGAGGAGGCACTGGACCTGGGCCATGAAGGATGAGTAGGAGTTCACCAGGACTCCACATCCAGATTCCCTGCTCTTCCAATAAGCCACACTGATTCCATAACAATAAGAGACTGATGGGAAGGGATCTTAGGGGTACAAGATTTCCATTCATGCCTTACAAAGGTCTGCCATGAAGGACTTTCAATCTGTCTCCATCACCAGATCTAAAATTTTCTTTGCCCTGTATCTGACAGCAAGTTTGGAGCACTGAGTTGCATTTAAATGCATATGTTACCTCAGAAGGACGGGTGGCCCCCAAGACCAAAACTTAGGACAGGAAGCATGAACCAGAGGTGCAGAATCAGACACTAGCCAAGAACATGGGCTTTGGAGGAGATAGACTTGGGTTCAAGTTCTAACTTTCCCATTAATTGGATGTGTGACCTTGAGGAGGTTACTTAACTCCTCTGTGCCTCAGGTCCTTCCCCCATAAAATGAAGATCACAACACAGCATACCTTGTAGGGCTGTGGTGGTGGTTAAATCAGTCAGCAGATGTAAGATGTTTACAGAGTGCCATGGGAAATGCTTTGTGAGGACAGTCTGTCTTTTAAATCAATATTCTAAACCTGGGAGCTTTCTGGGAGGACAGAACAGCTGCATGAAGGTCTTTGTAGACAACAGACATGGGGATGAGGGGTCCCTGTGGACTCTGAGTATGGGGACTTCTAACGAGGGCAGAAGCAAGGTCATGTGGGAGTTCTGGGTGAATAAATCCATGAGAAACACAAGAAACTCCAGAATCTGCCATTCATTCCTAGACTGGGCCCGGTTAAAGATGGATTGAGGGCAGAAGGCCTCAGGGGTCAGGTCGTGATCCCACTGGCTTGAGACCGGACAAGCACAGGGCACCTGGCAGGAGACAGCTTTGCAACTGGGATGAGGGCTGGAATGGAAGGGTGGCCTGCTCTTTGTGTGTGCGTGGTTCTTGGACTGTAGACTGTGCCCTCTCTGTGGAACCTGATATATTAAAAGATGGGGACACAAAATGAATGTGGTTACTAAGAGTGGTCAGACACATGCCCATCAAGTCTTTGCTGTGTGCACTTTGCCTCCATTATCTCATTTACCTTCACAACGTCCCTTCCTGGTACCATTATTAGGTCCATTTTACCGATGAGAAAATTGAGGCTGAGGGACGTTGAACCACTAAGGGGTAATTCTGGGATTAAGACTCCGTTTTGTGTCAGGGCCTGTGTCCTTAACCATGCTCTGATCCCAAGGATGAGTCAGAGAAAGAGGCACAGGAGGGCATTGTGTAAGAAGGTCCTGCTGCTGAATTAGGAGAGTGGAAAACTTCCCCATGGGTGGGGATGATGGGAACAGGTGTCAGTGCTGGTTAAAGACAAGTTTTTCTGACTTTGTAGCTCTGCCCATTTCTTCATGTGGAACAGAGGTCAGGGGGTGTGGTGACTGGATAATATGAACAACCTCAAGATTCTCTGCCCATCAAAACAGTTCCCAGGACAAGGATCACCCTCATTCTTTCTAGGCTGCTACCACTGAGAACATCACTGCCAACACCCCTTCCAGGTCTGATGAATCATACAAGGAAATATGTCTCCTTACTTCACTTCTCATTTTGACCTGAAGCCTTATCACTAGATTTCTCATCTCTACTAGACTGTCCTATTGACATCTCTCCCTTTTCAGAAACCTCAGCCCCCCTGTAGTGAACAACTACAATCTGCCGAGCCCTAATGTCCGTTAAAGAATGGTTCCTTCCTCATCCCACGGGGCTTGGGTGAAGCTATCAATCCATCGTGCCTACCCTAGCCAATGAGGGAAGCCCATCTCTCTGTTCACAGTGACAGGTCTTAAAGGGAAGGCACGTGACCTAAGCTGGGCCAATCCCAGCCCATCCATGAGATTCATTTTCTGGACAAAGGAAGGAGAAGATCATTCTTTGTCTAAGCTTGTGAACTGACTGGAAGAACCCCATTATCCCAGAACTACTGGTGGCTATCTGATCTACCACGAGGAAAGAACATGGGAGAATGAAGCCAACCCTGGCAGCAGCATTGAGGGAAAAGGAAAAACCAGGCCCTAGTAACATGACTTGAGCCCTGGATTCAGCTGTGCCTGCTGCCCTCACCCTTGTACTTCACAGTCGTGTAAGCCAATGCATTCATTTTTTTTTTTCACTTAAACTAATTTGTGTTGTGATTTGGCTACTGGCAACTGAAAGATTTCTATTAAATAGCAGCCTCAAAGGATTCATCAATTAATTGCCTCATTCAACAATGATCTATTTAGAACCCACTCTGGGCCTGGCACTGATATGCCATCTGCCTAAAAGGAAATCAGGATGAAGATTTATCATCTTAGAGTATTTAGGGCAATGGGACCCAGGCTCTGCAGGCAGTTTCTAAAGAGAAGCACCCAATAGGCCTGGGGTGAGGTCCAGCTCTTAGGAGCAGGTTTGCAGCAGTGATGACCACAGCAGGGATCACACAGCACCAAAGGCTAATGGAGTGTATGGCAACAGGTTCCCAGAGAGGTCACTGTCAACTGGCTATTTGGCCTGGGACAATGACAAGTCAAGACAGTGGTTGAGACGCTGCTGTTAGGAGTTCATTAAGGAAGATGGTGGGTCAGGACGGACGTTCAGGTCAGAGGTAGCAGGGAAAAGGAAGCTAAGCCTACGAGACCGTGAATGTTCACACTTCGGAAAGGATTTTGCAGCAGCTAAACTGAGCTGTAGAATCACTCAAAACCAGATGGCAAGCTCTTTAAATTCAGACCACCCGTGACATGCTCTGAAGTTCCTGTCCCACAGCCCATTTCCCCATCTGTAAAATAGGTGTATCAGCTCCCTTCCATCTAACCCTCAGGGCTGCCACGAGGATCAGATGAGGCGCCCCGGAAATGGCAAGATCCAGGCTTGTTTTCCAGCGAAAGCAGGTACTCGACTGAAGGAATAAAATCTGTGCTCTGGAGTCAGATCAGTAAGTGTGACTGCTGGGGCCGGATGGGTCTTGAAGAGGCCCAGAAAAAAACAGATTATCTTCAAGAAGGTGGCTGAGCAAGCAGAGGGAAGCTGTGGGTTTTGTAGAAATGACTCTTGGAGAGCCAGGCTTGCCGTGCCTCATGGAGAGAGTCCAGCTGCACAGTCTCCACTACTCTGAGACATTACCAGCCCTCAGCTGATGGTCTCCTCACCACCCGAGAAACAGTGTGGGCGGGGGGGAGGGGAGACTGCGGGGGGTCTGCTAGCTAAGCAGTGTGCCCAGAGCCTGCTTCTGCCCAAGGGGCACCTTTTCCTAATGCACACAGAAGTGCCCTTTGGTCTAATGGCGGGCGTGCACAGGCGCATGCACACGCGCGCACACACACACACACACAGGAGCACAGACGTGCATGACAGCCGCAGGGACCTACGTGTGAGGGACAATCTTTGACAACCAGAATCCTAGCTCCATTGTTCGCTTCCTTGTCCTTGAAGCCCCAAGTCAAAGGCTTTCCATTTCTAAAGCGAAATTCCTTCTTATACAACATCTTAGATTTTTTAGCTAAAGACAACAAAGGACAAGCTTCCACCAAGCAGGTCCCCATGCAGCCAGGGTCACTTTGTTCTAAAGCCACTCATTCTCTCATGGCTGAACTGTGAGATGCAGATTCTGTCTCTTCCTCCCTCCTGGGTTCCTCATGTCCCTCCCCTCTCTTTCTGATTCCCACTAAACGGACACCTCGCTGGAACCCCCAAGGGAGCCACGCGGGATGGGAGACTGAGTTTGTCTAAGCAGAGAAACCAGGGCCTCTCTGACAAAGGGTGCTCAGGCTCACATGGTTTGCCACAGAAAAGCACCAAGACCCCAAACTTTGCACAGATTCCTCAAATAGATGCTGGCTTTGTGGAGGGTGGGGGCTGGGTCTCCAGAGCTCCATGAGGGATCTGTGACACACGGCCCAAGAGACTAGAACCAACTCTGTTTTTTAAGGTGAGCAATTCTCATGCACTCGTTATATCCCGGGGGGCTTGTTGCATTCTCACTGCATGGTCACAGTGACCTATTTCACAGTTAGGAAAACTGAGAGCATTTTCTGAACAGTAGTTCCTACGCTCTCCAAAAAATAACTGAAGAATAGAAAGCTTTAGGCTGGATTCGTGTAGATGTCTGCCTATTTCTGGAATGTTGGGGTGGGGCTGATGCCACATAACCAGCTCACTTTACAGGTGGGGAGGCTGAGGCCAGAGAGGAGCTGGGGCTGTTAGGAGCCAGGGCTGAGGGCTGGACCCTATCCTCTGAGAGCACACGGAGCACTGACCACCCCAGGCCACAGCCAACATCGCTGTGCACAGCTCACAGCAGTGGCCCCACATGAACCCCCCTCTCCCACCCCGGGACACACACGCCTTGGGAACTAAAGACCCTGGGCTTGGAGACTCAGTTCTGCCTCTCACTGGCAGCCTTGGGTAAACAATCAACCCTGTGCACTCCAGTCTCCTCACATATAACATGGGAACAATACAGACACAATTTCCCTCAGAGTATTGCCGTGTGGATTAAGTGAGCTAATCCACATTAAGTGCTTACTGCAGTGCGTGGTGCGTCCCAAGCGCTCAAGCATTGTTGACTTGTGTTATCTCGGTGGGCCAAAGAACACTCTTCACGCTTCTGTGACACAATGAATCGAATAGAAGATGCCTCTCTGATGGCATTTTGGGCATGTTTTCTTCTGTTTAGAAACTTCTGGGAACAAGTTTAGAGGTGTGTGCTCACTCAGTCATGTCCGACTCTTTGCAATTGCATGGACTGTAGTCCGCTGGGCTCCTCTCTCCATGGGATTCTCCAGGCAAGAATACTGGAGTGGGTTGCCATGCCCTGAGGCAGGGGATCTTCCCAACCCAAGGATCAAACCCGTGTCTCTCAGGTCTCCTGCATTGGCAGGCAGGTTCTTTGCTATCTGGGAAGCCTGGTTTATATATAGTAGTAGCAGCAGTGTTAGTCGCTCAGCAATTCTAACTCTTTGTGACCCCATGGACTGTAGCCCGCGAGGCTCTTCTGTCCATGGAAATCTCCAGGCAAGAATACTGGAGTGGGACAAAAAAAAGTAGAATACTGGAGTGGGTAGCCATTCCCTTCTCTAGGGGATCTTTCCAACCCAGGGCTCAAATCCAGGTCTCTCGCATTGCAGGCAGATTCTTTACCATCTGAGCCACCAGGGAAGCCCCGGGTACACGTGTATATACACACACATATACATTCATTATGATTATTCATATCACACACTCATAAACTTCTCACCATGACTCCTGTGAGGAAGGTGTTGGGTATTTTTCCCATTCACCTCTCCAAGCCTCAGTGTCTCCAGTGGTGCGAGAGGCCAGTGCACGCTGGTCCATCCCACAGGGTTCCCATCCATCCATCATCCATCATCCATCCACTCATGTACGCATCCATCTGTCTATTGGGAATACCCAAAAGACAAGGCATGTGAGGCTGCTTCTCAGACACAGAGTCCTAGAATACCACAAGAGCTGGTCAGTGCCGCCGGACGCCAGCCATTCCGAGGGGCTCTGGCCACAGCGGGGGCTGTGGGAAGGACACCCCAACTCCAAGCTGTGGCACCCAGCGCGAGGGACCCTGTCCTCAGCAGCAGCTGGCCCCGACAGCACACACCTAGGGCAACAGGCGTGCCTGACTTCTCAACGCTCTTCTGTACGTCCTTTGCCTCAGACTCCTAACTGTTCAAGATCAGACGGGAAAACATTTTGTTCAGAAATTAGCCTGAGTCCATTTTCATTTAGATTTGTCCCTGTTGCTTGACCCAAGTCCTCCGAGAGAGCCACCAGGGAAAGAAAATCTGCTCTCAGAGGGGGAGGAGGTGAGGCAAGCAGACCTCCACAGCGGCATGATTTATCCATCGCGAGGCCACCTGCAGCCCACAGAAGCAGCCAAATCAGCAAAGTCATTTTACAAAACCCGCAAAGCACTTACTCACCAGATCGCAGGCCATTATTTTCCCCTGGACGCCAGATGGGCAAAGATGTAGGCCCCGGCTTGATGAGGGCGGAGCAGAGGAAAGAGAAAGGGATGCAGCCCTGAAAGGTGTTGGTGGGGCTCTTGGTTTAAAAAGGCAACGTGGAGGCTCACGAGAGCTCTCTCTCCATAGTTCTGATGTGGAAACCACCTGGGGGGACGAATGTGCTGCCATTACCAGGGGAGAGGGGCTGAGAAGGAGGGCAGGTCCATGACTAGTGGGGGTGGGGCGGGGATCCACTCTGCGTTCACGGAATTGTCAGCAACTACAATTCAAGAAGATAGTCAAAGTGAAGTCACTCAGTCATGTCCGACTCTTTGCGACCCCAAACTGTAACCTACCAAGCTCCTCTGTCCATGGGATTTTCCGGGCAATAGTACTGGCGTGGATTGCCATTTCCTTCTCCAGGGGATCTTCCCAACCCAGGGATCAAACCCGGGTCTCCCACATTGTAGACAGACACTTTACCGTCTGAGCCACCAGGGATAAGCCCCTCCCAAAATAAGGTAAGCAAACTCTGGGAGATAGTGAAGCCCAGAGAAGCCTGGCATGCTGCAGTCCATGGGGTTGCAAAGACTCAGACACCACTTAGCGACTGAACAACAGCAAAATGAGGTATCTCAGGGTTTCCTAGATTTTGAGATATCCTGGACCAGTAAAATTTAAAAAGCAAAACAAAACCAACCAAACAAACAAAAAAACATTAGGTAAATCAATCTAAAATTACCAAACTTTGAGAGAAATGGACCTCTTCCTAGCATCAGCACGACAGAAGAAAGTCCATTTTTAACACAGAAAGAGTAGGAAGATTGAAATCCCAGGACAAAAGGGCTTCCTTTTCTCTCAGCTTTATGGAAAGCTCCCCACCATTGTCCAATTTGCCTCAGATCAGAGAACCTCGCTGAGGACCAGCACTGGCCTCAGGTGGTTGCCAGAAACCACCGAGACGATGTGCTTGGCCCCGGAGGGAGCCCAGTGGATATTAGTATTCCGTCTTATTTCTCACACTCTGCCATGCTGTTAAGGTATTTGCTGCACATCCTCCCCTCCCCACCCCATCTGAGTGGTGGGCCTTGTGTGGGCAGGACGCAGGGGCTCAACAGAGTAAGTCCTCAGTGGGGGCAGAGTGAATGGGAGAAGGAAGAACATTCTAGACAGAGCAGAGGCCAGTCCCAGAGATCACGCAGAGATCAAAACTAAGGGAGGGGGCCAACCCCTCCTCCCACCCATACACACCAACCGACCCCCGCCACCCACCACCTACAGAGGATTCTGTCTTCACACTGCAGAGTGAACCACAAAGGCTCTGGGGACACAGTGCGGAAATAATGTTCACATCAAAAGAACAAGAGTCTTCATTCTGAAAGGGCAAATCAGGAAAGGGGACTGGGAGGGCGCTAAGTCATAGCTACGACTGTTCATCACTGGGGATTGACACAGAAGAGAATACACCCCTGATGCCTGAATGAGGCCCCTTTAAGATCAATAGAGCAACACCCAACCCATGGGGTGAGCTACCACTACCGTGGAAACTTGTACCAGCATCCTCTGAACAGCTGACACTTAAGAGCACTCACACAGACCAATATAACTAAAAGCAAAAGTGTCAGTCACTCAGTCGTGTCCGGCTCTTTTCACCCCCATGGACTGTAGCCTGCCAGGCTCCTCTGTCCGTGGGATTCTCCAGGCAAGAATACTGGAGTGGGTTGCCATTCCCTTCTTCAAGGAATCTTCACAACCCAGGGATCAAACACAGGTCTCCTGTATTACAGACGGATTCTTTATCTTCTGAGCCACCAGGCAAGGCCCACCAGTATAACTAAGTGATGGATAAATAGGTGCATGGATGGATAGATGGATGGATGGATGATGGGTGGGGAGATAGATGCATGTGTACATGAATGGATGAACAGCAGAAGGATGGAAAGATCTATACACAGATAGGGATAAACAGACACACACACACACACACACCCATGTCTCAGTATCTCCTTACAAAAGGCACTATTTCCTCTATTTAATAGAGGAGGAAACTGAGGCTTCTAAAGTTTGCCACTCTAGTCACTCACTCAAACTGTTAAGCAATTTTTGACTCCCTACGTTTTGATGATTAAACTGCGTGAGGTAGATGCATAAAACCTGTCTCAGAATCACCTCCAGGGACAGAGAAGTGACTCTACACCTGTCAACAGTGATCCTGTATGGAGAGAAGGAGAAGGGCAGCAAAACCCTCGAGGAAAATCATTCCCTCAACTCTGGCCAACATGCTGGGAACTTTCCCATAGAGTATCTCCCTTAATCTTCCAACCTCCACTTTTTAGTTGAGAAAACTAATGCCCAGAGAGCTCATGTGACAGAAAGCGAGAAAGTCAAGATTTGCACTCAGGTCACTCTGATCTTAGTCTGTTTGACTGGCTGGCTCAGAGAAGGTTTTGATGAATCATACTAAGTTAGAAAGAGAGAGTAGGGATCAATCCTCACAGTAGCTCTATTTTCTTTTTATTAACTTAAAATCTGCATATTTTTACAAGATGTACAAACTTGAGGAGCTTGGAGCTGGCGAGCAAACAAAACCCCAGCCAACATGACTTTGATTCCTGCTCAGAGAGCACATGGAGTTAACACACAGATGCACGCATTAGGCTCTGCTTTGGCGGAGTGCGCCCGAAATAGCTGCTGTCCTCTACCCGCCTCTCTCCCCAGCCATCATTCATTAATTTCTGCTTTGTGGGCGCCGAGGCTCATCGGTTGCAGACAAGTCATCTGGCCTCGCAGCCTTTTTCTGAAACTGGGTGATAAATGTTCAAGGGGACCCAGTAGGCAATGGATGAGGGGACATGTTGAGGTCATGATCAAGGCTGCCAGATGCTCACATTCCGGGGGATCCCTGGTCTGAAAGGATTCCCTTGGTGACCCCAAGAGCATCTTCATGTTTCGCTGTTTTGGCTGGCACTTGGAAGGATGGTTTGTGGTCCTCAGGAGGGGACAGGAAGGGGTGAGAGTAACTTGTGTGCTGTGACCCTCCTGGTATGCAGGTTCCCAGGCGACACTGGGTAAACTGCCTCTGTGCTTTCCTGTCCTGAGAATGGCGCTGGGTCAAACCACACATTCAGGACCAGCCACGGGCTCTAACCAGAGCCTCAAGACGTGTTTGGTGAATGAATGAATGAGTGAGTGAATGAATGAGCTACTTTGAGCATCTGTGTTCTCACTCGTTATCCTACCACACAAACTCTCACACAGGTTAAAGGAAAGAAACACGCTTTTCCCTTACCTTAAAAGCTAAATGCTGAATAGGTGTTCCTTGTGATTGACAATTCAGCACTTGCCTTTAAAGAAATCTCAACTTCTATCAACCCAGCAAGCATTCCCAAGAGTCTGGTGCTCCGTTCTAAGCCACATACGGGGCTGATAGAGATGAAGAGAGGCAGTGGGCTGCAGAGGAGCAACCCCCTGGACCCCAAGGCAAGCATGGATTCTCTGAGAGGCTGAGGGGGGAATAGAGAGTAAAGAGCATGTGCCCCCCACAAGGCACTCACGAAGGCTCCAGGGAAGGCCTATGTGTCCCATAAAAGACTCTCTTACCTCCAGTCATCTAGAATCCTGTGCCTAAAAACTTACAGGAAGGCTTGGGGCCCGAGATCAGATAGAAAATGTGAGAACATCCACTTTCCCCAGAACAGGATTAATAGGAGGATTAAATGAGATAATGTCAGCAGGCACGCCTGACACACTGTTCAGTTCAGCTCAGTTGCTCATTCGTGTCTGACTCTCTGAGACCCCCATGGACTGCAGCACGCCAGACCTCCCTGTCCATCACCAAATCCCGGATTGTGAACCAAAAAAAAAAAACAAAACTGTGACCTCATTCCACAACCAACAGCCAGGGTGGATCAGAAGACCTAAGACTTGACAATTTCAGCCTCCTGTGGTTGGGGTGGGAAATGGGTGAAATAAAAGTATGTGGTAGCCTCAAAGTCAAGGGTATTTGATCCACACCTCATAGCTCAACGCTGGACTGGAAGAAACACAAGCTGGAATCAAGATTGCCGGGAGAAATATCAATAACCTCAGATATGCCGATGACAGGAGAAGGCAATGGCACCCCACTCCAGTACTCTTGCCTGGAAAATCCCATGGATGGAGGAGCCTGGTAGGCTGCAGTCCATGGGGTCGCTAAGAGTCGGACACGACTGAGCGACTTCACTTTCACGCATTGGAGAAGGAAATGGCAACCCACTCCAGTGTTCTTGCCTGGAGAATCCCAGGGACGGGGGAGCCTGATGGGCTGCCGTCTATGGGGTCGCACAGAGTTGGACACGACTGAAGTGACTTAGCAGCAGCAGCAGCAGCATGCAGATGACACCACCCTTATGGCAGAAAGTGAAGAGGAACTCAAAAGCCTCTTGATGAAAGTGAAAGTGGAGAGTGAAAAAGTTGGCTTAAAGCTCAACATTCAGAAAACGAAGATCATGGCATCCGGTCCCATCACTTCATGGGAAATAGATGGGGAAACAGTGGAAACAGTGTCAGACTTTATTTTTCTGGGCTCCAAAATCACTACAGATGGTGATTGCAGCCATGAAATTAAAAGACACTTACTCCTTGGAAGGAAAGTTATGACCAACCTAGATAGCATATTCAAAAGCAGAGACATTACTTTGCCAACAAAGGTCCGTTTAGTCAAGGCTATGGTTTTTCCTGTGGTCATGTATGGATGTGAGAGTTGGACTGTGAAGAAGGCTGAGCGCTGAAGAATTGATGCTTTTGAACTGTGGTGTTGGAGAAGACTCTTGAGAGTCCCTTGGACTGCAAGGAGATCCAACCAGTCCATTCTGAAGGAGATCAGCCCTGGGATTTCTTTGGAAGGAATGATGCTAAAGCTGAAACTCCAGTACTTTGGCCACCTCATGGGAAGAGTTGACTCATTGGAAAAGACTCTGATGCTGGGAGGGATTGGGGGCAGGAGGAGAAGGGGACGACAGAAGATGAGATGGCTGGATGGCATCACTGACTCGATGGACGTGAGTGTCAGTGAACTCTGGGAGTTGGTGATGGACACTGAGGCCTGGCGTGCTGCGATTCATGGGGTTGCAAAGAGTTGGACACGACTGAGCGACTGATCTGATCTGATCTGATCTGCCAGTATATCACTGCTAAGGACCTCATGCTTCTCTTGGCCAATCTGTAAAATGGGTATGTGAAATAAAAATATCTCCTGCCGTATCAATAAACAACAACAACAAAAGTCACAGCCATCAGTGATTTCCGGCCTCCAAAGGTGAAAAGGGCTCCCAAAATGGTGATCCAGCGGATGCTGCCACCCCCCACGGTGACTGCTGAGATGCTGGGGAAATGCCAGCAGCAAAGGCGAACAAGGAAACAGGACTGCCCCAGATGGCTGAGGCGCATGTGAAAGGAATGGAAGCAGTGAGCCCAGAGGCTTGCAGATGCCTGACCTTTGCCGTTCAGACTGCCTGCTCCCTTTGTTGCATAGGGACCTTTAGTGCATAGCCTGACGTTGCCTCCTGCCTCCTTGGAGCAGTTTTCTCAGAACTTCTGAGATACGGTCTTTCCAGGCTAGGAATCCTACACGTGCCCACAAAATAAAATAACTCTCAACGTTCAGGTTGTGACTCTGTTTTTTAGTCAACAGGTACAACTCACTCCTTCCTTCAGCAGATAATCAGCATGCCTCTCCGTGCCAGAACTGCACTTGGAGGGGTGCGTGGGCAAAAGAGCCCCGACTCCCCACACCCGTGGGCCTTCCATCCTGGGGACAGGGCCTTCTAACAGCCGGCAAAGTGCACGCCAGAGTTTGGCCCTTTCTTTATCTGACTGTGCTTCTTTTCTAAAAAAACATCACACCGAATGCCTGATTCTGCTTCTTGCTCTTCTCTCTCAGCGATGTGGTCTGGAGACAGAATCGCACACGTCCACAGAGACTGGAACCCCCCTCCTCTCCCTGTTTCTGTTACCTGGGATTCCTTGGGCAGCTGCCCTGTGGTCGAGTCAGCTCCCTGTGGTGAGACAGTCACACAACGTGAACTCACCTGGGCAGTGACTTGGACTACTTTGCTCACGGCTATGTCCCCAGAGCCTGCAAGGTGACCGGCTCAGAGCAGGCGCTCAGTAAACGGTTATCAGGTGAAAGAAGGCGTTCAGGTTGTTTCTGAGTCATTTCCAGTCGTCTGATAACAAAGAGTGTTCGGTGACCACCCGCATAAGCCTCCAGGTGCACAGGACCACGCGGCACACTGGCATCGCTCTGGACTCAACTTTTTATTTGGAAATAATTATAGATGCGCAGGGGGTTGTTAGGAAATGAATAGGGAACACCCAGACATCTTTCACCCAGCCTCTCCCAAAGTCAAGATCTTGCATAGACAGAGCACATTGTCAAAACCAAGAAATAGACATTCCACAACCCCTAGAGCTTAGTTCAAACTGCACCCGCCATACAGGTGTGCTTGTGTGCGTGCACGTGTAATTTTATCACAAGTGTGTGATTTTATCACAAGTTTGTAATTTTATTACAAGTGTGTGATTTTATCACAAGTGTGTCTTTGTGCACACAACAGCCCCTCCAAGACACTCAACTGTGCCATCCCCGCAAGGCCCCCTGCCCTCCCCTGCATGCCACACGCCCTCTCCCCATCCCTGACCCCTGACCACCACTAACTTGTTCTCCAACCCTAAGATTATGTTACGTCACCAAAGTTACCCAAACGGAGTCATGGAGCAAATAAGCCTGTGGGACCGGCCTTTTTCACGCCTCGAGGTTCATCTGGGTAATTGTGTCTATCAGCTATTCATCCATGATATGGTCATTCCATACTGCGTTTAACCCTTACATATATTTTCAATTCTCAGAAATACAGCAGATAATTACAGCTGGTTTGCATTGTCATACGGCAGAAACCAATGCAACATCGTAAAGCAATATTCCTCCAATTAAAAAAAATTAAGTTAAAAAAAAGGAAGAAATACAGCAGAATTGCCCCCTTAAATGCCATGGAAACCCTGACCAGCCATGGATACAACATCTATTTCCCCCACATCTTCACCAACACTGGAGGACATCAAACTCTTTAATTTCTGCCAGTCTCATGAGTGAGTGGGGGCTTCCCTAGTGGCTCAGTGGTAAAGAACCCACCTGAGAATGCAGGACACATGAGTTTGTGGGTCAGGAAGATCCTCTGGAGAAGGAAATGGCAACACACTCTAGTATCCTTGCCTGGAGAATCCCACAGACCAAGAAGCCTGGTGGGCTACAGTCCATCAGGGCACAAACTGTCCAACACGGCTGAAGCGACTAATCAACAACGCAAGTGCAAACTGACCTCGCGGTATGTGGGAGCCCATACTTTCCTTATTCCACAGATAAGACTCAGAAAACTCTGCACGGCAAGGGCCTCCTTGGCATAGGGACGACTATAAGGAAAGACAGCCACCTAATGTGACAGCCCCAGAGGGCGACGCTGAAGCTCACCTGTGTGCACACCGAATGGAGGTGTTGGTGGTCCCAATTAAAGGCCTGCCTGGACCCCAGCCCTTTTCAGTGTGACTCTGCCATTCAAGAAGTACCATCATATTTCCCCAATCCTGGAATTGGGAAGACCTCATAACTTGTTTTGGGCAATAGAAGGTTTCCCAGGTGGCAGTAGTGGTTAAAAAAAAAAACCCACCTACCAATGCAGGAGATATAAGACGTGGGTTTGAACCCTGGGTCAGGAAGATCTCCTGGAGGAGGACAGGGTAACCCATTCCAGCAATCTTGCCTGGAGAATCCCATGGACAGAGGAGCCTGGCAGGCTACAGTCCATGGGGTCACAAAGAGTCTGACACGACTGAGCAATTGAGCATGCACGCATGCACTGGAAGTGACCTTGTGCCAGTTTTGAGCCCAGGTCTCAATGACCCTTGCATGCTTCTGTTTTCTCTCACAGCCCTGCCACTGCCTCTCCAACAGACCCACACGTGCTGCTGGAGGAGAAGACACAGCGTACAGCAGAGCTAAGCTGTCCCATAGAGACTGTCCTAGGCCAGCCCCGAGCCAGCTGACCCCTCACACCTGTGAAAGAGCCCACCACAGTCAACAGAGCTGCTTACGTGACTGACAACAGACCACAGACATGTCAGGGAATCCAGCAGGTCCAGAAGAACCATTCAGCTGAATTGTACACTCATTGCCAATAATACAAACCAACTGCTTCAAGACATCAAGACTGGGGCAATTTGTTACCAAGCAACAGCTAACTGATACAGCAGTGTTGGAGAAATCTCCCGCCAGGCAAATCTCCCTGGGCACAGTGACAGCATCACAAGATGGATTTGAAGGAGTCTCTGGCAAATTAAGATCTATCTCTGTTCCAACATACAAAACTCCCAGACAAGTTCCCCCGCTCATCCCCCAGCCCCAGGCCACCCACTCTGAGTAAGGAACTTTAACAACTTCTGTCAAAGACAGTTGCCGTCTTAACACAACAGTGGGTGGGAAACCCAAAGTGGTAAAACTGCCTCTTCCCTGGTCTCACCCGAGGAGACAGGGGTGTTTGCAGTTAAAAATACCCTTTCCCCTTTAAAACATGGAATCTGTCCAGGGTCAGCCTCCCACACACTTCCACTCAATTTCTGACTCTGGTTATAAAACCTTGTGCCAAAAATAGATTTCAAGGGGATTTCATAGACATGTTCTCAGGCATAATTGCAGTGTTCCTGCAAACTTTGGAGAAATTCAATTTCAGTCTTTGAACACACACACTCTTCAAAGCCCTGCCTCCCAGGTATTAAACATCAGGAAGAACTATGATTGATCCCTCTCTCTCTCTTCCTCTCTCTCTCTCTGGTTCTGCCACAACGCAGGCAGGTGTCAGACGCAGCTGTTCTCAACAAGCTTCTGCCTGGTCGGTTTCAGCAGGCTGCCTCTGCTCCCCTCCAAACTGTCCGGCCACCGGCTGTCCGGCCACCGGTTTGCACACCTGCTCAGGCCTGGCTGGCTGTGTACCTGCTCTGGCTCCTCTCTGCTCCTCCTTCCCACCTATGCCCTTCCCTTCCTTTGCTTTCCCCGAACAAAGGCATCCCCAACACCCCCTCACTCCATTCTGATCCTGTTTGTCATTGCAGCCTCCCCCTTCCACCTCACACAAGTGCAGAGCTTGGAACAAAGAGGAAGCTAGAATTAAGCTGGCCCACCCCCTCTTAAATTTGCAGAGGAAGCCTGGAGAGCCAGGCTGGGTGCAGGATGCAGTCAAGGTCAAATGTGTGGGTGATGATCAAGGCAGAGCTGGAACCCAGGACCCCCACACCAAGGGAGTCACCTCAAAATGTGATCACCCACCAGGCTCTAAAAGAACAGCAATAATGATATTAATAATTATAATAGCTCCATTTATTAAATTCTCCTTATGTGCCAGGCACTGGGTACATACTTAATTATTATTGTCATTTTATAGATGGAGAAACTGAGGGATGGAGAAACTAAGTGTCCCATCAAGGTCACAGCTATTAGCTGGGAGATCAGGGATGTGAGGTCAGCTCTGATGCCAAGGATCATGGCTCCTCAGGCCCACCCTGAATCCTGCTGCAAGCACCTCTTCCACAGGGATGTCTTGCTCCCTCATTGCACAGCGCCAAGCTTCTCGAGGCCCTCCTTGCCAGTTTACAGGCTCCCCTTTCCCATTCACTCCACAGTCTGCTGGTCTTAGGTGGGCCCTCAAAGGCCATCCCAGCCCCTTTGTAGAACGGAGCCAGTGTTTCAGAACAGATGTGCTTTCTCAGCCAAACTCCACCACTTCCTGGCCCTGTGATGTCCGACAAGCAAACTCACCCTCTGAGTCTGTTTCCCCATCTACAAATGGGACAGGATGATCCATTTCATAGAGACACAGGAAAGAGTGGATGAAATAAATACAAGTATGATGCCCAGGACACAGTAGGCTCTCAGGAATGAGTCCTCTTCAGGACCAGCTGGTGCCCTCACTGCCCTGTATCCACCACCCTCACATCCAGTCTCAGAGCACACAGGCCACCACCCACCACTGCCCTTCACAGTATCTGGTCCCTAGTGGGCCTTGTCCTACTGTTCTGGGCTCCTATGGAGGCATTTACCTTCTA
Organism: Bos mutus; assembly: GCF_027580195.1. Taxonomy (NCBI): domain Eukaryota; kingdom Metazoa; phylum Chordata; class Mammalia; order Artiodactyla; family Bovidae; genus Bos; species Bos mutus. Next base: position 54,872,567 of record NC_091638.1, read on the forward strand.
TGACATGTCTAGTCAGTGCCAACATCCAGGCCCCGATTCTACACATTACTCAGGCTCTAGTGTTCTCCCCACTGCCAAATTACCACAACTTTGAGGACAAAGCCATTCCTATACTCTCTGAAATACCTAAACCACCCCCGGCCCCAGTCGATAGATCACTGGCACTGTTGGTACACAGAGATCTCAGGGTCCAATGCAATCTCCGGCAACACCTACTGATTTGTTTCATTCATTCATTCAACCCATAGTTTGCTCAATATCCACAAGGTGCCAAGCCCTATGCTAGCCTGCAGAAGACACAGGAAGGGGTAAGCCCCAAGCCCCTGTCCTCTCACAGCTCCCAGCCTAGCAGGGGAGCTGGGAGTGTGAGCACACAGTTGAGCAGACCCTGGGAGCTGCCTTCCCAGTGGTCATTCCTTTCCTGGCTGGCAGAGCCCTGACTGTGTTGGGCATCTACCTCTGCCCTTAACTGATGCAGAGATAAGTCCTGGTCCTTTAAAGCCCTCAGTCACATTCCCTTGGCAGTGATTGGTTTAGACACGGCCATGTGACCCAATTCCAGCCAATGAGACAGAAGGGAAAGTTGGCTGGGGGCTTCTAGGAAAGACTTCCTCCCTGATAAAAGAAACAGAGAGCTGCCTCTGCCTTTTGTCCCCTGGGTCCTGTGGCATCTTCAGGGGATGCTCAGGACAGCAGAATCCTTTTAGAGATGATAGCAGAGGAGAAGGACAGAAAGACTGTGGGTTTTGATGGCATGGAATGAACTGCTAAATTAACTTGACTCCAGAGCTTTGGATCATGTGAGATAAGAAAGGGTCTTACTCTCTGTCAGTCGAGTCAGGGAATCCAATTCACTGAAGCCACGGAACCAGGCTCCCTGGTTCAACAGTGAATACTCAATACCAAATAACACTTTGGTGATGCCTACAGGACATCTTTCTGAGCCCTGAGCAGTTCTGCCTTACTTTGGGAGGTTGACTGGGGTGGATGAGGAGCCATGAAGAAAAACTTCATAAAGAAGTCACCTATGATCAGTCTTCCTTTCCAAGAGCTGGCTGAGATGGCGTCTGCCAAGACGGGAGGCATGAGCTAGCCAGGGTGTGTGCAGGCGAAGGGTCTGAACTCTGCAGGAGGCCACACACTGCAGATGGAGACAACAGCACCTTTGCTGCGTCCTCTCCAGGCCTCACCTTGTTCCTCTGTAAAATGGGGACAGAAACCTTCCTTGCAAGGTGGTGGGGGGGCTCTGCTGTGCACATAAAAGCACTTGTAACTGCCTGGCTCTAGTAAGTCTTAGCTGCTGTCACAGTTGGCCTCTGCCTGGGGAACGGCTCACCCAAAGATGGGACTGAGGGTCTAAATCCAGCTCCCTCCATGTCCTCCCCTTCTCTCCCACTGCCTCAGCCTTCCAGACCAGCCACCGTCTCCCTTTCATCTCCCTCCTTTCGGGCCCTTTGCAGGCTTCCCTCCTGCCAGAAGTGGTTCCTCTACCTGATCATACCACGGCTCTCATCTCTTCTTTCACCCCAAACCGTTTTGCCTGAGCCAGTTGATGTCACTTCTAGGAATATGTCCTCAGGTGGTGCCTGAACACAAGCCCAGGGGTCCACAGACAAGACATCCATCCCAATGGTGCCCCTAATGGCACAATTCAGGAACAACCTCCAGGAAGGGATCCATTAAATAAATTACAGCAGAGCCACTTATAAAAGACAAGGTAGAGAAATATTTACTACTATTTAAGATGCCCATACTCTACTACTGAGTGACATAAAGATACAAAAACAACAATAACAACAAAATCTATCTATTTACCTATAAATCATAGAGAAACATCTGGAAGGACATTATCTGGAACAAAATGTTAATGGATGTTAGCTCTGTTTTATGGCATTGCATTTGAGTTTTACTTTGTACTTTTTGATATCATTTGTAATTCTATAATCATTATGTAACCAATCTACAATTGGGAGGGGGAGCTATTTTTATTTTTAAAAGGGAAAAAGAAATAGAGAATTATGGCCAAGATCCACCTTATTTGGACAATCCTCACCTAAAGTCATGTGCAACAGGATTGGAAAGTTTATACTAGTTTTGATGACTTGAAATCTCCACCATGACATCCCACCCCTACTTGGAAACTTCCTAGTGTGGTGAGCTCGCTACTGTGCCAGGCCAGGTCCTAATAGCTAGAAAGCTGTCTCACACTGAACAGGACTCTCACTCTCAGTCCTAATTCTGGTCTTCCGTGCCACACAGAACCAACCCAATGCTCCCCTCTCCCTCCACCACAGCCACTCATCAAGTGACGTGACTTCCTGGGGATGCCCCATTCTAGCCAGAGCACAGGCAAAGGCCCGGAGTTGCTCCAGCACACATGGCCCATTTCGAGGATGCTGCAGACTTGTCTGGCAGGACCACACGGGAAAAGCAGATGAGGCTGGGGTGAAGTTGGAACAGTTCCCATAATCTGTGCCACAAAGACTGACCTTTACCTCACAGAGCAGTGGGGCTCACCCATTTTGTATCCACAAGACCTTCAAACACTAAAATTTTAAGCATTACATGCGAAGGAATGAAAGACAAACACATCTCTAGAGCTTCCCTGGAGGACCAGACAGTAAAGAATCAGCCTGCCATGCAACAGACCTGGGTTTATCCCTGGGTCAGGAAGATCCCCAGGAAAAGGGAATGGCAAGCCACTCCAGTATTCCTTCCTGGAGAATGCCATGGACAGCGGGCTATACATCTCTAAACAAGTTGTGGTTATTTTAGCTCGTGCCCTACCTGTATCAGTCAGGACAGGACAGATTATGCTGCAGTAACAAATAAGAGCAAAGTGTCAGTGTCTTAACAGCAAAGGCTCACTTCTCACTGATTGCTGCACATCCATCATAGTTTGGCAGAGGGCTCTGCTCCGCATCATCTTCACTTGGGAATCAGACTGAGGGAGGCTCCAGCTCCATGCTGCCTCAGTTGCCGAGAGAGGAAAAGGAGACAGTGGCTAACAGCATGCTAGTTATTAAAGCTTCCGAGATGACAAATGTCACTTCTCCAATTTCACTGGCCAAAGCAAGATACATAGCTGTAACTAATGACAAAACAAGCAAAGAAGCTCCGTTTACCACCTACCTAGAAAGTAAGGAGCTAGAAATACTTCTCTAGCACTAATGACTACCTCAACTAATACAGATGAAGAGAGAAGAAGAGGGGTGGGTGAGAAAAGAGCAAAGAAAGGAGATGATATTTATGACCCAGGCTTTTTTGCTAAACACTCTACAAATCTTAATCGGACCCTCTTTATACCCTCGCCCTTCACAGCTCATCCAGTTTCCTCACACAGCATCAAAAGCATGTTTTTCTGACATCACTCACACGTCTATGGCCCAGCTGTGAGTTGTGGCCAGCAATCGCCACTTAGGCAACGTGGCCTCGTCCTAGGATTTTGTTGTTGTTGTTGGGTTGGGGACAGTGACTGTTTGCGTTTGATAAGGAATCCATTCATCCAACACATTTATTAGGCACCTACTATGTACCAGGGCCTGAAAATGCAAAGTTAAAAAAAGAAAGGCCCCACCTGTGCCACCTCTAAGAAGCATAGTGATAAAGGGGGGCTCTGGCCGCTGAGGCTATTTCCCCTTTCTGGGTACCCTCTCCTTCCCCTCAGATCATCCTCTCCCTGACACATCACTCCTCTCCAGTCTCCCAGCCCCATGAAACCAGGAACAACATCTTCATACCGGTGGGTTTTCAGCTACTAGAGCAGGCGCCATGCAGTGAGGCCAGCTCGGAATTGGAAACCCGAGGACTGGGTTTGAGACGTGGCTTCATCAGTGAGTAACCACCTTATGGGGAGAGGAAGCTGGTTTTTATGGAAGCATGTCACAGGGCTTGCTGTGAGGAAAACTGAAAGATACAAAGACATGTGAAAAGCTACCTAAGTTAAAAGATGATGAGGATGGTAACAGTAGCAACTGTGTGCTAGGCACTGTTTAAGAATCACGCGTCTTAATTCCTCTCATTCTCAGGAAAGCACCCACGAGGCAGGCGCTGCTGGTATCCTGTCTCACAGATGAGGAAACGGGACTGAAGCAGCTTAATCCCCCAGGAAGCCAGGGACACGAAAGTGATGGCGTCAGGACGGTGGGGCAAGCAGGAAGGCTCAGGTGGAGACGCCTCTGTGTATGCTTGGGACTGCTCTCTCCCTCAGCGGGGACTGATTTTTCTCTCTCAGCGTGGACCGAACAGTTGTCATTTGCTCCTTCTCAAGAACGTTCGATTCTTCAGAGCTGGTATTAACCTTGGGGCAGAGAGGAGTTCATTCTCGGCCCAAATCATTCACATTCACACAGTCGGGTTCACTGCGGCTGTGCATCAGGCTGTGTCCTCCCTGAAGATACACTGGAGCCCTAACCCTGCACCTGTGAATGTGACCTTATTTGGAAACGGGGTCTTTGCAGATGTGATCAAGTTTAGATGAGGTCATTCTCAGTGAGGGTGGGCTCCATTCTAATATGACTGTTGTCCTTATAAGGACAGAGAGATGTGAAAATGAGACGTGGCAGAGTAGGGGGTCAGCCGTGTGAAGACACCGCAGAGACAGCAGTCACGTAGTTACAGGCGTACGAGCAGCAGAGATTGTTGGAAACCATCAAAAGCTTCCCTACAGGTTTCAGAAGGTGCGTGGCCCTGCCGGCCCCTTGATCTCAGACTGCTAGCCTCTAGAACTGTCTTGCTCGCTCACTCAGTCGTCTCCGACTCTTTGTGACCCCATGGACTGTAGCCCGCCAGGCTCCTCTGTCCATGGGATTTCCCTGGCAAGAATACTGGAGTGCATTGCCATTTCTTTTTCCAGGGGATCTTCCCGACCCAGGGATCAAATCCATGTCTCCTGCACTGCCAGGCAGATTCTTTACCACCGAGCCACCAGGGAAGCCCCTACCAAACCTGAGTCACATAAAATCTACATTTTCAAACAGGGACGACATCACCCACCTCATAGGATTGTCAGGAAGACAAAAGTAGGGGAACACGGTAAGTGGCCTCACATAGCATCTGGCACATGGCAGAGGCTCTAGAAATGTTACTTGACTTTCTCTCTCCTCATCTCTATTTTTCCCCCCTGCCCCCGCTGTCTTCCCGACCCCCACCTCCACCCCCACCCTTTCTCTCTTCCTCTCTCCCTCCAAGGATAGGCTACATAATTTGGAGGATGTAGTGCAAAGTACCAGTATTCTTGCCTGGGGAATCCCAGGAACAGTGGTGCCTGTGGGCTGCCGTCTATGGGGTCGCACAGAGTCGGACACAACTGAAGCGACTTAGCAGCAGCATCAGCAGCAGTGCAAAGTGAAAATGTGGGCTTCCCTGTTCAAAGTTATTAAGGATTTCAATATGTGACCACAGAGTATTGAATCAAGTTGTGGGGCCCCTCTCACCACAGAATCCTGTGTCATTACATAGGTCACACACCCAGCTGGCCCTGCTCCTTCCCCTTCCCTGCCGTCCATCAAGCTCTCCTGCTTCCCAAATCTTCCTAGCCTGATTTTCCAAATTCAAGGCCCCAACAGTTGACCCCCTTTTCTGGTACTGTTCTCTGCTAATGGATTCAAAGTTTCAGATAGCATAGAGCTAATAATTCCACTTCCTTGGCAGGGAGAGGAAAGGAGGCCAGTCCGAATTAGTGAAAAGCCTGAGAAATAAGACTTTATTATAATTTTCTATGTTACTAAAGAAATTCAATTTTATGACTTGCAGATTTCTACGGTGGCAGAGGTGACATGGAGAGGAGGAGCGAGAGGAGGAAGTTCTGCTATTCTGGATGTGACTGAGCAAACAGAAAAGATTTAACTTATAACGAGCACATTCCTTATTTGCAAATGATGCTACTACACACTGTGTCCCTTAAGTAGGTTAATATTCCTCTTGCCGGCACTCACTTTGCCTGGTGAAACCTTTCTGCTGTGATAGACGCTGGTAAGATTCTTCTGCAGTGGTTCTACATAACAAGATGATTTCCCTGACCTTGCAGGCAACCCATAGTATAGACTGGGTTACAGAAAATTCCTGTCAAAGGGAAAACCAGCACAACCAATTCTCTCTCTACCACCTGCCTCCAGAATAGTCACATCTTCAGAGCATCCTTGTAAAATGCCACAGCACACCTGCTTTGGACGCAATCTTCGCTGGCTCTGCTGTTTCAGATCTAACTCTTGTCCTGTCGCAGTTAGATTCAGACCTATTTGGGGGATGGTAGCGCCAGGGATGGGGGAGCCTGGTGGGCTGCCATCTATGGGGTCGCACAGAGTCGAACACGACTGAAGTGACTTAGCAGCAGCAGCAGCAGCAGCGCCAAACAGTTCACATACCCCACACCTCAAAGCCTCAGTTAGTTACCTGGGCCTGGAACGCCCTGCCCCCAACCGAGCAGTCCATCAAAATCCTAATTCAGGTTTCAAGCTCCAGCTTAAAGGTTCTGTCCTTCAGAAAGCTCCCTCAGACTCTTTCAGGCAAAATCTGTGCCTCCGTCTGCCCCTGCGGCACATCTATTACAGCATCTGTGTTCCTAACAGTCATCTGTGAGCTTCTTTGATAGAGTGAGAGTGCCCGTGGGCCCTGGGTCTTGTCCATCTCTGGGGAGACACTGCGACTCAGCAGTTAAGTAGCAGAAGGGGTCCCATCCCCACCACTAACCAGCTGCATGCAGATGGTAACAGCAGCTTCACAGCCCTGGGAGGATTAAATCAGATGATAACTCGAAAAGGCTTAACAGAGCCTGGCAAAAAGCAAGCTCAAAAAAAAATTAACAGTTCTCCATGAACACTGGTGTATAAATACGAGGTCACAGGATGGCCATGCAACCCGGTTTGGCTGGACAGTCCCTGTTTATGTCCGCAGTTCTGGTGTTATCATTAATAATGCCCTCTCTCATTCTCAAAATTATCTCGGCTTGGACGGCAAATCACATGGTCACCCTAGACAACTGGGATCAGGTCTGTTTTATTTACCAATGTCTCCCTGCCACACCAAACAGTGCTTAGCACATATTAGGTATTTAATAAAAATGTGTCAAATGAATGAATGTGTCTCCAGGGAGCAGGAGGCACCTAGCACCTGGCAGGAGCTTCATATCTGCAACATATGGCTGATATTTCTCAGTGCTTCCAAACACCCCTTGACCCAGAGAAGGCATGACTCAAGGCTAGGCAAGGGAATGAATGAATGAGTTCCTCCTGCCTCGTCTCCTCTGCTGCCAATAGTACCTCTGAGGGAAGGAATGACATCGCACAGAGGTAGAGAGAACAGTGGGTCAGATGGAGAAGGTGAGGCTGATGTTCACCCATAAGACTGTGGAGGGAGGGGGGTGATCCTCCTGGGACTACAGCAGGGCACCCCCGTCATCATCTCCCAGCTAGGAATTAGCAACTGTTCTTGCCATGGAAGAAGCAAGAAACCACAGCCTGCAGTAGCCGGACCAGTAGGTCCAGAGGGCTCTTGAGGGTCTGGGACTCTTGCCACCACCAAACATTCCACACAAGGGTTCAGGGTTCTGGCAGGTGCTGCCCCCTAGCAGCCCACAGAGCCACAAGGGAGAACCCATCGAAATCTAGATGCCGGAGCAGACTGGAGAGGATGGGAACCGTTTCTTCCCTTCTGAGCCCGGAAAGGAAATTTCACATGTTGTTAGCCAAAAAATTTTTGGATACAGACCATGCACTAGGCAGGGTGGTAAGAACTTTAAGAACATGAACACAGCCATCGGAACAGCCCTGGGAGGTAGCTACCCCCATTTTACACATGGGGAGAGTCAGAGGGGAATTGACTTGTCAGAGGTCACACAGCTAGTAAGAGACAGAGCCCAAATCCCCCAGGAGTAGGAACCAAACAGGAGTACTCTCCTTCCCTCTCAACCCATTTGGAAAAAAAAAAGCCCAGTTCTTGCTCCTTTCACAGGTTGGCTGTGTGACCTTGAGGTTGGATCGCCCTCTCTGGGGCTCACCTCCCATCATTAAGAATAACGTTCTAGGATGCTAAGACACACACCCGATGGCCAGGACAGAGTCTCCTCCTGAGACCACAGGGCTTCAGGATGACCAGGCCCTGGGTGAGTCCAGGTGTGTGGAAACATATTGATCCACTTTGGGGCCCTAGGTGGGGTACCTGCCTAAATCCTCTTTCTCAAGGACCCTTTGACGCTAGACTGAAAAATCAAGCTGCAGATCTGAGAGCCTGACGAGAGTGTGGGGCTTTGGAGCCCTTGTGGCACCAGGTGGGGGACTTCTGGAGCTTGGGCAAGGGCTGCGGGCAGAGCGAGGGGCGCCAGGGAAGAGCAAGGCCGGAGGTGCAGAGAGCACCTGGCAGAGGGTCCCGCGGCGCTTAGGCTCTTGGAAGCTCCGAAAGCGCCTTTGCGGAGGAGAGAAGCCCCCAGCCCCGGGTCAACGTCCACAGCTGCGCTCCTGTCCCTAGCCTGCAGATACCCGGACCTGGAGAAAGGGGGGACCCCGCAATACTGGGGAGAAGCCAGGCAGAGAAGTCAGAGACAGCTGGGAAGGAAGAAATCGGGGGGTTCTAACGCCTTGGACGACCCCGGCCCCAGTTCCGGGGCTGTTCGGATCCCCGGAAAGTTTGCGCGCGGCAGGCGGACGGCGCGCCCCCTCCCCGCGCCTGCAGGCGCCGGGTCCGCAGGCGCCCACCCCGGCCAGCCCCGCCCGCGCCGGCTGCCCGCTCAAGGTCACCGCTGACAAGGCGCCTGCCTCCGCGGGGCGAGTGGACCCGGGACGCGCTCCGGCTCCGGCTCTGGCCGGGCAGCGGTTCCCGGGACGAGCGCCCGAGGAAGGGAAGCCAGCCGGCAGGAAGAGAGAGACCGAAGGAGAGGGGAGGAGGCCCAGAGCCCCGGGCCCGGCCGCCCCTGCCTCACCTGCGCCGGCTCCGCGAGCGAGATGCTGCCGCTGCCGCTGCCGCTGGTGCGCGCCCGGCCCGGCCCGGCCCCGCTGCGGCTGCGGCTCCTCTGCCGCCGCTGCCCCGCGCTCGCCTCGCCCCGCCGCCCCGCCGCCGCCCGCCCGCCTCCCTCCCGCCGCCGCCGCCGCCTCTGCCGCCGCTGCACTGCGCTCTGCCCGCCTCCCTCCCTCTCTCCCTCCCCTCCCGCTCCCTCCTCCCCCACGCGCTCCCCCTCGGCCCTCCCCAAACTCCGCACGGAGAGCGCCCTGCGGGACCCGGAGCTCGCGGTCCAGCCCGCGCCCCACCGCGCGCGCTGGGGGGCCCAGGGAGCGGGTGTCCGGCCTCTCCCCGGGCTTGGTCTTCAGGTACTTCCATCAGCACCAGCTCGTTACCGCCCCCGCCCATCAGCCTGACCCTTGGAGGAACCCTTTCCCCTGGGTCAGGGTACCCCAATCCCATTCCCAACACACAGAAACCCAAGGCTGGGGTCATGCAGTGTGGGATTACTAAGGTGTGGTCGGGGTATACGGGGAGACCTAGCTTTGAGGGAGAGGGCTGGCTGGAGCAATCCTGGGGTGTTGAGCCCGAGGGCACTCAGACTGGGAGAAGAGATGGGGGTAGGGCAGGGGCACCTGTTGGCCCCCAGCCTCCAGCCCTGGCTCAGTCTAGGGCCTAGATTAGGCGGGCACAGAGGAGCAGAAAAGTGGACGCCCCAGGCACACACGGAAGCACTTCCCCAAAGCAGGCTTCCCCTCCTTGGCACAGGCCCCAGGTCGCTGAAAAGCCTAGCTCCACCAGGAAGCTGGGCCACCTGACTCCCAGAGCCTGGGTCTGCTCCATGCCATCAATTAATCATGCCCGCTTGCTTATTTATTTATCGGCTTTATAAAAAGCCAAATGCACTGCTCCGCTCACAGGAAGAGAGAAGAAGAGGGGCCCCCTTGGGGCGGGGGCAGGGAGGGCCTAGACCCTGGTAACCACCCACCAGCCCCCAGGCTTTGGTCTGTTGAAACAGGAGCTAGGGCCTGGGGGGACCCTGGGCTGGGCCAAATGCACAATGGCCTGTGCTTTGCAGCCCTAGGATGGGACGGAGGATATTCACTCTCGGGGGCTTAGGCGTAGAGGGGAGAGAGGGGGCCGGGGAGGCCATCAGCGAAAGGAAATCCGGCAGGTGTGAGAGGAGGTGTCTCCAGGCTCTTGGCTCAGAGCGCTCCGTTCTCACTGCTCCAACTTGGCTTGGCAGGCGTCACTGCATCTCCTGCTGCAGGCCTGCCCTCTCCCGTGGGTGCCCGGAGGACATCTCCGCACAGACACCCCACCTTCCCCATCCCAGTGAACGGCACCGTGGGCCTCCAGGTGACCAGCTCCAGGCTCTCCCATCTCCAAGTCCTCACTGAACAGGCCTCCACAGTTCCCCCTGGAACCTGTTGAAGGGCCCCAACACCTCTCTTCTGGATTCTCACAGTGCCTCCTGTCTGCCTGCATCCAGCTGTCACATAGGTTTCATGACGCCAGACATGGTTCACGGCTGCTCCTGCTCTAAAACCTTCCATAGCTCCCTAGTGCCCTTAGAAGTTCCATAGCTTCAGACTGCCATTCCAGGTTTTCTGCTTTGGCCCCAAGTGCCCTTTCTACTTCGTTCCCACCTTGGTTCCCAGCACCCCCTCGTGATGTATATTTAGCCCTACACTACATCTCTCTCAGTGTTCTGCTCCTTGGATGGAAATGCCCTTCTCCCTCTCTCAGTCAATTCCTGTCCAGTCATAGTGTCAAGGCTCAGCTTCAGTTACTATTTCTTTTATGAAACGTTCAGAAACCAGCAGTTAAGTTGAAAGGCAAAAGGGATAGGTGTGAAAAGCTGCAAAAGGTGAGGCAACTCAGTGCAAAAGTAAGGGCCACCACAAAAGTCCTGATGACAAAAGTCATCAGTTGGATGACCTTGAACATGCCCTCGACCTTTCTGAGCCTGTTAGTTTATTTGTGTGTGGGTTAAGTTGCTCGGTCATATCTGACTCTTTGTGACCCTAAATACTGTAGCCTGCCAGGCTCCTCTGTCCATAGAATTCTCCAGGCAATAATACTGGAGTGGGTTGCCATTTCCTCCTCCAGAGGATCTTCCAGACCAAGGGACTGCACCCATGTCTCCTGCATTGGCAGGCTGGTTCTTTACCACTAGCACCACCTGGGAAGTCCTTCCTACCTTTATGTTTATTTAAAGGGTGATAAATTCCATAGCCTTCTCCAAGGTAAACACACTCCCCCAAAAAAACAGTAGCTATTGTTATTCTTCACACCTATTGTGTGCTAAGGCCCTGGGATTTACAAAGATGACTTGGTAGGGATTTGAAGGACAGGGGAGAGAATGCCTGTGTGCTGTGCTGTGCTGTGCTGTGCTGTGCTTAGTCGCTCAGTCATGTCCGACTCTTTGCGACCCCATGGACTGTAGCCTGCCAGGCTCCTCTGCCCAGGGGGATTCTCCAGGCAAGAACACTGGCATGGGTAGCATATCCCTTCTCCAGGGGACCTTCCCGATCCAAGAATCGACCCAGGGTCTCCTGCATTGCAGACAGATTCTTTACCAGCTAAGCTACCAGGGAAGCCTGAGAATGCCCGTAAGGACCAGCTGAGAATGCCCGTAAGGACCAGCAATACTGAGTGAGGTGGGCTGGTTAGGACTTCCAGCTCTCTCCTCTGGAATCTCCCAATAAGAAAAAGCAACAGTGTTCATGCGGTGACAAATAGGAGCTGACAGTGGCTGTACTGGGGGAGGTAATAAGGAGTGGTGGGGACTCTGGCAATCTGTCCAGTCAAATGGATACAGCCACCACTCAGCTCCACCTGACCGTGGCCAAGCTGGGATGTGAGTCTAAACTGCCAGTTTTCTATTTTTTTTTTTTTAAGAGAAGCTGGACATCTGGATTTTTAGACTCATACTCTTTATCTGTAAATGTCATCAACAGTTTTTTTTAAAAATTTAAAACCCTGTGAAGGGCAAACACAATATAGCTGTGGTAGGTTTTTTGGCCAGCAGGCTGGCAGCTTCTGACCTCTGGATTAGCAGGAGAAAGATCAATGTTATCTGTTTACACACAGGCACACATAGGCCCCTTCTCTCTCCCACAGAATACGTTCATGTCCACCTAAGAGGCACACAGGGTCATGGGAGTGGAGAGGACAGGATGGCGAGGGGGTCAGGGGGGGCACATGGGATCCTAGACAACCCCCGTCTGCTCGCTGAGCCTCAGTTTCCTCATCTGAGAATGGGGGGGGGGTGGAATTGCTCGGCTGTGGCAAAGTTTACATGAGGTGACAAGCATGTGACAAGTGAGGACATGGGCTTCCAGTGACAACACAGAAGAGCATCTGGTAGCGAGCGAGCTTTGGCAATCTGGACGCCCAGAAGTCCCACTCCACTAAAAATAGGGCCCTTCCTGCAACTTGAAGACTTCTTGTGTGATGGAACCGACCGCAAAATAAGGTGGGAAACGACCACTTCCCTCTCTCTACTGGACGGGAAGAAGAGACAAAGAGACCGGGAGGTGACCGACGCTTGGCGAGCGGGTGGGCATGTCACCTCTGAGTTCGCAACAAGAAGAGAAAGAAGCCTGGGTCCCCCAGGGGTCTGTTGTGAGGCAGGGGCCAGAAGTGGCAGAGAGCAAAAGTGACTAAGACTGCATGATCCGGGGACCACATGAATGTCCCTCAAAAGTGATTTTGCTGGGAGGAGATTAAAGCCGACTTTTATTTCCCAGTCCCTCACAATGACCGTGTCTTTACTATTTTTAGTCACAGTAGAAGTCATTCAACGCACACTCACACCAAATGATAATCCAGGGGAGGTTGGAATAAATCAGTGAGCAAGGTCCTCACTGACAGAAGCCACCTTTCAAAAACTGCATCCTCTCAGACAAATTTTTATCTCATCTACTGGAGAATCTGCTTCCAGAATCTCTAAGGAGATTGCTGGACTGACTCAGGTCAGGGTCGGAATCTCCAAGGAGAGAAAGCTGAAAACCTCCTGCCCCACCCCCATCCTGTCCTCTAGAAGCTCCAGCAGCAACTCTGGGCTAAGCAAACTGTTTATTGAGCAGGGGAGAGGAAATGGCAAGCTGGCTCCCTCCCATTAAGGGTCTCTAAATGCAGCTGGGAAAGCCCAACTCCCCAAATACAGGGCAGGTTGATCGATAACACTTGAAACATGACATGCCACCGAGGGGAGTTTCTCTGGGGAAGACTGGAGGGCAGAGAAAACGTTCTGTGTATCCCCTGTATGTTTCAGGCTCTGCCAGAACCTTTTACACTAACGATCTCCCATGTTTTATTTGTGCTGTTTTAAAACCTAAATGAGAAGGGAAAACACCCCGTGCTGAGGCAGCAGGGGAAGAGATGATTAATTCTCAAGACAGCCAGTGAGGAAGACTTCGGAGGTGGAATTTTCCTGGGTTTTGAAGCAAGAGGACCAATGATAGAAAGAGTCGCTGAACTCTAGTAAAAGCGTCGATTACTGTTCTTAGAATTTTGAATAGCTTGATTTCATCCTCCCAACGAGTCTAGCAGGCAGTATTTGTTAGCAGGTGCTGCCGGCGTGCCACCCTGCCCTCCACCTGGCAGGTGTGCCCAGCCCCTGGCTCTCTGGGGGCTGGCTTCTCACACCTGCGCCCTTCTCTGGAGGATATGGTCCTTGGCCAGTGGGAACCACTAGGTAGCAACAGGCTATATGGTGCAAGTCACCCCCCAGGACTCCCCAAGGGCTGAGGCTGAGGGTGCACTTGTCCTGAACCCTGAACCCACGTCTGCCAAGCGCCTTTCCCTTCCCTGCCCTGCCCTCATCCTTCCCAGGCAGGTTATTCCGGGAGCACTTAGTAAATTCCATGCACGAGCATGCCTATCCCAGGCTCTGCTTCTGGGGAACCAGACCTCAGAACCTTTTCTTATTCCCATTTTGCAGTTGAGGACGTGAAGGCACTGATCTCAAAGAAGGAAGAGCCAGATCATGGGCCTCTTCTCCATCCGCAGAAGGATTTTTCTAAGGGGACAAGGGAGCAGCATGTCAAGGGCTCATGTCAGAGAGAGAGAGACGAGAGAGAGACGGGGCATGAGAATGTGGGGGTTAGAGGTCTGAGGTGGGTGGAGCATGGGTGTGTCAAGTGAGAATGGGCAGCGAGGCAGGAGGGATGATGACTGAGCAGTCACTGGCTCCACCTGACACTCATCCCTCTGTTTATCTGGTATGTGTGCCGGGTCCTTGCACGATGTGCAGGATTCAGAGATGAATGTGTACGAATCCTTTTCCTCAAGAGGGGCTGGTGGGATGGGAGGGGATCAAGGAAACGAGACAGACCCAAACCCAAATGCTCAGCAAAGCAAAATCAGACAATGGGAGCTGGTTCCACAGTAAGAGAAGGGAGCCACAGAGTGAGACAGAACAAGGAAGGTAGAAATAAGGGAAACGTGTTCAACTCCATCTCTCTGTGAAAGAGAATGACTCTTGGGCTGACCGTGGACCAGCCTGGCCAGGAGGGACAAGTCTATTCCCCCGTGTTATTGTTGTTGTTAAGTCACTCAGTCGTAACCGACTCTTTGCGACCCCATGCACTGTAGCACGCGAGGCTCCCCTGTCCTTCACCATCTCCCGGAGCTTGCTCAAACTCATGTCCCTTGAGTCGGTGATGCCATCCAACCATCTCACCCTCTGTCGTGCCCTTCTCCTCCTGTCTTCAATCTTTCCCAGCATCAGGGTCTTGACTATAGGCTTAATAAATGCCAGCGTGGCTGCTGGGAAAGTTAATGCAGTTGGAGGCAGGAAACCCCAGTCAGGGCAGGAACTGCAGCACAAGCTGGGGAGTGAGAGGAGGGCTCTCAGGCCACAGCTATGGATGGTGACTGAGCAGAGAGACCAGATTCGTCAACAGGATTTGGGAGGGCAGGATAGGGCCCCCAGGAATCTGACTGCAGTCCTGCCAGGGATGACCCTCCTACAGAGGAATGCCCTCACAGAGTCAGAAGGTGCAGCAAGTAATCTCTGGGGTTTCCTCCAGCCTGGACCTAGGACAGGGATCCACACCAGACCTGGAAGGCTAGCAGGGCCCCAGGAAATGAGAGCAAGAGGGTGTGCGTGAGGAGAGCTGCCAAGCCCGGGGGAGGGAGGAGGAAGGCCTTCTCTCCTATAAATATGTGGTCTTTAAATGTCAGCTTGGGAGAAAACACAGCAACCTTTTGAGGGTGAGAGTCTGAGTGGCATCTGAAAAAGGTGCTGGTAGTGCCCCACTGCGTCCCCCCGGCAAATGCAAAGTCCTTGCTGAGAATGTCTGCCTGACCATGGGAGCGCCAGCTTACACGCGGGGCAAGGCAGACAGGCTGGAGGGCCATCCCCCACCCCACCCCGCCCAGGAGCAGCCTTCACTAGCTGCTGACGAGAGCTGGGCGGGGAGCTCTGAGGCCCCCACACACGGCGGGCAGGATAGCTCTGAGCCCGCTGGTCTCCACCAGCTCCCAGGCCAGCTCTGCTGGTCCCCGGGGTGAATGGTTTGATGAGGACGCTTTGCTGGCCTCCTTCTCAGCCCTTCCCTGTCTCCCCTCCCTAGCCCCACCTGGCTTCCTGGAGTCACCTCCCAAGTGAGCTACTCAAGCTTGAGTCTTGGTCTCAGGATCCGTTGGGGCGAACCCAAAGTTGGAAAGCATCACAGTGTAACCTGATGGGCTGTAACATCACAGGGGCTTTGCAGTCAGAGGACCAGCTCTGGCCTTCACCTGGACCAGGTGTTTAACTTCTCCAAGCATCCATCTCCTCATGCTTAAAATGAGGATGGGGTGATAATTGTGACTGCCTCATACATTTCACGTGAGCATTCATTCATTTCACAAATATTCACTGAACGCTTACGAAGTACCAGGCACTGTTCGAGCTCTAGGGACACAGCAGGGAACAGAACTAAATTTCTGAGCTTGTGATGTTTACCTTATTGAGGAAATCAGATACTAAATAAATATATAATATCAGGCAGTGATAAATAACCAAGGAAAAAACTAAAGCTGGATAGAGAATGATGGGCGTTATTTTAAATGTGAGTAAATTAAATGAGAGAATTCACACCATATTGAGCATATTGCAAGATGTACAATAATCATTCAATAAATGTTTGCTAATAAAATCTCCAGGCTTCCCTGGTGGCTCAGTGGTAAAGAATCCACCTGCCAATGCAGGAGACCCGGGTTCGATCCCTGCGTTGGGAAGATCTCCTGGAGAAGGAAATGCCAACACACTCCAGAATTCTTGGCTGGGAAATCCCATGGACAGAGGAACTTGGGGGGCTACAGTCCACAGGGTTGCAAAAGAATTGGACACGACTTAGCAACTAAAACAACAACAATAAAATCTCTGCCACCATCGCCACCATCACCTTCTCTTCCCTCCCACCCATGCCATTTGCTCATTGACTCAGATGAGAGATGCATGTATTGGTCCCTCCTCAAGGCCTGACCCTCTGTGGGGTGCTGAGGATCCCGTGGTGAGCAAAGCAAACATTATGGTGACTTTCGTGGACTCATGGCCTAGTGGAAGAGAATAATAACAAATAACAGTAAATATTGTCAGATGTGTATATGCGAAAATCAGTACCTGTACGGGAGAATACAACACACCCAGCAGAGTGAGAGCAGGAATGTGAACAGCATGTGCAGAGGTCCTGGGTGGGGTAGGAAAAGGACAAGAGGAGGAATCAGAAAGAAGGTAAGTCTGAGCAGACAGAGCAAGAGGGATCATGGACAGGAAGAGGGAAGTAGAGGACAGACCGCTCCAGGCCATTCTACCATTTATCAAGTGCCAATCGATAGGTCAGCCTCTGTTTTAAGCTCTTTGTATATATTATCTCATTAAACCTCAAGCAACTCTTTGAGCTGAGTATCTTTATTAGAAATCTTATACTCCCAAAACCCTGAGTCTCAGAGAGGCAAAACAGCTTGTCAAGGCCAGAACCTGAATCCACATCTCTCTGACTCCAGAGCTAAACTAGAATAATGATCTCCATCTTCATGTTAAAAGCATCAAGGAACAGTGATTCAAGATAGTGCCGTGGGGGTAAACTGGGTTTCGAAAGCTACACAGGATGTCTCCTATTTATTGCAATTGCATGCAAATCTACAATTATTTCAAAATAAAAAGTTTAAGGAATTTTTTGAAAAACAATAGGAAGCCTTTGAGAGTTCTTAAGCAAGAAGTTGCCCTGATCAAATACGGCATTTTTATAGGATCTCATTGGTTTCCCCGAGGATCAGAGCGGGGAGCAGTGCAGAGGCACTGAAACATCAAGTGAGAGATGACACTGGCTTGAATCCTGTGTGCGGGGGAAATACAGGGAATTAAGACATGTTTGGGAGGTTTATGGTGCCTCCCGTAAATGGTTTGGCTGGGACGCTGGGTGAGAGAGAAGACTCAGAGGCTGGTGGAAGATCAGAGAAATAGGCTCAGGCTCCAGTTCTCAGCCCAGAGTCTGACTTCCCAGGGACCTGGGGTGCCATCACTTCCTTGGGGCTCAGTGTTGTCAAGGGTGAAATGTGGGGGTGAGGTGCGCCAGACAGCTTCCAGGGAAGCCCACTGGAGGAAACGCTGCACGGTGCTAACCTCTGCATCAGGAAAGGGACGTGTGGACCAGAAAGGCCCTGGGGCACAGCGCGCCATACGGAGCGCTGTGCTGTTGGTGTCTTCCCTGTCCACGCAGGCTCCCGCCTAGAAACTCAGCTCTCCCAGGGCAGCTGGGAGCCATTGCCGTCCCCTGGCACTGGGCTCAGGGGCTGAATGGGGATCAGGCTCCAAAATGTTTGCCAAATGCTGCACAGCTCTTACAGCAGCCTGATGGTTAAGAAGAGCTGATGGTCATAAACCAGCCCAGACTTACAGAAGGATCTCTAGGCTCAACAGAAAAGGCTTTTTTCCATTGCACAGTCTTCAGTGCAGGCTGGACTCCAAAGGCAGGGCAAAGTGCCCTCCTTGTCACGTTGACAGAAGAAAGAATAACAGGCCTCCCATCCCAAGTTCTGCACAAAGGGAGGGAACACCCCCCAGATACAGGAGGGCTGAGTCCATGGGCTGAAGTCTAAATGGGGAAAGGAGAGGCCAGTCTCTGGGGGCTCTTGAGTGTCTGGGGTCCAAAGAGGAGCACCCAGCCCTGAAAAGACACCCAAATTCACTGCAGAATCACCGGTCCAAGGCCCAAGACATCTGGGAGGAGTCTGGGAGAAATGCCAGAAGGCTGGAGGCAGGGGAATTGTGTCTCAATTTTCGAACAAGGGAAAAGGTGACGTCCAGGAAACTACAGCCCTGTATGCTCACAGGCAACCTCTGTGATGAGACGGACGAATGCAGGTATCAGCGGCCTGCCCCGTGCCAGGCCCCACCCCAAGCACCCTGGGTGAGCAGTTATACAGGGCAAGACCCTGTTTTTACTGAGCTTGCAGTCTGTCAGAGGCATACGGGGCATTAAGAGCAGAGGGGAAAGGAAGTCCCATTTGTTTAAGGATCTTGAAAAGCATCTTGAGGAGGCGGGTTTAAGTTGGATTCATACCATGAAACCTCAGTCATTAAACCAGTGTGATACTGGCAAATACAGCCGATAGGCAGGCATGCCAATGGAACAGAAGAGAGTCCAGAAACAGGCTCAAATCCATACAAGAAGTTGGTAAAAAGGAAACATCTCAAATCACTGGGGCTCAAATGGACTTGATAAATGGTATTGGGATGAATGGGCAATCATTTAGGAAAATATATGATTAGATCCATACCCTATACCATACACAAAATGGATCAGGAAATCGAAATCCTGACTTAATAACCAAACATGAACCCATAAACTATCAATATCAAGCTTGGGCAAACTCCTTTAACACTTAGAAATGGGTAAGGTCTTTCCATCACCCAAAATTCAAAAGTCAGAAAAGATAAGACTGTCGAATTTAACAAGATAAAAAACCTTTAACAAGATTTAAAAAAAATCTTTCACACGTCTAAGTGAGGAAAAAACATAAAATTACAAGCGGCATATGACAAATAGGGGAGGAAAAAAGTGTATCTTATGTCATAGACCAAGGGTTAATTGCCACAATATATAAAGTACTTCTAGAAATCAAGATGGAAAAGACCAGCAATGTAATAGGAAATGGGCAAAGGACATGAATCGGCAGTGCCACCCCCCCATAAACCTAAAGGGCTCTTAAATATATGAAAAGCTGCTCAACCACACTCATCAGAGAAATTCCATTTAAAACTGCATTGATAAAGCCTGACGCCAACTGTAGGCGAAGCTTGGGGAAGCAAGTACTCTCATGCACTGGGAGTGGGAGTGAAAATCAGTACAACTCTCTGGACGGAGGCTTGCAATATCTGTCAAAATGACAAATAGAGCTACCCTCTGACCCAGCAATCCACTTGTAGGAATCTGCCCTACAGTTACCAGCCCACACAGGGAACATGTTATTTCTATAGCATTGTCCAGAGAAGCAGAGGACTGGAATGATCCCAAGTGTCTGTCAGCTGCAGCCATGGTAAACAACCATGAAACATTTACACAGCGCAATCCTCTGTGGCTACATCAAGAATGAGGAAGCTCTGCAAATAGTGATGGGAAGAGAGCTCCAGGCTATACTGTGAAATGGGAAGAGCAAGTTACAAAACAGTCTGTATCAGTGAATGCAGCGTCCTAAAAAAAATGGATTTGTTGAGATACCATTTGCCTATCATAAGGTTCATCTGTTTAAGGTGATGATTCAACGGCTTTTAGTATATTTAAGGGTTATACGACCATCGCCATAATCTAAACTTTATAACATTTTCATCAAAGTTCCAAAAGGGACCTTAGTACTCTACGTTTTGTATAAGAGGAGAAATAAGAAAACAGACACGCAGGCAGGCATCTGTACCCACAACACGCATATCTGCATGTGCTTGTATAACCCTAGAAGGGCACACGAGACACTAACACACGTGTGACGGACACTGCAGTCGTGTGATGTGGCTGCTACTGTGTGCATGGGAAGGGCTGGTGGGAAACGGCCCGGGACAGGCCAGCCGAGGTGAGATTGCTTAAGGCCTTAAGTACCAGGCTAACCAGTTTGGATTTTAGCTCATAAAGTCCAGCGCTGTCCAGACAGAGCTTTTGGCAGTGAGGAAACATTCTATACCCACGCATCCCAATATGGTGGCCATGTGTGGCTCCTGAGCACGTGAGATGTGGCTCACAGGACCGAGGAAGTGCATTTTATGTTGTATCTCACATTACACTTTAACCCACATCTAAATGGCCACCTGTGCCTAGGGGCTGTCTCACTGGACAGCACAGAGTAGACTGGGAAGCCATGGAAGGTTCCGCAGATGGGGAAAAACACAGCCTGAGTTTAGTTTGAGGGGGTCTGTAAAGGATGGATTCCAGGGAAGCCAACAGAGGTTGGAAATAGTTGGAGGGGAAGGGCTACAGCAAGGTCATCCAGAGGGGAGGGAAACTGACCCTGACCTTAACCCAAAGCAGGGGCCCAGGGCTGGATAAGAGGGGATGGGTTTGAGAAACTTCTAGAAGGGGATGTGAACAGATGGTGAGG
Source organism: Bos mutus (assembly GCF_027580195.1). NCBI lineage: Eukaryota > Metazoa > Chordata > Mammalia > Artiodactyla > Bovidae > Bos > Bos mutus. Next base: position 54,893,087 of record NC_091638.1, read on the forward strand.
CTGAAGGCAGAGTTGAAGATGACTCTGCAGTTCTAGCTTGAGTGGGGAGGAGAAGAAGGAAGGGGCCCTGGTGGGTGGAGCAGGTGAGGTGGGACCAACCAAGAAGCTCACACTGGGTCTCATAGCCTCAGAACAACCGAGGGCGTCCGCCTTTAGAACACAACCTCAAATGCCCCACAGGGCACTGGGGGCCACCAAGCTCTGGCCACCACCCACCCCTCCACGCTCATCTCCCGCTTCCCCAGCTTCCGCTCATGCTGGCCTCCATTCCGTTCCTCAAGACACCAACCCCCTCCCACCGCAGGATCTCTGCACCTGCTACTCCACTCATCTCAGGGCCTGGCACACAGTGGGTCTCAAAAAATGCCTGGTGATGAGCGGAGAAGGCAAAGGGCCAGCTTCCCCAAGAGGACTTTCCAGAGACCTGGGGGGTAGTGCCGCAGCTACCATGGTGACCACTACCTGCGCTGACCACTCGGGGGACAGGGTCCCGGCCTTCCCAGCCTCACAAGACCGAGAGCAGTGACAATCCGGAAAATCAAATCCACGCACCTCACCAAAGCCGTTGCTGCTTGCTGAAGAGGGTGGGCATGCCATCAAAGTGAGACCTGCACGCCCATCAGAAAGAAGACCCAAGGAGGACAGACCACTGTGAGCATCGCAGTGGCCAGTGGAAGTGGAGGTGAAGAGAGCTCTGGCCCTGGTTCGATTCGTGCTCTGCCTCTGGCCAGCATGGGAGCCTGGGCCTCAGTTTTCTAATCTGAAAAATGGTGGTAATAAGACATATATTGAGGGACGGTTGTTAGAAGTAAACACAAAAGGCTTGAAACATAGTAATGAGTTAGTCACTCAGACTCCTTGCAACCCCATGGACTGTAGCCCACCAGGATCCTCTATCCACAGGACTTCCCAGGCAAGAATACTGGAGTGAGTTGCCATTTTCTTCTCCAGGGTATCTTCCCAACCTAGGGATCCAACTTGGGTCTCCTGCATTGCAGGCAGACTCTTTACTGTCTAAGCCACTAGGCAATCCCCTGATACATAGTAGAGCTATAATCTCTACTACATGGAGTTTCTGAAACTCCATGACCTGTCAGATCCCAACCCATAATAAAAAAATGTCACAGAGAGTGCAGTTGGGGTGGAATGAGGATATTCTGCCTAGAAATGACATGTCATAGTAGGAGAGACAATAATAAAAACAATGACAATGATAAATGGCGATTATGTAGCTCTTATATTGTGCCATTTAAAACAGGTTTTAAGTGATTTAAGTGGTTGGCTTTTATCAATTCATTTAATCCTCATGAGATCCCATTTCACAGATGAGGAAACTGAGACATGGAGAGCTGGAGATACTTGCCAGATCACAGCCTTTAAGTGGCAAGATGGCCCCGTCTGTGTTCTGAGCCAAGACTCTCCTGGGCCCCAGGAAACAGGGGCTTCAGGTGTAGGACCCATCTCTGCCCCTGAGCTAGACAACTGGGCCTCCGTGGGCCTCAGCCATCTGGTCGGTCCTGTGTGTTGGACAAGAACCAGCCATTAGGCTGGAGTACAAACACTGGTGTTGTTCAGTCGTTCAGTTGTGTCTGACTGTGACCCCATGGACTGCAGCATGCCAGGTTCCCCTGTACTTCATTATCTCCTAAAGTTTGCTCAAACTCATGCCCATTGATTCAGTGGTGCCATCCAACCATCTCATCCTCTGTTATCCCCTTCTCCTCCTGCCCTCAATCTTTCCCAGTATCAAGGTCTTTTCCAGTGAGTGGGCTCTTCGCATCAGGTGGCCAAAGTATTGGAGCTTCAGCATCAGTATCAGTCCTTCCGATGAATATTCAGGGCTGATTTCCTTTAGGATTTACTAGTTTGATCTCCTTGCAGTTCAAGGAACAAGATGGACACGACCGAAGCGACTTAGCATGCATGCATGCAGGATGGGATCTGAGATGTGAGCTACCGTGGGGAAAGTCTGATCTTCACTGCATCGATCATCAGTCTGCAGAACTCCTGGGGTACCAGGCCCCGTGCTGGTTGGAAGGAAACCCTTTCCTTCTGGTCCAGCACTCACAGGGCTGTGTGAGATTGAAACCAGACAGGACTGACAAAGCATGGCCAGAGAGGCCTCTGGAAGGAGGAGAGAGCTGAAAGAGTTCAATCTCAGGTGACAAGTAGGAGTCACGCAGGGCGTGCGCATAGGAATGAGTGGGTGGAAGGGCGGGCCTGGCAGCAGGAACAGCAGGAGCAAAGGCAGTGAGGTGGGAGGCAGCCTAGTGCGTGGAGGCGACTCGAGCAGCTCAGCGTTTGGATGGAGTGGGAGCTTGTCGGAGGGGAGATGAGGCCTTGGAAGCCCTGTGAGGATGGCAGGATTCCACCCTGAGGGTGTCAGGAGCGGTGGGCAGGTCTAAGCCTCAGTGACAGGATCACAGTGACAGCGATGAGGGTTTCTGGGAGGGCTTCTGCCACCCCACACCCCTGTGCCTCCAACGTCCCTGAACGCCGCGGCCACACGTGTGGCCTCAGGACTGAAGTCTGTCCTGTGGGTGTCCACACCCCTGGCGATGGCTGCCACCCACGACCTGACGTAACACAACCTGAAGAGTCTTGACGTTCAAGACTCTGGGTTCTGTGGAATCAGTGACCTACTTCTTCTACATGACGTGAGAAATTTGATGAAACAGGTGCCCCTGTAGATTGTCCTGGTAAAGACGAATGGGGCAGAACGAGGGTGTGTGAGTCTAGAGCCAGGAGGCAGATGTGGAGAAGGCGCATGCTCTCATGGTCAGAGCTGGCCGGTGACCAAGTGGTCATCCTGGAGTCACCCAGCAGAGGTGCCTGGCAGAGCCGGCTCCTGGGCTTCTAGACAGGCCCTGGCTGGGCAGTCATCCGCCAAGGCAAGCATCGGAAGAGGGGGTATGACAAGGAGTGCACACAGACAGAGCTCTGCCTGGTAAAAAAAGGATCACCTTCACCAACTCCATGGCTCCACTTCTTCAAACTGCCTACTGCTTTCAGAACAGAACCTCTTAAAGATTTGCTAAGAGCAGACCAAGACCTGTTAACAAGTCTGAACCCACTTGTTAAAAGTAGTTTGTTGAAAAGTGAAGCTGATTCTCTCTCTCTTTTTTGTTTTGCTTCCTACTGTATATATTTTTTATCTCCTCTGGCATTCAACTAGACCAAAAAAGAAGTTGACGGGCGAAAAAGGAGAACTCTGAATAACAAGTTCTATGTGGGGTGGAGGAAATGTTCATTTCAAAAATAATCAGAGAGCATGGAGAGACAGTCCTCATTCCTCAAGGACAAGGCGAAATCTAAGTGACTCTCTTGAGTGTCCCATAAACTGAGTCACATTTAAAAGGCGCCTCCATTCTTCACCTCTCATCGTAAATGTAGCTGTTTTCCTCAGTCCTGGGCTTCCTTCCCGGACAACATCACACAAAGTGGGTGGTACATGCACTCCTCTGGCCACTGCCTGGCTGCCTCCCAGCCTTTCCCCATCTCTCCTCATGTTCCCAAAGAGTCTCAGGTTTCGTCCCTTCTCTGTCTTGAAGCCCCTGGACCACTGTGCCCGCAGGACATCTGGACCATGGTGGAAGAAGCACTAGAGCTGGAGTTAAGAAACAAACCCAAGTTTGAGTCATGGCTTTGCCCCTTGGTAGCCATTTGACCTTGGACCTTGGAAAAGAGGTTGGCCACACTGAGCCCCAGCCTCCCCAGTGGCTGAGTGGAGTTCGTCACCCCTCCCTCCCTGTGGTGCTGGAGAAGAGCATGACGGAGGAGGCTGCAAAGCCTCAGATGGTTCCAGGCATGCATGCCAGGCTGCTCGGTGAGCCCGAGCGGGATCAGAGAGGGCCACCCACTGGTCAAGGCTTGGCTGCGGAGCAGCAGTGAGAGGCTCTGAAGAGTCCAGGGGCTCCCCTCCTTTGCCAGCCCACCTTGCCATCAACTTGGGGCTGCCATGACCAGCCCCGGTGGATGGATCCCAAGCTATGGGGATGTGTGTGTTTCGGGGCTGAAACAGAGACAAGAAAATGCCCCTCCCTCTTCTCTTCCTTCTGTGCCACAGACATTTGCAGGGCCACAGTGGAGATGACCAAACCCAGAGGTCCTGGAGTCACCAGATGGAGAAAAGACTTTCCATGAGCAAGAAATGTACCTTTTTAATCCAAAGCCACTGAGATTTCAGAGGTTTGTTTGCTCCATTAATTAACATACCAGGTAAACCAAGCAACATTTATTGGGCAGTTATTGTATATAATGATTTCCCAGGTGGCTCCGTGGTAAAGAATCTGCCTGACAATGCAGGAAACCCAGGTTCGATCCCTGGGTTGGGAAGATCCCCTGGAGAAGGAAATGGCAACCCACTCCAGTACTCTTGCCTGGGAAATCCCATGGACAGAGGAATCTGGCGGGCTACAGTTCACAGGGTCGTAAAGAGTTAGGCACGACTGAGCGTGCACGCACGCATCATACATAATACATGCCAAGCACTGTGCCAGGTATCACGGTTACAGCAGCAATTGAGGGGTGTGTACAACAGCAGAATCGCACATGACATGGGGGTTGGGGAGATGGAGCCTAGGACGGGCACTGGAGCCAGACTCAAGCTTTCCCTGGAAAATCCTAACCGTTGCAGTGGTTTGGAGAGCGGAACTCTGCGTGGGTTACTCTTGGGCCCAGTAGAGTCAGCAAACCAGTGAGCCAGATGAGAGGGAGAGACACAGGGGAAAGACCCCACATGCAGGGGCCTGGTTGTTCCAAAACTTTGAGGTGGCAACTGCAGACGGCACATGAGCGTCCATCTGTCTGCACCTGTCGGCTCTGTGCTCATACAGACCTTCCAGGCACTGCTCGCTCTGATGGATGTTCCTGTGGGTGGAGCTAGGGTGGGCATCTAAACAGAAATGAGTCAAGTGTAATTCCACGCCATTGTCCCTGCCCCCGGGATCACAGAGCAAGGGGTCGCCTCCAGGCGAGATGAGGTTTATTTGCATAGGTTTCTATGCAGCACATTTTTCCACGTGGGGTTAGGTGATGATACAGTCTTCACCACTGCAGAGGGTACCCTCATCTCTCCAGTGATCACATCCATGAGCCTGTCATGGGTACCAAGGATGGAGAGAGGTCAGGGAGCATCTTTGAGACCCAGCGACTCTGCCCTGAGCTCAGGGACAAGGATAAGCTGGGAGCTAACTGACACCCCATTGTGCCCCCTCTGTGAGCTAAGAACATATAGACGGCCCCATGCAATTTTTATTCACTGCACAGAGTCCACCACCAAACCCAGAAGTGCCTGCCCTCTGCTCACTTCCTAGTTCCCAAAGAGCTTTTCCATAGCAAGACTGAAGTCTCCATCTTGCAAGTGGGAAGATGCACCATGGAGCAGTCATACAACCAGCTGGCAAGACCGTCAAGACCCAAGTCCACGCAGTGATTCGTAACCCAGGCTTCTTTCTAGTTTACCAAGAAGGAACCCGAACCTCAAACCTGGATGGAAGAGAAGGCGGGCCCTGCCCCCAACCCTGCAGCCTCTTATTTACACGAGGGAGTGCCCAGCCCTAAAGTTAGCAAAGAGAACCACATCCCTGCCTTTAGCCTCCTGTTTCAAAGTGCTCAAGGGGCCGGATCTTTTCTCAAGCACCCCAGAGGCCCTGGGACATAAGGTACTATTTGCAGCCTGAATACATTAATCATTTAAATGCCGAGATCCAGTTTGGAGAGTGGCTGGGTATCCACTCATCCATCCTCACAAAGCACAGCCCAGGTCGATGTGTGTCTTGGAGCCAAAATCGGAAACGCAGCCAGCCTAACCACGCAGGCCATTACTGGGAACAGCTGAAAGTGGAAGGATTCAGAGGCTGCAGGCCCTGGGCAGGGGCCGGTCCTCCATGGTAACACCCTACAGTAGCACCAAGCGCAGGCAAAACACCCTCATGCTTCAGACCTGTTGTCATGGGTGATCCTCGCAGCACCCCCGAGAGGGTGAGTGTCACCAGCCCCTCAAGGATGAGGACACTGAGGTTCAGAGAGGCTGGGGGACTCCCGCGGCCACACAGCTAGTCAGTGGAACAACCACAGCAAACAGGGCTGAGCGCCCCACTGCCCTTCTCAAAAGGGTCCACAGTGGTGCTCCTTGTACCTGCCCTGTCGCCCGCAGGTCATCAGTTATAACACTGCAATGCGCCTGTATCATGGGCAGAGCTGTGGATGCACCACGGTCCGGGGAGGAGCTACTGGAGCTTCACACGGGCCCACGGTGAGTGGCCTCATCCCACCCTGGCTCCTCCCAACATCCCTAGGTGAGCCGTGGAACTGCCAGGGCCAGGCTTTGAGAGAAGGGCAGGCACTGGACTGAAAGGTGCTTTGGGGGCACATGGGAGAGAGCCGCCAGTGGGAAGGCTGGGGTTTGGGAGGAGGGACGTGTTGGTTGTGACTGTGTCCCGGGGAAACCCCTCCAGATGCACTTCAGGGGCCGGGCCAGAGGGGGCAAGGTGGTGGGAGAAAGAGAGAGAGGGGCAATAAGAAGCTAGTGCCAAGCGGTGTGACCTGGAGGCTGGAGGGTCAAACAGGAGGTTCTAGAGGAAGCATTGGACCGCCATTGAGGGTCTGTGTGAGAGGAGAAAGAGCGGGCAGAAGGAGCTGAACACCACGCCAACCTTGGTTCCAGGAAAGCAAGAGGTTGGAGAAGCAAATTCGCTCATTCAAGCAGATTTCCTGAGCACCTGTTCTGTGTTGGGTCCTGAGGTTAAGAATTCAGTCTAGAATAAGAAGACCCTTAGAGAGCAGTCGGTTGAAACCCAACATCACACAGGGAAACACAGACTCAGAGAAGGACGGACATTGACTCAAGCACACAAAGCGGAGGGACCAGACCGGAAGAAACAGCTCCCTGGACCCCAGACCAAAGCCCTCAGTGCCACCCCAATGCATCCTTCTCAACACACCACCTGGTGCCAGACGAGGATTTCTGGAAGGCATTTCCAGGTCTTGGATCCAACCCAGGGGGCTCAGTCTCTGCAGCTATGCAAAGATCCTGTGTTTACACACAAGCTTGGTGTCATCTCTCTGCTTCTTGGGTGCAAGACGTCTTTGCCTGGAGGTCTCAGAGGATCAGCTCCCCACGCTCCCCGAGAGAAGATTCCAGTTTTGCTCCTCACTGGGGTTTTCTGACCTACCTGCCCTCTGCTTCTTTCATTCCTGCCTTGGAGCTGGGATTCACACCATCCCCCTGTTGGGTAAATAACCTGAGGGGGAAAAAATAGAGGAAAAACTGGGCTATTTCACAATCCAGCAAGGTGAGCTCAACCAAATTACCTGCTTCGGGCCACAGACAGGTTTCGGAACCTGTGTTTAACGAGGTCTATGTTTTTATGAGATCTTTCGAGCCAGAGATCCTGTTTGGGTGGCCAGGTACTTCGCTGTGCCAGGCCTCAGCTTCCTCATCTGTAAAAGGAGGGGAACAGGGCCAGCACGTCTGCGGATCCCAGAGCGAGCAATCACGGAAGGGTTCAGCCCGGAGCCCGGCACATGGTCGGGTCCCGGTGGATGCAGCCCTTGCTGGGACACGCTAGGACCTCTGTAAGAGGCAGGCTGCCCGCCAAAAGGCTGGCTGTTCTGCCGGTTCTCGGTGCCATTTCCCACACGTTAGCCTGCCTAAAAGTCATCCAGGGAGACTGTGAAAACCTACAACCTACAGACTTAGATCTTCCCACCCCCAGAGTCTGGATGGGGACTGAGAACCTACGCTTTCACCAGCTCCTCCTGGGTGGCTGAGGACGCCAAAGGCCAGGCCGTGAAAAGGCACAATGTAGGTCACTGCATCCTCGGGTGACCTTGCCATGACGATGTGGCCTTTGAGAAGCAGAGTGCGCCAGCCTGATTCCACATCCTCCCATGACGAGGTGACAGGACAGGGAATGGACGGAGGTGGCCTTGGGCACGTGTTCTCCATCAAGGGGGGAGGAAGGAACTGGAGAAGCGAGGACATTCGGGACCCCGCAGCTGAGTCACACCTGGGTGCCAGGGCGCTTCCTCGCTGGTCTCGGGGACCAGCTGTGACCACGCCTTGATTCCCAGGCCCCACAGGACAGTCATTTCTGTTGAGCCCAGTGAGGCTTTAGGACCCAGATCTGTGCTTGGTTTCCTCATTCTGTCACTCACTTGCTCAATCAACAAACACAACCTGAGCCTTTCCTTGGCACCTGGACTTACACGTGTTTGATGCCGGACTCTGTGGCAACAAAAGCAACGTGACCTTCAACTTGTCACTTCTGTGAACCATCCGTAAAGGGCAAAGCGACAACATGCTCCAGAGGGTTGCCACGAGGGTTCTGTGAGATGAGGTATATGAAGCACTGGGTCCAGGGTCCCACCCCCTGAAAGTCAGGACTGCTCACGGTTCCTGAAGCACATGCTCCACACGTGCCATCTCATCCATCCGCTGAACCCCTCCAACTCTCTGTATCCCAGAAGCAATGAATTCTGCTCAGTTCCTTGGGGGATCCTGTTCTCTCTTTCCTCCAGACCTTTGCAATGCTGTTCCCTCGGCCAGGAACACTATTTCAGCACCCCCAAGTTCCCTTTCCATAGATGTATTCACTGCCTGGCCAACCTAACCTTGAGGTTTCTGTAGTTACTCCTTCCGGGATGCCTTCCCTGACACCCTCCTTCCCAAGTTGAGGACCCCTGCCCTGCTCCTATGGCAGTGTTTCTCAACACTGGACTTTTGACATTTGGGGCCATGCGATTCTTAGTTGCGGCAGTTGCCTGTGTATTACGGAATGCTGAGCAGCACCCCTGGCCTCCATACACAAACCCCAGTAGCACCACCATCCCCCCAACTCCTCACAGCAAAGCTGTACAACCAAAGGCATCTGCAGACATGACCGAATGTACACTGTGGAGGCAGGGCTGTCCCCAGTTGAGAACCACTGTGTCAGCGCCTTGTTCCTCCATCACGAACACACAGCCTGCAGGTTGCTAAGAAACCGTCCTGAGAGACTAAGCTCCATGAGGGTAGGATCTGGAACTGCCTTTCCTACTGATAAAATCCTCAGCATACAACTCACTTGCAGGCAGAGAAAGTTCTCAAGAAATACTTTTTGAATGGACAGACGGACAGATGAAGGATGGGTGGATGAAGTGATTTGCCCAAAGCTGCACTCAAGCAGACAGCCCAGCTGGACTTTGAACCCACTCTCTGCTGGTAGGACCCACAGTCCTTCGACCTCACCAGAAGTTGTTTCCCTGCAACCCTAAGAGATGGCCTAAACCAGAACAATCTAGCTGAACCTTTCCTGATTACCTGACCCACAGAATCCATGAGAAAGAGCAAACTTATGATTTCAAGCCACTAATTTGGGGGTGATTTGGCCCATTTTCAACTCCACAGCTTTCTCATTCTGTCCCTTCTGCCCGGTATACTCTCCTTTTCTTTTTTTCCCTTTCACTACTTCTTTACCAGATTCAACCATCTTTCTCGGAGACCCAGCTTGGGTTACTCCTCTTCCATGCAGACATCCCCGAATGCTTCAGTTCTTGGCCTCACTCCCTACATTACTCCCCGTGGCACTTACCATCCCTTCTATTCATCTGCACTTAGCAGATGGATGGCTTTTATAATCACTGTCTTTCTATGTTCATTTTCCTGCCCATCTTCAGGGACCAAATCTTTTCTGGCCATCCCCTGAGACCAATAGCAAATGAGTTCCATTACCCAGTGCTGCCCGGGAGTGAGATGCTCCCTCCTCCTCCCCCACTCCTGCATAACAGTGCCTGTGTGTCCACAGCTCGACTCATGCTTGAAGGTCATGGAGAAATCAAGAGAAGCACAGAAAATCCTGCAGGTGACTAGAGGGGACAATCAGCAGGTCCTCCAGAGAAAGAGGAAAGTAATGAGGGTCACTTGTCCCAGACAAGAAGACTACAAAATAATCCATACAGGTTTCAGCTAGCAGTGAACTGGGCCGAGGGGGACCAGCCCTTAGAGATATATGATGCTGTAGCTCTCAGCTACCTAAATAACATGGGGCATTTGTTAAATTACAGTTTTCTGGGCCTCTTCCCAGACCTGTGATGGAGCCTATAATTCTGCATTTTAAATAAACATCCCAGTTGATTCTTACAAGTCTGGCCAATATTGCTCCTTGTTGAGAAGACAACATGTACAAACTAGAGTGAGAGGTGGCAAGCTTTCATTCATTTATCAAGCATTTAATGAGCACCTACTCTGTATCAGGCCCCATGTTAGGCGCAAGGGAATAAGCAACAAACAAAACAGATAGTTTCTCCCTTCAGGGAGCCTATAGTTTAGTGGACAAGACTTTAGTGATTTAGTGACATAGGTCACTAATTAATAATAGCTAAGAAGAAGTCAAGGTTACTATAAGCACGCAAGCAGGAAACCCAAACAAGACAGATATTTCTCATCCATAGAGAAGCTGGATTCTATTTTTTTCAGCACATGATGTAAATCCTACCAATCAAATGTTCTCACTTAGGAGTTTTTTTGTATCTGGAGTGAGGGAACAAAGGAGCAGAGAGAGTGTTTCTTCTTGAAGGGGCTGGAGGTAAGCATGGATTATCAGTCTAGTGAGCAGAGCTTCCCACAGTGGTTGCATTCTGTAATTGCTATCTATTGCTCCATAACAAATTACCCCAAACTGAGCAGCTTGAAAGAACACACATCAGTTCAGTTCAGTTCAGTTCAGTCGCTCAGTTGTGTCTGACTGTTTGCGACCCCATGAATCACAACACGCCAGGCCTTCCTGTCCATCACCAACTCCTGGAGTTCACTCAGACTCATGTCCATCGAATCAGTGATGCCATCCTGCCATCTCATCCTCTGTCATCCCCTTCTCCTCCTGCCCCCAATCCCTCCCAGCATCAGAGTCTTTTCCAATGAGTCAACTCTTCTCATGGGGTGGCCAAAGTACTGGAGTTTCAGCTTTAGCATCATTCCTTCCAAAGAAATCCCAGGGCTGATCTCACACATAACAAGGCTTAAAGGACAGCCTCAAAGATATCAAACTGTTTCTGCTAACTTTACTGCATCTCAGGACAAAGATCAAAAATATTTAAAGAAAATTTAATAAATCCATCATCCAACATTAAATCCGGAATAACTTAAGAAAAGTACTAAGCATGCAAAGAAGCATAGAAAAGTGTGAGCCATAATGAGGAGAAAACTCATTCAATTGAAACAGATCCAGAAATAATGTAGGTAATAGAGGTAGTGGATTAACATTAAAACAGCTATTTAAAAATAGTCTATATATACAAGAAGATAAATAAAAGCATAGGCATGTAAAGGAGAGATATGGAAGATACAAAAACTCCCAATCAAACATCTAGAGATTAAAAGTAGAATGTCTGGAATATAGACAGGATTAACAGAAAGTTTGTTCCAGCAGAAGAAAATATTAGTGAACTTTATGAATAGTGGTGGAAACTATCCAAAATGAAATACAGGAAAAGGAAGAGGAGGAAGAGGAGAAGGGAAAGGGGCTGAATACAGCATTGTGGGCTATGAAGCAAGGGGCCTAATATTCATAGCACTGGTGTCCCCAAAGGAGAGAAAAAAGAAGCTGATGGAAGCACCGAAAAAAATATCCTAAGAAATAATGGCCAAACATTTTTAAATGTCGATGAAAATTATTAATCCACAGAATCAAGCAGCTCAACCCACTTCAAGCACAGGGAAGATAAAAATACAGTATAAACAAACTGCGTAAAACTAATGATAAAAAAAAACTTTAAAAGCAGTGAGAGAGAAAGCACAAGCTGTAGTGAGACAAGGGAAAGACAAGAATAACAACAGACTTTTCACAACAGACTTTTCACTGGAGACACTGAAAGCTAGAAGAAAATGGAACAACACGACCAAAAAGCAGAAAGAAGAAAACGTCAACCTGCTAATTCTATGCACAGTGGAAATGTCTTACGAAAATGAAGACAAATAAACAATAAGGGATGGTAAAGATGCGGAAAACTGGAACCGTGGGACATTGCCAGTGAGACTGAAATGGTACAGGTACTGTGGAGAGTAGTCTCATTTAAAGGGTAAATACAGAGTTACTACATGTGTGCATGTTAAGTCACTTCAGTCGTGTCTGACTCCCGGCAACCCCATGGACTGTAGCCCACCAGGATCCTCTGTCCACAGGACTTCCCAGGCAGGAATATTGGAGTGGGTTGCCATGTTATTCTCCAGGGGATCTTCCCAACCCAGAGACTGAACCTGTGTCTCTTAAGTCTCCTGCGTTGGCATGAGGGTTCTTTACCACTAGCCACCTGAGAAGCCTATGACCCAGCAATCCCACTCCTAGGTATACACTCAGGAGAAATGCAAACAAATTTCCATATAAAAACGTGTACATGAGTGTACATGTGTAACAGAATTATTTGTAGTAGGCAAGCGTGAAAACAACCCAAATCTTCATCAGCTGATGAATAGATAAAATATGGAATGCCCCTATGATGAAATATTTTGCCATAAAAAGAATGAAGTACTGATACATGCCGTAACACGGACAGACGACAAAAACACACTAACTGAAAGAAGTCAGACACAAAATGCCACATACTGTGTTTCCAATTACATGAAATGTCCAGAGCAGGCAAATCCAGAGAGACAGAAAGTAGAACAGTAGTTGACCAAGGTTGTGGAGAGGTGGAGAATTAAAGGTGGGTGCAAATGGGTATGGGCTTTCTTTTGTGGGTGACAAAAATGTTCTAAAATTAGATAGTGGAAATTGTTGAATTATACATCAAACTGCACATTTTAAAAGGGCATATTTTATACGTAAATTATGCTTCAATGCAACTTAAAAAAAAAAAAAAAGACTCTTTTCAGACACACAAAAGCTGAAAGACCTCATCACAAGCACTGAAATGTTAAACAAACTCCTTTTGGAGGAAGGAGACTTACAATCACATGTAAAATATGGACCAGTACAATGGAATGAAGAGTACTAGAAATGAGACACAAAAGGGTTAATAAGAAATATGCTTTAAAAAATCTCTTTAAAAGACAACTGACCATTTGAACCTAAGATAGTAATTTATTATGGTTTCATAAAATAAGGAGAATAAGATGCACGACAGTAATAGCTCAAAAAGCTGATGGAGAATGAAATGTCCTATTGTAGGTTCTTCCATGACACGTGGGCATACTTGAATATAGAGACTGTAATAAGCTGAAGACGCAGTACAGCACAGTGCTAAAGAATCTGCCTGCCAATGCGGGAGACACAGTTTCAATCTTTGGGTCAGGAAGATTCCCTGGAGAAAGAAATGGCAACCCACTCCAGTATTCTTGCCTGGAAAATTCCACGGACAGAGGAGCCTGGAGGGCTGTGGTCCATGGGGTCAGAAAAGCGTTGGACACGACTGCTTGCGACTGAGCACGCACACATGCAAACCTGAAATCAACTGCTTAACAATTGGGCATGAAATAAGCCAACAAGGAACAGAAAATAGAACCATAAAAGTAGTTGATTGGCCAAAAGAAAGGAAAAGCAGAAAAAGAGGTGAGGGTAAGATAAAGACTAGGTAGGACAGATTGAAAGCAGACAGCAAGAAGGTCGATATAAACCCAATCATACCAATAGTCACATTAAATTTAAATAGCATCCACACAGGAGATAGATATTGTCAGACTGGATAAAAAAGTAAGACTTAGCCATATGTTGTCTACAGCAACCCACTTGGAATATAAAGATACAAATCAGTTTAAAAGGAAAGTACAGGAAAGGATCTACCCAGCAAACACTAATCTAAGGAGAACGGAGGTAGCTATATTAATATCCTGCAGGGAAGCAGGATTCCTTGGGGTAAGCTGGTTTAAAAGTGGCTTCCTAGGTTCTACCTGGGGACCAGACCACCCCCATAGGGCTAGGAGGTAGTGAGCCTTGAATGTCTGGCTAAAGAGCTGGCACGGAGCAGGCAACAGCGTCCCTGCTGGGTTTGGAATGCATGCGGGCAGTGTCTCTGGAGACAGAGCCAGTTAGACAAGCATGATGGAGGCCTGGATCACTGCAGAGACAGCTAAGGTCGTGATGTGCTTAGAGACCACAAGGGGGTGCTGAAGGGCAGAAGGCGGAGGCCAGGAAAAGGAGACAATCTGAGACAGGGAAAATGGGAAAGTGAGGAGGAGTTAGCAAGTAAGGAGATTGAGACTGGAGAAAGGATGCTGATCCATTCAGCGTTTACTGTGCATCTGTGGGGGCTTCCCAGGTGTCACTAGTAAAGAACCCTCCTGCCAATGCAGGAGACTTAAGAGACGCAGCTTCAATCCCGGGGTTGGGAAGATCCTCTGGAGAAGGGCATGGCAACCCACTCCAGGGGGTATTCTTGCCTGGAGAATCCCATGGACAGAGGAGGCTGGCCAGCTACAGTCCACGGGTTCGCAAACAGTTGGACACGACTAAAGCAAGCAACTTAGCGTGCACACACATGCATGCGTCTATCATGTGACAAGCCCTGAGTTATTGGCACTGGAGAGAGTTCAGAGACAGGGAAAGCTCAGAGCCCAACTTCCAGAAGCAAAATATGTCCATGTGACCAGCATCTGTATTATCTCGCTCTGCATCAAGAATCTTGAAGAATGCTCCATCATGCAACATGTCCCAAACTCATTCAACCATCTGAAGAGCAGAAGCATAGGAGTCGTCGTCAGTCACTGAGAACTTGTTGTGTCCCAGGAGATTTCTCTGTAGCCGGGCTTTCAGGGCATCTCTAAGATGTCAGGGCTCCCCCTCACAAAGCCCCAGTGGCACAGGTCTCATTCCTATAGACGTCCTTCTTCCCCCACGACAAGGTGTTGGAAGACAGGGGATAAATGTCAAGTCCTGTTGGGAGGAAAGAGATGTCAGCTCAGACAGACAAAGCATCCCACTGGTGAGCCCAATTGAGTTAGGGTCTCTAACTCAGCTCTGTACACTCTGCAGTGGGTCCAGGAGTCCCCTTCCCAATTTCCCAGCCACCGGTCACCTGCTGGTGCTGGTGGTGTTACATCATCGGCAGCAAAGTGAGCTCCGGGAGACAGCCACCTGTGTTTAGGAGAGGGCTCTCTCATTTCTTCCCCTTTGAAGCAATAGGACAAATGTGCCCATTTTACAGATGAGGAAAGACTCCTGGGGGTTTGAATGAGTTGCCCATGGAAACAGTAAGTGGTGGGATCTGAACCCAGGTCAGTCTGACTGCAGAGTCCAGTTTCTCCCCTCCTGCACTGTGAGGCTTCTGAGGGTTGGCGTGTTAGAGCAACAGGGTTTGAAAGTGCACCTCTGCAGGACAACAAATCCACATTTGTCATAAGTAGAGAAAACAGGGGCAGGAATATAAGATCAGCCTGCAACACCCTGTGCGAGAAAGTAAAGTGTCAGTCACTCAGTCGTGTCCGACTCTTTGTGACCACATGGACTGCAGCCCGCCAGGCTCCTCTGTCCATGGGATTCTCCAGGCGAGAGTACTGGAGTGGGCTGCCGTTCCCTTGAGTTGCCATTCCCTTCTCCAGGGAACTTTCCCAACCCAGGAATCAAACCTGGGTCTCCTGAATTACAGGCTGATTCTTTACCATCTGAGCCACCAGGGAAACCAGAAAATAAGGAAGTATATAAAGAATATGGGTGCACGTCTAAAGCACACAGGAGGCAGTGTTAAGGAGCTCCCACTGGCCAGACCTGGGACCATTTGAGCATCAAAATAAACAATCAGAGTGACAGATCATAACCTATTAAACACAGTGGGAATCCAGGCGTCCACACTGAGTCCACACATCAATGACTGAGTTACTGGGAGAGGAGAAAGCTTTTCCTTATAGTCGGATTGCTGATCGATCCATTAGAAGGGATGGCAGAATCAGAAAATCACCATTTGGCAACTGTCATAGTACTAATGCTTGATTCAGGGTAACATCAAGTATTGATTCTGATGTGGGGGCTTGAGGTGAGGCAGATACAAACTGTTTTGTCGCTCCCAAAATATCTAAGGTTGATAGGCTATCACATTAGCAACTTACTTTCAAATGGTTTGGTCCGGGGGTGGGGTGGGGGGTGGGGACAGGGTGGAGATCTTTGTACTACT
Organism: Bos mutus; assembly: GCF_027580195.1. NCBI lineage: Eukaryota > Metazoa > Chordata > Mammalia > Artiodactyla > Bovidae > Bos > Bos mutus. The sequence goes on from NC_091638.1 coordinate 54,909,170, forward strand.
GCTGCAACTTTCTATACAATGTGAAATGATTCCAAAAAAGAAATGGAGCTACTTTGGGGGAACCTTGCTGAGCTGTCAGAAAAGGAAGGTGTCTGCCATGGAAGGAGGAAGGGGACTAATGCATGCGTGCATGCATGCTAAGTTGCTTCTGTCGTGTCCAACTCTTTGAAACCTCATGGACTGTAGCCTGCCAGGCTCCTCTGTCCACGGGATTCTCCAGGCAAGAATGCTGGAGTGGGTTGCCATGCCCTTCTCCAGGGGGTCGTCTCAGCCCAGGGATCAAACCTGCTTCTCTTATGTCTCCTGTGTTAGCAGGTGGGTTCTTTATGGTTAGTACCACCTGGGAAGCCAAGGGGCCTATCTAACTGCTGCTGCTAAGTCGCTTCAGTCGTGTCCGACTCTGTGCGACCCCAGAGACGGCAGCCCACCAGGGTCCCCCGTCCCTGGGATTCTCCAGGCAAGAACACTGGAGTGGGTTGCCATTTCCTTCTCCAATGCATGAAAGTGAAAAGTGAAAGTGAAGTCGCTCAGTTGTGTCCGACCCTCAGCAACCCCATGGACTGCAGCCTACCAGGCTCCTCCGTCCATGGGATTTTCCAGGCAAGAGTACTGGAGTGGGGTGCCATTGCCTTCTAAGGAGACCCATAAAAAGGCTTTCCCTTCCCCTCCCCAGCAGGCAGAAACTAGAGGGCTTCCTAGGTCCCTCCCACCTCAGGAAGCACCAGCAGCTGCCAAGGGTGGGTCAGGAAACCAGCAAACTGCAGATATCTCAGGCAAAGTCCTGGGGTTCACTCCGGAGACCTCGGCTTGAGGCCAGCCTTCTTCACTTGCACACCTATAGCAATGCAGAGCTCACCACCTGCATGGTAAGCTGACTATCATCGTCAGCAAGTTCTTCCTCCTATAACTGACAATCTGCGCCCTAGAAGGACTGGGTCCCTTCTGACTTAAGCATCAGGTCAGTTTCACTGCGAAGTGTTCCGAGTCCTTCAGGCTCTTAATGTGGGGGCTGCAGTGATGGCGCCCCCTTGTGTCCAAGAAAGGATGTGCAGTTGCCTCAAGCCAAGATCCTTCCAGGGGAAAGGCATGATACCTCCCTATTTCATGGGAAATAGATGGGGAAACAGTGGAAACAGTGTCAGACTTTATTTTTCTGGGCTCCAAAATCACTACAGATGGTGATTGCAGTCATGAAATTAAGACACTTACTCCTTGGAAGGAAGGTTATGACCAACCTAGATAGCATATTCAAAAGCAGAGACATTACTTTGCCAACAAAGGTCCGTTTAGTCAAGGCTATGGTTTTTCCTGTGGTCATGTATGGATGTGAGAGTTGGACTGTGAAGAAGGCTGAGCGCCGAAGAATTGATGCTTTTGAACTGTGGTGTTGGAGAAGACTCTTGAGAGTCCCTTGGACTGCAAGGAGATCCAACCAGTCCATTCTGAAGGAGATCAGCCCTGGGATTTCTTTGGAAGGAATGATGCTAAAGCTGAAACTCCAGTACTTTGGCCACCTCATGCGAAGAGTTGACTCACTGGAAAAGACTCTGATGCTGGGAGGGATTTGGGGCAGGAGGAGAAGGGGACGACAGAGGATGAGATGGCTGGATGGCATCACTGACTCGATGGACATGAGTCTCAGTGAACTCTGGGAGTTGGTGATGGACAGGGAGGCCTGGCATGCTGCGATTCATGGGGTCGCAAAGAGTCAGACACGACTGAGCGACTGATCTGATCTGATCTGATTGTCCCCATCCCAAACTTACTCCCCCTTGGACTAGCCAGGCCACTTATTCCCATTCATTTAGGCATTAATTCTTTATTTTTGTTCATTTATTCATCCATTCAAGCAATCACTGCTCTCTAGGGAGCTGGCTGTACCTCACCTAGGAAGTACATACTTGGGTCATTCCTAGGCCTTACTATCAAAGAGTTCTCAGTATGATAGAGGGACAGAGTACTACACCACAGCAGAGTCTGTGTCTCACAACTGGTAAGTGCAAGGGGCTTTGGGAGCACCCAAAACAATCTGGGAAGTCTTCCAGGAGGAGGTGACCACAATTCAGCTCCTTTCTGTCCCCTGCTGCCACCTGCTGGGGGCTCTCCAAAGCTCCCTGCCCTCTCCTCCCAGGCTTCTGGATCTGTCTAGGCCTGGGTGAAGCTAATGGAAGCAGAAGAGATTAAGAAGAGGTAGCAATAATACACAGAAGAACTATACAAAAAAGATCTTCATGATCCAGAGAGCCACGATGGTGTAATCACTCACCTGGAGCCAGACATCCTGGAGTGCAATGTCAAGTGGGCCTTAGTGTTCATCACTGTGAACAAAGCCAGTGGAGGTGACAGAATTCCAGTTGAGCTACTGCAAATCCTAAAAAATGATGGTGTCAAAGTGCTGCACTCAGTATGCAGCAAATCTGGAAAACTCAGCAGTGGCCAAGGGACTGGAAAAGGTCAGTTTTCATTCCAATCCCAAAGAAAGGCAATGCCAAAGAATGCTCAAACTACCACACAATTGCACTCATCTCATACGCTAGCAAAGTAATGCTTAAAATTTTCCAGGTTGGATTATTGAGAAAGCAAGAGAGTTCCAGAAAAACATCTATTTCTGCTTTATTGACTATTCCAAAGCCTTTGACTTTGTGGATCACAACATACTGTGGAAAATCCTTAAAGTGATGGGAATACCAGACCACCTGACCTGCCTCCTGAGAAATCTGTATGCAGGTCAAGAAGCAACAGTTAGAACTGGACATGGAATAACGTACTGGTTCCAAATTGGGAAAGGAGTATGTCAAGGCTGTATATTGTCACCCTGTTTATTTAACATATATGCAGAGTACATCATGTGAAATGCCAGGCTGGAAGAAGCACAAGCTGGAATCAAGACTGCCAGGAGAAACAGCAATAACCTCAGATATGCAGAAGACACCACCCTTATGGCAGAAAGTGAAGAGGAACTAAAGAGCCTCTTGATGAAAGTGAAAGAGGAGATTGAAAAAGCTGGCTTAAAACTCAACATTCAGAAAACGAAGATCATGGCATCTGGTCCCAGCACTTCATGGCAAACAGATGGGGAAACAATGGAAAGAAGCAGACTATTTTCTTGGGCTCCAAAATCACTGTGGATGGTGACTGTAGCCATGAAATCAAAAGGTGCTTGCTCCTTGGAAGAAAAGCTATGAACAATCAAGATAGCATATTAAAAAGCAGAGACATTACTTTGCCAACAAAGGTCCATCTGATTAAAGCTATGGTTTTTCCAGTGGTCATGTATGGATGTGAGAGTTGAACCATAAAGAAGGCTGAGAACTGAAGAACTGATGCTTTTGAACTGTGGTGTTGGAGAAGACTCTTGAGAGTCCCTTGGACTGCAAGGAGATCAAACCAGTCCATCCTAAAGGAAATCAGTCCTGAATATTCATTGGAAGGACTGATGCTGAAACTGAAGCTCCACTACTTTGGTACCTGATGTGAAGAACTGACTCATTGGAAAAGACCCTGATGCTGGGAAAGACTGAAGGCAGGAGGAGAAGGGGATGACAGAGGATGAGATGGTTGGATGGCATCGTCAACTCAATGGACATGAGTTTGAGCAAGCTCCAGGAGTTGTTGATGGACAGGGAAGCCTGGTGTGCTGCAGTCCATGGGGTCGCACAGAGTTGGATATGACTGAGCGACTGAACTGAACTGAATTGAGGCCTGGCTGACAGAAGCCTGCTCTTCCAGGGTCCTATACTCAGAGGTATCACAGTTCAGTGAGTCGCTTCAGGCAGCCCAGGGACATAATTTCCCCTGCTGGCTATAGTACTGATGACAATGATATTGATATTAATAATAGCAGCCGACATCATTGGAAAAGACCTGATGCAGAGAAAGACTGAAGGCAGGAGGAGAAGGGAACAACAGAGGATGAGATGATTGGATGGCATCACGGACTCAATGGACATGAGTTTGAGCAAACCCTGGCAGATAGTGAAGGACAGGGAAGCCTGGCGTGCCATCCATGGGGTCGCAAAGAGGCAGACATGACTTGGTGACTCAACAATCATTTAGTGAGTCTTGGTTTGTTTCAGGTGCCATGCTCAGAACTGTATGATACTATGTCAGGTAATCCTCACAACTACCACCAAGACTGCGCCCATTTTACAGATGAGGAAACTAAGGCCCAGTGAAGTTAAGGGGGGAATCTCACCAATCACCTTCCAGGCACTGGGTCTACAGCTGCACGTGTTCTGCACCCATTTTCTCCCTGCTGCTCCGTCCCCTGAAGGTCTCCACTCATCTCAAAGTTCAGCTCTGATCCCATCACAGCGCATGCTCTGGGGGCCAACCCTGCAGTATTTGATAAGCTCGAGTAGTACTGGACGTCTCCTCCCATCACAGAGGAGACTGGGCGGAACCACAAACTGGTGAGAGCAGGGCTGGGATGTGCACTGGAGCCGAGAACATTGCGCTTTCCCGTGCCCCCAAGTCTGTCCTCCTTATGCAGGCTCAATCCTCATTTGCTATTTCAGGGAAACTGCCTCCTGTTGTAACACCTCATATTGGTCTAAAGCCCTCAGAACTTTTATTTCTATTAAGAGTGCCCAAGCTGACTTTGATGTTTGGCTGGACTCCTACGATGCCAGGAGGTGCAGAGCTTGCATCTCAGGGCAGCGGTGGGCATTTCCCAGGGCTGGCCCGTCCCAGACTTGGTTATGTTCATTATATCGGTAGTTCCTCGCCACAGCCCTTCCATGGAGGATCATGGTGTCCCGGACACCCTCGGATCTATATTCCAGGCTGCTACCGTTCCTCCTGCTCATCTAACACATGCTCAACCCTGTGCATGGCCCTGCCCTCTGCTTGGCCCCCAGAACCGTGTCCTGACCGGCTCCTGCCTGTCCTTCAGGTCTCAGCTCATCATCCCCGGCTCCAACTACCCTGCCTGTCCCACATCCCCTTCTGCCTCACCTCCCTGTTCAGCCTGCTCCGTGGCTCCAACCACGCACTGAGATCCTCTTGTGTTCCCTGCCTGCTCACTCACTGCCTTTATCTCCTGCAGGTACACGAACCCCATGAGGGCAAGGCCTCTGCTATCCACACAGCCAGGGTCTGGAGCTGGGCTGCCACATTGTAGGTGCTCAGGAAGTATTTGCTGGGTGAATCAACTTGCTTGCAATCCCTGTGCACCTGACTTCTGACGACTCTTTCACAAGGACCCCTCTCCCCAAACACACACACCTCTCTTGGCTGCCGCTCTAACCACAGCCCTGACCACCTGTGACATTTGCAGTAGCTACTCAGGTGTTCAGTCCAGTCTACAGAGTTGTCTTTCTGATCACACTTATGCCCACACACCTCCTCTCTTCAAAAACATTATTATCATCATTATCATTAGGACTCTTCTCTGACGAAGACTGAATCTGCCATCATCGTTGGATTAAAAATCCCCCCAGTGCCTCAAGGTTTTTGTGATTTCGTTTCACAGACAGGGGCTCAGAAGTTCAGAGAGGTTAGCAACTTGACCAAGGTCACGCAGCGACTAAGTGGCAGCACGGGGATTTGAGCCCTGGCCAGCGTGCTTCCCAAGGCCCCACTCTCTGTCGCTGTATTCTTCTAGAGCTCAGCCCTTGCCACCGTCAAACCAGGGCATGCATCAGGATCCCTGATGCCTGGACCTCAGCCCCTGAGTGTGTGACTCATTAGGCCTAGGGCAGTGCACTTGCTAACAGGTGCCCAGGAGAGGCTACTCCTGAGGGCTCACACTACAAGAACTACCAACTTAGAAACACCGTGTCTGTGATTTCAGCAGGTTCTTGGACCTCCCATAATCCCTCCATGCACTTCGGGCAGTGGGAGGGTCTGAGGACCACTCCTGAGTCTCAGTACTGCTCGTTTGGCAAATCAGACTCTTCCTTAATAAAAGTGAGTTATCTGACCTTGAAACACACCATAGCTGACACTCCATGGAAAGGCCTCTGCTTATCTTAGCAATGCGATGATAAATATAGGGCCCGGAGCTTCGTGTCAGTATTTTAATAATCGTTGAGCAGAGCCTTGGGAGCCAATTACAGAACTAGGACAGGTTTTTTTTTTCTTCTTCTTCTAAAACTACTTGGTTTCCAACTACTAAAACTTGTGGACATCTAAGACTGATGGGTCCAGAAGGGTTTTGACTTAGTGTCCCCCAAGTATGAGTGCTGCACAGAATTTGAAATCTCGTTCCAGTAGAGCGGATGCACTGATGCGCCCCTCTGCCAGGCCTCCTCCTCCTCTTCTTCCTCCTTCTCCACCTCCCTCACCTCTTCTTCTCCTCTTTCACCAGCTTCCTCTCTGAAGCTGAGTCAGCCCAGGATCTGAACAGGTGGGTGCAGCCCTGCCTGTCACCAGCCTGCCTCCTCCTCCTCCCACGTGGCCAGAAGCTGAGAACCAGCGCTGTCTGGAGGTGGGAGAGGGCTGGGGGGCCGGGACCCTGGGGAGCTTGCCTGGCTTACCTCTCCTCACCTGCAGACAACTGCATCCTCCCAGGCCATTGTGGTGGTGAGGGTGGAGCTGTTGCTGACTCAGTACAGACCAATAACCGGCAGTGGTTCTCAACGCTCCCACCCTCCACTACCCCAGGAATAAAACAAGCCCCCCACTTGGTCCAGCCCCCACCACTCTCGCTGACTGCACCTCCCCTGTGCTCCCTCTCAAACTGTGCTCAGACACGCTGGCCTCCTTGCTGCCCTCCAAGTGCACCAGGCAAGACGTGTCTCAGGACCTTTGCACAGCCTTTCCCTCCTCCCCAGAGACCTGCACGGCTGGTTCCTCACATGATTCAGGTCCCTGCTCAAAGGCTACCTTCCACATACCCCCGTGAAGAACTCCTCCCAGCCCTCTCCCCACACCCTGCTCTCTCTCCCTGGGGCTCTAGTCACCACCCTCCCTGCAGGACTTGCTCTGTGTCCATTATTGTAATCTCTCACCAGAGTGCAGGGAACGCAGAGGCACAACAACCAGGCTGGGGCTCAGCTCAGCACTGTATTCCCAGGCCTGGACTCACAGGAGACGCTCAGTAATCGTGAATGAGCAAACGCCACCACCAATGGAGGACAGCGTGAGTGCTAGCTGGACGACTTTATGCCTATCCTCTCACCCGTGCTGCAACGTAGGAGTCACTGCCCTTTTTCTCATGTGATGATGGCTCAGCTAAGCAAGGGCACTGAGTTACCCAGAGTCACACAGCAGTAAGGGGACCTGGGCTCAGAACCCAAGTCTGTGTGCCTGCAGGCCCAGGGATGGGGAGTCGGCTGGACCCAAGTGAGGGAGCCTCCCAGGATGGGACCAGGCCCGTAGTGATGGAGGGCAGGGGGGAGGTCAGAACATGGAGTCAGGCAGCATGGGGTGGCTGTGGCCCTGGGTCTGGGGGGTGCCCATAGAGAGAGACTGAGGGCTGAGGCAGGACCCCAGATGGACTTCACTATAGGACTTGGAGCAAAAGCTTAGTTCTCCAGAGTGGGGAGGGGGCTTGTAGAGACTATCTCGGGGCTAGGGTTGGCCAGGGTGGGCTGGCCCCAAACCTTTCCAAGCCCCACACACATGATTTATGGAGCTGGGCTTCTGACATGACCCTGTCCTGCCAGGATGGGATTGGGCAGGACCAGTGTAAGAGATGGGGTGTCAAGAGATGGGGTGTCAGCAGAGGCCGGAGCTGGGATCATACACCCTGCCAGAGGACTGTCAGCTCCCAGAGAGGCCATGGGGTCTCAATGGAGATGACAGGGATTGGCACCGAGTGGAAACAGTGCCCAGTGGCAGGATGACAGACAGGCACATCTCCCTGGGAGATGGAGAGGTAAGACCAAAATGAACCAGCTCAGAATGACCTGACCGGGAGGGAGTGGGGACCCGTCCCAGATTCAAGCCTCGGGGACTGTGGGCAGATTAGCAGGAACTGCAACAGCAGCCTGGCCGGGTGGAAGGCAGCCACCCTCTCCCGTTCCTGCTCCTGCATATATGCGCTTTCCTCAGCTTCCTCATCCCTGAGACAGGACAGCGACCCCAGCCTTGAGGGGGGTGGTGTATGTGTCCTAGGACATATGAAAGGTGTCATCACGGTTCCTCACCCACAGTCGTAGCTCAAACCATGGTTATCCTACAGCTTCCTTTGGTCCCCCCGGGAGGAGAACATCCGCTTCACTCCCAGAAACCCCTGGCTCCCTTCGGAGAACTCATGTTCCAAAGCACCTGCAGGAGCGGGGCTCGGGTGTCAACTCCAGGTCTGTGCTTGAGGCCCGAAGTGAAGCAGGTACGATTCTGCCTCAGGAGTCCCACGACTGGTGGAAGGGGTCTGCAAGCAAATTAATGATGACGTCGAATTCCAGTCCCTTTGAATATATTCAGGACATGCAGACCCCACCCTGCGGCTGTGGATTCAGTCCTTGACCACTTCAGTCCCTGGGAGCCAAGGCCAGTGAACAAGGGGCATGACCCAGTTCAGAAACTCTGAAAACTGTGGGCACGGGCCCTGGAGTCAGACCTGGGTTCTTCCTCTGGCTGGGAAAGTGCCCCAACTTCTCTGAGCCTTAGTCTCTTCTGCTGTGACATGGGTGCCCCCCTGGACTGCGCAGCTGGTGGCAAGGAGATGAGACTAAAGCTCCGAACGCTGAGTGAGCCCATGCCTGTCGGGTGGTGAGGGCTCTTACAGGTCCCAGCCTTTCTTAGGAAGTGAGAAGCCTGAGCCCCCGGGTGGGCACAGAGGCGGGGGAGGGCAGGGCAGTGGATGAGTGTGGGAAGCGGAAGGGCAGTGCCACACCAGCAGAGCCTCCTCACCGTGGGGACACTGTGGGGGCACTGGTGGCCTTAAAAGCAGGACAAGCCTGCCACCCAGTGCCGCTAGGTGCCACCACAGCGGCAGTGCCAAGCAGCCACCTCGCCTGGCTCCAGCTCCATGCTCTCTAGCTCAGGCCTGGGTCTGGGAACTACAGTGGCCTTTAGGGAGCTGATGACCCAAGGCTGCCACTGCCCATTCTCACCTGAGAAATCACTCTCACGTCTGATTCTCCAAACAACTCACAAGTCCCCAGGGAGGCTTAAGACTCCATGCAGGAAGCCCAGCAGGTGCCAAGAAGGTCCTGTGTGGCTGGAGTGACTCCCCACAGGAAATGACTAAGGATCCAGAGCGGCTGCTTCCTAAGGCGGCTCAGTGGTAAAATAACCCACCTGCCAGTGTTGGAGACTCAAGAGTTATGGGTTCAATCCCTGGGTTGGGAAGATCCTCTGGAGAAGGGAATGGCAACCTACTCCAGTATTCTTGCCTGGGAAATTCCATGGACAGAGGACCCTGGTGGGCTATAGCCCATACGGTCACAAAAAAAGCTGGACACAAATTAGCAGCTAAACCATCCACATTATTTAAATTTTAATTTTTCCTTTTTTTTTTTTTTTTGGCTGCACCATGCGGCTTGTGGGACCTTACTTCCCTGACAAGGGATCAAATCCACACCTCCTACACTTGAAGTGTGGAGTCTTAAGCACTGGTTCTCCAGGGAAATCCTACTCTTATTTTATGATTAATATTGCCCAGAACTGTTATAGGACTTTGAGACACATTATCTCATTAATGCTCACTCCCTGACCTGAGAGCTAGGAGCCATCACTTACCCCACTTTACAGATGAGGAAACTGAGGCACAGAGAGGTGAAGTCATTGGTCCAGTGTCATGGAGCCAGGAAGAGTCAGAGTGGGGATTTGAACCCTGATCCTGGCCTGTTATTGCAGCTTCTAAGCTGCAATAACACAGAGGCTTCTGGGTCTTACAAGCTTCTTCAGATCACCAATACAAATCCTGGAGGAAAAGACAGTTTCTTGAAAAAAAAAATTTTTTTTTAAGGTCTGGTAAGAAACAGTTCCATACATCACTTCTTTAGTCATCCTTTATAAATAGTGGGTTGCTGAGGGTTGGACAAGACTGAGCGACTTCACTTTCACTTTTCACTTTCATGCATTGGAGAAGCAAATGGCAACCCACTCCAGTGTTCTTGCCTGGAGAGTCCCAGGGACGGGGGAGCCTGGTGGGCTGCCGTCTATGGGGTCGCACAGAGTCGGACACGACTGAAGTGACTTAGCAGCAGCAGCAGCATATTATAATTTTAAAGGAGACAGAGGTGGGGAAAAAGAGGGAAATCACCCCCACCAACAGGACTAGTCCACAGTGGACTTGTGGAGGGAATGCTGACTTCTGACCCTCTGCCCTGTCTTTGGCCCTTTTCCTCTCTCAGCAGGGTCCTGTCCCCATCCTCAGCCTTCCCTCCTCTTACTTTTTAAACACTTGCTCTTGGGAAAAGTCCTGTTCAATGGATCAAAAAAGAGAGGGGCTTTCCTGGTTGCCCAGGTGTTGGGACACTGAGCTTTCACTTCAGGGGGCACAGGTTCAATCTCTGGTTGGGGAACTAAGATCCCACATGCTGCACACAGACAAAAAATATGGGGAAATAAGAGTGATGGGAAATAGGCTTTAAAGGTGGAATTCCAGGCAGAAGGCGGGAGGCAAGAGAGAGGAAGACAGAATGAGAAGAGGAGGCCGACAAAGAGGAAGGGAGTCTGGGGTTTACTGAGCACAGACGTGGTTCCAGATACATTCTCACATCCCCTTATGTAAGGCCTGCTGCCAGCCTATGGAATGGGCACTGCTCCCATTTAAAAGATGACAGGACTGAGGCTCCCAAGGGTGCAGGGATAGTGTGAGGTCACCCACTAGGAAGTACTAGAACCAAGACTCATACCCAGTCTCCTCGACTTCATGTGTGGAGTCCACTGGGTGTTCTCTGAGCCCTGGAGTGAGCCTCGGGCATGCTGGGAGCTGGGGTGGGGGGCGTGGGCAGGTAAACGAGACCTAGCTCCTGGTCTTCAGCAGCGTGGGCTGAAGTCTCATGTCCAGTGAGGCTCCGGTGCCTGGACTCCTGGTTCAGACTGGGCCAGTCCTGGCTTTTGGACTGTTGGAATATGGAATATTACACACCCAGCAGAAAGATTCTTAAGACAATGCTCTCCACTTGGACACTAAAAATCTAACAAAGGAAGAAGTGGAGCTCATGTTTAAAAAAAAAAAAGGAGGTGAGATTCAGTGTTTTAAGTGACTCTGCCTTGATTAGCTGTGTGATCCTGGGCAACATATTTGGGCAACTATCAGTCTTGGCTAAGTGTCTTCATCTGTAAAATGGGTCAGTGCCTTGGCTCAGGCTACTCCAGAAGGCTGGGGAATAACATAACAGATATGTAAGCAATCTGTAAGTTGAAAAGCATTTCACTACACTGATGATATCACACTAATAAAGAATCATTGATTGCTTTCTGAACTTCTCCTGTCAGTGAAGCTGCTTGTAAGAACTTGATCATTGGACTATGAGAATCTGAGAGTGGTCTGGACTTTGGTGACCCTCACAGGGGCTCAGAAACATTGCAGAAGTGTTAAACCCTACACTTGCTCCCCAGCTCCCATCATCGAAAGTGCTGATACTGCTACACTCTCCAGTGCAGTAGGCATCTCCTCCAGTTCTGTAGATGGAAAAACTAAGGTCGACTTGCCTCAGCCTGTAAGCTACAGAGTCCAGACACACCAGATTCCCTGCCTCTTTCTACACCTCCTCCCACTCTTCCCCTCTCCCTGCCCCCATCCTTCACAAGGATGAAGACAAGAGGCAAAGCTGACATGAAAAGGCAGCCCAGTGGCTAAGGACCAAGATCCCAGCGAGCAGAGACCTCATTTATAAAACCAAAGAGAGTCCTGAGGAAAGTTAATTGAAGTGAACGAAATCCTGAAGAATTTAGCACTCAATTTGAGAGGCTATTTTTGGCTGAACCAAGATGAAAAGACAAAAGAAAGTGCACCAAAATTGAAGAGAAACTAATTTGGAAGACATAATAGGGAGCAAACTTCTCAAATTTCCTCAGAGCCCGGGAGACGTGATTATTCAGGAAATAATTAGATGCTATCCTGGGGGTAATAAAAGCTAAAAATGAAGAGGAAAGAAATTGAAAACCGCCAGAAAGGTCATGGACTGCTCTCAATATTTTTTTTTCCTTTACAGATTTGAAGATGCAAGAATTAATTTGCAAAAGAACAACAAGGCAGTACAAACTAATCAGAGAGGAAATTGAGTTGGGAGAATCTAAACACCTCGCCCATCTGTTCGGGATGACTCTGATGGGAAAGGTACAGCTAGATGTGTCCTGAGTCTAAAAAGGATGGCAGTCCCTCCTGAAGGTGCTGGAGGCACACAGAACCTTGACACTGCCCCAAAGCTGAACTGCCCCCGACCTGAGGGTTCAGCACACTTCTGTAAAGAGCCAGATAGTGAATAACTTCAGTTTTGAGGGCCAGGTAATGCTGCAACTAAATTCTGCTGGTGTAGCACAAAGGCAATAGCAGTCAGAATGTCAATAAGTGGGCGTGGCCATGTTCCATATAAAACTTTATTTATAAAAACAGACAGCAGGCTGGATTTGGCTTTCCGGTGACAATCTATTCCATCCCACCTGAATTAGCACACCTGGTCTTATTTGCAGTCTAATCCTGCTTCTATTTACACAAAAACACTGCCGATTAGAACATGCTTTCTAAAACCCAACTAATAGTAATAATGATGATGATGAAAAAGATAGCTGCTAGCATAGAAGCACAGAGTTTCTGGTATACGCTGGTTGTGGTTCTTGGCACTTCAATAACACCTACTATCTTCACAATGACCTTTATGAGGTAGGTACAATCTTACAGATGGGTACTGATGCCCAGAGAGGTGAAGTAACTTGCCCAAGGTCACATAGTCAGTGAGGGTCAGAGGCAACATTTGAACTCACAGTGAGTCCATGCTCTCAGCCACTATGATTTATTGCCTCTAATAAGTTGGGTCCAAATTCTTCAGGAGCTTCCCACTGCCTACAGAATCAAATCGACATCCATTAGCTCAGCACACAATGGCATCTGTGACTTAGTATTACATCTCACCTCTCTAGCCTCATCTTTCTCCAAGCCTCACCCTTGCCCCATGCATCAGAACTGCGCGAAGAACCCTATGTTCCCATGCCTTTATTCATGCTGTTCCCTCTGCTTGCAACTCTCTTCTCCTGCACTAATATCTGTTCTACCTTCCAAACTCAGCACAAGTGTCACCTCGAAACAGGTGTCTGCTCCAGGTTGATCAAGTCACTTTCTCTCTTTGGGTCCTAGTTCCAATGCCTTCAGCATAATTGGTGGAAAGTAGGGGAATGACTGATTCCCTAATAGCCATGAACACTTTAGTATAAATTAGACTATCTGATTAGCTTAGTTTCCTAGAAACATCTTTGCTTTTTTTTTTTAAAGATTTTTTTGATGTGGACCATTTTTAAAGTCTTTATTGAATTTGTTAAAACATTGTTTCTGTTCCACGGTTTTGGGAGATATTTGCTCCAAGGCATGTGAGGGCTTCCCTGATGGCTCAGACAGTAAAGAATCTGCCTGCAATGCTGGAGAGCTGGATTCAATCCCTGGATCAGAAAGATCTGCTGGAGAAGGGAATCACTACCCACTCCAGTATCCTTGCCTGCAGAATTCCAAGGACAGAGAAGCCTGGTGGGCTACAGTCCACGGGGTCACAAAGAGTTGAACACGACTGAATGACTAACACACACACGTGGGATCCCAGATCAGGGATCCCAGTTCCCTGATCAGGGATGGAATCCACACCCCCTTAGAAGGCAAAGTCTTAACCACTGGACCACCAGGGAAGTCCTGCTAGGAGCATCTTGAAGGAATGAGATACAGAAGAAATAAGCCCGAGTGTAGGAGAGAAAAAGATTGTTCATCATATGACTCAACTTAGGTTGAAAGTTTTGATTCTACCCAAACAAGCCTGACAACTTCTCTCTCCAGCCTATATTCTTCCAGGACACTGAGCTCTGTTAGCCTGAGCCCTGAGCTCTCTACCTGCTTAAGGAGAGCATCCGCTTCACCAGAACCCAGATTCCTTAACTCCAAGAACAGTGTGACTTGTTTCCAACCCCATACTGCATAAAGAGCCGCACTTGTCAGGACAGGCAGCTTGATTAAAACATCCCTTCATGATGCCAACTCCTGCTCTAATTCCAATCCTCCGAGGGAACTTTGACCTATAAATTGGTTTTCATCCATAAATCTGATTCAAATTATTCCCCCGTGCACTACTCAAAAAAAAATTTTTTTTACTCTTTCACACATTCTTTCATTTCAAAGTAACTTTGAACTAGGAGTGTTAACTCTGATGCTAGCATATTATCCTTCTGTCTTCTATCCATTCATCCTTCTGTATAGATAGACAGACAGACAGATAGAGATGGCTGCATCAGGTCTAATTGTGGTACTTGGGCTCTCTAGTTGTGGCACATGGGCTTAGTTGCCCTGTGACATGTAGGATCTTAGTTCCCAGACCAGGGATCGGACCCATGTCCTTGGCATTGGAAGGCAGATTCTCAACCACTGACCCACGAGGGGAGTCCCCATCCATCCTTCTTTCCATCTCTTCTTCTACCCATCTGACCTCCCATCCATCCTCCATCCATCTATCCTTCCTTTCATCTATCCTTCCATTCATCCTTCCTTCTACCCATCTTTCCATCCAACCTTCTTTCCATCCATTTCATCCATTCACTCACTCAAAAACAGGTTGGGTGCCCACTGCAAGACTGGCCCATTACTGGGGCTCAGTGGTCAGTGCTTCACCCACAGGGAAGGACTTGACCTCTTGGGGCTTACCACAGAAGAGGGATGACGTACGGGAAGAAACATTTGTTCTCCTTCTGTCTAAGCATCTCTCCTCCCGTGCCATTATTTCCATGAAGTGCTGCGTCCTGTTTCCTGGAGGCACTTGAGGTCCTGCCTGCTCATCCTCACCCTCCTTCACCTCTTACCCTACATGTCTCTGAGCCTCAGTGGTCTGTGTTTTCTCCACCCCTGCCGCACTTCCCTTTCTAGGTGAACTCCTCACATGCCTCCCTTCAGTCCCTTCATCTCATTCTTTCCTGCCCTCTGCAGCCCCTTGCCTTTCCATTTACCACCCCACTAATTATTTTCACATTCCTGGCTATATGATGTTTATATTCAGCAACTCCTTCTCTGGTCTGAGTCCCTGGGACTCTGGTCTGGATGCTTGAAGAGCTGCCTCACTTATCTCTCTTGCTGCCCTGAAGTCTTAACAGGATAGCCAAGGTTCTCCACATAACATGACAATCAGGCATTAATATCTGTCTGCTCCAAACCCTCCACGGGAGCCCATTTCACTCCACGTAAAATCTGAAGTCCTGACAAGATCCCACCCAGCCTCCTAGGATCGCTGACTCTCCTGCCGCCCTCCCCCAGCCCCACTCCTCCCCCAGGGCCTTTGCACAGAGGTTCCTCCCACTTGGAGCCCTCTCCTTTCAGCTTTCCCATGGTTCATTCTCCCTTCATTTGGGGACTTACTCAAATATTCCTCAGGCTTCCCTGGTGGCTCAGATGGTAAAGAATCTGCCTGCAATGAGGAAGGCTCAGGTTCAACCCCTGGGTCGGGAAGATCCCCTGGAGAATGGAATGCCAACCCACTCCAGTAGTCTTGCCTGGAGAATCCCATGGACAGAAGAGCCTGGTGAGCTACAGTCCATGGGGTCGCAAAGAGTCAAACACGATTGAGTGACTAACACACACACACACATACACATACACATACCCCTCATCAGCAAGGTTTTCTCAAACCACCATCACAAAATAACACCCCAGCCTTCATCACTCGCTATCTCATTTCCCTGCCTTATTTTCTCTCATGACATTTTCTACCACTGGGCACACAATATATTTGGGTATCTCTTTGTTGCTGTCTTCTCCCACGAGGATGAAAACCCCTGAAAGCAGGGGCCTTTTTTGGTTTTGGTCACTGCTCTACCTGCAGCATCTCTCACAATGCCTGGCATAAAGTAGGGACTTGATACTTCCACAGAATGAATGAACGCAGGGAGGAATAAATGTCTCCCTCTCTAGCGAATCTCTCCACTCAGCCTGCAAACACGTCCAACCCTCTATTTTTTTTAAAACAAAATTAAACAAAATAAAAACCTCCCCTTGCCTATGTAGCTTATAACCTTTGTTTTTCCTTTCACCACCAACCAGAGGCAGAACTTTTTTCCCCATAATTGCTATCAATGTGCATGGCCAGTTTGGAGCTCCCCTTTCTCAGCTCACCACCCCTGTATATGTTGACTGATGTTCTGGATTCAAGGTGGCTTGGGGGAAGGCTTCCCACAAGTCTCCAACTCTGGATCCACTTCCCAGCTTTTGCTACATCCTTAACACTCCCTTTACACTCTTTGATTCAGTATATTTCTTGAAACAACTGATCTATTTATTTAAGCAAGGTTATTTGGAAAGAGATCTTGTAATGCAACCAGAAATAGAAAATCTGGATGACTAATCATAATTGAGATGAAACCGCAAAAACAAAATGAAAACAAAGTGATTAAATTCTAGATGGAGGCTGTCACTTGCTGGGGGCTCTGGGCTAGAATGTCCCTCACCTCCTTTGCTCTTTGTGGAAAAAGAGCTCAGAGGGACATCAGAGACACTGTGTCAGGCCTGTTCTATGGTGACTGCCGTAAACAGTGCTGCCCTGGATCTTGGAAGTTAGAGAAGAGAGATCTCAAAACATATATTACTTAACCTGTAACCATTTCCCAGTGCATACGTATATCAAATCAAAGCGCTGTATATTTTAAATACATACAATGTTATTTGTTATTTATGTCTCAATACAGCTGGGAGGGAAACAGGACCTGGGAGTTCCCTATTAGTTGGAGTCACCAGGACCAGAGGAGGACCTGGGAAGTGCCCAGACATTCTCAGCACCTCTAAATGGTATTTAATGTCCCTGAATTTATGGCACTTAATGTCCTGCCTGCATGACCTCCCCCACTTCAAACTCACTTTCTGAGTGAGGCATAAGCCTCCCCCTTTGGAAGATTCTAGAATGGTGGAAAGGGAGCTGGACTGTGAGTCACCCTGAGGCCAGTCCTTGCCCCATTCCAGACCCGCATGCAATCTCAGAGAACTCACTTCTCTCTCCAGAATGTGCTTTCCATGCCATTAACAGTAGGAGTTGATATTGAGCATTTTAGACATTTATAATCCGCTGAGACCTTATGTTTATCATTTTAGTGATAAATTTAATATCCCACTAAATTAATACATCACAACTCACCTAACCCCAGCATGAGACATTCATATAGTCTTTGGCCTTTCATAGCTCTAATTCACACTGTTATAAATGTGTTTTCCCATTATACCAGCCTTTTCCCTATTTCTGAGTTATTATATAGGATAAATGTCCAGAATTGGTATTCCTAGACCAAAGCATGTGGGTCTAATCCTCTCTGGCCAACGACCCTCCTGCAGGCTTGGACCACTTCAGAACCACACACACAGAACCAGGGAGTGGCTCTGGGAACTGACCGCAAGTGTTAGCAGCAAGGATATCCCCTTTAGACATCTTAAACATATGGAAGTTTAGGAAGATGTGAATTTAAAGGGAAGAGCTAGTCCGTCTTCAAGCAAATTTGTGATGTGGCTCAGAGGAGATCCCTTGAAAGCCCCAGGGGCCTCAAACCCTCCCCTCCCTCTTGGTTCCACCTTCTCCCCAATTGTCTGATGCCTGGAAAAAACAAAGCATTCTGGAGAAAGAAGCTCTTTCCCCTTGCTTTTTCTCCTGTGGACCTGTCACATCACCTGCTTCCCTCTAATGAAGAGGCCCACAGCCTGGGTGCCTCTTATACCCACCAAGATGGAAATCTGAAACTTCACCCTTTGAGATCTCTGTGGAAGTCTGGGAGCATCTTATTCTTAGTTTTGAAGAAGGAGGTGTGTTTCTTCTATGTGAGTTCTCAGCTTCATCCAGCAGCAGATCATATTGACACTACCTTCCTCCTGAGGGACACATGTCAGCTCCCTGAGGGCAGAGATTTGCATCTGTCTTATTCACAGCTGCAGTTTCTGAATCTAGAGCAATTCCAGATTCAGAGTGGCAGCTCAGCACATACTTGTTGAAGGAATGGCTGTTTCAACCAACTTCTTCCACTTAGAGTTGCATCTGGTGTAGGAAGTGGGTTCGAGCCATTCCAAGTCATATCTTTTCAGCTCCAATGGGCATGACGATGATCTAATAACATGGCAGCTTATGGAGAAATACAATGTTTCTAGTCTGAACAAATGTAGGATTATTTAAGTTCAAATCCAGACTGAATACAGTGAAGTCACTGAGAATCATTTTTTTAAGAAGATGATTAGAATGTGATTCTTTCTGCCCCTGGAGGAAGTGGATATTCATTCTGAGAAGAAAGAGAAAAGAAAGAGAAAGGAGAAAGAGGGGGGAAGAGAGAGAGTGAAAGATGAAAGGGAGAAGAGACAGATAAGAGAGGAGAATATGTGACTCAGTGAACAAATGCAATCTAAGAATAGAAAGTTTAAAAGTTCCAGACCTATGTTGAAAACATTTGTTCACTAAGTCAGTTTTAAATATTGGCAGGGAAAGGTAAAACAAGGTTTTAAAAATTGGGTTTAAAGCCTATTATTAGGTTTCTAAATGCATTCCAGGGTGGTGTGGCAAAGCTGCCCCCGAGCCCTGAGCCCCGCTGTCAGGAACCTGGATGGAGGAGCTGGCCTCCAGGGCAGGGAACCAACGCCAGAGCCAGGTCAGGACCCTGGAGAGCAGCGAGCCTGCAGGAGGCTGAGAGGTGCTCAGCTTGCCCAGTAAGGCAGGATGAAGAAGGCTCCTTTCCTCAAACCTCTTCTGAGGATTAAGGACTGGACCCCTTCCCTCCTCACTGGGGACCTGCGACTGGGGGATGTGGAGACTGAAAAGCAGAACCATGGGGCTGAAAACTGATTGTCATGGCTCTCCTTCTGAGATTCCAACCTCAGATCCAACTACATCACAGATCACTCCTCCTCACTGCCGGCTTCTGGGTTCTGTTTGTACTTGATTCTGGACACCATGGGGCCCCTAGTCTGCCCATAGTATAGGTGAGAAAACTGAGCTTCAGAAAAGCGAAATCAAAGTCACCCTGAGAAGATGCCTCACATTCTGAAGGGGAGGCAGATATGCAAAAAAGGTTTTGGGGCCTGTCGGATGATGACTCCTCCTCAGAAGGCAGTCCTGGACCCTTGGGGGTTCACAGATATCCCTGTCTAATAGTCCCAGAGCAGTGGTTCACAAAGACGCTAGATTCTAAAGTTCTTTGTATGTCACTTTATCTTGCCTTTCCTCTTTTCCCTTCAGAAAGCCTACAACAGAGAAGCTAAGTAAAAACCAGAAAGGGGTTTACTTTCCATAAGGAACAGTTGCTGTGCTTGTCCAGGTTCCTTGCCAGTTGAACAACTTGTGAAACCCCACACTGCCCCCACATTTTCTCTGCTTCTGGTCTGGATAAAGCTTAGTCCCTTCTGGAGCTCATCGCTGGGCAGCAGTCAGTGGTGAGTGCAGGAAAAGCTAGGAGGCACTGGTGACCACAGCAGTGCCAGGTAGCTGGACCCTGACGCTGGCCCTCTGAGGCTAGAATCACAGTACGGCTTAGAGAGAGAAAATGCTGAAGGTCAAGAGCAAGGACACAAGTTGCTGACCTAGCGCTGTGGACAGGGACCGCTCTGAGCCTGCGAGAGAGACTCATGTCTCAAAGCAAAGCCGTCAGTACTGGTCTTCAGGGGCCTGTGGGATGCTGTTGAGTGTCTGGCACTGGGCCTCATCCCACTGCATGTTATGAGAGCCATAACATGAAGAGACTTGTCTCTGAGTGCCCCCTCCTCTAGGCATGATGAGGTCAGAAATCCCACTCATGCATATGACAGTCTTTCTTTTGCATTGAGTCTTGCTTTTCTCTCTGCGCTCATTCGGAATGCAACTAGCACCTCCTAGATAAGACTTCCAGGGCTGGGTCTCTAATCTTGGGAAGTGAGGTAGTGCACTAGTCAGGATACTCCAGAGAAACAGAACCAATAGGACACATATAGAGAGTATATATACAGATATAGATAGATAGGATATTCTATCTATATATTGATCCTTTATGCATATAAATATATATATATATACACACATATATATATGACAGATAGATAACAGATACATGTCTATTGATTCTGTTTCTCTGGAGAATCCTGACTAATGCACTATCCCACTACCCAAGGCTAGAGACCCAGCCCTGGAAGTCTTTTATCTTGGAGGTGCTAGTTACACCATCTATATATATGTGTGTGTGTGTGTGTGTGTGTGTGTGTGTATCAGTTCAGTTCAGTTACTCAGTCGTGTCCAACTCTCTGTGACCCCATGGACTGTAGCACGCCAGGCTTCCCTGTCCATCACCAACTTCCAGAGCTTGCTCAAACTCATGTACATTGAGTGTGATGCCATCCAACCATCTCATCCTCTGTCATCCCCTTCTCCTCCTTCCTTCAATCTTTCCCAGATCAGGGTCTTTTCCAATGAGTCAGTTCTTCACATCAGGTGGCCAAAGTATTGGAGTTTCAGCTTCAGCATTAGTCCTTCCAATGAATATTCAGGGCTGATTTCCTTTAGAATTGACAGGTTGGATCTCCTTGCTGTCCAAGGGACTCTCAAGAGTCTTCTCCAAAACCACAGTTCAAAAGCATCAATTCATCGGCACTCAGCTTTCTTTATGGTCCAACTCTCATATCCATACATGACTACTGGAAACACCATAGCTTTGACTAGATGGACCTTTGTTGGCAAAGTAATGCCTCTGCTTTTTAATATGCTGTCTAGATTAGACATAGCTTTTCTTCCAAGGAGCAAGCGAATTTTGATTTCATGGCTGCAATCACCATCTGCAATGATTTTGGAGCCCCCCAAAATAAAGTCTGTCACTGTTTCCATTGTTTCCCCGTCTATTTGCCATGAAGTGATGGGACTGGATGCCATGATCTCAGTGTTTTGAATGTTGAGTTTTAAGCCAACTTTTTCACTCTTCTCTTTCACTTTTATCAAGAGGCTCTTTAGTTTCTCTTCACTTTCTGCCATAAGGGTGGTATCATCTGCATATCTGAGGTTATTGCTGTTTCTCCCGGCAATCTTGATTCCAGCTTGTGCTTCTTCCAGCCTGGCATTTCACATGATGTACTCTGCATATAAGTTAAATAAGCAGAGTGACAATATACAGCCTTGACATACTCCTTTCCCAATTTGGAACCAGTCTGTTGTTCGATGTTCAGTTCTAACTGTTGCTTCTTGACCTGCATACAGATTTCTCAGGAGGCAAGTAAGGTGGTCTGGCATTCCTATCTCTTGAAGAATTTTCCACAGTTTGTTGTGATCAACACAGTCAAAGGCTTTGGCATAGTCAATAAAGCAGAAGTAGATGTTTTTCTGGAACTCTCTTGCTTTTTCAATGATCCAGTGGATATTGGCAATTTGATCTCTGGTTCCTCTGCTTTTTCTAAATCCAGCTTGAACATCTGGAAGTTCATGGTTCATGTACTGTTAAAGCCTGGCTTGAAGAATTTTGAGCATTACTTTGCTGGCGTGTGAGATGAGTGCAATTGTGTGGTAGTTTGAACATTCTTTGGCATTGCCTTTCTTTGGGATTGGAATGAAAACTGACCTTTTCCAGTCCTGTGGCTGAGTTTTCCAAATTTGCTGGCATATTGAGTCTAGCACTTTAACAGCATCATCTTTTAGGATTTGAAATAGCTTAACTGGAATTCCATCACCTCCACTAGCTTTGTTCATAGTGATGCTTCCTAAAACCCACTTGATTTTGCATTCCAGAATGTCTGGCTCTAAGTGAGTGATCACACCACCGTGGTTATCTAGGTCATGAAGATCTTTTGTGTACAGTTATTCTGTATATTCTTGCCACCTCTTCTTAATATCATCTGCTTCTGTTAGGTCCATACCATTTCTGTCCTTTTATATATATATATATATATTTATATATATATATAAAATAAATACAAAATATATATAATATATATATTTACATATATATATATATATAAAATCTGGGCTATCTATCTATCTGTCTATCTATATCTCTGAGCAAGCAAGTGAGTGAGAAGGAACGGGGGGTGGTTATTATGAGAAATTGGCTCACATAATTATGGACGCTGAAAGCCCTAGGATCTGCCATCTGCAGGCTAAAGCTCCAGGCAAGCCAATGGTGTAGTTCAGTCCGAGTCTGATGGCCTGAGAACAGGGAGCTGATGAGGACAGCCCCAGTCTGAGGTCCAGAGAAGATGAGATTAAACGAGATGCCCAGCTCAAGCTGTGAGAATCTGAAAAGGGACAAATCCCTCCTTCCTGCACCTTCTGTTCTATTTAAGCCCTCAGCAGAGGGCAATCTCCATCTACTTGACTGACTCCAATGATCCAAATGCTAATCTCACCCAAAAACACCCTCACAATAGGCCCAGTATACTCAGAAAAAATGCTTAATCAGGGCGCCTGGTGATCCAGTCAAGTCGACACAAAATTAGCCATCACAGGCGGGGACCAGACCCTGTCTGGGTCCCTCCCGTCCGCGCCCCTGACGCTGATGGCGGCTGCTCCGTCCTCAGCCCCACGCAGTGCTTCTCCTCTAATGACAGTGCTGCTGCGCTGTTTCCATTGTCCACATGAGTGGGAGGTTTGCCCTGCGGCTGCACATGAGAACCACAGGGCTTCTGAAAGCCCCAGAGCTGTGGCCACACCCCGATCACCTCTGATGTTAAGGCCATCTGACCAAGCCTGCATTTATCTGGGCATTTCCTACGCTCCAGGTGCTACGCCAGGCGCTTTATTCCCATCAGCCCATTCGCTGGATCACCCTATAGAGCTACAATCCTCCCCATTCTACAGAGCAGGAGCTGAGGTCACTCAGTGCCAGGACCAGGACTCAGGTATCTGACTGCAGAGACCCCGCTCCTAGCTCTGCCCTGGCTCTTCTCGGAGAACCGACCTCTTTAATCACGCTGGGGTTGCGCGAGTATATATATAACACATACAATCCCTGCCCGCGTGGAAGCTGCAATCCGGGGGCGAGTGCAGTGGGGGGATTTCTGAGCATGTGCACTTTGCTTACATTCTCCCAGTTGTTTATATGACAATCCTAAAAGGTAAAGTCATGATCATTCCCATTTGACACTCTGAGGCAGGGCTCAGAGAGGTCAAATAACTTTCCTCAGGGTCACACAGCTGGGTCCAGCAAGACACGGGAGGGGCAGGTGAAGAGCCCACCTGTGGTGTCTGGGTGACAGGTGAAGGTGTGGATGTGAGTACTGGGGCTTTTTCAAACCACCCTGACTCCCTGCCCCTTCCAGAGCTGGAGTCCACTGAATCGCAGCAGGGGAAGGCTGGTGTCTTCTTGCTGTAATCTGGAATTCCTAGAGGCAGTTTCCCTGCCCCCAGTTGGCTGTGTGGCTTTGAGCCCTCTGAGTCATCATGCCGCCCTCCCGGCAGGGTCAGTGTGATGGTCAAATCAGACAGACCATGGACGAGTGGTAGCAGACAGGGGCGCCAACACATATCAGTCAGTTCTCCCAAACCTCAGGACGGCGGTGAGGTCGTGGAAGATCCACACCCGCCACTGGGAGAACCACTAACTGATAAAGGGCACGCTAACAAGTGGCCCCAGGCCCAGAGATGCAGCCCCTGGACTCAGCATTGGTTCTCCGGCGTCTGTGAGCCCCTGAGTACTGCCCAACGGGGCTCAAGGGGCAGAGGCCTTTCTAACACTAGTGCAATATTCACCTTGGCCACAGGAGGGCAGCATGCGCCCGTGCAACGCCCTGCTCCTGGGAAAGAGATTCTGGGGCAAGGAGCGCTTACTGCTTCTCCCAGGGGAAAGGGGAGTTGCGCTCATGCACAGAAATTGGGGAGAGCCCTCCACCCGTGCCCACCCACCCAACTCTGCCCAGTGTTCTTCCTCCCTACCCTCCTGCTTCACAGATACCACCAAGTCCTCTCTGTTAGGTAAGTGCTTAGTTTAAGATTTACAGACACAAGGTAGTCTATTACCACATTCCATTCAGCCATTTTTCACTGAAAACCTGCTTCATGCCACTATTCCAGGTGCTGGGCGCTCAGCAGTCACAAGCTAGGCAAAGATCCCTGTTCTCACTGAGCTCACAGTCTGATGCCAAGTTATTAGCTGCCTCCCCTCCACATAATATCTTATTATGAAATTTTTCAAACATGCAGAAAAGTTGCAAGAACTGTCCAGTGAACACCCACAGACTCACCACCTTTATTGCATATCTGTCCATTTATTTCTTCCTCTATTCATCCATCCTATTTTTTTTTTTTTTTTTTTGAGCACTTCAAAATAAGCTGTGAATCTCTCTCTCCCTGCTGCAAAGCATGACTGGAGTTCATGCTCTTTTAAAGGTAAAATCGATACATAGTAAAATGGGCAGGTCTTAAGCGAGCCAATGCACGAGTGATGACCAGTGCACACGCTTGTGCACCCACATCTAACCGGGGCAGAAACCATTATTCACTGCCTTTTATTACTTCTGCAACTCTGGGCTGCTTACTTAACCTTTCTGATTTAGTTTCCTCAGTTTTTTTTTTTTTTTTTTTTTAAAGAATTAACTTGTTGGGCTTCCCTGGTGGCTTAGTGGTAAAGCATCCATCTGCCAATTGAGGACACACAGGTTCGACCCCTGATCTGGGAAGATCCCGCAGGCTGTGGGGCAACTAAGCCCATTTGCCAAAACTGTGGAGCCTGTGCTGTAGAGCCCGGGAACCACAGCTGCTGAAGCTCACGTGCCCTAGAGCCTGGGCTCCACATCCAGGGAAGCCCCCGCAGTGAGAAACGTGCATCCTGCAGGGAAGAGGAGCCCCCTCTCACCTCAACTAGAGAAATTTCCACTGTCCAGCAATGAAGACCCAGCATAGCCAAAAATTAACAAAACCACATTAAGAAAGAACCAACTTGCTGAGAGCATGAAATGAACTGATAATATGAGAGTCCCTGGACCATGATAAACACACAGTTACACAGTCAGCCTGCCTGGCATGGGATTCACTCTCTTCTGGCTGTGTGACTTTAGGCAAGTCGCTTAACTTCTCTGAGCCTCTACTTCCTCCTCTAAAGTGAATCATAAAACTAACCTTTCAACAATAATCTTAACCCTAGGTGAATGCTAGGATCACCTGAGGAACTGTTAAACATAACCTACATGTCCCAGGTATTTGGAAATGTACAAGTATACTTTCAGAAGGAGAATGACTAGAGCCAGGAGAACTGAGTTCAGGTAACTCTTCTGCAGATGTAGCCCGACCTTGGGTAAGAAGCACGGAAGGTCTCTGGGCCTCAGCTTTTTCACCTTTGGAATGGCCGAATCATGGGCTCCTTATGAAGTACAGACGAGCTAGTGGATAAGAGAGGAGGCTGGGAGCTGTAGCGCATTCCACACCTACACTGCTGTGTGTTCAGTTGCTCAGTCACATCCTACTCTTTGCAACCCCGTGGACTGTAGCCCATCAGGCTCCTCTGTCTATGGGACCTCCTGCAAGAATATTGGAGTGGATTGCCATTTCTTTCTCCAGGGGATCATCCCGATCCGGGGATCAAATTCGTGTCTCTTGTATCTCCTGCATTGGCAGGCGGATTCTTTACCACTGAGCCACCCAGGAAGATTCTACACCTATGAGATGCAATTATTTAGGGACACTGGGAGTCAGAAAGGATCTTCCAGGTCTAGTTTGACAGATTCAACTGTTTCAAAGAAGGGGAACCAAAGCATAGGGAAGAATCAAAAAAAATTTTTTTATTACATATGAGTAAATTCAATCTGGTCCAGATGATATCTCAGACCCCAGGGGTTGCAGTGACCCCAGAAGTTCACCTCCTCCCTTCCTCAGGCAGCCTTTCCTAGGAGACATCAGTCTCTTTTCTCTGTTGTCTGCCTTCACAGTTAGGGACTTATAGAAACTCCCGTGTTTTCCATTGTGTTCAGTTCAGTTGCTCAGTCATGTCAGATTCTTTGTGACCCCATGGACTGCAGCACATCAGGCTTCCCTGTCCATCACCAACTCCCACAGCTTGCTCAAACTCAGGTCCATCGAGTCGGTGATGCCATCCAACCATCTCATCCTCTGTCATCCCCTTCTCCTGCTTTCAATCTTTCCCAGCATCAGAGTCTTTTCCAATGAGTCAGTTCTTCGCATCAAGTGGCCAAAATATTGGAGCTCCAGCTTCAGCACCAGTCTTTCCAATGAACATTCAGGGCTGATTTCCTTTAGGACTGACTGTTTTGATTTCCCTGCAGTCCAAGGGGACTCTCAAGAGTCTTTTCCAACACCACAGTTCAAAAGCATCAATTCTTTGGTGCTCAGCTCTCTTTATAGCCCAACACTTACAACCATACATGACTACTGGAAAAACCATAGCTTTGACTAGATGGACCTTTGTTGGCAAAGTGACGTCTCTGCTCTTTAATATGCTGTCTAGCATATTAATTTTTCTTCCAAGGAGCAAGCATCTTTTGATTTCATGGCTGCAGTCACCATCTGCAGTGATTTTGGAGCCCAAGAAAATAAAGTCTCTCACTGTTTCCATTGTTTCTCCATCTATCTGCCATGGAGTAATGGGACCGGATGCCATTCCATGGTGTAGACACAGAGAAATGAAATTTGTGGCACATGGACCTTCAGTAGCTACTCCTGTGCCCCAAAGAGACCTGAATAGCTGATCACTGAACTTCTCCCCACCTAGTCCACAGCTGCCTTAGACATACATCCATACATCCACACTGCACTGAAGCCGACACCACCAGACAATCAGCATTGACAGCCGAAATGAAACCTCTTTGCTCTTTTTCCTGATATGAAGTTTCACAAGCCAGACATGCTCCCCTGAGCATGATACAGGATGAAAAAGTCACCCACCAGTGCCTGAAGACAGTGAGAGCTTGATAAGCACTTGTCACTTCATCTGGCAGCTAACGCAGGTATTTGTTACTGCAAAGGTGGCAATTTCTGGGACACAGCTAGATCAAGAAAAGCTGGAGTGAGATTGTGTCTGGGGAGCTCCTGGTACCCAGTAGAGAAGGAGGTTGAGGGCCTGGCCATGCCAACTGGCAGAAGCAGGGCAGGTGTGTCTGGGGAAGTACTGACCTGGAGATGATGGGGAAGAAGGCAAGGCTGGAAGATGGGGCAGTGAGACAGTCCCATCCAGATGAATGAAGGCAGCAAGGGGAAGGTGCCTGTGGGGGTCCCAGCAGGTGAGACAGAGATACCTGAGAGCAGGTGATGGGCACGGGTCCAGGCAGTTCGCGGTCAGTTGGTATTCACTGAGTTGGACCATAGAGAAGGCTGAGCACCAAAGAATTGATGCTTTCAAATTGTGGTGCTGGAGAAGACTCTTGAGAGTCCCTTGGACAGCAAGGGGATCAAACCAGTCCATCCTAAAGGAAATCAACCCTGAATACTCACTGAACTGATGCTGAACCTGAAGCTCTAATACTTTGTCCACCTGATGCAAAGAGCCAACTCACTGGAAAAGACTCTGATGCCAGGAAAGACTGAGGGTAGGAGGAAAGGAGGGTTGACAGAGGATGAGATGGTTGGATGACATTACCAACTCTATGGACATGAGTTTGAGCAAGCTCTAGGAGAGAGTGAAGGACAGTGAGGCCTGGTGTGCAGCAGTCCATGGGGTCACAAAGAGTCAGACACGACTGAGCGACTGAACAACAACAACTCACTGACTGTGGAGGTGTGGAGAAGAGTCAAAGAAGAACAGGAGAGAGTGGAGCACCCAGCCGGGGCTTGGCTCTAAGAACGAGGCTTCCTCAGTTCAGCTAAATCAACAAGAAAAGTCAGGAGGCTGGGTCATATGTGCCTGCTCCTGGGATCGGCAGTCGCTGGGGGCCGTGAACCCACCCCTCAGCTGCCCTCGTAGCTCTCAAGGTGCCTCAGCCACCAGCCTGGGGAGCTTCCCCAAGCAGCCCCCTCCAGCCCACAGAGCTGCATAAACTCTGCCTGCCTCTCCATCAGCAGCTGTCAGAGCACATCTGCCATCATAGCGTCATCTGCACTCCAGGAAGCCCGGGAGGCTGGGCACTTAAGGGAATGGCCAGATTTAGTGATGCTTCAGATCTCTGGATGACTTCAGTGGACTCGTGTCCTGGCTAAAACAGGGGAAGCTGGAACTCAGTGGGCTTCCAGGGGGAAAAGGGAAGAACAATCTACTCAAATGCCACTGCCTTGGTCGCAGTGGGCCTTCCAAACACATCCTGAATGGAGTAAGAGCTGAGATCCCTCCATTCTTGTCCTCTATTCTGTGATTAAGTTGCTGTGTGCTACAATGGTGTAGAAATCGGTTCAGCCACATCTGATTCTTTGCCACCCCATGGACTGTAGCCCACCAGGCTCCTTTAATTGTGAATTTCTTCAGACAAGAAAACTGAAGTGGGTTACCATTCCCTTCTTCAGGGGATCTTACCGACCCAGGGATCAAACACGAGTCTCCTGCATTGCAGGCAGATTCTTTACCATCTGAGCTACAAGGGTGGTCTCCCCATCTGCAAAATGAAGACAGCTACACGTGCCCTGATGAATGGGGCAAAAAACGAGTCTCAGATGTGAGTGAGCTGTTTGGAGAACACAGACGGATGGACTAGGGACAACCAAGTTGTTCTCCTGGGTGTCAGCTCTGCTTGGCAGTGGCTCCCTGATCACTGTTTGAGAAGGATTCTGAAGCTGAGGTCAAGCCGGACCAGAAAGCGTGATGTGATGGTTTAGCTGTATCTGCTGTGGTGTGAGACAGGAGGGCACCCCCTCCTATGCAATCTTCGCACATGTGCGTGCTCAATTGCTTCAGTCATGTCTGACTCTTTGTGCCCCCATGGACTGTAGCCCACCAGGCTCCTCTGCCCCTGGAATTTTCCAGGCAACAATACTGGAGTGGGTTGCCGTTTCCTTCTCCAGGGGATCTTCCCGACCCAGGGATCAAATCCACATCTCCTGGGTCTCCTGCCTTGCAGATTTTTACCACTGAACCACTGGGCAAGTCCCCCTCTGCTATCCACTTGCTATTTTTGTCCTAAATAGCTGTAAGATATCGTTATTGGCATTTCTTCTTTAGGCCACTGCCAAAACCAGTCTGAGAAGAGGCCAATATGCAGAATTCACAACTCAGAGGCAGTCCACAGGCCCCCTTCTGGGCAGTGAGTGGGGAGCAAAGGGCCTGCCACCCTGAATCACATCACATGGCTCTCCAGCCCTCACTTGCCTCATTTCCAGCTACATCCCTTCTTCATTCCAGTTAAAAACAAATATTTCAGCTACTGTCTATCACACTACACACTTTCAGGCCTCAAAACTTGTGTTTCTGCCTGGAATGCACTTTCCTTCCCTGCCTGGCAAACTCCTACGCATCCTTCAAAACCCAATGTCCATGACAGTTCTTCTGGGAGGTCTCAGGATAGAACAAATCTCTCTCTCCCTCTCTTTTTTTTTTTTTTTTTTTTTTTTGCTGTATTAGAATGAGACTGGAGAGGGCACGCATCCCTGGCCCACACATAGTAAGTATTTGGCTAGCACAGGGATCTGCACCATTACCTCGACCCCACTCACCCAAGACTGGCATGTGTTCAGCTTTCAGAACACAACACAGGCTCTCTCCTGACTGTTTACAAGCCCTTGATTTGCGTTTGGCTTGGCCCATGTTCTCCCAGACACCATGGAGCAAGGCCGTACCGGGGGAGCCACGGGATGCTGTGTTCCTGTGTGCCTGGGGTGTGCGGGAACAGAGGGGGCAGTGGTCACGGACGAGCCAACTGGGAGCTCCGAAGGCCGCCCATTGCCATGGAAACGGGGCCCCATGGGCCAGCCAGGCCCGGGCTGGTCAGTGAATGAATAAACGTGGCCCATTTTTCTGCCTTTGTTAGGAGCCTCCCTGGGGCTTCCTGCTGTCAGCCCCAGCTGTGGGGAAGGCGGAATTTGCCTGATATCGCCGGGCCTCCGCCTGGCAGCGCTGAGCCCAGCCCGGGCTGCCCCACGCCAAGATTCATGCCCGGCTAACAAGCCCCACTTTGTTCCTGTGGGAAAGTCCAGCCCCTCAGGAAAGAGCCCTCTCTCTCCGGCCGGCCCCTGGTCTGGGGACTCAGTGAGCCAAACAAAGCTCCATCCGCTGGCGATGATTCACAGGCCCCAGTGTCCACCTCCGTGCCCGGCGAGGCCAGCAGACCTGCTTGGAGAGGCAGAACTCCGGTGCATCCCTTTCCTGCTTCTTCAGGAGGCTGAGGTGGGAGCCACTCATTCCCAGACCTGGTCCCAGGTCTCCCCACTCACCTCCGCCTCTGGTCTCCGAGTGAGGGCTGTGTGAAAGGCAGGTGGGCCT
Organism: Bos mutus; assembly: GCF_027580195.1. Lineage (NCBI taxonomy): Eukaryota > Metazoa > Chordata > Mammalia > Artiodactyla > Bovidae > Bos > Bos mutus. The sequence goes on from NC_091638.1 coordinate 54,939,512, forward strand.
GGGCTGGGAGCAGCAGGAGCAGAGCTCAGCTGGTGCACATGTGAGGCGCGGGGGTTGGGGGAGGGGTTCGGCCTGGCCCCCTACCCTCTCCCCAAGGTTGAGGTTCAGTGGACTCGCATTCTCCCCCTCCCCTGTCCCAGGGCCGTGTGGGGTCCTGACCCAACCGCCGTCCACACGAGTGGCCTTGGCCTTATCATGTCGCCTCATCAGCCTCAAGACAAGGATTCTGATTCTGGCTGCCTCCCAAGATGTCATTGATAGAGGCTGTGATTAAGGAACAGCTGATGCTCCTTTGCCAGGCTCTCTGCAAAGGGCACCCATGGGCTATCTCATTGCAGCGTTTCTCGCGGTGAGAATTCACCAGCCCAGACGTCCATGGGGAATAGCGGGCAGATAAATGAAGGAGTGCAGAGTCCAGGGAGGGGACAGCAGGAGCTCCAGGAAACAGGGGTCCTTGCGGATCCCTATACCACCTACCCAGTCCATCCCCAATGACTTAGAGCCGACAACTGTTACCATGTGGGGATGTGGGTCCAGCCTGGTTGGGTCTTCTGACCCTCCTTACAGGAGGTTGGAAAGGTGGGTTTTGATGAGAAATCCCAGGAGGCACAGGGGTAAAGAATCTGCCTGCCAATGGAGGAGACTCAAGAGATGCAGGTTCAATCCCTGGGTTGGGATCAAACCCAGTATTCTTGCCTGGAGAATCTCCATAGACAGAGGAGCCTGGCAGGTTACAGTCTAAGGGGTCACAAAGAGTCAGATATGACTGAGCGCACATACATGCCTGCATCTCAATTTGTGAAAATGCGACACGAAACAGTATGTCATTGACATTGAGAGTAAAACTATGACTAAGGATGAGATGATATGCACAAAATTCATCACAGTGGTGATCTCTTGGGGGTTGCTGGGGAGTGAGGATCCAGGGGTGCAGCAGTCTTGTGGTTGGTTTATTTCCGAAGCTAGAAGGTCGGTACGTAGATGCTTATTATGTGAATCTTTAAACAAACATCATATACTTTGGAATGCATGACACAGACTCCACAATAAAGTTTTAAAACTACCTGTTTGCACTAAGTCGCTTCAGTCTTGTCCGACTCCGTACAACCCCACGTCCTGTAGCCTGCCAGATTCCTCTGTCCATGCGGTTCTCCAGGCAAGAATACTGGAGTGGCTTGCCACTTTCTCCTCCAGGGGATCTTGCCCACCGAGGGATCGAACCTATGTTTCCCATGTCTCCTGCATTGGCAGGCGGGTTCTTTACCACTAGCACCACCTGGGAAGCCCTAAACTATCTGGAGACCAGATAAAACCTACGTGGAGGCCACATCCGGCCATCAGGCCTCCTGTTTGTGACACCTGCCCTGTGGCTCAGGTAGCATTATCCCCATTTCACAGATGAGGAAACTTGAACCCTGAGGGTTGAAGCCACTTGTCCAAGGTCTTACAGCTCTTACTGACTGTGTGCTTTGGGTGCTCCCAGAAGCAGCCTGAGCCAAGGGTTTCTGAGCAAGTGTTTTTTGGAAGGTGAGACCCAGAAACACAGCTAGGGAGCAGGAAGACAGACAGCGAAGGAAGCCAGACCATCAAGCAAGTGACCCCCATGGGCAATTGGAGCTCAGTCCTGCCAAGAACCTCTGGGAGACAGCATAAAACATTTACCCCCAAGCTCTCTTGCCCAATGGATGAGGGAGTTGGGTTATTTATGAGTGCTTAGTCGCTCAGTCATGTCTGACTCTTTTCGACCCCATGGACTGTAGTCCACCAGGCTCTGCTGTCCATGGGATTCTTGAGATAAGAATACTGGAATGGATCGCCATTCCATTCTCCAGGGGATCTTCCTGACCCAGGGACTGAACCCGGGTCTCCTTCCTGCATCACAGGTTGATTCTTTACCATCTATTGTTATTGTTCAGTAGCTAAGTCGAGTCCAACTCTTTGAGACTCCATGGACTGCAGCACACCAGGCTTCCCTGTCCTTAACTCTCTCTCAGGGTTTGCTCAAACTCATTTCCATTGAGTCGGTGATGACGTCCAACTATATCATCCTCTGTCGTCCCCTTCTCCTCCTGTCCTCAATCTTTCCCAGCATCAGAGTCTTTTCCTATGAGTTGGTTCTTTCCATCAGGTCACCAGAATATTGGAGCTTCAGCTTTAGCATCAGTCCTTCCAATGAATGTTCAGGGTTGGTTTCCTTTAGGATGGACTGGTTTGATCTCCTTGCTGTCCAAGGGAGTCTCAAGAGTCTTCTCCAACACTGCAGTTCAAAAGCATCAATTCTTTGGCGCTCAGCTTCTTTATGGTCCAGTTCTCACATCCGTACATGGCCACTGGAAAGACAGTATCATCTGGTATTTATACCCCCTTCCTATCAGCATTGGTTCAGGACTGTTCTTAGGAGGTGTAAGTTCCCCTGGCTCTCTGTTCTGCTGTTGATGAGTAAGCATGGCTCTGGGACACAAGAGTGTCCTCAAGAAAGGGATGCAGGGCTGGCAGGTGGAAGTCAGGCAGGTGTGTGCTAAGAGATCAGGGCGGGGCCTGGAGCAGGACTCTGATGACTGTGCTGGGACACTCTGGTGGCTGAGCATCCTACACTATGATGTCATCGCCTGCTCAAATTCACTTGCTGAGGAGCTCCCTACCCTATAGCTACTGAACATGAACTTGAGGGGAGGGGAGAAAGGATAGGCAGATGTGTTTTTAAGATGATCCCATGTAATCCTCTTGCATTAACATCTTGGCTGGGGAGGCTCTTTATATCCTACTCTGCCATTCACACTCAGCCCCCACCCCTGCCTTCCTGCCCCAGCCCCCTAGGCTACAGCCCCCAGGCCCCCTCAACCTGTCCAATTATCTCTCCAAGAAACAGCCGGCCCAGGAAATGCGATGCTTGCAGAAAAGTTCATGTGCAGCAATTTCAGACTCTGAGGATTTAAGAAACTGCCCAAATTGAGGGTTTCTGAAATTATTCCACTTATCTCTTCTTGGCCTTACGACTGCTTTTTATAAATTGAGATGATGGAAATGTTTCTCTCTTCCAAAGAGAGGCATAAAGGGAACCAATTCCATTCGGCAACCCCAAACAGAGGCCTTAATTTTCTATTTCCTCTGGAGCCACAGTAAAGCTGTTAATCTTTAAACCTCCACTGATGTTCTCATGTGGATGTCAAAGGAATCTGAAAGCTCATCCTGCCTCCCTGGAGCTTATCCGAATTCAGCCCTGTAAACAGACATGGCAACTGAAGCCTTGAGTTCACTAGGGGTCCTTGGAGCCTGGAGGTGTCTCTGCACTGTGTTGTCAGCATTGACTGAGCAGAAACTATGTGCCAGGCATGGCGCTGGGTCATGGGAGTGCCCGGGTGAGTGCACAGCAGCCCTGACTTGGGGACCTCAGCATGGTGGGTGGGGAGCCAGATGGAGCAGCAGATCACGGGCTCACCACTCGGTGCATGTGATGCCTGATGGGGTGATGTCTGAGGGGCAAGGGCATGACCCTGACTGGAGCCCTGGCACCATGAGGACACCACCCTCACCTGGGGGTGAGTCCAGGTTGAACCTTATGCAGAATCCACCCACCGCAGTTTCTACACTCACTCCCTTCTCCCTCTTTCCAGACACATTTTTAAAGATCACTGATGAGAGGAATCTGAGCACAAAATGCTTCAGAGACTTGAGCCTGTTTTCCACTGGCTGTTCAACGTTTCTGATGCCTTGAGGATAGTACCTCAGTTTGGCACTAAGGCATCTTTAATACTCTCCTATTCTACCAGAGCACGCACGTGCTCTATCACTCAGTCCTGCCCAACTCTTTTTGATCCCATGGACTGTAGCCCACCAGGCTCCTCTGTTCATGGGATTTCCCAGGCAGGAATATTGGAATGGGTTGCCATTTCCTCCTCCAGGGGATCTTCCCGACCCAGGGATCAAACCTGCATCTCTTGTGTCTCCTGCATTGGCAGGCAGTTCTTTCACCGAGGCACCTGGGAATCCCTTCTACCAGAGCAGGGCTCAGCCAAACGGGCATTTAAACCAGTCAGGCATTCAGTCAAAATCATCCCCTGGAGGTGACATCTCATCCTTCCTGCCAGAGAGGAGTGCCAAGGTGACATCATTCAAAAGAAGAAGAATGTCTCCTTAAGTGGGCTCCTAAGTTCTCCTTATATACTTCCACACGAGCTTATTCTATGGGGCCAAGGGGTCCGTGGAACACCGGTGCCCCATGCCCTCCAGCAAAAGGTTTATGATCCAATGAGTCTGAGAACCTACAGGGGTCTCAGCAGGATGGACTGGGATGGACTGAAAGACACCAGTGACGTCATGAAGAGTCCAATGTTTCCTTAGAGGCAAAGGCCATAGGAATCTGGGGCTATTCCGGCACATGTCTGGTGGGGACTCCAGGCTCCTTGCACTTCTAAGTTCCTCCCAGAGATGCCAGGTCACCTGTGCTACCAATTATATAGTAGAAGTTTTCTGTCAGCATTTCAACATTAGATCATCAGTTTCTTTGGGGTAGGTATATTCCTCTTATATGTCTGAACCCTCCTGAGCATTCTGGCTCGAGCTTGTCTGCTTAGTAGATGAAAGAAACTGCTACAAATCAGTTGGCTGCCAGATCAAGCTTGTGCAAGGTCAATTCCCAAATTTATCATCCGCCTGGAAGTGAGCTGCCATTGGAATCCATGGCTGCCAGGGGAGTGTTGAGAAGCACGCACACGGAATCCCGTAGGCCGTGGGTCTAGCATGTGGCCTGCACATTAGGCTTTCTTTCAAATCTTCCCAGATGATTCCAGTGTGCAGCCAAAGTCAGGAACACTGGCCTGGAGGGACCAGGCAGTAGGCCCAGTTGACGCTCTCCTTCTTCAAAGGCAACAATTCACATGCTATTAAAGATTCTGAGAGCCGCTGTCTTGAAGACCCCTCTGTAACCCAATGCGTCCCAAACTTACTTAACCACAGAACCTTCTGTCTCCCAGCACTTACTGACATTGGAAAAATAGCATTCCACACAACACACTGAGGATGTGCCAGCAACATAGCATTCTACAGGGGGAAAGGGTTCATGGGGTGCTGGGAATAAAGGGCCAGCACCTTTATGGAAGACAGAAGATCATTCTGAACTTTGCCTACAATGAAAGGTTGAATAATTGACCAAAATATTTGGTGTCTCTACATTGACCTCTGGCGTGGCCATGAGCTCTATCCTGGCCAATGAAACATGAGAGGAAGAGACACATGTCCTTTGCCAGCAGAAGGTTTAAGAGTCATTGCCTGGTGTCACTGAGTTCTCTCTTTCCCTTTTGCTGTGAAACAGAAAGTGTTAGTGGCTCAGTCGTGTCCGACTCTTTGCAACTCCCTGGACCACAGCCCGCCAGGCTCCTCTGTCCATGGAATTCTCCAGGCAAGAACACTGGAGTGCTCATCCATCCCTTCCTCTGGGGATCCTTCCAACCCAGGGATTGAACTCTGGTCTCCTACATTGCAGGCAGATTCTTTACCACTAGTGCCACCTGGAGACAGCGATATTTCAGACAGGGATGTTCTGTGAGGCTGGGTTGTACAGTGAAACAGACATGACACAGACCCACAGCCAATCCCCAGTGGACAAGTAGCTTGAGAAAGACATAAATCGTGGTGGTTGTAACCACTTAGATCTCGGGGTTACTTGTTACCAAGCATAACTTAGCTTATGCTGATTGATGAACCTATGGAAATGGTGCTGGTAACATGCTTGTTCTTGCCATAAATTCCTGAAAAATTAGGCTGGGTATTCAGATCTTCTGCTTTACTTGAATTTTTACTCTCAAGCATGTATTTCATTAAAAAAAAAAACGGATTTAAAAGTGTTTCAAATTTTACCCTCATATTGACCTTTGCAGATGGAATCTTTCTCCTGCTCAGGCTGGCAGGGTCAACTGGAATCTTTTTAAGGACATTATTTTGCTCAGGCAAGACAACAAAATGCCTTTCCTGGAGGAGATGCCTAACCTTTAAAAAATATCCTTTTGGAACTCGGATGTGCAGAAGGGAAATGCTCTGGGGGACATGGCTTTAAAATCAGTGGATGCTATTTTTGGTCTCTGCCCAACATACATAGGACCTGGGTCACCCACCTGGAGGGGAAATAGCTCAGTCAACATGTCAAGGCAATAACTTCCACAAGACCTTTCGGTTTCCTTCTTCAGGGACAATTAGGCAGTGGAGAGTAATGTATATCCACCCTCTGGAAAGACATCCAAGAGCAGCATGGCGCTCATCCTTTCACTGGTCCACTTGAGTCAGCTGCAGTCCCCTAGGGTGGACCCCCTGTGTGAACATCACTCAGTCACTACTGTGGTGCCTGTAATTCCACCAAGGAAGCTTTGCTCCTTGCAGCCTCCCGCCCTGGTCTGTGATGGAGCCAAACAGAGTGGGACAGTGCACCTGCTGTCTCACGAACAGAGGTGTGCAACTGCTATCAGGTTAGAGGGTCTAAAGGGTAGATTGTGAGCTGGAGGAGTTGCCTGGAGCTGTCCCTTCCAGAACCAGGCAAGACTGAGGCTAAGACAGGGATAAGCCTGACACCACAGACCTGGTCAGGGCTGAGCGCTGAGCAAACCCTGTGCAACAACATAGGAATCACATCCTCAGGTCACTAGCTGCTGTCCTTGAGGGTTGAAGCTCTAACAGTGGGATCTCAGGCACAGTGACCAGTGGTGGGAAGGACCCAGCCATTCTGTCTGCCCCTGCAACCCTTCCCTCCATCTGTTGACCAAAAGGAGTGGAGCCTCTCGGGCAGAAGATGCCCTCAAAGTGATTTGGTTTCTATCAGCTGAACAGCAGGCCCATGGGACAGGAATGTAGGTGGTGGACACCAAACAGGGAAGAAGAGGCACAGAGGGAGGTAGAGTAGGGAGGGGCCCGAGACAAGGCTCTCTAGCTTCTGCGTGCAGAGGGGAACATTGTACTCTGAAGGGGAAGTGGCGGCAACAGGCTGGGAAGAGAATGTCTCTTGAATGCTTGTACTCAGTGGGTTTCCATCAAGATCAGAGCTCCTGATGTACTCAGGGTGAAATGTCTGGGAGACAGGCAGGGCTTCTAAAGCCCTAAAAACCTAAAGAGTATCCAAAATATATAGAGAGTTCCTACAAATCAATAAAATGATAGCTAGCCCACTAGACACTGGGGTAAAAGACTTAAATAGGTGGTGTACAAAGAGAATGTCCACAAGGTCCCTGATGGTACAGTGGATAAGAATCTGCCTGCCAATGGGTTTGATCCCTGGTTTGGGAAGATTCTACATGCTGCAGAGTAACTAAGCCTGTGCACCACAACTACTGAGCCCAGGCTCTAGGGCCTGTGAGCCACAACCGCTGAGGCTGCATGCTGCAATTACTGAAGACCATGCACCATACAGCCTGTGCTACACCACAGGAGAAGCCTCGCAATGCAAAGCCGGTGTACCACAACAGAGCGTGGCCCCCACTCGCTGCCACTAGAGAAAGCCCGTGTGCAGTAACGAAGACCCAGCACAGCCGAAAATAAAATAAGTGCATTTTTTAAAAAGGGAATATCCAAATGCCCAACAGGTGTATATTAGGAGGAATGACCTCATTACTGATCAGAGAAAGGAAAATTAACACCACGATAAGGTACCTCTGCACACTCACCATGATGACTAAAATGCAAGACAGACAGTGTGGGTGTTTGCAAGGATGGGCTGACCATGTTGGAAGTGTACGGATGGATCTCACCAACACAACACTGAAGGAAGGAAGGCAGACACCAGCACTACACACTCTAAGAGTCTGTTCTTATCCGGTTCCAAAGCCAGACTCGGGAGAGTGTATTGGGAAGGACATGATGGGGGCTTCTGGGATGGTGGTTCTGGTTCAAGCAGCTTCTTAACACGGTGCTGGTTTCATGGATGGCATCAGCTAGTGAAATTCATGGAGCTAATCATGTGCAATTTGTGTGTTTTTCTGCATGTCTATAAGACTTTAGTAAAAATACCTTTAAGAAAGTATTTCTGTATTCATTCCCTCCATTAATTCACCTATGTCTGAGGACAGAAAAAGCATTAAGAGATACCTATTTCCTGAAAACTATTTACCTGACTACACTTCTGTCCCTTTACGCAACAATGAAAGGACCACCACGTCTAGCTAAAATATGCCTCTCGGAAAAGACTGCTCGGTCTGCAGAATCTCTGTATGGAGGGGTGAGAGGGCTCTGCAAGTAACCAGCACCCACAGTGTTTGAGAAACTTTTGCCCACAGGATCTCATGTCACACTCCCAACAACCTGTGAAGGAGAGAGGATGACCCACATTTTAACAGATAAGGAAGCCAAGGCTCAGAGAGGGTGGACGGCATTCACAGGGCCACATGGTCACGTGCCAGACTGGGATGGGAGCCCTCGGATGTCTGGCTCTGAATCTAGCCCTACTCTATCCCAGGTCACAGCTGCCTGTTCACATTAGAGCAAAAGTTCTGAAACTTGAAAGGAAATTCTAAATCAAACACCATCTTTCATTAATTATAGATTGTTTCCCTTCCAGCCGTCTATTCCTGTTGAATGCACACAAACACACATGCAGCCCTGATCAAAGAAGTCTGGGGGCCCTCGGGGCCCCAGGAGTCCCCGGGTTGTTGGGGTGGGTGGGTCATGGGGAAAGGCAGACCAGGGTCATGCCCACACGGTCTAAGAACAGCTGTGGCTTTTTCCTCCAGGACAGCACAGGCTGCCTGCCCAGGGGCCTCATACAATCTGCAGAGCAACTCTAGATGTCAAGTCCAGACAAAACTGGAGGGCAGGACTCTGTCCCACCTGGAGAAAGTGGGGAAGGGTTTTCTGAGAGTGAGTGGTGGCAGGGCAGGATGCCTGGGATCAGGCACCAACTCCAGCCTCCCAAAGGCTGGGGGGGCTTCAAGCTAGTGAAGTAGTACCTCTATTTCCTCGTACCTTCTCCAGGTACCGAGAACCCCACACCCCTCTCTCCTCTGGTCCTCACAAAGGGACAGAACCACTCTGGTGTGAAACCTTGGCCAAGTCTCCATCGCACTGTAAGCCTCAACCTTGTCATCTAGAAAATGGAAAATCTGGACAATACAAATCTCATAGCCCCTTTCAGTTTTCATGTCTGGGCATGTCTCAGACCTTAGTGAAAGCAAAACACACAGGCCCCCAACCCTGAAGATTCAAGGCGGCAACCAGGTTCCGGTGCAGCTGGAACTGCTGTGAGTTTCAACGTGATCCCTGAGCACCTTCGCTAGTGCCTGTTGACTCTCTAAGACCACGGGCCCCAGACGTGACTTGAATCTATACTTTTAATCAGCTCCCAGAAAACCTGCCATGGGTAGAGGTGTGTGAAACGTTGGGCCCCAGTTAAGACAACCACTGCTGGCCTAAGCTCCCCTAATTGGCACCCACATCAAGCAACCTAACCGTGCCTCGGTTTCCCGATCATACTGTGGAAACAGTGGAGGTTCACTAGAGTTCCTGGAGCGGCGTGGCAGGCGCCAGACCCCAGATCCCCATCAGAGAGAATTCTAGGCTGTATCTCCTGGACGAGGCAAGGTCGGGGCAGCAAGCCCAGCCCCACCTCATAAATCAAGAGCCAGGAAATGCTGAGCAGAGCCCTTGCCTCCATATATACCACATATTAGATGCTTCACTGGTGCCCCACAAGGGAGCTTTGTGAGGTGCGGGCCCCTGGGAAGAGGGGCAGGCAATTAACATAAATAAAATCGTGGGCCAGCTCTCCCCCAGGGTCCTCCAGCTCTTCAAGAAACCTCCTCACACGGGGGCTGGAAACACAGCCTTTTTTTTTTTTTTTAATTGGAGGGAGAGCATTTGGCTCTGAGTTTGAGGGCACACAAAAGGCTCTCAAAAAGGAGACAGAAATCTATTACCCGCCTGGTCAGAAATAGCCCTGTTGGAGGCTGGGCTGCGGCCAGGGGCTGAGAAGCCATCCCAGGGGGCCTGGGGAGGCCTCTGAGGGGGGACCAGGGGGTCACTCGCCAGGTCCCCGGGGGGCTGCCAGCTGCAGCCTTGAGGGTACAGGGATGGCCTTGAGGGTGCATCTTCCCTCCGGAAACCGCAAGCAGTGCGTGTGCTCTTGGGCTCCCCACCAGCCAGGTGTCCAGCTGAAGAAGGACTCAGGGCATCTCTAAGGAGTGGTAACTCGGGGGCATCAGTTTTCAGGGGTGAAGCTATGTCCTGAGCAAGTGCCAGGCCTGGGGTGGAGGAAGTTGCTCTGGTGAGGCTGAATACCCAGCCTGTGCCCACCTCCCACCCCCGGCCCCAGAGGGGTCACCTCTGTCCACTTTATCTGCTCAGGGGGCAATGCTTCACCCCATAGAGACAAAGGCTCAGTCTAGGTGGCAGGAGGCCCTGGCAAGTTTGTTTGGTCAGATTAACAAAGATGGTGCCCATTTTGGAAGTAATTTCTCTGTGGCAGGCACTGGAGGCCGCTTAGCCTACTGGTAAAGAAATATCTTTAGAGTCAGAGCTAGCATTTCCTAGCTGTGTGACCTTGGCCATGTCACCTCACCTCTCTGTGCTAGGGTTTCTCCAGCTTCAAGACGCAGTTAATGTGACTGCCTTGAGGATTCAATAAGACCATGCAAGTAAAAAGGGACAGTACTCAGTTGTAAAAAAGACAGTGAGTGCTTATTAGAGTAGAGGTTCTCTGTGTTATCTTTTTAGGTTCTTTACAACATGGAGATATGATTATGTATTGGTTAGCACAATGCCAGCTGCTGTAACAAATAAACCCCCATGATTCAGTAGTTTAACAAATATTTTTACTCACATGCTCCAATGCTGGTGATTCTAGTTGGCAGGCAGCTTCGCTCCACATGGTGATTCAGGGACCCAGGCTTAGAACTCTGCATCTAGGAGGAAGTTGAGAGAGATGATGGAGAAGATACGGCTGCTTCTTAACCACACTGGGCCTGGAAGCGACACACATCCCTTCCACTCACATTCTGTTGGTGAGAACCCATCACCTAAGAGCAGGGAGCACTGAAAAATGCCATCCCAGGCCTGGGCGGCCTCTCCAGCTCTGTTGCAGAAGAGGGTGCACAAATCAGAGGACAGTTACCCTTCTCTGCCCCCTGTCATACGAGGCTAAAAATGCTGACTCTCAGAGAGATGGACTTGCTCAAGCAGAGAAGTTTGTACATGGTGGTGCTGAGACCTGAGCTCAGTTCTGTCTGCCTCACAAACTCGTCCTTCCACTCACTGTGCATGCAGCCCTGCCTCTGCCTGGGGCATCGCATCTCCTCCTGGCTGAGGGAAAGGGCTGGGACTTGACTCTGAAATTGTGGCTGCACCAGCCACATGCTCTGAGCAGACTCAAGGGTCTTAGTGGATGCTGGAAAAGGCTGCCATTGCAATCAATGGAGTAGAACAGAGGGAACTCAGACTATGAGCAATGTTTGAGGTCTCAGCAGGCGAGATGCTAAATGGGAACCACGGTCTGGGTGGTGGGGGTGCAACAAGTGAGAGAGGAAGGGTAGGGAGACGAGGCTGAGCCCTGTGGGCTGAACCAGCACGTGTCTTCCGGGGAGCTGGTCTCTGAGCTGGGAGGGGCAGCCAAGAGACTCTAGCAGTGCTGTGGAGTGTGTCTCACTTTGGTTTTCCCAGAAATAGACTTGAGGCAAGTATTCAAGCATAGAGTATCTGGACGGTGATTCTAGAAAATTTCAGTAAGGGAGGTGGGGCAGGGGACAGGAAGGGGAAGGCTGTTATGAAGCAGACGACCCCAATGGGCAACGAGAGCCCAGTTGTGCTGGAACTTCTGGGGGACAGTGTAGAATACACCTCAGAGATATCCCAACATGGCTTTTAATCCACCAGTCCCCCAAGTAGGCACCGTCAGCCCACAGGTGGGTACCGGTAGCAAATCAACAGCATCTGCTCCCTGGGTACTGTCCTAGGGCTCAGAATTATGCAGAGGGACCAGATGTTGGTGCCAGGGCAGCTGGTATATTTCCTGCCTTGGCCAGGACTGGCTTAGAAACTGGGGTGAATCCATGGCTGTGTGCAGGCAGCAAAGGGCCAGGCATGACCCTATGATGTGGGAGGGAGGGAAGTAACAGGATCCTCCAAGGAGGAGGATGAAGGCATGGAGGATGCCTGAGGCACCCCAGCCACCACCCTGAGGCTCACCATCAGCAGGACACATCCCCTCCCACCCTCCCTCTACACTTTTCAAGTCCACATCCAGATCGCCAGACAGCCCAGAGCACGCAGCAATTCAACACTCGGCACAGCAGGACAGCCAGGCTGGCACCCACGTAAGCCAGGTGGCCAGGTGGCCAGGGCACCATCCTCCTAGGGAGCAGTACCCTCCTAGGGAGCCAGCCCGTTCCCAAGGCCAAAGGCCCTTGAAGTCACACCTGTGAGGACTTTTCTCCCCTCGTTCAAAAGGGTCCATGGAAGACATCAGTCAGAACGAATGCTCAATTAAAAGCACTGAGAGGTAATTAAGTGCCATTTCCCTGCTGGAAATGCAAACACAGCTTTGGGGCTGGTGGGGACAGTGGCATCTTTCAGCCAATCCTTGGGGTCCCAGATATGTGGCCAGGGAGGTTTGAAGTTTGGGGGAGTGGAAAGGGTTGTGGGCAGGAGCCCATGACTCTGTCTCCCCAGAAGAGCAGAGGGATACCCAGAAGGTATCTCGGTGCTCCATACAGAAGCGCAGGCTGACATCCAGGAGTGTCAGTACTGAAGCTCTTCAGCCTGCACACAGGGAGCTGAGATGGGGGTCTGATTGGAGACGGGGGTTCAACTTGGAGAGAGTGCTCATGGTAAACCCCCAAAAGAGACAGAGCTTTGGATCAAACATCCAATGTTTCATTGATTATAAGGTATCTGACTTTGACCAGCTGATGTCAACTCTTGAATCTGTTTCCTTAACTGCAAAATGGGAACTATGCTAGCAGTACCTACCTTCCTGGTGACCAGGAGGATTGAGTGGGACAGGCTACAGAAAACGCTTGATACGTAGTGCGTGCAAAGCCCTTTCAGTTGTGTCTGACTCTTTGTGGCCCTATAGACTGTAGCCCGCCAGGTTCCTCTGTTCATGGGATTCTCCAGGAAAGAATACTGGAGTGGGTTGCCATGCCCTCCTCCAGGGGATCTTCCCGACCCAGGGATCAAAACCAGGTCTCCTGCATTGGCAGTTTTTTTTTTTTTTTTTTCCCACTACCAAGGAATATGTAGTAGACAATCAATTACTTATTAAGGAAGACAGACAGCTGTGATGTAACACATGTACTAGCATCTTGTGGAGTACCTACTCTGTATGTGCATGCATGCTAAGTCGCTTTAGTCACGTCCAACTCTTTGCAACCCCATGGACTGTAGCCCGTCAGGCTCCTCTGTCCACGGGATTCGCCAGGCAAGAATGATACTGGAGTGGGTTGCCATGCCCTCCTCCAGGGACCTACTGTGTTTGGACCCTGCCAAATACTCTTCGGCCATTTGTTTGTTTTCTCCTCTAAAGCAGGAGGCTGGGCTCAGGTAGAAGTGGAGACTGGACAAACTAATAGAGCCATTAGGGTGGGTCCAGGGCGATGGCCAGCAGAGGACAAGTGGGCATAGCCCACCTGGGCTTGGGGGCAGCAGGCAGCTGTGTCAGAGGAGCTGCCTCTGCGGGGCGAGCAGGAGACCCCCGGTTGCGGAGACATCTGAAGTCTAACAGGCAAGGAATGTGGCTTAACTGGGACGCCAAATCTGGGAACTGCTGCCACCACTCTGCAGCCTGTGCCTCTGGCAGACACGACTAACCCATCACAGAGTGGTCCCTGGAAGTCTCCCAATCCTTCTCAATGAGAGCTGTCAGATGAAGTTAGTTTGCTGTCTTTGTATCTATAGATGAACCCTTGGAGAAGGGGTAGGTGTGAGAGACAAGAGTCCCTCACGTAACACTTGGGGTGCTGCTCTTGGACCGAGCCTTAGATGAAGTGTGGCTTCATCGTGCTGGCAGGGAAGAGATACCTAAGACCTGCTTCCCCACACATACCCCTGTTGGCCAGGATTGACTAAGAAAGGTAGCGTGGGCTGAGTCTCCAAGTTCAAGAGCACTGGGACTGCAGCTGAGTAAAGGCGGGAGGTGGTAGAGATCACTGACAGCCTGTGAGCCGAACGGGGCTGCAACTTCCCAACCTGGAAAATGCCTTGGATGGAGTAAGCTCTCCAACAGCCTCCACTTTACTAAAACCCAGCTGGCCAGCCCTGCTGCAGGCACGCCTCCAAAGATGCTTGTGGCAATGAGCACAAACTTAAGTCTGGCTCCCAGGGAGCTTCCCTGGGAAGAACTGAGGGTGCAGAGCGGAGACTGGGAACCTCTGAAAGGTGGACAGAAGCCGAGCTTCAGCAGGCATGTTATGGCCGTCTTCTCCAGTCTTCTCTAAGTGTGAACCATTCGTTTAACCTTTTCCCGGAGCCGTCATTCAATTAACCAGCCAGCAGGGACCACCTGCTCCATGCCACCTCGAGCACCATGTAGGAAGAGCCAGAAACTGGTGCCCTGCAAGGACCAGTGTTCCGTCCGTGTTCTGCTTTACTCAGACTCTGCCTATCTCTTCTCCCTCACCTCTCTTCTCCACATGTTGTCTTCGGTATTTCTTTGATCCGCACGACTGAGCATTCTCCCCTCCCAGTTGCACAACTGTGCCTTAAATTCCTCTGCTCTGTTTGCTTTGTGTACTTTCTGACTGCTGATGTGTGTGCTGATGCCTTCTTACAGGCTCTGTCAGAGAGTCAGGATGAGCGTTTTCACGGGTTTTCAGAAAGCAGGAGAGAATTGTACAGAGCACAATGTTGAAGTCATTACTGAGTGTTTGAAGTGGCAAGTCTCTCCACTTTATATCTAAAAGGTTCTTGCTCAAGGCCTCTGGCTTTCTGTCTCCCCTGGGTGCCTCTTCCTCTTACACCTGATCATTACCCGCCCAGGGTGATTTCTGCCTCTTATCATCACCTGGAATCAGATCCAGGCGGCAGTGAGCCAGCTGCGGCATCATTACAGAATCAGAAGGGAAAGGACTCTGGTTGTAGCCAGGAGAAGATGGAGTTCAGAGGCCAAGGTCGAGGGACGAGGGGTGTTTAGCTGAGAAGGCAGGGCCACAGCCACAGTTAATCAGTTGCTGAGGCAAAAAAAACGAGCTGGGTGATGAAAACCAAGAAAACCGCACGTCTTGTGGTGATGTGCTGTGCTCGGTCATTCAGTCGTGTCTGACTCTTTGCAACCACGTGGATTGTAGCCCACCAGGCTCCTCTGTCCATGGGGATTCTTCAGGCAAGAATACTAGAGTGTGGTTGCCATGCCCTTCTCCAGGGGATCTTCCTGACGTCTTCTGCATAGGCAGGCAGATCAAACCCTTATCTCCTGCATCTTCTGCATAGGCAGGCAGATTCTTTTACCACTGAGTCACCTGGGAAGCTCCCTTGTGGTGATGTCTGAGAGCAAAGCCTCCAGGACCACCTCCCCACGCACGGACTTTTCTGCGAAACCTGGCTCCACCAAGCAGTCAAGGGGTGTCTGTGAGAGCAGAGTCCAACAGCTCCATCCACACGGCAAGTAGGTCTATCGGCCTGACTGCCAGTTTTCCCACTTGTGTACATATCGTCTTATGTTGTTGTCCAGTCACTGAGTTGTGCCCCACTCTTTGTGACCCCATGGTCTGCAGCACACCAGGCTTCCCTGTCCTTCACCATCTCCCGGAGTTTGCTCAAACTCATGGCCATTGAGTCAGTGATGCTATCCAATCAGCTCATGCTCTGTCATCCCCTTCTCTTGTCCTCAATCTTTCCCAGCATCAGGGTCTTTTCCAATGAGTTGGCTCTTCACATCAGGTGGCCAAAGTAGAGAAGCTTGAGCTTCATCGTCAGTCCTTCAGTGAATATTCAGGGTTGATTTCCTTTAGGTTTGATTGGTTTTATCTCCTTGCAGTCCAAAGGACTCTCAAGAGTCTTCTCCAACACCACAATTCGAAAGCATCAGTTCTTTGGTGCTCAGCCTTCTTTATTGTCTAACTCTCACATCCATACATGACTACTGGAAAAACCATAGCTTTGACTAGATGGACCTTTGTCAGCAAAGTAATTCATCTTATGAGCCAGACACTAAGCCTGGAGTGGGAGGGTAGGGCCCTGTTTTCTTTTTAATACCCCAGGAGGTAAGTACAAAGGACAGTAGATGTACCTGGTGTTCAAGAGCTGGCGTGGGCAGGTCTGGTACCAGCCCTGGGATGCTCGGCAAACCTGAAGCACCAAGGACTGAGTCTACGGCCTTCCCTAGACCCAGGAGTGCTGTAAGGCCCCCTTGTGCCAGTGTGGGAGTCTCAGGCAGCTGCATCAGTGCTCAGCCTCTCTGTGCACATCCCAGCCCCACGGGCCCTCTCACAGGCCTGCTGCACTGCTCACCCAACATGTTCTCTCCTGCCTCGTACCCACCCCCTCGACCTAGACTCCAAGGATGCCCACATCCATATTTCCCACCCTGACCTCTCCCATAAACTCAAACCCACAATTCCAAGAGCCTGCTGGACACATTCACTGGCTATCCCACTGGCAACAGACACTTTCATGTGTCAGCACCAAAGTTCTCATTTCCCCTTCCTGCCTGTCAACTCTTTCTCCAGGGTCCCCCAGCTCAGGGCTGGCCATCCATCCAGCTGCCTCAGCAAGGACGCGAGGACCACCCTGGACTATTCCTTCTTATTCTTTCATCTCCCACCTCTCTTCCTCTCTGTCCCTCCCTAGACTGGACCACTGGCATCTGTTGCCAGGACAACAGCAACACTCCTTCCCTGATGGTCCTCGCCTGGATTGGAATCTCTCTCCTCACTGCCATCCGGGGTTTTTTTCCCCCAAAACATAAAGATGCAATGCAATCATTCTCCTGCCTAAACAAGTTCAGGTGGACTAGATGATAAGTTGCGTGGGAGTGGGGACCTCATCTGCCATTTGTATGAGTCCTGGGAGGAGATGGATGGCACCCGTGCCAAGCTGGGTAACTGAGGGCAGCTTAATGAAGGGGCTACTTAGAAGGGTGTGTAGAGTTTAAGGAGAGCAACAGAGATGGTGCAGCACCCCAGACAAGAATCAGCAGGGAGCCATCGCCAGCCCAGATGGGCTGAAGGGTCAAGGGGAAGGAGTGGTTTCCAGATCCCCAGAGATTTATGTGGCGAGAGCAGAATGACACAGCCATGGGCTGAGAGATTTGGGTGCTGTAACCCCACAGGCAGGGGACCAGGCTGACAAATACCCTGATCTGTTTCCACCTTCACCTTCTGGTCTCTTGCTAGTGCTCTAATTTCCCACCCCTAACCAGCACCCAGGAGGCTTCCCAGGTGGCTCATCTGCCGGTAAAGAGCCCACCTGCCAATGCAGGAGACGCAAGTTTGATCCCTGGGTCAGGAAGATCTTCTGGAGGAGGAAATGGCAACCCACTCCAGTATTCTTACCTGGGAAATCCCCATGGACAGAGGAGCCCGGTGGGCTACAGTCCCTGGGGTCACAAAGGGTCAGACGCAACTCCGTGACGGGGCATGCACACACACAACCAGCACCCCAGCTGATGCAGTCTGCGTGGGTCAGCCTCCTGGGGATCAGGGCAGTGCAGAGGAAGGTTCCCGGTGGGCCTGAAGGCACTAACGGGAGATCCTAGCGCACCGCTGGCTCCACTGGCACCCAAGGGCCAACCACTCAGCGCGATAAACCAAGGAACCAGTAAACGTTTCCAAACACGCACGAGGACGACGGAGGCCTGACTTCTAGGCCAGGTATTTGAAGACTGTCACACATCTGATCCAAACCCCCTTTCTAATTGTTCCACTTCCAGTGATGACACTGCTCCTTATTGAAGGCGCTTCTCAAATGCCACTTCTTCTGGGAAGCCTTACCTCACTTCTCCGGAAAGTTATCCACTCAATATGGACCTCATTTACCCTTGCCTTTATTACATCAGGCTTCCCCAGTGGCTCAGCTGGTAACGAATCTGTCTGCCAATGCAGGAGACACAAGAGACGTGGGTTTGATCCCTGGGTTGGGAAGATTCCCTGGAGAAGGGAACAGCAACCCACTCCAGTATTCTTGCCTTGAAGATTCCACAGACAGAGGAGCCTGGCAGCTACAGTCCATGCGGCCTCAAAGAGTCGGACATGACTGAGCACACATGCCTTTATTACATCAGGCCACGCGCTCTGTTCAGATCTCTTCACATCTCTCTCTCCATCAGCAGGAGCACCATCGTATTTCTCTCCACATCCCCAGCATCTGGTCCACATTAAGTTCTCAACAAAATGTTCAGTAGTTAATAAGACAGTGTGACCTTGTGAGATATGATCATTCCTAGCAACCCCACTGGAGATAATGAGCTTTTCTAACCATTGCCAAAGACAGTGAGGGTTTTTCTACCTTCTGATTTTTTTTTTTCAATCAATGTGCCATCTTACAGACTTGAGATCAATGCTGATGTAATTTTTTACTGTATAATAACCGAGGTAAAAGATGAGTAGGTGCTTCAGTTCGTATCTAAGCAAAGCCAAAGCCAGTGAAGCTAAAGCCGGAGAAGCTGGCAGCGAGGGAAAGTTCCCCACTGCAGGGGAGTGCCGACAGCTCAGCTCCTCAAGCCTCATAAACTGACGGAAATGAAAACCACCGCTTGGAAGCAGCGTTTACAGTCCACTGACCGACGGAGAGGTACTTTGTGAGCACAGGCAGTGAAACTTGTTTTCATCTTCAAGTTTTAAAAATCTAATTTCCATGCAAATAGGAGAGGATGCGTCAGTGTGGAACTTGGGATGTTTGAGCACCAGGCGGCATGACTAATATTTGGGGCTTGGAAAGTGGCCAAGGACACTTAAGGAATCCCAGTGTTACAAAGGAAACCAAATATGTTGTGATTAGAGCATTCACTGTCCCAAGCAAATAAATGAGCTGGCTCAGAAGAGGAGCCGCTCTGCACTGCCCATGGGCTTCTGAGCCATTCTGCTCCCAAGAACCTGTGGTCGTGTAAGAAGAACCACTGTTCAAACTTCAGTTAAAAACTCATGTATTCAAATGTTTTGAAAATATGTTTTTAAATATTCAGAGGAAGGAAAAAGGGGGAAATGTTAGGCCTGAGGGACAGGGACCTAACTGAGCTTTAAAAAGTAATCTACTTTTGTATTCCATCATGGTGAGCCTGATGCTGGGAAAGATTGAAGGCGGGAGGAGAAGGGGATGACAGAGGATGAGATGGTTGGATGGCATCACCCACTCTATGGACATAAGTTTGAGTAAACTCCGGGAGTTGGTGATGGACAGGGAAGCCTGGCGTGCTGCAGTCCATGGGGTCTCAAAGAGTCAGACATGACTGAGCAACTGAACTGAGCTGATGGTGAGCCTGAACTTGAGAAGTGAGAAGGGAGAGGTAAGGATTGAGATGCCTGGAGTCTGTCTCCTGACTAAAAAGGGAAAGAATCATGAAGAATCTGGTGTAAAGATTTACGAAATCCCCAGGTTTTAAGAAATCATTCTAGTAATGCAGAATTCAGCTTGCCTTCAAATGGGACGCAAAAAGGATAAGAAAGCAAAAGCCGCTCAGTCCGACTCTTTGCGACACCATGGACTCTATAGTCCATGGAATTCTCCAGTACAGAATACTGGAGTTTAGCCTTTCCCTTCTCTGGGGGATCTTCCCAACCTAGGGATCGAACTCAGGTCTCCCACATTTCACGCAGATTCTTTACCAGCTGAGCCACCAGGGAAGAAAAGTTATTTGAATAGGGTGGGGCTGGGGTAGGGTGGGATGAGGCAGGAGAGATAGCATAGGAAGTTCTCAAGCAGAAATAGTTTGAAAAGGGCAATTACCTCATTCTATCTGAAAGAGCAAGTGAATAGTTAACGACTTAAAATAATCAATCTGAAGTCTCTACAGAGAAAAGCAAGATGTTGAGCTGGGGATTCAGGAGGCCCAGAAAGCCACTGTGTCTTCCTAATGCCACACCAAGGACCAACCTGAACGACAGATACTGAAGTTTAATGTAAGAAAAGATGCAACTTGGATCTAGATGTTTGTAATTTTCCCTATCTTGGCCCAAATCTGATATCGCAGTTGAATCATATTCCTATTGTTGTGATAAACAGCTAGACCTGTGTGTGTGCGAAGGGGAGGGAAAGAGAGAGAGAGAGGGAATTATATATATGCTTAGTCACTCAGTAGCCCACTGGGCTCCTTTTTCCATGGAATTCTGTGGGCAAGAATACTGGAGTGAGTTGCCATTTCCTTCTCCAAGGGATCTTCCCAACCCAGGGATCGAACCCAGGTCTCCTGCATTGCAGGGGGATTCTTTACCATCTGAGCCACCAGGGAAGCCCATATATATATAATAGAGTGTAGACAGTGTTAGTTGCTCAGTCGTGTCTGACTCTTTGCAATCCCATGGACCGTAGCCCACCAGGTTCCTCTGTCCATGGAATTCTCCAGTCAAGAATACTGGAATGGGTTGCCATTTCCTTCTCCAGGGGATCTTCCTGACTCAGGGACTGAGCCTGGGTCTCCTGCATTGCAGGCAGTTTCTTTTACCATCTGAGCCACCAGGAAGATCTCATATATATAATATATCTTGATCCATTGCCCCAAATCTGCAGTAATCACTACCTCCCCTAGTGGCTGTATCCATAATTGCAGGCCTGCATCTGCACAGCCCCTCGGCGAAGCTGAAGAGTTTTGTTTTACAGTGATTTCTGGTCTATTGTTTGTCTCAGGGTACAAATGACATGGGAACATGAGTAACAAACGCTCCGAAGGTTCCAATTAATAGGACTGTGATTTCCTTATCACGTGCCTGGGACTTAAAGTGGAACTCTTGGCTCTAGAAGGACTGAGCAAGGACTCACAATTTCTTTCTGACTTCTTGGCACACAGCACCAGAAATACTACTACAAGCCCCTTCTCTGTCCCAGGAGGAGAACCACATTCATTAACGTTAGGTCTCCTTAAAGGGCTAGACAGCTATCGGTCCTATCTTCCCACACCAGAAAAGCTGGTGGTACGCAAAAGATCTGTGGCCTGACATCTACTGATCTCAATTTTTGTTTCATTCCTATTTATGCTCAAACAACTCCTAGTTTGCATTTCTGTCGCTGTTTTAGCCTAGTATCCTGGCAACCACCTCCAAGGTTCTTACTGTCTGACAAGAAAGGCGGCAAGGAGGGAGGAGTGGGAGAAATGTGTCTTAAGTTGGGGGGAAGGGGAGTAGAAGGTAGACATGAGGGAGGGTAAGGTGGAGAGAAGGGAGAAAAGAAGGGGAGGAGAGATGAAGCAGGAGTGATGAGAAGGGAGAGAAAACACGAGTTGAGAAAGAAAAGGGGATGAGACGGGACTGTTAGGGGAAGGAGGTTTGTATCCAGCAGGATAGAATTTCCAGGGCCCTGGAATCTCAGTGGTGACCCCAAGACAAGCAAGTGGATAAATGAAGTGATGTCCTAACATCTGACCCACTCTAGCCAGAGATGGCTAACTTGGTGACTCTGGAATCCAGGACAGCCTCTGCTCCCTGAGATGGGGTGATAGGAAGGCTACCCATCAGGCCCCTCGGTTAGGAAGTGACTTTAGCTCAGAGGCTCATGGCCCCACCTGGGCCTCACCCTGACTTCACTGCTACCTCTAGTCCCCACCCAGATTCTGGAGAATTCTTCGGGTTTCTGACTCATGAACTATTTTTCCTGGCTCCAGCTTCCAGGGAGCTGCTGATTGAAGGAAGTGATTTCCAGTGAGGTGTCTTCACCCCTCAAAAGGAGCTCTAAATCCTGGCTACCATGAACCTGGTGATGCAAACATCTATACCAGTTTTCCTTGGATGCTAGGAGACTCTTGTTGTGTCTGAGTCTTTGGGACCCCATGGACTATAGCACACAAGGCTTCCCTTTCCTTCACTCTCTCCCAGAGTTTGCTCAAACTCATGTTCTTTGAGGAGACTCTTAGCAAGCTGTATTTTCCAACCCATCTTAGCACAGCACACACACACACACAGAGCAGATAGACTTAGCCAACAAGCATCTCAGGCATTCCAAAATATGTTTTTACCTCACTAAAAACCCAACAACAATCTGTATGCATTCACTTAACAGCGTGTAAAGTGTAGTTGAAAGTGAAAGTCGCTCAGCTGTATCTGACTCTCTGCAACCCAGACCAGGATACTGGAGTGGGTAGCTGTTCCCTTTTCCAGGTGATCTTCCCAACCCAGGGATTGAACCCAGGTCTCCTGCATTGCAGGCAGATTCTTCACTGTCTAAGCCACCAGGGAAGCCCAAGAATACTAGGATGGATAGCCTATCCCTTCTCCAGCATATCTTCCTGACTTAGGAAACAACCAGAGTCTCCTGCATTGCAGGCGGATTCTTCACCAGCTGAGCTACCAGGGAAGCCCGAAAGTGTTGTTACACGCTACCATAATTTTTCTCCTAAAGTGGTGGGATGACTTTCCTGGTCTTGCCTTTGGCCCGTGGGTATGCTGATAAAATAAAACTGACACCCTCTGCTGCAGGAAACTTTACATGAGTGGATGTTCATGCTGCTAAAAGGGGAAATTTTATGCCATCATTCTTTGAAAAAGATAACTTGCCAAAATGAAAACAGGAAGAAACACTAGATCTGAATAGTCCTATATTCTTTCAAAAAGACAAACAAGTCTTTCTACATGTTTAAAAAATGCCAATATACATCATCTTGTCCCAAAAAAAAAAAAGGGGGAATTTTCTCAACATTTTATTTTGAAACCAACTCAACCCTGGTACCAAAACCAAACAAGGATATTACAAGAAAATAACATTACTGGCCAATACCAGTCATGAATAGAGATGCAAAAATGCTATACAAAATATTAGCAAATTGAATATAATGATATATTTTTTAAAAGGATAATCTAGCATGACTGAGAAGTTTATTTGAAAAATACCAGTATAATTTAATACACAAATATCAATCAATGGATTTTGCCATGTTGAGAAAAATCATATCTCAAAAGATTATTAAAAACACTTGATAAAATTAATGCCTATCTATATGAAAATTCCTCAGCACTAGGAATAGAAGGAAACTTCTTTAACTATGTAATGAATATGTGTAAAATGCACGCATGCACACTAAGTTGCTTCAGTCGTGTGCAACTCTACGGACTTCAGCGTGCCAGGATCCTTGGTCCATGGGATTCTCTAGGCAGAAGTACTAGAGCGGGTTGCCATGCCCTCCTCCAGTGGATCTTCCCGACCCGGGGGTTGAATCCCTGTCTTTTACATCTAAATTGGCAGGCAGGTTCTTTACCACTAGTGCCACCTGGGAAATAAGACATCCACAGCTAAATTATAGTTAATGATGGAATACTGCGTTCTTTCCTCCTGTGGTTGGGAACAAGATGAGGATGTCCACTGTCTCATTCACATTCTTAGGAGCAAACTATTATACTTAATAAGTGAAATTTTCAAGGCCACTAGATACAGGATCAATGTAAAAATCAATGCATTTAGCATTTCCTTGATGGTCCAGTGGTTAAGAGTCCACCTGCCAATGCAGGGGACACAGGTCGGGAACTGGTCCGGGAAGATTCCACCTGCCGCAGGGCAAGTAAGCCGTGTGCCGCAACTGCTGAGCCTACCTGCTGTGACTACCAAGCCCAAGCACCCTAGAGCCCATACCCTGCAACAAGAGAAGCCACTGCAGTAAGAAGCCAGTGCACAACAACCAGAGAGCAGCCCCTCTCACTGCAAACGAAGGTGCCAGAAATTAATTTTTTAAAAATCAACACATTTAAAAGAATTTAAATAACATCAGTTATGTTCTTAAACTACAATGGAATTAATTTATAAATCAGTAACAGATCTGGAGAATCCTCAAATATAGGAAATTAAACAACACACTTCTATTTAACTTATTGATCAAAGAAGAAATTTTAAAAAATAAATTACAAGGGAAATGAGAAAATGAAAGAAAGTAAAAATACAACACATCAAAGTTTGTAGGATGTGGCTAAAATAGCACTTAAAGGTAAATTTATAGTAATATATCCTTAGAGTAGAAAAGAAGAATTTCAAATCAATGCCCTTGGTTTCTAAATTGATATTCTAAGCAAAGTTATTCTGAGAACAGAAACTTAAATCTAAAACGAGCAGACAAAAATAGAGAAAAAAAATTAATCATCAGTGAAACTGAAACTTAAAAGTAACAAAGAAAAAGAAAATTATTCAAGTTGACAAACCACTGGTCAGAGTAATCAAGGAAAAAACAAAGATGACACAAAGTACTAATACCAGGAATAAAAGGTCATGACTAAAAACCCTACAATGGGAAAGGTTAATGGGGAATATTACATATAAATATATAACAATATACGAGGGCTTCCCTCATAGCTTAGTTGGTAAAGAATCTGCCTGCAATGCAGGAGACCTGGGTTCAATCCCTGAATTGGGAAGATCCCCTGGAGGAGGAAATGGCCCCACCCCAATAGTACTGCCTAGAGAATCCCATGGACAGAGGAGCCTGGAAGGTTACAGTCAATGGGGTCGCAAGAGTCAGACCCAGGCACCCTAGAGCCCCTATCTTGCAACAAGAGAAGCCACTGCAATAAGAAGCCAGTGGTTTAGCGACTAAACCACTACCGTATAACAATAAATTAAGCATTTTCAATGAAATGGATAAACTTCTTGCAAGATACAAATTACCAAAGCTCACTCAAGAATAAATGTGTATCCTACATAGCCCTATATCTAGTCGAAACTTCTTCTGGTAGTTAAAACCCTTCCCACTCCAGGGCCAGATGGCTTCACTGGTGAATTCTATGAAACCTTTAATAGAGATCATATCAATTTTACACAAATTCTTCTTCAAAATCAAGGAGAAGGAGCACTCAATTCCCAACAAATTCTATAAGGCCAACATCAACCTGATAGCAAAGTCAGACAAACACATTACAAGGAAAAGGAAAACAAAACCATAGATCTGTATCTTTCATGAATGTAGGCACAAAAATATGAAGTTTAGTAAATTGTAACTATAACATGTAAAAGGAATGACCAAGTAGAGTTTATCCCTGGAATGCAAGATTGGTTTTACACTTAACACAAATACAAATGTGATTCATCATACTTATGGAAGAAAAAGAAGAAAAAAAGCATTTATCATCTCAAAAGATGTGATGAAGAGGAAGAGGAGAAAGAAGAATAAGGAAGGGGGAATAGGAAGAGGAGGAAGCAGGTACAACAGCAGTATTTGATAGACTCCAGCAACCAATCATGACAGAAACTCTAGGCAAACTAGGAAGAGATGGAAACTTCCTCACCCTGATAAAGGTGATCCATAAAAACACATGGCTATTAATAATATCATCATACTTAATTGTGACAGACTGAATACATTCCCCACAAATATCAGGGGAGAGGCAAAGATGTCTATTCTTAAAACGTATATGACATTATACTGGAGGGTCTATCCAGTGTAACAGACAAGAAAACTACGAAGACATGTATAATTTCAAAAGGAAGAAATAAAACTGTCTTTATCACCAAAAATGTTGAAATAAGTGAACTTAGGAAGGTAAAAAGATACCAAGTTAACAACAACAACTAATTATATTTATATTTATACATATTTATATGTATAAATACATATAAATTTATACATAAAACTTATACATATTTATATGTACCAGAAAAAGACAATTTGGAATTGCTACTTTTAAAAACAATATGATAGCTTCAAAAATATAAAATACTAACCAAATCTTTAGACAAAAGTTACACAAGACTTGAACGTCAAAAACTTCAAAACACTGCTCACAAAAGTGATAGGAAATCTAAATAGATGGAGAAATACATCATGTTTAAGAAATGGCAAAATCAATACTAAGATAGCAATTCTCAGCAAATAAATCTATAGACACAGTCAATCTCAATCAAAATTCCAGCAGGTTTTGTTTTTTGTGGAAATTGGCAGCTTGATTTTAAAATTTCTATTAAAATCTGAAGGACCTTGAACATGCAAAATAATTTTGAAAAAGAAGAACAAAGTCGGAAGGCTTAGACTACTTGATTTCAAGATTTATTATAAAGCAATTCTATAAAGGCAGTGTGATATCTGCATAAGGATACAATAACAGTGAAAAAGAACGGAAAGGCCAGAAATAGACCCACATCAGTTCAGTTCAGTTTAGTCGCTCAGTCGTGTCCAACTCTGCGACCCCATGAACCGCAGCGTGCTAGGCCTCCCTGTCCGTCATCAACTCCTGAAGTTTACTCAAACTCATGTCCATTGAGTCAGTGATGGCATCCAACCACCTCATCTTCTGTCGTCCCCTTCTCCTCCCGCCCTCAATCTTTCCCAGCATCCGGATTTGATTTAAGTCATACCTGAATGGTCTAGTGGTTTTCTCTACTTTCTTCAATTTAAGTCTGAATTTGGCAATAAGGAGTTCATGATCTGAGCCACAGTCAGCTCCTGGTCTTGTTTTTGCTGACTGTATAGAGCTTCTCCATCTTTGGCTGCAAAGAATATAATCAATCTGATTTTGGTGTTGATCATCTGGTGATGTCCATGTGTAGAGTCTTCTCTTGTGTTGTTGGAAGAGGGTGTTGGCTATGACCAGTGCGTTCTCTTGGCAAAACTCTATTAGCCTTTGCCCTGCTTCATTCTGTACTCCAAGCCCAAATTTGCCTGTTACTCCAGGTGTTTCTTGACTTCCTACTTTTGCATTCCAGCCTCCTATAATGAAAAAGACATCTTTATTTGGGTGTTAGTTCTAAAAGTTTTTGTAGGTCTTCATAGAACCATTCAACTTCAGCTTCTTCAGCGTTAGTGGTTGGGGCATAGACTTGGATTACCATGATACTGAATGGCTTGCCTTGGAAATGAACAGAGATCATTCTGTCATTTTTGAGATCGCATCCAAGGACTTCATTTTGGACTCTTTTGTTGACTATGATGGCTACTCCATTTCTTCTAAGGGATTCCTGCCCACAGTAGTAGATATAATGGTCATCTGAGTTAAATTCACCCATTCCAGTCCATCTTAGTTTGTGGATTCCTAGAATGTCGACATTCACTCTTGCCATCTCCTGTTTGACCACTTCCAATTTGCCTTGATTCATGGACCTCACATTCCAGGTTTCTATGCAATATTGCTCTTTACAGCACTGGACCTTGGTTCTATCACCAGTCACATCCACAGCTGGGTATTGTTTTTGGTTTGGCTCCATCCCTTCATTCTTTCTGGAGTTATTTCTCCACTGATCCCCAGTAGCATATTGGGTACCTACTGACCTAGGGAGTTCATCTTTCAGTGTCCTATCTTTTTGCCTTTTCATACTGTTCATGGGGTTCTCAAGGCAAGAATACTGAAGTGGTTTGCCATTCCCTTCTCCAGTGGACCACATTCTGTCAGACCTCTCCACCATGACCCATCCGTCTTGGGTGGCCCCACACGGCATGGCTTAGTTTTGTTGAGTTATACAAGGCTGTGGTCCATGTGATCAGATTGGCTAGTTGTCTGTGATTGTGGTTTCAGTTTGTCTGCCCTCTGATGCCCTCTCTCAGTGCCTACCATCTTACTTGGGTTTCTCGTACCTTGGACATGGGGTATCACCTCATTGCTGCTCCAGCAAAGTGCAGCCGCTGCTCCTTACCTTGGACGCGGGGTGGCTCCTCTTGGCCACTGCCCCTGACCTTGGATGTGGGGGTAGCTCCTCTCGGCCACTGCCCTTGATCTTGGACGTGGGGTAGCTCCTCTTGGCCACTCCTGCCCCTTGCAGCCCCAGCTCCTACACCACGCACATAGACCCACATACCTCTGGTCAATTAATTTTCAACAAAGGTGCCAAGGGATTTTGAGAGAGAAAGGATAATCTTTTCAACAAATGGCTCTGAAACAGCTGGATATTTGAAATAAAAAATTAACCAGATAAGTACTCAAACCATATATAGAAATTACTTAAAATGTATCATAGATCTAGGTGTAAAATCTTAAACTATAAAACTTCTAGAAGAAACCATGAGATAATACCTTTGTAATCTTATATTTGGCAAAAATTATTAAATAGAATACAAAAAGCATAAACTATAAAAGGAAAAATGATTTAAGTAATGTCCAGCAAAATACAAAAACATTTGGTCTTCAACAGATAGTGTTATAAAAATGAAAAGGCATGCCACAGACCAGGATAAAATATTTGCAAAGCATAATCAACAAAGGATTTGTATGTAGAATATGTTCTTAAAATGTGTAACTCAATAGTAAGACAAACAGCCCAAAGAAAATGGTAAAGGGTTTGATCTGATATTTCAAAAAAAGAAGATGCCAAATAAGTACATCAAAATATGCCTCACATCATTAGTCATTAGGGAAGAGTAATTCAAAACCACAATGAGACACCACTTCACAATCTCTGTGACATTGTATATGCACTGTGTACATGCTCAGTCATGTCTGACTCTATGCCACCACATGGGCTATAGCCCACCAGGCTCCTGTGTCCATGGCATTCTCCAGGCAAGAATACTGGAGTGGGCTGCCATGCCCCGCTCCAGGGTATCTTCCCAATCCAGGGATTGAACTTGCATCTCTTACGTCTCCTACATTGGCAGGCTGGTTCTTTACCACTAGCACCATCTGGAACTAGGATGGTTCGAATTAAAAAACTGACCACTCCACGTGTTAGTGAGGATGCGGAGCAAGTGGAACTTTCCTGCTCTGCTCATGGGAATATAAAATGGTATGGTCACCTTGAAAATCAGATTATAGTTGTTTAAAAAGTTAAAAATACCTCTTCCTTTCCTGTTTGGATTCCTTTTATTTCTTTTTCTTCCCTGACTGCTTTGGCTGTGTGTACGCTAGTCGCTCTGTTGTGTCTGACACTTTACGACCACATGGACTGTAGCCCACCAGGCTCCTATATCCTTGGAATTCTCCAGGCAAGAATACTGGAGTGAGTTTCCATTTCCTTCTCCAAGTGACCTTCTCGACCCAGAGATTGAACCCGAATCTCCAACATTGCGGGTGAATGCTTTAGCATCTGAGCTACTAGCAAAGACTGACTGCTTTGGTTAGGACTTCCAAAACTATGCTGAATAAAAGCATTGAGAGTGCATATCCTTGTGGTCTTCCTGATTATACAGAAAATGCTTTCAGCTTCTCACCACTGACTATGATGTTAGCTGTGAGTTTTTCATATATGGCCTTTACTATATTACAGTATGTTACCTCTATACCCATCAAATTGTCACTGTTTGCAGGTGATGTGATACTATACATAGAAAATCCTAAAGACCCTACCTGAAGACTATTAGGGCTCATCAATGAATTTGGTAAAGTTTCAGGGTACAAAATTAACATACAGAAATCTGTTGCATTTCTGTACATAAAAATGAACTATCAGAGAAATTAAGGAAACAATCCCAATCAAAAAGAGTAAAATACCTAGAAATGAACCTACATAAGGTAGGGAAACTCAGCTGGGAAAGAATCCACCTGCAATGCAGGAGACCCTGTTTCATTTCCTGGATTGGGAAGTTCTCCCAGAGAAGGGATAGGCTACCCACTCCAGTATTCTTGTGGCTCAGATGGTAAAGAATCCACCTGCAATGTGGGAGACCTGGGTTTGATCCCTGGGCTAGGAAGATTCCCTGGAGGAGGGCAAGGCAACCCACTCCAGTATTCTTGCCTGGAGGATCCCCATGGACAGAGGAGCCTGGTTGACTACAGTCCATAGGGTCATAAAGAGCCATACACAACTTAGCAACTAAGCATACAGCACAAGGTAGTAAAAGAACTGTACTTGGAAAACTATAAGACAGTGATTAAAGAAATTGAAGATGACACAAAGAGATGGAAATGTATACCATGTTCTTGGATCAAAAGAATTAATATTGTTAAAATGACCATACTACCCAAGGCAATCTACAGATTCAATGCAATCCCTATCAAAATACCAAGGGCATTTTTCACAGAACTAGAACTAATAATTTTAAAATTTTGTAGAAAAACACAAAAGACCCCAAATAGCCAAAACAATCTTGAGAAAGAAAACAGAGCTGGAAGAATCATGGTGCCTGATTTCAGACTATACTACAAAGTTATAGTAATCACAATGGTATGGTGCATGCTAGGTTGCTTCAATAGTGTCCAACTCTTTGAGAACACATGGACTGTAGCCCTCCAGCCTTCTCTGTCCATAGGATTTTCTAGGCAAGAATACCGGAGTGGTTTGCCTTACCCTTCTCCAGACTATATTTCTGACCCAGGGATTGAACCTGCATCTCTGTCTCCTGCATTGACAGGTGGGTTCTTTATCCCTAGCTCCACCTGGGAAGCCTGAAAAACAGTACAGCCACTATGGAGAACAGTGTGGAGATTCCTTAAAAAACTGGAAATAGAACTGCCTTATGATCCAGCAATCCCACTGCTGGGCATACACACTGAGGAAACCAGAAGGGAAAGAGACACGTGTACCCCAATGTTCATCGCAGCACTGTTTATAATAGCCAGGACATGAGGGCAACCTAGATGTCCATCAGCAGATGAATGGATAAGAAAGCTGTGGTACATATACACAATGGAGTATTACTCAGCCATTAAAAAGAATACATTTGAATCAGTTCTAATGAGGTGGATGAAACTGGAGCCTATTATACAGAGTGAAGTAAGCCAGGAGGAAAAACATAAATACAGTATGCTAACATATATATATGGAATTTAGAAAGATGGTAACAATAACCCGGTGTATGAGACAGCAAAAGAGACACTGATGTATAGAACAGTCTTATGGACTCTGTGGGAGAGGGAGAGGGTGGAAAGATTTGGGAGAATGACATTGAAACATGTAAAATATCATGTAAGAAACGAGATGCCAGTCCAGGTTCGATGCACGATACTGGATGCTTGGGGCTAGTGCACTGGGACGACCCAGAGGGATGGTATGGGGACGGAGGAGGAGGAGGGTTCAGGATGGGGAACACATGTATACCTGTGGCGGATTCATTTTGATATTTGGCAAAACTAATACAATTATGTAAAGTTTAAAAATAAAATTAAATTAAATTAAAAAAAAAAAAACAGTATGGCACTGGCATAAAAACAGACCCATGGCTCAGATAGAATGTAGAGCCCAGAAACAACCCATACAATTACGATCAATTAGTGGAAACAGTGTCAGACTTTATTTTTGGGGGCTCCAAAATCACTGTAGATGGTGATTGCAGCCATGAAATTAAAAGACACTTACTCCTTGGAAGGAAAGTTATGACCAACCTAGATAGCATATTCAAAAGCAGAGGCATTACTTTGCCAACAAAGGTCCGTCTAGTCAAGGTTATGGTTTTTCCAGTGGTCATGTATGGATGTGAGAGTTGGACAATAAAGAAAGCTGAGTGCCGATGAATTGATGCTTTTGAACTGTGGTGTTGGAGAAGACTCTTGAGAGTCCCTTGGACTGCAAGGAGATCCAACCAGTCCATCCTAAAGGAGATCAGCCCTGGATGTTCATTGGAAGGACTGATGCTAAAGCTGAAACTCCAGTACTTTGGCCACCTCATGCGAAGAGTTGACTCACTGGAAAAGACCCTGATGCTGGGAGGGATTGGGGGCAGGAGGAGAAGGGGACAACAGAGGATGAGATGGCTGGATGGCATCACCGACTCGATGGACATGAGTTTGAGTGAACTCTGGGAGTTGGTGATGGACAGGGAGGCCTGGCGTGCTGCGATTCATGGGGTCACAAAGAGTTGGACATGACTGAGTGACTGAACTGAACTATGACAAAAGAGGCAAGAATACACAATGGAAAAAAAGACAGTTTCTTCAATAAGTGGTGCTGGGAAAGCTCGACAGTTACTTGAAATAAGAAGATTCTCTAACATGATATACAAAAAAAGAACAAAAACAAAACTTCAAAATGGATTAAAGACCTAAATGTTAGACTGGATCCTAGAAAACCCTCAGAGGAAAACTTAGGCAGAATAGTCTTTGACAAAAATTGCAGCAATATTTTTTTTTGGATGTCTCTTAAAGGAAATAAAAACAAAAATAAACAAATGAGGCCTAATTAAACTTAAAAGCTTTTACACAGCAAAGGAAACCACTGACAAAATAAAAAGAGAACCTACTAAATGGGAGAAGATATTTGCAAATGACATGATTGATAAGGGGTTCATATCTAACGTACGTTAACAGCTCATACAACTCAAAAATTTTTTAAAAAATGGACAGAAGAACTGAGTAAACATTTTTCTAAAGAGGAAATGTAGATAGCCAACAGGAAAAGATGTTAATTACCAGGGAAATGCAAATCAAACTCACCATGAGTATCACTTCAGACCTGTCAGAATGGTTATCATCAAAAAGAATATAAATAAAAGATGTTGGCAAGTATGTGGCGAAAAGCAGGCCCTCCTACACCGCTGGTGGAAATGTACATTGGGGCAGTCACTGTAACAGTATGGAGGTTTCCTAAAAAACTGAAAATAGAACTACCATATGACCCAGCAATTACACTCCTGAGTGTGTATTTCAGGAAAAAAAAAAAACCAGTTCAACCTGATACATATACCCTAATGTTCACAGCAGCATTACTTACATTTGCCAAGGTATGGAAGAAACCTAGGTATCCAACAACAGATGAACGGATAAAGAAGATGTGACATATTCAATATACACTGGAATACTACTCAGCTATAAATAAGAATGGAATTTTGCCATTTGCAACAACATAGGAGGACTTGAAGGATATTATGCTAAAAGAAATAAGTCAGACAGAGAAAGACAAATACTGTAGGACATCACGTATACACAGCATCTAAAAAATACAACAAACTAGTGAATATACCAAAAAAGAAGACTCACAGATATAGAGAACAAATTATTAGTTACCAGTGGGGAGACAGAAGTGGAAAGGGGCAATATAGAGGTAACGGAAAAAAAGGTTACTCCTGGATGCTATGAAAGCATGTTTGTGAAACTTTTACAAATTGTATAGCACTATAGAATTTAAAGACTCTTTCATTCAATAAAAAATTAAAGTATCTTATTTAATTTCCATATAAAAAAGTTAAAAATATCATATATTCCATCCAATTTATACTCAAGACGTGAGAAATGAAAATAAATGTCTGCAGAAAGATTTGTACATAAATATTTGTAGCTGCTTTATTTGCAACAGCACAAAACTGAAAATAGTTAAAATATCCATCAACTGATGGGTATGATGAAGATGGATAAATGAACTGTGTTACATGTATGTAATGAATACTAACTAAACAACAAAAACAGAAGACAACTACTGATACATGAAGCGGGACTAAATCTCAAGATAATTATCTTTGTTAAAGAACTCCTATTCCCCTCCCCCAAATAAGTTCATATAATATGAATTGCAACTTCTATAAAAATCTATAAAATGCGAATTAATGTATATTGACAGAAAGCAGATGGCTTGTTGCATGTGACAGTCTAGGGAAGGAAGATACGGAAAGCATCGTGATAAAAGTTTTGGGAGTGACAGACATCTTCATTATTTTGATGATGGCGATAGTTTCACTGTATATATGTATGTCACAACTTATCATTTGTACACTTTTTCCTGTGGTCATATATGGATGTGAGAGTTGGACTGTGAAGAAGGCTGAGCACCGAAGAATTGATGCTTTTGAACTTTGGTGCTGGAGAAGACTCTTGAGAGTCCCTTGGACTGCAAGGAGATCCAACCAATCCATCCTAAAGGAGACCAGTCCTGGGTGTTCATTGGAAGGACTGATGCTGAGGCTGAAACTCCAATACTTTGGCCACTTTATGTGAAGAGTTGACTCACTGGAAAAGACCCTGATGCTGGGAGGGATTGGGGGCAGGAGGAGAAGGGGACAACAGAGGATGAGATGGCTGGATGGCATCACCGACTCGATGGACATGAGTTTGAGTGAACTCTGGGAGTTGGTGATGGACAGGGAGGCCTGGCGTGCTGCAATTTATGGAGTTGCAAAGAGTCAGACATGACTGAGGGACTGAACTAAACCAAAACATGTACAACTTACTGTATCTCAACTGTACTTCAAAAAGCTGTAAAAAAAAAAAATCAATTGTGTCTCAATGTGTTTTCATGAAACAAGAAATGGGAAAAAGATTTTAAATACCATCTCCAACCATCAGATCGGGAAAGGAGGACGTCAAGGCTGTATATTGTCACCCTGCTTATTTAACTTACATCCAGAGTTCAGTTCAGTCACTCAGTCATGTTTGACTCTTTGTGAGCCCATGGACTGCAGCACACCAAGCCTCCCTGTCTGTTGCCAGCTCCTGGAGTTTACTCAAACTCATGTTCATTGAGCAGCGTACATCATGGGAAATGCTGGACTGGATGAAGCACAAGCTGGAATCAAGATTGTCGGGAGAAATGTCAATAACCTCAGATATGCAAATGACACCACACATATGGCAGAAAGCAAAGAAGAACTAAAGAATCTCTTTTTTTTAAATATAAATTTATTTTAATTAGAGGCTAATTACTTTACAATATTATATTGGTTTTGCCATATATCAACATGCATCCGCCACGGGTGTACATGTGTTCCCCATCCTGACCCCCGCTCCCACCTCCCTCCCCATACCATCCCTCTAGGTCATCCCAGTGCACAAGCCCCGAGCATCCTGTATCATGCATTGAACCTGGACTGGTGATTCATTTCACATATGATATTATACATGTTTCAATGCCATTCTCCCAAATCATCCCACCCTCCCCCTCTCCCACAGAGTCCAAAAGACTGTTCTATATATCTGTGTCTCTTTTGCTGTCTCGCATACAGGGTTATCATTACCATCTTTCTAAATTCCATATAAATGCGTTAGTATACTATATTGGTGATTTTTCTTTCTGGCATACTTCACTCTGTATAATAGGCTCCAGTTTCATCCACCTCATTAGAACTGATTCAAATGTATTCTTTTTAATGGCTGAGTAATACTCCATTGTGTATATGTACCACAGCTTTCTTATCCATTCGTCTGCTGATGGACATCTAGGTTGCCCTCATGTCCTGGCTATTATAAACAGTGCTGCGATGAACATTGGGGTACACGTGTCTCTTTCAATTCTGGTTTCCTCGGTGTGTATGCCCAGCAATGGGATTGCTGAGTCATATGGCAGTTCTATTTCCAGTTTTTTAAGGAATCTCCACACTGTTCTCCATAGTGGCTGTACTAGTTTGCATTCCTACCAGCAGTGTAAGAGGGTTCCCTTTTCTCCACACCCTCTCTAGCATTTATTGCTTATAGACTTTTGGATAGCAGCCATTCCGACTGGCATGAAATGGTACCTTATTGTGGTTTTGATTTGCATTTCTCTGATAATGAGTGATGTTGAGCATCTTGATGAAAGTGAAAGAGGAAAGTGAAAAAGTTGGCTTAAAACTCAACATTCAGAAAACTAAGATCATGGCATCTGGTCCCATCACTTCATGGCAAACAGATGGGGAAACAATGGAAACAGTGACAGACTTTATTTTGGGGGGCTCCAAAATCACTGCAGATGGTGACTGCAGCCATGAATTTAAAAGACGCTTGTTCCTTGGAAGAAAAATTATGATCAACCTAGACAGCATATTAAAAAGCAGAGACAGTACTTTGCCAACAAAGGTCCATCTAGTCAAAGCTTTGGTTTTTCCAGTAGTCATGTTTGGATGTGACAATTGGGCCATAAAGAAGGCTGAACGCTGAAAGAGTGATGCTTTTGAACTGTGGTGTTGGAGAAGACTCTTGAGAGTCCCTGAGATGCGAGGAGATCAAACCAGTCAATCCTAAAGGAAATCAGTCCTGAATATTCATTGGAAGGACTGATGCTGAAGCTGAAACTCCAATACTTTGGCCACCTGATGCGAACTGACTCGTTGGAAAAGACCCTGATGCTGGGAAAGATTGAAGGCGGGATGAAAGGGGGAAGACAGAAGATGAGATGGTTGGATGGTATCACTGACTCAATGGACACGAATCTGCGTAAGCTCTGGGAGTTGGTGACGGCCAGGGAAGCCTGGTGTGCTGCAGTCCATGAGGTCACAAAGAGTCGGACACGACTGAGCAACTGAACTGAACTGAAAACCATCAGAAATGTCAAATACCAAAGAATAAATCCACCAAAACATGTTTAAGACCTCTAGACTGAAAATTACAAACATGATTGAGAACAATCAAAGTGGAACTGAATAAAAGGAGAGAAATTCCATATTCATGATAAGAAGACTCAATATTGTTGAGATGTTAATTATCTTTCATGTGATTGCATTTAGTGCAATCTACATCAAAACTCCTAATTGGTTTTTTATGGAAATTGAGAAATTATTTTAAAAATATATATGGAAATGCAAAGGATCTAGATAGCCATCTTGAAGAATCAAACAAAGTTGCAGGACTTATGTTACCAGATTTCAACTTGTAGTAAAAAAAAATTATAACAAGTAAGACAGCATGGTATTAGCACAGATACAGACAAACAGACCCATGAAACAAAACAGAGGGTCCATAAAAGATCCACACATACACGGTAACACAACGGAGTCACTGCAATTCAGTGATGAATGCATGATCTTTTTAATAAATGCTGCTGCAGCAATTAGATTACCATCTGAGGAAAGAAGAATACTTCTAGCTCATATCATACACAAAAATAAATTCCAGACGGATTGCAGATCTACATGTGAAAGATAAAACAATATTACTTTTAGAAGAAAAATGAGAAAATACCTATATGCCCTTAAGTATGCAAAGACTTCTTAAACCAAAAATAAAAGCACATAAAAGTTATTGCAAAGGAAAGCCACATAGTGGGAGAAGATATTTATGATACGTGCATCTGACAAGACTCATATCTAGAATTTAATAGGAACTCCTAAAAGTAAATAAAACAGCAAAAAAACTCAGTGGAAAAATGGGCACACAATCTAAACAGCATTTCACAAAATAAAACATCTAAATGTTCAGTAGACATGAGAAAAGTACAAAAAAATGTAAAAATGAAAATTAAAAACCCAATACAATACCATTATTCACCCATCAGAATGGCTAAAATTAAAAAGGCAGAAAATACTAAATATTGGCAAGAATGTAGAGCAGTTAGTAGTAGTCTCATATATATTATTGGTAGAAGTGTTAACTGTGTAACCAT
The DNA here is from genome assembly GCF_027580195.1 of Bos mutus. Taxonomy (NCBI): domain Eukaryota; kingdom Metazoa; phylum Chordata; class Mammalia; order Artiodactyla; family Bovidae; genus Bos; species Bos mutus. The sequence goes on from NC_091638.1 coordinate 54,976,676, forward strand.
GTTGAAAACTCTGCCAGGATCTATTAAATCAAACATACAAGTACCCTATGATCTAACATTTCTACTTAGGAGTATATCTGACAAGGATGTGTGCATATGTTCAAGCGTGCATGCTTAGTCACTCAGTCATGTCTGACCTTTGCCACCTCATGGGCTGCAGCCCTCCAGGCTCCTCTCTCCATGGGGATTCTCCAGGCAAAAATACTGGATGGGTTTCCATGCCTTCCTTCAGGGGATCTTCCCAACCCAGGGACTGAACCCAGGTCTCCGGCATTGCAGGTGGATTCTTTACTGCCTGAGCCACCAGGGAAGGCCAAGAATACTGGAGTGGGTAGCCCTATCTCTTCTCTAGGGGATCTTCCTGACTGAGGAATTGAACTGGGGTCTCCTGAATTGCAGGTGGATTCTTTACCAGCTGAGCTACCAGGGAACCCCAAAAAGGAGATGCTGTAGTTGCATGGGCTTGGAATATGTTTTGTATATGTTCAAGACATATACAAAAATGTTCACAGAAGCACCATTCCTCATAGCCAGAACTGGGAACAACTCAAACAACCATCAACTGTAGAATTAATAACAAACAAGCTACAAACATATAGATGAAGGCTACGCTGATGATACTGAGTAAAACAGCCAGCCAGACATGTAAAATTACATGCAGTAGGATTCATTTCTATCAAGTTCATAAGCAGGGAAGGGTAACATACACGTGCTGAAAGTCAAGGTAGTGGTACTCTTAGGAGCAGGAGCAACTGAGACGGGGCAGAAGGGGACCTCTAGTACTGTTCTGTTACTTGATCGGGGTGCTGGTTATGATGGGCTCACCCTGTGAAATTCACCCACCTGTACACTTATGACTTGAATATTTTTCTTACGAACGTCACACTTATCAAAAAACAGTGACCCTCTGAGTGCAAAGGGCTTCCCTGGTGACTCAGATGGTAAGACTCTGCCTGCAAGGCAGGAGACCCAGGTTCGATCCCTAGGTGGAGAAGATCCCTTGGAGAAAGAAACAGCTACCCACGCCAGTATTCTTCCCTAGAGAATTCCAGGGACAGAGGAGCCTGGTGGGCTACAGAACATGGGGTTGCAGAGTAGGAAACGACTGAGCGACTAACACTCTTGAGTGCATGATGAAAACCAATAGAATTCTGGAGAGAGAATTTGGGATGTTTATTTAGCTGTATTTAAAGAAAACTAAGATTATGATATCTGGTCTCATCACTTCAAGACAAATAGAAGGGGAAAAAGTGGAAGCAGTGACAGATTTTCTTTTCTTGAGCTCCAAAATCACTGCAGATGGTGACTGCAGCCATGAAATTAAAAGACGCTAGTCTTTGGAAGGAAAGCTATGACAAACCTAGACAATGTATTAAAAAGCCGAGACGTCATTTTGCCAACAAAGTTCCTTATAGTCAAAGCTATGGTTTTTCCAGTAGTCATGGACAGAGGTGAAGAGTTGGACCATAAAGAAGGCTGAGTGTCACTAAAGAATTGATGTTTTTGAAGTCTGATGCTGGAGAAAACTTGAGAGTCCCTTGACTGCAAGGAGATCAAACCGGAAAATTAACCCTGAATATTCATTGGAAGGACTGATGCTGAAGCTGAAGCTCCAATACTTTGGCCACCTGATTTGAAGAACAGATTCACTGGGAAAGACCCTGATGCTGGGAAAGATTGAGAGCAGGAGGAGAAGGGGGCAGCAGAGGAAGAGATGGTTGGATGGTATCACCGACTCGATGGACATGAGTTTGAGCAAACTCTAGGAGCTTCTCTGGTGGCTCAGATGGCAAAGCATCTGCCTACAATGCAGGAGACCTGGGTTCGATCTCTGCATTGGGAAGATCCCCTGGAGAAAGAAATGGCAACCCACTCCAGTATGCTTGCCTGGAAAATCCCATGGACCGAGGAGCCTGGTAGGTTACAGTTCATGGGGTCGCAGAGTTGGATACGACTGAGCGACTAATACTAGGAGATACTGGAGGACAAAGGAGCCTGGAGTACTGCAGAGAAGCCCGGCATTCATGGGGTCTCAAAGAGTCAGACATGACTTAGCAACTGAACATCAACAACAAATTATGACATCCTGGAGTCCTGACTTTGGCCCTCAACTATCTTCTCTCTGCTACTGGAAAAAAAAAGAAAGATTCTTTCTTCAAAAGCAATCACTTGTCTGGTTAGTCACCCTTAGCTGTTCACTACTTTTCTTCAGTATAGAATAAGAATGAGCAAACCACAGCTCATGGAAAGCTCAGGCTTTCCCCTGGCAGACAGCCTGTTTGGGGAAAGTTTTATTGGTTGACATATTGTCTACTGCTGCTTTGTGCCACAACAGGAGAGCCGAGTGTTACAACAGACTGCATGGGCTGCAAAGTCTAAAATATCTGCTGTCTAGCCCTTAAGGAAAAAGGCTGTGACCCCTGGGTATAAAGCTTCAGTGGTGCTTGGGCATGGTCACCAACCCCGTGTATCCCACTGTGTCCTCCATCCCTGTCAGTCTCCCAACACACCACACCTACTAGTGCAGTTCCTTCCACAGATCCACCTTCGATCCCCTTCTTGTGAAAGTTATAACAAGTGGGCTGTCTGCTGTGTCAGCCACCAGCCACGGGCCCTCTCACCACCCAGGCACTGAGGGTTCTCGCTCCAACAGCCCATGACCTGCCTTCTCAGACCAGCTCTGGCACCATATGTTGGAGGTTCTCCAAGAGTAGATGCCTGGATAGAGTTTGGGGTGCAAGATGACCCTTTTGCCATTTTTATTTTTAACCATAATATCTATTACTCTTTGGTATTATTTATTTTTCATTCCTTACTACAAAATAAAGAAGCTTCTTGAAAAGAGGGGCTCTGTCTGATTTCTTGACCACTGTTGTCAAGTGTCTAGCACAGGTCTTGGCATTTAAAGGTGATCAATAAATATTTCTGAATTAAAAATGAGTACGGGAGGAATTTCCAAAGGATCTGGAAGAGGACAAAGGCAAAGTGTGCTGCTGCTGCTGCTGCTAAGTCGCTTCAGTCGTGTCCGACTCTGTGTGACCCCACAGATGGCAGCCCACCAGGCTCCCCCATCCCTGGGATTCTCCAGGCAAGAACACTGGAGTGGGTTGCCATTTCCTTCTCCAATGCAGGAAAGTGAAAAGTGAAAGTGAGGTCGCTCAGTCGTGTTCAACTCTTAGCGACCCCATGGACTGCAGCCCACCAGGCTCCTCCATCCATGGGATTCTCCAGGCAAGAGGACTGGAGTGGGGTGCCATTGCCTTCTCTGCCCAAAGGTGCTAGACAGACATAAAACACCAGCTAGAGCATCCACCATTGAATTCTTACTGATTCATTTTTAGGAAAATCGACAAAGCAACTGCTTTTTCAGTGAGCAATACATACATACATAAATAAAAGTCAGTGATAGGTCAGTGATCTCTGGTTTCTCATCGATTTCCCTGACTGGCCTGAGACCTTCTGCTTGCTTAGCATCTACTAGAGCCCAGTAGATAGTAGGTGCTAAAATAAAGGCTATCTTTTAATCCAGGTTCTGAAACAGGAACGTGCATTCAAACAACCTACTGCTGGTGTTCAGTCTCCAAGTTGTCTCACGCTTTGTGACCTCACGAACTGCAGCACACCAGGCTTTCCGGTCCTTCACCATCTCCCAAAGTTTGCTCAAACTCACATCCATTAAGTAGGTGATGCCATCCAGCCACCTCATCTTCTGACACCCCCTTCTCCTTTAGCCTTCAATCTTTTCCTAGTATCGGTGTCTTTCCCAATGAGTCAGCTCTTTACATCAGGTGGCTGGAGTACTGGAGCTTCAGCTTCAGCATCAGTCTTTCCAATGAATATTCAGGGTTTATTTCCTTTAGGATGAACTGGTTTGATCTCCTTGCTGTCCAAGGGAATTCTCAAGAGTCTTCCCCAGCGCCACAATTCAAAAGCATCAGTTCTTCGGCATTCAGCCTTCCTTATGGTCCAACTCTTACCTCCATCTGTGACTACTTGAAAAACCATAGCTTTGACTATACAACTATACAGACTTTTGCTGGCAAAGTGACATCTCTACTTTTTAATACACTGTCTAGGTTTGTCATAGCTTTTCTTCCAAGAAGCAAGTGTCTTTTAATTTCTATTACCTGGGGATTTGTTAAAATGCAGGTTCTGATTTTAGTAAGTCTGGGTGGGGCTGAAGAGTCTGTATTTCTAACAAGCTCCCAGATGCTGCTGCTGGTGTGAACCATGCTGTGAGCAGAAAATCTCAGTCTACTAACAAGAAATCTGTGGGCATCTCACAATACAAACAGGTAAAATGAAGAGCCAAGAAGACCTTTCCAGAAAGAAACATGGTAGGAGGGTCATGGAACCCAGATTCTAATCCCAGGTCTCCTGTCTATAAACCTGTGAACTTGGACAAGTTTCTGCACCCTCTGAACCTCACCTGCCAGGTCAGGACTCTCTGACCAGCCCCATGCTCCTCAAACACTGTCTGAGCAGAAGTACTGAGGGTGGGGAAAGGTGTCTAAAGTTGAATCAGACCCAGTGCTGCCCCTCTGAGCTCTAAGAACATAGATGGTAGCCTGCCTTGCAAGTATGAGAAAAGGAGCTAAGATTGACAAGGAATGGAGAAAAGAACTCCTGAATTCTCACTGCTGCCAGACAGCAGGTTTCATATCTAACACCACTTCATAGATCCTCGCTATCCACATGCTGGTTGTTTTCAGTCTCCTAAGGCTGCTCTCTACCACTAGCTGGACCTCTCTCTTCAGCACGAATCTTCTGATCTCTGAATCTTACCCTACCCTCTTCCTGGAAAAACAAAACACAATACAACACAAGACTCTCTTCTGCCTTTGCAGCTCCACACTTATTACCTAGATCATATTCATGTTTCCCAAAATGCAACAAACATCAACTACAGCCTGTGATACACGGACAAGTGTCACTCTGATAGTTATATTATTAAGGGGTTACCATCTGTTTATGGTAAATGCTAGTCTTTCCACTTAGAGTAACAATGTAAAATCTCCTTTAAATATAAACCAAATGAGTCTATAACAAAGAAAAGCAAATCAAAACCACAATTAGATACCACTTCACACCAAGTAGAATGGCTACAATTTTTCAAAAAAGATAATAATAAGTATTGAAGAAATTGTAACCCTCATACAACAGTCTAACAGATCCTCAAAAGGCTAAACATAGATTTATCATATGACCAGGTAATTTCACTCCTAAATACATCCAAGAGAACTGAACATATGTCCACACAAAAACGTTCATAGCATTAGTCACAATAGTGAAAAACTGAAAACAATCCTGATGTTCATCAAGAGATAAATGAATAAATAAAATGTGACCTATCCATACAATGGATTCCAGCTATAAAAAATAAAGTTCTGATATATGTTACAATGTAGAAGAATCTTGAAAACATTATGCAAATGAAAAAAGCCAGACACAAAAAGCCACATATTTTTATGATTTCATTTATATAAAATGTCCATAATGGGAAAGTCCATAGAGATAGAGAGCATATCAGACGTTTCCCGGGGCTGGAGATTGGGTGAGCTGGGGAAAATGGAGAGTGACTGCTAAAGCATACATGGCTTCTTTCTAGGGTGATAATTGGGGTGCTCCAAAACTGATGAGAGTATACTTATATAACTGTGAATATACTGAAATCACTAAATTGTATACCTTCAATGGGAAAGTTGTATTCTGTGAACTATATATCAATAAAGATGCTATAAAGTATATAAAAATATTAGGTGACACTAGAGGTGGCATACAAATGTGAAAAAAATCATAAGGAGACAAAGCAAAGATTAGGAAACACTGGATTAGATCAACGGGCCTAATAATCCTATGAGGCAAATGCTTTTTTCTCTTTATAAGGCAACTGGTTATGGCTTTTCCAGTAGTCATATGCAGATGGAAGAGTCGGACCATGAGAAGGCTGAGCACCAAAGATGATGCCTTCGAACTGTGGTGCTGGAGAAGGCTCTTGACAGTCCCTTGGATAGAAAGGACATCAAACCAGTCAATCCTAAAGGAAATCAGTCCTGATTATTCATTGGAAGAACTTACGCTGAAGCTGAAGCTCCAATACTTTGGCCACCTGATGCGAAGAGACGACTCACTGGAAAAGACTCTGATGCTGGGAAAGACTGAGGACAGAAGGAGAAGGGGTGACAGAGGATGAGATGGCTGGATGGCATCACTGACTCAGTGGACATGAGTTTGAGCAAACTCTGGGAGATAGTGAAGGTCAGGGAAGCCTGGCCTGCTGTAGTTCATGGGGCCACAAAGAGTTGGACATGACTTAGCAACTCTATAACAGCAAAGGAAAATGGACTAGTGAGAGGTAAGAGTGTTCATTTAAGAACAAAGAATTTTAAGTGGATTTTGAACCCAAGCTGTTGACCCCAAGACCAGTGCTCTTACCTGACATGCTCTACCGCTTCCTGGGGTCCCAGTCCCAGAATTCAACTCCCATCCATACTTTTTCTCATGATGCCTCTCTGAGACCTGGGTCTGAACTACACCACTGAGTATCACCTACAACTCTGACCTGTGTAACCAGAATAACATAGAAATGATGGTGTATAATTTCTGAGGTTAGGTTGGATTCCCTTACTTTGGAGAATGTGTGTGTATGCTCAGTCATGTCTGACTCTTTGTAGCTCCGTGGGCTATAGCCCACCAGACTCCTCTGTTCATGGGATTTCCCAGGGAAGAATACTGGAGTGGGTTGCTATTTCCTACTCCAAGGAATCTTCCCAGCCCAGGAATCGAACGCACCCATGTCTCTTGCATCTCCTGCATTGGCAGGGGGGTTCTTGACCACTGAGCCACAAGGGAAGCCCCTTGGGGAATATTAGTTGACATTCTGAGGACACTCAATGAGCCTTAGGGAAAGATCTACATGGCAAAGAAAACTGAAGCCTTTTGCCAACAGTCATGTGAGTGAGACATGTTGGTAGCAGGTCTTTTGCAGTCTCATGAGAAGCCCTGAGCCAGAACCACTCAGTGAATCTGCTCCTTATTTCCTGACCCTAGAAATCGAACCTGGGTCTCCTGCATTGCAGACAGATGCTTTACTGTCTGAGCCATCAGGGAAGTCCAGAAATCATAAGGTACTATATATTTGGGCTTCCCTGGTGGCTCAGAGGTAAAGAATTCACCTGCTAATGCAAGAGACGTGGGTTTGATCCCTGAGTCAGGAAGATCCTCTGGAGAAGGAAATGGCAACCCACTCCAGTATTCTTGACTAGAAAATCCCATGGACAGAGGAGCCTGGTGGGCTACAGTCCATGGTGTTGCAAAGAGTAGGACACGGAACTCAGCAACTAAACAACAACAATTATGTATTTATGTTTTTATGCCACTAAGTTTTGGGGTAACTTGTTATTCAGCAATAGATAACTAGTTCACACTATGACTAGTTTCTGCCAATGATACATGAGCTGAAAAGTCGCACACTACTTCCAGGTCCAGGATGCGAGCGTGCCTTTTCTCCTTTCCCTTCCTCTTCCTGTGGAGACCTTTTCTTCATAGCAGCATTACTCACAATAGCCAAAAGGTGGAAGCAACCCAAGCATCCATCAGCAAATGAATGGGTAAACAAAATGTGATCCATCCATACACAGAATATTATTCAGTCTTAAAAAGAGGGAGATTCTGACAGGTGAATGAACTTTGAAGACATTATGTCAAGTGAAATAAGCCAGTCACAAAAGGACAAAGACTGTGATTCTACTTCCATGCGGTGCCGAGAGCGGTCAGAGTCCTGGAGACAGAGAATAGAAGGGTGGTTACCAGTGGGTGGAGGAAGGGAGAAGGGGGAGTTAGGGTTTAATGGGTACAGAGTCTCAGTCCGGATAGATGAAGAGTGTTCTGGAGATGATGGTGGTGATGGCAACACAACAGGGTGAATGTACTTAATGCCCCTGAACTGGTCTCTTAAAAATAGTTAAGATGGTAAATTTATGTTCAGTTCAGTTCAGTCACTCAATCGTGTCTGACTCTTTGAGACCCCATGGACTGCAGCGTGCCAGGCTTCCCTGTCCATCACCAGCTCCCAGAGCTTGCTCAAACTCATGTTCATTGAGTCTGTGATGCCATCCAACCAAGTAGGTTATATCTATTTTATCACAATAAGAAACGTCATGATATGCCCAAAAGGTGTTATTCCCTCTGCTGACCCCCTAAGCACCTGAGCTAAGGTCTGAGGCTTGTGGGCTAACTCTTTTTCCATCCACTGTTTGCCCAGAGTCCTGTTGTGGACAAAAAGAGTGGGCTCCCTGTATTCAGGATATAGGCTCTACTGCACGGATGAAGTATGCAAAACAACAGTGGCTTAAATGAGATGGATACGCTTTTCTCCTGCGTACCGTCTGGAGGCAGGTAGTACGGGGCTGGCATGGACACTGGGCTCCATGTAGTTATTCAGGGACTCAGCCTAGGTTCATGTGCTCTGCCATCCCCAGGGTAATTTTCTCAACCATGTGGCTCAAGGTGGCTCAAGACCATGTCTATGTCCTGAGCAGCAGGGTAAAGAAGGCAGGGAAGAGGGGCAAACCTCCTCTACTTAAGACATCGTCCTTTGGGGTCTTTGCCCTAGAAATGGAATGCCATTGCTGTCTGATGTATTTTCCCCAAACAGAAAGTGAAATTGAAAGTGTTAGTTACTCAGTCATGAGCGATTTTTTGTGACCTCATAGACTGTAGCCCACCAGGCTCCTCTGTCCATGGAATTCTCCAGGCAAGAATATTGGAGTGGGTTGCCATTTCCTTCTCCAGAGGATCTTTCCAACCCAGGGATCGAACACAGCTCTCCCACATTGCAGGCAGACTCTTTATCCACTGAGCCACCAGGGAAGCCCTGTGACATCCCCAAACAGGATCTCAGCTGTGTTCTGTCCTTTCACACAGCCACGGGGGCTTCCCGGGTGGCTCCATGGTAAAGAATCCACCTGCAATGCAGGAGTTGCAGGAGACGCAGTTTCAATCCCTGGGTCGAGAAGATTCCCTGGAGGAGGGCATGGCAACCCACTCCAGTATTCTTGACTGGAGAATCCCATGGACAGAGGAGCCTAGTGGGCTACAGTCCATGGCGTTGCAAAGAGTCAGACACGACTAAAGTGACTTAGCATGCACATGCACCCAGGGAGGTGACTGGCAGAGATCTTGGGAGCCCCATATTAAAATTAATAGAACCTCAACATGGGTGGAACCTGGGTCCTTGTATCACTGCACAGAAAACGGCTGAGTGGGCTTTGCATACTGAGAGCAAATCTCAAATGTATGTAAGCACTGGGGTTTCTGTGTTCATGTGTTATGGCCACCAGCATTCTCTTAACTAACACAGAGCTCTGTGATGGGAGCTTGGGAAGTGTTCATAACACAACAAGGCTGAGGCCAGGTCAACAGCCTTGGGAGGCAACAGGAAGATGGTTTTGAAAGCCATAGCGCCCTGCTTATGAGCTATGTGGGTCATTCAAACTCTTTCAGCCTGGTTCGCTCAAATGTAAATTGGAGGAGACAAAGATATACAAAGCACACACTATTTGTGGTTGGGAACTGAGTGAGGGAATCTGCAAGAAAGACAGTTGAGAAAAATCTACTTGGGGAAGCGACAGACACCTGTCCCCTTGCCACTCTCCAAAGAGGAGAACAGATGGGCATTTAGAAATGGGCACAGCGCACCGTAACTCACAGCTTGATGAAAAGCAAATGGCCCACTGGGTGGGGTGGGGGCTGGGGGCTGATCTCTAAGTCATGGCTGTATTCTCAGCCTCGGGCAGGAAGCTGTCTCAGGCTTGGCAACAGCTTTGATTCAAGACCTCAAATGGGCCCCTGAGAGCTTACTTGGTTGGGACACAGACTGGGTTTACAGCATAGACCAGGCAGCCCAGGAATGTGAGTCTGGGCCTCTTCTCAATATATCTCAACAGGGCAGCACCGGTCTAGAAAAGCTGGGACATTCATGCTCTGGCTGCCACTCTGGGGACTGTGGCCACCACAGTGCTCACAGCAGCATTGAAAGCACAGATGCTTCGGGGACCGCACAGAGCGCTTATCAGTGTGAAGAGGCTGGCTGCCACATAACAGTGAGTGACTGGTACTCCGAGCTGTGAGGCAAATCGGGCATGCGTACAGGCTCATTTTAGCCCACAGCCGAATTAAAGGCTCAGATCTGAATTTATTGCCCTCTATGGCTCCAGTTTTTATAGACTAATAGAAATATGTCACATAAGTAATTTCAACTGTTCTAGTAGCCACATTTAAAAAGTGTAAGGAGAAAGATGAAATTAATTTTAATATTCTATTATACTTAACCCAATAGATGATTCTGATCACCAATTCCAATATGGGTGGGGCTTTTCTGCCCCCACCAAGCAATTCTCAAGACACCAGCTCGATGTCCTACCATTCAGATCAATTTTAATGTTATCTACCCAGAAACAGCATCAGATGCTTGGACTAAGGGCTCTGTCCCACTAGACTGAACCCTCCCCGACTTCAGACACCAACCACAAGTGCAGGCTGTCACCTGTGCTTCTGGCCAACAGGCTATAAATCCCAGGATCCCACTGCCCCCTCCTTGGGTCCCATTATTGTGCTAGAGCTCAGAGAACTCAGAGAAACAGCTTACTTACTAGATAATTGGCTTATTATAAATGGATATAACTAAGGAACAGCAGATAGAAGATAAGCACAGGGCAAAGTACGGGAAGGACGTCCTTGTGATACTAATCTAGAAGTGATCACCTGTCCATTTAGGTTTTACAGAGGCTTCATGATATAGGTCCCGTCACTTCATGGCAAACAGAAGTGGGAAAAGTGGAAGCATTGATTTTATTTTCTTGGACTCCAAAATCACTGCAGATGGTGACTGCAGCCATGAAATTAAAAGATACTTGCTCCTTAGAGGGAAAGCTATGACAAACCTAGGCAGCATATTAAAAAGCAGAAATATCACTTTACCAACAAAGGTCCATGTAGTTCCATAGCTTTTCCATGTACGGATTTGAGAGTTGGACCATAAGAAGGCTGAGCACTTAAGAATTGAAGCTTTCAAACTGTGGTGCTGGAGAAGACTGTTGAGAGTCCCTTGGAAAGCAAGGAGATCAAACCAGTCAATCCTAAAGGAAATCAGTCCTGAATATTCATTGGACGGGCTGATGCTGAAGCTGAAGCCGAGGCTCCAATACTTTGACCACCTGATGAGAAGAGCTGACTCATTGGAAAAGACCCTGATGCTGGGAAAGACTGAGGGCAAGAGAAGAAGGGGGAAACAGAGGATGAGATGGTTGGATGGCATCACCAACTCAACAGACATGAGTTCGAGCAAACTCTGGGAGATAGTGAAGGACAGGGAAGCTTAGTATACTGCAGTTCATGGGGTCGCAAGAAGTCGGACCTGACTGAGCGACTAAACAACAATAAAGGGATAACTGAGGAACAGCACATAGTAGAGATGTGTGGGGCAAGGCATGGGAAGGATGCTCTGTGTTCACTAATCTAGAAGCTCTCCCAGTCTTATCCAGTTGGGTTTTATGGAGTCTTCACGATACAGGCACAATTCATTGACCATTAGTGATTAATCTGATCTTCACCCCCTCTCCCCCACCCTAGAATCAGGGAGTGAGAATGAAAACTCCACCCCTCTATTAATGGTTGGTTCTCCTGGCCATCAGCCCTCATTTTTAGGTGTTTTCCAAAAATCACCTCATGCTATGACTGGAAGCTGTGGTGGAAAGAGACTTGCTATGAATAACAACATACCATTTCCCTGTTATGGCTCTCAAGGATTTTAGGGACTGAGGACAAGAGACCAAATATGACAAAAGATGTTTCCACTGCCCTTTTTATTCAGGAAATCCCAAGGGTTTTGAGTGCTATGAGCCAGGAACTGTGGATGAAGACTAAAAGTATATGAGAACTAGAGTTTGATCATCTGAGTGATTAAATGCATATTTCTTATAAATCACAATATCACACCCAGTAATCAAAAATATTACCATTTCAACATATAATCAATGTTAAAAATATTGATGAGCTGTTTTACATTCTGCATTTTCACACTAAGTCTTCAGAATCTGGACTGTGCTTTATTTCTCCAGTAAGACCAACCACATTTAAAGCACTTAGTAACCACGTGCAGCTGGTGGCTGCTCTGCCAGACACTTCAGTCTTAGGTAGTTGTGTGTGTGTGTGTGTGTGTGTGTGTGTGCTCAGTCATGTCCAACTCTTTGCAATCCCATGGACTGTAGCCCTCCAGGCTCCTTTGTCCACGGAATTCTCCAGGCAAGAATACTGGAGTGGGTTGCCATTTCCTCCTCCAGGGGATCTTCCCAACCCAGAGATGGAACCCGTGTCTCCTGCATCTCCTGCACAGACAGGCAGATTCTTTACCGCTAGAGTCACCCGGGTTGGCATGCCCCAAACCAGTGAGCATCTCCACACCTCTGTACCTCTGCCTACACTGTTACTTCTGCGTGGCACAGCCTCCTCCCCTTTGCCTACCTGAATACCTGCTCATACTTCAAGGGCTTGGTGCAAATGACACCTCCTCCCTGAAGCCTTATCCAGTTCCCTAGGATGAGGACACTCTTCCCCCTGTGCTCCCATAGGACCTCATTTCCACCTCTATTTGAGCACCCACCACACTGGATTATGTTTGTTAACTTGCTGAAAGGCCCATATCACATCTGAGCCATCACTAGTACCCAGTACCCTGCTTAGCACACAGCAGACTGTGGAGGCAACTGCTGGCTCTTTCTGGGATGAGGAAATTAGGGCACCAGGAAAATTTCTTTAAAAGTTCCCCATTGATTTTTTTTTTTTTTTTGGTTATGGATAACAAAAAACCAAGGTGGTGTAGAGAACATTGCCTGGGGATTACTGTTAACAGAGACATGGACCCAGAGAGCTATGATTTGGGGCTGGATGTATCATTGATAGTCACCCAGTTCCTAGCTTATGCTCCTTACTGGAAATATCTGAGCAACCTTGATGTATATCTGTAAGGCACTGTATATCTGGAGCCCACAGGGAGTGCAGCCATCTCCCAGCTGTGTAACCTAGGGTCGGGTTGCCATGTGTCATAACAGGGTCAGGGCTACCACGTTGCACAATTCCTGAGTGACGATGTGAATGGTGCCGCTGGGGCTGAGCACACACAGCCTGTTGGCTGGATGTGGTCATTCTGTAAGCCCCACACATAGGTAAACACAAAGGTCTTGACATGTCACTGGCTTCAGACGTCTGAGCCAGGACATCAGGGAGATGAGATATAGGGAAGCTCAGAAGTGAGGAACCACGAGTGTTCACAACACAGAGGCCACTGAGCTCCAGAAGGCCTGTGGCTCAAAGTCCAAGTGTAAAATCAGGGTTTGGAAACTTGGAAAGACTCTCCTCCAGAAACGGCCCAGATGGAGCTGTTCCTCCCAGGTTCACATCCAGGATGTAGTGGTTAAATCTGGAGCTACTGATCTCAGGCCCAGATAAGGAAGAGGACAAGGACTTCTTCCTTTGTTCTCTCCTTTTTCTGCTTAGATCAAACAGGGAAAGGCAAAGTTCATGTGGGTGAAATCACTGGCTGGAAGAGGACTGTGGTCAGACCTGGCAGGTCAAAGAGTAAGTCAGAGAAAGAACTGAGGTTCAATTCTCGTTCCACTGGATGAGGGGCTCAACCTCTCTGAGCTTCAGTTTTGTTATCTGTAAATGGAAATATTATATTATTCCTCCTCCAGAGTGGTGTTGTACAACATAACAGAGAAGGAGTATACAAGGTACCAAGTGCAGCCTGTGAAAAGCGTGTCAGTCAGGGACTTCCTTGGTGGCCCCGTGGCTAAGAATCCACCTGCCAGTGCAGGGCACATGGGTTCAATCCCTGGTCCAAGGAAGATCCCAAGTGCCTTGGAGCAACTGAGTCTATGTGCCACAACTACTGCAGCCCACATGCCCTAGAGCTGCTGCTCCTCAACAAGAGAAGCCACCACAATGAGGAGCCTGTGCACTGCAACCAGAGAGTAGCCCCTGCTCGCCACGACTAGACAAAGCTCTCCCGAAGCAACAAAGACCCAGTGCAGCCAAAAACACAAATTTTTTAAAAGTGTATCAGCCCCTTGTGTAACAAGGCCCCTTGTCTCCTTCTGGGGTAGGGGCTGTGAGGACAGCAGCCATGTGGGGAGTGTTCTTCTCACAATAATGTCAGCAGATAAGTGGGCACAGCCAACTGTGTAGAACAGTCAATCCACTGCTTGGCCACTGTGAATCACATGGGTGAGCCCAAAGTCAAGGCAAGGAGAAGGACAGTCTGCGCCTTATGGGACCATCGCAAGAATGAGGATATGAACACAACTATGGGGGAGTGAAGAGACAGGACCAATCATTCAATCTACTACAGTATACAGACAGATTTGTCATCTACTGGTGCTCATTCATGCAAACATTTCAGTGGAAAATCAGGTAGTTCTTTTAGTATTTCCTTCCTATAAAAGACAGCTGTCCAAGATATCGTGGCAGGAGATAAGTAGATGGAGTGAAGACTTAACAGAGATTACTAGTGGTTAAGGAGAGGGACGCACTACCAGCAAGGCTCCCCTGTCCTTCCACCTAAATTCTGGTGTTACCAGTAAAGACCTTGCCTGAAGCCAACACTGAGGGCTTGCAGGGGAAAACGTTTCTACAGGGACCTGCCTGGGGGCATGCCGTAGGTCTGATGTGTAAGGGTTGCAAAACAAAGCCTCATTCTGGAAGCTTCAGTCATCAGGGAGCCCCAAGAGTTCAGAAGGTGGAGAAAGAATTTTAGAATTTGTGAAGAAGGTGAGCATTAATATGGTCTTGAGCAAATGAGCTGCTCATCCCTAAGGCATAAAGGGGGGTATTAAAGAATGGGAAGGACCTGAACAAATGTGTATAAGCCTCACTCAAATCAGTGGCTCAAAACAACAGGCTTTGACTATTACGGCTTTTAAGTCAGGAGGCAGCCTGGGCTGGGTTTGCTCATCCTTCTGTGGGTCACTGCAGACTCTGCTTCAGTTCGGTTTTGTCTGGGGGCACCTCAGCTGGGGAGGTTCTGCTCTGTATCTTGTTTTCCTCCTGGACCAGCAGACTGACCTGGAAAATAGTTTTGAAGAAGCAGGTGAACAGAAAGACAGTCCGCCGAGGCTTGGAACTCATACATCCATCACTGGATTGTAGACTTATTAGAAAAATGTAAGCTGATCAGAAAAAGGATGGTGGTAATAATGATGAATTGATGCTTTCCAATTGTGGTGCTGGAGAAGACTCTTGAGAGTCCCTTGGACTGCAAGATCAAACTAGTCAATTCTAAAGGAAATCAACCCTGAATATTGTTTGAAAAGATGTTGCTGAGGCTGAAGCTCCAATACTTTGGGCACCTGATGCAAAAAGCCAACTCATTGGAAGAGACCCTGATGTTGGGAAAGACTGAAGGCAAAAGGAGAAGGCGGAGGCAGGGGATGAGATGGTTAGATGGCATCACCAACTCAACAGACATGAGTTTGAGCAAACTCTGGGAGATAGTGAAGGACCTGGGAGCCTGGTGTGCTGCAGCCCATGGCGTCGCAAAAAATTGGACATGACTTAGTGACTGAACAAGAACAACAATTGGGCAAGGTGTTTCCAGAAAACTGTGTTCTCTGTGCCTCCCATAGTTGGGGAATCCCATCCCCTAAGTTCCCTGCCATGTCCCTGCCACAGGCCGGTCCAGCTTCCACCTGAACACTCTGGCTCTGAGGAGCTCACCACCCCCTGGAACAGACTATTCAGACCGGACAACTTGCAGGAAGCTCCTTCCGGAACACAGTGCCTTTTTGCTTCCTGTCTTTGATCCTGGTCCTGCCATGCAGGTTTTCGGTCTGGCAGTCATTCACACGGTTGAGGACCGTGCTCGAGTCCCTGAGTGAGCCAGCGGTGGCACACCCGGACAAAGGTGAGCAGGACCATCACCCCACCCAGGGGTGCTGAGCTCCACCCACTGGGAGATTTACCTGACACCGCTCCTTCCTCGTCCTCCATATCCAGTCCCAGGCTAAGCCCACTGCGTTTCACCTCTCCCCAACTCCTCCGCCCTGCCATCACACTCTACTCCACCTTCTTCTGTTCTTCTCCACTGTCACCTCCCTCCTCTAAGCTGCCATCCTCTCCTCTGACCAGGATCACTGCAGTAGCTTCTTCACTGTCTCCACCCTGCCCAGTAGGCCACTTCTCACCCTGCAGCAACAGTAGTCTCATTATAACACAAAACTGCTCATACTGCCCACTGCTAAAGCTTTCCCCACTCTGCGCTCCAGCCTCAGCCCTGGGGATCATTTATCAGGACCCTCACGTCCCTCCTCACTGCTCTTGTCCCTTCAGGCTCTGGCTCACCTGTCACCTGCCCAGACCTCCTTGACGAGGTCGGACCTCTCAGTTGCAAGGTCTCCTAGCGCCAAAGACCTTTCCTTCGTGGTGCATACCACCGACTTTCCATTCACTGCTGTGACTACTGACTAGCAGCTGCCTCCTCCCATAACAGCGGGTGGTACGCTGGCTGGGTAGGGTGGGTAGGACTGATTGATAGTGTCTGTAGCATCTGCAGTGCAGACTTCCGTGGTGTAAATACAACCACCATGACAGATTTCAAGCTACCAACAATTGTAGCTTGCAAAAACCCTGAAAATGTCATCATCAGCTTCCCCCAGGTGGTCTGAGGGGGTCTCTAGCATTCCCCTGGGGCAGGCCTTGTATCTGCCCCCCACAAGACCAATACAGTATCTGAAAAACAGCTCAGGGACCATTAAGTATTTGGTGAATGAATGAATGAACAATGCTGAAGTTTAAATAAGCCTTCAGGACAGTAATTGCTGATTCTAGAAGATAAAAGACTTCTAATGCTTGCCTCAGGAATGGAACTTCCCAGGTGGTACAGTGGTAAAGAATCTGTCTGCCAATGCAGGAGACGCAGGTTCAATCCCTGGGTCAGCAAGATCCCCTGGAGGAGGAAATGGCAACCCACTCCAGTATTCTTGCCTGGGAAATCCCATGGACAGAGGAGCTTGGTGGTCTGCAGTCCATGGGATCACAAAGAGTCAGACATGACTGAGCACGCACATACATACACACACCCCTCCAAGAAAAGAGTAGGGAGTCATGGCATTTCTGTTCTCTGAAGACTATTTTTACATTTATTTAACAAAATGTCTACATCAGGCACAGATTCCCAGTGCTTTTCAAATGCTAACCCATTCATTTCTCATAGCAATTAAAAGGCAGATATGTCTAGTATTCTCATTTTACAGATAAGGAAACTGAAGCTTAGAGTAATTTGCCTAGGTGGTGGAGCCGGGCTTTGAACACAGTTTGACGGTAGAACCCATGTTCCTAACGACTATGCTATGCTGCATCAGGACCAGCTCTGGAAATGAGACATGCCTCGTATCCCCATCTCTGCTCCAACCTAAGGAGCAAAATGGATATGGTGTGCGCTCATCAGGTCACTGAACCTACACAAAGAAATAACCTAATAGAAAAGGTCCAGAGTTGAGGCTGTGAAACGATAAGGGAAATGTGGGCTCTTCCGGATAAAGACAGAGGAAAAAGAGGAAGGCTTTTCAAGAGCCATGAAATAATCATGGAGACGGACTTTAAATATTTATTTACTGAATTCTAGCAAGAAGACCCTGACCTGGTTAACTTTCATGAAGGGAAATGCTAAAACTTGAGAGGTGAATTTGGAACATCAGGATTTGTACAGTGTTCTCCGCATACAGTCTTGCTTCATCTTGAAGACCACCATGGAAGATGAGGATAATCAGCTCATGTTAATGAACTGGAAACATCAAAGCTCAGAAGTTAGGGGAGGTAGCCAATGCCACAGAACCCATCAGCAGAACTGAGCCCGGGTTCCCCACCCCCTCGTGCTGCTAGTTTATGTTACTTCCTAAGCAGGTCTTGTAAATCCATAGCTGCTCAGAGGAAGTCAATTCCTGTAGCTAACTATGCTGATGGGCTGTACAAAGTGAAAATGTAATTAGCTTTAAAGGAAGTTTACATAGATTCTGGGGTATAGCCTAATATTGCAATAACAAAATCCAGGAATATATCTCTAATTTTAGATGTAGCTGTTCACTTAACAAATGAACTCCTAGGTGCTTATTATGTGTAGGGACCATCAAGGTCAAAGACAATCTTGACTGCTTATTCTGTATGCAGCACTGAGGATCACTGCAAAGAAAATGAAAATGCTGATGCAGAGTTTTTAGCATGGGAGAAGATGGAATCAATCTAGAAGGAAAGTCTGGGACAATCAGATTGTGGGCATAATTCAAAATGCCAGGGTCAGGGATTTGATTTTATCCTGTAGGAAAAGAAGGACCAATGAAGGAATGAATGACAAAGGAATGACATCACCACCACCATCATCCTGATCACAATTAAAAAAAAAAAATACTATTCACAGAGCACCAACTGTGCTCAAGACAATTAATTATCCCTCAAACTCAGCCCATGAGGTCATAACTGATATTAATCACACATTACAGAGGAGAACCCCGAGGCAGAGGTAATACAGCTTATAAGGGGCAGAGCCTGGATCTACCTGAGTCCATTTCACTCTCATCCTAAACACTCCACAGGATCTCTGCTTTTGAGTATATGCAGGACAGCACCTGGGAGTGGAGGTTTGGGAGCTATCAGCATTTAGTTGGATGGCTAATGTATTGAGAAAGACCTAATTTCTTTGGGAGGAGGACCAGAGAAAGAGAGGAGGACCAGAGAAGCGGAAAGAGAAACAGTTTAAAAAAAAAAAAAAAAGGCAGGCAGTGCCAAGGAAACCATGCAGGTAGAAATTTTAAGAAGGAAAGACAGGTATAATGGTGCTGAAAGCTACCTAGAGATCAGGCAGGATGAGGAGGGACAAGGAACTGTAGGATCTGTCAACTTAAGAGGGCTTCCGGGACTTCACAGACAGCATTTTCAGGGGAGTGGCGGGGGTGGACGCCAGATTGCTGTGGGCTGAGGAATGAGTGGGAGGTGAAGACAGGGCAGGCAGCATGTAAACTTACTCTTTCAAGAAATATGATAGTGAGGGGGAGGGTAGGGAGGAAGCCTGAAAGGGGAAGATGGTAGCTGGAAGCATTTTCTGTGGGAGATAGAGGTGGGGAGAGACTCAAGCAGTTGTACACCATAATGAAGGAGAAGCTGAGGCCACGAGACAGGGAGGCTCTTCTCCAAAGCCCCAGAGAGAGCTCCAAGGGATGGATGGAGGGCTAAGTGGGTGGTGTTACAGACAGCTCACGTGGCTGGACTTCTTCAGGGCTGTGAAATCACAGAGCGAGGGTCTGACTATCTCTGTGGCCCCTTACAAACCTTACCTCCTTTTGCTTTTTTTCTTCCTTCCTCTGGCCTTTCCTTCTTCTCTCCACAAATACTTAGCGAGCACCTACTATGTGCAGGCTCTTGTATTAGGTTCTATGCCTTTTATAATAAACAAGGTAGGGTACATCACCCTCTCAGTTAAGTGGAAAGACAGATATTAAACAAGATGATACATAACCATATGTGACTACATAGTGTAGGATAATGTTCATAAAGCACTTCCAATACTTATAAGCATTTTCGTATTAACTCCACACACACATTTGTAACAAAAGCACTATTTGCAATATTGGTATTCCTATTTGCAAACCAGGAAACTGAGGCACAGAAATGTCAGATGACTTCTTCACACGACTAAAAAGACTAAGATAGATGGCGGTTCAAATTAGATTTGCCCATTTCCACAGGCAAATCTAACTGCCACACTGTCCTGAGTCACTGTGTTTAGAACGGTGGGCGCCAGGATGGACAAGATCTGGAGGCGTCACTAGCCTAGGGGAGCTCACAGTCTGAGCGCTGGGAAGAAAGTTCCTTTTCTTTCCCAGAAGTTCGTTTTCTCCCTTCTTCCACATTGTGGTCCCTGCCAACATTACTAGCACCACCTGGGCGCACACGTTCCAACAAACGCAAAAGCTCCAGTCCTGCCCCACCCACTAGATCAGGGTCTGCAGTTTAACACGACACGCAGGCGCTCAGACTGCAGAAGCCTGTTCTACAGCCGCTCCTCTTATTAGAGGTGAGAAACTGAGACCCAGAAATTCGGAGATCACAGAGTGGTGAAACTTCAGGGCTTGGTGTCTAGAGCCCAGCCTAGGCCTGAATGCACGCTTCCACTCTTTTAAAGAGGCCAGTGGGTAGGACCCGGGGAGGGAGGGAGCGCGCGCAAGGTGCTCGGCGCGCGCAAGGTGCTCGGCGCGCGCAAGGTGCTCGGCGCGCGCAAGGTGCTCGGCGCGCGCAAGGTGCTCGGCGCGCGCAAGGTGCTCGGCGCGCGCAAGGTGCTCGGCGCGCGCAAGGTGCTCGCGGGCTCCCGGGCCCGGCCTAGCCGGGCTGAGGCGACGCGGGCGCCCGGCGGGGCCCGGCCGCCGCGTCCCCGTCCCCGTCCCCGCGCTGGCCCGGCCCGGCCCGGCCCCTCAGCTCCACCCCCTGCCTCCCCCTCCCGCCCGCTCGCGCCTCCTGAAAAGCCAGCCCGCCCGGGGCGGCGGCGCAGAGCCGGGCCCGGCGCACGAGGAGGCAGCCAGCGCGGCCATGACGGCGGAGAAGGCGCTGCCTCTGGGCAACGGGAAGGCTGCCGAGGAGGCGCGGGAGTCTGAGGTGCTGAGTGGCGGCGGCGGCGGCGGCGGGGGCGCGGTGTCCGCGCGCGACAAGCGCGACAAGGCGGTCCACGAGCGCGGCCACTGGAATAACAAGGTGGAGTTCGTGCTGAGCGTGGCGGGGGAGATCATCGGGCTGGGCAACGTGTGGCGCTTCCCTTACCTGTGCTACAAGAACGGCGGAGGTGAGGCGGCGCGCGCGCGGCCCTGAGGAGGACGGGGTGGGAGAAGCCGGCCCTGTGGGGGCGGGGAGCCGGGCCCCCTCCCGCGCCTGCGTGTGGCGGGACCCCGGTCTCGCGGGGACGCCGGCCGGCCGCCCGGCCCGGGGCCACCTGGCGCGAGCTCGGTGCGCATGCCCGCGCCCCCCGCTTCGCACCTGAGCGCGCCACCTGCTAGCACGCGGGCACTCGTCCGCCGGGTGTGTGTTCTGTCCCCGGGGGCGTGAGGTGTAGACCGAGGCCGGGAGCCCTTGGCGGGAGTTCGGGGGCAGGAGGCAGTCCCTTGGAGCCTCAGCTTTCCTGACTGGAAACGCGCGTGAAGGAAAGGGGACTTCGGTCATCCGAGCAGCTTCGGGGTTCTGAGGGCTTCCCGAAATGCCAGCCTCTGGACTCAACTTACCTCATCTCGTTTCACAGTCGTCTTTGTAGGTAGGGGTATATACCCCGTTTTTCAGGGCAGGAAACTGAGGGACAGAGAAGTCGCCCACTCCCCAAGGGGTAAAGGTGGGGTTCCGACACCAAAGGCCTGGTTTAAAAAGTGAGATTGGACGCACAACTGGGAGAACTTTTTTAGGTGAGGACCGTTGCCGTTTGGTTTCCCTTCCTTTCATTTGCCCCTAGGGCCCTTTCTAGGACTGTCTGGTGGGAAGATGGGCACCGAACAGCTTCTTTGGTCTCAGAACAGTTAGCAACAGTATTGACTTGCTCCTTAGAAGGTGCTTAGAGCTTGCCGGGGTCAGGGAAACGAAGGTGACCAGAGAGTCGTTTCTAGTGACAGCATGTCCGAGGCTGCGTGGTGGAGACGGAGCAGTTAAGTCCTCAGATCTCCCAGCTCCAAGAAGGGCGTGGCGGGGGTGGGCGGGGGGGCTCCAGACCTGAGGAGCCCCCACCTGTCATATCAACAGGACAGCTGGCAGGGCCATGGCAAGGGACCCTGTGAAACCTCGAGGGGCACAGTTTCTGCAGAGAAAAGCCTGTGTCTGTGTTTTCCTCCTTCTCTTTGCTGGGTCCCTTCAGCGGATCCCCAGAGCCCAGCAAAGGTGGCTCAGAGGTTTGGCAGGGACCACACTGTCGGGCTTTACGGGGCAGGACTTCCTGTGCGGGCAGCTGCAGGGAGAGAGAAGGGGACTGCTTGGCCAGGGCCCTTTTCTTTGGAGACATTCATCCTGAAGGCACAGGCTGCTCCAAGCCTGCTCTGCACTGGTAATGAAGTGGCCGCCGGTGTCGGTGGCTTGGCACCGGGAGAGAGGGAGTGGCCTCAGAGACCCGGAACGTGCCCTGAGCCCTCAGCTGGGAACCTGCCTCTCCTCTTTGCACATTCAGCCTGTGTAAGCTGCTGTGTCTGCTTAGATGCCTGTGGAAACCCTTTAGGATCGTCCCAGGCAAGAGTTGTTTAAACCTCTCCCTTTTGTTTTTTTTAAGCAGGAAATTGTTATACCAAAACCAGAAACGCATTCTTAAAATCAGAACATTGTATAAGCTGCATTAATTACAAACTCTCAGATTTTTTTTAAAAAAGGTTGTAGTGAGTACAGTTTAAAAATGAGTCATTTTTTTTTTTTTTTTACTCTAACTCGACAAGAATCTCCGCTGGGTGTACAGCTATCCTGGTTTAATTATCTTAAGGATTACTACCTTTGTGAGTAGAGAGGCCACAAGGCTTTCAGAAAGTGTCATTTTATTTTAAATTACAGCATGTTAGGGAAACTTCTGTGGTTTGTCTTAATCACTTAGATTCAGCAAACATACCCTTTTATCTTCTTTCAGGCACTTTTTGCTTTCTAATATAGTTGGGGTATCTGCTTATCAACTGTTTAACTTTCTTAAAAAAAAAATCTACACAGTTCTAGTCTTAAGTTGCAACAATACTTTAGTATTTCTTTCCCAATGTGAAACTTTGTAAAAATAGAAAAGCTAAGACCCTTTCACAACCTGGCAAATATTGTCCTATTACCAGGATTGATCAAAATCATTGCTGTTAATCCTGGGTTAAAGGGACTTCATTTCGCAAAAAGCAATTTCAGTGAAAGCCTTCATTCGCAAGATCAGATGGCGGGGAATAGCTTGTGTTTTCAGGCTTTGTTATTAGACAGGAGAGAGAGAATGAGGGATTTGGGAAAATCCCTTTCTGCTTGTAATGGCTCATGTTCACCTCAGTTATTTAATTTGTTTCACAGAAAGGCCCAGGCGGTGGGTATTGTGTTTCAAAACAGGAGCGCTAAAGCTTACGGTGGTCTTTTCTCCAGGCTGATTCAAAGCCAGCTCTCTGGCTGTATTCTTGCTATGAACTCCTCGTATCTCAGCTCCATACCTGGGGCTCACGTACAGGGACCTGTTACTGCTCATTGTATATCTCCTTGAGAATGCCTATCTTTATAAAGATTTTTTGCAGGTTACTTCCAAAGTAAAAAGAAGAGGCCCCCTCCCCTGGCCAGTTGAGGTTACTTTGTAATATAAAAGGAGGATGCAGCAGCATTCAGGGAGGGAATAGATTTGACTTGTGCTGGAGGGTCGAATGCGTAAATGAAAGAGTCAAGCATATTACACAGTTTCTTAAACTTTATCATCTTAACTGTACAACCATTCTGTGAGATAAGTGGTGCAGTTCTTACGTATTAAAGCCTTATTTTACAGGTGAAGAAGTTGAGGCTGGAAGATGTGACATGGACTTACTCAAGGGAGTAGGTGGCAGAGAGTCCAAACCCAGGCTCCCATTGTCTGACTCTGGTCCTCATAGCAGGAACTTGAACTCAAGCTCAGAGCATATGCTGTCTTGCCTCTAACAGGTTATTCAAGGGCTGAAGTGGCGGAGGCAACTTTAACTTCATTCCTTTCCTTTGCATCTTTGCAGGGGCATTCCTGATTCCCTATGTGGTGTTTTTTATATGCTGTGGGATTCCTGTTTTTTTCCTGGAAACAGCTCTGGGACAGTTTACGAGTGAAGGTGGCATTACATGTTGGAGGAAAGTGTGCCCTTTATTTGAAGGTACGTGCTGAGTTAATCAGAAAATAAAAGAATGCCTGGGTATTGTCAGGCTGTGAAGGGCAGCTTTTTTTTAACAAGTTGGAGAGGGACTCAGATCACTGCCTTTTCTTTGTTCTTTCAGGCATTGGTTATGCAACGCAGGTGATTGAGGCCCATCTAAACGTGTACTACATTATCATCCTGGCATGGGCCATTTTCTACCTGAGCAACTGCTTCGCCACTGAGCTCCCCTGGGCCACCTGTGGGCACGAGTGGAACACAGGTATGGCCTCCCTGGAGGCTGTCTCTGCTGGTCTTACTGGGCGAGCTGGGATTGGTGGTGTGTCACGTGTCTTGCTGTGAGTTCAGATTCCACTGAAGCTGGGGGTCATTTCTGTACCTGGTCTGCATACTCGCATGAACTGAGCACTAGCCCAGGGACTGGCACAAGGAGAAGAACTGTGGCTTTCTTACCTTGCTTTGCCAAATATAGAGGCTGCGTCCTTTGAGCACACAGTAAGGATGCAAGTATAAAGTGCTAAACTGAGATCCAGGGGTTCAGGCTGCGATTCCAGCCCTGTCTCTGAGTGTCAGATTTTCCTCTGTAAAATGAAGGGGTTAGACTAGATCAGGTGTTGCAGACAGGAGGGCTGTCAGCCAATTAGGCTTTAAATCAGTGACCAGCCCATTTCAAAAATGTATTTGTTGTATTTGTATTTTCAAAAGTTGAAAAATCAGAAGGCTGGGGATGAAAATCCAGATTCCCAGCTTCTCTTGAAAAGCTAAAAAGATCTGGCAACAGCAGAGCCACATTCCCACAATCATACTTGGCAGCAGTGGCTGCAGCTGAGAAACGGCTGTTGTCTGTGGGTGAAGCATCTGTCCTCAAGCTGGCCACAGTCCCCACCCAGCTCATATGGCTCATTTATTCTACCTGTCCACCCCAGGTAGACACTTGAATTCACCACCCGCCTCCTTGCTTCAATGGGTAACTTTTGAGATTACTTTGGATTCTAATATACTGTTTACTTATCAATTTGTCAACCTGTCAGGACTGAGTCTTACAATCTAGGGAAGACAAATACTTCTAAACCCCTATGTATGGAGACTGCTCTGTACAGACATCACTAATCGACTGTAGAACTCTTTCCTTTTGAATCTAGTTTTGGCCTTCGAGCTCTGCTCAGTACTGCTGTAGACAGTCACTGCCTTTACATACCTGCTCTAATCTATTCACCATCTATGTTGTAACCTTTGGTTAGGTTGTCCCTATAAGTGGCCAGTCATCCTGAAAGCTGAGATACAGTAGACAGGTCAGGATGTTGGTCACTGGCAGAAGGAACAGCAGTCATTAGACCAAGAAAATGCTGTGAACTAGTTTTTATCCCTGCAAAACTTTACCTTGTTTCCCAACCCAGCACATTTTTTGAGGGGGTTGCAGGGAGTCTCATTTTCTCTCCCTGGTTCTTAACCTTTCTTTGCCCAGGAGCATAATCAAGATGTTTATCAAACTAAAATTCAAGGACATATTCTTGGAGGCCTACAAGTTGTCCATGATAAATTAATTGTGCAAATTTATTTTGAGGGTACTCTAAAAATAGGTGCATGTTCTAATCATCTGTACATTCACCTTATAAATGAGGATGGTTGGGGATCTCAATGCCTGACTTTGTCCACCTTGAGAATTTAAGATGCATTCTTGGTGAATAGGATGGATGATGGTGGCCAAGGGAAAAAGAGATTTAATTCATAAATGGTCGTTGATACTAAGTCCAGGCAAAAATGCAAACTTAGGAACAAAGGTTCTGCAAACGCATGACCAGAGAAAAATGGAGATAGAACTGAATCTCAACTAGCACATGGAAAAATAAGCAAGTTTAGCTCCATAGACCTTGCCTCCTACCTGTCAGGTCCATTTTCCGGTTGGGAAGTCAATTTAATCTCACAAGATGGCATTATCGTGCATACCCGTTTTATGCTATCAATTTGAATTGTGTTGGTTCAGTAGGATAGTTGGTGTTTAACTTGTAAAATCTGGCTTTGTAGTTGTCTGAATACGTGAATCACAAAGGCTTTATAACTCATTGCTTATTTGTAAAGGATTAAATATTATTTTAATAAAAATGCCTTGTCAACTTTGGTTGTCCGAGAAATTTTTTTACTCTAGAAAAAAAAGTTGAGAGATACTGTATTAGAGAATCTGATTAAAGCCAAGGGCTCCTTGCTCTAGAAAAAGGCACAAGGGCACATTCAGGTATTTTGCTTATAACTTTAGGTTCCCAGACTTCTCTTAGGACTGACTGTGGACCCCACAGACCATCTCCTTTCCTGGTGTGGTTAGCACTTGTCCAGAGAAGTGGGAAGGGAGCAGACACTTGGGGGCTTTCCCCCAGTGGGCTGCAAAGCTTTCTTCCACTGGTTTGCACTCCCCTTTCTCTGAAGGCATGGCAACACTTGTAGTGTGTAAAGTATCATGTACAGGAGGGCTTCACGCTCCAGCGGTTATAGACGTAGTTGGAGGGTTTGTGCATACATGAGCAGAGTGAAGGGCCAGCATGAAGCTAAATGCAGGCTTCAGGCTGGTCACTGTGCTGGGTGCAGGGGCTTTGAAGTGAGTGGGTGCACACGACGCTGTCCTTGGGGAGCTCACAGCAGGGTGACTAAGGCGGGTCTATGAACAGGGAGGTGCAGTAAAGAGACCTGGATCCCATGGTGGCAGATAGAACCAGGCAGTAACCATGGCAAAGGAGTGGAGCCTTGGCTGGACTGCTTTCTTCCCCTAACTGGCTGGTGACTTGTGAGCAGGGAGAAGGTATGGGCAGGGGTCCCTTGACTACTTCTGACCCTTGATTCGTCCTCTTCAAAATAAAGGGAGTTGGAGAAGGAGGTTTCTTGGAGGACCTTTAAGTTCTAACTGCCTTAGAATTCAAGAGAGGGACATCACAGAAGGCTTTCTGGAGGAGAGGATAATAGGCTGATCTGGGCTCAAAGGACGGACACTCATGTTTTTACCTTGAGATTCAAATCCCCCTTGGTCATCAAGTCTCATGAAATGAGAAGAGATATTCAATAAATCCTTTCTTAGATTGAATGAGTGAGGGAATGATGAAGGAACCAGGGATTCTTTACACATTCGGATATTGTTTCATCCAATTGTCAGGTCTTTCTGAAGCAGCTGTGGCTTTAGCCTGAGTCTCACCTGCGTTACTGGCCCAGGGACACCATGGCTGATGCCCGTTTTTAACCCTCACGTTCCTGCCAGGGTGGAAAAGGTAGATGGCATGAACAAGCCTTAGGCAGGGAAGTGGAAAAGGTGAAAGATTCAGGAGGAAAGAATTGGACAGGGCGTACTAATGGGAAATAGAGGGAGGAGGTGCCCTACCCCCAAAACTTCTTTTCTGGTTGGAATCAAGCCAAGCCTCCCTGTTAAACTGTTTGTACATGATTGATTTTCCCCACAGCGCTCTGTGAGGCATATTTACCTGGAGCGGCTGGGTAAAAACCACCTGGTTGCACCATCCGCTCTGAATGTTGTCTAAGCGCCAGCCCTCGCAGAGGGTAATTTTCTTGTGTTTCTTGTCCTGTTTCCCGCTGCAGAGAACTGCGTGGAGTTCCAGAAATTGAACGCGACCAACCACAGCCATGTGTCCCTGCAGAACGCCACCTCTCCTGTCATGGAGTTTTGGGAGTAAGTGGAAACACCTTGTCTCCTTCAGCCTTTGGGTCTCTGCCCTGGTTGCTGCTACCCCACCCCTGAAAAAAGCCTGACCCTGCCTCCAGCCTCCAGCCTCCAGCCTCGAACTTCCTGGCTTCTGTGGGCATTTCTTTAGAAGCCAGAATGGAGATCTTGAGAGGTTTTCCAAAGGGGCACAGCTGAGAAAAATGCTTTCTTGTTCTTTGTTGACGTGTCAGCATGCCTGGTTACTTACTATGGCAAGAAGTGCTTGGTAAAATGATGGGCAGTTTAAAAATTCATTTTTAGCAAAAGAGAAGGTTTGGACTGTTTGCAGTAAACCAAGTCAAGAGTATATTTAGCCTGGACAGCAGAAGTCTCCTGGGGGGACAGGCAGGCTTTCATTCAGTAGGGGCAAGGTCACGGGGAAAGGATGCAGATCAACTTGAACAGGGAGAGGTGGTAAAGAAACAAGCACTTACGGAAGAGTGCAGTCCCACAGTGTTGGCTGCAAGTGCTTCACAGGTTGTGAGCCCTCATACCTGGGAGTGTTTGACCAACAGAAGGCTGTTGATGGTTTTGGGGACAGCGCCTGAATCCACTGACTTTATACGCAGTAGTTGTGTGGGTGGGCATTTTCCCAGAGAAGGGCATTTGTCATCAGTGTTCCAAAGGGATCTGTAGCCCTTGGAGTTGCAGGGCTGCCATATACGGTTGTATAAGTTGTTCACTGCACGACCCTAGAGGGCATCATTTACACTGTGTATGTGCAGAATTGTGCAGTGCCCCAGGAATGGAAGAAAAGTTTCCTCTATGGGTTGAAGACTGGATAAAGGCTCACTGAGGCTTTTCAGTTTGAAAAGGTCTGACTTCACTGAAGAACCTCCCCTACCCTAGTGCTGATGAATAATAGTGTAGAGGAGCAGTGGTTTTATGAGTGATTTTTTAAAAAAATTTAGCCAGATCCCATTCTTAGTGTGTGGCTTTTCTTCACTATTTATGTATAGTATACAGAAGTTTCAACTATATTGAATTCAAAGCTGCCAGTATTTTTCTTTCTGGTTTGCACAGTGAGTGTCTTATTTAAGATATAGTTCCCTACCTCAAAGTTGCAAAACAAACAAACAAAATATATGTATATTTCTGGGTTTTCTTCCAAGAGTTTTAAAGTTTTTTTTCACATTCAGGAATATAATCTACCTGGAATATTATTTTGTATAAGATACGAAGTAGGAATCCAGTTTTATTTTTTATATAAATAACCAATTTCTCCAGCAGTATTTGCTGAATCATTCATTCTTTCCTTACTGATTTGTAATGCCATCTTCCATATAAAGTTTTTAAAAGCATAGATCTATTTGAGGGCACCGTGATCTCTTCATCTATTTTGCTGACTGTGTGTCAGTGCTATACCTAAAGTTTAATTTTAAGCCTTGAACCCACAACACAGGTCCCTCGCTTTGCTGTTTTCCAAAATTACTTTAGTCTTCCAGATGAACTTTAGAATAAGCTTGTCAAGTTAAAAAAAGAATAACGATAAAGAACAGAACAACTCTGTGGGGGCTTTGGCTGGGAGGATAATGGATTTATAGGTTAATCTGAGAAAACTGACACCGTGGTGATTGAGCCTCTCTGTTCATGAACATGGTATAGCCCTCAGTGTATTTAGGTTGTTTAAAATGCCTGATGAAGTAGTGCTCCCTAATGTGGTTGGCAAAGAAGCACTGCGTGGTTGGAAATGCAAACTCTCCAGCCCTGTCCAGACCCACTGTTGTTGTTCAGTTTCTCAGTCATGTCTGATTCTTCATGACCCCATGGATCGTAGCATGCCTGGCTTCCCCCCTTCACTATCTCACGGAGATTGCTCAGACTCATACCCATTGAGTCGGTGATGCTCTATTTGACTATGACCTACTGAGTCAGTCACATTGATCATCCGTGTGACACTGTGCCGGAGTGGAGGCTGCTTTGTGTGTGTGGGGGTGGGAGGGGCGCCACCTGGCCTTTTCCAGCCCCAGTGGACTGTAGTTTCCTATAGGCATGTTTTGGACCTGCACATTTGAGGACAGCAAAAGATGGTCTCTGTGGTCCCTCAGAGAACAGAACCCGAAGTCCTACACTGGACGAGGTCTCTGTGTAACTTACGCTGTTTTGTACCATTCATTTCCTTTGTAATGTGTATGGGAAACCTGGATTAAGTTCTTATTT
This sequence comes from Bos mutus, assembly GCF_027580195.1. Lineage (NCBI taxonomy): Eukaryota > Metazoa > Chordata > Mammalia > Artiodactyla > Bovidae > Bos > Bos mutus. Next base: position 55,006,433 of record NC_091638.1, read on the forward strand.
GTGCAGCATGTTTGTCTGAATTCCCCAGGAGGCTGTCATGAAGCAGCGCCTTTTCTGGTTTTGCTCCCCACTGCTGGTATATGGAAGACCCTCAGTGAATATTTACCAAATGTAAAGGTACATGGGAGGAAGGCGAGCAGACAGTATTTTCTAAAAAATAGTACATGAGGAGAGTCAAAGTGGGCTCTGGCAAGTACTCATCTTATCCCTAAGCTCCTCAGAACAGCACTGACTGCTTCGAGGATCCCTTTGTAATATCCATGTGTGCATGCATACTTGATCGGTTCAATCACGTCCAGTTCTTTGCAACACTATGGACTGTAGCCCACCAGGCTCTCTGTTCATGGGATTCTCCAGGCAAGAATACTGGAGTGGGTTGCTGTGCCCTCCTCCAGGGAATCTTCCCGACCTAGGGATTAAACCTGAGTCTCTTGCATCTCCTGCATTGGCAGGCAAGTTCTTTAGCACTGAGCCACCTGGGAAGCCCATAATATCTATGTTACCCACTCATTTGGACACCAAGTGGTGGGAGGGGACAGTTAGTCTGTGTCCTCACAAGTAACTGGGCCTTTTTGCCTGCTACTCGGTCATTCAAGATGAAAGTCAATGGCAGAATGAGCCCATGGTTCCAGTTTTCTACTCTGATTGTATTTGTATCATCTATGTTGTGCATTTCTCCGGTGGCTCAGACGGTAAAGCATCTGCCTACAATGAGGGAGACCCGGGTTCGATCCCTGGGTCAGGAAGATCCTCTGAAGGAGGAAATGGCAACCCGCTCCAGTACTCTTGCCTGGAAAATCCTGTGGATGGAGGAGCCTGGTGGGCTACAGTCCATGGGGTCACAAAGAATTGGACACTTCTGAGTGACTAAACTTTCACTTTTCACACAGTGTTGAATTCTACATCCAATTCTGGTGTGACACTCCTTCCTTCCTTCATAAGATGTTTGTATCAGACAGCTCTAATTCATCTTTTCCCCAGAGGTGAACTTGGAACATAGACACTCTGTGAGATGTTTGTAGCATCCTGTGAAAAACTGTTTGGGGCCACATAAACTTGAGAAGGGCTGAAAGCTGTGCCCTCCAATAAGAATATCCATTACCTTTGATTAGCTCAAATTCCCAAACGTATTTTCCCGTGCAGTCGTTTGGAATCTTTCCCCTCATCCCCCTGCCCTCCCCAACCCCGGAATGCTAGCATTCCACTAAACACAGCCTGGCAAATGCCATGCTAGGAGGAAGTTCTTCCTTGAACTCAGCCAAAGATTGGCTTCTGGGGCTTTAGAGGAAATATGCCTGATTCCTTCCCTGTGTGACAACGCTTCAAGTATTGGATCAGGTGTCCTCGAAAGTGTGTCTTTCCTAGTTCTCTTTGCTGTTTCCTCGTGTGTCTGATTCCTGTCTACACTGTGCTCTTAGTGTCCTGTCCCTGCTGCCTCTAACCCCAGGGGTCTCATTCAGGGCCACACGGCTTGGTCAGAATAGACTACCTCGGCTGGGTGCTTGTTCATTCATTCAGCAAACACCTGAGCTCCTGGTGCATGTGAGAAGGAAACTGGCATAGCTGGGAGTGGTGGAAGTAGAAGATGCGGTCCTAGCCCTCTAGAAACGGAGGAGAGACAAGCCTGTGGATCTCATAAAATCAGTTATAAGCTGCTACTTCCCTGCCCATGGCTGGCCCTGCCTTTACCCTGACCTTGGGCTTCTGACATCTTGAAGGTTCATTTCCCCTTTCAGGGAATAATTAAAATGACTGTCTTAGCCACTGAGAACAGCTCAGGCTCTGGGTCAGTCCCGGGTTCTGGGTCGGGCAGGGGGCCTGTGGGGTAGGGGCGGCTTGTCTTCCTGATGTCAGATTTCAAAATCAAGCCACCCTGGTTTCCCTTAGTAACTCATTATGCGTCTGGCACCTGTGCATTTATCTCAATGTGTTTGCTATTCTGCATTTTAAGCCCGTGTGCCCTGTGGGGATTGAGTGCTATAAGAGTGTTACCAGCATTGTGGCATCAGATGGACTGTGTTCTTTTTCACTTTATTTTCTAGGCACTCTCATCTCTCTTGTCCACGGTTTTGCAAGCAAGTGCATGTTCGCCATGCATACAATTGAAAGTGCTTTTGCATGGCATCCGTTCAGCTCACATTTGTTGTGAGCATATTGTGTGCTAAGCCTGCATTAAGCTCTAAGGGTAATTTCTTCTCTATCTTTATTCAGAAGGATGCAGTCTTGTCTTTTTGGTTTCTCTACTGGAGGAGGTTTTAAAAATTTGTGTATTTTTAAATCACGTGGCCACTTGATTTTCATTTGGACACAGAATTTGGGCTCAGAGTTGCGAAAGTGACATTCTTAATTCTTTCTGTGGTTCTAGGGTTGCCCCTGCCTCCCTCACAGCCTCATCTCCCCTTCTGCCCACTCCCCTTCTCTGGACTGGTGCCCTTGGTATGTCCTGGGCCTGCTCTAGGCTCAGTCTCAGGCTTTTGTAGAGAAGAGTCCCTTTGCTTAGAAGATTCCTCACCAGTTCCTCGTGTATCTGGCTCTTTCTTATCATCAAGTCTTAATTCAAATGTCATTCAGTAAGCTCTCCCAGCCCATCCAGCTAAGTCAGTACCCTAGTCCTTCTCTACCCCATCTATCTGTTTTATTGTCGACATAGTACTTATTTGAAATCCTTGTGCCTTTATTTACTAGTTTATTCTCTTTCTGTCTCTGTTAGACTGAAAGCCCCATGCCAGCAAGGACTGTCCTGTTTTGTTCCCTGTTGTCCTGCCAGCACATTCTAAGTGCTCAATAAATATTTATTAACATGCATGGGTGGAAGAATGGATGAATGAGTGAATGAGTTTCTTAACCCTGTGGAGGTCAGTGTCGTCTTACTTCACTTTTGCCCTGTGCATTGAAGAGTGTACATTCCCAGGTTCAGAAACGTCATTCATCTCTTAGATCAGCTCCCCTTTATAGAAGTGGGTTCTCTGGTGAACACTTGATTTCCTTATTGCCAAAGTCACCTGTGCTTTCTTGTAGAAAAATGTAGGAAGTATGTCTGAGTAGAAGAAGGAAAAAACTGCATACAATGCGATTTTATTTTCCGTAATGCTAAAGCAGGGAGGAGTTACTTGCCTAAGTCTGTTGTTCAGACTTGCTGGTATCCACCAGACCCTCCCTGGATAACCATCCCCGAAGCACGAACCAGGCCTCCCCCGACAGAGCAGAGAGCAGTGCTTCTTCACTCTCGTTGCTGCTGGCAATTGTCTGCCCCGGCTTGTCAACACCAGGGGTCCCTGCTTGCCCAGAGCCCCCGGGGCCCTAGAAGGACCAATAAATAGATGAGGAGGTCTGAACACGATGCTGAGAGCAGAAGCTCAGGGTGGAGGCACTGCTTGTATATCCAGGTGCTGAAATGTTCCAGAGAAGTGTAGTGATAAGATGCGAGGATGCAGACAGAGACCTAGGCTTTAAAGCCAGACAGCAAGAATTTAAATACTGTTGCTTCCACTTATCAGCTTTGGGCTCACTGCTTGAATCTGTTTGCAGCTCATTTTCTTTGTCTGGAAAATGAGAGGAGGAGGGGGAGGAGGAGGAGGAACAGTTGGGCTTAGTAACTGCGGAAGAGCTGTGATCTATAAAATATTACTCATTCTTGAACATTAGAGTAAAGATACTTGTATATAAAATCTGCTATGAGGAGATTTGTTTTCACAAATAGTGGGTGTCTCACACTGAGTCATGGGAAGTAGGGATTTACTGAACTGCAAGAGTTGTGTCCGAGGTTCCTTTTACATTCTGATGCGTGCAGGAAGAGAAAGGAGGTCACGGTTAGTTACTAAGCACTTGCTGTGTACCCTGGCCCCAAGCATGGCCCTCCAGGCCCATCGCTTCATTTACTCCACCCGCCCATGGGAGAGATGGTTAGGCATCACTGGACAGATTCTCATCTCAGGGGATTCTGAGGCAGGAAGAGGTTACGGGGCTCATCCAGAGTGCCTTTCTTGGAGAGCAAGAGCTGGAGCTGGGCTGAGAGCCAGCCTCTCTGATCCCTGCTGTGTCCCTCCACCCTTCCTTGCATGTTCCTCTTGCCCGTGACTGAAACGCCATCAGCTGCCTGTTTTATCTCGGGGCAGAATCCCACTGGCCCGTCCCTCCGCTCTGCAGTCCTGAGGCACTGGGTTCTCAAAGGGAGAGTTTTGTGGCAGATTGTAGTTGTTCAGTCACTAAGTCGTGTTTGAGCCTTGGCGACCCCATGGACTGCAGCACGCCAGGCCTCCCTGTCCTTCATTATCTCCTGGAGTTTCCTCAGACTCATGTCCATTGATTCAGTGATGCCATCCAACCATCTCATCCTCTGTTGCCGGCTTCTCCTGCCCTCAATCTTTCCCAGCATCAGGGTCTTTTCCAACGAGTTGGCTCTTCACATCAGGTGGCCAAAGTATTGGAGCTTCAGCATGAGCATCAGTCCTTCCAATGAAATCTTCAGGGTTGATTTCCTTTAGGATTGGCTGGTTTGATCTCCTTGCATTCCATGGGACTCTCAAGAGACTTCTCCAGCCCCACAGCTCTATGTAATGATGGAGGGAGGGAGGGATGAACGAGGAAGGACTTAAGTCTCCAGCGCCCAGCACAACAAAAACACAGAAAACCAGTTGGCTTATGTCTTCTTGGATTTCAAGAGGCACCTTTAGGAAATAACTTGAACCTTGCTTTTAGCAGAACACTGGTTTCCAGCTGAGCCAGATGTTGTGTGTGAGGCGAGCAGGCTCTGATCTGCTGTGATGACAGATGGAGATTGAGGCTGGCCCCCCAGTGTGTATTGTGGCCCCGCAGCTGGTGGCACAAGGGGTTCATGAGTGGCTTTAATTCAGGCTCAGGCAGAGAGTCACACAGAAGGGCCTGCTCCCAAATTTTAGTGCATTATCTCAATTCCGTATTCTGATAAAGCCAAGAGAAAGTGTTTGAAACTCTCCAGATTTTACACACACACACACACACACTCTCAGCTCCATGCTTTCCCTGGAAGACCTGGAAGATTAGGAAGAAGCCCCAGAGCTGGAACCTGACTCTCCTGCTCACTCATGGGGACCCTGGCGTGCAATTCTGAACTTGAGCTTCCTCCCTGGAGAAACAGGTGTGCCCCACCACCCTTCCAGGTGCAGGCGCAGTCAGCGTACAGCGACGGAGGTGGGGCGGGGGCCAGTGGTCCATCAACAGTCGTAGCTCCTCTCACCCCTGTGTCTTACCCATCCTCAGCCTGTCCCCGCTTCCGCCCCACAGCTCAGGTGGTTCAGGTGACATTTAAAGAATGGAGGCCTCCAACGGGTGTGGGGGGAGGATGGGGGGGAAGACGCCCCATACGCACACACTCCCACGCCGGATCTCTCATCCAGGACTTTTCCCATGTCATGTGTGTTTCCTGCCCACCGCCCCCTCTGGAGCAGACAGTGACTCTCTGCCAGCCTTAACACAGAATGTGATGTCAGACCCTCTCTGAGCCTTTGACCACTTGTAATACAGAGCTGCTATACTCGGGGAGGTGTGGAAGGCTTGGGCAGCACTTTGGAGCTATGCTGAGTCCTGCCAAGGGGGAGAAGGGCAGGAACCCCAGGGCGCTGGGACCCCAGCCTCGGGGCAGTGAGACCCTTTCCGTTGCATGGGATCCCTGCATATAGATGCCTCTTCTTATTGCCTCCTGTGTTGCTGATCTTACCCTCCAGCCATGCGGGACTAGAATAGGTGTTGAGCTTGGGGTCAGGAGATGGGGGTGCAAGGCCAGGCTCTGCCACTCACTGCCTGTGGTCCGTGGCAAGGTCCACACCTTCCTGGAGCCTGAGTCTGCTCTGGGCAGTGGGTGTGACACAGGATAACCTGCACACTGTTATCTCTGCCAGAGCGTGTTCTGCACACTCTGGACGTATTGCTTCGGAAAGGCAGAAGCATGGTGGGGCACTGCCTTTAAATGACTTGGTGGTGTATTTACATACCATAAACTGTGCCCCTTTTAGGTGTATAACTTGAGTAAACTTGCCAAACGTGAAGTTGTCACCACAAGACTGTTTTGGACTGTGTTCATCATCCTAACAAGATCTCTCATGCCCATTTATAGTTCATCTCAGCCCCACTGCCAGGCAACTGCTCACCTGCTGTCTGTTTCTTGAATTCATGTAGTCTGGATATCACATACTCAGTGGAGTCATACAATGTGAGGTCCTTGCTCAATGCCCTCTTTCACTTAGCAAAATGTTTCCAGGCTTCATTCATGTTCCAGCATGTGTCACCGCTTTATTCTTTTTTGTGGCTAATATTCCATTTAATTAATTAATTAATTTAGTTTCGTTTGTCTGACTGTGAGTTGATGGACATTTGGGTAGTTTTCAGTTTGGGGCTATTTTTAAATAACCTAGTTTACTTCAGTCACTCAGTCGTGTCTGGCTCTTTGCAACCCCATGGACTGCAGCACGCCAGGCTCCCCTGTCCATCACCAACTCCCAGAGGTTGCTCAAACTAATGTCCTTAGGGTCAGTGATGCCATCTGACCATCTCATCCTCTGTCATCCCCTTCTCCTCCTGCCTTCAGTCTTTCCCAGCATCAGGGTCTTTTCCAATGAGTCAGTTCTTCGCAACAGGTGGCCAGATTATTGGAGCTTCAGCTTCAGCATCAGTCCTTTCAATGAATATTCAGGACTGATTTCCTTTAGGATTGACTGTTTTGATCTCCTTGCGGTCCAAGGGACTCTCAACACCACAGTTCAAAAGCATCAATTCTTTGGCACTCAGCTCTCTTTATAGTCCAACTCTCACAGTCATTCATCACTGCTGGAAAAACCATAGCTTTGACTAGATGGACCTTTGTCAGCAAAGTACTATCTCTGCTTTTTAATATGCTGTCTAGGTTGGGCATGGTTTTCTTTCATGGCTGCAGTCACCATCTTCAGTGATTTTGGAGCCCAAGAAAATAAAGTTTGTTACTCTTTTCATTATTTCCCCAGCTATTTGCCATGAAGTGGTGGGACTGGATGCCATGATCTTAGGTTTTTGAATGTTGAGTTTTAAGCCAGCTTTTTCACTCTCCTCTTTCACTTTCATCAAGAGGCTCTTTAGTTCCTCTTCACCTTCTGCCATAAAGTGTGGTTTCATCTGCGTATCTGAGGTTATTGCTGTTTCTCCTGGCAATCTTGATTCCAGCTTGTGCTTCATCCAGCATGGCATTTTGCATGAGTACTCTGTATGTAAGTTAAATAAGCAGGGTGACAATATATAGCTTTGACATACTCCTTTCCCAATTTGGAACCAGTCTGTTGTTCCTTGTTTGGTTCTAACTGTTGCTTCTTGACCTGCATACAGATTTCTCAAGAGGCAGGAAAGGTGGTCTGGTATTTCTATCTCTTGAAGAATTTTCCACAGTATGTTGTGATCCTCACAGTCAAAGGCTTTGGTGTAATCAATAAAGCAGAAATTTATGTTTTTCTGGAGCTCTTGCTTTCTCAATGATCCAGTGGATGTTGGCAATTTGATCTCTGGTTCCTCTGCCTTTTCTAAATCCAGCTTGAACATCTGGAAGTTCATGGTTCAAGTACTATTAAAGCTTGGCTTGGAGAATTTTGAGCATTACTTTGCTGGAGTGTGAGATGAGTGCAATTGTTTGGTAGTTTGAACATTCTTTGGCATTGTCTTTCTTTGGGATTGGAATGGAAACTGATATTTTCCAGTCCTGTGGCCACTGCTGAGTTTTCTACTTTTGCTGGCATATTGAGTGCAGCGCTTTCATAGCATCATCTTTCAGGATTTGAAATAGCTCAACTGGAATTCCATCACCTCCACTAGCTTTGTTCGTAGAGATGCTTCCTAAGGCCCACTTGCCTTCACATTCCAGGATGTCTGGCTCTAGGTGAGTGATCACACCATCATGATTATCTGGGTCGTGAAGATCTTTTTTTGTATAGTTCTTCTGTGTATTCTTGCCACCTCTTCTTAATATCTTCTGCTTCTGTTAGGTCCATACCGTTTCTGTCCTTTATTGTGCCCATCTTTGCATGAAATATTCCCTTGGTATCTCTAATTTTCTTGAGGAGATCTCTTGTCTTTCCCATTCTGTTGTTTCCCTCTATTTCTTTGCATTGATCACTGAGGAAGGCTCTCTCATCTCTCCTTGCTATTGGAACTCTGCATTCAGATGGGGTTTGAAGAACCTAGGGGTTTTGCAAAGGCTGAGTTTTATGTTCACCTTTTTAACAAACTGTCAGACTTTCCCAATGTGGCTGAACTATTTTACACTCCTGCCAGAAATATATGAGTTCCATTTCTCCGTATTCCTTTTTTTTTTTTTTTCTTTTTTAGCAGATGCTCTTGATTTATTCAGATTGGCTAGGAATATACTTTTTATGGGTCTATCTTAAGGAGTTACTCCAAATATTATTTTTTATACTAATTAACAAGAAAGTGACGAGATAGAAAAAATTATACTCGAAGAATAGTACATTTTTAGAAGTCAAAGTTCAACAAAAATTCTTGGATATGTATGAGTGATATTATGATTTCAATATGTTGACAGAAAAGACTGTACATTTTTGGTGGGACGAGTACACATTTTGATTTCTCTGGTCCCAGTGTGATTGCTTGCCTTGGTGTAATTTTTTTTTAATTTATTCATTTTAATTGGAGGCTAATTACTTTAAAATATTGTGGTTTTTGCCATACATCAACATGAATGAACCACGGTGTACCTGTGTCCCCCCACCCCCCCCCCCGTCCTGAATCCCCCCTCCCACCTCCTCCCTATCCCATCCCTCTGGGTTGTCCCAGTACACTGACTTTGAGTGCCCTGTTTCATGCATCAAACTTGGACTGGTCATCTATTTCACATATGTTCTTGAAGATACTTATTATTGTCTATCTTTTTGATTAAGCCATTCTCGTGGGTGCACCCTTGTGGGCATGAAGTGGCATCTCATTTTGGTCTTAATTTGCACTTTAATGAAGAATAGTTCTAAGTAAGTTTGGGAAACAATGGGTTAGACAGAGCTATTGTTAGTTGCTCAGTCACATACAACTTTTTTTGACCCCATGGACTATACCCTGCCAAGCTCCTCTGTCCATGGAATTCTCCAGGCAAGAATACAGGACTGGGTAGCCATTCCCTTCTCCAGAGGATCTTCCTGACCCAGGGATTGAACGCTGTCTCCTGCATTGCAGGCAAATTCCTTACCATCTGAGCCACCAGGGAAGCCCAGACAGACAGAGCTATAGAGATGCCTTTATTGCAGGACTTCTCAGAGCCTTTAATATTCTAATGAGCACTGGGACTCTCTAAAGAGGGCCATTCCTCAGTGAGGTCCCTGTATGACCTCAGGGTACCATACAGGATTAGTGTTCTTTGGGAAGCATTAGCCTAGGACAGAGGTCAGAAAACCATGGGCCAAACCCATCTGCTGCCTGTTTTTGTAAATAAAGTTTTATTGGAAGACAGCCACAGCATTTGTTTACAAATTGTCTCTGGCTGCTTTCACACAGCAAGGGTAGAGTTGAATAGTTGGAACAGAGACCATGCACCTTGTGAAGCCTAAATCTGTACTGTCTGGCATTTGATATAGAAACAGTTTGTGCATCAGGCATTTCTAGGTCAGAGGTCAACATAGATGGTCACTGCATCTTCAGGGTTAAGGAGGTTCTCGGTTTGGTTCAGGTACAGACCAAGGAAGCACTTGGTAAGGTTTTGTATTATTTGAGCTGGTGCTTGAAGGACAGGCACAATTGTGAAGGCACGTAAGAACTGAGAGAGACATTCCTGGCAGAAAGAACTGTGGGATGGATCCTGGGCAATGGAGAAGTGTAGGATGTGTTCAGGACTGGAGGGGACTTCCACACGATCTGGGAGGATTTCTGCAGCCACAGAAGAAATTGGTGCGGGAACTCCACACGTTACAGACCAGCTTCATTGCCTTGTTGTCGACCCTGAGTGACACATTTCTGGTCCATCTTCCCAAGACAGGGCTGTGGGTCCGAGCTCTGTCTCTCAAGTTGAGCACTTGTGGCTTCAGCCTCTGCCTTTCTGGGCACATTGCTTCCCTAAGCCACGGTTTTCCCATCTGTAAACTGGGAATCGTGGTTGCACTGACCTCAGTGAGCAGGAAGGAAATGCCAACTGTCCCTGTCCTTGTCTTCACCTGTCTCCTCCCAGAGGGCAAGTCATCTGCCTTCCTCATCACTGCAGCCCCTGTTCTTAGGGCACTGAGCAGCCCGCAGGTAACACTCGGTCATTCTCCCGAGGGAATGCGTGATGCGGAGGCCTGAGTTTCCTGCCAGGAGGGTCCTTGCTCTGAGTCCCCAGCTCAGTTTGGTGCCTCCACCGAGGGCCCTGCAGGAGCAGACCCCTGACACGGGGAGAGTTGATGGCCCGCACTGGGCCAGGGAGGTGAGAGCAGGACCCCGAGGGGGCAGGGAAGATGCCTTTGTTTGGGTGATCAGCTGTTTTTTTGTTTGTTTGTTGCTTTGGGAGACCGGAGAGGAGGCCCGAGCAAGGCTATTTATAGCTCGGCCCCTCAGTGCCAGTATTTAGGGCGGTCTCCACGTCCCCCGCAGCGCTCCCATCCATGACAGGTTAAAGAAAGGTGATGTGTATACCGGCTACATGCTGGACATTAGGATGAGCGCCCCCCCTACCAGCTGGGGGCCTATTCCCACACCGCCTGCCCCCGAGCTCTCTGCCATGGTGGGAGAGGGGCCTGCTCCACCTCTGCTTCCTCAGGTCAAACCGCTCTCGGGTCTGGAAGCTGGTGTTTGGAAGGGAAGTGCCGGGTGTGGGACTCCCCTCCAGACTCAGCCCCTCTGTGTGTAAGGGGCGGGGAGGGGGGCATGGAGAGGGCAATGAGGGTGTTGCAGGATCAGATCTAGATACTTCCTTGAGACCATGGAGGACAGAGGAGAAGCCTTGAGCAGAAGGCCTCCTCTTTCTGGGGCCAGCTTCTGCCAAGGCTGTGGGCATCATCATCTGAACCCTGTTTTGGGTCCCAATCTGGGTCAGTTGCTTGGCCTTTCTGGACCTCAGTTGCCCCACTTGTAGAATGGGTATAAGAATGTCCTCAGGGTGGTTATGTTGCCGTGAGGACTGAATGTGTGAGATATGAGGACTCTCGTGTGGCACCCGCCACAGTCACCTCTGCCACCAGCTCCTTCTTGTTCCTTCCTCCGAGAATCTCTCAACAAGGATGGTTTGCTTTTAAACTCACCTGTTGGATTCCCCAACTCTCCCTCCTCTTCCCGCAGAAATGATGTCTCCACCTGTGGACTTTGCTCCTGTTGCCCATCTCAGAGACTTCTACCCACTCTTTCCTCCCTTGTCCCCCATTCCATCCTGTATTTGAAACTTTTCCCTCCCTCCTGACTCTTTCCCAGTCGTGCCAACCTGAAAATAAAACAAATGTAAGACAGCCCTGGTACCCTGTGGCCAAGAACTACCAGCCTCCGACCCCATCAGAGCAGCTTCCCCAAAGAGCCGTCTCAGCAGGTCTCACCTCCCCGCATGCACCGCTATCTGAAGCCTGCCCCTCAGGGCTGAGCAGCTCTCCTTGCTTCCCCTACCTCCCAGGTTCCGAACCCCACAGCGCTGTCCCTCTCACCAGGCTGTCGGAAAGCCCTTTCCTTCTGCCTGCAGACACCGCCTTCTCCAGGGATGCCCAGCCCTTCTCTGTCCTCTGAAAGGGCTCCTCCGTCGTCTTCTCTGCCTGTAAATGATGGGGCTCTGGGTGCCCCTCCTGCTCATTTCTCCACCTCTGCCCAGTTGACCTCATGCTCTCCCCAAACACTTGATGGCCAAGGGCTCAGGTCTGACCTCCTCCCTGCATCTCTGTTGTGAGCTTTTACAGCCAGAGACTCAGCTGCCTCCGGCCCTTGCAGCCTCCTGGGGGTTCCACGGGCATCTCAAAATCGCCTTAACTAAAAGACTGACTGACTCTCCACCTCCTCCTCTTCTACCCTACTTAACGGTTCACTCCTGCTCAGCTAACGACTCCCCCTGCCACCCCCGTGTATCCATTCAGGTGCACACCTGGTGTCAGCCTGGACCTCCCACTTCCCTGCTACCTGCCACCCCCGGGGAGCCACCTGGTGTCCCTGCTGCTCCTCAGCCCGCCTTTTCCCCTCCAGGGTCATTTCCCTACCTTAGTCCAGCCCCTCCTTCTTTATTGTCCTAGTTAATGCAAAAGTGTCCACACTGGGCACCTTGCTCCATTCCACGCCTACCGTCCAATCTTCCCACTGCAACCAAAGAGAGCTTTCCAAAACATGCACCTGACGGAGCCTTGCCCCTTTGTGAGGTTCTCCTGGGCTTCCATCACCCTCAGGAGGAGGCGCCTGCCCCTCAGCAAGGCTCACCTCTCATCACTCCAGCCTTGTCCTCACCCTTGCTTCTCACCCCGCTGCCTGCTGCACACTGAGCCCTTCTCTGGCCTCCGGGAGCCCTGGTTCCAGCCTCCCGGCTTTTGCCTTTGGTGGCCTTTCTGCCCCCAATGCCTCCCTCTTCTTTGTTAACTGTCCTCCTGCCCCCTGGGACCTCCCCACCCCACCCCCACATCCTGACACTGGCTGGACTTGCAGTGAGGGTCCCCTGCTGCTCCCTGTCCTCACCCTCTCTACACTCTGCTCTGTTCACCAGGCTGTCTTCCCCAGTGGACCGTGAGCCCCTGAAGGGCACCAAGTGTAGCGCAGTACCCAACACTGAAGACACCTTCATAAGCGTCACTTGAATAAATTGATAAATTCATGAAGGACGCGTGCCGGGTACTGCTTTTCCCCAGCACATGAAGACACGTGAAGTAGCTTTGGGGTACATGCCTTTGATTTGTAAAGACAGGAAGGGTGATTTTCGTGTCATTCGGGAGTCTAAGGAGCAGGCACCACAGGTGAATGTCTGGGCCCTGGAGCCAGGATCCCTGGGTTCAGACCCCGACCCTGTCACTTGCTCTCAGTGACTTTGGGCAAGTTACCTGATCGCCTGGCACGCCAGTTTCCCCATCTTTGAAATGATGATAACAACTGTACCTTCATCAAGGATTGTTAGGAGGGTAAGATGAGTTCCTGCTTGAAAACCGAGAGAGACACAGACCTAGGGAGCAGACTTGTGGATATGGCGGTGGGGAGGAGGAGACGGTGGGACAAATGGAGAGATTAGCATTGAAACAGAGACATTACTGTATGTAAAAGTAGATGACGGTGGAAATTTGCTACATGATGCAGGAGCTCAAATCCCACCTAGAGGGGTGGGATGGGGTGGGAGGTGGGTGGGAGCTTCAGGAGGGAGGGAACACGTGTATACCTATGGCTGATTCATGTTGATGTATGGCAGGAGCCAACACAATATTGTAAAGCAATTATCCTCCAATTGAAAATAAACAAATGTTAAAAAAAAAAAAAGACTAAGAAAAAAATACAACAACAAAGAGAAAACCTATGGAAAGGGGTGATGTCCCTTCCCCAGGGTCACACAGCTGGTCGGGAGCAGAGCTCGGTTTCAAGCCCAGGCATTTCTGTATGTGCTGAGGGCTGAAGAAGCAGAGACATTACACCTTCAAGTGCTGGGTTAGGGTTAGGAAATCTCCAGGCATAGTCTTAATGGCCTGAAAAAAAAATGCCACGTGAAGAACCTGCTTTCCTGCCTGTCTCACAGTAGGTGCACAGTATAACCCAGGTCAATGAATGCCTCCGAAGGGCCCCATGCAGTCTGCAGCATCTCCTGCTCCCCAAACGGTGTCGGGAGGTCTGTTCCCGGGTCCTTTTTGGCCAGGGTGTTGGCAGCAGACTCTTCTTTATTCAGACCGTTCTTCTGTCCCAGCACTTCATGGGGGAGGGTCATTAAGAAAGTTTTTTTTTTTTCTTTCCCCAGGAAGAGCTGTGCCTTCTCCAAGTCTCCGGAGTTGAGTGTCCCAGCCCCCAGGCTCTCAAAGGCTGCCCTTGTGGGTTTGAAAACAACCCCACAGCCCTGCAGGCTGAGAACCTGGCCCCCCGAGCCTCCTTTCTTTAGAAACTCAAGGTCCAATGCTAGTTAGAGTCAGCGCTGGTAAAACCTAAAGAAAATAGTTTGAGGATGTTTTCAAATAGTGTCTGGTGGAACAAAAGAGCCATTCATCCCGCGTAGCTTTTAGTAATGTGCTTCCCATTCTGGGAACTAGATTGTTCAATTAAGCGAGAGGGCGCTGAAGCCGGCTGCATGACTCGAAAGTGTGCAGCCTCCAAAATGTGGCTGAGGGGGCCTGCGCCAGCTCGCTCCTGGCAGGTCTAACCCCTACTTTGTCCCCGGGTCCCCGCGCTGTTTCCAGTTTCAGATGCTCCGTTCAGAAAAACCACGACATCAGTCAGAGGGCGTGTGTGTGCGTGCGGCCCTGCTAGATCTGAGTCCTCGGCACCCCGGACATCTCCCTCTGCCTCGGCCACTTTCTCTTCTGCTCCGGGTTGTCCTTTCCCATTCACCGGCTGATGGATGTTCTGGAAGCTTTCAGGGGCTGGGGATGGGGAGATCGTATGCAGTATGTCAGGTGGGAGTATGCATCCTCGGCTACGAGGCTCTCGGTCTGGAGACAAGGAAGTCGGTGAGCACCCTGAAGTTCCTGCAGAATTTTGGGGGTGAGCGGGCACAGCAGTGTATTGCTGTGTTCTGGGGAGACAGTGCATCCCTTCAGTAACTTCTCAGAGGACCCCAGCTCCCTCTTCAAATAGTGATAGTGGTAGTGAAAGTCACCCAGTCATGTCCAACTCTTCGTGACCTCGTGGATTGTAGCCCGTCATTCTCCTCTGTCCATGGGATTCTCCAGGCAAGAATACTGGAGTGGGTTGCCATTTCCTTCTCCAGGGGATCTTCCCGACCCAGGGATCAAACCTGGGTCTCCTGCATTACAGGCGGATTCTTTACTGTCTGAGGCATTAGAGAAGCCCTCCTCCCTTCATGTTCTCTCTCTCTCAAAAAAAAAGCCTTGTTGTTTCTAAGTTATTCCTTCATTACCAGAAAATTCTACTTCTGCAGTGATACCCAAGCCTTGCCCTGCACTAGCAATCCTTGGGAAAATGTAGCAAAATGCAAGCTTCCTCAGAACCATTCCATAAGGATTCAGACCTGATGGGTCCAGGATGGGACCCAGGAATTTTTACATTTTCAGCAGGCATCCCACAAGGATCATGCTCTGGATCTTGCTGCTCGGTTATAAGAATGTGCTCTGTTGCTCAGTTGTATGTGACTTTTTGTGACCCCATGGACCGTAGCCCGCCAGGCTCCTTGGTCCATAGGATTTCCCAGGCAAGAATACTAGAGTGGGTTGCCATTTCTTTATCCAGGGTGTTATAAGAATAGAAGTTTCACTTAATACAGCCCTTCACTTTAAAGTGAATTAAAGCCAAAGACTGCTAAGACATGAGAAACAAATAAAGTAACCTTTATAACGAAGCAGCTGTCTCCTTTCTTTCTCAAACAGGTGGTACTTCTTTTTGCCCAACTCCTCCTAGTATAGGGCAAGAGCTGCACATGCATACTTCTTTATCGTCAGGATAATTGTAGTGCCTAGCACCTAGTATGTGCTCAATAAATGTGTATTTAAGTAGATATTCCCCTTTCTGGCTATCAGTCTAGTGAGAGCTGGTTTTCTTCAGAGTAAATCCCCGACTGCACGCAGCCCAATGTTGTCTGGGGGCCTGCCTGATTTCTCTAGCAGGGTTTGGGGCTGGAGGGAGCCTGCAGACCAGGGCTAATTGTTGTCATTGAGTAATTAATGCAGAATCAGGCCCCGAGTGGATTCCCAGGGAGATAGACACTGAGGGAGGCTTTCATGCTTGGTGGGATGGGAGCTGCTTTTCTCAGAGGACGTTCCCAGAGTGCCCAGGCGACTGGCGTGGTCCGGTGGGGGTGGCTTGGCAGCCGAAATGGGGTTCGTGGAGCAAGTGTGGAGGGGGCTGGTGTTGATGCCACGGTTCTGGACAATATGGAGCGTGGAGAGTCTGACTCTGGAGAGACACAAGCCCCAGGATCTGCTGTGAAAGACAGGCCCGTGTCAGCTCTGAAGGATGGGTGGGTTCCAAGCGAGGCTGTGGCTGGATGCATCCCGTGGCCTGGGCCCCCTGGACACCCCTGCCCCTTGGCCCGCTGTTCCGGGCTCCCAGTGATGCTTCCTCTGTATATCTGTCTGCCCTGCTTTTCCCTTCTGCTCTCTGGGCCCCCACGTTCCCTGAGTACTCCATGCTCTGTTTTCTGGCCATTGCTCGTGCTTGTCCCTGGACCTGAAGCTATCTCTACCCACTCCCTCTTCTGGCTAAACTCGATCATCCTTCAAATTCTAGCTCAAATGTCACTTCTTCCACAAAGCTTTCTCTGAGCCCCGTGGCAGTCAGGATAGTCTGGGTTGTGCTGCAGTAATGAAGATCTTAGTAGCCTGAAGAAATTGAGTTCTGGTTTTTTGGAATGAATGATTATTTAAATTCCACAGTGCTTTACAACTTAGAAAAGTTTCACACACACGACTTTATATATTCCCGTGTGTGTTAGTCACTCAGTCATATCTGACTCTTTTGCAATCCCAGGGACTCTGGGATCCCTCCAGGCTCCTCTGTCCTGAGTTTCCCAGGTAAGAGTCCTGGAGTGGGTAGCCAATCCCTTCTGCAAGGGATCTTCTCAACCCAGGGATCGAACCTGTGTCTCCTGCATTGCAGGAAGACTCTTTACCATCTGAGCCACCAAGGAAGTCCTATAATAACCCTGTAATAATTTTTTTTAAAGAAGCTCCTACCCTATATTTCCTCTTGCCCTACCTTCCTTCTCCCCACTGGTAACCACTAGTTTGTTCTCTGTATCTGTGAGTCTGCTGCTCTTTGGTTTTATTTACTAGTTTGCTGTATTTTTAGATTCCTCGTACAAGTAACATCATCCAGCACTTGTCTTTCAGCAGAATTTCTTGCTCACATAGCGGCTCTGACCTAGGGTGGCCGGAAGGCTCACGTATCCTTTCATGAACTCGAGCTTCTAGAGGGCCGCTTGGAAACATGCTTCTGTTAGGACAGCAGCACTCGTGTGAAGGAACAGGGCAGACCACACCTCCTGGCTCTGAATGCCGCTGTCTGAAGGGCCTTGTGTGCCACTGGCCACAGCAGGTCCTCTGGCCAGAGCTGAGCTCAGCAGGAACGTGTCGTCACCCCTCGCCCCTCAGGGAGGGACCTGGAGTGTTTATGGACGGTCCTGCCATCTCCTGGGATCCCTGAAGTAGGTTCAGTGCTTCCCCTGGATGTCCTCCACATAGCTCTTACTGTACTGTCCCATATGCCATCTCCGAACCCCCAGCCGGTCCCCTTCCCCCCTCAGGGTGAATCCAGGATGGCTGGGGCTGGGTCTCATTCCTTTCTGAGACCCCCACACCGGCCCTGGGATGACCCAGAGAAGACGCTTGGTCAACGGTGGGCGCATTGCTGAGTGACCTGCCCCTGCCGCTTCTACAGCACTAGCCCCTGCCCACAGCGGGGTCCGCGTGGGCTATCTCCAGCCCCCATGACTCTGGGCCCTCCGTTCTGCAGGCGCCGGGTCCTGGCCATCTCGGATGGGATCGAGCACATTGGGGACCTTCGCTGGGAGCTGGCCTTGTGTCTGCTGGCGGCCTGGACCATCTGTTACTTCTGCATCTGGAAGGGCACCAAGTCCACGGGAAAGGTAAGAGATGGATCTTCAGCTCGCTGCAGGAGGGGAGGGGGCGAGTGGTCCTCGTACAAGCTCACAGGTGACCCAGAGAGCGCCAGGGGCATCACAGTACGAAGGCCAGCTCCTGAATTGGGAGCTAGGAGGAGCACTGTGCAGCGCTCTGGAGTCCAGAGTTGAAATCCCCTGTCCACCAGCTGTTGGCCACACACCTCGAGGTTGCTCACGTCCCCCTTCTGCGCCTTGGTTTGCTCACCTGTGAAATAGCAGAGCCTCATCCTGCTTTCTTCCTGGGTTGAGAATCATATACAGAAAGGAAAGTTGAAGTGCTCTGGACACCAGGGAGTGCTGAACTACGACCATGGGGGATTCTGTGATGAGGACCTGGGCTCCAGGCGTGTGCTCGGCAGGCGGCACGGGCCGTCTCCACCGATGGACCTGGAGATCTCACCCGCCTGCGGTCTGTGAGGGCCAGGGCAGCCGCCTCCACCCTTCGGTGCTGTCTGTACCATGTGGCCTCCAGTGCCTCGTTGTTGTTTGTTTGTTTTCTAGTCGATCAGTCGTATCTGACCCTTTGCGACTCCATGGATGTAGCCCACCAGGCTCCTCTGTCCGTAGGATTTCCCAGGCAAGAATACTGGAGTAGGTTACTGTTCCCTTTTCCAGGGCATCTTCCTGACCCAGGGATCAAACCCGCATCTCCTGCATTGCAGGTGGTTTCTTTACGGCTGAGCCACCCGGGACCATAGGAGAAGAAAGATGGGAGCAGACAGCAAGCTCTGAGCTGCCCTGGCCCGAAAGTCACAGTGGCTCTTCCACTCCCAACCCGCTGGCCAGAGCCTGAGACATGGCCTCACCAGCTGCCAGGGAGGCTTAGACGCGAGGGGAGCAGAGGGATGTCTGATGACTGCAGCCGTGTGTGCCACCAGGGTCACAGGTGCAGCTCATGGCCAAGTCCAGCCCACTCGTGTATGTTATTAAAAAAAAAAAAGAAGAAGAAGAAGGGGAGGAGAAATCGTTACCAAGATGTAGAAACCAGGTAATTTCATTTGAAATATATGAAAACAGGATTCCATTGTCCCTTGGAAAGTTGGAAGACTGGGCACCACTGGGCTTGTGTATCTGCCTGGCAGCCTTGGGCTGAGCTGAGCAGCAGCCACCTGCTTCTATGGGTACTCGGTTGGCCACAGTCCACAGTCCTGTGGCTGAGTGTCAATGCCATGAACAGCATTAGTTGCTCACTCATGTCTGACTCTGTGTGAACCCATAGGTTATAGTCCACCAGGCTCTTCTGTCCATAGAATTCTCCAGGCAAGAATACTGGAGTAGGTAGTCATTCCCTTCTCCAGAGGATCTTCCCGACCCAGGGATCAAACCCAGGTGTCCCATACTGCAGGCAGATTCTTTACCGTCTGAGCCACCATTGGCTTCCTCATTTGTGGGAAAAAGGAAGATAGGGCTTTTTTTAAATGCCTGTGTCACCCTGACTGTGTCATAGTCCCTGACTGCCGGCTTCTGGTAGGCAGTTGCTCGTAAGCTTTACTCTTAAGTCATTGGTGGAGGCAATGCATGGAGACAAAACCTCTGAGGAAGTAAGAATGACTCTGGGATCTTTTGCAAAAGATGGTCCCCTCAGCTCCCAGGGTGGTAGGTGGGATGAAGAACCCACTGCTAAAATGTGGGAGGTGGGCAGACCTGAGTGAGAGGACTTAGAAGAAAACAGAAAAGACGTCAACAAGCCTCATGTTATGAGCTATCAGGAGGCTGAGGACATACTAGAAAGTAATCATGAATGTGCCTCAGGGACCAGAAAGTAGGACAGAGACTCTCGTGTCCCTTCAGACGAGACGATTTTGCCGATCTTTGCTTCCTCTGGTTTGTGTCTTAAAGACAATAAGATTTTTTTTCTGTTTTTCCAAAATATAAAAATCATTGTATTATCAGTCTACTATTTTAGACTACATGCATCCTGCTCCCATGCACCACTCCCTTCCCCCCCACCCCCAGCCACTGCCTTTTTTGGCTAAAAAAGAGGAGACAGACTGCAGGAGGTGAGAACCAGGGTCTAAAACCAGGGTCCACATCCTAGGTCTGTCTCTCACTGACTGAGACCTGGGGTGAATCACTTACCTTCTCTGAGCCTGTTTCCTCTTTGGCCAAACAGGGATTGATAAGTGAGCTCGTCTCACGGGGTGGTTGCAAGACTGAAATGCATGGCTGCACATTTTAATGCTTAGCAGAATGGAGACCTGATCGTAGTGTGAGAAGCAGATGGTGATTTTTAAAAATCTTGTTGTCAAACTTATTCATCCAAGAAATAGTTTCCGAGTATCTGCTTGATACCTGGCATTATTCAGTGGGTATCTAAGATGAAAAAAAACAGCCTCTACCCTCTGCAAATGACCTGTGTGACAGTGCTTCGTGAACCATCTGAAACAGGGAGGAGAGCTGTCATGCTTGGTGCTCTTGTTGCTTCTACTACGATGACCAGCTTTTCGGGTGTTTGTGCGGGGCCAGTGGGGCCTGGCTGGGTCGCGGTTGTTCAAGGCTGTGGGGAGGACAGTGCAGATGAGGTTTTGATGTGTGCACATGTGTGGGCTTGTGTGGCTTTGGGCTCTTGGGCCTGGGCATGGGCCATGGTGGGAGGAAGCTCAGTCCCAAGACAGGACCGCTTACCACTGGCGGAACCATCAAGCCTGTGTGTCGGAGAATCCTAAGGCAGGGACCCAGTATCAAGGAAGGACCAGCAGGCTACATGCTGAGAGACTTCAGAAGAGGTTTGGGGGAGGCAGGATGATGGTTACTGAGTGCTTCACAAGCCCATTCCATTCAGAGCTTGAAACAACTTTATTAGACAGAGGGGCCGGCATTATCTCCACTGTACAGACGAGGAAACTGAGGATTTGTGGGGTTATATAAGCCCACAAGGACACTCAAGTGGGGAAGGGAGAGGGGCTGGGATTGACCCTGCGCCTTGGTGACTGCATAGCCCAGGCCTCTGGATGAGTGCACCATCAATCCTATCACGTGTGACCTGAGGACAGTGACAGTTTCCTTACAGGTGGCTTATGAAGAGGCTGTTAAGAGCACATAGTAGGTGCTCCGTGACTGTTGGATGCAGCTAAATGGTTCTATTAAGGGAAATGTTGAAGTCACATGAGCAACTGTTAAGTCCTTTCCTTAAGACTGGGCTTCATGGGCTCTTCTCCATGTCCCATGCCCAAGACCAGGGTGAGTGTCCAGGATGAGATGTGGGTTTCAGGACCTGCAAAGCTCCTTGGAGACTATCTGGTCCATCCACACCCATACTTTATGGATGAGGAAACTGAGGTTCAGAGAGCAGAAGGGACTTGTTCACAGTCACATGGTGAGTGAGTGTCAGGTTAGGACCTGCTCTGGTGGCCCAGCTCCATTTTTGCTCAGTTGCTGAGTCGTGTCCGACTCTTTGTGACCCCACGGACTGCAGCACGCCAGGCTTCCCTGTCCATCACCATCTCCCACAGCTTACTCACACTCATGTCCATCAAGTTGGTGATGCCATCCAACCATCTCATCCTCTGTCACCCACTTCTCCTCCTGCCCTTTGTCTTTCCTTCCCAGCATGAGGGACTTCCCTGGCTGCTTATCAATGACAGGGTTTTGGAGGTCACATCTGACAGTTTGAGACTAGGAGACCCAGATCAGCATGTGGGCTCTAGGGTCTGATGCTTTTATTTATTTATTTATTTTAGTGTTTATTATTCACCTCACCTTGGATGTGAGCCCAGTGTCCAAAGGCTTTTCAGATTTTATATAAAAGCAGTTAAAAATAAACGCAGGTCATTTGAATCTTCATGAGTGGGCAGAGGTTGCCCCTGCCACCTGCCTGCAGGACTCTGGCCAGAGTCATCCTCAGGGGTCAGTTCAAGGAAGCGGAAGGGACTCCATCTTCCTGCTATTGTCCAGGCCATGCCCGAGCTGGCATTTCCTCTTCACCCCAAGTTCCAGCCCTCTATCCATACCTGGGCCTCAGGAGAAATTTCATCAAGTTGAGGAAAAGTTCCTGGCTTCATCCCATCTCCAAGGCAAAAACTGTAACCCCAACTTTAACTCAGTTGAGACCACAACCCTTGCTCAGGAGTGGATGCAGACACTGTAGGCTCAGCCTCTTGGCAGGTGCTTCTGTAAGTGTGGATTTGGGATCAGAGTTTCCCTGGTGGCCCAGATGGTAAAGAATCTGCCTGCAATGCAGGAGACCCGGGTTCAATCCCTGGATCAGGAAGATCCCCTGGTGGAGGGCATGGCAACCCACTCCAGTATTCTTCCCTGGAGAACCCCATGCACAGAGGAGCCTAGTGGGCTACAGTCCATGGGGTCACAAAGAGTCAGACACAGCTGATAGACTAACACTTTGTCTTTTCACTTCACAAATAAGTAGATCCCAGATGAGGCTGTGGCAAGGCTGCAGGTGGAGGTGTGACAGTGCTCTCCGTTGGTCTGCGGGGCGGTATGTGGGCCCCGAGGCTGTGTTGGCATCGGTGTCCCCCACCCCACGAAGGATAATCGCTGCATGTGACCTTCAGCTCCATCTTCTGTACCTTCCTCAGCACTTTCCATCCTTCTGACATCACAGACCCACATTCAGGGTCTCCCAGGGTCTGAGTGAGCAACCTGGACACTCAGAAGAGGCTGCTGTGGCTGGAGAGATGGTCTCCGAGTTCCAGCTTCAGTGCAGAGCCAGTGGTACACGACTGCTGCTTGGTAGACTTTTGTGGAAAGGGTGAATCCCGCCTGTGCGGGGGCTCCCTGCGAGGTGCCAGGATGCACCCGGGGGGATGGTGGACAGTCTTGCCCCCGCAGAGTGTGCAGTCCACACTGGGTGCAGGGGGCAGCGACAGAGGAGCAGTTAGGATTCTGTGTAGTAGTGCTCACATTAAGCAGTAGAGCTAGAGAATCAGGTCCTGTGAACAAGGGGATTCTAATGGCAGAGACCCAGCTCTGGAATGTCAGAATACAGCTTGTCTGAGCTGGGAGGGTTTAAGTCCAAACCCTACTGTACATATAAGGACGTGGAGACCCCAAGAGGTCGCGAAATTTGCCTGAGGCCATCCCGCTTGGAAGGAGCAGAGCTGGAATTCAGTTTTGGGTCTCTGCTTTCCCTAAGCCTGATCCTCGTCTGTTCTGATACCTCCAGCTGGGGGCTCATGTCCAGCTTCAAAGACAACATGTAGATCTGATTTCTGAGCGTGTGGCAAGAGCTTAGGAAGCCATTTATTTTCTTGTCCTGGTTTTAGTTCCACATGGTTATTCATCCCGTCTCTCTAGACGGTATTGAAAATTCCCAGAAGTCTGGATTAACAAAATAAATAAGAACACTTCTCAATTGTAAATTAGTAAATATAGGATTCTGAAACACTTGGTTTCTTTAGGAAAAAACTTCCAAGCTGTTAATAAGTTGTCATCTTCTGGATGATAAACATTTTCAGTCTGGATAATTGAAATCAAGTGGCTAAGACACGGAGACAGCTTTGTGATTTTCCTGTGTTCTTGATTTTTTGTTTTGCTTTTGGAGATTTTCTCTTTTTAGAGCAGTTTTACGTTCACAGCAGAGTGAAGCAGAAAGTACAGGGATTTCTCATCTACTCCCTGCCCCCACACTGTGTTACCTCCCCCATTATCAACAACCCCCACCAGAGTGGTACATTGGTTAAAACTGATGAGCCTACATAGACATATCATATCCTCCCAAAGTCTATAATTTATATTAGGGCTCACTTTTGGTGTTGTACAGTCTGTGAATTTGGGCAAATGTGTGATCCTGGTGGGCTACAGTCCATGGGGTCGTGAAATGTCGCACACGACTGAGCAACCAAGCACACACATAACGCTTAATGCCTAAATCACTCGTGGGCCAGACAGTAAAGAATCTACTGCAGTGCAGGAGGCCCTGGTTTGATCCCTGGGTGGGGAAGATCCCCTGGAGAAGGGAATGGCTACCAACTCCAGTATTCTTGCCTGGAGAATTCCATGGACAGAGGAGCCTAGCAGGATACAGTCCGTGGGATTGCAAAGAGTTGTACACGACTGAGCGATTAACACTTTCACTTTCATAATGTATAATGACATGGATCCAATATTAAAGTCTCATATAAAGTAGTTCTACCACCCTAAAAATCTGTGCACTTCCTGTACATCTCCTCCCACTTTCCCCATCCCTGGCAACCACCAAAACCCAATCTTTTAGCTGTCTCCATACTTCTGACTTTTCCAGAATGCCATATCATTGGAATGATACTGTTTGTAGCTTTTTTTAAGATTGACTTCTTTCACTTAGCAAGGTGCGTTTAAGTTTCCTCCATGTCTTTTTGTGTCTTGGTAGCTCATGTCTTTTTATCACTGACTAATAATGTCCCGTTGTCTGGATGTGTACCACATTCACCTGTGGATGGACGTCTTGGGTACTTCCACGTTTGACAACTAGGAATAAAGATGCTATGAACATTCGTGTGTAAGCATTTGTATGGGCTTAGGTTTTCAACTCTTTGGATAAATACCAAGGAGCTTGACTGCTGGTTCTTATGGTAAGAGTATGTTCAATTTTATATGAAACTACGGGACTATCTTCCACAGCGGCTGTACCATCTTACGTTCCCACCTTCAGTGTAAGAGAGTCCCTGTTGCTCTGCATCCTTGCCAGCATTTGGTATCATCAGTGTTTTGGATTTGAGCTGTCCTACATCCTGACTGGTATGTGGGGCCTCCCTGGTGGCTCTGTGGTAAAGAATCCACCTGCCAAGCAGGACACTCGGGTTTGATCCCTGATTCAGGAAGACTGCCTGGAAAAGGAAAAGGCAACCCACTCCAGTATTCTTGCCTGGGAAATCCCATGGACAGAGGAGCCTGGCGGGCTACAGTCCATGGGGTCACAAAGAGTCGGACACGACTCAGCAACTAGACAACAACACTAGCTATGTAGTGGTATCTCCTGATTATAGTAACTTGCATTTCCCTGATCACAGGTGGTGTGGAGCATCTTTCCATATGCTTATTTACTATCTGTATATCTCTTTGGTGAGATGTCCGTTGAGGTTTTTGACCCATTTCGTAATTGGTTGTTTTCTTATTGTTGAGCTTTAAGAGCTCTTTGTGCATTTTGGATAACAGTACTTTATCAGATGTGTCTTTTGCAAATATATTCTCCTTGTCTGTGGCTTGCTTTCACATACTTTTGACATTGTCTTTTGTGTAACAGAAATTTTTAATTTAATGGGGTCCAACCTGTCAACTAGCTCCTTCCCAGAGTGTGCTTTTGGTGTTATATTTTATCTAAAAGCCTTTGCCATATGTAAAGTCTAGGTTTTCCCAAGATGACTTTGTTATAGTTGTGCATTTTGCATTTAGATCTCTGACCCATTTGAGTAAATTTTTGTAAACGGTGTAAGGTGTGTGTCTCGATTCATTTCTGCATATGAATGTCCATTTGTTGAAAAGGCTTTGCTTTTTACTCGTTTTTTGTCAACCAGATTCATCTTGCCCATCCCTGCCAACAGGTCCTCTCTATGGTCTCATAGGCCTGAAGCCACTAACTCATTTGCACAACTTCTCCTCTAACATCTCATCTAAGTATTAACCAAGTTTACCTTATAATCACCTTAGAAAACAACCTGTCTTCTCCTTTTTTGTTGTTCATCCGTCCATTCACCCACCCACCTAGACATTTAACAATAGCTCCCCAGGTCCTCCAGAGAGAAAATTGCTCTTAGAACTTCCCATTTGCACAAACATATTGAAAGTGAAAGTCACTCAGGCTTGTCTGACTCTTTGCAGCCCCATGGACTATACAGTCCACGGAATTCTCCAGGCCAGAACACTGGAGTGGGTAGCCTTTCCCTTTTCCAGGGGATCGTCCCAACCCAGGGATCGAACCCAGGTCTCCCGCATTGCAGGAGGATTCTTTACCAACTGAGCTATCAGGGAAGCCCGTTGCTGACATGCGAAATGACACAACCGAAACCCTTTATGCTCTACAAAACAATAATTTAAAATGAATTACAGGCGTTCTTGTCTTTATTCTGTGTTGTCGCACTGCAGCATGGAAACATTAGAGTAGGGTGATCCTAGTACCGGCTCTGCATGCTTGCCGAAGACTGAAAAGACTTGTCTTTACTATGTGCCCTTCCCGTGTGGCTTTGCTAGGCCTTAGCCTGACCCACGGATCAGTCAGCATTGGCCTTTCACAGAATCTGACCCATGACCTGCTTTTGTAAATAAGGTTTTGTTGGAGCACAGCCACATCCATCTTTCTGCGTTGCCGTCAAATTCTTTTGTGCTGGTACAATGACAGAGCTGAGTAATTGCAACAGAGTGTGTGGACCCACAAAGCCTAAAATATGCACTATCTGGCCCTTCACAGAAAACGTTCTTGGATCTCTAATCTGTTAAACTAATTCATGAAAACTGTTTGCCACACAAAAAGAAACTAACATCAAAATTGTTGTCACCCGAAGCATGGACCATTTGAGATACTGAAAAGTTACAGTGATGATTTGGGATGGAGAGCTTTTCCAAAGGATCCTTAAAAATCTCACCCCAGCCTTTCCAGCTCCCAAATGTACTGGGTTTTTGTATCTAAATGCTCACTTGCAGTGAGTGTTACTCATTGACTATTTTATTAATCCACTAGGTGCCTTCTTGCTCACCTGCTGTGTGCCAGGTATGAGACTGGGGGGCTCTTCAGACTGTGAAGCTGATTGTCAGATGAAGAATGAACAGTTATAGGAATATTGTGGGTATAGAATGGGGGCTGGAGGGGGAAGAATGAAGGCAGGAGATCTCCTTGGGGTGAGGGGGGTAAAGGAAAGCATTACTGAGTGGGGCCCCCATCTGTGATGTCAAAGATGGGAAGGGAGTGTCCAGGTGAGCAGCACAGATGAAATTCTCAAGTGAGGGAAGGACCTGGTGAATTGGAAAGGTGACATAGAACTGGGGCCAGGTGGAGTGGATGGTGGCATGTGATAGGGCAGGGCTCAGACCTTGCAGCTGTGCTGAGTGGTCGGGGGTTTTATTCTAAGGGTAGTGGAGAACCACTGGAAGATTTTAAGCAAGGGTGACATGATCTGACTTTCATCCTTAAAAACTGGCTCTGGCTACTCATTGTGAATGGGTGGCGGGGTGGGGTGCAGAACGGAGAGGTTAGGGAACCCAGTTAGTGGGTGTCCAGGGTGGAGGTGCAGTGCACAGAGAGAGGTGGTCCAATCAGAGACACCTTCCAGTGTGGCATCCTCGTTCTGCAGGACCTGATGGTGCACCGGAGTTTGAGATCTTTCTCTTTTTTGACCTTTTTAAAAAATGTATCTGTGGCTGAGCTGGGTCTTCATTGCTGCTCGTGGACTTTCTCTCGTTGCAGAGAGCATGGGCTACACTCTAGTTGCAGGGCGCAGGCTTCTCACTGTGGTGGCTTCTCTTGCTGTGGAACCCAGGCTCTAGAGCACATGGGCTTCAGCAGTTGCTGCACACGGACTCAGTAGTTGTGGCTTATGGGCTTCGTGTCCCACAGCATGTGGGATCTTCCTGGACCAGGGATCGAACTGGTGTCCCCTGCATTGCAAGGTGGATTCTTAACCACTGGACCACCAGGGAAGCCCTCTTTTTTGACTTTTGAATGGGGTGACTGGCCCAGCTCTTGCCTGGATGCTTTGCCTTCTGCAGGCAGCCCTCCCTGCCCACCAGATAGTCAGGTGCCCTCTCCTGCTGCCCTCACACCCCCCGGGCTGGCTCCTGTTCTCTGCTGTGTCTCCCTGAGCGTTCCTCCTTCTGTCCTCCTCTGGAGGATGATTTATGGATTTTTCCCCCTTGTTTCCTGGTCTCCAGGAGCAGTGGTTGGGAGGGGAGGGTGCTGCAAAAACAGTTCTGGGCCCCTCCCCTCTCCTCCTGCTGCCACTTTAAAGGAAGCTGCAGGATTAGCTGGGATTTTAAGAAGAATCCTGCCTTTTCACTGCTTTAGGCCACTGTTCTTATCCTTTTCAGAGCTCCAGGACACCAAGGCAGGAGAAAAGAAAACACACACACAGACAGACACACTCACACAGAAACAGCTGCAAATAGCCTTCAATTGATTTTTTTTTTTTTCTTTTCCTTCCTTCATTCACCAACAAGTAGAGGAGTTGGAGGTGGTACAAGGACTCTTTTTTTTTTTTTCCATTTATTAAAGTGTAGTTGACTTACAATATTAGTTTCAGGTGTACAACGTAGTGGTTCAGTACTTTTATAGATTAAACTCCAGATGGAGTTGTTTTGAAACATTGGCTCCACTTCCTATGCTGTACTCACATCCTTGTAACTTATTTATTTTATACCTAGTAGTTTGTACCTCTTAGTTCCCTTCACCTATCTTCCTACCAGTCACTGCTAGTTTGTTTCCTGTATCTGTGAGTCTGTTTCTGTTTGTTACATCTGTACAAAGACTCTTTTTTTTTTCTTTTAATTTCATGTATTTATTTAATTTGGCTCTGCTGGGTCTTGGTTGCTGTGTGTGGGCTTTCTCTCGTTGCAGTGAGCGGGTCTACCATTTCATTGTGTCATGCCAACTTCTCATTGTAGTGGCTCCTCTTGTTGCACACAGAAGCTTGGTGGGCTACAGCCCCTGGGGTTGCAAAGAGTCAGACCTGACTTAGCGACTAAACAACAACAGAAATTCTTGTTGCAGAGCACAGGATCTGGGGTGTCTGGGCCTCAGTAGTTGCAGTGTGTTGGCTCAGTAGTTGTGCTGCAGGGGGTTAGTTGCGCCACAGCATGTGGGATCTTCCCAGACCAGGGATCAAACCATTATCCCCTGTGTTGCAAGGTGGACTCAACCACTGGCCCACCAGGGAAGCCCTGTACAACGACTCTTAAACAGCCTGCCTCCTCTGCATGATGCTAATGGTAAAGAAGATGCTTAAGTGGCACTTTGATCTGGGCCTTGTTCCAAGGCCCTTGCTACATTAACCACTGAGCATTCCCTGGTGACTCAGACGGTAAAGAATCTGCCTGCAATGTGGGAGACCTGGGTTTGGTCCCTGGGGAAGGAAATGGCAACCCACTCAAGTATTCTTGCCTGGAGAATTCCGTGGACAGAGGAACCTGAAGGGCTACAGTCCATGGAGTCACAAAGAGTCAGACACGACTGAATGACCAACACACACACAAATGAGAATGGTACGGTTGATATCCCCATTTTACAGATGAGAAGACAGAGGCTCACAGGGCTTAAGCTGCTTGTGCTAAGATCCTGGGGGAACAGATGCCTCCAGGATCGGGGAGGAGCAGGGTGGGGCCCCTTGGCAGGTGAGGGTGCCTGCTCCAGCCAGCTTACCCCTGACCTGCCAGATGGAGATGCAGGCTGGGGGGTGGGTATCAGTAGCTCCTCCTTGAATGTGTGCCTTTCCCCGCCCCCTCCACCCCACTACCACCAAGGCAGGCCAGAGCTGCCAGCAGGGGAGCCATCAGGAGCCCCACACAGAAAATTTATTCTTCAGGAGCACCCTGTAAAGTGGCTGATGGATTCAATGAGGCGTAAAGCAGCAGCAAAGAGGGCAGGGGGAGTGAAAGGGAAAGATGTGTGAAAGGGAAGAGAACAGGCCCAGGAAAGGAACTGGGCAGCGCTGTCTCTGGGCCCTCAAGTAGCCTTTGTTGCAGCCCGAAGCAAGCGGGGACGGCGTTGGTGGTGGGGCTCTCCCAGCGCCCGGCTGCTGTCTGCATTCAGAGAGGAAACTAGAGCGTTCATGAGATGCATGCAGAGAGCCCCGCGAGGAGATCTCCTGCCCTCCAGCCCCGGGGCCCGAGGACACCCGAAGCCGCTGCCGAGGGTCCTTTGTGTGGCGTTGGGAGCTCTCACACCACTGGTCTGGGGAGAGCCGTCGATTGTCACATGAAGTCAAAAGAGTTTAGCGTCTTGATTCAGCCCTTTCTTTGGCCTTGAATGACAGCGCTTCACCTTTAGCGGGAACCCTGGCAGCGAGGAGGGTTGGAAAGGAGGGAAGCTTTGCGACTGGGTAATACCGTCTTTATTGAAGCACAAAGGCCCCCCCAAAGTCCGAGTGGTTGCTGCTGGGAGGGGTCCTACAGGGCTGGCCGCCTCCTGAGAAAGCCCTCAGCACACAGAGTGGGGCCCGAGGGGACTGGGTGCTGTTAACCCTTCCAGAGCACCCTGGGGAGCCCAGCCCCGCCAGAGCCCATCCACGCACACCCGTGTTGCTGGGAAATGAGCTGCCCTCCTCAGTGGTAGAGGCGAGGAGTCCAGACAGCTTTGAGCTCCACGTGAGACCAGGCATGATGCCACAGATTCAACCAGAAATGGGCAGAGGTATTTGTGGTGTGCTACTTCAATCTTAGTGCCAGGCTGAGCACTGCAGGGGAAGTTATAAAAAATTGCTAGCTGGGGCTTCCCTGGTGGTCCAGTGGTTAAGACTCTGTGCTTCCAGTGCTGGGGACACAGGTTTGATCCCTGCTTGGGGACCTAAGATCCCACATGCCACTTGGCATAGCCAAAAAAAAAAAAAATGTAAAAAATGAGATAAATAAATAAAAATAAAAGACTTACTCGCCATGTACCCTGACTTCAAGAATTGGGCAAAGAAGCCGAAGACAGAGCTGGCAATGGAGAATGGAATGAGGCCACGTTTGGAGTCAGGAGTCCTGCCCCACCACGTGCCAGCAGTGTGGGTCAGTGCAGGCCACCACCAACCTCACTGGCCGTTCACGCTCCTCCATTTCTCTTGGCCTCAGTTTCCCCTTCTTTCGAGTGTAGTGTAACAGGTGCAGTGACAGGTGGCGGGTACTGTGTTGGTGTCACTAGAACCTTTGAACCACAGCCTGCCTGGGAGGTGCAGGACATGGGGTCAGCGTGTCCAGGAGGCTCTGGGCAGGTGACACGTGGGCTGGCTCTGACAGGTGTGGCGGGAAAAGTGACGGGCAAAGGCCCAAAGAGGCACTGGGGGAGCAGAGAGGGAAGGCATGAGCCTGTGCAGAGTGCAGGCTGGGCGGTTAAGCTGAGGCTGGCCTGTTGTGGCGGCAGCAGTCACTCCAGTGTACTTGTCTCCCTCCAGGGGGCCTGCTGCTCCCCCTGCTCTGCACCCCTGTGGCCACCTCTGTCAGTCAGCATTCAGCCAGAGCAGCAGAACCAGGAGATTCCGTACGAAGCCTTGGTGTTGTGAGGGTGGGCCGGGCAAGGCTGGCGTGCAGACGGCAGGCTGCAGCTCTCTGTAGGAGACCGTGGCAGTGACCACAGGCGAACCTTTCTCATTAGAGAAACCTCAGTTCTGCTATTAAGGCCTTTCCATCGATTGCATCAGCCTATCCAGGTCATGTAGAACAATCTCTCTTACTTAAAGTCAACTGATTTTGGACTTTAATACTATCTATAAGACACCTTCGGAAAACTAAGATCATGGCATTCAGTCCCATCACTTCATGGCAAATAGATTGGGAAAGAGTAGAAGCCGTGACAGATTTTATTTTCTTGGGCTCCAGAATCACTGCCAATGGTGACCGCACCCACAAAATTAAAAGATGCTTGCTCCTTGGAAGGAAAGCTGTGACAAACATAGACAGTATATTAAAAAACCAGAGAAATCACTTTGCCAATCAGGGTCCATATAGGCAAAGCTGTGGCTTTTCCAGGAGTCAGGTACAGATGTGAGAGTTGGACCATAAAGAAGGCTGAGCCCTGAAGAATTGGTGCTTTCCAAGTAAGACTTTTGAGAGTCCCTTGGACTGCAAGGAGATCAAACCACTCAATCCTAAAATGGAAATAGGTCCTGAATATTCATTGGAAGGACTGATGCTAATGATGAAGCTCCAATACTTTGGCCACGTGATGTGGAGAGGCAACTCATTGGAAAAGACCCTGATGCTAGGAAAGATTAAAGGCAGGAGGAGGAGGTGACAGAGAATGAGATGGTTGGATGGCATCACCGACTCAATGGACATGAGTTTGAGCAGACTCTGGGAAGGACAGGGAAGCCTGGCATGTTGCAGTCCATGGGGTCACAAAGAGTTGCATATGACTGAGAAACTGAACAACAAGCTCTTCCTTCCCTACCACCCTTCTTTCTCCTCCTCCTCCTCCAGGAAGCCTTCTGGGGCCCCCCACCCCCATCCTTCTCAATCTCCTCTTCCCTTCACTGATGGCTCTCAGCCACAGCAGCTTCCAACTGTCCTGTGTTGGCCTCTCGTTGTCTCGTGACTGCTGGGCTTGTGGGTCCAGAGACATTTCTTATCCCGTAGGGCAAATATTTATGAAACATTCCTGTGTACCATGTCCTGTACCCAGGACCACAGATATCAACTCTAAACAAGTTTAGAGACTGGACGTGTAGGCAGAGAAGTAAACAGACAATTACAAAATGTCCCTGTGCTGGAGATGAATGCAGCCCCAGGAGGCAGTGGGATCCACGCTGGCTGGGGAGGTGCAGATGGTTATTAATTACCCAAAGGCAGAGGAGAAAGGAGATTCTAGGTCAAAGGGCCCAGGTACAAAGGCCGAAAAGCTGGCTTACATCGTTTCCCCCTCCCTATTTTCTTCTTTCCCTCCTCCTTCCTCCTTGTATATGTTGACAGAGTATCCATTGCACAATGGGCTGTTTAGTTGCTCAGTTGTGTCTGACTCTTTGTAACACCATGGACAACTACAGTCCATGGGATTTCCCAGGCAAGAATATCGGAGTGGGTTGCCATTTCCTTCTCCAGGGGATCTTCCCAACCCAGGGATTAAACTCAGTTCCCCTGCACTGGCAGGCAGATTCATTACCACTGAGCCACCTGGGAAGCCCTGCATGACCAGGGCCCTTGTGCATTTTTCTGTGCCCAGGGTAACCCACATAGTAGATACTGCGAACCACCGCTTATTGATTCAGTCAGCAAACAAATGTGTGTTTGCTCGTCACGTGGTAGGACCTGTTTGATTGAGGTAAAAGTTCTGAAGCCTTTCCTGGCAGTAACACAACCAAGCTCTCTCCCCTGACCTCCCCTGTGGGTTAGGAAACAGCAAAAGGAAAACCCATCTTGGGGGAGAGGGGTGGAAAATGAAGCAGGGTGAATGGGAATGTGCGTGGTCCGGGTGCAGCTGTAGGTGCGAGACCCTCTCTGGGGACAAGGAGCAGATGAAGGGCAATTGCAGGTGGGGA
Organism: Bos mutus; assembly: GCF_027580195.1. Taxonomy (NCBI): domain Eukaryota; kingdom Metazoa; phylum Chordata; class Mammalia; order Artiodactyla; family Bovidae; genus Bos; species Bos mutus. The sequence continues at coordinate 55,039,217 of NC_091638.1, forward strand.
GGGGTGCAGGGAGATGGGCAGGGGGCCACAGAAGCTGAGGAATCACGCGGCCCAGGTTCTAAATGCGGATCCTTCCCCTAGCTAAGCAAATGACTTTGACTTTACAGAGAGCCATGCGTGTGCCTGACGTTGGGCTCGGCGCTTCTGTTCATTGTCTGATTTAACCTCCCAGCAGGTGGACAGGGGAGTATCAGCAAGTCCACTTTAAAAGTGAAGTCCTGGAGGGCTAAGTGATGTCCTCGGATAGGTCACATGGCTAGCGGAGACAAGATTTGATCCTACACTTGATCTTAGCCAAAAGGCCGAGAAGCGATCAGAGACAAGATTTTGACCCAGGTCTACAGAGGGTCGCAAAGAGTCAGATACAACTGAGCAATAAAGCACACACGCTACCTAGGTGGCTCCGCAGCCAGTGTTCTTCCCACTGGTGAATGCAGATCCTTCAGTAAGTGAGCCTCCACCCGCCCGTCAGCCTGAGTGCGCACCACTCGCCCAGCGCTGTTGGTGGGGGATGGGAGGTGGGGCAGGGGTGGGGGAGAGCAGAGCCAGGTGGACAGAGCTTGCGTCACAGCCCTGCCTCCAGCGTGACCTCTGGTGTGCACCTTTCTTTGCCTTGGAGCTGCTTCCTCGGCCTTCACCGCAGGGTCGTCGGTGCACACATCTCATTGGGTTGCTCTAGACCTTGAATGAGGTGATGCCTGTAAGTTACCTGCTTGTCACACAGTAAACACACGAATTGCAATTGTTTTTATTTTATGGCTGTGATTTTTATAAACCCATGCTCCAACTTCAAAGAGTTTTCAGTCCAGTGGGGCAGTAAGACTGGATTCATTCACTTGAAGATAATAACAGGATTTTGTAGTATAGATCACAGGGCCCCCAACCTCTAGGCCACGGAATGGTATGTCCTGTCAGATCAGCGGCAAAATTAGAAGTAAAGTGCACAATGAATGTAATATGCTTGAATCATCCCCAAACCATCCCCCATCCCCACCCTGGTCCATGGGAAAACCGTCTTCCATGAAACCAATCCCTGGTGCCAGAAAAGCTAGGGACCACTGGGGAGATGATGGCCCAGTCAACTGCTGGGATGGAGTTTCAATAAGGAAGTTGCTGTGGACCACAGCATTCTGGAAGGGCCTCCTAGGAGGAGAGGTGAGTGGCACATTGAAAGACAGCCATGTGGAGGGCAGGGTTATGCCTTCCCGGGGTATGGAGAAGGGACATCAGGGGTGGCCGTGGAGGCTGGGAGGTGATAGGCTGGGCCAGGCTCCAGAGTTGGGCTAGACTAGGTCCTGTGGGCAGTGGGGAGCCATTGAGAGTCTTGTGCATACTTGTGTGTGCTCACTCATTCAGTCGTGTCCGACTCTTTGAAACCCTATGGACTGTGTAGCCCACCAGGCTCCTCTGCCCATGGGATTCTGTCCAGTATTCTCTAGGCAAGAATACTGGAGTGGGTAGCCATTTCCCTCCTCTAGGGGATCTTCCAGCCCAGGAATCGAACCACATCTCCTGCATTGCAGGCAGATTCTTTACTGCTGAGCAACCGGGGAAGCCCTTATGAGTTCTTGAGCAGGGGTGTATTGGAGAATAGAGGGGTCACCGATAGGCCCTTACATTGCTGTCTGTGCTGGGCAGCATCTCTCTTCCTTCCTGATTGACAGCAACTCTCCCCCCAATGGATAATAAACAAGACCCGCCCCCCGCCACCTAGTGAGAACATAGCAGCAGATGGTAACTCACTCTGCAGAAGCCAGACAAGGCTGGTCCTGAATCACAACCAAGCTGTGTCACAGTTTGACTGGCCCAGTCCTCTGGTGGTTATCATATTAACACCAGGAAGCCGGTGCTGACTCCATGCCCGCCCTGGCACCACGGCCTTTATGAGCCCTGTTGATAGACCCAGCACCCCTGTTGATGATGAGGTTTGTAATACTGCCCCCTTACCACCTGGAAATGCAGGTCGTCAATAATCTACCAGCCCAGGTTAAGTCCAAGAAAACCTATAGAATACCCCCTTTATATTAAAAGACGAGCAGAAAGGAAGCAACATATACTAAAACAGCATGTGTTTTGACATGTTAACGCTCAGGTGCAAACATGCCAGACTCAATAGGGGCGGACACCACCCCGGTGTGATTGCATTCGACTATGAGATGGGAGAGCCGAGGTTCCACTGAATGTTGTCGATTCTTTTTCTCTGCAGTTTACGTCTTGAAATAAGAGCTGAGCAATACATTATGATAGAATCATGAATGCCACAACCACAAGTGTGGACTTAGGAAGAGGTGGCACTGGCCACTTGGGTCCCACCAGTGGCACTGCCAGTAGTGACATGGTTTTCTCAAGTGATGGATAACATTTGGTGAAGCCCGAATAAAGAGAGCACAGTCCACTTTCCATTCAAGTGGTAAATTGCATTTCTGGAACATTTAGTTTCTATTAAAATGAGGTGCAATATACTTTGAGGTTATATATAAAACAGAGTTAGATACTAGGCTTAATAATTATAAGCAGGACTTCTCTGGCAGGCCAGTGGTTAAGACTCCGAGTTTCCAATACAGAGGCGTGCAGGTTTGACCCCTAGTTGAGGGACTAAGATCCCACATGCTGTGTGGCATGGCCAAAAAATTATTATAAGCTACACACATGAGTGTCTGGTGGCACATTTGGAAATCCCGAGAAACAGGGCAGTACTGTTGTGGGGGACTGTGCCCATGCATGTAGGATTGCCAGCTTACCTTGGTCATTAAATGCTGACCCTCAGTCTTTATGGTCACCTAAAATAGCCCTTGGGCTTCCCCGATGGCTTGGCAGGTAAAGAATCCACCTCCAATGCAGGAGATGCAAGAGATTCAGTTTCTATCCCTGGGTGGGGAAGATCCCCTGGAGGAGGGCATGCAACCCACTCCACTATTCTTGCCTGGAGAATCCCATGGACAGAGGAGCCTGGAGGGCTACACTCCCTGGGGTCACCAAGAGTCGGACACGACTGAAGCAACTGAGCATGCCCGCAAAACAGCCTTGTATGTCTCATGGTGGCCCTGTAGAGGACAGTACTGCTTTGGTAGCAACTGCCAACTTGTATTAAATTCTTTAAGCTTCACAACCATCCTGTGAAGTCGATGTTTTCATTCCTACTTCCTGGATGTGCACACTGAGGCTTGAAGAAGTGCCGTTACCTGCTTAAGGCCCCAGAGCTGGGACCAGAGCCATCTTTTGTTTTTCTGCCTCACCAGAGCATTTATTACTGAGTTTGTGTTTTGTGCGACCATGTGCCCTAGGATTACTTCAGCATGCATTTATTAAACACCTGCTGGATTACAGGCACCCTGGTGAGTCCTAGAGACAGAGAGGCAAATATCTAAGATGTGGTCCCTGTGGATGACGTGGGCTGGTACAGAGAGTGGACAGGATGAGGGTTGTGGCTCAGGAGAGGAACAGAAAGCAGTTCAGAGTGGCCAGTGCACGGGCTTTGAAAGGGTTCAGAGAGAAACAGGCTGGAGTGGCAGGGAGGGGTGGCTTAGGAAGGGCTTGTAGGCAAGCCTCATAATAAGATGAAAGCGGTGGAATGCCACAAAGGGCTTAACATAGAGGGGGTGTCACGGCCAGGACTGCTTTATAGAAAGACCACTGTGGTTGCAGCGTGGGGAGCGGGTGCACAGGGGCCAAGGTTGGATTCCACATAGTGGTCATTCGGGAGAAGGTGGTGGCAGCTTTGAGAGAAGAGGGGGGTTTGGGGAATATGCAAGCGTGAGAATCCATCCATCCGTTCCCGGTGCCTGAATGAAGAGGGCGTAGGGGGCTGGAGAGGCCCAGGCTGCTTCCTGGCTTGAGTGGCTGTGCTTGGTGGTGCCAGTGGTGGGTCAGGCTAGTGTCAGAGTGGGGAGAGCTGTGGCTGGAGTTGGGGGAGATGTGCCTCTCTTTGGGGGCCCAATAGGTTTGTGATGCCTCTGAGGCTGCAAGTAAGAATGTTTGGTGGTGGACAGGAAGCCTGGAGTGCTGCAGAGAGAGGGATGTGGAGGGGAGTCATCAGCTTTCATGTTTAGATTTCTTTATCTGGGACCCAGAGCTGCTTCAAGAAGCCCCCAAACCCCTTGGAATTGTATAAAAATGATGGGGTCATGAGAATAAGCACATTTTGGTAGGGTGTGAGTCCATAGCTATCATCTGATTTTTTAAAGGGCCTCTGTCCCCCAAAAGATGAGAAACTTCTGACATGCCATATTTCACCTGATCTGAGTTGCGCCATTATGGTCACTCAGTTGTGTCCGACTCTTTGCGACCCCATGGACTGTAGCTCGCCAGGCTCTTCTGTCCACGGAATTCTCCAGCCCAGAATACTGGAGTGAGTTGCCATGCCGTTCTCCAGGGGATCTTCCCAACCCAGTGATCAAACTCGAGTTTCCCACCTCGCAGACAGATTCTTTACGGTCTGAGCCTCCAGGGAACCCCTGAGAATACTGGAGTGGGTAGCCACTGCCTTCTCCAGGGGATCTTCCTGACCCCAGGGATCAAATCCAGGTTTCCTACCCTGCAGGCAGATACTTTACCTAAGTCTGAGCCACCAGGGAAGCCCATCTTATATACCAGAAGGTACCTAATGTGTCCAGTTAAGAAGAATGAACATCAGAAGCAGAAACACTGCTACTTAATCTGCTCTACATTGTCTTGACATTGGTTACTCCCTGTGACATGTGAGATACCACACCAGACTCCTGTTGCTTTGAGGGTTCTTTATCTCTCCTAAAGGAATCGGCAGGTTCTCCACTCTGCAGGTGTGTTGTTTGAGGTGCCATAGTAATCAGTTTGCATGTGCTGCAGTAACAGTGTGACCCAGCTTCATCTGCTGGTGGGTATCTTCTCAGATCCATAAAGTACTTGGTTGTTTCTTTGCGAGAAAATGTGTGATTGTTTCTCTATAATGATTTATATTTGCTTTACAGTATCAACTTTCGCCCCCGTCTCTGAAACACAGTGTGATCTTTCTAAAAAAGACATTGTAAACCTTCAAACACCAATTGATTTTAATTGATTTAAAATATTTTAACCCAGTGAGCCCGTAACTCAGCCGAAGCGGTGATAATAGGATCAGCTCTGACCCCAGTCCCTTCTACTCAGAGGGGTGGCATCCTGATTTCAGAGGTAATAAGGTGCATAGTGCTGCTGCTGCTGCTGCTAAGTCGCTTCAGTCATGGCCGACTCAGTGCGACCCCATAGACGGCAGCCGACCAGGGTCCCCCGTCCCTGGGATTCTCCAGGCAAGAACACTGGAGTGGAGTGCCATTTCCTTCTCCAATGCATGAGAGTGAGAAGTGAAAGTGAAGTCGCTCAGTCATGTCCGACTCTTTGCAACTCCATGGACTGCACCCCACCAGGCTCCTCCGTCCATGGGATTTTCCAAGCAAGAGTACTGGAGTGGGGTGCCATTGCCTTCTCTGTGAATAGTGCTAAATGCATGCATCTTAGAGCTGATGGAATTAGAGCTCTGGGAACAGGTGGGATACCTAGGGAAAGAATTCAAGAGAAGGATGAAGGGTAAGGTCCATATAGTCAAAGCATAGTTTTTTCAGTAGTCATGTATGAATGTGAGAGTTGGACCTTAAAGAAGGCTGAGCACTGAAGAATTGATGTTTTCCAATTGTGGTGCTGGAGAAGACTCTTGAGAGTCCCTTGGACTGCAAGGAGGTCCAACCAGTCCATCCTAAAGGGAATCAACCCTGAATATTCATTAGAAGGACTGATGCTGAAGCTGAAGCTCCAATACTTTGGCCACCTGATGCGAAGAGCCAACTCACCGGAAAAGATACTGATGCTGGGAAAGATTGAAGGCAGGAGGAGAAGGGGGTGACAGAGGATGAGATGGGTTGGATGGCATCAGTGAATTAAAGGACATGAGTTTGGGCAAACTCCGGGAGATAGTGAAGGACAGGGAAGCCTGGCATGCTGCAGTCCATGGGTCGCAAAGAGTTGTACACACTTAGCAACTGAATAACAGCAAAGGATGTGGGACTTTGGGAGCTGAGAGATGAGGGAAATAGAGAAGGGCTAGAAGAGGGGCCTGGAGGGGAGCAGGAGAGGGAGGGCCTCCTGAAGCTGGCCATGCCTGCAGAGGGCTGTGAAGGGCTGCAGGGCAGTGGACCCCAGCTATGTATCTCTCTCCCTTTCAAAGGCTTTATTCATTTGAATTCAGAAACTGGACTCAAAGAGGATGCAGTGAGGTCATCATGTAGGTGACACTGTTATCCAAGAAAGAGATACAGAGGGAGGAACAGATTGGGGGAGAAAGTGACGGTTTTGATTTTGAGCATGTGAGATTGTAGATAGGAAATCCAAGTGGATGTACAGAAAAGGGAGTTGAAAATACGGGTCTTAAACTCAAGAGATACCACTGGGCTGGTGAGAGACACTGAAGACCATCAGTGCATCAGTGGCTCCGAAAACCATGTGTGTGTGCTCAGTTACTTCAGTCGTGTCTGGCTCTTTGCGACTCTGTGGACTGTAGCCCACCAGGCTCCTCTATGAGGATTCTCAGGCAAGAATACTGGAGGGGTTGCCATGCCCTCCTCCAGGGCATCTTCCGGACCCAGGGATCGAACCCATGTCTCCTGCATCACAGGCGGATTCTTTACCACTGAGCTACCAGGGAAGCCCTCCATAGGAGTAGGTAAGAAAAGCCATGGGAGCGTGTAGAGAAAGAACAGACGTGAGAGGAGGCCGGTCTTGCAGGAAGCAGCTTAGAAATCTGCAGACCCAGCAGGCAGCTGCCAGAACAACTAGAGGGCAGGGCTAGTTCCCCATCTACCTTTGCATCCACTGTGCCCACTGCAGTGTCTGCCACATAACAGATGCTGCTGATCAAAAGTGGCTGACTGGTTGATTAGCTGATGGAAAGAATGTGTGAGAAAATGAACCTGTAAATGACTTTTAAAAAATCACGAGGAAAGGAAGCAGGAAAGCGAAACTTTCTAATGGGGATAAGTGTTTAAGCTGGGAACTGGAAGAAAGACAAAGGCTAAGAAGCTATTAGACTTGACTTAATGGGGGCCTCTGGTGTCCTTGGGGGTGGCCCCTGGGTGGAGAGGTGGGAGATAAGGCACCTGAGGCAAGAACAGGAGGTAATGTAGATTGTTCTTTTAACAAATGAAGTTGTTTTGGAAAGAGCATGTTATGGCTACTGCAGGTGGTCTGGGAGGGACCTGTGTTGCTCTGGACGCTTGAGGAAGGGCCCAGGAGAGCCCCCAGTAAGTGGCCTGTGGGATAGATGGGAGGCAGTCTGTCTCAGTGAACAGGTGATGTTTAAAGGATGCAGGCAGCATCTTGCCTTTCTGACTAAGATACAGCCCCCAAGCATGGATGCTCTCCTCTCTCCTCCATCACCAAGAGCATGTTGGAGATTGGAGGAAGAGGACACAGAGCGGTTTTTCTGGCCCACCAGCCTCCTTGCACCTGTAGAGCCCTGCCCGGCATTTAAGGGTGTGTTTTCATGGTTCCCTTGGTCGCCATGGCGACAGCAGCCTTCCAGTCCAAGGGAGATGGATGGTGTTTAAATCATTATTAGCCAAGGTACCAATGTGTTTTCCAGGCAGTAAATAATAGCTCCTAATGCTGGTGGAAGCTTGGCTGGGCACTGCATGGAATATTTATGTCATTTGGACTATTCTGGGGATTTGTTTTCATTTTTGTGGTCTTCACGGTGGAGCTATGTAAAAATCAATAGCATTGACTCTCCCACTAATCTTAATTCACCGTGAAATAGGCTTAACACCAGACTCCCCTTCCAGTGATTTTTCTTTTTTAGATGTCCTGTGGACAGGACTTGAATTAGGTTCAGCCGTCTTCATGCGTGTCATTGTTCTTCAAGTCTCTTACTTGCTCCAGGCCCAGCTTCCCTGTCCCTGTGCAGATCTTGGTTCTTTCTTAGAGGTGCAGTTCTTCTTAGGCTGAAGCTCCCTGGGCGCTCACTCTTCTTGCTGTAAGGAATTTACTCACAGAACACACTGTAGGTCCAGAGTCCTTGGAGCAACAGGACAGCCCATTCCCCTTTCAAAGCCCAGCTCCAGGAGGACCTCCCTAGGAACACCACTGCTACCTGAGTTGCCTCCACATGTCCCTAAGCTCCCATTACCATCCACCGAATGGTCTGTGGTCTCGTCTGTCACTGTCTGGGGCTGGCTCATTCACCAGCATAATCTCCGAGGCCAGCCCAGCAGCTGGCACCCAGGGGGGCTTACAAAACAGCTGGTGAATTGAACTGGACAGAAAGCCCTTCACACTCAGATGGAGAGGCTCGGGCAAGAACAGAGCCTGTTTGCACCAAAAGCCCATTGTAGACTCATGGGAGTATGTCCTGTTCTGTTCCGTTCATTCCTGCTGGGTTATTGGGGTTTGAGTGTGCTCATTCACCAACTGTTTACAGCCTTCATGGGCCTCTGCAAGAAGCAGTCAGAACCACAGAGATACGGCTCAGTACAGGAGAGGCAGGCGCAGGAGAGGGCAGAATGAGAAAAGAGCTCAGTAGAGAGAGGAGGCTCTGAGAGGTGTTGACTAAGGGCCACTGTGCCCGCTGTGGTGGAGATGCTAGTTCCCGAGGGAGGTGGGAACTCAGCCATGTTCCATGGACTTCAGAACCTGCTTTATTATTGTTCCCACTTCACAGAGGAGAATATCAAGCCCTTGAAATACATAGAGCTTGCCCCAGATCAGTTACAGACGTAGACAGAGCCAGAAGTTAGTTTTTGTACTTAGTTTTCCCAGAAAAGTGAAAGTGTTGGTGGCTCAGTTGTATCCAATTCTTTCCAACCCCATGGACTCTAACCCGCCAGGCTCCTCTGTCCATGGGATTCTCCAGGTAAGAATACTGGAGTAGGTAGCCATTCCCTTCTCCAGAGGATCTTCCCAACCCAGGGATCAGACCTGGAACTCCCGCATTGCAGTGGCGTCTTTACCATCTGAGCCACCAGGGAATTCACCATGTGGGGGGATGCCCTGATCCCGTACCTGTGTGCCATGTCAGCCAGTGTGCTGCAGACTGGGGAAGGCGTCTTGCCTTCCTGCCTGGGTGGCTTCATGCTGAGTCCTGGAAGACACAGTCACTGAACTGGCCTTGAAGGCTGGCAAGGTTTTGATGAGTTCAGAAGGGGGACAGGACCTTCCGGGTAAAGGGAATGACAGAAGGAGAGGCTTACACGTGGGAAAGTGCAGGGTTCATTCAAGGAGCACAGGGAGACCTGGTGTGAGATGAGGCTACACTTGAACTCCCTTTGGGTCTAGGTAGTGGCTGAGTGTCAGGCTTTGGAGCTGGGTGGATCTGAACTTGAATCCTACCTTTTTCTAGCCGGGCAACGGTGGGCCAAATACTCAAATCTGGGTGCCTCCATTTCCACCTCTGTAATGATGACACTAGTTTCCATCTTTGAGAATAAGTAATGCGTGTAGTTGTCATTCAGTTGCTCAGTTGTGTCCAACTCTTTGTGACGCCATGAACTGCAACACTCTAGGCTTCCCTACCCTTCATTGTCTCCCAAAGTTTGCTTCTATTCATGTCCATTGAGTCAGTGATGCTATCTAACCATCTCATCCTCCGCAACCCCCTTCTCCTTTTGCCTTCAGTCTTTCCCAGCCTAAGGGTCTTTTCCAGTGAGCTGGCTCATCGCATCAGGTGGCCAATGTATTGGAGCTTCAGCATCAGTCCATTGAACATTCAGGACTGATTTTCTTTAGGATGGACTGGTTTGATCTTGCAGTCCAAGAGACTCTCAAGAGTCTTCTCCAGCACCACAGTTCAAAAGCATCAGTTCTTCAGCATTCAGCCTTCTCTCTGGTCCAGCTCTCAGACCCATACATGACTACTAGAAAAACCGAAGCTTTGACTATATAGACCTTCACTGGCAAAGTGATGTCTCTATGTTTTAATATGCTGTCTATGTTTTTCATAACTTTCTTTCCAAGGAGCGAGCATCTTTTAATTTTATGGCTGTAGTCATCATCTGCGGTGATTTTAAAGTCCAAAAAAATAAAATCTGTCACTGCTTCCACTTTTTTCCCCATCTATTTGCCATGAAGTGATGGGACTGGATGCCATAATCTTAGTTTTCTGAATGTTGTGTTTTAATCGAGCTTTTCCCCTCTCTTCTTTCACCGTCATCAAGAGGTTCTTTAGTTCCTCTTCACTTCCTGCCATTAGAATGTAGAGTCAACAGTAATTATTTTTCCCATCATTGTATCTTTACTTGGTGTCTCCTGATCTTCTCTTTGTCCCCACCCAGCACTTTCCCTCTTGAGCCCTCTGCTTTCAACCAGGATGTCCCTGACTACACAATAATAAAGCCGTGGGATCTCAAGGTCAGAACAGGCCATGGGTGAAGGTGATCTTTTTGGTCCCAACCATCAGCCAGAAGTAAGAGTAACACTATTCACTGGGCTCCTAAGATGTTAGGTTTCTTGCCCACAATATCCCAACCCTGAAGATGACATTCGATGTTGAGCGAATCCTTCTGTCTTGACCTCACCAGGGCTGGGAATGGCATTTTGGGGTCAGTATCTGAGAAGTCTCTGCAAGTTTCTTACCATAGGCTGCACCCAAGCAGCTTGGCTGCAGAGAACAGCATGTTTCCTCATGGAAATATTGCTACCCTGCTAAAGGACTGTCGGGCTTCCCTGGTGGCTCAGTGGTAAAGAATCTGACTGCAGTGCAGGAGACTCTCGTTCAATCCCTGGGTTGGGAAGATCCCCTGGAGAAGAAAATGGCAACCCACTCCAGTATTCTTGCCTGGGAAATTGCATGGACAGAGGAGCCTGGTGGGCTGTAGTCCATGGCGTCGCAAAGAGTTGGACAGGACTGAGGGACTAAAGCACCACCACCAAAAGACTGTTACCTCCTTGAATAGTGAATACCTTCACTCTTTTCTTTTTAAAACATTATTTCCTGTACCTATTTAGGATGTGGTTACTCGAAGCAGAGGGAATGTTGTATTTCTTCATTTACTATTTCTGATAGACTGTTCTAAGAACATCTCTGAAACTGGTGAAGAGGAGAGGTGTGTCTCCGGTGACCTCCCTTTTCCGATGCTCATCCTCCTGGCATCTCGTTCCTGGAGATCGATAGCATCTTAGTGGCACTTCTGCCAGACTGTTTGGCACCTGCTATAGCATTCTCTCATGGGAATTCAGGTAGGACTCTCTCAGAATCCCAATCTGGGGAAAGTCTGTTGGTGTTCAAAGCAGTGGTTCTCTTAGCATTGAATGTTCAATACTGTGCTTTCCAACCATATGGGATGTGCAGATATACCCCAGACACAGAGGCAAGCATGGCTGGAAGGAAACGGGGACAGGGGCTAGGCTACCACAGTGTTTCCCAGTCTGGGGTAGCTGCTAATGAGTTGCTGCCCAAAGTCAGGCAAGATGGACCCTTGAGGTTAAAGGACAGACAGAGGAGCACAAAGAAGTTGAAAGCAGGATAGTATTGTGTGGCCAGGTTTGAGGCAGAGAGCCCGGCACATGTGGTGGAGAAGGCAGACTTCTCATCACTGACTGACAGCTCTGTTCTGTTTAGTTCAGTCGCTCAGCCATGTCCGACTCTTTGCAACCCCATGACTGCAGCACTCCAGGCTTCCCTGTTCATCACCAATTCCCGGTGCTTGCTCAAACTCATGTCCATCAAGTCCGTGATGCCATCCAATCATCTCATCCTCTGTCGTCCCCTTCTCCTCCTGCCTTCAGTCTTTCCCAGTATCAGGGTCTTTTCCAATGAGTCAGTTCTTCGCAACAGGTGGCCAAAGTACTGGAGCTTCAGCATCAGTCCTTCCAATGAATATTCAGGACTGATTTCCTTTAGGATTGACTGGTTGGATCTCCCTGCAGTCCAAGGGATTATCAAGAGTCTTTTCCAACACCACAGTTCAAAAACATCAATTCTTCAGTGCTCAGCTTTCTTAATAGTCCAACTCTCACATCCATACATGACTACTGGAAAAAATCATAGCTTTGACTAGATAGACCTTTGTTGGCAAAGTAATGTCTCTGCTTTTTATTATGCTGTCTATGCTGGTCATGGCTTTTCTTCCAAGGAGCAAGCGTCTTTTAATTTCATGGCTGCAGTCACTATCTGCAGTGATTTTGGAGCCCAAGAAAATAAAGTTTGTCAGTGTTTCTATTGTTTCCACATCTATTTGCCATGAAGTGATGGGACCAGATGCCATGATCTTCGTTTTTTTAATGTTGAGTTTTAAGCCAGCTTTTTCAGTCTCCTCTTTCACTTTCATCAAGAGGCTCTTTAGTTCCTCTTAGCTTTCTACCATAAGGGTGGTGTCATCTGCATATCTGAGGTTATTGCTGTTTCTCCTGGCAGTCTTGATTCCAGCTTGTGCTTCATCCAGCCTGGCATTTTGCATGATGTACTCTGCATATAAGTTAAATAATCAGGGTGACAATATACAGCCTTGACATACTCCTTTCCCAATTTGGAACCAGTCTGTTGTTCCAGGTCTGGTTCTAACTGTTGCTTCTTGACCTGCATGCAGATTTCTCAGGAGGCAGGTCAGGTGGTCTGGTATTCCCATCTCTTGAAGAATTTTCCACAGTATGTTGTGATCCACACAGTCAAAGGCTTTGCTGTAATCATTAAAGCAGAAGTAGATGTTTTTCGGGAACTCTTGCTTTTTCGATGATCCAATGGATGTTGGCAATTTGATCTCTGGTTCCTCTGCCATTTCTAAATCCAGCTTGAACATCTGAAAGTTCTCAGTTCATGTACTGTTGAAGCCTAGCTTGGAAAATTTTGAGCATTACTTTGCTAGCGTGTGAGATGAGTGCAATTGTGTAGTAATTTGAACATTCTTTGGCATTGCCTTTCTTTGGGATGGAATGAAAACTGATCTTTTCCAGTCCTGTGGTCACTGCTGAATTTTCCAAGTTTGCTAGCATATCGAGTACAGAATCTTAACAGCATCTTTCAGGATTTGAAATAGCTCAGCTGGAATTCCATCACATCCACTAGCTTTGTTCATTGTGATGCTTCCTAAGGCCCACTTGGCTTCAGACTCCAGGATTTCTGGCTCTATGTGAGTGATCACACCATTGTGGTTATCTGAATCATTAAGATTTTTTTTTAATAGTTCTTCTGTGTATTCTTGCCACCTTTTCTTAATGTCTTCTGCTTCTGTTAGGTCCATACCATTTCTGTTCTTTATTGTGCCCACCTTTGCATGAAATGTTCCCTTGGTATCTCTAATTTTCTTGAAGCAATCTCTAGTCTTTCCCTTTCTATTGTTTTCCTCTATTTCTTTGCATTGAGGAAGGCTTTCTTATCTCTTCTCACTCTGTGACTGGGAACAAAGCAGTTCTCTCTCAAGCGTCTGTTTTTTCTTCATCTGCAAAATGAGGATAGAACTTATTCAAGTGGTATGCAGATCAGTTAGAGATCTTCTGCGACATATCTCAGGCACCAGGTTGGAGCTCAGTCAACTTCAGTGTCTCCCAAGCTGCAGGTAACTAGCTCGAGGAAGGTTCAGCCCAAGTCAGAATCAGGACCCCGGAGAGCTCCCAGGAGTCCTCCTGGTCCTTTGAAAAGGCTTGTGTTCTAGAAAACACTGTAGTTGCTAGGATAGACCTCAGCAATCGTCTGTCTTTCTCAGGGATGTGGGAAGGGCTCTTTCTCCTGGCGGTCTGCAGGGTGATTTTAGTGATGCATGAACCTGGATTAAAGAACATCACATCATGCCCATGTGTCTTAAGGCAAAAGGTGCAGTAAGCTTTTTAGCTATTTTAGTAACTCTGACACTTGCTAGTCTTGCTTTTGAACTGAGAACACAGTGCAGACTCAGAGCCTTTGGCTAGAATTTAATCACATTTTATCTTCATTGCATTTATTTTTGCTTTTACCTTCTGTTTGTGGTAAGAGATAAAGATTTTCAGTTTATGGTGAAGAAAATCACAGTTTTCGTATTATATACTATTTATTTAATGCAAGAGAGCATAAAGATGACACATGTATATAGCAAAAAAAAAAAAAAAATTGGGGAAGATGGTAAGAGTGATTGCACTTTAGATTACTTTACCCTTGCCTCATTGTCTATGGTTAAATGCCAGCCCAGAGAGGGCGTGTAACTTGCCTCCGCTGCCCTGCAAATTGTGTCTTCTGACCCTGTGGTCTTGGGTCCCTGCCTCTACACCACCCTTCCAGCTCAGTGCCTTTTGATTGATGCTTCTAGCTGACTCCATTGAAGGGACAGCCCTCCTGAACTTTCATGGCATTCTCAGTGATGACACAGTTCCCTCCCCGTCATGAAATAAATAGCAGTGTCCTGGAAGTAGGGAGAAAACACCCCACCATTCCAGTATTGGAGTGCAAATGAGCAATTAGAGCCAATTAAAACAGGATACAGTATAATTACCACCAATTGTGCTAACCTTTATATTCAGTAGGACTTGACCTGCTGAAAAGAAATTAAACAGTAGTTAAAAAAAAAAAAAAAAACCTCTTTGTTAACCCAAGGGTGTGCTTTGGTCAGGAGTCTCCTTTCAGAGGCCCGAGTGGTCTGACTGCTGAGACCACCCCTTCCCCCACGCCCACCTCTCCGGGTCCACACCACTACTGACAGCGGCCAGGAACCGGCCGGCCGAAACAGTACCTTGTCAGTGACCATATTTTTGTCCGTAACCAGATCCCGTATCATTTAGCATAATGCCTGAGCCCTGCTTGGCTCTTCCAGACGGATCCTAGGGCCTCAGACACAGTGAAACTAAACTCTGCACCTGAACATCTTAGCCCTCCATCACTGAACTGGTCCATCTTTTAAAGCCATATCTACTGTGGTTTCGTTATTCTTGTGTGTGTGTGTGTGTGTGTGCACACGCGCGTGCTTAGTTGCTCAGTCAGTCGTCTGTGACTCTTTGCGACCCTGTGGACTGTAGCCTGCCAGGTTCCTCTGTCCATGGGATTCTCCAGGCAAGAGCAGTGGAGTGGGGTGCCGTGCCTTCCTCCGGGGCATCTTCCAGACCCAGGAATTGAACCCCCATCTACTGTGTCTCCTGCGTTGCAGCCAGATTCTTTACCTGCTCAGCCATCAGGGAAGCCATGAATGCTCCTTAAAATCCAATGCAACTTTCTGAACCCCATTTTATATGGATCTTGCATTTCCAGTAGACAAAGCACAGGAGCTGTTCTGAAGACCTACATTGAAACTCAGGGTTCAGGTATCAGCCTGCTGATTTGTCTCTCTCACAGATGTTTTTTGAGCTCGTTTTGTGAAACATAGGCTGGCCTGGGCACTGTGGATACAGCAGGGAAAGGAAAAGATGAAAACTCCCCTTTTTTTGTGGAACTTGCATTTTAGAAATCTTAAACTGACACGACAGTAAGATGAACAGCTGACAGAGAAGAACTCTAGTGCTGGGAGGATGCAGGCGTGAGTGGGGGTGGATGTGGGTTGGGTGGGGGTTGGGGAGGACAGGGCACACGGCGTGGTTTCTAGTGAATCAGGCAGCCCCTGACGTGAGACCAAGGAACTTCAAACCCACCGCTGGGGCCACCCTGCCTAACGTGGACAGTAATGGGACCAGGATATCACAGCTGGAAGGCAGGGCCCCTGCCTTTGAGGGGCCCTCAGAGCTGTGGGGAGTCGGGCATACCCAGGACTGACGCCGTGGGTGGCCCAGGAGCTGGGGGTGGATGTTCGGACAAAGGGAGGCATGAAAAGGCAGGGAGGCCTGCAGGAGGCCTGGCCTGCGCCCCAGCAGCGAGGGGCCTGGCACAGCTGAGAGCAAAGTGGCTGTGGGGGGAAGCGGTGGAGACTGGTTGAGCCGCACGGCAAGTGGGGGCTGTGCCAGGACTGGAGCGCGGGGTCCCTGACTCAGAGCCCAGCTCTCGGCTCTGTATCCCACAGCCTGGGTTGTGTGCCTGGGGGTTGGATTCAGGAGAGCAGGAAGACACATGCCAGAGTCTTCTTTGTAAACCTCGGGCCACGGAATGGGGCTGTCACATGGCTGAGAAGAAGGGTGATGGAGGGCCCCGATGACAGAGATGAAGACGGGGCTGTAGTTTCAGAATACAGTTGGAGGTCAGGTTGGCAGGACCTGATGCTACTGCTGGGATGTGGAGGAAGCAGAGGGAAGTGACAAGGCTGACTCCAGCCTGAGCACCAGGGGACAACCTGGAGGGGCCTACACGTCCCGGGGGACCAGATCTGTGCTTGCATCCACATCATCAGCTGGTTCCATACCTTCCCCACCCGACTGGCCTCTCCCGTTCTCCTGAACCTCAGAGACCCAGCTTCAGCTTCACTGACTTGGCCAGGAGAAGGCCAGAGCCCTTCCTGAGACCCTCCAACCTGTCTCTCTAGCCTCTGGCCCTGGTTTTGTGCTGCTGCGGTGGGCTCGTGACCCCAGGTTCTTCATCCATGTGCGCACATCCAGCAGTTGTTTCCTTGAGCACAAGACCTGGTCTCACCACTCTGGGGGCCAGAACTAAGGATCCGCAGTGGAAGACAAAGGCATGAGTGAAAAGTGGGCTAGAGCAAGGGGAGCAGATAGCAGTCTTGTCCCAGCCGGGAGCGGTGCTGCCTAGAGTCCCGTGCGGAGGGTTCTGGGGCTGCATCCGGGCTTAGCTGCGGAGGAAGGTGGTCCATTAGTGATATCTGGCATGGACCCGGGAAAGGTGTGGCCGCGTGTGAGCCATTTACAGGCGTGCTCTCGATGACATGATCTGTATTGCTTGGACAGCCTGTAGCTACTCTTGGGAGAAATTGAAGGTGATGTTCACGTATCTGGGGTGGCTGAGGGGAGAGACAGACTGGGACGGCCTTTTAGGAGAGCTGGGTCAGCACGGCATCTCACCTTCATAGCACTCTCCACTTGCGTCCATTACGTAATGATGCCCCTGAACCGCCTTTTGTACCCTGACTCTGGGCTCTCAAACATTGGCTTACAAAAGGGATTGTTCTCGCCAGTGCCTGCCAGCCAGCGGTTTCCTTCTGGCAGCCTGACTCATTGTCCACACCGTGGTCTTTGGGCACTGTACCTGAATGTTTTATTTCCCTTATGGTTTTATAAAACGAATGTTGAAAAGGAGGGTGTGGGTACCAGTGGAGGGAGAAGAGTTCTCCTAAATGTCGTGTGGAAGCAGAGCATCCATTTAGGACTCTGAACATTGGAATTGCTTCAGAATAATGATCAGCCACTTCATAAATCGTGCCCCTGTGCTGACTGTCTGCTCTGTGTGCTTCCAGGACACTGCAGACGTGTGTGCGGCCGGGTTATATGTGACACCTAATGACACACCATTGGCCCAGTCCACTCACTACAGACCAGGCAGAGAATAAGCAGAATGTCAAGTCACACCAAGATGGTCCCACAGATTGAAGGACAAATGTCTATGATTTTCCTTTGTTCATACGTTTCACATAGTAACACTTTTTCCCCCCTGATTTAGTGAGCATTGAGAGTTAAACTCCAGAAATATCATTAATCAGGTCCTAGGCATTCTGGATAGTTAATCTTCCACCATATAGCAGAAGCAGAAGTGGAAACTATACAATGAAAGCAATAGAGTTTAGCCTTCCCAGCTTCATAGACATAAGCTAGTTGACTAGGGGGCCTTCATTTTGAAGGCAGGAGATTCAAGCTTTAACCTGAAATGCTGAAGATCTACGATAGGTAGATTGTGCTAAGGGAGGTGGAGATTCTATAGCAATCTTAGCTCTCACTCTTAGCAACACTTTTTGCTGATTGGTCTCCAATTTATTATTAATATTACTATTATGTATGTAGTATGTATACAGCCCTATGACTAGCCCACCAGACTCCTCTGTCCATGGGATTTTTCAGGCAAGAATACTGTAGGGGGTTGCCATTCCCTTCTCCAGGGGATCTTTCTGACCCAGGGATCAAACCTGTGTCTCCTGTGTGTCTCCTGCATTGGAAGGCCGATTCTTTACCCCTAGTGCAACCTGGGGTGTTTTATTATACTACTAATAATGACTGCCGGTCTCTCGTTATATATTTAACTTGCGTTTACCTTCTCTGGATTACATTTGTGATGGCAAGAGATTGTTCACATTGATTACATGGCGTGCGGATTGAACACGGATGCCAGAATCTGCGGGGCAGGACTGTGGGTGGCCTGAGGGTGGCGTGGTCACCGCAGGCTGGGGACAGTGTCTGGAAGAGGTTATCCAGCCTTCCAGGTTGTCTCAGTGGCGGGACCCATGAACACCACCCCCGGGTGGTTCTTATTTTTTTATTTTTGAGGACCGAGTTAAAATTACCAATCAAATGACTCGACTTCTCTGAGAGTCACATCTCTAAAAATGGGGGAAATAGCACTGAATTTGCATTGCTGTCATGAGAGTCACATACACAGCCCAATGGTTGATCACATGACCTTGAAGTCATGACCTTTACCACAGGCCTCCTTCTAAATCCACATCAGCTATTCCTAGCTGGGCCATCCTGAGTTAGCATCTAGGATGCTAGATATCTTCTTCATATCTAGTAAGAGGATAATCATACCTATCTGAAGAATGAATGACTGGCATGTGGAAGTGGTGAATAAACATAGCCATTTCTGCCGTCATGTGTAAAGTGTCCAGCATGCAGTAGGATTTTACTTGTTCCTTCTTCCTTTTCTCCAAGTTTCCTGTGTCCTGAAACTCCTCTTCATCCTTTATGGGTCAACAGCTGGATCACCTCCCAGAAGAAGCCCTCCCTGCCTGTCCCTGAGGTTAGCTACTCGCTTCTCTGTGCTCCACCATCCTCTGTGTTCCCCCAGTTACACAGCGGATGCTGTATCTACCTACGTACACGTCTGTCTTTTCTTTTTTTTACCAGTGGGGAAGCCTCTTGAACAGAAACCCGCATTCTGTGACCACCCCCAACTTAATCCAGAAGTCTAGCTCAGTGCTCCGTTCATAGGAGTGTTGGGGGTGGGTGTGAGTGAGTAGAGGGATGAGTAAGTAAATATTGTAAATAAATGAGTAGCGTGAAGGCCTGAGCCACTGGTAGAAGAAACCCTGCCTTGCAAAGGGGTGAGAGGCTCCAGAGTGATGGAGGGATTAAGATCATACGTAGGTCCTTTACCTGAGGAATCGGAGCCTCTGGGCCATCCAAAAGCTGGTGTGCGTGATCTGTGAATGGAGAGGGGGAGTCTGTCCACAGTTGTCAGGAGAGTCCCTGAAGTGTCTGCGGCCCCCAGAGGTTAACAAGTTGCTGCTCTAAATAGAGGAGCCAAGTGATTGGAGGAGAGAATGTGCAGGAGGACGAACGTGACCAGGAGCGGGCACTGAGTCCTGAGGGCACCCTGGGCAGACAGGAACTCCTGTGATCCATCACGCTGTGGCCATTTCCTTCGAAGCTGCTCCTGCTCAAGGACGCTTGGGGAAGATTCTGTCTGTTTCCCTGCCTCGATTCTTGCACAGAATCCTTGGGCTGCAGGGGCCAATCAGGTTCATCAGTTTCCTCCTTCCAGGTGGACCATGCCGGAGTGATTCCAGGAAAAAAGTGCCCTCACAGCTCCCCAGCCTCCTCTCCCTTTCCCGTGCCCTTCTGTTTTATTCTATCTTCTTCTGTCCTGTCTTTGGCTAAGAAAACTTGATTTTCTGTTAAGAGCAGTGATTTTCGAAAACGTGTGTCTTGACCCGTTGGTAAATTGAGATGTGAATTTAAAGGATCATGACCAGTTTTTTTTTCAAATGGAACCATCTGATAGGAAGTCTTAGAGTGCATCACACATGTGAGATGAGCATGAGTCTGCAAAACTTCCTGTCTTGGCTCTTCGTGTGTATGGGTTGTGGTATTGTATGTATGTATTTCTTCGGTGCCAGTCAGAAGAAGATTGGAGAGGACCACTGATCCAGCACCACCCATGGGCTCTCAGGAGATGCTCACTGCAAGATCTGGCCTTGAGGGGAGAACACGTGTGTTAGAGCTCTTGCTGCTGCACTGGGCAGCCCTTTGCTGCCAGCGAGAAGTTGGGTGGGGGGGGCTGCTGCATTGCCCATCATCATCACCCCTTCTTGACCCTTGCCCTCCTCTCCTGGCAGGTGGTGTATGTCACTGCGACGTTCCCCTATGTCATGCTGCTGATCCTCCTGATCCGAGGGGTCACGTTGCCTGGGGCCTCCGAAGGCGTCAAGTTCTACCTGTACCCTGACCTCTCCCGGCTCTCCGACCCACAGGTAAGAGTTGCTGGCTCCGTTCACAGCCACCTGCCACCTCCACGGAGGCTTCTCCATGGAGGCTCAGTGGCCCTATCGAGTAGTTGGAAGGTCTATGGCCTCCTTCTCAGAATAATGCTTCTCAATGCATAAAACAGGGAATCAGATATATTGAAATTTTTCAATCACCAAAACATGAGAAAAGACAGATTTTTGTGACACAGTCAAGTAGCAAGCGACAGCACAGCACAGTGTAGCAAGATCCAGCATATGATGAATAATTTCCATGATTTCAAAGCAGTGATGAGTATAAATGGTATTTGGAGATATCTATCCCGTGATATGAAAATATCTGGCATTTCTACTGCTAACAGGGCTTCCCTAGTGCCTCAGACAGTAGAGAATCTGCCTATAATGCAGGAGACCCAGGTTCATTCCCTAGGTCAGGAAAATCTCCTGTTGAAGGGCATGATAACCCACTCCAGTATTCTTGCCTGGAGGATTCCATGGACAGAGAAGCCTGGCAGGCTATAGTCTTTGGGGTTGCAGAGAGTTGGACACAGCTGAGCGACTAAGCACACGTATGCAGACTGCTGCTTGGACGGTGGTCTATTGCCTGCATTCATAATGGAAGGAATTGCTCAGTTAGAGGCCAGTAAAAATAAAAATACACTTTTTCCCCCCACCTGAGAACACAGATCTCTGCAGCCGTGGTTCTCTGAGAGAAACTGGGTCTTGGTGATTTTCTTTGCAGGGGGTTTGCTCACAGAAAGAAAATAACCGGTGACCCGTGAGCAACCCCCCACAAAGAAAATTGCCAAGACCCAGTTTCTCTTAAAAACTGGCCAAGCTGTTAGTTGTCTTTGGAAAGGCATCAGCCATTCTGAATCCTGGGTGGAACTGTTTATGCTGAAGCATCTCCAGGTGGGCAGGGGTGGTGTGTGTGCCTGAGGGTGTTAGATAAGAGATGAAGACAGCATCTTAGGGGATGCTGTCCCCTAACAACCCCCACCACTTGTTAGAAAGCCCTGGGGAGCTTTAAAAAATCCCAATTCCCAGAGCACAACCCAGAGCAATGAAAGCAAACTCTCTTGGGGGGGGGGTCCCAGGTCTCAGTGTTATTTGAGGGCCCCCTGGCAGCTCCAACATGTGAAATAACATACTCACAGATATCCCAGTGGGTGAGGAGGCGCTCGTTTTTCTGTGAAAACAAACACATATTACAGAGTAGAGTGTAGAATCTGTGTTCAGCTGATTACAAAGCTTGCAAGAGATGTGTCGAATAAAGAATATAGTCATGACCTGAAAGTAGAGAGTTACTTTATTTGGTGGGAATGTTTAGGACTCCAAGCCTGGGAAGACCAGCATCTCAGTAGCTTTGACAAAACTGCTCCAAGGAGACAGGAGGGGAAGTCAAGCTATCTACAAGTTTGCAACAAAGGGAGCAGGTGGTCTGAACAGCGAAGATCACATATCAAGTTAAAGAATTTAGCATTCTATGTATGGGAAGATGCAAGCCTCTGGGCTCACTGAATTCATTCCTTTCCTCTGCACCTCAGCTGTTTGGGGACAATCCTGTCCCCTTCTTCACCTTGCTTCTTGCATTCCCCCAGCGCCTCAGCAGTCACCTTGAGGGGTGGCAGCATCTGCTGGGTTGCAGTTTGGGGAGCCCTCATTCACATTTGGAGGCCAGAAATCTCTGATGGCTGTGACATTTCTTGTTTGTTAATATGGCAGGAGATATTTTCATTTCACAGATGTCACGTTTATGGTCTCGGCTGAGGCTGCCCCCTGTTAGGAAGGTAGGGGTGGGAATGTTTGAGGAGGCCTGGTTTGTGCAGCTCAGGTATAGCTCATTACAGTGGATTAAAGCGGATGGTGGCACGGGCCTGTGTGTTCATTTCTGTCTCAGTTTGCCACACCGTGAGGGCCCCGAGGCTCAGACCCCACTAGGCTGCTGACAGCAGCCACCTGAGTTGCAGGCAGAATCCCTAGGAAGAAGGAAATGAGCTCCTGACAGTTGGCCTCTCCAACTCCAACCTCTGATGCCAAGGGCTCAGTTGAAGAAGCAGTTTTGGAAAACAGATTTCCAAAATCACCGGTCTGTGTATTTTTGTTATGTCCACGAATTCTGCCTTCACCCAGGACGGCCATCCTGTTCTGTCCTCTGCTCACTGGCTTCCTTCTCCTGGTCCTCAGGGTCAGCTGGTCCCAAGCATCTCCCAGAGCTTCCAAACCTGGCTGATCCCCGAGACACCTTGGCACACATTGGGATGCATTGTTGCGGGGCTGAGATGGCACATGGTTGTCTATATTATTAACAGGCTTCAGTGACCACCCTGATGATCAGAAAAGTTTGTGAAAACCCGACTGTGATACCTACAGTCTTAGTGTTGTTCAGTTGCTAAGTCGTGTCTGACTCTCTGTGACCCCACGGGCTGCAGCATGCCAGGCTTCCCTGACCTCCACTATCTCCCGGAGTTTACTCAAACTCATGTCCTCTGAGTTGGTGATGCCATCCAGCCATCTCAGCCTCTGCTGCCCCTTCTCCTCCCGCCCTCAGTCTCTCCCGGCCTTGGAGCCCTGCACACGGACACACGTGCACACACAGACACACACATGCCCACAGGCGAAGAACAAAGGCGAGGCCAGGCGGTTCCCTGTTCAGACCATCTACCCTAATCATCCCAGTTACCTACCAGCTCTTCCTTTAATAAAGCGTCTGGGTCCCCAGCCAGCACTCACCTGCAAGGCTGTTCTGTGGAGCGTGACCACTTATAGTGATGGAGCTGGGAGTCAGGGCTTGGGTTCTTCCTCTGGTCCTGAGTGACCTTGGACAAGTTCCTTCTCCTTTCTCCCTCTGGGCCTCAGTTCCCCACAGATGACATGAAAGGGTGAATTCACTCAATGGTTTTCAAAACAGACTTGGAGAGCCCTGAGTTTTCTATGAGTGTGGGTTGGCAAACTATGACCTTCTGGCCAAATTCAGCCCTCCGCCCGTTTATATAAATAAGGTCTTACTGGAGCATTGGCCATGGTACTGTTATTTTTTTACGTATCGTCTGTGGCTCTCCAAAGGCATGAGTCAAAGATAGAATTGAGTAGTGGAGGCAGAAACCATGTGACTCCCTTTATCAAGGGTCCCAAGACCTCCCACCCTTAACATCCTGCATTCGGTGGAAAGGGGTTAGCAAGACGTAGAAGCTCCTGTTACACAGTAGCTCAATAAATGTTTGCTGAATGAATGTAAGAGCCAGAGCTATTTTGGCTTTTAAAGAAATGTTTTGTTGCTTTAGCAAGAAGTCTAAAAACCTCCAGCTCACCAGATCTGTGAGCTGTAGTAATTGTTGTTTCTCCATCAGTATGGGCCAAGACATGGATATGTTTGCTGTTTGCTGTGTTGTTGTTCAGTCACTAAGTCGCGTCCGACTCTTTGTGACCCTGTGGACTGCAGCATGCCAGGTTTCTCTGTCCTGTACTCTCCCTAGAGTTTGCTCAAAGTCATGTCCATCGAGTTGGTGATGCCATCCAACCATCTCAATCCTCTTGTCGTCCCCTTCTCCTCCCACCTTCAGTCTTTCCCAGCATCAGAGTCTTTTCCAATGAGTCAGCTCTTCGCATCAGGTGGCCAAAGTATTGGAGCTTCAGCATCAGTCCTTCCAACAAATCTTCAGGGTTGATTTCCTTTAGGATGGACAGGTTTGATCTCCTTGCTGTCCGAGGGACTCTGGAGAGTCTTCTCCCACACCGCCATGTGTGTAGCTCCACCAAAAAGCAATAGTCATCGCTGATTGTCTGCTGCATAGATAAGGATAGTGACCCCACAGGGAAAGGCAAACAGCACTCCATGTAGCTAGTGTTTTTGAAAGCTGGGTGTGTTGCAGGAAGGGCTCGGCATGGCTGGAAAGGGAGATGGGAGCAGCCCTGAACCAGCTCTCTATCTGCCTTGGGGGCTGAAAGGTGGGCAGTGGAGCGTACAGGCACGCTGAGTGTATGTGAAGGTTTTGACAGTCCCTCCACCTTTGGAGACGGATGCACCACGCAAAGCTTGTCTCCTTGTGCCGAGAGAGGGCAGCCCATGAGCAGGCAGCAGAGTCACAGTGTCCTAGCTAGAGCATCCACTTGGCAGGCAGAGAGACTCAGGTCAGAGAGGCTGGGACACTAGCCTGTGGCCACACAGCAACTGAGCAACCCAAAGAGGACTTAGAGCCCAGAGTCCCTGGGTTCTGGGCAGGTCAACTCCTAAATGAAAGGAGGTGAGTATCCGTACCACCCAGTTACAACTGGGTACATGTTACAGACCATGAAGAAGCCAAGGGCACTATTTTTTTTTTCATTTCTTAAAACTATTTTAATATCCTCCCCTCCCACCCCAACCCCTCAAATTGGGAAAGGCCAAAACAGTCTGTTGCTGCTGCTGCTGCTGCTGCTGCTAAGTCGCTTCAGTCGTGTCCGACTCTGTTCGACCCCATGGACTGCAGCCTACCAGGCTCCCCCATCCCTGGGATTCTCCAGGCAAGAACACTGGAGTGGATTGCCATTTCCTTCTCCAGTGAATGAAAGTGAAAAGTGAAAGTAAGTTCGCTCAGTCGTGTCCGACTCTAAGCGACCCCATGGACTGTAGCCTACCAGGCTCCTCCGTTCATGGGATTTCCCAGGCAAGAGTAATGGAGTGGGTTGCCATTGCTTTCTCCACAAAACAGTCTGGATGGGTTTAATTACCAGTTGATACATATTTTTTGTCATTGTTTAAAGTAAATCGACATTGTGGCAATAAGGGATTATCCTTGGAAAAAGTGAAACCCGTATTGACAAAGTACATCATGGAAGAACTCCGCTTAGTGATTTCACTGGCTACTTACAAGTCTAGAGAAGGTCACCATTCTGCCTGTTCCCTGGGACTTATCCATGCTGTGGAAAGAGGCCTTGCCCACAGGCCTTGCTCACACTGAACCAAGCCCTGAACCCAATATGAGCACATGTGTCAGACACTCAGTGTATAGAATGAGCAAGACCCCCTTCCCTGCAGGGGTCCCACCGTCTGGTGCAAGAGAGCAGAGTCTCCCCTCCTCACCCGAGTTCCTCTCCCTGTGAAAAGAGGGATGTGGGATCAGGCAAGATCACAGCCTCCTCCTTCCTTTCCGTCTGTTGAGGAGAATGGGGCAGCTTGTTACTGATAACCGTCCTTGTGCCAAAGCCAGGGACCCATCAGCCTTGTCTACATCCATCCCAGGGGATGGGGAGTGGCTGCACTCTTGCCGTCACTTTCCTGCTCTTGCCCCCAGAGGCTCGCTGGGTGGGGGCTTGGGGGATGCTGATGGCTGAGGCTGCAGGTGTTGGACAGAACCCTCAAGTCGCCTGGTCTCTTCTGCAGCCTGCTGCAGCCAGCCCTGTCCCGGGGCTCCAGTGATAACTGGGGGGCTGCACCTCACTGTCAGAGCATCACTTTTCTGCAGACATGTTTGGCATTCCCTAAAGTCTGGGGCCTGTGGTGGGAGGGGCGGTGCCTATGCGGGTCAACAGGGGAGGGGAGGCAGTGACGCACAGAAGGGGGGTCCCCAGGGTGTCTTCCTGCCCCATGGGGATGCTCTTCTGCCAGCATCCCAGCCAGGGTGACGAGGAGTTCAGATGCAGCCTCTACAGGGTCCGGGATCTCCGTTAATTCCAGATCCGGCCCAGCCCCCCTTCCTTCCCACTTACAAGGGGCTCAGACATGCCTATTTGCTGTGTCATTTACGTTTGCAAAGGGACACAGGGAGCCTGACTGATGCAGAGCTCTGGACATCAGCTCTCGGGGCCTTTAACAAGGGACAGTTCCTTTGAGGGGCCCTCCTGCCGCTCTGAGCTTGAGCAGGGATTCTCCATGAAAACTGATTGTGGGGCTGGGCGGGGGTGGGGGGGGGTGGTGTTCACAGCAGTCCCCTTCTCCTCTCTCCTAAGCTAGTGAGGCAGCAGAGAGAACTCCAGAAATGGAAAACAGGTGAAGAGCTGAGTGCTGGGAGCCAGGAGAATGCCTTCGTCATGGGACACTGTGGTGTCGAGAGAGCCATGGATGTGGTCTCCAGGTCTGCAGGGCTGTCGTGTCCCTGAGGGCTTCCCGCCCGCCTGGTTTCAAACCGCCGCTCCCTCCCACCCCCCCGCACATCCCACCCACCTTTCCGGCTCTGACTCCTCTGTGGCACTTGCCAACATTGAGACTTTATTCATTGTGTATCACTGTCCGCCACGCGTGACAGTGTAGGGTCCGTGAGGGCAGGGATTGACCTGTTACAGTCACTGTTAGATCTCCAGTGCCTGCAGCACCATACACGCTCAGTAAATCTATTTTGAATGAATGAACGAGGAAAGGAAGGACAGTTCCCACCAGAGTCTGTGTGACTTTGCATTATGGTGACATAATGCCGTGGTTGGAGGTTCAGAGAGAGGGATTTTTAGTGCAGTGGGAAGGAAATTTGAGACTCTCCTGCCATTGAGTTCCTGGGCAGCCTTCCGCCCATCCCTCTCTGAGCTCAGGGCTGTCACCTGTCCACCCAGGTATGAACATGTGCTGCACACGGCAGCCGTGAAGCCAGCACGCCTGGGAGGCAAACACACCTTCAGTTTCAGTGTGGGTGCCTGGCCAGGGCCTGGCACATAGTAGGGCATCGGGCACTCGGCAGTGTTCCTCCTTCTGTGTCTATGCCACTGGCTCTGGCCAGGATGAGCCCAGGCCCCACAGCCCAAGGGGGAGGCCTTGAACTCAGAACCGAGCGCCTCTAATCGCAGGTCCAGTAATTAAGTTTCTTGTCAAGCACTTGAAGCGACACAGCAGCTCGCCGCCTTTGTCCCCTGGCAATTTGCATTCCGTGGTCTGTTATAACTTTCTAAACATCTATTTGTCTTCTCTGTCAGCCCTGTGTTCTCTCTCAAGTGTGAAGTGCTTCCACTCCATTTTTCCCCCCCTCAAATTTTTATTTTCTGCCTTTTCAGTCTTTGGGGGAGTGGAGGGGCTCTTGCAGGAAACCACATTTTCCCTGCCCCAGATTTCTGCCACTCTCGCTCTTCTTTGTGTTTCGAGTGTGTGTTTTCAGGGCAGGAACAGAAAGGCCTGTCACAGATCCAAGTCCCGGGGTCTGCTTTCCCAAGTCAGGGACAACCACCCCAAGACAACCTCCTCTCGGAGGGAACTGGAGCCTGCAGCTAAGGGGACAGGGTTGGACGATGCCCAGAGAAAGCCCTCAGAACGCCAAGTCTTCCCCTCTCTCCACCTCACTGGGGGACAAGTCAAGGAAAACAAGACCCTGGTTTAAAACCCTATCTGATGTATATGGAATCTGGAAAGATGGTACCAACGATCCAAGGTGCAGGGCAGCAAAGGAGAAACAGACATAAAGAACAGGCTTTTGGACATGATGGGAGAAGGAGAGGGTGGGATGATTTGAGAGAATAGCACTGAAACATCCATTACCCCATGTACAATCAATAGCCAGTGGGAGGTTGATGTGTGATGCAGGGAACCCAAAGCTGGTGCGCTGTGACAACCTGAGGGATGGGGTGGGGGGGCAGTGGGAGGTGGGGTTCGGGAGGGAGGAGTCACATGTATGCCTATGACTGATTCATGTTGATGTACAGCAAAAGCCATCACAATGTTGTAAGGTAATTATCCTACAATTAAAGTAAATAATTTTTTTTTAAAACCTACCTGATGAATCAGTCCTGAATATTCCTTGGAAGGACTGATGCTGAAGCTGAAACTCCAATACTTTGGCCACTTGATGCCAAGAACTTACTCATTGGAAAAGACCCTGATGCTGGGAAAGACTGAAGGCAGGAGGAGAAGGGGATGACAGAGGATGAGATGGTTGGATGGCATCACCGATGTGATGGACATGAGTTTGAGTAGGCTCCGGGAGTTGGTGATGGACAGGGAAGCCTGACGTGCTGCAGTCCATGGGATCGCAAAGAGTCTGACACGACTGAGCGACTGAACTGAACTGAACTGATGAACCTCAGGGATGGGACCATGGAATTGCTGCCACCTGGTGGCAGTATACTCTGATTCCAGGTTCAGACCCAAGGCAAAATGGGTCTCTTAGCTGTTGGATGTTCAAACCAGTATTTACAGAACTGATAGTGACTTAGAGACATTGGATATATTTTGGAAAAGATTGCAAACCTCACTGACATGGGTGCTTGCAAACCTCACTCCTTGGGACTGAAAATCCCCCAAAGTTTTCCTTTCACTTCATTTGATCCTGGGTTAGGGTCATGGTTCCACCACGCAGGTGTGTTTTCCACTCAGAACCAAGCATGGGGAGGCAGAATCAGATCACATGTTGTTCTTATCTTCAAGGGGTTGGTTGACAGTCTCCTCGGAAAGAGACACAGTAAAGTCAGTGATGACAGTGGTGGCGGGCTGTGCGGGGGTTGGGAGGCACCTGGCACAGGTGTGCTCCTTCCAGTCATCAGGCAGACACCTCAGGAACTCGAGGGGTGTTATCAACCTAACCACCATGTGCCTGCCAAGTCACCTCAGCCGCCTCCAGCTCTGTGCAACCCTATGGATGGTGACTGCAGCCATGAAATGAAAAGACGCTTGCTCCTTGGAAGGAAAGCTATGACCAACCTAGACAGCATATTAAAAAGCAGAGGCATTACTTTGTTGACAAAGGTCCCTCTAGTCATGGACTAGATCCATGGTTTTTCCAGTAGTCATGTATGGATGTGAGAGTTGGACCATAAACAAAGCTGAGCGCCGAAGAATTGATGCTTTTGAACTGTGGTGTTGGAGAAGACTCTTGAGAGTCCCTTGGACTGCAAGGAGAGCCAACCAGCCCATCCTAAAGGAGATCAGTCCTGGGTGTTCATTGGAAGGACTGATGCTGAAGCTCCGATACTTTGGCCACCTTATGGAAGAACTGACTCGTTGGAAAAGATCCTGATGCAGGCAAAGATTGAAGGCGGGAGAAGAGGACGACAGAGGATGAGATGGTTGGATGGTATCACTGACTCAATGGACATGAGTTTGCACAAGCTCCTGGAGTTGGTGAAGGACAGGGAAGCCTGGCGTGCTAGAGTCCATGGGGTTGCAAAGAGTTGGACATGACTGAGCAACTGAACAACAACAACAGATGGTCTGTAGCTGCCAGGCTCCTCTGTCCATGGGATTTCCCAGGCAAGGACACTGGAATGGGTTTGTCATTTCCTTCTCCAGGGGATCTTCCAGATCCAGGGATCGAGCCTGCATCTCTTGCATCTCCTGCATAAACAGGAAGATTCTTCACCCCTGAGCCACCAGGGAAGCCCCATGTCCGGTAGTTTTTGACTGAATATTGTGGATAATATGTTGTCAACATTCTGGATTTGTTATCTTCCTGTGAAGAGGAGTTGGTTTTTATTTTAATAGATAATTCAGTTACTGGCTGATCACCTTAAACTTGTATAAGTTCAGATTTGTATTTTAGTGTGAGTCAGTGGAAATCCCAAGCTGTTTGTCAAGCTCCTCTAACTTAATAGGACTGAGTAGGGCTTAATGGGATTCTCAACTCCATCTCCCCTGTAGATCTTCCCAGGGCTTGGCTTTAGGCTTTTTAAGAATGGCTCTAGAGTAGTGATTACTCTAGAGTGATGGGTCTCAACTAGGGAAGTTTTGCCTCCCAGGAGACACTTGGAAATGTCTGCATTTTTGAAGGTTGCAACTTGATTGTGGGGAGGGACGGTTACTGGCATCTAGTGAGTAGAGGCTGGGGATGCTGTTAAATGTTCTACAAGGCACAGGACAGCCCCTGCGACCAAGAATTGTGGGTCACCAATGTCCACAGTGCCACAGTACAGAAACCCTGTCTTTAGGACATGGTTCTTTCCCTAAGGGAAGGTCTTGCTTTGTCTCAGCCAGGTACCAAGGATGAGTGAATGCTTGGTGTTGGCCAGACCTGTCCACTCTGGCAGGGCGGGAGCCCAACCCTCTGACTCTGCTCTTTCTCTGGCCGTGTCTGGCCTCGAGTGTGCTACTGCACTGCCAGCCCCGAGCAGTGCTCCCTGGGGAGCCTTCGTGGTCTCACCCTGGATGTTTTCAGCCCAGCCACAGCCTCTCAGGAACCTCCACATGGACATACGGGGCCCCTGCTCTGCCCAGCTCCCCCTTCCCTGTGCTGTACACTGTAGCATCCAGTTACATCAGCTGCCCTACCCTCTGGCCCTGCCTGTTCAGCGTGACAGGACTCTGTGCTCTGTTTGGGCTCCAGTTCTTGTCCCCAGGCAGAGGGCTCAGCATACCCCTTTTGGCATCGCCCCATCTCTCAGGGATAATAGTCTTGCCCTGAGTGTTATCTACTGCCTGAAAATGGTTCTGTTTTTGTCTGTTCTGATAGCTGCTTATGGCAGGAGGGCCATTCCTTTCCAGTCACTCAGTCAGGACCAGAAGCAGAAGTCTGACTCTCCTGCTTATAAGTCCTAGCAGCTTTTCCTTACACTAGAATTAGAATTCAGACTACTCAACCATGACCGAGGCTAAGGAACCCCTCTATGGCCTGGTCCCATCTCCAACATGGCCCTGGACATCCAAGGCTCTTTCCAGAGCATCACAGACCCTGTCTGTCTGGACCACTGTCCCATCAGATATTCCCGTGGCTGGCTCCCTCTCACCCTATAGTCTCTGCTCCACAGTTATATCTGATCAGCTGGGCTCAAACATCCCCACTAAACCTCATGACTTTAACCAAGCCTCTGTATTATTTTATGCATAGGGCAGATGGCAATTGAAGCAATCTCGTGTTCATTTGTTGAAGCTGCACTGTTAACCTCCCTGCATTAGATTGTCAGCTCCATGTAAGCTGAGGATGTTTGTCTTATCCACTGCAACTCCCTGGCACCTGTCAGAGAAACTGGCACGTGTTAGGCTCCCAGTCAATACAGGATGAGTAGGTAGGTGGTTGAATGAGTGGATGGATAGGTAGATGAGTAGGTGAATTGATAGATAGGGGGATGGATGAGTGAGTGAGTGGATGGATGGATGGATGGATGGATGGATCGGTAGATGGGTGAGTGCCTGAGTGGGTGGATGGATGGATGCTTGGGTTGGTGAATGGGTAGATAGAGGGATGGACAGATGAGTGGATAGGAGGATGGGTAGGTGGGTGAACGGGTAGATGAGCGTATGGTGTACAGTGATTTAGATAAAGGACTGCAAACGGAGGAGACCAAAATTATTTCCAGTTGGATGTCCCAGAGAAGATTTTATGAAACCATAAAATCTTTTATTTGATCCTTGAAGTATGGGGAAGGGAAGACTATTTGGAGATAAAGCAAAACCCAGAAAGTCTGCATATACGGAGGAAAAGGTAAGTAGTTCATTGTGGCCACGGGATAGATTTTTTGTGACAGGGAATCACAAGAAATAAGGTTCAGACAGCAGACTGAGGCCCCTTCATTGGGAACACCAGATGTCAAGCCCAGAGAGCTGAAGATTTTACCCAGTGGTCTACAGGGAGCCATTGAGTGTTTCAGTACAAAGGGTTGACAGTCATGAACAGAGCTGTAACTTCAGAAGATTATGCAGATGAGAGGCTCAGCAGAACTCGGTGACAGAGAGCTTTAGAGTCACAAGGAACTGCATTTGATTGCCTGACCCGCCTTCATCTGCTGTGTGGCCTGGAGCGTCTCTCAGGCTCAGTTCCTCTCTTGTAAGCTTCTTGCGGGCAGAGTCCAATCTTTTACTCGCCTTCTGCCCCCTCATAGATGTGGTAAGGGTAGATGAATCAGCACAAGCAAACTTCTCTGGGTACACAGAAGGAGCGAGCAGATAGAGTGAGTTTGGAGATAGAGAGGGCAGAAGTGGAGACATGTATCCAGTGACCTTGCCGTGGGGGTGGGAGAGCGGCTTTGCTGTGTCGGAGGGGATGTGCGAAGGTCCCTCCTGCTGTGATGTCACAGATTCACGGGCAGTTGTGTGAGTGTGTCTGGCTACCTGCAGCAGCTCACGAGACAGGTATCAGCAAGCATTCAGGATGCACCTCCTGTGTGCAAGGCCTGCCTGTGGGGTAGGAGTATGAGAGATGAATGAATCAGGCAGTGGTTTTGCCCTTGAGATGCCACTGGGAGGGGCCACAGCTGGGGCTGGCGAGAGCAACGGAGGATGAGGCCTCGGCTGTACCAGCACAGGACGGGAACAGCTGTGAGCCCATCTCCGGGGGTCCTTAGGCCACTTTTTTAGAATTCCAGTCTTACGTTTGTTCATCTGGCAGGTATTACTGACACCTATGCCAGGCTTTATGCTGGGTCTTTGCTTTTAAAATGAATTAGCAGAAATGTACAAAGTATCTACTCTTGCCAGACCTTTGCTGGGCTCTAGGGCAGTGGGTGGAGTGGGTAGATGAATGATATATTCTGGGACAGGAGTTTCGTCATTGCTGGAGGGTCTTTGGCCCCCCCTCCAAAGTTAGGTATAAAAATGTGTGCATTAAGCATGTTCTTTTTCAATTAATAAACTTTTTTAAAGCAGGTTTTACAGAATAATTAAGCAGAAACTACAGAGTTCCCATATATCTCCTCTCCCTTGGCCACACTTTTCCCTACTATTAACATCCTATATATATGTGGTGGGCTTCCCAAGTGGCTCATTGGCAAAGAATCCACCTGCAATGCAGGAGACGCAGATTCGATCCCTGGGTTGGGAAGATCCCCCGGAGGAAGGCATGGCAGCCCACTCCAGTATTCTTGCCAGGAGAACCCCATGGACAGAGGAACCTGGCGGGCTACAGGCCATGAGGTCCCCAAAGAGTTGAGACTAAACAACAACAAATGTGTGTAGCCTCTGATTCAGTCCTTGAAAGGTGAGATGGTACATTTGTACAATTGATGAAGCAGTGCTGATACCGTATGATTAGCTCAATAAGCCCGTATTTGACATTCAGGCTCACTCTTTGTGTTGTGCAGGCAGCAGGTTTTAAAAGATGTCATGTATCCGCATTACAGCATCATTGAGGATAGTTTCACTACCTTAAAATTGCTCCACCTGTTCATCCTTCCCCCTTCCTCCCCAAACCCCAGGCAACCTCTGATCCTTTTCCTGTCTCCACAGTTTTGCCTTTTCCAGAATGCTATACATTATGTAGCCTTTTCAGACTGGCTTCTTTCACTTAGTAATATGAATTTAACTTTCCTGTATGTCTTTATGTGTCCTTAAGCTCTTATCTTTTTTATCTCTGACTAATATTCTGTTGTGTGGATAATGCGTAATTTGTTTATTCTTTCACCTATTGGTGGGCATCTTGGGTGCTTCCAAGTTTGATCACTGTGAATAAAGCCACAATGAATACCTATGTGCAGGTATTTCATTAGAATCTGTTTCTCTAAAAGAGTCCATTGACTTGCATAGAGATGCCCTGATCTTAAGCTTTCAACCAAAGCTGCGGGTACAGGGTGAGGGTCCCATCAGACTACTTGGATTCCATGGCTCATCTGCTTACTAGCTAGCTGTATGACCACAGGCACATTACTTGGCTTATCTGTGCCTTGATTTTGTCTTCTGTGAAAAGGGTTGTTATGAGGATTAAATGAGATAATACTCATGCATTGTATGCATAGCACTGTGTCCAGCACATGGTAAATGCTCAATAAACGTTGGCTATAATTTTCTGTAAGAGACAAATATGCATTTAATTTTATTTTCTTGACCAAAGCTTCAGGCATTTTTGTGACGCTGCACAGTATGAACTGATTTAACCCATCCTGTTCGCACAGAGTATGCTTTTAAAAGTCTTTAGAGAACAGATACGGCAAGAAGATGAGATACAGATATTAACGTAAGCTGTTATGCTAGCTGTCATGGCAGGTGGTGGTGTTGTCGTTCAGCCGCTCAGTCATGTCCAACTCTTTGCAACCCCATGAACTGCAGCATGCCAGGCTTCCCTGTCCTTCACCATCTCCCAGAGTTTGCTCAAACTCACGTCCATTGAATCAGTGATGCCATGCAACCATCTTGTCCTTTCTCATCCCCTTCACCTCCTGCCTTCAATCTTCCCCAGCATCAGGGTCTTTTCTAATGATTCAGCTCTTCACATCAGGTGCCCAAAGTATTTGCAGCTTCAGCTTCGGCATGATATGTGTAGGCAGAACGAACTGACATTTCAAGACAACTGTCTACAACCTTACTGCTCAAAGTGTGGTCCCCAGACCGGCAGTAGCATCAGTCTCATATGGGAGCTTGTTAGAAATGTGGACCCTCAGGCCCCGCTGCCAGCCTGCCCCATCAGAGTCTGAGTCTCAGCGGTATCTTCTGCTGGTTTTACAGCGTGAGAGTCTGAGGAGCACTGGTCTAAGAGCATTCCACGTTCAGCATTCTGAGACCTGTCAGACACATCAGTGAGGGGTGTGGTCGGGGAGGCAGAGGTGCTGGGGCCAAACAAGGTGAGCAAGGATTTCCTGGGTGTTGGGGTCACCTCCCTGCTCCCACTCATGCTCCAGGGAAGAGGGGGGGAGAGACCTGCACCCGTCTCTCTCAGGGTGATCTGGGAATGGAATGGATCCCTTCAGGGAATGCCCACCCTCTAGATCTATACCATCCAGCACAGTGACCACAAGCCACATCTAACCATTTAAATTTAAAGTAATTGAAATTAAGTGCAAGTCAATATTCAGTTCCTTGGTTTCACATATCAGACTTCAGGTGCTCAATAGCCACCTGGGCCTGGGCCCTCCCTTATTGGACAGAGCAGATACAGAACGTTTCTATCATCGCAGAACATTCTATTGGACATTCATGTTCTACAAGGAAAGAGGCCCATGAAGCAGAAGAGTCTGTGGAAACTCAAGCTCAGATTGCACCAGGGGCCGAGTGAGCCCTGGCTCTCTGAAGGCCTGCTGTCAGCATTGTGGGTTTCTTTCCTCTACCCCTTAGAGTGTGTTAGAAAGTGTTAGCCACTCAGTCGCGTCCGACTCTTTGTGACCCCATGGACTATAGCCCACCAGGCTACTCTGCCCATGGAATTCTCCAGGCAAGAATACTGGAGTGGATTGCCATTTCCTTCTCCAGGAGATCTTCCCAACTCAGGGATTGAACCTGGGTGTCGCACATTGCAGGCAGACTCTTTACCAACTGAGCCACCAGAGAAGACCTCTACCCCTTAGAGGGACCTGGTTATTTCAAGAAGAGTTCAAAGACTGCATGTTGAAGACCAGAACTGCGGCCACCGCTGCCTTGGGCAGAGAGGACTGCAGTGGAGGTCCACCCAGTGACATGTCACGGAAGCTGTAGTAGCTGCATTTGCCATGGCCCCAGGATGGGAAGAGAGAATCTCCCCTCCAGTGCATTGGGAAGACAGAAGATGCAGGAGCCCAGTCAGTCAGAGTGGCTCTTAACTAGCTTTGTCCTCTTTCTCAACAGGAAAATACCATGGGACACAAATTTCTCTCCAGCTTCCACTCTCTCCCTATCCTTGTTATTGTTTTCCACCCCTTTTAAAATTCTGCTTTATTACCATTTAAAGTTGATATTTACTTGAATTTTACAAGGTGTTTACTGATTCCTTTGCTTCCTATTTTCACTCCTTTCTAATGGATTAAATTTCCTTCTTATTGGAGTACATCCTTTAGTAGTTCTTTCAGCAAAGGCTTGTGAAAACCAGGCTCTCTTAGTTCATGAAAAGGATGGTAATTTTAAAGTGTCAGTTTAGACTTGGATGCCCACTTTGCAGGAGCAGTGTGTGATCACACCCATACCTGTTACTTCTAGATCGAGTCCTGACCTGAGGCACAGAGTTTTCTGATACGTCATTCACTACAGGGCAACTCCATTCTGGCTCCTACATTTTACAGTACAACCACTCAGCATCTGGTCATGCCCAGGGCTTGAAATCTTTTTTAAAAATATTTTGTTTTACTGAGGTACAGTCGTTGTACAGTATTATGTAATTTATAGGTATACAACATAGTGATTTGTGATATAGTGATTTTTAAAGTTTATACTCCATTTATACTTATTACAAAATACTGGCCATATTCCCTACATATCCTTGTAGCTTATTTTATACGTAGGAATTTGTACCTCTTAATCTTCTACCCCTGTGTTTCCTCCCTTCCGTCTCCCCGCTGGTAACCATTAGCTTGTTCTCTATGTCTGTGAGTCTGGTTCTTTTTTGGTTATATTCACTAGTTTGTTGTATATTTTAGATTCCACATATAAGTGATATCACATAGTGTTTGTCTTCCTCGGTTTTAGTTATTTCACTTAGCATAATATCCTCCAAGTCCATCCATGTTGCTACAAATGGGATTATCTCATTCTTTTATATGACTGAGTGTATTCCATTGTATAAGTGGAATTCTTTATCTGTTCATCTGTTGATGGGCACTTATACTGCTTCCATAGCTCAGCAATTGTAAATAATACTGCTATGAATATACGTTTTTTTTCAAATTAGTGGTTTGGTTTTTTTTTTTCAGATATATACTCAGGAGTGAAATTGCTGGGTCATATGGTGGTTCTGTTTCTAGTTGGTTGGGAAACCTCCCCCAACACTGTTTTCCCACAGTGACTGCACCTGTGGATATGTATACTCTATACCAACAGTATACAAGGGTTCCCTATGCTCTGTATCCTCGCCAGCACTTGTTATTTGTGTTCCTTTTGGTGACAGCCATTCCGACAGGTGTGAGGTGGTCGCTCACTGTGGCTTGATCTGCATTTTCCTGATGATTGATGGTGCTGAGCCTCTTTTCATGTGCCTGTTGGTCACCTGTATGTCCTCTTTAGAAACACGTCTATTCTGCCCATTTTTTAATTGGGTTGTTTGTTTTATTTATGTTTTTTTTTATGTTGAGTTGTATGAACTGTTTATATATGTTGGGTGTTAAAACATTATTGGTCATATAATTTGCAAACATCTCCTCCCATTCAGTAGATGGTTTTTTCATTTTGTTGATGATTTCTTTTGCTGTGCATAAGTTTTCAAGTTTAATTAGGTCCCATTTGTTCATTTTTGCTTTTATTTCCTTTACTTTAGGAGACAGAGCCAAAAAAAACAAAAATTTTGCGGTGATTTATGTCAAACAGTGTTCTACCTAATTTTCCTCAAGGAATTTTATGATTTCCAATCTCACTTTTGTATCCTTAATCCATTTTGAGTCTATTTTTGTATATGGTGTTAGAGAATATACTAATTTCATTCTTTTACATTCTTTTACATCCAGTTTTCCCACGGCCAGTTATTGGAAAGTCTGTCTATTCTCCTTTGGGTTTTCTTTCTGGGCCTGAGATTTTAACTCTGTCATTGCTGCTGCTGCTGCTGCTGCTAAGTCGCTTCAGTCGTGTCCGACTCTGTGTGACCCCAGAGATGGCAGCCCACAGGGCTCCCCCATCCCTGGGATTCTCCAGGCAAGAACACTGGAGTGGGTTGCCATTTCCTTCTCCATTGTGTGAAAGAGAAAAGTGAAAGTGAAGTCGCTCAGTCATGTCCAACTCCTAGCGACCCCATGCACTGCAGCCTACCAGGCTCCTCCACCCACGGGATTTTCCAGGCAAGAGTACTGGAGTGGGTTGCCACTATCATTGGGAAGGAATTAAAAAACCCCAGCCACTCAGATATCTGTCTACTTGGATATCTCCATGGGTTACTGAGTCTATTCCTTCTCTTCATCTTTCAGCTTTGATCTCTCTCATTTCTGGCATCTGGGGGAATTCTCTATCTTCCTTTTCAGCCTGGTTATGAACTTTCAGTGTGTATTATATTTCATAAGGATTTGTTTCCTGTAGCTCTCATAAAAAACAAATTTGACCCTTGGCATTTGCTACTCTTCATCTGCTGGCCTTGAACACGACACACCAAAAGTTCAGGTGGGAAACTAAAATTAAAGAAAGTCGCCTTGAGTCATTCATGCTTAATTCAACGGTTCAGTTTTATTCATAAAGTCATACATTTGTGAGGATGATTTCATATTTCATATGATCCATGCTTATGTTTTCTGACAGTAAATTTGTTTCCAGCACATGAAGTAAAATCAGATTCACCAAGGTATTTGGCAGAAGTGCCCCATGGGGACCATTTCTTTGCTGTATTAACAAGTTTGAGAGTCAGTTTCTAGATTCACCTTCTTCTTTGGTGGACAGGTCTGGGTTTGAGTCCCAGAGCAAGGAGATGACTTACCCCCAGCCATAGCTGGGAGAGACCTGGATGAGGAAATTGAACCTCCAGTTGAAACATCTATTACCCTTCCACCCTTGAGCCTGTTTCCTCAACTATGAAATCAAGAGGTTAGACCAGACTTGGAATGAGGTCCTCACTCACTAGCTTCACGACCTTGAGCACATCACTGAACCTCTCTGGGCTTCTGTCCTTACAAGCTTGACCCTGTCCACCTCAGCTGATCAGTGAGAGTATCAAGGGGGCCGACTTGGACGATGGCGCCCTGAGGAACACAGGGCTGCCGAGAGGTGTACGCCATTCCTGTCTTGAAGATGCTGGGTCTGCCTCCCCAGACTCCTCCTTGTTGAGGAAGGTGCGTGCTTTGCAAAGGCAACGTAGTCTGATGATTCCTGACCCAGCACAGATAGGGGCAGGGAGAGTAAGGCTTTCTTCTGTCTGTGAGCAGCACGATGATGAGGCTTTGATGCATCTGAGTTTGCTGGGGATTGTGACTTTTGATGCTGAAAACTCACTGGTGTGTGAACCTCATGTTCCGCCTCCCTTCCTTCTCATGTGTAAGCAAGTGCTGAAAAGACCCACAGGGCAAGCGCTGATCCTGCGGGACATTCACAAAGAGGGCGGACGCTGCTCCCGCTCCGTGCTTAGTGCTTAGAGATGTCTCACATGGTTCAGCTCCTTCCTCTGTGCCTTTGCCTCCCTCTCCTGCCCACCGGAGGCAGTGTTGCCTAGTGGGAAACTCCCAGGCTCAGGATCAGAGATCCAGCTCCATCACTGACCTGGAAGGGCTATTGTCCTTCCTTACTGAAGGACAATATTGTCCTTTCCTACTGAGTTCCCTCAGTCATAAAATGAGGGCATGGAGTAAAATCACTGATTTTCACACCTTTTCATGTTCAGTGACCCTTGACTTTTCTTTCTCCTTTTATGACCCGTTCTCCTGGTTTATTTCATGCTGACAGGAAGTTCCTATTAGTGGTTGTTTGTGTGTGATTAACAAAAGGTGTCAGAGCCTAGAAATTACTCTTTAAAATATCCTCTGTGAAAGTTAGACTGAGATGAGAGATGATTTATCTGTGGGCATGTGATTGTGTTTATGTTATAAATCACCCACATGTCTTCAAGGTTAGAGATGGTAGCACATTTACAGTTCTCAAGGCCAGCACAGGGAACTCTGTTCAATATTATGTTGACAGCCTGGATGGGAGGGGAGTTTGGGGGAGAATGGATACAGGTATATGTATGGCTGAGTCCCTTTGCTGTCCACCTGCAACAAAGTTAAGTTATGATATTAATTGGCTATACTCCAATACAAAATAAAAAGTTAAAAATAAATCCATCATTTGAAAAAAAAGAATTTTCAAGGCCATGTGAATAAGTGGGGAGGGAGAGTTGGATGAATGTCATTCTAAGCAAGAGTAGTTAACATCCCTAGAGAGATAAGCTAAAATACACCATCCAAGACTACCCATGCCAAACGCGGGCCACAGCTGATCCAACCATACCTCCCCCATGGGGGCTGCCATGCTGCCCAGCACACAGGATGTGCTCACTAAATACCTGCTGTAGAAGGCCTTCATCTTCTCAGTGTTGTGCTGCTGCCTGGGACAGGGGCTACCATGTCATTGTTTATGCCTCGAAATAGGTGACGGTGTAGAGAAGACACAAAAGGAGGCATTAAGTAAAGATCCTCTAAGGAAGATAGATGAGGACAACAAATTACAGACACGGGCTTCTGAGCGCATGCCTCAGAGACAGTGTCAAGTGTATCTGGGAGATCGTGCAGCGAGCGATGGTGGGGAGTTCACCCTTGTGCCGTCTCAGTCACCACTCCTGCTTCTCTCTTGAACCCTGGAAACCTGTTGTGCCTCAGCCAGAAAGGAATCATGGCTGACAGTGAGATTTAAGCCCTGCTCAGATAAATCCAACCCCTTCATTCTCTGTCACCCTCTTTTCCTCCTGCCCTCAGTCTTTCCCAGCATCAGAGTCTTTTCCAATGAGTTGGCTGTTTGCATCAGGTGGCCAAAGTATTGGAGCTTCAGCTTCACCGTTTCGTGGACACGAACTTGAGCAAATTCCGGGAGATGGTGAGGGACAGGAAAGCCTGGTGTCCTGCAGTCCATGGGGTCACAAAGAGTCAGACACGACTTGGCGACTGAACAACAACAACAGATAAACCCATGAATCACGATGGAAGTGTTTTTAATCTTTGAGGTGAGGTCAAGGAGACTTGTAACTCCCAGGAAGCTGCTAGGTTTTCTGTTCGGGGACTGAACACTGGCTTTAGCTCTTGAATGTCACCTGGGCAGAGCAGGGATTTCCTTAGTTCAGCCGCAGTACCTTGCTCATGAGGTGTTGGTCACGGAGCACACGTTTTCTCGCAGACGCGGTCCTCCTGGAAGCTATGGACCCATCTCCGCAGTGAACCTGCCAGTCCCCGCTGTGGGGCTGAGAGCATCCCGTCCAGCGTCCTGTTTCTGCCTGCACAGGGAACACCCCACTTCACCCACCACCTAGATTCGGCCTCGACATTTTGCCGTGTTGGCTCCATCCAGTACCTTCCCAAGATTTGTATCCATCGATCCATTTTATTTCCTTGTATACATTTCAAAGTAAGGGTTTCCCTGCTGGCTCAGACGGTAAAGAATCTGCCTGCTGTGTGGGAGACACAGATTCGATCCCTGGGTCGGGAAGATCCCCTGGAGAAGCGAATGAGGACCCCCTCCAGGATTCTTGCCTGGAGAATCCTACAGACAGAAGAGCCTGGTGGGCTACAGTCCAAGGGGCCACAAAGAGTCGGACAGGACTGAGCGACTAACACTTTCACTTTCTTTCATTTCAAATTAAGTCGCAGACATCGGCACCCTTGCCCCCCTAAACGCTTCAACATCCATATCTTGATTTATTTTTAGCCTGCTCATCCTGGGTTTTGTTGCTCAAGCAGATGCCAGGGGATGTCAGTGAGGGGGTTCTGAGGAGTGAGGACAGTCCTGTGTGTCAGGTGGCTCTGCCCAGAGCTGAGGCCACTGTCGTGCAGCATCAGTGGGGAGGGAGTGTTGTGGCCACCTCTCTTGTCTCCCGTGAGTCCACATGTGACCTTACCCATCCCTTCAGTTTTCCCGTCCTCCATGACCTTGACTTTGTGTGGTCAGGAAGACAGCCTCCACGCTCGTGGGTGAGGGGGTGGCTGGCCATACACTGCCAGTCGTCCACTCACCCAGTCTTCAGACCTGCTTCTGCATTCTTCCTGGGTGCCCTGGGTTTGCCCTGTTAGTCAGCTTCCCAAGGATCTGGTGTTGTTTAAAGCTGTCACCTCTCCATTCATATGAGCAGGGGAGAGGCGGTGCGGAGCAGATGGCCATGTGACCACAAAGGTTGACTGGGACACAGGGTGGGGTAGGGGCTAAAAGGAGAGTGCGTGAGTGGACAAGGCAGGCCCCCGGATGTCAAGGGCCACATCCGCTGGGATGTGGACGTGGGAGGAGCAGAGACCGGGTAGCAGGCTGGTCGCCCTGCCTGCTCCCTCTTGGCTGACATGGTGAGAGTCTTCAGGGAGATTGAAGGGAGGGGCTTTGGGGTCAACAGGTCTGGGTTGTGATCATCCCCCCTACCTGCTGGCTGATCCAGGCCCACTGCTGTAGCCTCTCTGGGTCTTTGTTACTGTCGTTTAGTCACCAAATTGTGTCAGACGCTTTGCGACCCCGTGGACCATAGCCCAAGCCCACCAGGCTTCTCTGTGCATGGGATTCTCCAGGCAAGCATACTGGAGTGGGTTGCCATTTTCTTCTCCAGGGAATCTTTTGGACCCAGGGATAGAACCCGTCTCCTGCTTGGCAGGCAGATTCTTTACCGCTGAGCCGCCAGGGAAGCCCTTCCTGGGCTTTAGGTGGAGATAAAAACAGCACCTGGCTCAGAGTGTGGTGAGGACCCAGTGAGATGAGCAGTCAGCTTAGTAAGCCCCTAGCACAGAAGGAGTCTGCCCGGGCTCAGGGGCCTGGCTCTCTGCAGTGGAGATGATGAAGAGAACCGACCACCTTGCTTCTTCGGGAGCAAGGGTGTCTGTATCCCCAGGCAGTGTTCACACAGGGAGGCACGAAGGTTCACACGTGTCCTCGGTGGGTTTCTTTTTTGTTCTCACTCCAGTGCTGCCTGGACGCCATGGCCCCAGGGAAATAGAGGGGCGCCCTGAGGTCTGCAATCCCTGGGGTGTGTCTGTGGGTCTGGGAGAGGAAGGTGTGGCTGAGAAGGGGGCTGTTGGGGCAGTTCTGAGGCTTTGCCAGAGGGCTGGGTGTCTTGCCCTGGGATGGGGGGCTCTCACACCAGGGGGTGGGTAGGAGCCGGGCCTCTGCACCACCCCCTGACTGGGCCAGGAAGAGCGACTTTCCTCTGCTTTCCCTCCCGGGACACATACCTGCTTAGCCCCCAGACCCTTCGAAGATACTTCTCAAGCCTGAAGTCATGAGCCATCTGTGGCCACTCAGCCCTTTCCTCTGGATGGGTGTTTACTGGGAGCCAGAGGCCAGCACACACTCTCCACATACCCACTTATGTCAGAGCAGCTTGGAGCTGTTCTCGTCCCCATTTTACCCACAAATAAACTGAGGCTCAAGGGGTGACCTCCTTGAAGTCACCAGCAGAGCTGGCATTCAGCCAGATCTGCCTGAATCTGTGTGACCAGGGACGGTGTTTGCCTGACTTCCTTTTCCCATGTACACATGCTAGATTGCAAGCCAGTGAGCAGGGGATCAGCGTTCTTAATTATCTCTGTATTAGCCATGCCTGGCAGATACATGATGCTCAGAAAATGTTGTTGATGGGAACTGACCCAGTGACCATCAAGTTTCTCACAAGCAGAAAACCTCAGAGACCTTCTACCCTAACTTCCAATGCAGTCCAAGAATTCCCTCCCTGACTCTGCTGGATTGATTACCTCTAGCAACAGGGAGCTCACCCCCAACCCTAAACCTGTGATTGATTAGCAATGTCTGCCTTGAACAGGAATAGGGGTGGGATTTGCATGCCATATATCTTTATCGTCTCCTTACATTCCAGTTTCCTTATTTTGAAGATTGGAAAACTGAGGCCAGGAGGAAAGAAAGAGCCTTAGGGAAAACACATAGGAACTTTCAGGATAACCTGGAGTCAGACCCTCCTATTCCTGACCCTCCTAGTCCAGCATGTTCTCCACTTGGCCTGGCAGCTAAGACTCTGCATAAGCCTTGAATTCTCCATTCCTGTGTACTGGAGACTCTAAACAGCGGTGGCATTCGGTACCTATTTGTTGAGTGCTTAACCCTGTGCAAAAACAAGAGGCCTGGGAATACACCAGTGAAAAAACAAAACTTCCTGCTCTGCTGGTGCTTCTGTTCTGGTGTGGGGGAGACAAACCAAAAAAAAAAACAAAAAACACAACAAATATGATGATGTCATTAAGTGTATTGACTGCTCTGTCTCTGGGCAGATGCCTCCACCAATCGAGGCTGCTTGCTCTTTTGTTTTCCTCCCAAAGAAGTCCCTTCTCTAGACTAGAGTATATGCGCCGCTGGTTGGCTCTCCCAGGGCCTGGAGCCTCCTCCTGAGCTC
This sequence comes from Bos mutus, assembly GCF_027580195.1. NCBI lineage: Eukaryota > Metazoa > Chordata > Mammalia > Artiodactyla > Bovidae > Bos > Bos mutus. The sequence continues at coordinate 55,083,066 of NC_091638.1, forward strand.
TTTCTTTTCCTGCCTCTCTGCCTCTGAACCTGCTCCATGGTTCTTAGTAGAGCAGTGGTTAAGGCAGGAGATGACAAGGCTTCATGTGCATCTCAGCACTTGCTCGGATGACACAGGAGAATGTGCCAGTTCGGAGCGCAGTTTGGCCCAGAAGACCCTGGCCTTGTGTACCCAGTGAAGGCAGTTGGGTTCTGCAGCTCCCGCACGGATGCCAGCTCAGGCTCCCCCACCTCCAGGATTCTCCCAGCGGGGAGGTAGGACCACTACCATGGGGTCATTTAGAAATACACGGAGGTATAATTCTGGTTCCTCTCTGATGGGACAGCTCTGATGTTTAGAGAGTGGGACCCAGTGATGCTGAACCTCCTACAATGAACAGGACCATCCTACGTGATGAGTGTCCTGTCCAGAGTAGCACTCTCTTAGAGGAGCACTTTGTGGGGAGAGAAGACTTTGCCCTAAAATGTAGCCCCCAAGGCCGGGTGGACAGTCCTGGGAACAGTTCAGAGCTGAGAGCATGATGTCTTCAGGTCTTGCCCAACCTGCCCGCTGCTCTAAACCTCCTCTGTTTAGTCCTATAGTAAAGTGGGGCTCAGAGCTTCCCAGGTGGCTCAGTGGTAACGAATCCGCCTGCCAATGCAGGAGACGCAGGATACTCGGTTCAAAAGATCCCCTGAAGAAGGAAATGGCAACCCACTCCAGTATTCTTGCCTGGAGAATCCCATGGACAGAAGAGCCTGGCGAGCTATAGTCCATGGGGTCGCAGAGAGTTAGACACAACTTAGCGACTAAACAACGAAATTGGGGCTCAGTTGCCTTATGCAGTGGGTTAAGGGGTAGACGTGCACAGCCCCGGGGTTTTACCATATAAAGCACAGAAGTCACTGCCATCGGCCCCGTGCCAGCAACTGCTTGTCCACTCCCTCCACACTCTGTGACCAGGATGCGGCTGTCCAGCCTCTGGTTAAAGGCCCGGCCTAGTGACCCCGCTGCCTGCTCTGCACAAAGGGGCCGCCAGGGTCAGGCGACACACCAGGGCTCCCCTCACCACCCACGGCGCCACCTTCAACCCAGTGACACTGCACTGGCAGGGCCTCTGGCCGGGCTCGAGTCGGCCAGCAGGGCTGGCTGCCCGAGGACAGGCTGGCACTGGAGCCAGAGGCCACAGAGCGTGTTTCCAGTGGGGCTCCCAGGCCAAGAGCCTCTGCCCCTTCCCACCACTGTTCCCGCTGGACCTGCCCGGCTGCCCAGCACATTAGCATTTAAATACATCCAGAGTCGTCTTCCCCAGAGCCCTCTGGAGCCCTCTTCCCGCATTGAATCCATGGGGGAGGGGCCACTCCAGTCTTCCCCAGTCCTGGACTCCCTTCCCTCCGAATGGCCGTACTGTATTCACCGCATCTGTATGTGGCATTAGCCGAGCAGAGGAGACAGGGCGCCTAGCAACCCGGAGGGGGCTGCAAAAGAGGTGGGAAGGAAGTGATTTTCATGTAATTATTCACTCCTACAAAGGCCGTTGTCAGGTACACACTGGAAACACAGCTGTTGTATTATTCTCCTAACCTACTTTTAATCGTTTGAGAATATTTACCCATATAAACAGCCCAGAGAAAGAGCTTAATTTCAGCCCTTTTCTGCCAGGCTGTATGTTTTCACCTCAGTGGAAGGCTTTATTTACAGAAGTTGTGTTGTGTGTGTGTATTCATGTGTCTGTGTGTGGCTGTCCGTCTGAAAAGGAAATGTTAAAGAAAGAAAAGGCTGTGGGTTATCATGGGCCCAAGAGGGCCACCGAGCTCTGTCCTGGAGGCGTGGACGGCCAAACGCCACGTGTGCCATCGGGTCTGGTGGTTTGAGCACCTTCTTGGCCGGGTGCTGGGCGGGCTGGGGTGGAGGGAAAGCCCTGGGAGCCTGTTTTCATAGCACGGTATTGGAGAAGTGTTAACCGCCAAGAAGAGGCAGAGTAAGGGAGTTGTATGGTGCTTTTGAACTGTGGTGTTGGAGAAGACTCTTGAGAGTCCCTTGGACTGCAAGGAGATCCAACCAGTCCATCCTAAAGGAAATCAGTCCTGAATATTCATTGGAAGGACTGATGCTGAGGCTGAAGCTCCAATACTTTGGCCACCTGATGCGAAGAACCAACTCATTGGAAAAGACCCTGATGCTGGGAAAGATTGAAGGCTGGAGGAGAAGAGGGCGACAGAGGACAAGATGGTTGGATGGCATCACCGACATGATGGATGTGAGTTTGAGTGAGCTCCGGGAGTTGGTGATGGACAGGGAGGCCTGGCGTGCTGGAGTCCATGGGGTCGCAAAGAGTCGGACACGACTGGGCGACTGAACTGGCTGACTGACTTGGTGCCCCGCTGTGTACTTTGCATGCATTGTGTCTCTCTTTTGTGGACAAGGAAGTTGGGGCTCAGAAAAGTGAAGCAACATGCAGATAAGAGGCAGCCTGGGTCTACCTGACCCCGGAGCCCAGGCCCTATCCACGAAGCCCCAGGGAGATGGGGAGCCAGGCACCTGGGAAGAGCCATCTCGTGTAACGTGGTCTTTGCACGAAGCTTCAGTGCCGTCTCCCACAGCAGGCTGGGCTACAGAGGTTTGTTTGTCTCTTTGGTGTGTACATCTCTCCAAGGCTAAATAGACAAGGAATGCCCCCTTCCTGGGAGTTAGTTTTTTCTCATGCATAAAAGGGGGATAATCATTGCACCAGACCGCAGCAGTGAGTCTCATGCCTATGAAGTGTGTGGAACTCCCCACCCCCTCCCCAGCATATCATCAGCGCTTCTGGAGGTGAAGCTGATGCCTGATTCCTGGCTCCTCTCGCTGGTACTTCCCTGGCAGGTTGGGTCACCGCTGGGTTTGTCAGAGACCTTGGAGCATCAGTGTGACAAGCGCCACCTCCTCCAGGGCACAGGGAAGGACGGACCAGGCCCACCTGCCGGCACCAGCTTTGATCCCAGACAGAAGTGCTGCCCTTATGCTCGGCCGGGTGGCTGTTCATAGACATGAAAGCGGGTTACTGGGAGAGCTTCTGTCTGCAGCCTGCACTGCCTTAGACACGGCAGCAAGTCACATCTGCAGCTCCCATCCCCTTCCAGCTGCCTGAGCAGCAGGTGCCGTGCCCCTCACGGAGCAGAGCCCTGGCCCCTGCTGCCCTGTGCTCCATGCCCCACCTCACACCATCCTTCATGCTCCCCTCTCCACTGGATGATGTATTCCGGAGTATCTGCCCGCCTTTGTTGTCTTTCTCTCCTGCTCTTAAGAGAAGGGAGGGCTGGAGCTCCTGGGACTTCACCTGGCACATAGTGGACGCCCCGTCTTAGGTACTGTGGGGAGAAAAGGGAAAAGAGGCTCTTCTCTCCAGATTCGTGAGGACTGGTGGATCCTGAGAAGGGATGAACATTGACTAAGCAACCTGCTCTCGGAGCTCACGGCTGGGTTTCTGTCTGCGCTCTCCGAGAGCCAGGCTCTGTGCTGAGTATTTGTTCCACACACATCTTACTGAGGGGCTTCCCTGAGGGCTCAGCGGGTAAAGAATCCTCCTATAATGCAGGAGACATGGATCGATCCCTGATTTGGGAAGATCCCCTGGAGGAGGAAATGGCAACCCACTCCAGTGTTCTTGCCTGGAGAATCCCATGGACAGAGGAGCCTGGTGGGCTACAGTCCATGGGGTCCCAAAGAATCGAACATGACTCAACTAAGCACGACGCATCTCACTGAATCATCTGTGCTTGAGAGAAAAAGGGAGGGACTCACCACACACGCACCGTGACCCTCTGTCCGTCTCCCCAGTCGGGAGGTCGCTTCTCTCCAAGAGGTGAGAGAAAGACGTGAAGCGCTCCCCCTAAACTTCTAGGAGATTAGACACTCTGTTGATACATGTAAAGGTCAAGGTGGGCAGGCATGTTCCCCCCACACACAGCGGTCTCTAACCTGGCTGTGATGACGCCCTCCCTGGGGCAAGGGGCCAGGTCACAGGACACGGACGATGCCTTGAACACCGTAGAGTGCAGTCCATGGGGACAAGGCAGCAGGAAGTAAACACCCAGCTTGACAGCGTACCTCCTGATCTTCGTAGAGGAGACTGTGTCCTCACCCGTCCACCCTTCCTTGCTTCTCCCAGCTGGGCCCCGCTGGCCCAGTGGGGAGGGAAGGTTACACCCCAGTCTGTTGTTCTCGGCACCTGCTATGTGCCAGGGCTCCCTGGAATCAGTTGCTCTGAACTGGTTGCCCCAGAGCTAGGGGGCGGGACCACCTCTCTTCCAAAGGGTCCCTGCCCCCTAGATTCCCATGCAAATTTGTTCTCCAGACCTCTGAATGAAGACCGCCCCCAGCTACAAGGCCAGAACGCCCCCCATTCACTGCCACAGATCATGGGGACTGATCCCTTCTCAGCAGCTGACCCAGCTTCCTTAGGGTTTGTTTGTTCAGTGGAGACTATTTCCCCTTCAGATTGTGTCAAGAACTCGGAAGCCCTTTGAGCTGAGCTGTTCCCTTTGTTGCATCCTGGGAGATGCTGGTCAGTCAGTGGGGCTCAGTGGCCTGGTCTTCCTTTCATGGAGGAGATGTTGCCTTTGTCCTGTTGACCTCACAGTCACAGAGCTGTGTGAACCCCTGCCGAAAGTCCAGGCCTGCCCAGCACACCAGAACGCCCCAGCTTCTCTCTTTAAAACGTGGAGCCAGGACACCTTGGGTTCAAACCTGACCCTGTCCCTCCTTAGCTGTTTGACCATCTATGGGTCCATTTCCTCTTCTCTAGAAATGGAGACAACAATACTCCCTAGTGAGATGGTTATGCAAGTTATGAGATTGTCCCCTGAGAGCCTTGCATACACAGTAGGTTTTCAACAAATGATCACTCAGGATTCCCACTTCCTAAGGCATCCCCAAACTGGTCGAAGGTTCATGAATGTCCTGTTGGCCTGTTCTGTTAGGCTCACTTTGCCCCTTGTGTCAGACCATCTCAGTGGCTTTACAATATTGTGTTGGTTTCGGCCATACATCAGTATGAATCAGCCATAGGCATACATGCGTCCCCTTCCTCTTGAGCCTCCCTCCCTCCTCCCACCCCACCCCACCCCTTTAGGTTGTCACAGAGCACCAGGCTTGAGCTCCCTGCATCTTACAGCAAATTCCCACTGGCTGGCTGTTTTACGTATGGTAATGTGTATGTTTCAGCACTGCTCTCTCAGTTGGTCCCACCCTCTCCTTCCCCCACTGGGTCCATAAGTTTGTTCTCTATATCTGTGTCTCCGTTGCCATCTCCTGCAAATAGGTTCATAAGTACCGTCTTTCCAGATTCCATGTACATGTGTTAATATACAATATTTGTTTTTCTCTTTCTGATTTTATAATGAGGCTCTAGATTCATCCACCTTATTAGCACTAACTCAAGTGTGTTCCTTTTCGTGGCAGAGTAATACTCCATTGTATGTACCACACTGTATGTATGTACCACGGCTTCTTTATCCATTCATCTGTTGATCAACATCTAGGCTTCTTCCGTGTCCTAGATATTGTAAATAGGGAAGCACGGGGTCTTAACTCCTGGACCACCAGGGCTTGATCGAGTGCTGAGCATCCTCACACCATGCTCCTGGGATCTGACTTTGTTTCCTGGTTCAGCAGCAAACCTGTCTTTTTCTTCTCTATAACATTTACTGGCCTTCCCGAGGAGAAAAGGGAATCCACTGAGGTGGCAAGTGGGGACACTGAGGCAGAAGAGGACTTTAAAATATACCCATTTCTCTCTCAAATCTTTTTTTTAAACACTTTTCCCCTACCCTGGGTTGTTTCTTTCAACATTTAAGTATCCTAAAGTTTCTACCATTTGGAAAAAATCCTCCCTGAATGTATTTACTCTCATGGCTATCCCATCTCCCAACTCCCCTTTCTTGAAAAACGATTTTAAAAATTCTTCTTCCCATTTCCCCCTCATCGTGTCTCAGTCAACTATGATCTGCTGGCATCCTCCCCTACACCGCCCAGCTCACACACACACTTTATGAAATGGCTTTCCCTAAGCTCCTCATTTAGCTCCAAAAGCACTAAACCCAAAAGCTCTGTGTTAGAGAGGGAAAAAATGTATGTACTTTTTAGGTCAAGAGACAGCATTGTGAACTTTGCTCATAATAAATATTTGTTGAATGATTTACCAAGCAAGCAAATCCAGGGTAAAGTAATGTGGGCTGTGTAGTCAAATCCCCAGAAAAGAGGAAATAGTGATAATTTGCCTGGAAAAGGAAGTGTTCTAGAGGGTTCTTCAAATCTGTAAAGTGATGCCACATGGGAGAGGGAGATATGGCCTCAGTGGCCCCAGAGTTGGGAACTCAGAAGGTAGATTTCCTCTCATTTTAAGAAATGTGCTAATGGTCAGAATTCTCTGAAGAGGAAAGGGGCTGTGTCAAAAGGTAGTGAGCTCCCTGTCACTGGCAGTAATCAAGCAGAGACTGTTCTGTCAGAAGTTCCAGAAGAGAGTCCTGTGTTGGGTGGGTGGTTACAGCAGAAGACTTGGGGAATTCCGGGACTGGTTAGGCGTGCTTCTCTAGAGGCAGGTTTCCTTGGATTCGTTTCTGCCACTCTCAGCTGTGTGGTCTTGAGCAAGTAACTCAACTTCTCTGTTCCTCAGTTTCCTCAGTTGTAGGAGGGGGCTAATAATAGCGCCTCCTGCATGGCGTTGGTGTGAATATTCAAGTGTAGTAACGCATACAGGGTTCACAGCAGCGCCTGGCACGTCGGACATGCTTAGCAGATGTTTGCTAGTATTTGAATTGGTATAAAACCTTATTCTCTAATGACACTGCATTCTCAAGCACCAGTCTCATCAGCTGCATTTGGGTTTGAGCTGTGGCGTTTCCTGATGACTTCTAAAGTGGAGCTCAAAGAGAGCCTGAAGGAGTGTTAGACAAATTACCGTAATTCCTCTTGCATGTGTCACGTCATCCCCTGGCAGTTCTCTCTGAGGGACACTTGGAGACTGAGGAAGGAGTTTCCACATGTACCACACAGGAAGCCCCCAAGTAACAGCTCTCTGGAAAAGTGATCAAGAGGTGGTGCCTACCCCCTTTCTTGTCCTTTTACTGTCCTCTGGCTGAGTGCATGGGGCAGAGTAGGAGAAGCCTCCAGACCTGTAGGAAAACTAGGGGCTTCTTTGTAACTGGGCCCCCTGGTGAGTGTCCCCCACCCCCGCTAGACACTGTAAAACTCTGTGAGTTCAAAGACACCCAAGAGAGCTTTTCTCATGATGGTCTCGGCCATCAGAAGAAAAATGACTCTTGGCTTCAGTAGTCCTGAGAGGGAAATTTATTCCCCACTTTGCTGGTGGCGAGACTAAGCCTCAGAGAGGTTAAGAAACTGTTCCAAGCCCACACAGCTGGAGCAGGGTCCTGACACCCAAATTCTTGCTGCTTGGTGAACTACTGTCCAAAACCTCCAGAAATTTCTGGATTTAATTAAGGACATTTATATTTAATCATCCTGAGAATAGAACTTCTAAAAACCACATTCCTGAGATGAGGACATTTGATTGTCCCTTTTTAGAGTCTTTTGTGGGGGTTGGGCGTGGGCAGGGGATTTCAGAGAAAGGGGCCACCCCGCCTCCCTACCCCCTGGCCATGCATCTGACTTCTCTCTCTGCCAACTTCTTTGTGCCCTCCTACAGGTCTGGGTAGATGCTGGGACGCAAATCTTCTTCTCCTATGCCATCTGTCTGGGTTGTCTGACCGCTCTGGGAAGTTATAACAATTATAACAACAACTGCTACAGGTGAGCATGTCCCCAGCCCTGACCGCCCACTCTCCACAGAACCCGGGAGCCCTCCACACTGCCTGTCTAGTTCCTTGTCATCTCTCCCCACCCTTGCAAGGCTGGGTGAGGGAAACAGGCTTGTCAGAGGAGGAGAGTCAGGTGCCAGCCATCCAGGTGGGGCAGGGGAGGACCCTGGGTGATCTGACAGCCTCTCCCAGCCCAGGTCTAAGAGTGGTCCATCAGAGGAGCTCAGAGAATAACAAACATGATGAGAGCAAGTTCCAGGCTTCGGAGGGAGTCCATGCCAAGAATTGTATTCAGGCCTCCATCCCACCCTCTCCAGCAGAGCTTTATCCCAGGGCAGATAAGGGATTGGCCCAAGGTCACACTAAGGTCACACAGCTAGTTGAACCCAGGTCTTCCAAAACTGAGGGCCTTATTCTGCCTGCTGGTCAGGAATTTCTTTCCTGCTTCCTTTTGCTTGACTGTAGGGTCCTGTCCAGTCTGACCTGGAGTGGCCAGTGCCCTGCTGCCTTTTTCTTAATGGACCTTCCTCCCCACCCCCAGCCTCCTGCCACTGCTGCACCCAGTGTGGAGAGGGGACCCATGCTGGGGGTGAGCCTGGGGCTGTGTGACCCTGGCTACCTAGTCCTCATGCCTGCAGCCTGCATTCTGCCCTGAGGCCGAGACCACGAAGTCCAAGGACTTGCCCAAGGTCAGCCAAAAGTGTCTGGCAGAAGTGAACTTGGCACGTTGGTCTCTAACCATAGGCCAGTGGCTTGTTTGCTGAGGTCTCTACACCTCTGATTCCATGCCCATCACAGACACAGATGGTGAATATGCAGGGCTGGGCAGATGGCACATCTCTGCCCCCAAGATCAAGAGCTCCTCATTGTAATGTGGAAACTCATAGACTCATGGCAATGATGCTGTCCCTCAACACAGATTCACTGGAAAAGGAAGGGTTTTTCAGCAAATGTTTCTGAGCTAGGATAAGTATTTTGGTAGAAATAGTTAGGACGGAGCCTAATACTTTGCTCCACATATACACCATAGTAAGTGCAGGAAAACTAAAGAGTTAAATACTTTTTTTAAAAAGGATACCCTCCTAAAATGAGGAGTAAAATACTGTTTTCATAATGAAAAAGATATGGAAACACCCAAAATGATTAGGTCAGGAAGGGAAATGACACATTGATTCACAGAAATATCTAGAACTTTGAAATTTCTAGAAAGACACAACAAACTATTAAAGAGCCATCTCTGAAGAGAAGCATTGAGATGGAATGATGGGCTTTTTCTACCTGTATGTTCCCATACAATTTAAATGTTTTGTCTTGTCTTTAGTCTTGAGTACATATAGATTTTATAATCCTTAAAAAGTCACATTAATACAAATGTTATCTATATACATTCTGCATAACATCTCCAAACAAAATATGAAAATCATCTACAAAATTAAAGGACATAATAACATGGAATTCAGTTCAGTTGCTCAGTCGTGTCCGGCTCTTTGCAACCCCATGGACTGCAGCACGCCAGGCTTCCCTGTCCATCACCAGCTCCCAGAGCTTGCTCAAACTCATGCTCCATCAAGTCATCACTTGATGGCATCAAGTGATGCCTTCCAACCATCTCGTCTTCTGTCATCCCCTTCTCCTCCTGCCTTCAATCTTTGCCAGCATCAGGATCTTTTCCAATGAGTCAGTTCTTTGCATCAGGCCAGAGTACTGGAGCTTCAGCTTCAGCATCTGTCCTTCCAATGACTATTCAGGACTGATTTCCTTTAGGATGGACTGGTTTGATCTGCTTTCAGTCCAAGGGACTCTCAAGAGTCTTCTCCAACACCACAGTTCAAAAGCCTCGATTCTTCAGCGCTCAGCTTTCTTTATAGTCCAACTCCCACACCCATACACGACAACTGGAAAAACCATAGCTTTGACTGTGTTTGCCTTTGTTGGCAAAGTGCTGTCTCTGCTTTTTAATATGCCGTCTAGGTTTGTTGTAGCTTTTCTTCCAAGGAGCAAGAGTCTTTTCATTTCATGGCTGCAGTTACTACTGCAGTGATTTTGGAGCCCAAGAAAATAAAGTCTGTCACTGTTTCCATTGTTTCCCCATCTATTTGTTGTGAAGTTATGGGACTGGATATGCCATGATCTTAGTTTTCTGAATGTTGAGTTTTAAGCCATTTTTTTTCACACTTCTCTTTCCCTTTCATCAAGAGGCTTTTTACTTCCTCTTTGCTTTCTGTCTTAAGGCTGGTGTCATCTGTACATCTGAGGTTATTGATATTTCTCCTGGCAGTCTTGATGCCAGCTTGTGCTTCTTCCAGCCTGGCATTTCACATAATGTACTCTGCATATAAGTTATAAATAAGCAAGGTGACAATATACAGCCTTGACGTACTCCTTTCCCTATTTGGAACCAGTCTGTTGTTCCATGTCTGGTTCTAACTGTTGCTTCCTGACCTGTATACAGGTTTCTCAGGAGGCAGGTCAGGCAGTCTGATATTCCCACCTCTTTAAGAATTTTCCATAGTTTGTTTTGATCCACACAGTCAAAGGCTTTGGTGTAGTCAATGAAGCAGAAGTAGATGTTTTTCTGGAATCCTCTTGCTTTTTCTATGATCCAGTGGATGTTGGCAATTTGATCTCTGGTTCCTCTGCCTTTTCTAAATCCAGCTTGAACATCTGGAAGTTCTTGGTTCACATACTGTTGGAGCCTTGCTTGGAGAATTTTGAGCATTGCTTTGCTATCATGTGAGATGAGTGCAGTTGTGAGGTAGTTTGAACATTCTTTGGCATTGGTTTTCTTTGCGATTGGAATGAAAACTGACCTTTTCCAGTCCTGTGGCCACTGCTGAGTTTTCCAAGTTTGCTGGCATTTTGAGTGCAGCACTTTAACAGCATCTTTTAGGATTTGACATAGTACAGCTGGAATTCCATCACCTCCACTAGCTTTGTTTGTAGTGATGCTTTCTAAGGCCCACTTGACTTTGCACTCCAGAATGTCTGGCTCTAGGTGAGTGATCACACCATTGTGGTTATCTGGGTCGTGAAGATCTTTTTTGTATAGTACTGTGTATTGTTTCCATCTCTTCTTAATATCTTCTGCTTCTCTTAGGTCCATACCGTTTCTGTCCTTTATTGAGTCCATCTTTGCATGAAATATTCCCTTGGGATCTCTGATTTTCTTGAAGAGATCTCTAGTCTTTCCCATCCTATTGTCTTCCTCTATTTCTTTGTGTTGATCACTTAGGAAGGCTTTCTTATCTCTTATTGCTATTCTTTGGAACTCTGAATTCAAATGGGTATATCTTTCTTTTTCTCCTCAGCCTTTTGCTTCTCTTCTTCTCTCAGCTATTTGTCAGGCCTCCTTACACAACCATTTTGCCTTTTTTGCATTTCTTTCTCTTAGGGATCGTTTTGATCACCATCTCCTGTACAACATTACTAACCTCTGTCCATAGTTTTTCAGGCACTCTGTCTTTCAGATCTAATCCCTTGAATCTATTTATTACTTCCAGTGTATAATCGTAAGGGATTTAGGTCATAGCTGCGTGGTTTAGTAGTTTTCCCTACTTTCTTCAATTTAAATCAATTAACATGTAATGTGATACTCAAAAGAGTTAGTATCCGTACTAATGTAAAAAGTAGAAACAGATCTAAATGAAAAATCCTAAGACACCAAGAAAAATATCAGTAACACGCTCTTAAAATAATCAGCTCGTTTTCCTCCACCAGCAAATGAGCTGTGATCTGAAAATGAACCCTCGATGTAGGTGAGGGTTCAGTGAGAGGAGCCATGTCAACGTGCGGTGGTGGGATAGGACCTTGGATGTGATAGCCATATCATTCGGTTGTTGTTAGGCTCAAGTGGGCGCCTCATTTCTGAGGACTTTGGTCAGTGATGAGGTCCCTCTCATGTTATCTCCATTTTCGAGGGAAGGGAAATTGAAGCTCATGGATATGATCCTCACCTCCACCCGCCAGCTAGGTGTGGTGGACCTGGACTCTGGCTACGGTCTGTTAACCTCCATCCCAGCACTCCACCACATCTTCTCTGAAAGCTGACTTTGTGATGGCTTTACTCACCCACTTATTAAGCCAACCATGAGCTCTATGTGTCACTAAGTGTGAGACCCCCAATCGCTACCTTGAGAGGTACACCTCCAATCTATAAAGATTGCAACTTGGCAAAACCAAGGCAAAGAAAGGGGGCAGATCCCACATGCTGGAGGAAAGGCCGCAGGGGAAGCCAGTGAGCTCTCTTAAGAGTCCCTGGGCTGTTGGGCAGAGAGGTCACTGGGGACCACTGGACAGAGGGATGCTAGAGAGGTGGGAGGTCAGACCAGGTTGCGAGGTAGACTCTCTCATCCTTCAGGGTGTTCACAGGAGGCGGGTCTGGGACGTGAGAGGTACAGCACTGTCAGCAGTGAGACAGATAGAACCAGGGTAAGAAGAGAAAGGCATGGGCACAGGGAGAGCACCAGCAGGCCTCTGGTCCAGGTTGAGGGTGACCCCCTTGGGATGCTGGAGAGAGATGCTGTCCGCATCCGTCTGTCAGCACATCAGCCGCCAGCCTGCCTCTGTTGTGTGCCGGGCGGGGCGGAGATCCCTAGGTCACCTCCTGCTTGACCTTCAGCTCCATGAGGATGCAGTGTGAGTCATCTTGTTCATCACCGTCCCTCCAGCCTAGAAGAGCACTGGCCGAAGTGTAAGGAAGCGAGGAAAGAGCCATGCCATTATGCAGATGGGGACACTGAGGCTCGATGCAACGTGGCTTTGAACCTGCGCCCTTCTGGCTCCTGCACCCTTATTCCTCACTCCCAGGCCTGGCCAGTTCTTCCCCAACTACTAAAATCAGCAAGGATTTGGCCAAGACTGCCATGTCATCAGGTTGTGTCTTGGGACAGCGGCAGCTTTCTTCCCCGCCGAGCACGTGGGTGAAATATGCTGACCGCCCCAGACCCCTGCAGCTCCCCCATCCAACAGATAGGATTTTTTCCCCTTCCCATCAGCAGAAGAAAGCAAATCCCCTAAGTGACATTGCGAAAGTCTGAGGGCTCCTTTTATTTCCATTTCCAAATTGTTCCATGAACGGATCTTCCTGACTCAGAGGGAGTAAATTAATACCCTCTTCCGACAGCATAATAGCTTCTGGAGGTCTTCAAAGCCCAGCTCAGCTCCTGCCAACTTCAAAGTGCATGTTATGTAGCTTTTCACCTAGAAGGTGCCCTGTGGGGAAGGAATTAGAGGGCTGCAAATGGAGCAAACCAGATGGGGAAAATCCTCACTTCAGAACACAGGCCGCTAGGCTCTCTGCTTGTAGGTGGGGGTGCTCTGAGGAAGGGGTGCAAGGGCACAGAGATGGAAGGGACCTTGGATCTGCTCAGAGCCTGTACCCTTCTGTGGTCAGGAAGTCACTTGGAGGGTGGGCTCTGAGGGAAGGTGGGGACCTTGCAATAAGGGACATTTGTTTCCAACAACCACATGAATACCCAAAGGTTATTTTCCTTTGGAAGTCCGAATTCTTAGAAGTCTGAATTCTTAGGGAGCACTGTTTCTGCGTAGCTCCTAGGAAAAAAGTGGGCTTTGATGTCTGAGACAACTGGATTCACATCCCAGCTTCAGTGTTGTTGTTCAGTCTCTAAGTCGTGTCCAACTCTTTGTGACCCCAGGGACTGCAGTATCTCCCGCGTTTGCTCAGATTCATGTCCACTGAGTCAGTGATGCCATCCAACTATCTCATCCCCATCTTCTCCTTTTGCTTTCAGTCTTTCCCAGCATCAGGGTCTTTTCCAGTTTCCCCAGCAGATGACAGAGAGCTTGAGTGTGTGTCTGTCCTCCCTGGGCCTCAGGATTCAGTAACAGTGCTCAGCAGTTCTGGTCTGAAAACACAGAAGAATCCCAGCATGGAGAGGCTGTGGAGAAAACCCTTTCCTCACCAGTGCTGCCTTGTTTTGCACCATTTCCAGCAGCCAGAAACAGGCATGCAGGACAGATTTATCTCAGCCTTAGGAATAACTTGGCTTTCCTGGGTTGAGCTGAGTTTCCCTCAGAGTGGAGGTGATCGTGCATACTAAGTTACTATGGTCACGTCCAATTCTTTGCGACCCTATGGACTGTTGCCCACCAGGCTCCTCTGTCCATGGGATTCTCCAGGCAAGAATACTAGAGTGGGTTACCATGCCCTTATCCAGGGGATCATTGCAATCCAGTAATCAAACCTGTGTCTCTTATGTCTCCTGCATTGGCAGCTGGGTTCTTTACCACTAGCGCCATGTGAGAAGCCCAAAAGGTGATCAGGCCTGCAGATAAAGTCTCCAGGCTTTGTAGTCCAGTCTCTGTCCACAGTGCCTGAAGAGTTCTATAGAAAAGACCTGTATCAGTCAGCCACTGCTGCAAGAATGCTGTGTAACAAGCATCCCCAGAACTCGGTAGCTAACCACGAAAACCGCAGCATTTGCTTTTATTGCTCGTAAGTCTGTTGGGGACTCTGTCTTTCAGGCTGTAGGTTGGACAGGTTTGGCTCCAGGGTCCAGGCAAGGCTCAAGGCCATGCCATGTGTACATTCTGGGGTCCAGGCTGCAGAGATAGGAGCTACCCTGGGAAAGTGCTTCTCGTGGCAAATCACAGAAGGGCTGAGGACAAGACCAATTGCACAAGTGCATCTCAGCCCTCTGTTTATGTCACATCTGTTGCTATCTCATTGGTCAAAGCAAGTCACGTGGGTAAGCCCTCAGTCAATGGGGCCGGGAAATACACTCCACCCCAGGGAGGAAGGCGTGGAAGTGACTGCTTGCTTGAAAATGACTTAATTGATCACAAGGCCCAAGAGATCCTCTTATCCAAGCCATCTTGTCGTCTAGCCAGTGAGAGCAGGCCCAGAGAGAAGATATTGCTGGGAGAATTGGAACCCCAGTCTAATGCTCTTCCCACCATGCCCTTGATTCCCAGGGTCAATGCAAGGCAACTGGGGGTCACAGTCACCAACATCAGTGTAACCTTTGATTGCATTACAAAAAGTATGGTGTCAGGAGAAGAGGAGGTGAGAGTCCTGCTCTGTTCTTGAGTCTAGTGCTCAGTCCTGGATGTGACACTCTTGAAGAGGGACAAGCTGGACTGAATTTCAGATCACAAACAGGATCACTGGTAAGGGAACTGGGGGGTTTAACTGAGCGAGCTAAAACCTCAAGGAGGTATAGGGCCTCTATCTTCAGGTCTTTAGGCTGTTGCGGAGGTTAGAACTAACACTTCCCAGAGAAGGTGGATTTGGGTCGAACAGAGCATGAGGAAGTTCTTACACTGTGAGCGGCAGGAGCCATCCGAGAAGTGAAGTGCCATGGAGCAAGGTGGGTGGTCCTGCTGGCTAGGGTCATGGTGGGGATGCTCCGGGCTGGTGCTGCTCCAAGGAGGAGACTGGACAGACCACCCAGGCCCCTCCCTTTAAAGTGAAGTGTCACGGGTGTTGTAAGCCTGACTCCCATGTGCATGCTCTGTGGTGGCCGAGGTCCCGAGAGTCTGATCCCCTGACCCACCTGCATGATGGTACACAGCCCCAGGTTGGAAGGGCTGGGAGGTACGGGCTCCGTCTTCTTCCTCTGGGAGGAGCCCCGTCGTTTGTAGTCTGGAATCCCCTGCGTCACGGCTTTATGCTGGTGCTTCTTGGCTGTGAACCCTGGCCAAGAGCAGGGGGCAGTCACTGCCCTGGTGAAGCAGCCCCCCACCCCCTGCCCACCTCCATGAGGAGTGTGGCCTGGGAGGGTCTGCTCCTTGCAGCATCAGAGTGGAGGCTTGTGTAAGGTCTGGGAGATGCTGGGCTGGGAAGGGTGTCTCTCCTGAGGCCTCTGTGCTGGCTAGGAAGCAGCCCTTTCTTTCAGAGGTTGATATCTTCATGCTTTGAGCTCCCAGAAAATCAATCCTCTCTTGCTTCCCTTGGTTTTCTCTCCTGCCAGGAGTTTGGAGAAGCGTTGGTGTGTCTCCAAGTCTTTCCGTCCTGGTGTGCGTTTTCCCACTTGCCAGCCTCCCTTCTTTCCCACCCCGTCTGTGCTTCCGGTCTGCGACTGACCTCACCTTCTAGAAAAATGCAGGAGAAGCTATGTGACCATGGGCCAGCCACCTCCCCTCTCTGAACCCCGAGGGCTTCCTTGGCACTCAGACAGAACGTTCCAGTGCTGCCCCGGTTCCCCGCACCGGGTTTTGACCCGAGCCCCTCTCCCTGCTTCCCCCACCAGGGACTGCATCATGCTCTGTTGCTTGAACAGCGGCACCAGCTTCGTGGCCGGGTTTGCCATCTTCTCAGTCCTGGGCTTCATGGCATACGAGCAGGGGGTGCCCATCGCCGAGGTGGCAGAGTCAGGTGAGTTTGCCGAAGTGGAACCATGGCCTTCCTCCTCAGCTCGCTCTTCTCCTGGGCTCAGGTCTCAGGAGGGGGCCCCTGTCCATCCGCAGACCAGGCTCCCGTGGGGGAAGCTGCCAGCCCAGAGCACCGTCACTGTCACCTCAAGAACCACAGGAGCCTCCACTGGCCTTCCTGCCGCCACTGTTGTCCCTTCTGTTTTGTGCATCACTCTCCTGCAGAGTGATTGTTTTTTGAAATGCAAACCTGACCGTGTCCTCCCCTGGCGAACAGTCTGTTTTGGCTTCTCATAGGGCTGATCTCTCGCCATGGCCCCCAAGGCCTGCACTGCCCAGCTCCTGGGGTCTCACCACCCACCTCGCTCCCTACCACACTGTGGTCTCCTTTCACATCTGTGGTTGCCCCCTCCCTTCCACCCCAGGGCTTTTGCACATACTGTTCTCCCTCTGCTGGAAGGACCCCTTTCCCTTTCTTCATTCTATGGGTAGACTCACCATGAGTGTGACATTCTTCATGTTTAAATGACACGTGTTTGTATCCAACACACCACAGGTAGGGTAGTTGCTGCTGAAGTGATTGTGCAAAATGGTGAAGAACTCTCCCCTTGATTCACATGGTTTTGAATCCTGGGACAATTCATTGCATAGTATTATAAAGTACAAAAATAGTTTATATCCACATGACAGAGTTAGACGCTAACCTCCATACATCTAAATAGGTTTCTCAGCTATAGGAATATCTGGTGAGACAGTCAGGAGCATCACAGGGGGTCCAGCCTCCCTGGCTTCTGTCTGTTCAAGGCTGCTCATGCCCCCCATTTGTTATGACAAACCCTGCCACCTGCAGGGCTGCATTGCCTCCGTTGAGAACTCTAGTCCGTGGCATGGCTGCTTTTGCCTGACATGCACAGATAGGAAGTACACCTCTGACCCACCAAGCTGGGCAGGGTGGTGGGTGTGGACCCTGAATCAGGAAGCTGGTTGCCGAGCTCTGCTTCATGGCCCCTGGGGCTCCACCTTCTGCATGGTATCTATCAGAGAGAGAGAGAGAGACAGTCCCTGCTGAGATCAGGGGACCAGAGCTGGACCAGAGGATATTAATATGACCGAAGCTGTCCATCATAGATTGCACACTCTGGGCAGGAACTGCCTCGTATGATCCTCGACTCAGCCCCCAAGGTGGCACTTCTCCTACCCCTATTTTACCAGTGAGGAAGCTGAGGCTCAGAGAGGTGTGGTCGCCCACCTAAGGTCATACCCTGCAGGGAACAGAGCTATTGGATTTGATCCAGGCCATGCTCTGAGTGCTCCGTCCTGCAGCCCACGGTAGGCAGGCACCTGGCACTTCACACAACATCCATGTTCCTTTATGGCAGTAAAGCGCAGAGCAGCCCTGCGAAGAGGGAGTGGTGCCTCCTCCATGGGCCCTGTGCCTTCTCTGAGAATCTGCTTCTTCCTCTGTAAAACCAGCAGACTGACTCCCAGCTCAGGTGCGGAGTGACACAGCATGCCTGTGCCACTGCTGCTGCTCTTTTCACCATCTTTTCCGTTTGATAGATGCATTTTAAAGCTGAAGCTCAGAGTGGAGGTGGAAAGTAAAAGAGCCAACTAAAACAAACATTTTTTTTTTTTTTCAAATTGTAAGCATACTTACTGTAGGAAAACGTTTAAATGTTGACAAAGGAAAAAGTCTCCAGTCTGACTCAGACTGCACTTTGAGGTTCTCTTGCCAGGATTTTCCATACATATACAGCTATACCTATATTGATGAAAACTGGATCATATTTGGTTTTATTTTTCCATTCACAATAAAGTATGAGAGTTTTCTTCCTCAGTAAGTAGAGATCTCAGCATCCCAGGTGGCTCATTGGTAAAGAATCTGCCTACAGTGCAGGAGATGTGGGCTCAATCCCTGGGTCAGGAAGATTCCCTGGAGGAGAAAATGGCAAGCCACTCCAGTATTCTTGCTGGGATAATCCCATGGACAGAGAAGCCTGCTGGGCTACAGTCCATGGGGTCGCAAGAGTCAGACATGACTGAGCACAAATAGAGAGCTTAATCGTGACTTTCCATGGCCAAGTGAGGTTCCACGGAATGGATGTGCCATCATTGATTTACTCTGTCTCACCTATCAGGCCCCAGGCTGGTTGTTCATACTACTTCATGAGGTATCTACAGCACATCTGCAAGGCAGGCTATACGAAGGCTGTGCAGAATGTTCCCTGCATGACTACAGGGGGCGCCATTCATGTAGACAGCAGTCCTGGGGCCCATTAGAGATGAGGACGCTACTCTGTGGCTCCGAGCCTGAAGTGGTTCCTCTAAGGTCGCGCAGAACATAGGTGGTACAGCCTGGCTTGGCTGTCATCTCTTCTGCTTCACCCTCCGTGTCACTTCAGGTGCTAAGGAGGTAAGCCTGCTCTGTGTTTAAGGGTGTGAATCAGACCAAGATTCCCTTTAGGAGTTCCTGCCTTTTGCAGAAATTGCATATTGCAAGTATGTAGCCCTCTCACCTTGCTCAGCAGGATCTTACAGGGAAAACTGTAACTTTAAATACCTAATTAGAAGGATTTGAAGTAAACACTTTAAGTTTTTATCAGAAGAAGCTGGGGGAAAGAAAGGAATACAAAGTAAGTAGAGAATGTTAGAAGCCTTAGTCACTTTGTTGTATCCAACTCTTTGCTACTCTGTGGACTGTAGCTCACCAAGCTCCTCTGTCCATGGAATTCCCCAGCCAAGAATACTGGAATCAGTACCCATTCCCTTCTCCAGGGGATCTTCCCAACCCAGGGATTATACCTGGGTCTCCTGCATTGCAGGTAGATTCTTTACTGCCTGAGCCACCAGGGAAGCCCAGAGTAAGTAGAAGCAAAGAACTAATTAAGGTAAGACATGCAAGCAACAGAGAAAATTTTCAAAGTGAAAATTTTGTATTATAAAAAATAGCAAAATTTATAACTGACAGGACAAATGAAAGGAAAAATGAGAGAAAATACAAATTACTGATATCAGGAATGAAACAGAAGACATGGCTACAGGTCCTGCAGACCTTAAAAATGAGAATAAGGAAATACCATGAACAACTTCAAACTAATGTACTTGATAATGTAAATTAAATGGGCAACTTCCTAAAAAATACTACATAATTTAATTAAGCTAACTCAAGAAGAAACAGAAAAACTAAATGGCTTTGTATTTCCAAAAGAAATTGAATTCATTGTCAAAAATCTTTCTACCAAGAAGACTCCAGGCCTGCTGTTTCACTGGTAAATTCTACAAAATGTTTAAATAGAAATAATGTCAGTCTTCTTGTTCAGTTGCTCAGTCGTGTCCAACTGTTTGTGACCCCATGGACTGCAGCACACCAGGCTCCCCTGTCCTTTACCATCTCCTGGAGTTTGCTCAAACTCATGTCCATTGAGTCAGTGATACCATCCAACCATCATCCTCTGTCGCCTCCCTTCTCCTCTTGCCCTCAATCTTTCCCAGCATCAGAGTCTTTTCCAATAAGTTGGCTCTTCGCATCAAGTGGCCAAAGTATTGGAGCCTCAGCATCAACATCAGTCCTTCCAATGAATATTCAGGGTTGATTCCTTTAGGATTGACTGGTTTGATCTCCTTGCAGTCCAAGGGACTCTCAATAGTCTTCTCAAGTACCACAGTTCAAAAGCATCAATTCTTCAGTGGTCAGCTTTCTTCATGGTCCAACTCTCACATCCATACATGACTACTGGAAAAACTATAGCTTTGACTAGACGGATCTTATCAGTCTTACACAAAGTCTTTTAAAAATTAGAGGAAGTAAGAGTATCTGAGGACAGTGACAACTGTATAGCTTCTTATTATCCCAATTTTTTCCCACAAACAACAAGATAAAACAGGAAGGGAAAAGTATATTCTACACAAAGCTGTGCCTCCTGGATAATTTGAAGACACAAAATGTTGAAGCTGCAGATAACTGTGACAGAAAGAAAAATCACCAATCCCAGCACACAGTATCTCTGCCAAAGGCAAGCTGAGAAAAACTGTGGGACAGATGGAAGACAGAGGCTAGCGAAAGGATCTGGGAGTGATTTGGAGCAGTCACCAGAAAGGTTGAATCTACTCTCAATCTGAAAGTCCTGGAAACGATCCTGACAGATCCTTTAGCAGGGACTACAGGGTTCAAAGTAGGTGTGATTTCAAGGAGTAAGGACCATTTAAAGGCATAGGCACATTTTAAAGGAGCCATTTGAAACATAAACCTTGCAGAGAAAAAAAGAGGTGGGGGGCAAAAAGAAAGAAAAGCATCGTTTTATAGGGAGATGGTGAAGGGAGCCCAAGAAAAAGAGGTAACATGTAAAGACCTGCAAAACAAAAGAGATCCCGGGACCTTCCTGGTGGTCCAGTGGCTAGGACTCCACGCTCCCAGTGCCGTGGGCCAAATTTCAAAGAAATAGATAAAATCCTCAAGGCTTCCAGGCAAGAAGAGATCAAATAACTTATAATAGCAAAAGTATTAAACTAGCACCATACTTTTTGAAACCAACATACAAAGCAAGGCAACTATGGGATAGAATTTTTTTTTAATTCATGTTAAGAAGTAAGAACCAGGATTTAATATCCAGCCATGTCTTCATGTATGTTATGGCTCTATATGTTATATATAGTATGTTAAAGCTATATAGAAAAGCCATTTTTAATATGCAAGAACTTAGAGACTTCTGATGTTCTGACATTCTTCTATCAGTGCATGAATGTCATCCAACCCAATAATGACTGGTAAAATTCCAGAAAAAGACTTATGTTGAGCTCTTAGAATATATAAAATATGTATTAATATGTATGTCTATGTATAAGATCAAAACAAAGGTAGGGAAGAAGATAGAGAACTAGTGTAGAAATACGCTGCATACTGTTTCAAAGTAGAGATCATTCAACCAAAAAATAGAAAGAGGAGGCAAGAGAAGATAGAAAAAACTCCCTGATGTATGATGAATGAGTGGTGGTAGATACTGGTGGGTGTGGGGGACCTGAAAAGACAGATATTAAAGGTTTAACTAAGAGACTAAGGGCCTAAGAGCATTAAAAAGGGTACAAGTATGAAGTTAGCCACTAGAATAAAAACATTGTTGTTGTTCAGTTGCTAAATGAGTCTGACTCTTTGCTACCCCATGGACTGTAGCATGCCAGGCTCCTCTGTCCATGGGCTTCTCCAGGCACGAATCCTAGAGTGAGTTGTCATTTCCTTCTCCAGAGGATCTTCCCAGACCAAGGACCAAACCTGCATCTCCTGCATTGGCATTTTTTTTTACCACTGAGCTACCAGAATAGTAACATAAACCTTCCTAAATAATAATTAAAAAAAAAAAAACAGAATACACAACTCATATACATATGAAATATACATAATTATATATTGTCAGTCAAGACCAAATTTATCAATCTTGTCAGTAGAGGGTTACTGTCTATTGAAAGAAAAAGATTTTCAATTTGACTCATAAAGTAAGACCTATGCATAGGCATACCGTGTTTTATTGTGCTTCACTTGTTTTATTTTTGAATTTTTTACAAACTCGTGGTTTGTGGCAACTCTGCATCAAGCCACATCTACCAGCACAATTTTTCCAACAGCATGTGCTCACTTCATGTCCCTGTGTCACATTTTGGTAATTCTCACAGTATTTCAAACTTTTAAATTATTATTAAAACTAGTGGATGACGAGTTGCTTTTTATGAGTGAGTAAAGAAAGTGGTTTCTTGAAATCGAATATACTACTGGTAAATATGTTGTGAAGCTTGTCGAAATGACAGCAAAAGTGCTGAAGAAAACTCTTGAGAGTCCCTTGGACAGCATGGAGATCAAACCAGTCAGCCCTAAGGAAAATCAACCCTGAATATTCATTGGAAGGACTGACACTGAAGCTCCAATACTTTGGCCACCTGATGTGAAGAGCTGACTCACTGGAAAAGACCCCAATGCTAGGAAAGATTGGGAGCAGAAGGAGAAGAGGGTGTCAGAGGATGAGACGGCTGGATGGCATCATGATGCAATGGACATGAACTTGAGCAAACTTTGGGAAATGATGAGGGACAAGGAGGCCTGGCGTGCCACAGCCCACGGGGTCACACAGAGTCAGACATGACTGAGCAACTGAACAACAGTAAGCATAGTTGCTAAAACAGCAGCAGAATTTAAGAGGGTTGACTCCAACTTTGAAAGAAGTTCTCCTCTGGGTAAAAATGCTATCCAACAGCCCTGCCTGCTACAGAGAAATCACTCGTGCAAAGAAGAGTTAATCGATGGCAGCAAACTTCATTCTTGTCTTATTTTAAGAAATTGCCACAGCCACCCCAACCTTCAGCAACCACCACCCTGATCAGTCAGCAGCCGTCAACATCGCAGCAAGACCTTCCCCGAGCAAAAAGACTACGACTCACTGAAGACTCAGATGATGGTTAGCATTCTTCAGCAATAAACTATTTTTTAATTAATGTATATACCTTTTCTTAGACCTACTGGTATTGTTCACTTAGTAGACTATAGTGTGAACATAACTCTTATGTTTGCTGGGAAACCAAAAAATTCATGTGACTCAGTTTGCCATGGTAGTCTGGAGCTAAACCTACAACATCTCTGAGGTATGCTTATCTATTCTGTGTGCAAGAGACACACCCAGAACAAAGTGACTCACAAAGGCTATAAATAAAGACAGAGTAGCAGTCAAGCGCACAAGCATTAAGGATAACAAAGGATAATACTTTTTAATGTTAAAAACCATGATTCACAGTGAAGATATAGCACATACACAAATGTATGCGCCAAATGACACAGCAATAATCTTTATGAAGCAAAAAACTGCAGACAATGCAAGGGGACATAGAAATAAACTAACAACAAGAACTTTACTAAACACATGTATCAATAAAAGTGCAGAAATGGAAATAATTACCTTCCTTGTTCAGAAAAATAAAAACAGCAACAAAATGAACTAAGAGACAGTTCAAGGAAGGAAATAATAAAAAGCAGAAAGTAATGAAGTAGAGAACTGGGTTTTTAAAAAATAATAAAATTCTAGGTTTTTCAAAATAAAAATAGGCACATCACCAGAGGATCAAGGGGCAGGGGGGAAACGAGGTTGGGGGGTAGAGAACATACAAATAGCAAAATAAGAAATTACAAAAGGGAAATAACCATTGGAGCAGAAGACATTTTTTAAAATCATAAGAGATTACTTTGCAATCCTCTTTGCATATAAATTTGAAAACCTAGATGAAATGAATATTTTCCTAGGGAAATGGAGATTGCTAAAACTGACCCCATTTGACTTAGAAAGCTTAAACAGGCCAATCTCCATAGAAGAAACAAAGTTACTGAAGAGCAGCCTCACAAGAAAACATCAGGCCCTGAAGGCTTCTCAGAGGAATTCTACCAAACCTTTGAGACCAGATAAGATAGGCCCAGTGCTCTATAAATGATTCCAGATGCTTGAAAACGGAGGAAACTTTCCTAATTCATTACCTGAAACACACAGTACTGAAACCTAAACCAGACAGACAATGCCAAGAAAGAAAACTACAGATTAATATCACTCATGCATATTGATGCCAAAATACCAAATAAAGTATTAGCAAACTCAAATCTAAAATATTAGAATCCAGAATCACATTAAGAAGGTAATATACCATGTCCAAGTAAGATTTATTCCAGGAATAATGGAAGGTTGATTTAATGTTAAGAAAGCCATTGATATCACACACCATATTAATAGTCCAAACAAAGTAAATCATAAAATTATCTCCATAGATGTGGGAAACGTCTTTGAAAAGTTCAACAGTCATTCATTATAAAAAATAATCAAGTAAATGGAAATTAAAGGATATTTTTAAAAATAGGTCTGTGCATAAAAATTTAAAAATTAGGAAAAAAAAGTTTAAAAATTAAAGACAATGATTGCCTACAGTGGTGAGTGGAAAAGGGATAGAAAAAGGTGAGGAATTAAGTAAGAAGGAAGAACACCTTCTCTGAGTATTTATCTTTAGTAGCTCTTACTGAGAGCCACAGTATTGTTTCACAGAGCACTCAAGACAAATAGTTACTTTTTTGTGGATGGAACCAAATGTAATACAAATAGTAATGAATGAATTTAACTGTATTACAAATGCATAATGCAATCATTCTGAAAAGAATGGGAAAGGAGCTAACAAAAGTGAATTTCAGGAAGCAGTATGTTGACTGAACATTGTAAAGCTAAAAACATATCCTACTGAAATTCCTACACAGTATAATAAGGCAAAAAAAAGTAAAAGTATTAAGATTATAAAGGAAGAAGGAAAACTGTCTTCATTCATAAACAACATGATTAACCACATAGAAAATCCTAAGAAATCTACAAAAAAAAATTACTAAGTGAATTTAGTAAGGTCATGGGATAGAAAGACAATCAAAAATCTTTGGTATTTTTTTATACCAACAACAAACAATTGGGAAATTTTTATATTCTACTTTTCACAAAATTTAATTTAAAAATGAAAAGGTAAGCAACAGACTTGGAGAAGATAATCATAATACTTTTGTTTCATAAAGGGTTTGTATCCCAAATATATTAAGAATTCTCACAACTCAATAAAAAGGAGCTAACCCAGCTGAAAATGGGCAAGAACACAGGAGGCACTTCACAAAAGATGTTGATATGTAGCGAATTCCTTGATAGTCCAGTGATCAGGCTCCTTGCTTTCACTGCTGAGGACCTGGGTTCAATCCTCGGTTGAGGAACTGAGATCCTGCAAGTCACAACATGGGCAAAAAATAAATAAATAAAAAAATTTAAAAATAATAAAAAGATTTATGAATGGACAGTAAAGATATATGAAGATACTTCACATTGTTAGTCATCAGGGAAATACAAATTAAAAATACATACATACTGATACAACACTTCATACCCACTATAATGACTAAATTTAAAAGACTGAGAACATCAAGTGTTGACAAGGATGTGGAGCCCCTGAAACTCTCTATTGTTGCTGGTAGGAGTGTAAAATGACAGAGTCACTTTGGAAATCCGTTTGGCATTTCCTAGAAAATTAAACATATGATTCCCATAAGACCTGGTAATTCCCCTCCTAGGTAGGATGAACAAAGCTAATCTAAGGTGAAAAAAAAAAAGATCAGTAGTTGCTGAGTACAGAGACAGGGAATTAGGGTGGAGAGACTGCAGAGAGGGGCCAGGGGACGGAGGAAGTGCTCTCTGTTCCAGTGGCGGTTATCTGGGTGTCTCCACGTTTCAAAACTCATTGAATCATACACTTAAAATGAACACTTATGATAGGTAAATTAGATTTTAATAAGGCTGTTTTTTAAGGTAGAAGATAATGAGGATAAATGTTTCTTGAACATTTACCTTTTTAAGTGCTTTCCATATTTTTGCATCATCACACTGAACTCCGCCAACTGCCTTCTTAGGTAGGAATCCATTATTCCCATTTTCTAGCTGAGGAGACAAGGGTGAAGCTCCCAGTAAAGAATGGGGATTTGAACCCTTGGCCACTGTGCTGCAGGGCTAGAGCATCGGACTCCCATGCTGAGGCTGTGCTGTCAAGCCCCCTATTGGGAGCAGTCAGGAGAAGTGAGTGTGGACCTGGGAGATGCTCAAAGGAGAAGGTGGCCTGGGTGGACCAGCATTTGTCCAAGCCCTGACTTCTGACTACTTGCATAGGAGCCACTGGTCCTTCTGTCACCCTAGACTGGCTGAATTAAGATCTCTAGGCAGGCCTGACAACCTGCATTTTAATAAGAATGCCTCCCGCCACCACCTCTCTTCACCTACCCTGTTAAGAATAGAGACACGTCTGTGCAGAGGATGGTCTGGGTGTCAGACTAACCTGGGCTTGAGTCTTGACCCTTCCAGATCCTTGCTTCCTTCTCTCTGCCTCAGCTTGCTCATCTGTACAATGGGTATCCTTGTAGAACCAGGAGCATGGGGTGGCTGTGAGCTGTACATGATTCAAGGAAGAATTCAGCACAGCACCAGGCACAAAAGAAACACTTAGTCCATTTTAGATGAACATAGCAATTGAATGAGGCACTGAACTCCACTCAGCCCCCTTCTGTCTGCTTCCTCTCCAGGCCCTGGCCTGGCCTTTATCGCCTACCCCAAGGCCGTCACCATGATGCCCCTCTCCCCCACTCTGGGCCACCTTGTTCTTCATGATGCTCATCTTCCTGGGCCTGGACAGCCAGGTAAGCGGGGAGCCCAGGCGGCAGCGGCAGCGGGGGCAGGTGCTGCTCCCAGGAACAGATCTGGGGCCTGCACACCACGTCCTGGTTCTGGTCAGTCAGGACCAACCAGATCATAAAAGACTTGGGAACACAGAAAAGCGTCTGCTTCCTTCCTTGATCTCCACATCAGGGCTCCCATGACATGCCCTAGGTGGCCACCTGGGTGGGTCTTAGGTACCACCACCAGCTCCCGCTCCCCCCACATCCGCACCCTGCCCCCACCCGCCTCTGTTCTCCTGCCTCTCCCAGACCCACCCCCACTTGGCAGCCACCTTCCTCCGTGAAGGATGTGGAGTTAGAACTAACAATTTATCTGTTTGCATTTTCTTTTCTCTTAACGAAAACGTATGCACTTACATCTTTTTGCCCCCGCCCACCCTCCCACCCTCCTTCAATCCCCTCTTTGGTTTCCCTGCTGGAATCCTGTGGCCTCTTCATCTCCAGAAGTCAACCCTTGGCCCTGCTGCTGTACTGTGGCTGGCCTTCCTAAGAGCCCCAGAGAAGGTCTTCCAGCCAAAGCCAGGCACTGAGGCTCTCAGACAGGGATCTCTTGGCAAGGTGCTCCCCGCCCCCCTACCTGTGACCTTGTGCAAGTCACTCAGTATCCAGGCCCCGTGGCTGGTGTGGCTGTCAATCCAGCCACGTCCTATTTCTTCCCCTGGATGGTTTCTCAGAAACTGCTAAGCCCCGAGCTGCAGAAGCAACCGGGTGTTTTTGCTGATAACCGTCCCTCCATTGTCACCGGCAGAGGCCTCAGGAGGGATCAGCAGCTTGTGTGACAGTGACAGGCCTGTCTCCTCAGACGGGTGTGGGGGCCAGGCCTGGGCTCTGCGAGCCCCTGGGCTGAGCCAGACCAGCACTAGGGCTGAGATACTCTGTTTGCAAAGGGGGCCTGGGGCCCTAGGGCGGGGGGTGGCTGCTCAGACCACCCCCAAGTGTGCCCGGGCTGTGTCCTCAGTTTTTAATTATGATAGCCATATGGGCTGGGGGCAGGGGGGCTTCTGTTATCCCCATTTTACAGAGGAAGAAACTGAGGCTCAGAAAGGCCAAGTGACTTGACAGGATATGCTCCCAGGTCTCCGCACCTCGTAGCCCATCTGCTCTGATGCCTCTTCAGTTTAAGTGCTGGATCAACAGCATCCCCTGAGTCCCCTTCCTTCCCTGTAGACCCTAGAGAAAGGACAAGCGCAGCTAGTCTTCCCCTAGAGACAGGACAGCCTGGAGGCCAGGAGCCTGGGCATTGGAGTCTAGACTGAGTTTAAGTCCCAACTCTTGCCAGCTGTGTGACTCTGGGCTGTGCTGCAGTCCCTTTGCACAATGAGGATGGAAATACCTTCCCTGGGGAGATAGACATGGACCAGAAAAGACGTGGAGCCAAGCAGTGGCTCCAGGGACGGGGGTGCCCCCAAATAATGACCTCCCAGGGCCCCACAGTGGTGACAGCCCAGCCTCTGGAACAAGATTGCCTGGTTCAAATTCAGGCTCTAAGTGGTTAGCCCTTTGTGACCTCAGGTCAAGTTACTTACACTGCTATGCTTCTGTGTCTTCTTTACAAAAGAGGGACAATAGTAGAACTTAATACATAGAGATTAAAGAAATTAACATCTGTTAACTACCTAGAACTGAGCCTGGCACACAACAAGCACCGTGTGTTCACCACATGATGAACACGGTTGTTATAATTCATTTATCAAACATTTTCTGAGCGTCTGCTCGGTGCCACTTGAAGTAGATATCAGTGACATGGCCCCTGCCTTCCAGGGTCTCACCTTTTTGTAAGGAGACAGATCTAAGCAAGCATGGACCCTACAGATGAGGGGTATGGACTGGGCCTGGAATAGGGGCTGGGTTTGTTCTGCCCAAGTCTAGGGCAAGAAGAAGCAGTCAGGAAAGGGCTCATGCAGAAGACCTGCCCACAGCGCTGGGAGAACTCGGGTAGGGGGTGAGGGATATGCTGGGCTATTTGGTCTGGGTGTTGAGGGTTGAGTAGGAGTGTGACTGATCTCACTCCTGGCCCTGTCTCAGCATGGTGGGACACAGATGCATAGTGGCTCAAGCTCTGCCATCTAAACCTGCCCAAACACAAGAGCTGGGTATTAGCTCCCCTGATTGCCCTCCCCCCAGCAGAAGGCCACCCGCTCTCCGGAAGCAAAGGGCAGGGGCACTGTCACAGGCCTGGAGGATGAAGTAAGTCAGGCCCCCACAGACTGATCAGAGCCCTCAGCTCTCAAGACAGTTACCCAAACTGCCATCTTGCTTCCCAGGCCAAGACTGGATCTCATTTATTTCGTCCACCCCAGAACAAGGCCCAGTGCATGGGCACATGACTGGCAGCATAAGGGAGAAGGAATTCTAGCTTTAGAGTCAGGAGACCTCATCTCAAGGCCTGACTCTCCTGCTTCCTAGCTGAGAGACTTTGGGCTGGTCACCTTCCCTCTCTGAGCCTCAGGGTCCTCTTGTGTTGAATGGGCCTGCTGGCATTCTGTAAGTGCGGGGGATACTGTTGTTATTCTTGGATCTTCCGTCAGGGTGAGGAAGTGTGGCAATGAAGGCGAGGCCCGGCGGGGAGGGAAGCCCAGGCTTTAGGGCTGCTGTGTCTGCCTGGAGCCAGGGCCTCTAATGGGCTTTCTCTGGGGCTTCACACCGTCATTTCTGCCCCATCCAGTTCGTGTGCGTGGAGAGCCTGGTGACCGCTGTGGTAGACATGTACCCCAAGGTCTTCCGGAGGGGCTATCGGCGGGAGCTGCTCATCCTGGCCCTGTCGGTCACCTCCTACTTTCTGGGCCTTGTGATGCTAACGGAGGTGAGTGATAGCCACACAGGTAAGTGACGTGGACAGGGTAACACGAGGGGTAAGTGCCTGGGCTTTGGTGGTGCTAGTGGTAAAGAACCCGCCTGCCAGTGCAGGAGACATAAGAGATGCGAGTCTGATTCCTGGGTCAGGAAGATCCCCTGGAGGCGGGCATGGCAACCCGCTCCAGTATTCTTGCTTGGAGAACCCCATGGACAGAGGAGCCTGGTGGACTACAGTCCATGAGGCCGTGAAGAGTCAGACACAACTGAAGGGACTTAGCATGGACACGTTTGGGTTAGGCGGATCTGACATCACATCTCAGCTCTGACCTTGACTGGCTGGGTGACCCTGCCTCCAGGTCCGGCACTTCTCAGTGACTCTGTGTTCTCGTGTTCGTAATGAGTCATCGTGAGACTCCATGGAAGTTCTCATTCAGTAAGTGCTCGGCTCCAGGTCTCCACCGCCAGAAGGAATAAAACTCACAGTGAGGAAGGCTGGGTTTACCTGGTCATTATGAGCAGCCATGGCAACCCACTCCAGTGTTCTTGCCTGGAGAATCCCCATGGACAGAGGAGCCTGGCAGGCTACAGTCCATGGGGTCGCAAGGAGTCGGACACGACTGAGCAACTGAGCCCATGAGCATCCAGATGCCCAGGCTACCCCTTTTAGTAAAACTTCTGGGTGAAGGAGGCACTGTCTGCCAGAGAACCCTCAGCCAGTGACTTTCACTGGCCTCAAGTTCAGAACAGACTTCATCACTGGGGGACCGGGACGCCTTCAGGTGCTGTGTGTTCTAGCTCCAACCCTCCGCATGGCCCCTCTTGTCTGCCAGGCCTGTGGGCAAGGAGGGGCTCAACACACCCCCAAATTCAGACAGTCTCACAAAGCCATGATTCTCTTCCCTCCTGCAGCATCCTGTCTAATAAATACTTTCTTCAGTACCTTGGGGAGGCGAAATTAGGTATCTTTTTACCCACACTCACAAAATTAATTAATTTTAAAAACCAAGCCACTCTCCCCCTCCAAATAACCAAAAAAACTATTGCCAGGAGACACAAAGCGGTTTTGTAAGGAACATGGAAAAAGTGAGGGAATTCAGAATCTGTCAAAGCAGCTGATGTGGTACTGAGGTCGGTCTGCTGACCTTCGTCATTCTCTGCCTCTCAACTCAAAAAAGCCACCTCCTCCTGGAAGCCTCCTCTGCTTTCCTTCCCACCCAGGACTTCATTCTAAGCTAGATCCAGTCTCCATCTGGACATTACAGTGACCTGTCTGTTCACCTGCCCCACCAGGCCCCAAGGTCCTCAAGAACAGGAGCCGGCCTTGATCTATTCTGTGCCCTTGGGGCCTGGCCCAGGGTGTATAATTCCTGCTCCTATTCATTGTCACATTAATGGGAGTGATAATCAGCATTTGAGCAAATGAAGGGTACCACACTTCCCCCCTGCCTCTCTCCACACAACCAGTGAGCAGGGCCTCATTAAGTGCTGATTAATTACACAAAGTAGAGTCTTTTGTCACGCACAAATTGGGGGGTTACCTGATGCCTTCAAGAGGCTGGTGGGGCTACAGGAAAAGCAGGCATTCGTGGGCATCCTCGGCTTGCAGCAGGCCCGTCAGTGGAGGGCTCTCCTGGACACGGGCTGGCCGGCCCTGGTACCCTGGCTCACAGAGCGCTCTCCCAGGCCCTGGGCCCCAGGCCCATCAGGGAGCCAGCGCTGTGCCTGCCCCGGACCAGGAATCAGCAGACACTCAGGCCCCACACACCCACCTCCGCCCTCTGCAGAGGCGTGTCTGTGAGTGACCACACAGGGAATTTAAACCTGCCAAATGGGCCGTGGCAGACTCAGTAATTACTGGCAGGATCTTCTCCCTCATTTAAATGCATTTAAAGCTCTGCTCTAGGGGAAAAATAGTCTGCAAATACCTGCTCCTCCACGGAGGTGAAGCGGTGGATGGCGAAGGTCACAGGGTCTGCGGCTGGACGCCTGGGCCCGGGCCTCAGGCCCATGGCTGGGTGACCTGTAGTGACCGGCGGTGCGTGTTCTCACCCCCCCCGGGGCTCCACTTCCCTGCATGCGCACTGAGGACACCAGTAGCACCGGCCTTATGACCGCACGAGGCAGGACCTACAAAAGCTGCTGTGTGGGCGCGTAGGAGAGGGCACGGCTAGAGGCAGGGAGGCCTGTGGGGAGGCCATCACAGCCCCCCGGAGGGAGGTGCTGAGCCCGCCCGACCTCCAGTCTCCAGTTTTCTGGGTTGTGTCTAGCATTCAGGGAGCAGAGATAAGACAAACCTCTGAGATCCCAGCAACCCCTGAGGGTGTCTAAGGGTGGTGGGTGCGGCATTCAGAATGCTGGAGAGACCAGTCTGCCCTGGTGGACGTGACTCCAGGGTGGGAGGTGACCGCAGGGTGGGGCGCCCTCGCCGAAGCCAGCTGGCTAACCCTGCTCTCCCATATGTCTGTCTGTCCCTCTTCCCTGCATCTGTCCTCCCACCCCGCAGGGCGGTATGTACATCTTCCAGCTCTTTGACTCCTACGCCGCCAGTGGAATGTGCCTGCTCTTTGTGGCCATCTTCGAGTGCATCTGCATCGGCTGGGTGTACGGTGAGTGGAGGCCGAGCCCGCCATGCCCCAGCACCCGGAACCTGGGTGGGCTGGGCTTCCCTGTGGCCCGTCTCCATCTCCATCAGCCTCCTCCCCTCAGGGATGTCTTGGGTTCTCCCACCTGTTGGAAGACCCTCCTGCTTCTATACCCTTTTGCAGCACAGGGAGGGGTTCCAGGCTCAGGCACTGTAACCTTGGGTCCATCCTTCTGCCCCTGAGGCTCAGTTTTCCCACCTGTATAATGGAGTAGTCATCACTGTGGCTCCCGGTAGGAGGGAGTGTAGACAAACCAGCCAGCCCAGTGACCGGCCCTCAGCATCTGCCTTTGGGTCTTCCTGTTCCCCAGACTGAGTGAGTGGATGAGAGTTGCTGGGCTTGTGAATAGACACCCACCAGCCCTTCTGTCTGAGCCCCGACCCCCACCCCACCCATGCAGGTCAGCCAGCCTGACCGCGCTCAGAGCAACCACCTTCCACCTTTTCCCCAGAAACTCCTGACTGAGTCAGGAGAGGTCTCTTCAGAGCCCCTTCCACCACAGTTTATCCTAACGCCGCACATCGCTAACACCCTGGTAGTTTCTAAGCGGTAAGTAGGGTCCCTGCCGCAATTTGTCTCCTGCCAGGGAACGCAGATACTCATCGCCTCTCTTCTGAGGCTTGTACAGAAATTCTCTGGGGTGTCCCGTAATAAAGCAGGGTGCCCATCTGCTTTATTCTGGACAGGAAGCAACCGCTTCTATGATAACATCGAGGACATGATTGGCTACCGGCCGTTGTCACTCATTAAATGGTGCTGGAAGGTCGTGACCCCCGGGATCTGTGCGGTAAGGGTGCTGCCAGGAGCCACCTGCAGTCCACCACACCCCTCCTTCTCCATCCCCAACCCACTTCTCCACCCCAGAGCCCAGGCCTGACCGAGGCCAAAACTAGGAGGTGATGTCCCTGCGGGGGACCCTCTGTGTGCTCAGAAAGTCCAAGGCAACTGACACCTTTCCAAGCCCGTGTTTTTTGGGGGTACAGTTTCTGGGCTGGGCCAGGGGGCCTCACTAAGACCCCAGTTGTGCCACCAGCTTGCTGTGTGACAGTGAGCAAGTCACCTCTCTTCTTGGGGCCTCTGATTCTGAACCCGCAGGCCTGGGCAGATGGCACCCACCTCTGTGGGGGCTGAGGCATGAAGACATCTGGCTCTGCTGTTAACAATGAAGCAACAGCTTGAGGGTAATGAGAGGCTCACGCTCTGCCCCTCAGACCAAACTGCGGAGAGGCCTTGGTGAAAGGATGTTTAATTAAAGAAACAAAACCTCTGCTCTTCACCCAGTCCTTGGCACTGGAAGGATCTCAGAGCATCTTCACCAACCATCTTAGTTCTGAAAGTCAGCTTTGAAACCAGCCCTGAGAAGTAGCTAGAAAAAAAATTAAAATTTCTGAGTGTTCAGAGGCTGGGGATCAGGCTCCTGGGGGGGCGGTCAAGGAGGGTCTCCTGGGACCTGTGCCGCCTGTTCCCTGTGCTTCTCGCTGTGGACAGGCAGGGTGCCACCTCTCCGAGGCCACCGCACAGGGTCGACCATCTCCCCTGCCGGCCGCCCGCACCCAGGCTGAGGGCCGCCCCAGGGACCTCTCCCCATCTCTCCGCAGGGCATCTTCATTTTCTTCCTGGTCAAATACAAGCCCCTCAAGTACAACAACGTGTACACCTACCCTGCCTGGGGCTACGGCATCGGCTGGCTCATGGCCCTGTCCTCCATGCTCTGCATCCCGGTCTGGGTCTGCATCAAGGTGTGGAAGACAGAGGGGACGCTGCCAGAGGTGAGCGGCCCCGGGAGGAGGGGTCAGTGAGGGCGGGGCGGCGGAGGAGTGTGACACAGGGCGGGACTGGCTATGCGGGGGAGGGCTGTGCTGGTGAGTGTGAGTGTGGCCCCAGGAGCCTCTGGGTCCCCGCTTCCTTATCTGGGCCACGGGCGTGATGAGAATGTGCCCTGCACGTTTCTCCTGGGGAAGCCCGGCCAGCTCCTCCATGACAGGGGTTGATCAGTACTGCGGTGCTGAGGCCTGGAGATTGAGCTGCTTTCCCTGAGTTTAGCCTCGGTTTTCCCATCTGCAAAGTGGGTCAGCAGCAGTGCCTCACTTACAGAGGTAGTTTGAGGACTCAGTGAGTGCACAGAGGGACAGCACTTGAGCCAGGACTTGGGAGAGAGAGGGGCCAAGTGTCAGCTCTTGGTATTCTGTTGATCCCGTTCATTAAGGACCCCGTTTCCAGGGCGCAGGGAGAGGGTCTGACATCTGGGGGCATCTATCCTGTGCCGTCATCGTGCAGAGCTCTCTCTGTTCTGCATCTTCTCTATCCTCAGAGAAATTCAGGCACTTGCCTAAGATCAGACTGCCAAGAATTAGCAAACCAACCATTTTCAACAATTTTATTGACATATGTTTTCTGTATCATAAAATTCACCCATTTCTGGTATGATTCAATGGCGTATTTTTTGTAGCAGTGTTCTGTGTCGTGCCGTCATCACCATAAATCCATTTGCAAACATTTTTATTTGTTTACATATATTTTTAGGTATTCATAAGATTCCCAGTGTCTGTTTCCAGTAAGCCCTGTCCCAAGCCCCAGACACCCAGAAATCTCTCTGTATGTGCATCTTTGGGGCACTTCCTGCCAATGGAATCGTGCTGCCCATGGTCTCCTGGTTGTATAGTGAATTTGGACCCTGGCTGTCATAGCCTGGACCTCCTCTCCCTCTTCACTCTCCTTTCCCACCTGCTGGGGGTCAGGAGGTCTGAGTCAGCTTCATGCCCCTTCTGCAAACTGTGTGCTCCGTGCCAGACGCTGCTCTAAGCCGTCGACAGTCAGTAGGCTGCCAAATCCTCACAGCTGTCCTGTGAGGTGGAGGTGCTTCCTGTCCCCACGTCACAGGTAAGGAAGCTGAGCACAGAGAGGGGAAGCAAGTTGCCCCAGGGCACACAGCCTTGGAGTGGTGGAGCAGGTGCCCTGAGGCTGTGCCTTCGTGCCCCATACCCCTTGCCTGGTTCCAGCCCCAGTGCAGCACCCCGGGGTTCGGGGCTGAGCTGTGTCTCACAGATGTGCGGCCTGTGTGGCGATGCCCCCCAAGGCGAGTGCCAGCCCAGAGTCAGCTCCAGCCAGCCTTCCTGTCCACCCAGAGAAGAGCCAGCACCCAGCCAGGGGGAGCAAGCCAAGAGGGAAGGTCCCTTTCTCCAGCCTGCTCCTGCCCCCAGAGCAAGGCCAGGTCCTCCACTCCTGCAGGAAATGTAGGGCAAGGGCAGTTGTTGATTCTGACTTGGGACCAGGCGTGTGCAGAGGAGAGCTGCCCTGGAGCCCAAATACCTTGGCCCTGGCTGACCCCTGCCAGCGAGTTCACATCCCTCCATTTCCAGAGGGGCTTCCCAGGTGGCGCTAGTGGTAAAGAACCTGCCTGCCAGTGCAGGAAATGTAAGTGATGCAGGTTCTATTCCTGGGTCGGGAAGATCCCCTGGAAAGGGAAATGGCAACCCATTCCAGTTTTCTTGCCTGGGAGAATCCTATGGACAGAGGAGCTTGGCGGGCTAAAAGTCCATAGGGTGTCAAGAGTCAGACATGACTGAAGACACTTAGCACACATGCATGCATTTCCAGAAGTTTCTGCCAGCTGATGAGAAGGATCTGGAAGGAAAGATGGGGGTCAGAGAGTTGCTATGAGGGTGGGTAGTCTATGCTAAGAGCCATGCACAGGTCAACAAATCTGAGGACACCTCAGGAGAATGACACTCGAGGCAGGTGCCACTGTGAACCTCTTTGACAGATGAGAGACTGAGATGCAGGGGGTTAAGTTCTTGCCTCAGTGAAGCGGTGGAACTGGGAGTCCAGCCCGGCTGGACCTGGCTCCAAAGCCTATGCTCCCAGCTCCTGTCCTGTGTCAAGATCCTAGCGCCTTGCCTGGCACCTAGGAGATGCTCCGCATGATGGTATTATGGAGGGAAGAGGGGCATCCTGCCGGTTAATCCCTCTTGGGCAGAATAAGCCCAGCCTATTAGGCATGGCAGAATCTGAACATGAAAACAGACCCTTGATCGTAAGAAACCAGCACCCCAAAGTCCTTCCAGCCTTCCTGGGGAAAGGCCCCAGAAACGACCTCCCAAATCCTGGCCTGACGTCTTCTGGAGGTGCACGTGAGGCTGAGGTTGGCGGGGAGGGTGCCAGGCAGGATCAAGAGGCAGGAGCACGTGTCAGGGGTAGAGTGGAGGATGGCCACCCTGTCTGCCCAGCACACTGCCGGCCACTCTGCGGGGTTGGGGCCTTAGCGAGAACGTTTCCATCTTCAGACACACACCTCCTGTTCCCTCGACGGGGATGATGGACATGATGACGGCCTTCTATGGGAAACATACCCATTTATGCAGCTGCTAAGTCGCTTCAGTCGTGTCCGACTCTGTGTGACCCCATAGACAGCAGCCCATGAGGCTGCCCCTGGGATTCTCCAGGCAAGAACACTGGAGTGGGTTGCCATTTCCTTCGCCAATGCATGAAAGTGGAAAGTGAAAGTGAAGTCGCTCAGTCGTGTCGGATTCTTAGCGACCCCATGGACTGCGGCCCACCAGGCTCCTCCATCCATGGTATTTTCCAGGCAAGAGTGCTGGAGTGGGGTGCCATTGCCTTCTCTGCCATTTATGTAGAGACCACTGTATAAACGGCCCTGGAGGTGCTGTAGCTCACCCTCACAGCAGAGTCCCCAGGAGGAACAGCTGGCCCATCTCACAGGTGGGACAACGCGGCTCAGTGATGTTAGGTGACTGGCCCCACACGCAGCGAGGCCAAGCAGGGACTCAGACCCCAGCCTCAGTCTGCCCAGGAAGGAAGGATGAGGCCTGGGTACAGCTCCTGCGTCCTGGTCACCTGCAGCGGGCCAGGTACAGGGCAGTCAACTCCGCTCATCATCTCCTTCGTCACCCAGCGCTGGTACCCTGTGGTCCCCATGTCCCAGGGTGGGGGCAGGAAATAGATCTCCAGGTCGACGCATCGCCCAGGGCAGAACTCCAAGCCTGGCCTGCCGTTTCCATGCCCCCCTGCCCCCCAAGGTGTCCGCCGTGCAGTTGGGAGGCGCTGAGGCAGGGCCCCCCAGGGACTCCAACAGCCTTCTCAGACAGCTCTTTTCCTCTCCAACCGTGTAGAGATTCCGCAAGTTGATGATCCCCAGCGCCGACCTGAAAATGCGGGGCATGCTTGGGGCAGGCCCACGGACGGTGGCGGTTAATGACTGTGACGCCAAACTCAAGGGCGATGGGACCGTTGCGGCAATTACAGAGAAGGAGACGCACTTCTGAGCGCCCCTGCCACCTCGATGTCCCTCCTCCTGCTCCTCGCCCCCTGCCGTCCACCGCCGTGTGTACAAATGAACACCTGAACCGCGTACTTCACCTAATGGTAGAGGCTTGCTCGTTTCTGTTTTGTTTTTGTTTTGTTTTTTTGCACAGGATTTATTAACAAGTTAATTTTAAGGTGGCCGTGCCCACTCTGGTTTCAAGTCATGCCCCTTCCTCGTCCCATCCCCCCAACTGCTGTGAGAGTAACGATGCGAAGAGATAACCCTATACAGGGACTTCTCATGAGAGGAGGGTGTAACCAGCATTCCCTGGGGTTAGGAAGAAGTCGTACCATAGGACCGGAATTTTTTATCCTCGGGCTATGGGGTGAGCGGGTAGGAGCGACGTCTGCCTCCTCCGTCAGCCTCTGAACCGACCTGTCCGTGCCCTGCATCAGGCCAGTCTGTCTGTCTCCAAGCCACCTGAAGCCCCTCCCTTGCCCATCCTCCCCGGCTTCCCGAGCTGGTGGGTTTGCAGACAGCGAAGCTGTGTCAGAGAAGAAAACGTCCCGGCCTACTCAGGACTCCTGGGCGGCAGGCCCCCCTCTGCCCTGGTCCCACCGAGTGACCTGGGCTCTTCCCAGCCCTCCTGGGTCTCCCCCGTGGGGACAGCTGGGTCAGGTGAGCTCTGGGGGTTTCTGCCTGGCCTGGCCGCACCTCTCCCGGGATCCTTTGCATGCCTCCTGGGCGTGCAGACCTGCTGTTGATCTTGGATTCTTCTGAAGACTTTCCACTCGTCACTCCCTTCTTTAAAGCAAGTTTATCCTGGAAACCATGAGGCTTGTGAGAGGTTCCCTCCCGTGGAGACCAGCCTGGTCCTTGGCCCCGCAGACGGCAGGGCTCCTCCGGGCCATCTGCTCGCGCTCTCGGCTCTGCCTCTCCTTCCTCCTCAGCAGGCTGGCTGATGGTTCCTGGGCTCCGTTCTCCTTGTGGCTGTCTGTCCTACCACTGCCCCTGCGGGGTCTGCACCATGTGACCCCCCACCAGCCTCCTGGGTCAGAGCTGTGGTTGGGCCTGGAGTCAGGTTTCGTCCTTCGGCCCCTTCTTCATCCCCCGACCTCGTCTCCTCCCTCTGGGCGTCCCCCTGCCCTCTTCCCTTGCCTGCATTCCTGTGACTGCCCCCGTCCCTGCCCACCATTCCTGCCACCAGCAGAGTCCTGGGGTTTTCACAAGGCTTCTCCTCTACCTTTTCCCCAGGAGCCGGCCCGCCTGCCTTTCTGGCCAAGGGCTGAGGAGCCTCAGAGCTCACTGGTGTGGAGCCCTGGGCTCCCATCCCCTCCCTCCCTCAAACAGCTCCAGGGTCTGGGGCAGCAGCTGGCACTGCTCCGGGCCTCCCTGGTTGGTCCCTCTCTTCCTTAATGGGCTTTGATGTTGAGCCTCTGCCTTGGATCCTGAGTTACCTGGGGACAGGCAAGGTGCATCCTTTACCCTTGTACTTTCTGTGCCCAGTCTTATGCGGCGGCAAGGCAAGCCTTCTCCAAATAGAGGATTTAGTTTCCTGGAATAAACCTGCGTGTCTGATTCACCCCAACGCCCAGCTGCTCGGCCCCCAGCGGTCCCCGTCTGAAGCCCGCGTTTGCTAAGAGAGAGGCCAAGCGCCGCCACCACCCAGGCAGGTCGGGGTGTCTGGTTCCAGGGCCCCCCCTTTTGCACACACAGCCCGGCATCTCCTTGACCTGTCTGCTCCGGTGGACCCCGGAAATGGATGCAGGAAGTTCGGGGCCCTGGCTGAGCCCCTGCCTGTGTCTGCCCTCCTCGGCTCTTCTCACAACAGGCTGGGGCGGGGTCTCCCCACTTCTGCTGCTACCGATTCCCCACCCACCGTGGTCACCGATGCACTGCCCCTCTGCCTCGCTGGGGACGCGCTGCTCGTGTGGCACTCAACACTTCACTCACTTAACGGGACTCGTGGGCCAGGGCGGAGGGAGGGCTTTTGTTCTTCGCTTTTTATAATTTCCTACTAGTATCTGGGTAACTTGGGGCGGGGGCAGGGAGGGAAACGTGGGGGCAGGCGAAACGTCATCACGGTGACTCTTTTTGATATTCATTAGAAACAATACATCCTTTCTGAGATATTTACAGTATTATTAAAAACTGAAAAAGGTTGTACTGTTTTGCATAATGAACGTTTTTATGGGGTATTCAAAGGGTACACGATTGTCTGCTTACTCATTTTTAAAAATTAAAAGAAATGAACCAACTCTCTGTGGCTCTTCCTGGCGGAGTGGTTGTAACTCATCGGGTGATTCTCCCGGTTCTCTGACTTCTGTGACATTCCTGCAAAACCGTCTGGGTTCCGTATTTGGGGGTGGTTGTTTCAACAGAGGGGGTTATCAGTTAGAAACACCCAGGGCTGTTTCAGAAGCCCACACTGCCTTTCATGTGATCACCGTACAATGAATGGCTACTGTCTGCTAAGTGCTTTACAAGAGTTGTCTTTCTAATCCAGCCACAACCCCACTTTGTTTATTCCTGCCCCCAGGTTGGCTGAGAGCTGCAAATTTTGGAAAATGGGGTTGGGTTTGGTGTTCGGTGGGTTCTATCGAGCACTCCACATGTTCCCTGCGTGGACCCAGGACTAGGGGTACTGAGGCAAGTGG
Source organism: Bos mutus (assembly GCF_027580195.1). Classification (NCBI taxonomy): domain Eukaryota; kingdom Metazoa; phylum Chordata; class Mammalia; order Artiodactyla; family Bovidae; genus Bos; species Bos mutus. The sequence continues at coordinate 55,122,797 of NC_091638.1, forward strand.
AAGAGCCCTTTGTCTGAGTGCTTCTGCCCTTCCTAGTCACGTGGAACGGTGTCTGTGCCGCCCCAGACTGTGGGCGTGTAGAGGGAGAAGCTCTTTGCCTTGGCCGGTCTTCTCCTGCCAGTTGAGCTCCGCAGTGTGGCCCTGGGCAAGGCTGCCCACTTGTCTGGGCCTTGGCTTGGCCGTCAGTAGAGTGGTGAAGAAAATATGACCCAGAGAGGAAACATAACTGGCTCAGGGTTCCCCCAGAAGTCCTCTACCCTCCTGTCTCGTACTCAGCTCCTGGCACCCTCTCAAGCTGTGAAATCTCAAGCGAGCTCTTGGCCTGGGCACCTCCTGACCCCGTAGAGAGCCGAGTCAGACTCTGTTGCCAACTCCTGGCCTTCTCTCTCTCACTTTAGAATAAGGTCCACTTCATGAAGGCGACTGGCTGGAGCCACACAGGCGCCGCCCTCAGCGTCAGGCTAGGTGGACTGTCAGAGCCACCCCGCACGAGAGACTGCAGGGCAGAGTGTGCCAGGGACGAGCACTCAGGGAGTGCCAGGGGCAGGAGCAGGACAGTTTATTGAGCACCCACTATGTTCCAGGGGTCACGCCGGCATTACCTTGTCTGAGCCCCACAACAAACCTAACAGGTAAGATTTATTCATCTCGTTGCTTACAAGGAACTAATGTTCAGAAACTGTAAATAATTTGCTCCTCCCCCCAAAAATGACACCAGGGCCTTCCCTGGTGGTCCAGTGGTTAAGACTCTGAGCGTCCAAGTCAGGGAATGAGGGTTCAATTCCTGATCTGGGAACTAAGATCCCACATGCTGCACAACTTACAAAAAAAAAAAGACACCAGAAACGCCTCGTGGAAAGTGGAGGAGCCGAGTAGGATCGCCGTTTGCCAGGTCTGCACGGGGCCCACACGCCCAAGCACTTAACCAGGGGCTGGGGACTGGAGTTGCATGGTGAGGGATGGAAAGAACTTGCTGGCAGGGAAGCCCATTTGAGATGGGGAACAGCCTGAGCAAAGGCAGCGGCAGGAAGACATCTTTGGGGAAACATGGTGAAGAGCAGAGTCCCTCCCCCACCAGCACTGGTTGGCTCTTAAACCCACTCAGCTCCTGTGCAGTGGCCCCTCCCGTGTCTCGGAGTGAGGGGTTTGGGTAACGCCGGCATCAGTGCAGGTCCTCACACAGAGCATGTGCTTCCAGGAGCGGGGGCTTCTGCGAGCAAGTGCTCAGCTAGCCTGAGAAGGGGGCGCTTGGGACAGGCAGTGAGCAGGCAGTGAAGACCTCCTGGTGCTGGACACCATGCTGGCCCTCCCGTAGGTATTGCCTTCCCTCAATCCCCTTGTGGGTTGGCATGGTGGTCACGTTCCACCAACGAGCACACAGGCTCTGGGAAGTCAGGTTGGCTGCCTGGGTCTCAGCACTGGATGCCAGCTGAGCAACAGCCCTGGGGTGCCTGGCTGCAAGGCCCACGCGCTTCCCACGCTCCCCCTTTGGAGAGCGCTGAGTGCCTCACTGGCACTGACGGGTCACTCAGGCCCATCAAGGATGAGTGATGGCGGGAGGCCTATCGGGGCAAGTCCGAGGGTCTTCAGGAGCCTTGAAACCCCTTTGCTGGTACTTGGCACCTCTGGAAGTCTCCAGAGTTTCCCAGGAATGATATCCTGCCACTGGGTTCACTGAGATGGACAAGAGGGATGTTTGAAGGGGCCACTGGGATCCCTGGGCACCTAAGAGTGAGGTTGGGGGTCTTTAGGGATGCAGCAGAGCTATGTGAAGCCATGAGTGAGTGATGGAGCCCTTTGGGAGTTCGAAGGGGTTCAGAGTACTGGAGGGGACCCGTACTCCTGTGTATAGGGGATTACTGGGGGAAGTGGAGGAGCACTGAAGAGCAAGTCAGAGTTACTGAGGTCATCAGGAGCTACGGGCTTCCCAGGTGGCACTAGTGGTACCGAACCTGCTTGCCAATGCAGGAGACGTAAGAGACATGGGTTCGATCCCTGGGTCAGTAAGATCCCCTGGAGGAGGACATGGCAACCCACTCCAGTATTCTTGCCTGAAGAATCCCATGGGCAGAGGAGCCTGGCGGGCTACAGTCCATGGGGTCACAAAGAGTCGGACATGACCGAAGCAACTTAGCACGCATGCATCAGGAGCTATAAAAATATCTTGATCATTACTGGGGGGCTTTGGAGCCATCTAGCATTCTAGGGGGACTCTTGGGGTCGCAGTGTGGAAAGCATGCTTCTGAAGAGCACCCTGCAGGGTGCAGCCTTGAAGAAGGGGAGGAGGGATGCTCGGAAGTGCTTTCGGGGTGAGTGGGGAAACTGAGCCTGATGTGAATGTGAACAAAGGTGGGCCTGCCCACCTGGCAGTGATGGGGAAGCCAGCCAGACTGCAGACCACTTAAGGTGGCGGGCAAGGCGGGTCTGGGCAAAGGACTCAGCAGGCAACTTTGACCTTGAGAGAGTGCACCAAGCTTGGCTCTCCCAGAGAAACCACCACCCCCCGCCGCCCCCACCAGTGTGTCAGACCAGTTCTAGACAACACTCGATTTTTCTTGTTGTCCCGTGGATTTTCTCTGCCTTCCTTTTGAGTATCTTCCCCAAGTGAGCCGTTTCTAGAATGGAAAGGCTCTCTTAGCCTGGTCTGGACAGAAGCTTGGGCCCCACTTGGCCAGGTGACTAAGGAGAAGCCTGAAAGAGGGTCTGGGTGTTATCTGTGGGTGACTGTGAGGGGAAGCAGGTATTTTCCATCAGCCTCAGAACTACCCTGCGACTGCGGTTCATACCCACTTTACAGATGTGAAAACTCAAAGTCCAAACTCAAGAGAAATGAGTGGAGGAGCTTGGCTGACATCACACAGACTGAGCTGGAATTCAAAGCCAGGTTTACAAAACCCAGAGCCCCTGTTTCTTCTATATACCAGGCAACTGTTGGGTGACCCAGGGCTCCAACGCAGGAGAATGAGCTAGGGGGCTTCCCCCACCGCTCCATCACTGCCCTCCCACCCAGAGTCCTGGACTCAGATGGACTCTGGTGGCAGAATCAGCCACCAGGTGGTGCTGTTGCTAAACCCAAGCCCCCTCCCTGTGGTTCAGGCGGTGACCAGTGAGGTCAGGACCGGAGCAGAGACTAGAATCGAGACAATCCTGAGGCTCCACTCTGGGTGCCCAGATGAGGGACAAAGAGGCTGCCCATGACAGAACAGTCACCCTTCTTATCCCAGCCCATCCAGAGCTCCTGTTTGCAGCCAGACACGCCTGCCTTCAATTCTCAACAGCCCTGGGTGTGTGGCCTTAGGCAAATGACCTCACCTTTCTGACTTCAGTTTCCTCATCTGTGCAACTGGACAGATGGACAGAATCAGCCCCTCTGGCAGGGATGTTGAGAGTGTGTGTCTGGCACATGAAAAGAATGTGCTTCTTGTTATGTGTAGCTCTGCTCAGCATGCTGGTATCAGGAGACCTGGATCCTGGCTCTGAACTCACGCCATGCCTCGGACAGTCATTTAGCCTCCCTGGGCCTCAGTCTCTTCATCTGTGAAATGGAACTAATAACAGGAACTCGCTCTTTTGGTTATTCTAGAGATTAAATGAGATAGTGGCTATATGGTGTTTGTTTTATAGAGCTTCAGACAAGCAGGAAAGGTATTAAAGATATAATAGGGGTTGTGGTGAGGTGAATATGCAAATGATGATAAAATCTGAGGAGTGCAAGGCAGCTTCTCAGGCGCTGATGTGGCACGTGAGACAGACTGGGTTTGCTCTGACCATGTACCAGCAATTACACAGGCCCCAACACCAGTTACCTGCCCTGGTACCTGTCCCACCTCCCCGCAGTCCCCACCTTGCTCCATCTGCCCCGGGGTCCTGCCCCAAACCCATTTGGACACGAAGACATAGCACAGAAATGAGAAGGCCAAATCCTGAAATGTAGATGATGATTATCTCTGGGTGATAAAGTTTGGGCTGATTTTAATTTTCTTCTTTCTATACCGTCTAATTTTTCCTTTAACAAAGAACATCTATTGCTTTTATCTTCCAAAAAATAAAATCAATAAAGCTATTTTTAAAAATCCTCCCCTCACCACTGGGACGTTGGTTACAAATGCAGGCCCACAGGGAATGGAAAATGATTCCCATGTGGTTGGAAGAAATGATGACAGGAAGAAGGGGGGGGTTTGCCACTGCACACGGTCCTCAACCTCAGCTCCAGCCTCTGCTGGGGCCTCTGGGCACCCTGTGAGCTGAACCTCAGGAAGGGGGAGAAGCAAAGGGGGCAGGACCCCTCCTCCAGGCCACATAATCCTCCAAACATTTATGGACATGCCGGCGGCTTCATGCCTGTCGCAGGGAACTTGTCACAGCAAACTTGTCATAGCTCTTAGAAGGGAGAAGGAAACACACAAGCAAGGAAGCCACGCTTTGTTGAGGACTGCCTATGTGCTAAGTGCTGCCGCCCTCGTATCTCAACGGACCTGCCCTCCCCACACACATACCCACTGAGGGAGCTGAGGTTATCAGCCCAATTTACAGATGAAGAAACTAAGGTCTTTGCTTAGATTTTTTTACTGCTTTCTGAATAGCTGCTCCTGGGTGCCCATAGGGACATTTCAGACTCAGATTTCCCAGGTGAATTCATCTCCTCCAACACCCACACCCACCAGTCCATTCCTCCCTATCTCAACAAATGACACCGCCCTCTAACCACTTCCTTCACTCAGCAAATATTGATTGAGGACCCACAGTGACTTTGCCCTCATGATGCTTACATTCTAAAGGGAGGACCAGACAGTGATTTTTTTAAATTGAAGTCTAGGTGATTTATGTTTCAAGTGTACGGCAAAATGATTCGGTTATGTGTGTGTGTGTGTGTGTATATGCTTTTTCAGATTCTTTTCCATTGTAGGTTATTACAAGATGACAATAAATATTTTGAAGAGTAAAAATAGATAGTATATAAGATGATAAATGATAGGGCTAGAAATAAAATAGGGAGGAAGTATCAGGAGGGCCCGGGAGTGTGGAGTGGTGTTGGAATTTTAAATAAGATGAGAAGGGCAAGGGAAAGTAGAAAGGAGAAGGGAGTCTGGCGTGTCTGGAGCCTGTCTGGAGCCTGTCTGGGGAAGAGTGTTCTGGGGCTGAGGAAACAGCATGTGCAAAGGCCCTGGGATGAGTGCTTATCTGCACTGTTTCCAGAGTGAGGAGGCAGCCAGCATGGCTGAAGCGTGGGGAGCAAGGGGACCGTGTAGAAAGGAAGTGAGAGGTGGTGGGCAGGTCACCAGCTGGGAGGCTGGGGCAGATGTGAGCCAACTGGGCAGAAGAGGGACATAACCTGACTTCTGTTTCAGTAAGACCATCTGGCTGCTGTCGGGGGGATTGGGTGGGAGTGGGGAGATCAGTGAGGAGTGTCATGTAGGCAAGAGGTAAGGAGACAGAGAAGGGTGGATGTGATCAGATTGTGGCCATATATTGAAGGTAGGATTTCCTGGGATTGTGAGGGGAGTCAGGGATGCCTGGGGTGTGGAGCCAGTGGGTCAAGTGAGACTCTCTCCTCACTCCCCACATTCCACCAGTCAGCTGGTCTCCTCAGAACTTGCTCCTGGAAACCTCTCAGATCCACTCACTTCCTCCGCTCCAGCCACTTCCCTGGACCATCTGCCCTCCCCTGGCCGCTGCTGTGGCCTCTTGCCTGGTCCGCACCCCGCCTCTCTGCTGTGTTCCCCCGTTGAGATCCTGCCCATCAGCCCTGTTAGAGCCCCTGACTGACCGCTGGCTGTCAGGGAGGTTTCCTTCTGCCTGGGAGTTACTCCCCAAAATGGGAAATCAGGGGGCATCAGTCCTGACAGAGAGAGGGAATGATGCTGGGCCACCAAAACCCCAAAGTTCTCCAGCCAGCCATACCCGACCACCAGGCCGGTTCCACAACCAAGCATCACTCAGAGGGGCAGCCCCAGATTGGCAGGGAAAGCTTCCTGGTGGCTGTGGCACTGGTTGGGCCCTTGGAGAAACCCAGAACTTACTGATTTCAAGAGGCTCTGGCATCTCACAGACACGGGTTTGAGCGCTGGCTCTACCACTTCCCAGTCGGAACCCACCCCAGACTTTGCCAGGGCTACCAGGACTACTCGGAGACTGACCACGGGCTGTTTGAGGACCCCCATGGGCCGTTTAACTTTCGGTGCGAAAGAAGGGATCCCAAAGTGCAGGTCTTGGAGGTGCAGGACCTGGACCGTGAGGAGAGGCGCCTGGGCAACAGCGCCAACTGAGGCGGGCGGGGCCGGTGGGCAAGTGGGCGGGGCCGGCGGGCAGGTGGGCGGGGCCGGCGGGCAGGTGGGCGGGCCTCAGAGGCGTTTCTCTTTCAGTGGCTCCTCAACTTCCCAGGTGGCTCTGCCTTATAGAATCAGCCTGCGATGCGGGAGATGCGGGTTCGATCCCTAGGTCGGGAAGATCCTCTGGAGTAGGAAATGGCAACCCACTCCAGTATTCTTGCCTGGAGAATTCCATGGACAGAAGAGACTGAAGGGCTGCAGTCCATGGGGTCACAAAGAGTTGGACACGAGGGAGCACCCACACTGGCTTGCTCTACCATGTACATCATCTGGATGACCTTGAGCAAGTCTCTCTATCTCTCTGAGCCTCAGTTTGCCTCATCTGCAGACTGGAACCAGTTATCCCCAGGCTTTGACATATTTTCAAGGCCTGAGAGTCCCATCAGGGTGTTGGCTTAACTCAGGATAAGGTCTCCTAGGGTCAGAAGGTCCCCTATAAAAGGAAGAGCCTCAAGGTCTGTCGTCGGATAGACTGGATTTCCATCCCAGCTCAGCCACTTACCAGCCGGGTGACCCACGATGAAACCCCCCCACCTCACTGAGCCTCCACCACCCACCCCGCCTCTTGTAAAATAGAGCCCTGTCCCTGCACGCTAAGTCGTTTCAGTCCTGTCTGACTCTTTTCGACCCCATGGACTGTAGCCCGCCAGCCTCCTCTGTCCATGGGATTCTCCAGGCAAGAATACTGGAGTGGGTTGCCATGCCCTCCTCTAGAGGATCTTCCAGACCCTGGGATCGAACTCGTGTCTCTTATGTCTTCTGCATTGATAGGCGGTTTCTTTACCACTAGCACCACCTGTGAAGCCCAAAATGGAGCCCACTGGTCACCAAAAAAGCAGCCCTCTGTGCACCCAGTACATAGTAGGGGCCCAGCCAAAGTGCTGGAGAGTTTGGACTTCACCCCGGAGGCAGCTGGACCCACTGCCTGAACGCCCCCCTTCCTGGGCGGGGGCAGCTGCAGCCCCCGATGGGGTGTTTTTTATCTCCAAGCCGCAGTGGGCTCCGCAGAGCTCGGCAAAGTCCCTGCGCGCGGACAAAGAGCTGTTGTTCCCGCAGATCTAAAATTGCCTCCCTCTTGATTGCCGCTATACAAACCCAGGCGGCTGCTCGCTTCCCCCATCCAGTTGGGTCTATTTCAAGAACACGCTGATTAGCGCTGATTGCGCCTTGATGATGGCGAGCGCATCGCCCAGCCCCCTCCTCAGGCTCCCCGGGGCGTCCGTGCTCCCGCTCCGGGGACCGTGGCCCTGCCACCCACCAGCACCCAGAGACCCTGGGCCCGCGAGGGGGTGCAGCACAGCCGGGCTGGGCTCCTCATTCTGCCTCCACCGCCGGTGGCACATGGGGAGGTCACGTCCCCCACCCCCCGCCTCCCCACGCCGGCCTCTATTTCCTCCGCTGCAAAATTCTGTTCTCAAGGAGGCAAGGAACAAAATAGTGCCTAGGGAAGGGTGGTTTTCACAGTGGGCTTCCAGATACTGTGGTCATGATTGGTCATGAGCCGAAGGAGCATAGTTTTAACCTTCCCTCTCTCTTGCACACATACAAACTCACAGAGATTGCTCCTACCAGTACTTGGTGCAGTACTGGCAGGATACTGGGATGAACTTTAATAATCATTGTTTCCCTTTACTGAGCACATTGCCATGTACCTGGGACACCTTACCTTGAGCAAACACCACGGTCATCTTTGGCACCTATTTCGTGTCTGCTTGCTGGTGAGGCTCCTGAGGCTCCCAGAGGTGATATCGCTTACCCACCACAGCCCGGCCAGGGCATGGTGAAGTCTGGATTTGAACCAAGGTCATTGCAAGGGCAAAGTCTATGCTTCCTAGCACGCCAGAGCCTGCTCAGGGCTCTTGGCCAGAGTTAAGGGAAACCATGAATTAGAATAATAGAGCAGAGGTCTAATGCTGGTTATTTCTACTATACTAGTCCTGTGTGTGATCATGGAAAAGTTTTTTGTTTTTTTTTCCCCCCGCTCCATAAATCTGTTTCTTCCTCCTTAAAATTGGGAGTCGGCTCAAGGTATCCCAGGTTCTAGCCATTGCCCATGATGGATGGACTGATTCCTGGAATAATCTGAAAGTCCCTTTGAAAAATGTAAATTCTGCATCCCAGCCTTAGAGATCTGAAATCAATAGGCCTGGATGGGCCCAGGAGTCAGTGTTTTAAGACATTCTCCAGATGTGGGTCAGTGGTTCTGTCTGACAACAGTCAATTCTGCCCGGAGACCCCAGACCCCCGCCCCAGCCCCATCTATTCACACGACCTATCTGCTGTACTCTCAAATGGGCCTCCAGTCCACCTGGGCTCTCCACACGTCACACTCCCCGCCGCCAGCCCAAGCCCCCATGCAGAGTGGAGTGCAAGAAGCTTGTGAGTATTCACTGGGAAGGAGGTCATGGAGGGGATGTCTGCTTTGGCTCTGAACCCTAGATCCTTCTCCCTACCTCAGAGAGCCTGTGGGCCTCTAGGACAAAGGAGCTCTGCCTGCCCTCCTGGGATACAGGGAGTGAGGAGGCAGTAGAGACCTGGCCCTGGCTCCCAGGCAGCCTAAGCGAAGGCCTGTTGGCAGCAACAAGGCTTCAGAGCTCTGGCAAAAGGGACTGGAGTTCCCCTCGATGCCTGCCCTGGCCCCTGGGTCCTGGGCAGCCCTGGGAGTGGATCACTGCTGACTCTTTTGTTGATGGCCCTTTCCTGCCCCCAGAAGTTTCTAAGGAGAACGCACATCAATTCACCCCTCCCCTCTCTGCTATCCTAAGGCCCCTTCTCTCCAGCATCCCTCAGCTCCTCCCCTACCCGCCTTTCTCTTCTCTTCAGCATCTCTGCTCCCTGCCCACTCCCCGTCTTTTTACACCCATCTTTGTCTGAAGACCTCATCCCTAATTATCTCCCTCTCTACAGATCCCCACCTAATGACCCTGCTCCCATCTCTTCACAAGGCAAGGGACCTCTGTCCATCCTGCCCAGGGTCCCGGGCTGGGTGGCAAGGATCAGACCAGGCCAGACCAGGATGGACCCCTATGTCACCATCCTGAGGAGGGAGATGCAAGCCCTAAGTCCTCCCCTGATGTCCTGAGCACGTGCCTGACACACAGTGGTTCTCGGGAACTGCAATAAGGGGCTCAAGACCAACCTTGGCCCCAGACTTGATCTCTGGGCAGGGAAATGAACGTGTGAGCCACTCAGTTTCTACATGAGCCCTCAGAGGGGAGCAGACGGTCTGGAGGGTTAAGATTTTCCAAGGCACCTTCACACCCATTATCTTTGTAACCCTTCCCATCCCTCAGCCAGGTTGGGTGAGTCACCTCAGTGCTCTACATAAAGACACTCATCTCAGGAAGGTGAAGCCATGAGCCCCTGGTCTCCAGCAGGTCAAGTCCACAACAGCTATATGGCCCCTAGAGACCTGGGTCCTAGGCCCCAGCTCTGGGGACCCTCACGGGGATGGTTCCGGGTCTCCAGGGCCCATGCTTGAGACGTGGGAGATAGGCAGAATGTTTGCCCAGATCTGGGATTCTACAAACCCCTCCAAGCCTCCCACCCCCTGTTGCTAGGCAACAGCTGCTCAAGGCTGAAGGTAAAGGCAGAGGTTGAGTCGAGGGAGGCCAAGCAGCTGGCTCCATCCTTCACAAAGGGGCTGGTGGAAGGCGTTCCCAGGCCAGGCCTAGCGAGAACCTGAGCCTCAGAGGTGTGCAGGGACTTACCCAAGGCCACTGGGGCTGAGGGTTAACTCATTCTAGCACCAAAACATCAGAGCTGGCAGGACCCTTAGAAATCGGCTCTAAGAAGACGTGTGCTACAACCCACAGTTCCTGAGCTAGGGCAGACATTGCTAGTGGATGACTGACCTCCTTCCCACCGAGCCCAGCCTGAGCTCAGATTTCTCAACACGGTGGTCAGGCAGTTCTAATACCGGACCAGAGTCGGCATGAAAGATAATCCTGTTTATTCTCTCTTATCTGTTGTGACCTCATTTACAGATGGATAAACTGAGGCCCAGAGAAATGTGGCAGAATGAAGTATGCATGGGACCTAGGACTCAGAGGCTCAGGTCTTAGCCATGTGCTGTCCTCTTGCTGGGTGACGGTGAGCAAGCCCCTCCACCTCTCTGGACCTCAAGCTGTCTGCTGTAGAATGGGTTTGATGACAGCAAGCCTGTGAAAAGAAAGCCAGGGATTGGGTGCAAGCACTCCCCATGCACCAAGCCCAGAGGAGGTCTCTGAGGACATTTTACCCCTTCTCCCCTTCCTTGTTTGCCTCCCCCCAGGCACACCTCCACCTTCCAGCTCTGCTGGCCACTCCCTTCCTGGGGCAGATGTTGGGCCGGCCAGCGAGGTTAAGTGTGAGGCTGAGGGGGGGACCTGAGCTGAGCACGTGGGGCTTGGTGAAACTGGAGAGGGAAGGAGACGAGGGAGCTGGGGGATGGGTATCAGCTGGGGAGGGGTGACCACTGCTGATCCTCTTGAGCAGCTGGCTGGCTGCTCAGGGGGAGTCAACAGCCTCCCTCCGTCGACTTCTTTTTCTTGCCCGACTCCAGACTCAGACCCCACCCCGCTCTGCCTCTTAGTGGCTGTTGGGGATAAGCTGGCTTGGGCTCCCCCTTCACACTCACACGCCAACTCATTAGAAAAGACCCTGATGCTGGGAAAGATTGAAGGCAGGAGGAGAAGGGGAAGACAGAGGACAAGATGGTTGGATGGCATCACTGACTCAATGGACATATGAGTTTGAGCAAGCTCCAGGAGTTGGTGAAGGACAGGGAAGCCTGGTGTGCTGCAGTCCATGGGGTTGCAAAGAGCGGACACGACTGAACAACAACAACATGCGGAAGAGAAGGGAGAGAGTCGACCTGCCCGGTGCTGTGGTACGTGGGTCCAGCTTGTCCACCCTTTGCTGGGCACAGGCCCTCTGCCGGGGCAGGAAGGACATCGTGACATAGTCTGCCCTGCAGACCAGGTGCTGAGCATTGAGAGAGGCGTTAGCAGACAGTCGGGTTGGAGGGACCTTCCTGGGAAGATCTTCTAAACTGGAGGGTGGACTTGAAATGAGAAGTTCTAGGGGAAATGTGCCCTCATGTGCACCTGTACACACATACACACACACATACAGACATCACACACACCCACACACCACATCACACACACCACACACCACATCACACACCACATACCACATCACACACCACACACCACATAACATACACATCACACACCACATCACACACCACACACCACATCACACACACACCACACACCACATCACATACCACATCACACACCACATCACACACACACCACACACCCCACACACCACATCACACACACATCACACACACCACATCACACACACATCACACACACCACACACCACATAACATACACATCACACACCATATCACACACACACATCACACACACATCATACACACCACATCACACACATCACACACCACATCACACGCCACACACCACATGACACACACACCACACACATCACAAACACACATCACACACCACATCATACATCATACACACATACCACATCACACACACATTACACACCACATCACACCCACACCACATCACACACACACATCACACACACATCACACACACCACACACCACATCACACACACATCACATACCACACACCATATCACACACACCACATCACACACACACATCACACACCACACACCACATCATACACACACTCACACACCACATCACATCACACAGACCACATCACACACACACACATCACAGACACACACCACATCACACATACACACACCACACCACACGCACACACAGCACAGCACAAACCACACAGACACACACACACACACCAGCTCCCACACACATGCACACACACATAAACACCCTGCACCACACATGCTGACTTTTCCTGCGAGCTGTTTGGCTTTTCTCCCCCTAAGATGTTTCCATCATCTTCTTGGTCTTCTCATCTCAGATACGATCATTCTGACCCGGCTGAGGAACACAGGGGCCCCCACATGGGCCAGTGCCACCAGGGCCTCCAGTGGAGCTGAGGCTGGCCATGCAGGCCCTGTGGATGCGAGGTGGCTGAGAGCAGCGAGCAAACACAGGGAGCAGGCAGTGGGCCCCCGTGGTCAGCCCTGCTGGGACTCAGGGCTTGGTCCGCCAGCAGGGACGGGCTGAAGGCCTTACTGGGGGTGGGGGCTCCCCTGACCCCAGCCTGGTGGGCCTCTCTGCCCAGCCTCTTGCTCCGGCAGCACTGGCTCTCATGCTCCTGGTTTGGACGGAGGACTTTGTCACAGCCTCGGTGTGTCTGTCTGGATGGGCTTGGAGACTTTCCCCAAATCGTCCTTGCCCAGATTTCTCTTTACATTTTGTTAAAGTCATCTTTTCACTATGACTCTGTCAGTCCCTTTCATCTTCCATTTTCAAAAGATCTAGTAGTGGCAGGGAGCCAGGACCAGGAGGGAAGGCCTTCAGTTAGAGGCACGGGTTGGAGATCATTTATTAATTGTTCATTAACTCACTAAATAAAGCCTCGTTGAGCACCTACTATGAGCCAGCCACCACGCTAGATGCATATCCTTGCTGTGTGGAGGATATACCTTAATGTATCCATCTGGGAGTAGACGGAACAATGACAGTGCTGCTTGCTAGGAAGGGGTCAGCGGCCTGAGATAGTGAGTCTGAAGCCTGGGGGTGGGCTGCTCCTGACAGCGGTCAGGAAAGACTGCTCTGAAGGAGACACCAGCAGGAGAAGGCACCAGCCAGGCAGAGTGGAGACAGCAACACGGTCAGGAAAGGAAAGAGCAGATGCAAATCCCCGGGTGTGTGGACTGCACAGAGGAGGCCGGAGCCACTGGACGGTGGTGAGTGAGGTGAGGCGGCGGGGTGTGGGCTGCACAGGGGAACAGGGGCAGCGGCTGGGAGGCAGGGCTATCAGGGAGTAGCCGGAATCAGGTACCAGTTGGTTTCCGCTTTGGGCAAGTGGAGGCCAGTGCTGTGACTTGTTGAGGGCCTACTGTGTGCCACACCTGGCTGCCTCACCCTAAGTGCCCCCCCAGCCAGGAGACAGAGTCCACAGGCCAGATGGGGCCCCGGGGGGTGCTGTTCAGGGCAGCAGCTGCAAAAACAGCCCCTCCTTGCTGCCTTCACCTGACCCATGGCCGCTCCCCAGGCAGAGATCCTCATCTGAGGCCCGCCTGCTGGGGTCGAAACAAGAGCTTTCAAGAGATCTGGCACTCAGACAACAAATTCCCTCACGTCCCAGCAGTTCGGCCGTTTGGTTCCTGGACTCCCGATCCAGCTGAAGCAAACCGGGTGAAGGCAGCCTGAAACCCGGCCTGCAGTTACTAGGACTCCCCCTAGAACTCACCTTCCACGTTCTGACCAGTGTGGGGCTCCCAACCCCACCAGAAACTTAAAAACTCTGGCTTCCCATGGCCCATCCCGGACTTGCTAGTTCAGGATTTTCTAGGGAATCCTGTATTTTTAACAGATTTCTTCATGATTGGGAAAACACCACTCTGGAGTAGAGACCTGGCAAGTCTCAGGACAGAGGGGATAGCTGGGGAGCCCTGGAAACAGGAAAGCCAGCGATCTGCTCTAACAGACATACTGTGTGATCCTGGGAAAGTTGCTGAACCTCTCTGCGCCTTGCTTTCCTCATCTGTAATGGGAAAATGGGATATAACTCTGGTCTCTGCATCCATTGCAGATTCTATGTGAGTTGCATCAAGTTCCCAGCACACAGGGGTGCTTAATCAAGGGCAGGAGTTTTCACGAAGGATGTCCTTCTTGTGGATATTCAGAGAGAAACCACCGGTTTGTAACGGCTGCCCAATGGATTCCCAGGGCCCATGGAGCCAGCCCCTTGTTCCTGCTCAGATGGGCGTGCTGAAATCTCTCAGGCAGGTCTCCTTGGCGCCAAGGGTACCAGGCACGTGCTTTCCACAAGAGAGGCAAAGAGAGAAGGATCAACCCAGTGTCCCCGGCTTCCCTGTGGGTGGGGGCAAGCCCACTCACCCAGTCCCGATGGGCAGGGGAGGAGGAGCCCGAGCAAGGCTTAGAGAGACGAAACGAGCCCCAAAGTGGGTCAGCGCTGCCCTGGACGCTAACCCACTTCCACTCCCTCCTGCCCGCAGGCCTGCCGGCCATGGGGCTGTCATCTTGCATTCGCTCCTCTCCTGCCACAGACTTTGACCCCGATTTCTACCTCTTGCCGCTGTAGGGAGAGGCAGGTTTGCACAACTCGAGCACAGCCCATGGTGGGGGGTGGGGGGTTGCCGGGAGAGCCTTTGGTTTATGCTGGGTGTTCTGGAAGGCTTTTCCACCCTTGTGTCCCAACTTTATTTGGAGTGGGGATTATGGGGGAGGGGCAGTATGGTGGTCAAAATGATACATTTGTATCAAATGTATACAAAATGATACATCAAAATTTGATACAAATGATACAGCCAGAGGTGGGCTGCAAACCTGACTCCCTCCTTTCTGGGCCCTCTGTGGTTTTGGGCAGTTGACTTCATTTCTTCCGAGTCTGTTTCCTCCCCCCATAAAATGGGCTGTTGCAAAGGTTCAGTGAAATAGTATCTGTAAACTTCCTTGGGGCGGGGGCGGGCCTGCTGAGAAGTCTGCTCCATAAACAGCAGCTGTGATTCTCATCCTAGTCTAGTGTACCAGAAGCTGGGGGGCTCGGCTCTGGAGCTGGCTGGACCTAGGCTGGACTCCAGGCTCTGGCCCTCGGAGCAGTGAGATCTGCTTGATTCCTTTCATGCTGTGTCTTTATCTGTAAAATGGAGACCTTCCCAGAGGCAGCAATGTTGTAACAGCCTTGTGCAGAGTAGACTTTCAGCCGGTGATAAATATTAATAATGATGATCAGGAATGGCGTGTGATTCTATAGACGGCACGTTTATGCAGCACTTACCTGCATGCATGGCACTGGGGGTCTAGGATGGAAGAAAACATTTGGCTGTGGGCCCCGAGACAGAGCTTGCAGACAAGCGGATGAGCACCCCAGTGCAGGTTATTACCCTGCTCCATCCTCTGTGACCCCCAGAAGGGAGACCTGGAGCAGCCCTATCTCTCCGCTCTCCACAGAGAAGCCCAGGGGAGGGTGATGGACCCTTAGTCAGCTGGCCAGGCGGCAGGATGGGTGCCCCAGGACACCATGCTGTCTCCCCCACTGCCCCGGCACTCCTTTAAAAGCCGGGGCCCCTTCCCCAGGGACAGAGGGGAGCTGAGGGGAAATGGCCTTGAGTGGTGCATTCAGAAGCAGTCAACAGTCCCTGGTGGCTTGGAGGGCTTCCCGGCTGTCAATGACCCAGCAACTCCCCTGCCACAGCTACTGGGAATCAAGCTGTGGAGGCCACCAGATCTGGGTAGCTATTTCTCAACAGCTCTGTGCCTGCACCTCCAGGGTGCAAGACAAGGTTCTGTGGAGACCCAGGCCCAGGGTGGTGGCCAGAGACAGAGGAAGGGGCTGGATGAGGTCCCTGGGAAGGCCTGCAGGGATTAAAAAAGATACCCACCCCAGGCTTCTTGAGTCCCGTTTCCCCCAGCATCCCAGTGCTGGGAACTTGATTTGCCCCAGAGTCCTCCGAATGAAGTGATCTGAGCCAGTGGAGGGCCACATGATGCTGAGGTAGCGTGCATGTGTGTGCTAAGTGGCTTCAGTCCTGTCCGACTCTTGCAACTCCAAGGACTGTAGCCCACCAGGCCTCTCTGTCCCCGGGACTCTCCAGGCAAGAGTACTAGAGTGGGTTGTCATGCTCTTCTCCAGTGGATCTTTCCGACCCAGGGATCAAATCCCATGTCTCATGTCTCCTGCATTGAGAGGCAGGTTCTTAACCACTAAATGCCACCTGGCAAGTCCAATGCTGAAGTAGAAATATCCCACATATTCTCCTGATGTGCCCAGCAACTTGGAATTTGGAGTATCACAAAAAGATGTAAAGAGTAATTAGAGGCTCAGACTTTGGGGCCAAATTTGTATCCAACTTTCCCCACTTAACTATCTGGACCTCAGTTTTCTCATCTGTAAAATGGAAACAATAACAGTACTTGCAGAATGGTCGGGAAGTTTAACAGAGTTCACAAATGGAAAGCGACGAGAACAGAACTTGGCACCTAGCAAAGCTTAGTGAGTGTTATCTGATCTGTTGAGTGAGAGCACTCATGCCAAGGGTGGGGAATCAAGGACATACTTAAAGGACATCCAGTGAATGGCAAGTGCATTCTGATGCCTGGAATGATTCCAACTCACTTGCTCTCCATTTCCTGCCCCCTCATGACCCCCCATCCCATTCCCCCCACCCCATCTGGTCCCCCTTCCACTGGCTCCTGATCTCAGCACAGCTGTCTGTGCAGGCTTCTTTTCTCTTTGCTTAAAGATATGTCAGCGTCTTAGCCTAAATAAGGGGGATGGCTAGGAAGTTCACAGGGCTTCCAGGGAACTCCCGTGGGAGGGCACAGTTCTGATGGCACTGTGCCTCAGGAGGCGCTGGCAGATTTGACTCCCATTTTCTGCTGAAGGCCCCCCTCCCTCGTTCCTGTCCCTTCAGTGGCACTCATCAGATTTTTGCCCTTGACTCCCTAAAGTGTAAGTCAGTGTTTCTGGAGGCCTTATCCTCACCCTCCCCAAAGTGCACCCACTACTCAAAAGCAGAACCTTGGGGAAGGCAGCTAAGGTCACGCGAGCTCCCCTCCCAGCCTCTCAGAGACAAAAATAAAGTGTGTAACTGTCAGAAGCATTATGGAACTGTCAACGGTATATGCAGTCACTCTTGTGAATTATTAAGACGACATGGGCCTAACTAATCGGTAACAGCATAAAAAATGACAGAAATGTGTATCAAGAGATAAAGAGTTTAAAAAATAAAAGATATGAGCTGTGGGGATAGTTGTCCACAAGTTTCCGGAACCAGGAGCCAAAGGTTAGGTGAAACCATGAGCCCTAGTGCAGAGTGCTTCAGGACCATGGAAAGCGACACGGATTGGGGAAAGGGGGACTTCCGGTCACCATGGCTCCTCTGATCCTAGACCAGCCGTCACAGCTGTCTTGACCTCCACTCCAGTGGCCTCCTGCTCCAACTGTGTTGTTGTTGTTCAGTTGCCAAGTCACGGCCGACTCTTTGTGACTCCGTGGACCCCAGCATGCCAAGCCAACAGCATACCCTTGCCTAACCACAGTCAGAGCTGGTGACCCCCCCGACTCTGGCTTCATCTCCCTAGACTCTGGCTCACTGTTGAAACCATTGAGTCCGATGCTGCCATAATGCAAGAGACACTGTGGGTGCACCCTGATGATAATTGACTTTCTCTAAGCAATTCGAGGTAACTAATCAGCACCGTGATGTTGGCAGCTGTGACTGCTAATGGAGTCAGATGCTGTCAAACTGAAGGTAATAACTGTCTCCTTTATTAAAAAAAAATTACTTAATTAGCATAATTAGGGCATAAATGGGCCAATATTCTTAACCCACCATGGGAGATGAATATGAATTATGGTGCCTTCGGGGTCTCTGGTAGACTTATCAACACCAGCCAAGGGTTGTGGTCATCAGTTCAGAAAGTAGAGGAGAAAAGGGCAGGTAGATATGTGTTTAGGAGTGATGCTGTGTAACTGTTCCCAGGAGATGTTTTATGTAAAATGCACCCCTGTTTTCAAGGCAGTGGTGTTCATCCTGGCATTTTTCCAATCCATCCTTTCATGTGTATTTACTGAGCACCTGCTGGGAAGGCAGCCAGGATTCATTCTTGGCAAAAAAAAAAAATTTAAAAATGAAGTTCATAGAATGTACTCCCCACCCCCCAGACCCCTCATCTCCCTTCCCACTCCCAAGGAGCTTTGCTCTCTGCATCATCTGGGTGAGATGAGAGCTTGTTCTAAGTTATACACGTTTGGTAAGGGTCCCCAAGGGGCTCTGAGAGTTGAAAGAAATCAGCTCTCGTGTCTCTCAAAGTCATCTGCCAAATCAATAGTTACCTGAGTTGTGTGCCATCTGAAGATGGGAGGGTGGAGACGCATCTGAAATGCTCCTGGCCACACCGACCCTGATACAGCACTTCCTAAGTGCTGGGTGTTGACCAAGACTATACACATATTTGTCTAGTCAAAGCTATGGTTTTTCCAGTAGTCATGTATGGATGTGAGAGTTGGATCATAAAGAAAGCTGAGCGTTGAAGAATTGATGCTTTTGAACTGTGGTGTTGGAGAAGACTCTTGAGAGTCCCTTGGACTGCAAGGAGATCAAACCAGTCAATTCTAAAGGAAATCAGTCCTGAATATTCATTGCAAGGACTGAAGCTGAAGCTGAAGCTGAAGCTGAAGCTCCAATACTTTGGCCACCCACCTGATGTGAAGAACTGACTCATTGGGAAAGACCCTGATGCTGAGAAAGATTGAAGGCAGGAGAAGCAGGGGATAACAGGATGAGATGGTTGGATGGCATCGCCAACTCGATGGATATGAGTTTGTGCAAGCTCTGGGGATTGGTGATGGACAGGGACGCCTACCGTGCTGCAGTCCATGGGGTCTCAAAGAGTCAGACACAACTGAGAGACGGAACTGAACTGATGCACACATTTATTTCAGTTATTTACCATTATCTCAGTGAGGTAGGTACCATTATTACCCCGTTTTATAGAGGAAGAAAGGTTCAAAATGATTAAATAACTTGCCCAAAGTCACCCTGGTAGTGAATTCCAGAATCAGGATTTGAACACAGCCTAAATCCTTAGTTCAGGTACTTAAATCTCGATATAAACAGGAGAGCTATGCTCTGAAGTCAAACATCCATAATAAAGGTCAGGGCAGTGTGCAGAAGGGCAGGGACATATACTGAGCACCTCATATGTGAAAGACACTGAGCTGAGTGTGGAGGCCACCAAAGGAGCCAAGATTATAGGCTCCTGTAGATTATAGGGTCCCTATAACCGGGGTGCTTGTAGGCTGCAGCTAAGAGTGACTGACACGTACAGCTCTGAACCCTTGAACATTCACTTCATATACTGTGGGTGTGAATCCTGGCTTCTCCACTCACCAGGCAGGTGCCCTTGGGTAGAGGTCTGAGTTTGGGTTCCTCTGAGAGCTAAGGCTGAAATGAGGATTCAAGTTTAAATAGTTCATTTGAGAAGCGAATCCAGGAAACCTTGATAGTGGAATAAGAAAGTGTATTAGTTAACAATCACCATAACAAATTACCTCAAAACTTAGCAGTGTCAAACAACAAATGTCTATTATCTAATGGTTTCTGAGGGTCAGGAATCTGGAAGTCATTTAGCTCAGGGCTGCTTATGCAGTTTTGGTCAAACTGTCAGCCAGAGCTGATGATTTGAAGAATTGACTGAGGCTGCAGCCACGAAATTAAAAGACACTTCCTCCTTGGAAGAGTGACAAATCTGAACAGCATATTAGAAGCAGAGACATCACTTTGCTGACAAAGGTCTGTATAGTCGAAACTATGGTTTTTCCAGGAGTCACGCATGGCTGTGAGAGTTGGACCATAAAGAAGGCTGAGTGCCGAAGAACGGATGCTTTCAAATTGTGTTGGAGAAGACTCCTGGGAGTCCCTTGGACTGCAAGAAGATCAAACCAGTCCATCCTCAAGGAAATCAACCCTGAGTATTCATTGGAAGGACTGATGCTGAAATTCCAATACTTTGGTCACCTGATGCAAAGAGCCGACTCACTGGAAAAGACCCTGATGCTGGGAAAGATTGCGGGCAGGAGGAGAAGGGGGTGACATTGTTAGAAGAGGATGAGATTGTTAGATAGCAAAATCAACTCAAAGGACATAAGTTTGAGCAAACGCCTGGAGATGGTGAAGGACAGGGAAGCCTGGCATGCTGTAGTCCATGCGCTCTTAAAGAGTAAGCCAAGCCATGACTTAGTGACTGAATAACAACAAGTGAGGCTAAAGGATTCACAGCTAAGCTCACTCTCATAGTTCTGGGCAGCTCTGGGATCCTCACAGGCTGCTGGCTGAGGGCTTCAACACCTCACATTGTTGGCTTCTCCATAGTGCTTTCCATGATATGGAAGCAGGTTCTTCCCAGAGTGAGTGATGGGGGAGAGAGAGTGAGCCAGAGATCTCCAGACAGGAGCCATACACGTCATCACTTTTGTCATATTTTATTGGTCACACAAACCAACTCTGATATAGTGTGGGAGGGGCTACAAGAGTTTGAATACCAGGAGGTAGGGGTCACGGGGGTCATCTTAGAGGTTGGCTGAGACAGAAAGTGAAACAGAGGAAGCAAAGGATGCCAGCAGCGGATGTGGTAGCAAGCCAGATCCCACTGTTGGCAACTGGAGCTTAACCCCACAGAAGGACCCTGGAAGACAGTGCAGAACATGCCTCAGCATCATCCCAACCTCAAGGTGTGGACACAGGGGTGTTTGTCCTTCCAGCCCCTGCCCGTCATTGATTGAGGGGTGTTTCCACGGGCATCAGCTCCAGCATTTTCAGCTTTCCCTGTGCACAGAGCAAGCATAATGGGTGGTGCCCTAGTGGAATCTACTGCAGTGGTGACTGCCTCTTACCCTAAGACTCCTGGTCCACAAGTGAGGATGATAACAACATTATACGATAGAGTAACTGTGCAGTGGTTAAGCCTGCCTAATAGTGTTCAGTAAAGCCTGTGATGTGGCTACCGTGGTACTTCTGAGCAGCAGTCCCTAACCTTTTTGGCACCAGGGACTGGTTTCATGAAGACAGTTTTTCTACGGACCAGCAGGGTTGGGGGATGGTGAGTGGTTTGGGGATGATTCAAGCACATTGCACTTATTGTGCACTTTATATCTACTATTATGACATCAGATCCACGTGAGATCATCAGGTGTTAGATCCCAGAGGCTGGGCACCCCTGATTCTGAGGGATGGCCCTGAGGATGAGATGAGATGATGTCGACATTGCCCTCGTTAAATCTCCGTTTCCTGACTCCCATTGCTGTGCCCTTTCCAGCTCACCACATCGCACACTCCAGACAATAACACTTCATGTCTCTGTGTTCTGACACTTAGAGGAGCCCAGAGACAGGCTGGGAGTGGAAATAGGCTATTTTAAAAGCTGTTGCCTTCCTAAACATCCAAGAGACACTCGGGCGGCCCAGGGAGCCCAATGGCATACCAGCACCTCGGACAGCTCTCAGAGGCACTGCTTGCCTAGCCAGCTTGTTCTTAGCAATGCCTCTACGGTAGTCAGATGTCTTGAGACCCTCCTGTAGGGCAGGAAAGTGTTTTGTCCGAGGCTCTATAGCTAGAAAGGCAGAGCCAGGACTCGAAGCCCAAGTATAACTGCCTTAGATAAAGCACTTTACCGCTCTGTGACTCAGTTTCTTCATTGGTAACAAGGGAACAAGGTTGGCTCCGTGGGCATGTGACATGGTTTAATTTTCTCCTGTCACTGTCTTGAAATTCTCAATAATCATTTAGCAGGGGGGATCAGCATTTTCATTTTGCACTGAGCCCTGCACCTCACACTCAGCTAGTCCTGCGTGGGAGTGACAATCACAGCCCCTCCCTCTACTGGACAATGTGCTTTCCCCTCCAGCCCTACTCTCCAGCCTTCTTCCCCTGCCCTATGGCCCAGGACGCTGGCTTTTAAGAACTAGCCCTCAGTCTCCCTTGTCCCCTGTTGAACAGTTGGGTTCAGCGGATGGGAGACCGCAGGGCAGGAGGAGGGTGGGTGCTTGGGTCCAAGGACATGCTGCCCATCCCCCACTGGGGTGTTTGTCCTGTCTCCTCCCTGCAGTTTGGCTGATTCCCTCCATCGAAACCACAGCTCCTGGTAGGCAGCCCTCTCCTGAGCTTCAGCCACTCTCTCTGTGGTCCTTTTTAGGCCCACAGCTGCTGAACTTAGGTGCTTCATCATCCCTTATTGGTTTCCCTGCCTCTTCTGTTAAACTCTCCTGACTTTCTCCATACTGTGTGCACCTCCTCTTTCCCATCAGGACCTGCCTGATACAGTCTCCCATGGAGCTATCAGGAAAGCTTAGAAAAATCCCACGCGTAACAAACACATACAGCATGGTGCAGATACGCAGTATGTACTGAGTGAAAATCCACTGTGCTTATTGGTTATCTAGCTCCAGAGGCTTAAAGCTCTTAGCCAGTATTCTACCCAGTCACAGCCCCGCCCCCAGTACACACACACACACACGCACACACGCACACACACATGCACAAGCCACTCTACAAAAATAGTTCATTTGATGGAGTGTAGACAACCAGAAAGAGCTGTGTCTACAGGTTTCCGGCTTCAGGAGTGAAGCTTAGAATGTAAATAGCTCCCAAGGACATCTTGTTTCTAGCCCATGGGCTGTAGGCTGCTCTGTGATTCCCATCTTGGGTCATTCTCTCTCTCTCAAAGGAAAACTCAAAAGGCACTTTTAAGAAGACCACAGAGACAACTGTGGTGGTGGAAAGGCTTGGCTGCGTTGGGACAGGAGGGACATGGAGGCGCCCTAGGCAGACCTTCCAGGAATCCACTTGCCTCAGGTTGGATTCCCCAGAATCAGACCTTGAGACAAGCATTCAAATGGAAGCAACTTATTAGCTGGTGACCCCAGAAAGCCCTTGTTGGGGAAGCTGGGGAGGGAGGGAGTAAAGAAAAGGCTCACTGCTGAGCAGGTTCCTGCCATGGGCCGCTGAGGCTTAGGGCTCACGTCAAGCCATGCTGGAGGGGCAGGAATCTGGACTACATCCTCCCACTCCCGCCCATTGTCCTTCTTTGGCCAGGGCTGCTTCCAGGAGTGTGCCCGACCTGACCTGCATGGCCAAGAGAAAACAATTGGGTGGAGAGGGGCAGAGCCCACAGCAGGAACTACCAGCACCTCTTCCACTTGAAATGCACCCTCAGTCAGAGGAACAGGGCAGAGCCTCCTGTGACAGGAGTCCTGGGTTTGCATGGCCAGCATCTGTGCAGGGGTCTGTCCCTTGACATATGCTGTGTGGGGTCCTCTCACAGTGCTGTGAGGTGAGCTTGTGAGGACAGTCTCCGGCACTTGACAGACAAGGAAACTGAGGCATAGAAATCACATGGCTTTTGTAAGGTCAGACAGCTGGTAAATGAACACAGTAAATGAAAACTCCTGCCCTGGTGTCCTTTAAATTCTGAAAAATAGATAGACAAGCAAATATGTAGGCCTTTAAAAGACAACAAATGCTGTGGAAAACTTAAGGAGATAGGTGTGCGTGTGTGTGTGTGTATATATATATAGATAGATAGATAGATAGACTATGGAGAAGGCAATGGCACCCCACTCCAGTACTCTTGCCTGGAAAATCCCATGGATGGAGGAGCCTGGTAGGCTATAGTCCACGGGGTCGCTAAGAGTCGGACACGACAGAGCGACTTCCCTTTCACTTTTCACTTTCATGCATTGGAGAAGGAAATGGCAACCTACTCCAGCGTTCTTGCCTGGAGAATCCCAGGGACGGGGGAGCCTGGTGGGCTCCCGTCTCTGGGGTCGCACAGAGTCGGACACAACTGAAGCGACTTAGCAGCAGCAGCAGCAAACTATATATAATATGTGTGTGTAAAATAGAGAAGATTGGGAATGCTGGGGGAGGGCTAAAAATAGAATAGAGTGATCAGAGAAAGATTCTAAAGATGGTAGCATTTAAGGGCTCACCGGAGGTGAGGGCAGGAGGGTCCCATGTGAGGGAACCATGTCCCAGGTGAAGGGAGTGGTGAACAGACTGCTGAGGCAAGAGCTGACCCGTGTGTGGAGTGCAGAAGCACCCAGGAGGTCTGTGTGGCTGAGACCAGGGGTGGGCTTCCCAGGAGTGGGGACCACCAGCCCAGATCCTGCCTCAAAGGCCACTGCAGGGGCTTTGATTGCTACTCTGAGGGTAGTGGCTTCTGAACAGAGGAGGGGTCTGGTCATTTAACAGAATCCCCCTGGCTACCAGGTTGAGAAGAGAATTTAGTAATGCATGAGTGAGTGAGTGAGTGAGACTCCTTGTACCTCTTCACAGTTTAACCACTTACTTTATGGAGGGACAAGAGGCAGGAGAGGGTGGGGAGCTGGTGGAAGCCATGCTGCACACAGAGTCTGGAATCCAGGCCCCGCAGACAGACAGCTGGGCCCGGCGGGAGGCTGGCGGTCTTTGCTGTGATCCAGCTGCCCCGCCAGCCCTGTGTTCCCACCACCAGCGCAGCCTCAGGGGGCCGGTGTGATCATAGACATGAAAGCCAGCCCCACGCAGGGATGATGATCATAAGCCTTGTGACAACTGTTTCCCCTCAGAACACCGCTTTCAGGAGGCACCAGGCCATCGGGGCGGCCCTTCTCATCTTCCTCCAACTCCCTGGGCTGCCTGCCAGTCCCCCAAGCAGCAGGCTGAGGCCGTGGCACTCCTACCGAACAGGAGAAACAGTCACAGTTGCTCAAATACTAACCTTCTGCTGAGGGCAGGCCTGCTCTGAAGGGAGGAACCCATAATTGCAAATGAGGCTGGTCAGAGTGTGGTCATCCCAGATGCCTGACCGCAGCAGATGTGCCTAGGGCTACAATGTTGAATGAGACAAGGTCCCTTCCCTCAAGGAGCGCTCAGCCAGGCTTCCAGCATGCCTGCGTGCTTGGTAAGTCACTTCAGTCATGTCCGACTCTTTGTGACCTCATGGACTCTAGCCTGCCAGGCCCCTCTGTCCATGGGATTCTCCAGGCAAGAATACTGGAGTGGGTTGCCATGCCCTCCTCCAGGAGATCTTCCTGACCCAGGGATTAAAACTGGGTCTTCTTAAGTGCCGGCAGGTTCTTCACTATCTGAGCCACCAGGGAAACCCTGAGGCAATTGTGTTTTTTTAAAAAAAAATATGTTCCCATAACATTTTAAAACATAATTTTGTTTATTTATGTCTGTGCTGGGTCGTCACTGCTGCACAGGCTTTTCTCTCGTTGTGATGAGCAGGGGCTACTCTCTGGCTGCAGTGCACAGGCTTCTCAGTGCAGTGGCTCCTCTTGTTGTAGAGCATGGGTTTCAGTAGCTGTGGCGCATGGGCTCGTTTGTTGTGGTTCCCAGACTCTAGAGCACAGACTCAGTAGTTGGGACACACGGGCTTAGTAACTCCACAGCATGTAGGATCTTCCTACACCCGGGATCGAACCTATGTCTCCTACATTGGCCGGAGGATTCTTTACTACCAAGCCACCAGGGAAGCCCCAAATGTTTTTGTTTTGTTTTTTTTTTTTAAAGGAACTTTTGTTCTTTTTTAAAAAAAATTTATTAGAGTATACTTCATTTACAGTGTCATGTTAACTTCAAGTGTATAGCAAATGGATTCCGTTATACATGTATTCATCCTTTTTCAAATTCTGTACACATATAGGTTACTTTCATCGGTGTTTTTATAGTTTTCAGAGTATAGGTCTTTTGACTCCTCAGGTAGGCTTATTCCTAGGTATTTTATTCTTTTTGATGCAATGGTGAATAGAATTGTTTCCTTAATTTCACCTCTGAGGCAGTCTTTTCGGAGGTGAGTGGAAACCTAGACAGGGTTAATTGGAGAATGTAGAGTGGGCTTCGAAGTATGATTAGGAGTTGTCTTGAACCAAGAAGAGAGGCCTGGGCATTCCAAATAGAGGGAACAGCTCAAGCAAAGGCCCAGGGGTACAAAAGGTCATGGAGTGGTCAAGGAATTGCCAAAAGGCCGAGGCAGAAGGAGCAACCAGAATATGTTTGCATCTCTTCCTTTCTCTTCTCCCCACATAGTCTCTCAAAATCCTCTTTACTGCTCAAACAATTCTGCTCTGCCCTCAATTTGCATTTCTCACCCCAATCCGCCCCAAAAGTATACAAATATTCATCCAAACAAAACACCTGTCTTCCCAGGGAGGAAATGAGCTTCTGAGAGCATGCGATTTTCAGCACATTGTTGCCCAAGAGATGAGACAGTGTTTCAACACTCACCCTCTATTCTAACTGGGGGGTGCTGAATGATCTGGCCTGGGTGGGACTGGATTAGGAATCAAGGAAAAGAGTGGATGGAAAGGAAGGAGGGTGGAGTTGATTAAAGAGGCCGAGAACCCAGGCTGAACTGCTGACATGCTGCTGGGGGCAAGGGGTGGCCTGGGCTCCAGGAGGCTCAGCCAGCGGCCACCCCAGGCTTGCTGTGAGGATGAGCACAGAGTCGGCATTCAGAGCTGTCAGAAGCGATTAATCCATCAACAGCACAGCACACTGGAAACCTGGCTCTGACTCAATGGCTCATTAATACCCGGACTCTGATCAGCCCACAGATGCTAATTCAAGTTGCCCCAGACAAAGGGCAGCCTCCCGAGAGAGCTCCGCATTAAGCCTCCGCAGCTTCCTCTGTAGGACACATTCGGGGCCTGGGGGAGATGAGCCTGGTGTGGGCTCTGGGCCACCCACCATCCTCCCACGTGAGGACAGGCTCATGCTCAACAGCTCTGCAGGGCCAGTGCCCAGGGGCACCTAGAGTATCAGGCCCAGCCCCTGCCAGGCCCAGCCCCTGCCAGGCCCAGCCCCTGCCTTTTGGCGCACAGGGAGAGGCACTGAGGCTCACGGAGGTCCCGGGGCTTGCCCAAGGTCACAGAGTAAGAAAGGAACAGAGCTTGGACATGACTGCAGGCCGGAGTTCTTGCCACCCTGCCCTTCTGTCTCCCAGTCCCTAGGGCAGCCCTGTGTCCCTGTCTCTGAGCCCCACAAACAGTGGGGGAAAACAGAGCTTGGCCACGGCCTCAGCCTGATAACAGGCACATGGGCGGGGCATTTGGGGAGGGCATCAACCTCCCACTCACCTCCACACTCCAGCCCCCAGCCCTGGGCCTGATACAGAGACGGGTCTTGAGAAAACACACAACAATTCCCGACTGAGTAAACGCTAATTCTCCAGGGTAATGTGGCTCAGCTGGTAAAGAACCTACCTGCCATTGCAGGAGACAGAGACACAGGTTCAATCCCTGGGTGGGAAAGATCCCCTGGAGAAGAGGAAGGCGCCCCAATCCAGTATTCTTGCCTAGAAAACCCCAAGGATAGAGAAGCCTGGCAGGCTGCCGTCTATGGAGTTGCAAAGAGTCAGATACAACTAAGTGCACACACACACACCACACACAAACTCTAATTCAAGCTCAGTGGGAATGGTGTTTTAATCAGGTTCAAACTGCTCCGTAAGTTCAGAGGGAAAACAGATCTTGGAAGGCTTCCTGGAGGAAGGAGCATCAGATATGAGCCTTTAAGCAAAGACAGGCCCTGCCTGGGGCTGTTCTGAGCATCTTCTCATTTCATCCTTACCACAACAACCCAACAATGATTATAGCCATGATTATATCCACTTAACAGATGAGGAACCTGGTCAGGGTTAGTCCTTACCCAAAGTTCCAAATCCAGGAAGCAGCAGAGTTGAGACGTGAATCCAGGTCTTTCTGTCACCAAAACGCATGTCCTTGTTAGCTTCTGAAGGCCCAGCTCAGTTAGCCCTGCCGAGGGAAACCAGCCTTCCCCAAGATGTGCCCACTTGTCCCTGGGACTGCCTGTCATTCCATCCCAAGATCCTGCATGCCCCTCCTGCCGTGGATTCCGGTCAGCTGTGCCTATGAGCTCAGGGGCTCACTGTGGCATCACCCACACCCAGCACCAGCATTTGCAGGCTGGGAGCCACCCACAGATATCTGCTGAGGGGACTTTAATCCACTGACCCTGAGATCTCAGAGGGCCCCTGTGAGGGCTCCACAAGTGGACTCCAGCTCAGGAAGAGGCTGATTCCATGCCAGGGGAAGGCTGTGTTGGGCTGTTTATCATTATTGTTCAGATTTGACCAGCCTCCTTCCTTCCTGGATTCAAAGCAATGCCCGTCCCCAGGGAGGTGTGGAGCAGAGAAGGAGACACGGCAACACAAGGCCCAATGCCAAGTTTCCTGACTCTTGACTTCCCAGGAAGTGCTCCTTGACCCTCGGAAACTTGCCTCGCTCGAGCTCTGCATCCTTTGACAACAGATAATCCCCTAATAAGGAAATAATTCAACCACAGCTCTGTTGGCTTCCCAGATAGAGCAGTGGTAAAGAATCCACCTACCAGTGCAGGAGATGCAAGAGACTCAGGTGCAATCCCTGGGTCAGAAAGATCCCCTGGAGGAAGAAATGGCAACCCACCCCAGTATTCTTGCCTGGAGAATCCCATGGACAGAGGAGCCTGGCGGGCTACAGTCCCTGGGGTCGCAAGGAGTCAGACACGACTGAGCGACTGAGTGCTCACGCACACACAGCTCCATCACCGACCTAGGCGTCTGTTCCCACCTCATCCTGTCTCCACCACTCTCCCTGTTCCTGACCAGAGGCTGGATGCACTGCTTGTCAGACTAACCTGGTGTGTGCTGGGGAGAGCGTGTGAGCACAGGGGAGTGGGGTGTGTGTGTGTGTGTACCCTGCAGGACCTCTGAGCATCTGTGTACATAAGAAAAGATGCTCCCTGCTGTGTTTCTCCTTTGCTCTCACACTGTGACCACACTCACAGTACTTCTGACTCCAGATGTGTGGGTTTTGCACACCTCAAGCAATTCTGCAACCCCAGCTGGGAGTCCTACAATTGAACTCAGTGCTGACGCTGTCTACCTGGAGTCGGAGTCAGAGTCAGATCCCACACGTTATGGCCTCAGTCCCATGAGACTGCCCCGACTTCAGACACCAGTCACATGCCCTGAATGCACCTGTACTTCTCACCAACCGGATAGAAGTCAGGGTCCCCGTGACCCCTACCTTGGGTTTGATCGTTTGCTAGAATGGCCCATAGAACTCAGGGAAACATATACTTTAGTTACTGCTTTATTATATAACAAAGGATATGGGTGAACAGCTAGATGAAGAGGTACGTACAGAAAGATCCAGAAGAGTCTGAAGTTTCCCAGATGGCAATAGTGGTAAAGAATCTGTCTGTTAGTGCAGGAGATGTAAGAGACACAGGTTCGATCCCTGGGTTGGGAAGATCCCCTGGAGAAGGGCATGGAGAACTATTCCAGTGTTCTTGCCTATAGAATCCCATGGTCAGAGGAACCTGGCGGGCTACAGTCCATGGGGTTGCAAGAGTCAGACATGACCTAGCAACTCAACCCCCACCACCACCATCATACAGTCCCAATTAACTCAATCTCCAGTCCCTCTTCTTTTCCTAGAGGGTAAGGGGTGGGGCTGAAAGTTCCAAGCTTCTGATCATGGCTTGGTCTTTCTGGGGACCAGCACCTATCCTAAAGCCATCTAGGAGCCCACCAAGTGTCACATAATTAGGAGAAAAAAACACTCCTGTCATTTAGGAAGTTTCAAGGGTTTCAGGAGCTCTGTGCCAGGAACTGGGGGCAGAGATCAATCAATCAATAAGTGTGTGTATATATATATATAATCTCATGGTATGTTTGTGAGACGTGTTTGTGTGTGTGTATGTTGTCTCTCTTAGCCGAGGCTATGCCATGCTGCAGTAACAAGTGGTCCCCAGGCCACAGTAGCTCACAACAATGAGGATTTACTTCTCAGCGTCTGAGTTACTTCAAGGGTCGCCTCTGGCTCTGCGCCCTGCCAGCTGCTCCCTGGGCCAAGAGTAAATGGGCAGCATCTACCCGGAGTGCCGCCTGTCCCCGTGGCAGAGGGAAAGGAGAGCATGGAGGAACTGGGAGCTGGCTCTGGGGGCTCCCAGCCAGAGGGACACACAGCTCTTCCCCTCCAGTTTCAGGGGCTGGAGCTGGTCACATGATTGGGCCTGTTCTCATGGAAAGTGGCCCCTCCCTCAGGGAGAGCCAGGAAGCACCCTTGAACGGAAGCCAGCCTACCCTACTCAGATGCAGGGCTGTGAGAAGCTGTGTATGTCAGTTGTTGTCTCTAGCTGCTCAGTTGTGCCAAGTCTTCATGACCCCATGTACGGCACACACCAGGCTTGCCTGTCCTTCACCATCTCCCAGAGTTTGCTCAAACTCATGTTCATTGAGTCGGTGATGCCATCCAACCATCTCATCCTCTGTCGTCCCCCTTCTCCTGCCCTCAATCTTTCCCAGCATCAGGGTCTTTTCCAACGAGTCACCTCTTTGCATCAGGTGGCCAAAGTATTGGAGCTTTAGCCTCAGCATCAATCCTTCCAATGAATATTCAGGGTTGATTCCTTTAGGATGGACTGGTTTGATCTCCTGGCAGTCTGAGGGACTCTCGAGAGTCTTCCCCAACACCACAGTTGGAAAGCATTCTTCGATGCTCAGCCTTCTTTAGGGTCCAACTCTCTTGTCCATACGTGACTACTGTGTGTCTCAGTGGCTCTTGGTGACTGTGAGGAAGTACAGCCGCACAAATCTATCTGTTGGGGTACCTTGTGCTTCTGGGTGTGCACAGGTGTCAGTCGGTGTTTCTGGATGTTAAAAAAAAAAGTGTGTAAATGGTGTGCACAAGAGCCTGTGCTTAATGGACAAATGGGAGTGTGTGTGTG
Organism: Bos mutus; assembly: GCF_027580195.1. Classification (NCBI taxonomy): domain Eukaryota; kingdom Metazoa; phylum Chordata; class Mammalia; order Artiodactyla; family Bovidae; genus Bos; species Bos mutus. The sequence continues at coordinate 55,153,560 of NC_091638.1, forward strand.
TGTGTGATGGGAAGAATGTGAGTCTGGGGAGGGTGTGAGCATGTGTGTGCAAGTTTATATGTGTGTATATGAGTAAGTAAATGTGTGCACACACATGCACGCATGTATGTACCTGTGTGCCACAAGCCCACGGCCCCGGCACTGCATCCATCTGCACGTACAGCAAACACCCCCCACACTCACACCCCAACATACGCTCCCGTCCCCGGAGAAGAAGCCGTCACAGATGGGAGGCGAGATGCTCAATTTCCCAGCTGATGATTTAGCAGGTTCATTCACCCCTCATTTGTGGCCATCTGTCGCCTTCCACGCAGCCGCTGGGCCGTTTCCACCTGGCCCGAGCACCGAGGCTGCACAGCGATGGCGGCAGGACCGGCCGGCAGCTCCAGAGACTGAGGTGCCTCCCAGACCCAGGACTAACTCTCAGAGCTGCCCCAGGGGGATGGAAGCCCAGTAGACAGACGCAGTCCTGAGCCACCGCCAAAGACAAGGATCTTCCAGAAGGGATTCGGGGGTCTCCAAAATACCTTGTGCATGCTTAGTCACTCAGTCGTGTCTGACTCTTTGTATCCCCATGGACTGTAGCCCCCCAGGCGCTTCTGTCCATGGGATTCTCCAGGCAAGAATACTGGAGTGGGTTGCCATTTGCTACTCCAGGGGATCTTGCCAATCCAGAGATCAAACACACGTCTCCTGACTTGGCAGGTGGATTCTTTACCACTAGCACCACCTGGGAAGCCCCCCAAATGCCTTAGGCTGTCCCAGACTTCCAGGAACACTCTCCTACTCCCAACTCACCTCTCCCCACCCCTCCACATAGGAACCTTTGTTGGGGCAGAACAAGCCAGCCCCTGATAGTCACCTCTGCCAGGTTCTTGTCCTGGCTCTGTGCTCAGCACTTGACCTGCACCATCTCATTTAGACCCAAGACAGAGATGCTGCTCCTCGCCCTGTTCAGCCAATGAGGAAACTGAGCCGCTGAGAGGTGCACACGTTCACACACCCCACTGGGAGCAAAACCGAGTCTCTCGCTAAGGTCTCCCTGTTCACAGGGGCCAGGGCTGCTCCAGGTCACCTCTTCCAGGAAGCCACCTGAGGAGCAGCCTGGAAGGGCCAGGCCTGGGCTACCGTAGGACCGCAGCCCTGAATGTGGATGCTGGTGAGGCGGTGGAGCAGAGGACACAGGTCACCCCGTCTTCTTCTCTGGTGACCACGCTCCCCCTTTCCAGGAGGGAAGACGACCCCACCAACTTGGTCCTGATTTCTGATTCCAATACATCCTTGAAATGAGCCTCTCATGCCCAGGGCAGCCTTTGTCATGCCCCCGCTCAACCGCCGTCCTGGCCTGGGATGGAGTCCAGCCTCCCTAAGAGCTGAGGCTGGCCCTGGCCTTGAGCCTTGCCCACCTGTCTGGCCTCTCAGCCCCACGTCCCCTCTGTTCTTTTTATTTCTCAAATACATGTATTTATTTGGCTGGATCTTAGTTGTGGTCCTTGGGATCCTTGGTTGCGGCAGATGGGATCTTGTTCCCGGACCAGGGGTTGAACCCGGGCCCTCTGCACTGGGCGCCCGGAGCCTTAGCCACTGGACCGCCAGGGAATCCCTGCTCTCTGCTCTAGCGCTGAGTTCCTCCCCCACACTCCTTCACCTCTGATGCTTCGCTCCTCCAGTGACTTCACACTTTCCCAGCTCACTCCTGCCCACCCCGCCCTCCTCCAGGAAGTCTCCCCTGCCTCCTAAGGGCTGCCTTCCCTGCCGCGCCCCGTCCCTTCGTGGGGCTGCTCACCCCGCACGGGGCTCGCATCTCCCCAACTAAACTGTAAGTTCCTGGGGGGACATGCTGCTTCCTCAGTCACTCGCTTAACAAATACTATTGATCTCTTCCTGCCCCAGGCCAGGGACAATTCTAGAGGCCAGAGTGGATGAAAACAAGGAGGACAAGAGGGAGACCAACTAGGCTCGCGTAGCAGCTTTCAGATAGGTGGTGACGGAAGGCTTCTCAGAGGTGGTGACAAGCATGCTGAGACCCAGTAATGAGAAGAAACCCCAATGCAAAGGTCTGAGACTCAGGGACTCCTGGCTGGGCGAACAGCAGCCGCAAAGGTCCCAAGGCAGGAGTGGGTCTGGCATGTTTGGGTTATGCCCGTGTCGCTGGAATGTGGACGTTTGGGGGCGGACAGGGTTCAGAGAGGTAGCAAAGAGTTTCCTGAGCATTTCCTGAACATTTTTTACTTTGAATACCCTAGACTGCCTCCTCCAGGGAACCTTCTCTGACTGCACATTCCTTATGCCTCTGAGCCCTTCCAGCTCTACACACAGTGATCCAAATCACTTCTCAGCCTCCTTAAGAGAGTTATCATTCAGTCACTCAGTTATGTCCAACTCTCTGCAACCCCATGGACTCCCACATGCCAGGCTTCCCTGTACTTCACTATCTCCCGGAGTTTGCTCAAACTCATGTCCACTGAATCCGTGATGCCATCCAACCATCTCAATCATCTGTCGCTCCCTTCTACTCCTGCCATCAGTCTTTCCCAGCATCAGGGTCTTTTCCAATGAGTCAGCTCTTCACATCAGGTGGCCAAAGAATTGGAGTTTCAGCTTCAGCATCAGTCCTTGCAATGACTATTCAGAGTTGATTTCCTTCAGAATTGACTGGTTTGATCTTGCTGTCCAAGGGACTCTCAAGAGTCTTCTCCAACACCACAGTTCAAAAGCATCAATTCTTTGGCACTCAACCTTCTTTATGGTCCAGCTCTCACATCCAAACATGACTACTGGGAAAACCATAGCTTTGACTATATGGACTTTGTCGGCAAAGTGATGTCTCTGCTTTTTAATACACTGTCTAGCTTTGTCATAGCTTTTCTTCCAAGGAGCAAGTGTCTTTTAATTTCATGGCTGCAGTCACTGTCTGCAGTGATTTTGGAGCCCAAGAAAATAGTCTGTCACTGTTTCTGTTTTTTCCCCATCTATTTGCCATGAAGTGATGGGAAGATGAACGAGTCTCCAAACCCCTACCTTGTCTTGTCTAAATGATGTAAAAACATTTTATTAATACAAGTGGGCCCTCCCCTGTTCCTGGGCCCCCTGGCCAGGAGGGCACCTGTGGGATGTGGACAGGGTCCCCATCAGGACAATCGTCCTCCGTGTCTGCTCCAGTTCCATTTAGCAGGTCACTAGGGGAGGCAGGAAGGACTGGCTGGGCTGTCAGGCTTGGTTATTTATGGAATTCAATTTCCCTGGCTCCCTGCCACTCCCAGGAGCTTCACAGGGAGGCCACAGAGAAGGATTTTGTTTGGGCCTACAAGCGGGATTCAACTGTCAAGTGAACCAAACACCCTCTGGAAGGACACATGGACACTTCAGGGCAGTGTCTGGGGACACGGAGAGGCAGAACAAAGCACTCTAGCCTGGGTGTTGGAAAATCTGGATTCTAGGCTGGTTCTGCGCCAGTGTTAGGCAAGCCCTTCTCTGGGCCCCCCTTTCCACCTTAGTAAGAGGTGAGAGATTGATCTAGGTCATGTGTTGATGTATGTTTTTGTAAAAGTCCACGTGTTAGGCTTTGTGGGTCGCAGGGTCTCTGTCAGAACTACTCAACTCTGCCTTGCAGTGCAGGAACAGCCGTAGATGGCATGTAAACGAGCGGGCAGGGCTGTGTTCCAACACAACGCCATGTATGGAAAACAGGTGGCAGGCTGACCTTGGCCCACGGGCTGTAGATTGCTGACTCCGATCTAGGTGACTGGAGTGTCCGTCAGGACACCTTAGGAGAAAGAGTGTCTGTGTGTACTTAGTCGTGTCTGACTCTTTGTGACCCTGCAGACTGTAGCCCAGCAGGCTCCTCTGTCTATGGAATTTTCTAGGCAAGAATACGGGGGTGGGTTGCCATTTCCTGCTCCAGGGGATCTTCCCCACCCAGGGATGGAACCCATGTCTTTTTTTTAATTAATTTATTTTGATTGGAGGCTAGTTACGTTACAGTATTGTGGTGGTTTTTGCTTACATCAACATGAATCAGCCATGGGTGCCCGTGTGTCCCACCGTCCTGAACCCCTTCCCACCTCCCTCCCCACTCCATCCCTCTGGGTCGTCCCAGAGCACGAGTTTTGAGTGCTCTGCTTCATGCATCAAACTTGCACTGGTCATTTACTTCACATATGGTAATATACATGTTTCACTGCTATTCTCTCATATCATCCCGCCCTCGCCTTCTTCCACAGAGTCCAAAAGTCTGTTCTTTACACCTGTGGCTCTTTTGCTGTCTTGCATGTAGGGTCATCATTACCATCTTTCTAAATTCAGTATATACGCATTAATATACTGTATTGCTGTTTCTTTTTCTGGCTTACTTCACTCGTATAATAGGCTCCAGTTTCATCCACCTCATTAGAACTGATTCAAATGTGTTCTTTTTTATAGCTGAGTAATATTCCATTGTGTATATGTACCACAACTTGCTTATCCATTCGTCTGCTGATGGGCACATAAGTTGCTTCCATGTCCTGGCTATTGTAAACAGTGCTGCAATGAACATTGTGGTACATGTGTCTCTTTCATTTCTGGTTTCCTCAGTGTGTATGCCTAACAGTGGGATTGCTGGGTCGTATGGTAGTTTTATTTCCAGTTTTTTAAGGAGTCTCCAGACTTTTCTCCACGGTGGCTATACTAGTTTGCATTCCTACCAACAGTGTAAGAGGGTTCCCTTTACTTCACGTCCTCTCCAGCGCTTATTGTTTGTAGACTTTTTGATGGCAGCCATTCTGACCTGCGTGAGATGGTACCTCATTGTGGTTTTGATTTGCATTTCTCTGATAATGAGTGGTGTTGAGCATCTTTTCATATGTTTGTTAGCCATCTGTATGTCTTCTTTGGAGAAATGTCTGTTTAGTTCTTTGGCCCACTTTTTGATTGGGTCATTGATTTGTCTGTGAACCTGTGTCTTTTGCATCTCCTGCATTGGCAGGTGGATTCTTTACCACTAGTACCACCTGGGAAGCCCCCAGGACGCTTTAGGTTGTAAGCGAAAGAATCCCAGTGCAGACTAGCTTACACTAAACATTGTTTAGGGGAGGAAGGCTTTTGGGGTCACACAAAAAAAGTTTCGAGGGGACTTCAGGCATGGCTGGATCCTAGAGCTCAGATGATATCATTAGGATTCATTATGACTGAGTTTCACTCTCACTATTCCTTGACTACATTTGCTTCTAGTTTGGCCTTGATTTTAGGCAGGCACCCTTCATCAGCAAGTCTGGGATTCATTCATTCTGGGCCAGCTTTCATCATGCGCTCCTTCCTGAACTAATCACCCCTATGGGAATGATGAATTTATCCTGGTTGGCCAGGCCTGGGGCATGTGCCCATCTCTAGAGCCAACAGTGAGTCCAGCTCCATGATATGACATGCATCATGGTATATGGACTGGCCCCAGGAGTGGCCCTCCTAGTGGACAGTTGGTAGTTCTTTGTGCAGGGCTGGTTGTTAGGGTTTCTCTTCATGGCACCTTCGTTCCTTCCTGGATAATTGCACCCCTCTCCTGAATGCCTCTCAGTTCCCACACCTCTCCCTCCATCCAACTCACAGCACGTACCATCACCAGATTAATCTTCCCAAGGCTTCCCCGTCACTCTGCTGCTCAAGAACCTTCTTTGGCTCCCCATTGTCCTTAGGACAAGATCCTTGTGCCTCAGTCTGGTTCTTAAGGCCCTCCATGATCCCACCTTAGCTGTTCTTCTTACCCTTGTCTTCTCCCCTCTTCCATGCTGGAATAAGAGTCCAAGACTTGAGTTAGTGCCACTGGTCACTAGTTGTAAAACCTTGAAAGTGAAACAATATTGAAGAAGAACAAAGTTGATGGACAGGCACTACTTGACTTTAAGACTTGCTATAAAGTTAGAGTAATCAAGACAGTGTGCTCAATGATGAAAAAACAGACAAATAGATCAATGGAACACAATGGAGAGCCTAGAAATAGATCCAGATAAATACAATCAACTGATCCTTGATAAATGATCAAAGGCATTGAAATGGAGCAATGATAGTCTCTTCAGCAAATGGTTCTGCAACAACTATATGTCCACACGCAGAAAAATGAATCCAGATACAGACCTGACACCCTTCAGAAAAATTAACTTACAGTGGATCATAGATCCTAAATATACCTACATATAAAATGCAAAATGAGAAAACTCCTAGAATATAATATAGGATAAAGTTTATACAACTTTGGGTATGGTGATGACTTTTTGTTGTTGTTGTTCAATCGCTCAGTCACGTCTGACTCTTTGTGACCCCATGGACTGCAGCACGCCAGGCTTCTCTGTCTTTCACCATCTCCCAGAGCTTGCTCAAACTCATGCTCATTGAGTTGGTGATGCCATCCAACCACCTCGTCTTCTGTCATCCCCTTCTCCTCCTGCCTTCAATCTTTCCCAGCATCAGGGTCTTTTCTAATGAGAAGGCTCTTGACATCAGGTGCCCAAAGTATTGGAGCTTAAGCTTCAGTATCAGTCCTTCCAATGAATATTCAAGGTTGATTTCCTTTGGGTATGGTGATGACTTTTTAAACAACACCAAAGGAACAATCCATGAAGGAAATACTTGATTGGACTGGACTCCATTAAAATTAAAAACTTCTGCTCTGCAGAAGATGATATCAAAAGAATGAGAAGGCAAGTCATAGACTGGGAAAAATATTTGCAAAAGACATATCCAAAATGCGCAAAGAACTCTTAAAATTCAGCAATAAGAAAACAAACAACACAATTTAAAAATCATAAGATCTTAACAGACGTCTCACTGAAGAAGATATGCAGGTAGCACATAAGCATATGAAAAGATGCCCCACGTTATATGTCATCAGGGAAATGTAAATTGAAATGATAACGAGCTACCTATTAGAATGGCTAAAATCTGGAATACTGACAGCATCAAATGCTGGTGGGGATTTAGAGCACAGGGAGCTCTCATTTATTGCTGGTGGGAATGCAAAATGGTGCAGTCACTGTGGAAGACATTTTGCTGCTGCTGCTGCTGCTAAGTCACCTCAGTCGTGTCCGACTCTGTGAGACGCCACAGACAGAAGCCCACCAGGCTGCCCTGTCCCTGGCATTCTCCAGGCAAGAACACTGGACTGGGTTGCCATTTCCTTCTCCAAGGCATGAAGGGAAAAGTGAAAGTGAAGTCGCTCAGTCGTGTCCGACTCCTGGTGACCCCATGGATTGCAGCCTACCAGTCGCCCCCATCCATGGGATTTTTCCAGGCAAGAGTACCGGAGTGGGGTGCTATTGCCTTCTCCAGACATTTTGCTGGCTTCTTCCAAAGCTAAACATATTCTGGCAATGCTATGCAGCAGTACCACTCATTGTTATTTACCCGAAGGAGTTGAAACTTACGTCCACAAAAAAACTCGCGCATAGATATTTATAGCAGCCTTATTCATAACTGCCAAAACTTGGAAGCAGCCAAGATGTCCATTCAGTAGGTGAATGGAAACATAAATTGAGGTACATCCAGACAATGGAAAGCTTTTCAGCACTGAAAGGAAATGAGCTATCAAGCTGTGAAAAGACATATTAAATGCATATTATTACTAAGTGAAAGAAGACAATCTGAAAAGGCTACGTATCGCATAGTTCCGACTATATGACATTGCGGAAAAGGCAAAACTATGGAGATGGTGAAAAGGTCAGTGGTTGCTCGGGAATGATGGGTGGGGAATGGAGATGAATAGGTAGAGCACTGAGGATGTTTAGGACAGTGGATACTATTGGGTTGGCCAAAAGTTTGTTGGATATAACAGAAAACCTGAATGAACTTTCTGGCCAACCCAGTGTAATATATGTTTGCACAAACCCACAGAATTTACAGAGCCAAGACTGAACCGTAAGGTAAATTGTGGGCTTAGGGTGCTAACCTTGTGTCGGTGCAAGTTCATCAGTCGTAACGAGTGAACCTGTTTGCAGGGGGTGTTGATACTGAGGGAAGCTTTGCTTGCATGGGGGCAGGAGGTGTGGGGGAAACCTCTGTCTCTTCCTCTTAATTTTGCAGGAGCCAAAACATCTCTCTTTTTTTAAAAAGTATGTATTTATTTGTGGCTGTGCTGGGGCCTCATGGCAGTGTGTAGGGCTGTCAGTGGGTGGCTTCTCCTGCTGCAGAGCACGAGCTCTAGGCACGTGAGCTCACTAGCTGCAGCTCCCAGGGGCTCTAGAGCACAGACTCAGTAGCTGTGGCACACGAGCTTAGTTGCCTCGCCGCACGTAGAATATTCCCAGACCCGGGACCCGACTCCTGTCCCCTGCACTGGCAGGTGGATTCTTAACCACTGGACCACCAAGGAAGTCCCCCAAAACTTCTCTTCTAAAAAAAGTTTGTTGTTGTTTTTTTTTTTAAATAAGCAAGTGACAGAATGACAACTAGAGTACAAGGCTGTTTTTATAATGTAAACGATGCACACCAAAAACATATTTACTAGGTGTTTATAGATATATCGGAGAAGGCAATGGCACCCCTCTCCAGTACTCTTGCCTGGAAAATCCCATGGACGGAGGAGCCTGGTAGGCTGCAGTCCATGGGGTCGCGAAGAGTCAGACATGACTGAGCGACTTCACTTTCACTTTTCACTTTCATGCATTGGAGAAGGAAATGGCAACCCACTCCAGTGTTCTTGCCTGGAGAATCCCAGGGACAGGGGAGCCTGGTAGGCTGCCGTCTATGGGGTCGCACAGAGTTGGACACGACTGACGTGGCGTAGCATAGCATAGCATAGCATATAGATATATGCAAATGGAAAGAAAGAAAGCTCGGAAAGGACACACAGCAAACTCTTCCTGTCTGCTAAGGGGAGGAGGTTGTAAGTGAGGATTGCTTTTGGAAGATCAAAAGGAACATCTGTCTTTAATATTGTGATAGTTTACAAGGAGTAAATACCAGAAATACTTGGGTAATTAAGGGTAATTTTTAAAGAGGAAAACAAAATAAGGAAAGAAGACAAGGAAGGAGAGAAAAGGCAGATAAAAAGAGAAGACAGACGGTCAGAGAGAAAGGGATGGGGTGGACGGCAGAGGGAGCAGAAGGGGCAGGACTCCCCAAGCCCGTCTTCTCCCACCTGCCAAGATGCCCCCAGCCCGTGCCAGCTGGGGCAGGCAAGCTGCAGCCCAGGGCCTTGCAGTGTTGTCTCCCATTAAGATGTCAGCTCTCTGCTGGCTCCTGCCCACCCCTGGCCCCGGCCTCCAGTGGAAGCCTTCTTTATTCCCCTTATCAGTGAGAACCAGTGGGGACCACATCCCTGGACCCACGCCTGGCCCACTGATTGCAAACTGTTTCTGAAGGAGCATTTTGCAATGGGCTTTCCCTCTCCAGGGACTATTCTAGGAATGTCAACAGCTTCTGTTCGGAATAAAAATGCTGAATCCATCGCTCTCATAAATAACGATAGTGTGATTAGCTGCCATTCTGATGGCAGATAATGGAAGCAGAGCAGGCGTTTGCTGCTTCTGGATTTCCGAAGATAGAGACAGATGGATGGGTGCCAGTGCCTTCATGGGGCATCCACTCCATGCCAGGGTTTGAGTGCCATGAACTCCTCCGGCCCTCTCAACAGACTCTCCTGGGTCATCGCGGCTGCGCCTTGTAACAGAGGAAGAAACTGTGGCCTGGGGATGTCACTGAGCCGGGGTTGATTGTCAGATGCCCACAGGTGAGACTGACACTCAGCTCCGTCCTGAGAGTGACTGACTCTCACGCTCGCCAACAGGCAGGGTTTTCACTTCCAGGAGTGTTCAGGGGAGAAAAAGCCAGGACTTTCAGAACTCTGAGCCCTACTCACGCCCGGTCTGTCCCAGGGACCAGCAGGCAGGTCCTTAAGAATCTGCCACTTGAGTGAGACAAGAGCCCGTAGTCTTCGTGTGTCTATTTGTCTCTTCGGGCTTCCCAGATGGCGCTAGTGGGAAAGAATCCACCTGTAATGCAGGAGATGTGTGTTCGATCCCTGGGTCCCCGGAAAGATCCCGTGGAGGACGGCATGGCAACCCACTCCAATGTTCTTGCCTAGAGAATTCCACGGGCAGAGGAGCCTGGCAGGCTACAGTCCATGGAGCCACAAAGAGTCGGACACGACTGAGCAACTGAGCATGCATACGCTTCTCTCTTCAACAGATATTTGGCGAGCACTTCCTGTGTGCCAAGCACTGGGCTGTGTACCCATCCCTGACCTCGCAGAGCTTACAGTCGAGCTGGAGAGAGAGAGGATGAAACCAGTAGTTAAGCAACCCAGTGCGTGGATGTCTATGATGGGGAAATATGCAGGGTGGATCCAACCAGGGAACTCAACCGGGCCAGGAGGGCAGGACACATGCTGCTGGCATCTGAGCAGAAACGAGCATGGTACAGGTGAGTCCATGAGAGAAGAGGGTGAGGGAACAGTGTTCTTGGCAGAGGGAACAGCCATGGGTAAAGGCCTAGAGGTGGGAACCTCTTGATGAGTGCTGAAGGTAGTCTCACAAGGCTGGATGTCGACAAGGAGCGTGGAAGGAACCCAGAGGCCCCGGTTCTCTGCCCTGGGAGCAGATATTAACGAGGTCTCAGTGGGTATTGAGCCGATATTGTGTGCAAGGCTCCTGGAGGGCAATCCCCACTCCCACCGAAGGGAGAGTGGTGAGTACCTGAAGGGAGGCAGGAACAAGATCTCTGTGGGAATTGGAGCAGAAGGAATCCTACACAGTTGGGTGAAAGTCAGACAAGATTCTTGGAGGTGGTGGCATTTGAGACTGCCTTCAACCCTCAAGTAGAGTCTTTTGAGTCAGGTGGCGAAGAGCTTGCAAATGGTACCTGAATAATTGGAGCATTCCCCACACACCAGAACAGGAGCTAGCTTTCTCCCACCAATATTGTCAGGTAGAAGCTATAGCTATTGTTATTTTTTTTTAATATTTCTTTCTTTATTTGGCTGCACCAGGTCTTGGCTTTCCCAGGTGGTGCTGGTGGTAAAGAGCCCATCTGCCAATGCAGGTAGACGTAAGAGATGTGGTTTGATCCCTGAATCAGGAGGATCCCCTGGAGGGGAGAATGGCAACCCACTCCAGTATTCTTGCCTGGAGAATCCCATGGACAGAGGAGCCTGGTGGGCTACAGTCCTCGGGGCCATACAGAGTTGGACACGACTGAGCAACTCAGCACGCCCATACCAGCTCTTAGTTCCCACACCAGGGATGGAACCCAGGCCCCCTGCACTGGGAGTGTGGAGTCTAACTCACCGAACCAATGGGGAAGTCCCTATAACTATTGTTATTATTCCCATTCTATAGATGAGGAAACTGAAGCCCAGGATCGTGAGGTCATTTTCCAAGGTCTGTCTAGCTCTGCAGACTGCACATAACCCACAGACTGGACACTGTGAAGAAATGTTATCGGGCCGTGTCCTTGGGACAGGCTCTGTCTACACCAAGCACAGCCTGCTCTTTACCTTTGAGGGATGTCTGTTTGGAAGCAGCAGTCTGTCAGAGTGTTTCTGTGTTGAGTTCAGCATGGTGAGACATGAACAAATATTTCAACGTTCAGCGAAGAGGACCCCAGCATGATTCAAGGGCAGGGTAACAAAATGATCTTCAGTTCAGTTGCTCAGTCGTGTCTGACTCTGTGACCCCATGGACTGCAGCACACCAGGCTTCCCTGTCCATCACCAACTCCTGGAGCTTGCTCAAACTCCTATCCATCAAGTTGGTGATGCCATCCAGTCATCTCATCCTCTGTCGTCCCCTTCTCCTCCTGCTTTCAACCTTTCCCAGCATCAGGGTCTTTTCCAATAAGTCAGTTCTTCGAATCAGGTGGCTGAAGTGTTGCAGCTTTAGCATCAGTCTTTCCAATGAATATTCAGGATTGATTTCTTTTAAGATTGACGGGTATGATCTTCTTGCAGTCCAAGGGACTCTCAAGAGTCTTTTCCAACACCACAATTCAAAAGCATCAGTTCTTCAGTGCTCAGTCTTCTTTATGGTCCAACTCTCTCATCCATACACGACTACTGGAAAAACCATAGCGTTTACTAGACGGACCTTTGTCGGTAAAGTAATGTCTCTGCTTTTTAATATGCTGTCTAGACATGTCACTGCTTTTCTTCCAAGGAGCAAGCATCTTTTAATTTCATGGCTGCAGTCACCATCCACAGTGATACTGGAGCTGAAGAAAATAAATTCTGTCACTGTTTCCATTTTTTTCCCTATCTATTTTCCATGAAGTGATGGGACTGGATGCTGTGATCTTAGTTTTTTTGAATGTTGAGTTTTAAGCCAGCTTTTTCACTCTCCTCCTTCACTTTTATCAAGAGGCTCTTTGGTTCCTTTAGGACCATAACAAAATCATCTTACCTCCCATTATCTCCCGCGAGGTTTATTGTGGTTTATCAAGTGGTTACATGCATTAATGTGCTGGCTCTTTTGCTAATGGGGGAATTCCTTGCATGGAGCGGGGTGTGGTTAAGGTAATAGCACCATTTCTGAAAACAAAACACAAAGCCTTGTTTCTCTACGGGAGATGTTTTCTTAGGTCAAAGAGAGGCTTCTCAGTCTTACTAGAGCTTCAGAGAAGCTGGTGGAGGGAATTCTGTTGTCCAGGGAGACAGAGTCTGTTCTGAGCAGCTGAAGGCATCAGGGCGGAGGCCCGGGTGAGGTGTGGGGAACAGACTCAGGCATAGCCTTTCCTCCTGAGCCCCTCACTCCTTGCAGTGGCAGATTGCTACTGTTGTTTGGTCACTCATGGACTGCAGCCCACCAAGATCCTCCATCCATGGGATTTCCCAGGCAAGAATACTGGAGTGGGTAGCCATTTCCTTCTCCAGGGGATCATCCCTGACCCAAGGATCAAAATTGCATCATCTCCTGCATTGGCAGGTGGATTCTTTACCCCTGAGTCACCAGGGAAGCCCACGGAATGGCAGAAGGGAGGTGCCATCTCTTTAATTTACAGGTGAGGAAACGGGGCTCAGAGAGGGAAAGGGACTTGCCAAAGCACACACAGAGGGCTGGTGATAGATCTGAGTATCCTGACCCCCCAAAATCAGGTCCCTACCCACAGCATCACCCGTGGCCTGACAAGGGGTTGACTGGGGTGGCAGGAAAGCCCTGGCGGCAAGACTGATGAACTCAATGGCACAGCGTGCTAGCTTTGGAGGCTTGACTGGGGACTCCAGCTCTGTTCTTCTCTGTGACTTTGGGCCACTGACTCTCTGGGCCTGTTCCCCCAGTTGCCAGTGATGAGCCCGGAACAGTGCTCCAGAACACAGCTAGTGGTCATCACCTTCCTGGCTCTGGTACCAAGTAGCCAAATGCTCACAGGCAAGGTACTTCTTCTCTCTGGACCTCAATTTTGTTGTTGTTGTTTAGTCGCTAAGTCATGTCCAGCTCTTTGCGACCCCATGGACTGCAGCACGCCAGGCTTCCCTGTCCTCCACTATCTCCTGAAGTTTGCTCAAACTCATGCCCATTGAGCCAGTGATGCCATCCAACCACTGCATCCTCTGTTGTTCCTTTCTCCTCCTCCCTTCAGTCTTTCTCGGCATCAGGGTCTTTTCCAATGAATTGGCTCTTTGCATCAGGTGGCCAAAGTATTGGAGCTTCAGCTTCAGCATCAGTCCCTGAATATTCAGGGTTGATTTCATTTAGGGTTGATCTCCATGCAGTCCAAGGGACTCTCAGGAGTCTTCTCCAGCACACAATTCAAAAGCATCGGTTTTTGGTGCTCAGCATCCTTTATGGTTCAACTCTCACATCTATACATGACTACTGGAAAAAGCACAGCTTTGACCATACAAACCTCAATTTACCCATTTCTAAAATAAAATGATTTGACTAGGTAGTATCTCAAGGCCATCTCCAGTCTGATGCCTTGTAAGTCTATGACTCAGAGAACCACCCCGAGTCAAGGGAAGGGAGGGGACTACGCAACAATATTAACAATAATCGTCTTAGCCGTGTGTTGAATGCCCTCTGTTAGGCGCTGGTTCTCCCTTCGCGCCAGGTCTACAATATCACAACAGCCACCTCCTGGCCTCCTGGCTTCCAGTCCTCTCCTCTTTAATCCACCATGCATACCTGGCCTGTCTCAGCCATCTTCAACCCTACTTTACTCTCTGCTTTAGCACATTCAATGGCTCCCCAGAGCCACCCCCACTCCAAGGTGAGGTCCAATTCCTACATATGGTGGTGAAGCCTTCCATGCTCAGGCCCTGCCCTCTCTAATGGAATCGCATACCAGCCGTGTTGTCTCTTTGTCCAGTCCTCCCCGTGTCTCGTCTCAGAGGTGCTCAATGAACATTTGTTGACTGAATGAACACATGGGTGAAATATTTCTCTAAATTAAGGCTACGCAAACTTTAGTCATTTGCAGACCAGCCGCAAGAGTTTTGCAAAAAACTGTGCATTGTGTCTATTTTTGTTTACTTAAGTATTTTCCTTTTTTAGATTAAATAAATGTATCTGAAAAGGAAACCGTACATCATACTGTAACTAGAGGATCAGTATTACTTGCCAGAAATAGGTCTCCACTAAAATAGACACAGGACAGATGAGCACTGTGTTCAGTTCTAACTAGACATTGCTGTCTACCAGGGCTGCAGGCCTAGGGCATCTCTCTCCCTCAGTTAACATGGGATGGCTCAGAACCGCGAGAGGCGGTGGAGACAAAGGAGCACCATCTTGAGGCTTGCCCATGGACAGCGATCACAGGGATGCTACAGGGGATGAAGACGGAAGAGCTCTTCCACGCCGAGTTATTTCACCCCACTGAAAATTATCCTAACTACCGCCAGTGCTTGCTGCCCACATTTTGGGAACTCTACTAACAGAACCCATGCCTCTAAGCCCACAAGGGATGCATGTGAATTCTCTGGAAGACTTCAACTGGGCCTTTAGGAAGGACATGGAGATGGTGCCTTGGCCATTTCAACTTTATAGTATGGGGTCCTTTATCTGAAGCCACCCCTGCACAGCAGACAGACAGTCCTCAGAACTCCACTGAGATAAGAGTTTGTTGGCTGAAGCCATCTGCCTGGAGGAATAATGAGTTCCCCATCACTGGAGAGGTGCAGACAAATGCTAGACAGTTATGGGCAGGTGGGGTGGGGAGGGGAGGTGGGGAGCAGGGGGTGTGATGGAGATAATTCAAGCATCAGATGGCCAGTCTATGAAACTGACCTGACAGCTAGACAGGCTTTCCTTTCGTAAGTAGGCAAAACACATTTAGAGCAATGAAAATAGAGGTGAGTTAACTTGTGAACAGAAATACAGAAGCAAAGAGAGATGATTGTGAGGAAGAGAGACTTGAGGGAAGAAGCGGGAGTGGAAATGCTTATTATAATTCGCTTCTCTTGGTAATGTTTCCTGTTTTTCAATCCAGCACTGGATTCTTTGGGACTATTTTGGTTTTAAGTAACATAAACTGAACTCAAACCTGTGTAAATGAAAAAAAAAAAAAAAAAAAGGAACTTAATGAGATTTAAATAATAAAACTGCCTTCGGGCATGGCTGAGTCCAGGGACTCAGACAATATTCATCAGTCCTGTTCCTTCCCCATCACTCAGCTCTGCCTTCCTCTGTGTTGGCTCCACTTTCAGACATGACCTGCCCAGTTCAGTTCAGTTCAGTTCAGTAAACTGCTCAGTCGTGTCCAACTCTGTGACCCCATAGACTGCAGGACACCAAGCTTCCCTGTCCATCACCAACTCCCAGAGCTTGCTCAAACTCATGTCCATCGAGTCAGTGATGCCATCCAACCATCTCATCCTCTGTCGTCCCCGTCTTCTCCCGCCTTCAATCTTTCCCAGCATCAGAGTCTTTTCCAGTGATTCAGTTCTTCACATCAGGTGGCCAAAGTATTGGAGTTTCAGCTTCAGCATCAGTCCTTCCAATGAAGATTCAAGACTGATTTCCTTTAGGATGGACTGGTTAGAGTTCCTTGCAGTCCCAAGGGATTCTCAGGAGTCTTCTCCAACACCACAGTTTAAAAGCATGAATTCTTCAGCTCTCATGACCTGCTAAGGAATGACAGAGCTGGCTGCCAGCAGCTCCAGGCTTAGGAACTGTGGTTGTTGCTGTTGTTTAGTCACTCAGTCATGTCCGACTCTTTGCAACCCCATGAACTGTAGCCCTCCAGGCTCCTCTGTCTATGGAATTCTCCAGGCAAGAACACTGGAGCGGGTTGCCATTTCCTAATTCAGGGAATCTTCCCAACCCAGGGATTGAATCTGCATCTCCTGCATTGGCAGGCGGGCTATTTACCACTGAGCCACCAGGGAAGCCCCCACCATGTCCAAGCTCTTTCCAAATCCTAGGTCGACAGCCTCTCGTGCCCACCTGGCAGCTCAGAGGTGCTCAGCAGGGGCTCGACAAAGCCTTCTCCTGAGGTCCTAGCAGTGGGCTGGGGCTGGCTTATGGGTGGGCATGGCCCCTTGGCCAGGGGAACGTGGCCCATGGGCCTGGGCAGCTGCTCTGGGTGGGCCCCCTGTGAGTGATCAGCCACACACATTTCTTAAGCTCAGTCTGCCGGAAGGTTGCTTTCCCAGGCCTGGAAGAAATCAGTGTTTGAAGAAGACTGCCGGAGGCCAAGACCTCAGACAGCTCTCCAGTCAGATACTATGAGGAAGCCCACGCCACCCGCCACTGGGTGGACACGCTCATGTGCTTTGAGCATTTGGGGGAGCCCTCAACTGGTTTTAAGCTGTGCCTACAAGCTGCACAGACCCTTAGACACCACTCAGCACCAGGGCCCTTGCCAGGCCCCGGTCACCCCCAGACGGGCCCTCTTTCCTGCCGTGGCAGTCGGTTTCCTCCTCCCAGGGCCGGTTTGTGGGGCAAGAGCCCTGCCTCTCAGCTCTCCTCTGGCCTCGAGGCCCCTCGAGGAGATCCACAGATTCTGTGGTGGAGATCAAACTTCTGTCTGACAGTCCTTTTAGCCAAAGTCCCAGGAAGAATTCTCATCAACTCAGGATCCGTCACACATTCCTCCCAGCGAGGTCGGGGTGATGTGCAATGGCTGTGCCCACGTCACATGCCATCTCTGAAAGGAGAAAACCCCATTCAATCCGATGAATGCAAATGGAGGAGAAGTCCCCAAATCAAAACCAAGGTGCTGTTATCCAAACTGAAATGAATGTCAGGCAAGGAAAAAACAGCTTCTGTTTTTGCTACCTTCATCAGTTCAGTTCAGTCGCTCAGTCATGTCCGACTCTTTGGGACCCCATGAACCGCAGCACGCCAGGCCTCCCTGTCCATCACCAACTCCCAGAGTTTACCCAAACTTATGTCCATTGAGTTGGTGATGCCATCCAACCATCTCATCCTCTGTCATCCCCTTGTCCTCCCGCCCTCAATCTTTCCCAGTATTAGGGTCTTTTCAAATGAATCAGCTCTTTGCATCAGGTGGCCAAAGTATTGGAGTTTCAGCTTCAACGCCAGTCCTTCCAATGAACACCCAGGATTGATCACCTTTAGGATGGACTGGTTGGAGCTCCTTGCAGTCCAAGGGACTCTCAAGAGTCTTCTCCAACACCACAGTTCAAAAGCATCAATTCTTCTGTGCTCAGCTTTCTTTATAGTCCAACTTTCACACTCATACATGACTATTGGAAAAACCATAGCCTTAACTAGACGGACCTTTGTTGGCAAAGTAATGTCTCTGCTTTTTAACATGCTGTCTAGGATGGTCATAACTTTCCTTCCCAGGAGTAAGCATCTTTTAATTTCATGGCTGCAATCACCATCTGCAGTGATTTTGGAGCCCAATAGTTTAGTTACCCTCATGCTGCTGTTTCTGCTGCTAAGTTGCTTCAGTAGTATCCGACTCTGTGCGACCCCAGAGACCGCAGCCCACCAGGCTCCTCTGTCCCTGGGATTCTCCAGGCAAGAACACTGGAGTGGGCCATTTCCTTCTCCAATGCATGAAAGTGAAAAGTGAAAGTGAAGTTGCTCAGTCGTGTCCAACTCTTAGCGACCCCATGGACTGCAGTCTACCAGGCTCCTCCACCCATGGGATTTTCCAGGCAAGAGTACTGGAGTGGGGTGCCATTGGCTCATAACCTTGCTCAAATCTGTGCCCCGAGTTTCCATCCAGACAGCATCTGTCCATCCTTTGGCCATTGGTTCAAATGGCATTTCCTTGAGGAAACCTTTCCCAACCATCCCAAGCTGGACTGGGATGGATCCGCCTGGGCTTGTGTGGTTATTTGACAGAAGCCTGTCTCCCACCCTCCACCAGGACCTAGGGGTCTGTGACCCGTCTTGTTCCCCATACTGTCTCCAGGACTCAGGACAGTGCCTGGCAAGTAGGAGGAGTTCAATAAACACTGAAGTACAGGTGGAGGTCATGGCATGGGAGCTGGGACCAGTGATGGGGGAGGATGGACCAGTCAAGGAAGTTATCAGGATTCCATGCTTGTGGGTGAGAATGTGGGAAAGAGGCCGGAGCAGTTAGGGTCACCTTTAGGAGACCCCACAATGGATGATAGGCTTGCGTGCGTGCTGTTGCTAAGTCGTGTCCAACTCTTTGTGACCCCATGGACTGTAGCCTGCCAGGCTCCTCTGTCCATGGGATTCTCCAGGCAAGATTACTGGAGTGGGGTCGCTATGCCCTCCTCCAGGGGATCTGCCTCACCCAGGGATGGAACCTGCATCTTCTGCAGCTCCAGCATTGCAGGCGGATTCTTTGCCACTGAGCCACCTGGGGAGCCCATGGCTGATGGGGGTGGGGGTTAATGTGGGGTGGGGGATGGCAAGTCTATTGGCAAATGCCAGCCCTGGGGCCAGAGAGAGGAGGCAAAGAGTAGGCTAGAGAGAGGAGATCCTTTCTGTGAGTCCTTGGGGAACCTGGAGGGAAGGACAGTCGCAGCCCCAATACCAGGAGTCTTTATGAAAGGGGTCAGGGGTCAAGGGGAAGGGAGGGAGGCCTCAGGCACGGGGTGAGCATTGACTGGGAAAGAGGTGTCTCTGTGGAGGACCTCTCAAACCCCAAGACCCGGAAGGAGGGTGGGTATCTGGGGGGTGGGGGTGGGGCGCGCTCAGCTCCCATCCCCGGGTGTTGCTCCAGGCTGTGTTTCCATTCTTAATCATCTGTGTATCCATCTGTCCATCCACACACTGAGCCAGTTGTGTCTCTACCACCACCATCACCCTACCTCCCGGCAGCAGACAGGGAGTCCTCCCCAAGCCGCACCTCCCTGCCACGTGCACGCATCCAGCCTGGGACCCAGAGCCTGGGCGCTCCAGCTCAAAAACTTCCCGGTGTTAGCAGGCATGGAGGCGTGTGCAGGCATGGAGGCGGGGCGGGGCAGGGGGGGCTGCCCCTGGGAGGAGAGCAGAGAGGGGGCAGGGACGCACCCTCCATCCACCCCGCAAGGGGGCCTGGCGACCTACGGGGAGAGAAGAAGGTGATAGAGAAGAGAGACAGAAGCAGATCGGCAGGGCTGGAAGGAGAAAAGCCCCGAGGGAAATCCTTGTGGCAAAGGACTGGGACCCAGAGACCCAGACAGCCGGGCCGAACCAGGCAAGACACCACCAGACTGAAGGGGAAGGAAGAAGGAGCGTGAGGCGGGCGGGGGGAGAGGGGAGCGGGCGAGGCGGATGGGGCGGGGCAGAGAAGAGAGAAGAAAAGGAGAGGACGCGGGGCGTGGGGGTGGAAACAGGGGAGATGGGGAGAGAGGAACGGAAGCGGGAAAAGGGAGAGGGGAGACGAGGAGGGGAAGGAAGGGGGCGGGATGAAGGGGCCGGAGGGCGGGGCGGCGCGGCCGGCGAGGCGGCGCCCCTCCCCGGGCTGGGCGGGCTCCCGCGCCCCGGCCCCGCCCCCAGCGCTCCCCGCCCCTCTCCTCGCCGCGTCCCCGCGCCCGCCCTCGGAAGACCTAGCGCGCGGCGAGGTTGCGGGCGAGAAGCGCGGAGCTGAGGAACGGAGGAACCCGGGAGCGCAGCGCGGCCCGAGCCCGGAGCGGCCCCGCGCCCGGAGCGCACCGGAGCGGCCGAGCTGCCCGCGCAGCGCCCGCCGCGGGCAGCGCAGCCCCGGCCGCAGGTAGGAGAGGGGCGGCCGGCGTCGGGGCGCCGAGTCCGGGACAGCCGGACGGCGAGGCCGGGCGCCCAGAGCTACTGCTGCGGGCCGGGCGGGATGGGGTCGGGCTCGCCGAGTTTCCACACCCCCGCGCCTCGCCCGGCCTCGGGCCCACAGGAAGGAGCCCGAGGCGCCGCTCCGAGTCGACGCGCACCCGGGCTATCCCTCTGGGATGCGCGAGGGGGCCGGGGGAGCACCCACGAGGGTCACCAAAATCTCCGGCTTTTTTCCAAGAGGTCGCGGGCCCCTTGGCCCCCCACCCCACCCCCAGCTGACTCTGAATTCTGCTGGAGCCGTCGAAGCGCCCGGTTCACCCCCCAGGGGACGGCGGGAGACCCGGGAAAGAATGATAGCGTTTGGCGAGCCGTGCGCCACTTCTCCTTGTGGGGTCAGCTGCGCCGAGGTCGAGCTGGGCCCCTCTTCTGTTCCCTGCGGGCTCCGGGGACCAGGCGACTGGGGAATGGGACACTTCCTTTCTGTCTTCGGCAGCTTAAGCTCTCAAGAAACGTTGGCTAGAAAGCACACCGCAGCTTGGGCTTGAGCTGAGCGCACATAAGTCCGAGCCGCGCTCTCCGAGCAGTGTAGGATTGGGGGAAGGGGGGCGTCCCTGAGGTTTGAAGACTGTGTCTGTCTTCTTGCCTTACATTCTGACATTTATTTTCTGGACACTGGAAAAAGAGGAGACCCTGCCACCCCCCGGGACAATGATCAGCAGGTCTCCATAGGGGGGTCCTCTTGTACCCCCATGTCCCCATGGCTGGCATCTACAGATGCTGTGCTCTAGCTTAGCTTGCTTTTCGGCTAAGGAACCCAGATCCGGCAGCCCCACACGGAGGCTCTGAGCTGATCTCCTCTCCAAACAGACGTGAATCCCCGGGGAGAAAATTAGGGTTTTAAAAGCCCAGTTATAATGCCCAGTGTCTGCCTGATATGGGGCTGGAGCTCTCTGTCCTGTCCCAGGAAGCTCAGCCTTCTCTTCATGAAGAACTGGGGAGGGGGCACTGAATAAAATGGCTCCTGAGCTTTGGTGACACCCCCAAATCAGAGACTCTGTCAGGCTAAGTGAGCCGACTCGGGTCAATCCTGATGGGTGTTCGGTGAGAGAGGGGGGTGTTGGGTGTTGGATATGGCCTAGATTCTCTCATTGGGAACTTTGGAGGAAATGCATTCATAAGATAGCGTGAAATGCAGTACCCCAACTCCGAAATTCCAGAACAAAGGATGTCAGTGGGAACCGCAGGCATGTGTCCTCTGCCTCTTGGCTGTCTCAGTGAAGAGTTGACCCAGCCCCTGCCCTTGTCCTGGCAGAGCAGCCCCAGACTCCCCACCCCAAAGGCAGAGGAGGCTGCAGGTCCCTGGACAAGTGAGAGGGACCTTTTCCCAGGGCAATGGGGCAAAATGGCTGAGCCTCCCTTGAGCCTCAGGAAGAAACTGTTAGGCAGGCTGCAAACAAAGAAACCGCTCTCTACCCAGCCAAGCACTGGCTCAATGGCCAGTCCTTAGAGGACGAACCGTGAGTCCCCGGCAGCGGGAGGAAACCCAGCTTGTCTGGCAGGGCATCTGTAGCGTGGCGCGAGCCTTGAGAATTACAGGAGAGAGGCGGCAGCTGCAGGGGGGAAACGGGAACCGTCTCTGCTGACACTCTGCCTGTTCAGTCCTGGCTGGAGGCTCGGTGAGAAGCAGGGCCCCCTAGGATCTCAGGATGGGGCTGGCAGGGGGCTTCTAGAGGCCAAGGAGGAGGAAATGCAGAGGGTCAAGACAAGGAAGGAGCAGGTCCCTCAAAGCTGAAAGAAGCACAGTTGCTCCGTCTGTCCCTGGTTCTCACGTGCATGGCAACCTGGAGCTCCAATGCTGTGACTCCAATGCAGTTGCCCAGGACGTTGCAGGCGCTCAGTAAGGATCTTAGAATAAAGCCAGCACGGATGGAAGGTGAGGACAGTGTGAGCGTGGGCCTCCCTGTATCACTGAGCAGGAAGGCCATGAAATACAGCCTCTGAGACCACAGCCAGGAACGAACCCGGGAAGAATGGGCTTTGAGCAGGGCTGCGGCCTCTTTCCACAGGTGACCTTGGGTAAGTTCTCGTCTATTTGGGGAGGTGGGGACGGAGTATTGAAAGCTGCCGGGTCCCCAGCTTGTGATTCCTGCAGTGACCTTGTGCAGCAGGTACTGTTCTAACCCCCCAGTTCAGAGGTGAGGAACCTGCGGGACAGAAAGGGAACGTGACTTGCCCAAGGTCACACAGCCAGGAGGAGGCAGGGCAGAGGTTTGAATCCCACTCTTCTTCTCACCTCCAGGCCAATGCTTTGTCCTGTTGATAGGTCTCTGGGCCTTGCTTTCACCTCCACAAAGCAAGGTGGTGGGGCGATGGTCAGGATGACTGACAGTGAGGCCCCTCCGGGCCACCATCCAAGCAGTGGCTGCTCCCCTGCCTTTCCAGCATATGCTGAGAGCAGCTTTCAGTAAAGCACAGCATCAGGCGGCTTCTTGCCTGCACATAAAGACGCTGTTCCCGCACTTGGCTATGAGCTCAGTAGCTGAGATGTCCCAAGTCACTTGGAATTTAGAAATGTCTTTTTGTCCCTTGCGGTGTGTGGATCACAAGCCAAGCATCAACCCCAGTTGATCAATCCTTGCGCCTGCTGCCTCCAGCTCCCCAGCATCCCAAAGTCCACCCTCTTTGTCTTGAGAGCGGGAGGGTGGTACCCAAGCCCCTCCATGTCACCTGGCCTGAAGCCGGCCTAGCACTTCTTCCCTTTGATCACCTGAGCCCTCTAGAAGCCCAGCCAGGGCTCCAATACCAAACCCAGCCAGAGGCTCTTAATCACCTGAGCCCCAGGTGGGGACAGAGAAGTATGTGCTGCCCTTTGCCTGTGTCAGGACTGCCCCTTCATTCAGCCAGGCCAAGCTGCTTGAACGGCAGGCAGAGCATGCCTGCCATGATGAAAGCAACTGCAAAGAGCCCCTGCAAGTCCCCCCAGGCCCCCAGCAAGAACATCAGATGCTCAGCTGCTGCTCTGTGGCATCCCTGGCGCCAGCTCCCCAAGTGAGCCCAGGACCGGGGTGGGCTGGGGGGGTGCACTTGGTGCCACCCATTCTCTGGAAGGTGGTGGGAAAGGGCATGGTACTTGAGGAAATGCTGGGAAGCCCCATGTGGACCCCAAGATAGGGCTTCCCGGGAAATGTGCCTTTGTGAGCCTTACGAACATCCAACATCTTTACCCTGAGCTCACCTGAGGGCCTCCAGAGCAGAGGTAGAGATGGAATGAGCGGGGAGCCGGCTAATAGCGGAGACAGGGTTGCCTGGCACGGACCGTAGGTGTGAATGCAAGCTGTGATATTTCAGCACAGACTTGGATTCAGTCATAAACAGGAGAAAAAAAGAAACTCCACGAAATGTGGTTCCAGTGATAATCTCATCAATAAACAGTCACGGCTAAGAGTCAGTGATATGCCAGGGGGCTGTGCTGTGTGCCTTCCTGATAGAACTGTGTCTCGTTTCCACAAAACCTCGTGAGCTCCATAGTGGAATATGGTCCCTGGACCGATGAGGAAACTGAGACGGAGAGAGGTGAAGGCACCAGCTGCAAGACCACTGGGCTAGGAGCTGGCCCGGGAGCCCAGGTGCAGCCACGTGGTACTGACGCCCCTGCCACGGAGAAGGCCCTGACCCTGACTGCATGGCCAGGACCATGACACCCTGTTTAAGGAGCTGCCCGTTAGGAAGCACCTTGCAGTTCATCCCATCAATTGAGCTTTGCCCCAGCTCAGGAAGCTGGTAGTGTGATCGCTGCTCTTTGCTAGCTGGGGAGGTTGAGGTACAGAGAGATGAATTTGTACCCAAGGTCCCTTGGCTGCTAAGTGGCAGAACTGGGGTTCATGCCCAGGTGCCCCCGTAATATACAGCATATTTGTGAACTGTGCTTTAGATTCACTTAAAGCTGGTGTTGATATCGTGCACCCAGCCACATTGCCCTGACTCTCAGGTGCTCCCCCCAACCCCAACTTGTCACCACCTTCTTGCTGCTCTGGAAGTCCCCAGGAGCAGCTGAGGAAGCCATCAGCTCTGTTTACCGTGATCTGACATGACACCAAAGTAGCATGCGATTTGATGCGAGCTGCCTGCAGCGAATGGCCTTCTATTTTTACCTTTCTTACAAATTGGAAATTACAAGGAGGCCAGGTCTTGCGGAGCGATTGGCTGGAGCCCTGTGCAGGCAGGGGGTTGTGCAGCTAGGTGGAACTAGCCACATTAGGGTGCCAGGGGCCCTCCTGGCTGCAGAAGGGGGTCCCCAGCTTCTGGGGCCTGATGGCATCGTGGCAGGCAGGCCGGGCTGGAGGGTGCACGAGTTAGTGGCTGCTTCGGACAGTGATCTGCAGCTCTGCCCACCTGTCAGCTGCATGGTGTCTGCAAGATCGGTATCGCCTGCCAGCTCTGGAGACAACTGCGTTCTGGCCAGAGGGACATTCAAGGTCAGAGATGCCCCGAAAGACACTGACAGCAGGTTGCTTTCATGGCCTTATTGTTTGGTGAGGAGGTTCTGTGCAGGGAGAAGGCAGCGGCCACAAGGAGGGTGAACAGTGACATTTGGTGTCAGTATTGCGGTCTTCTGGAACTTAGTCCTGAGAGCAGTTCATCAGTCAGTCATCAGAACACTTCACAGTGTACAAAAAGAAAAAAAAAAACTCTCTTGTAGTTGTTCTTTCTCTTGCTCCTGTCTGAACTATTCCAGGGGAAGAAAATATGGTCCCTGACAGAGTCCTCTGTCCAACAAAAAGAGTCATTTTCTGTAAGTGACGTCTCAGAAAGCCCTTATCGGAATGACCTTGACTCAAATGCAGCCTCTCTGCACACATGTGAAATACGCACACACTTAATGCTTACACAGACGTGCATGATGTGCTTTCTGTTGAAGTTTGCACTAGCTGGGAGCTCCAGGTGAAAGTAATATTATTATCGTTTCCATTGGTATCTATCTCCACTTTTTGGATGGGGAAACAGGGGCTGGGGAAACAGGGGCTCAGCAAGCCCTGCACAGCCTCAGCCTGACCTCTGGTTTCCCAGTTGAGGGGAGTCACCTTTCCTAAGCCCAAATCCCAGTTCATCAGGGAGCCCCTTGGAAGGAACCTTTGTGGGAGGCAGGTCACAGCACTGGCGTCGAGCCTGCCAGACAGCGTGGAAAGGCACGGTTGAGGTTTTGGAGGAAAGGGCCGCAGATCCTGTTCTTGCCTGCCCTGAGCTCTGGCCCGCCGCTGACATGTCGTCCATTGTATCCAGTTGGGGTCTGAAGTGGACTTGTTTGGCCGGGGCGCCTGAGCAGTGGCAGTGCCTGGGGACAAGAAGGATGCTTGCTCTCAGGTGCACGAGCACACCAGTGCTCATCTACACGGATTTGAGCTCCAGGGGCCCCGTGAGATCATCCGGAAGGATCTGAGGGCCTTGGTAGCCTGGAAAGTTGTGGGCAGGTGTTTGCATGTGAGCCTCAGGGTGGTTTGGGACCTGCCGTGTGGCTCAGAGTTATGCCCGACCAAGAGGGAAGGGAAGGGGTGGGTAGGGGATGGAAACCACTTGCCCTGGACACTACCCACTTCCTTCTTCCCTCGGACTGCTGCCCACGCTGAAGGTTGTGGAATAGGATGAGGTCTGGGGGAGGCCGGGGGAACTTGAGGGTTTGACATGTCCCCTGGCCGCGTGGCCAGCCCAACCCTGACCAGTGAGGCTGGAGCACCTCCCAGGCATCGACTGTGGCCCGCCCGAGGTGGTGAGAACAGTGCCAGGGGACCACGGTGCCATCCCCATCGGCCGGAGGACGACCCCAAGGTCGATGGAGGTGGGGTTGCTTCTCCCTAGTTATACTGCAGAGTTCAAGCCCAGGTCTTGCTGGTGCCAGCCCACTGTGCCTTCCCATGCCATCTGCTGCCTCTGGGGAGCACCCAGGTGGGATCGTCGTGGGGGGAGCCAGCACAAAAGTGACCGCGGCCAGAGGCAGCCGCTTCCCACGTGCTGTGTGCTCCCCATCCTGCGTCCGGCCCTCGTGGCCACCTGAGCCTCGTGCCTCTTAGCGCTCCTGTTGGCTGTCTCCAGAGCTTGTGGTCAGGGACCCACCTATGGTTTTTGTACGTGGGCTTGGGGATGGGGAAGAAGTAGTCTTCCTGAAGGAATCTGAATGCACTTACTGTATTGCACGGACACTCTTTTAACAGATTGGCTCTGCACCGTGTCACCAATTCATCAGATGCATCGGACCCCCAGTTCTGAGCTCTGCCTTTTGACGCAGGCACCAAGCCCAGTATTTTATAAACCATGTCCTGGGGTCTTCAGTAGGTGACCGAGCCCAGGGCGCTCTCCTGGTTGCCCAGGTTGTTCCATCCTGCTGATGGAGACCCGAGGCCTGGGCTTGTAGACCCCAGGAAGTGGTGGGGAGCGCCACCTCCCATGTGGGCTGCCTGGGAGCCTGAGGAATGGTGGGCTGGGTCCTTACCCAATCAGGTCCTTCCCCTTTCTCTGTCCATAAAGCCAA
Organism: Bos mutus; assembly: GCF_027580195.1. NCBI lineage: Eukaryota > Metazoa > Chordata > Mammalia > Artiodactyla > Bovidae > Bos > Bos mutus. The sequence goes on from NC_091638.1 coordinate 55,180,158, forward strand.
GGGCTTTGGACTGGACGCGTCGATCGGCCGCTCCGTGCGCCCGGTGCCAGCTCTCCGAGCGGGGAAAGGCAGGCTGCATGCCCCACTTCCTCCTCCATTTCCCCCATGACAGCCTCCCCGAGACTAATGACGGAATATAAGGGCCCTTTCTCCAAACGGCAGAGAGTGCCAGTAACGACAGAGCAGATGCAGCACTGTTAATTATGCCGCGGGCATTAAATGGAAACGCCAGCCCCAGAGGAGTTAAATAGCGCCGCTGGGCTGGCCGCGGCTGTGCCCGAAAGCAGTGCCATCAGCCTGTGCCAAGGCAGAGCCACCGCCTCCCCAGCCCTGGAGCCAGCCGGGAGTCACAAAGCCCCCCTCCCCAGCATGGGGTCCGCAGCAGCTCCTTGGAGCTGAGACGTTGGTGGCTGCTCTGGGAGATTTTCTTTAGAGACCTTTGGGGAGGAGGGTGGTCAGAGGCCGATGTGGGCCAATAACGGGACCAAATAAAGCTTTGAGCACGTACTGTGTGCTAGGCCCTACTGTGGGTCATGCAGATAAGCCAAGAGCAGAAACGCCGTCTTCTGAGGTCTGCGGTGCCCCACGTAGTCGGGGACGCAGAGCAAGTACTTAGTTCTTGCTTTTGCTTGTTTCTGTGACTGCTTGAGGGGGAGCCAGAGGCTGCACAGGTGGGGGCCGGAGCTGGCCCGTCGTGGGCTGAATGGGGTAGAAGGGCAAGGCAGGGGGACTGGCTTGCTTCCTGGGCACCGCCAGCCTAGCCTTTCCAGGAGCTGAGCTTCTTTCTTGCTGGTGCTCATGGGCTCCTTTGCCTCAGTTTGTACATCTGCAAATTGGGTTTGAGGTTTCTTCCCACGTGGCTCAGTGGTGTAGAACCCACCTGCCAATTCAGGAGACGTGGGTTCAATCCCTGGCTTGGAAAAGTCCTCTGGAGGAGGGCATGGCAACCCACTCCAATATTCTTGCCTGGAAAACCCCATGGATACAGGAGCCTGGTGAGCTACAGTCCATGGAGTCCCAGAAGAGTTGGACATGACTTAGAGACTAAACAGCAACACATCGGGCACAGTGAGGGCTGTGATGACTGCAGGCAAGCCTGTCTCTGAATGAACCCTAGCCTTGACTGTGGCAGGTCAAGAGATTGCAGAAATGTCTGAAAAGTGGCATTGTAGGGGCAGTAGGAGAGGGTCTGATCACCAAAGGCCGCTTCTGATTCTTCCTGTGGATTGAAAGTGTCACTCGAACCTTCAGACCTCCCCAGTCACTCTGGTTCCCTGCCTCCTGCTTCTTGGACCTTGAAATCAGTCTCTGAGGTTATTCTAGGCCAGGGAAAGTCATAAAAGCCACCAATTTCAGATACCTCTGTTATAGGTGGGTAAACTGAGGCCTAAAGTGGCGGGGTCCGAGGCCCACAGGTGCTAGGACCCGGAGCTCCTTCCCCTGCCCCAAGCCCAGCGCCGCTGTTGAAAAATTATTAAATGAGTTGGTGGAAGGACTCTGGTTGCCATGACAACGCAGCCTGTGTCCTCGGGAGATAATGGCGTTGCACAAGGCAGAATGATGTGTGTTGAATGCTGATTCGGGAGCCGCTCGAGCGAGTGATGGAGTGAGTGGAGGGGACCGTGTCTAGGGCTCGAGCTTCCCCAGAAAAGAGGCTGGGGGTGGGGGGTGGGGATAGCTGCAGGGAAACTGGCTTTGTCTGGAAGCATCCTTGAGGCAGCCTTGCAGGATGGGGTAATTTCCTTCATTTGTGGAGGTGCAGAGTGAGGTGCAGAGGGGTGAAATGACTTCACCAGGTCACACACCTGTGCATGAGATGGAGCTGGGCTTCAAAACTCCGGAGCCTGCAGGGAGTCTGGGCTACGGAAGCCCTGGGAGAGGTACAGCCAAGGGGAGGGCAGTGGGTGAGCTGGGGACACTGTACTCGGAGTACCCAGACCTCTCTAGAGACTGTTGAGGAGACTCTGAAACACGGAGCTTTCTGATGGGCTGGGAGCAACAATTCTAGCCTGAGAGGAATGGGAAACAGTAAGTCCAAAGCCCCCCCTCACGCTTCCTAGCTGCGTGACCCTGAGCAAGTCACCTTACCTCTCTGAGCCTCAGTGTCCTCACCTGCAAAATGGGGATACGAACAGATCAACCTCACACGATTGTTATGAGACCAAATAGGGTGGGTAGGCAGAGCACTAGGCCCCACTGCTGAGCATCAGCCAAAGGGAAGAGGCTAGACAGGTATGTTCCCAACCATATATGGGCTTGTAAGATACGGTGTAGAAAGAGTACGTGTAGATGGTAGGAAGAGTGAAATTGGCCAAAACGAGTAGAAAAGCAGTAAATAACGGGGATCTTCATTGCAGGCTTAGTGAATGTCACCAGGACAAACCCACAGCTTCCATCATTAAAAACACGCATAAGTACTCTGTGTTTGGAGGGCATCATCGGTGTATACCTTGCTGTAAACGTACCGAGCCTGAAAACCTGGGCATACACCAGGCTGGGGGAGTCGTGTCTGTTGTGTGCCGCTCTCCAGGTGAGCCCGTGGAAAATAAACACTCACCCACGCTCTTCATCTTTCCATCCCGAACAGCTGGGGCAGTATACTCCCTTCCCTACTTGGGGGTCGGGGAGCATGGGGTTAACGCCCCGAGGAACCCCAAAGTACATCATTTGCATGCTGGCAAAGAGGGGAGGCGAGCTGGCAGACAGCCCCACTCCATTTAGGAAGCAGAAAGAGGGTGCTGGCCTTGGGGTTTGGCTGTTTGAAAAGCACGGGGGAGAGCTAGGATCCTAATGACTTAGAGGCAAGCGACCATTTTGTTTGTTCCAGCTAACCTGTCTGAGCACGTCCACCCCCAGAGAAGCAACCTGGTCCTAGATTCCCTGGAGAGGGTGGGTCGTCTGCTCGCTGCTGCTCCTAAGGCTGGATGCCGGGGTGTGTGCAAAGCAGTGAGCCCAAGCCCCCCACCCCCCCACCCCCAGACTCTGACTGTTCCACCCTCGGTAGGCGGGAGAGGGTTGGGATTGGGAGATCATTCCGTGGACGGATGAAGACAGTTGACACTTAAGGAGGTTTGAGCAGATGTGCTAATTGCAGGGATAGGTCCCCGTGTCCACTTGGGGACCGTGTTTAGTGAGCAGTTTGCTCTGAGAATTTGGTGTGGTCGGCATTGACAGTGGTTTCACCGTGCCCTTTTATCAACTGCCTGTGGGTTAAGATAACTGTGGGTCCTGCCTGGGACTTCTTTCCCATATCTTGGAAAAACAAGAATAGTAGCCCTAATCAGTTGATATATTATAATTTCTGCCAGGTAACAAGTATTTAGTACGTACCAGGCTCTGTGTGGACCACTTTTCATAGTCTCCCCAGGTAATCCTCATACTGGCCGTAAAAGTAGACATTGTCACCTCCGTATTTGAGAGGTTTCGCTTTCATGCAGCTTCTGAACTCAGACTGAAAACCAGGTTTTCTCACCCTCAGGGCCAGTGCCCTTAAACACTGTCCTATTCCATCCTGGCTCTTGACAAATAAACTTCTGAATACCCTTGACCTCCTGAGCGGAAGTTACTCATGAATTTCTTCATTGTTCCTGGGACTTAAGACCATTTTCTCAATAAAAATCTCATTTCCCCAAATGGATGGTTTCTTCTCCCTACATGGGATTTTTTTTCCTGACAGAAATGGGGTTTGGGTATTCATATGAGGAAGATTTCTTTAGAAAGCTTGGTGAATGAATCAAGAATAGATGCCTTGGCTAAAGTGAGCACTCGTTGGGAGTCTTTCAAAAACAAAATTGGCTTTCTCTTGTAGGAAATACTTGAGACCCAGGAATCTGACCCTTAATCAACTGAAAATACACAGCCTTCTCATTCTTGAAAAATATCCTAAAGCAGTGTCTCTCCAGATTTTTTAAAATCCATCTGAGCTGTATTAAAAGAACAATAGGATTTGTTGTTTCCCAAATATAAACTCGTAATGCTGACCTCGCTTTTTTAACCAGCCTCCCCCAAATTCTTCATATTTCTTAGGAAAGGGGCAACAATGACCCCTCCTCCGACCACTTTGAGAAGGAGCTGTCTGGCATGACTAGACTGTGCCCTATATATTAGAATTGCAAACTCGAAGGCCATGGAGGGCTGGGTGGGTCAAAGAACTGAGTTAAGAGGTCAGGAGCAAGTGACCGTTGTGGGGGACCTTGTCATAAACGGGTACATACGCACCTTCTCCCCGTCCCCAAAGTGCTCAGCCAGACACACGTGTGGGCCCGTTCTGGCCCACGGGCAGGCGATCGGAGATCCCTGGTAGTTCTTACGATGACTTTGTGTGATCTTAATCTAGTTTGTCTTCGGGACTTCGGCGCGTGCATCTCTAGAGCGGGGCTGAGAAAGCCTGCAGAGGTGTCCAGAGGAGGAAGCAGGGTCGCATGTTGTGGACACTTGGTAAGGGAACCACGGAGTTGCCCACTGTCACCAAAGTCCCGTCCTGTGGCACGGGGTTAGCATTCCACGCCAGCTGTGCATCTGCGGGGGACTAAAAACCGTTTAGTTCCACCAGTCCCCACAGTACTGTGCTTTGCTTCTTCCCGAGTCTGAGTTCTTAAAGGGCCCTCATCCTTATGCCCTTCAGAGTCCTTCAAGCACGTCTTGAACAGGAGGGAAGGCTCCTTTAACCCTTGGTTTTCTCAGCATGCCTTCCAAGGCAAAGAGAGTGTGAAAAGAATGCCAGGCGGGTGTCTTGTCACTCTCTATTTCCTGATCCGAATTCATCCTTTCTGGCCGGGGGAGCAGGGGGTGCTTTTCAGGGGTGTCCCCTGGAGCAGAGCCTCCAGCATTCCCCACACCGGGTGGAGGAAGTGGGGCGGGAGGCGTAGGGCGGTGGGGCAATGAGAGATCCGGTGGTTCTCAGGGGTGCCTGGAGCCCACCCTGGCTCAGCCAGTTAGGACAGCTGGAGGAAGCTGTGGGGGGGAAGCCCCGCGACCTGGTTGCAGTCTCAGCTTTTCAGCCACTTGCCTCCTTGGATTCTGCCTGGGTCTCTGAAACTTTGGCTTCCTCCCTCCTCTCCCTCTTCAGTGTCTTGGGCTTCGCAGGTGGCGCTAGTGGTAAAGAATCTGCCTGCCCGCCTGCTGATGGCAGGAGATGGAAGAGACTGCGAGTTCAGTCCCTGGGCAGGAAGATCCCCTGCAGAAGGAAATGGCAACCCACTTCAGTATTCTTGCCTGGAGAATCCCATAAACAGAGGAGCCTGGTGGGCTGCACTTCATGGGGCCTGCAAAGGGTCAGACACGAGTGAGCGAGTGGACATGCACACACAAGCCCCTTCCCTCCCTGGTGTCTCAGGCAGGTCCCAGGAGGTCACCAGAGCAGGGCAAAGAGGAAACCAGCAGTGCCCCGGGTCTCCCTGCTCCCTTCCTTCCTTCCTTCCCTCTCCTCCCTTCTCTTCCTTCTGGCGCCTTCTCCCTGTCCTTCTGCTGCTCTTCTCCAGTCTCTCTCTCTCTCCTTCTAAACCTCATCTTTGGTGTCTGAGGCTTTCCTTACAGGAAGCAATCAAGAACCTGCAAGGCTCACTGAGTGAGCGCATCTCTTCTGATCCTGTGACCTCACGGTGGACCCTGACCCCGCCGGGGCGGGAACACAGACCCTGCAGAAATCAGCAGAAACTCCCAGCTGGGCCGGTCCCTTGCTTTCTGGAGAGCCCGTTGTTCAAGCTCACCAGCACACCCCTGCTTTGGCAACGGGAGGGGCGCCACCTTCTCCGCAGCCGATGTTTCTCGAGGACTTGTGATAGCAATGTCCGCACGGTGGGACTCAGGAGAGCGTGTGTGTGTGTCGGGCACTTTGTGAGCTGCCGTGGCAGGGAGCAGAGCAACGTGAAGACCCAGGTCCCATTGGTGCAGAGAGGACCAGTGGAGCTGGAGAGACAGGGTAGAAGGATCAGTTAACTCGTCAGGACAGAAGGCAGGTTGTGTAGAGGGACTGGGCCTTCCCCATCGCCCCCACCCCCAGTCCCAGCTCAGGCACTGTCCCTCCGCCCCACCACATACTCAGCAGATGGGTTCTTGCCATGTCACCATCAGATCAAATCTCCCTTCTTTCAAAGGTCCCCAAGTCCCCCCCGCTCAGTGCTTGCCGTGGGGTTGCTGTTCAGTCACTCAGTCGTGTCCAACTCTGCCACCCCATGGGCTGCGGGCTTCCCTGTCCTCCACTATCTCCTGGAGTTTGCTCAGACTCATGTCCATTGAGTTGGTGATGCCATCCAACTATCTCATCCTTGTCTCCTTACTGTGGGATGGGGGGCTTGGGGGAGAGGTTAAAAGCATGGGAATTGAGCAGATGGCTCCAGATCGTGGACTTGGGCAAGTCCTATCGCCGTCAGTCTCTGTCTCTGCGAGAATTAAAGACGAGCATCCGTGAGATGCATGAAGCTTGCTCAGTCGTGTCTGCCTCTTTGCGACCCCATGGATGATACAGTCCATGGAATTCTCCAGGCCAGAATACTGGAGTGGGTAGCCTTTCCCTTCTCCAGGCAACTTCCCAACCTGGGGATCGAACCCAGGTCTCCCACCTTGCAGGCAGATTCTTTACCAGCTGAGCCACAAGGGAAGCCCAAGAATACTGGAGTGGGTAACCTATGCTGTCTCCAGTGGATCTTCCTGACCCAGGAATTGAACTGGGGTCTTCTGCATTGCAGGCAGATCCTTTACCAACTGAGCTCTCAGGGAAGCCCACTGAACTAAACCACCAGATAAACCTTTGGCATGATCGCTGTTCTTGCTCCAGGATGTGGCGCACCCCCTTCTCCTGCTTCAGAGCCCTTGACCGTAGCTGCCACCTCCCCAGCCAGGCTCCCTAAGGGACCCCAGATTCTTGCCAGCCAGACCAGGTCCCTCATTGTCTGTAAGCACATTTTGCCGTGTCCCCATCCGCTCCGCCTGGGGTGCACTAGAAGTGTTAGGCTTGGGGAGAGGAGCAAAGGTTCCAGTCTGGCTTCTCTCGCTGTGATTATAGAAAGAATGTCCCAGCCAGCCCTGATGCCATCGTCTCCCGGTTTCTTGCCTGAATCCAGCCCCCGGCCGCAGCCGGGCGCCATCCCCCCCTTCTTTGGGCTGTGGGAGAACTTCCCCGAGTGGATGTCGCTTATCTGCACACCCACCTGTCACCAGCGCTTGGTGGTGGCAGGACCCAGACTCCAGCTGGCGTCTGGATCGCTCTGCACCCAGCATGGGACCCAGCTCCCTGGAGGTGCACCGTCGATCCTGGTTGGATTGGATTGAAAATTGCCTCGACAAAGCGAGGTGCACAGTCAGACATTGCAGACAATTAGGGACTCGAACAGATGTTAGCAGACTGTGGACCATGTGAGCGAGGCAGGCGGGCTGAGATGAGAAGCAGGATGAAGTCAGAAGGGTGCTCCGGGCCAGAGCCTGAGTCCTCTCCTCGTGCATGGAAGGAGACCAAAGCACAGAGTGGTAAAGGGCCTGGCTCGATATCACAGCCCGTAGCGTGCAGAGTGAGGATTCAGACCCGGGTCTGCAGACTCCAGAGCCTCAAGCTGACTTCGCGTCCTCCTCTCCCGGCCCCTAGAAAGGCCTGCTTTTCTGCGAGCACAGGCTGTGTCTGCAGGCAGAGGAGAGCTGGGGACTCCTACGGGGATTGCCACCGCTGGGCCAGCTGCCTCCCAGGGGGCTCTCTTTAGAGCCCAGCTCGGGGGCCTGCTGACAGCTGCTCAGCTGGGATCCCACATGACCCCTTGTTGGCTCCCAGGACACCATCAGGGTTTGCCCGGTCTGACCATGGGGACCAGTTAGCCTTCACGGAGCCAGACCTTGGGGAGGTAGAGTCCTCAGCCACTCTGGGCTCCTTGTCCTTGGGGGTTTGCTCTGGAGGGAATTACATTCTCTCCCACCCTAAAGGTGGGCCTTGCAGGGGGAGTTCTGCAGGCATCCAACTAGAGAGAGCGGAGTGGGCTGGTTAAGGATATGGACACAGGAGACCAGCTGCCTGGGTTCCAGCCCTGGCCCCCCTAGTTTCTAGCTGGGAGACCTTTGGCAAGTCCCTTTCTCTCTCTCTGCCTTGGTTTACCCATCAGTAAAATGTGGGGGAGGGGTGAGAGTGGCAAGTTATTGAGCTGGCTAGCATCTTATGGGAAAACTTGGACAAACTTTTTGACCAACCCAGTGCTCTCCATAAAGCGTTTAGAGCACGCCCTGATGTGTTAAGTCCCCAGCTCACTTTCTTCTCGTACTTCAAGCTCTTCTTTCTCCTTCCTTTGTTAATGAAAAGTTGGGGACGGTTCCTGTGTGTATTCACAGACAGAAGAGCAGCATGACTTATTTCTCCTTTGCGTGGATGGCATCACTGACTCAATGAGCATGCATTTGAGCAAGCTCCAGGAGTTGGTGATGGACAGGGAAGCCGGGCATGCTGCAGTCCACGGGGTCACAAGGAGTCAGACATGACTGAGCATCTGAACTAACTGATGGATTTAAGAAGCCTGCAGCAGTGAAAGCTGATCTTTTTCTCGCTCTGGTTGCTGGGGTGGGATGTCCTCTAACCTCATAATTTCTGATTTGAGAGGCAAATCAGAAAACCTAGACTTCCAGGCTTTCTGAGGCTGCAGGCAGGAGGGCTTGCACCTCAGTTTTCTTCCCTGTAGCACACTGAGAGGCCAGGCAAACACTTCTTCATGCCAATACCTCTCTTCCTCCAGAGAGCCCACAGGCAGGCTCGGAAGGTCAAGGGCCACGTCCATGCGCTTCAGAGCATTTCACACAGACCAGTGTCCAGGAGGCACCTGCCAAGTGAGCAGAGGGCCTGGGTTAAACCCTCTGTGACCTTGGGCAGGTTATTTGACCTCTCTGAGCCTCAGAACCATCATCTGCAAAATGGAACTAATAATCATTTTAGCGTCACTGTATTACGGTTTGCTAGGCCGGGCCCAGGACTGGAAAATCTCAACCCAGTGGTCATCATGTATAAAGTAGTTACCATTGGCCCCATTTCCTGACGAAGAAACAGACAGTTTGAGGAATTACGTGGCTTACTTGAAAGTCAGCCTGGGATGTTGTGGAGGAGCGGCATTAAATACTGTGGAGAAGCGCGCCTGGAACTGCAGATGGCCGCTCGGGGTTGTCGAGGCAGCCGAGGGGTTTGCACCAAGATGCGGACCTCCCTTGCTTCATCTCCGAAGTGAGAGTGTGCAGGGGGCTGAGACCTGGGGGCTGTGGGGGTCTGTAAGGCCGTATGACTCCTGTTCTGTGTGACCTTGGACCAGCCCCCAGCCCTCTCTGGGCCTTTGTCTTCATCTGTAGACTGCTGCTGTAGATCAAGTCAGGATCAGGAAGGAGGCTGGCTGCCTTGGTCCCAGCCCCAAGCCCCGCTTGGACTGAGTCCAAGGATGAGGGCCTAATATCTGGACTCGCAGGCATCCGTTTTGCCAGGCAAAAGGTTGACTTCTCACCCCCAGACTGGGCTCTGGTCTCTGGGGCCAAAGTCCTGAGGCTTGGGAGACCCTCTCCAGCTTTTCCATCACAGAAGCTTCTCCAGGGAGCCTTCCCTGACTTGCAGGGTGATTCATAGCAAGGGCTGCCCACAGCACCTGCCTTTCACTGCACAGTCCAGCCTCCCTCTACCCTTTCTGCACTGAGCATCAGCTATTAATTGGGCCACTTTTATATGATGGTTTTCAATTACAAAGCAAGCACTTGCGTGGCTATTCATCTCTCTGAATGGCAATCTAAGCTGCTCTGTATCGAGTACTTCCTGTGCGCCAGGCCCTCTGCTTCCCTTAGAGTCATCATATCACTTCAGAGTCGACACAGTGATCCTGTGAAATACAGGGGTCCAGGTTTGCAATAAGGAAACTGAGGCTCAAGCAAGGTAAACATCTAGCTCCTGGTCACCCAGGGATTTGACTCAAACTCCGTGAGATAATCAGGGTCACCCATAACCTACACCCTTGGAAGCTGCCGTGGGCACCTGAATCCCGGGGACACTTGTTAAAATGCAGCTTCTGGGATTCCCTGGTGGTCCAGTGGTTAAGAATTCACCTTGGAATGCAAGGGACATGAGTTCAATCCCTGGTCTGGGAGGATCCCACGTGTCTCAGAGCAACCAAGCCTGTTCACTGCAGCTAGAGAAGGCCCAAGCGCAGCATGGTTCAGTTCAGTTCAGTCGCTCGGTCCTGTCTGACTCTTTGCGACCTCGTGGATTGCCGCATGCCAGGCTTACCTGTCAATCACCAACTCCCGGAGCTTGCTCAAACTCACGTCCATCGCGTCAGCACAGCCAGAAGTAAATAAATAATTTTTTTTTCTTTAATGCAGCTTCTGATTCCATGGGTCTGGAGCAGAGTCCAGGACTCTGCATTTCTAACAGTCTGCCCTCAGAGAAGCACACTTTGAGTAGCAAGTCTCTGAGTAGCTGAGCCATTTGAGTTGAGATGCCTCTACAGTAACTACCCCAGGGTGGCAAGCCTCAGTTTACCCATCTGTCAAATGGATGACATAGGCCTCGGCTTCTTGAGGTGAGGTGAGGACTGGCAGACCTAAGACCTGTGAGATAAGTGCCTGGCACGAAAGAGGTGTTCAGTAGATGCCGCTGTTCTCCCTTCACTGGAACTGTTATGGGTCTGGGTGCACAACAGATGCCCAATAAAGCCTTGTGCAATGGGCCGAGCCTAGCGTTTCTTCTTAAAAAGCAGAGAATAAACCATTATGTTTCCCGTTGGCATGCAGCCAAACCCAGTGTTAATTTTTTTCTTGAACCGCAGAGTTTCAGAAAGGAAGAAAAGTGAGTAGAGCAGCGAATGCGGTCTGGAGCAAGCCTCTGTAATTTCTGTAATCACAGAACGGGAAGCAAAACAAAGCAGGGGTGCAAGTGCTCGCAGCATCATGGGAGGAAGTGGCCCCTCCCTGGCCCGTTGCTCCCCCTCCGCGCCCCTGCAGAGTGCCCCCCCTCTCCGGCTCCCAGTGGGTTCTGGGCCCAGCCCCGGCCCTAGACAATGGCAGCCTGAGACTCCGTCTTGGCCTTTCTGCCTCTGCCTAGGTCCCCACCCCACGCAGCCGCTCTGCCCATCCCTCTGATGCAGCAGCGGGACAGAGGGGGATTGTCCCAGGCAGCTGCCATGCCCTCCCCTCCCCCCAGCCTGCCATCTGGCCCTGGCGTTGGACTGCTTACCACCAAGCCTCCAGCAAGGCCCGGGGGCCACGCCTCCAAAGTGGATCCCCCACCACTCCTCACCAGCTCTGGCCTCGCCTTGCAGCCAGGGTTCAAGTCACCATTATCCCTTGCCTAGACTCTCAGCTCTTAAGGAGCCTTCCCACATCCACCCTTGCTGCTCTGCAGCCTCTCCTGGGCAGCCAGAGAGGACTCCTAAATGTAAGTCAGGCCAGCCCTGCCGCTGTGTCCTCCACTTTCTCCCTTCCCCTTTATAATGGAATCTGAGTTTCTTAACCATGGTCGCTGAGACCTTGCATGATCTTGCCCCTGCCTGCCTCTAACTAGAACTGTCCCATCCTTCCCTGGACTCCCGCCCCCCTGGCCTCCATGCTGGCTCTCAATCATGCCAAACTTACACCTGCCTCGGGACCTTTGCACTTACTCTTTCCTCTGCTTGAAATGCTGGATCCAGGACAATCACATTTCTGGCTCCTGATTCAAACTGGAAAAAAAAATTTTTTTTTCTTCAGGCTAAATAATAAAACAAGCCCCAGGGCCAGTTGTGACCCAGTTTGCCTGATCTAGAGCTTCCAAATGCAACATGTTGTCTTTTCCTTACAAAGCATGCTTCCTGCTTGGTTTGGCCTCATTTTTATCAATGGCTTTAAGACCTTGTCAAAGAGCATGTCAAGGAAGCATGGAACATCATGGGAACATCTTGAGCATCTTTCTGTCTCGAATCTCTTTCTCTAACACCATCCCTCACAGAGCCTCCCGGAGGGAGTCCTCTTCTGTAATATGAACTGGATCCCACTGTCACCCCATCCCACCCCTGAAGTCGGTCCCCCTAAGTTCCCTAGCCTGAGTTTTGAGGCCGTTCACAAGCTGACCTTCCTAGCTTCAAACCTCCCAACCTTTGTTTATGGATTTCCCTCTACTGCGGATACCATTTCCCTCTTTTTGAGCCTAACGACCGCATATACAGCCTTCAAAGCCCAGTTCAAATATCCCTTCACCTGGGACACCTTCGCTGGCTGAATTAAGTCATTCCTTTTAGGCCTGTCTGCTTCATATACTCTTGCTGCACTGACACAGAGTATTAGGAAGAGCTGTAGCAGAGCTGTTTCTCTTTAGACGCCGTGACCTTGTGAAGGTCATGGATCTTGTCTTGTTAATCCTTGCCATCCGAGTGTCCAACCCAGCTCCATGCACACATTAGGCCCTCAGTAAATACTTACACAAGAGAATCTTATCTGCTGGTACCTGTCAGTTCACTGATTAACACTCTGGTGGCCGTGTGTAGCTCAGAATGCAAAACGCTTGGAACAACAGTTCTCCAGTTCCATCACCAGTTCTTGGCACGTGCTCAGTAAATGCTTGAATGAATGGATGAAGGCGTGCAGGAGTAGGTGATGAATACAGAGGACTCATTGCTTGTGGTCTCACATTAACTGTACCCTTTTGAATGCTGCTTTGCTGGAGTCCAGTTAATGACAGAGCTGGAGGAATATGTAGCTGGATTCTTGGTCCGTAGAACATTGCCACCTGGTGAGGAAGAACTGGGAGACACATGTCTTGGCAACATGCCTCAGATCCAGACACGGTGAGGCCTGTCCTTCCACCGGCTCCACCAGCAGATAAAAGAGGAGGAGGGAAGAGACCTGCGGAGCCATCCTCCAGAAACCCTGGAGCTGCAGAGCACGGGCGCTCCTTTCAGGAAAGATGAGGTGACAGCAGCGGGAAGGTTGCTTCTGCTTCAGAGAGCGTTCATCTTGTTGAAACACGGGTTCCCTTACAGTAAACAGGCACGTGCCTGTGCTTTCTACGTGCTGTTCTTTGCAATGGGGAGGTGACAGGTGAACCAGCTGGGTCAGGAATTAAAGTTCCCCGAGCAGCAGGGCATGAATACTGAGGGGGTTTCCTAGAACAGCTCTGGGTTATTAGCGCAGGGTCCCAGGCTTTCTCATGAGTGTGTGTGCTCAGTTGTCTTGCGACCCCGTGGACTGTAGCCCGCCGGGCTCCTCTGTCCATGGTATTTCCAAAGGCAAGAATACTGGAGTGAGTCGCCACTCCCTTCTCCAGGGGATCTTCCCAACCCGGGGATTGAACCCATGTCTTCCTGCATTGCAGGCTGATCCTTTACCACTGGGCCACCTGGGAGTCCTTTTTTCACCAGTGGGGACCTTTTATCGTTTTCTTCCCATCTGTAAGATGTTCTGGATTCTTTTTTTTTCTTACCAGATTTTATTTACTACAGAATAAGATTTATTTTTATTAACCAAACATTCAAAGCTACCATTGCTGGCTTCTGATTGGCCCAAGGTGATCAGCTAGACCACTCTGAGCTGGTATAAAAACAGCCCAAAGCAAAGGGCTTGACATTTTTATTAACTAGTATTCCCACGGCAACTAAAGGTTGATGTCTATCCAGCTTCTGAAAATGCTTCAAGTCGCTCCAGGGCCTGAATAATAAGCTCTCAATAAATGTTAGCTGCTATTCTTATTACTGCTATTATTGTTATATCATGATCATCATCTTTGTGGCCTTCTGGGAAGCAGAGAACACGAGATTAAGAGCCACGATCTGTACACGGATGGGAGCAATCACAATGCTAATGGCCGAGATTCCCTTTACCCTCACTGTGAGCTGGGCGCACTTTCCCATGCTTTGCAGGCACGTCTCATTTGATCTTCCCCACAACCCTGGCAGAGAAGATTTTCCCCTCGGTTTACCAAAGAGGACAAAAGAGGTGACATAGTTTGCCCAAGGTACGTGTTGCAGGGATCCCTATGGTCTGTCTGAGTTAGCCCCAGGCTGGTCCTTGCAAGGAGGGCCTTCTCAGTGTGACTCTGCAAAAAAAAAAAAAAAAGCATCAGTTGTATTAATTCCTGCTTTATTATGTGCTTGATCCTGGAAGACTCCACATTTGGTGATGTGGCTTCTCACAGGAAAGTTACAGACATTGGGCTGAATCTCAGTACTCTCCCCAGTTCTGGAAGTTGCATGGACGTCTTCCTCATGAAGAGGTCTTGGGAGCAGCTGCTATCTTTGATCCTCCCAGGCTTGGCATGAGAAGGTCTTCAATATACTCGTGGAGGAGACGACGGACTAAACCTGGAGAACCGGAGCGTGCCTCGCCCAGCCCTGAGTGGTTCTCTCGGAGGATGTACACACCCACCCACTCTGTTCATCACGTCCTGCCATCTTTCCGTCTGTCTCCCCAGATGGAGTCAGACGATCCTGTGGCCCAGTGCACGCATCAGTGCCCAAAGCCTGGTAGATTTTGGAGTTTGGTTGGAGTTGAGTCTCTGATAACCAACAAGTAAACACAGAGTGGAGGCCTGAAGCTGGTGTTCCCATGGGACACAGAGGGTGTGTGCAGAAATTTCAGGATTAGAGCAGAAGCCAAGGTAAGCGAAGCGGGGGATTTATTCTACAACCGTGAAAGTGTTAGTTGCTCAGCCTCCTGTCTGACTCTGCCACCCCCATGGACTATAGCCCGCTAGACTTTTCCATCCACGGGATTCTCCAGGCAAGAATACTGCAGTGGGTTGCCATTCCCTTCTCCAGATCTTCTCGACCCAGGGATTGAACCCGGGTCTCCTGTATTACAGGCAGATTCTGTACCATCTGAGCCACCAGGGAAGCCCCATTACAACCGTGGAGATGCTTTATAAACTCTAAGAGCAGTAGCCCATCTTAAGGACGCCTGAAACTGCAGAATAGAATGCCTTAAAGACCATTTGTCTTTTGATCTCTGATTTCCTCCCGGCTCAGCAAACCATCTCTCTCTGCTGCTCCGAGGACAAGGTGGGCAAAGACGGCTGCCTCAGAGTTCCCAAGTGGAGGGGGAGACTACCTTTTTCCTCCAATTGCCAGGGAGGGAGCCTTGATTGATTGGTAGGATCAGGTGACTAGCCCTGGTGCAAAATGGTTGGATCCTTTTTGAACAAATATGGAGGCTGGTACCTACAAGGTCAAATTGTGGAGACAGTTAAGGGCATCGTTGTCTTTTAACAGTTAATGGTTGATGCTTCCTCCCCCAAAGAGGGTTGGCTTCAGCCTCTCCCCACTTGCCTGAGGCTTCTCTGTCCCCTGGACTTGCTGGTAGACCCCAGAAGCAGCTGCCTCTGGCCAGTCCTGATGTTTAGGGGGCAGTCACCCCGGCCTGAGACTAAAGCTTCCCTTGACATTGCTGTGCTCAGGCCGGGGTCTTAGACGGGCACCAGAAACTGGCCTTGAGAACGAGAAGCAGGGCTGGCGGTCAAGTGTGGCTTACTGGAAGGTGGTCTGGCACTCCGTGAACTCTGGGAAGAGACACTGGTGTTTGGTAACTGGGGATGGCATGTGAGGGTGGGAGGGGGGCCCTCATGGGCCGGCGGGGAGGCAGCGAGCTGAGGGGAGGGGCCGCTGGGATAGGGCCAGGCCCACACTGCACGTTGCTTTGGCCCCGCTCCTGCACCCAGAGCCCACTGACCAGCGCCCGTGTGCTCCTTCTGCTCTGAGGGTTCCATAAGTTTATTCTGGTGTTTTATTTTTTCAAACGTGGAACGTTATAGAAACCTAGGAAGGCATGAAGAAGAAACCAGAGCTCAGAAACTACACAATGTGAATATCTTAGGGTATATCCTTCTGGTATTTTAGTTTTGTTTTTTTTTTCTTTAATGAACAGTTTGGCGGGGTGGGGGGGGGCGTGGCAAACATAGGGTCACACTAAATGAACTATCTGGAAACCTACTTTCCTCGCTCTGCCATGTTCTTAACGTGACCTGTGATGACATCTCTACACATGTGGATGGAGGACACAGAAAAATAGCCACTTCGTTTGGTTCCCTAAGGGACCCAGAGGAGCTGGGGCCCCTCTATGGGTTTCTTTTCCCTGATAAAATTATGGAACGTCTTCCTCGCCTCGCCTGTGTGCCCACCCCCCACCGTGGTCCCAGGGGCAGCAAGCCCGCTCCTGCATGTTCCCAGCACCCAGGGGGCCAGCACCTGGTTGCATGTACCCGCTGCGGTCACCTGGCTGGGTGGCTCCCTGGTGCCCGTCCACAGCTCAGATGCTGGCAGGCTGCCTGCACCCCCACTGCCTGCACCCAGGGCTGCCCGCAGCCTGTCTGCCAGCTCACCACCCTGTCTATCCCCTTTGCAGGCTCCCACCCCACGATTGCAGAGGGAACCACCGTGGAGCTGACTCAGCACAGAAAACCATCAGGTAACGTCAACAACCAGACTCCAAACAATCATCAGTGGAGTTCCTTTCTGAACCATTTGGGTGAAAAGCATCTTCATAGCCATTAAAAGTTCCTTTTAGCCATAATTCTATAAGCCAGAGAAGATTAATGCCCCCCCCCCATTTTATAGGTGGGGAAACTGAGGCCAGAGCAGTCAAGAGTGGTTTGGAATTTTGGTTGCATTGGGCTACTCTCCGAGCTGGCTTCACAGGTGGTGGTAGTGGTAAAGAACCCACCTGCTGATGTAGGAGACATAAGAGATGCAGGTTCAATCCCTGGGTCAGGAAGATCCCCTGGAGAAGTAAATGGCAAGCCACTCTAGTATTCTTGCCTGGAGAATCCCCATGGACAGAGGAGCCTGGTGGGCTACAGTCCATGGGGGTCACAAAGAGTGGGGCACGACTGAAGCAACTTAGCGTGGACAGTATTCTCTGAGCAGGACACATACATGGCAGAGGGCATGTGTCACAGATGGCCAGCGTTGCTGCAGGCCCAGGAGACGTCAGGCCATACCCTCGCTTGCTGGCCTTAGAAACAAAAGGCACCTTCCTCCTGGAGCAGGAGCTGGTGGAAGGAAGAGGGGAGAGCCCTCTACAGCCCTGGGCTTGTGGGTTATTTCCTTCTGTTATATTGGGGACGCTCTAGGATCTTGATACCTTCAGTGCCTATCGCCCCAACTCTCTGCTCTCCTAGGGTGACCTTGAGCTGCAAAACTGCTGTCCACGTGGACCGGGGCTGACATTGCACGTCCGTCTGCCAGGACCCCTGCATCCAAACTCCGAGACATGGCGACCGACGGCAGCAAGGTGGCCGACGGGCAGATCTCCACGGAGGTCAGCGAGGTCCCCGTGGCCAATGACAAGCCCAAAACCCTGGTGGTCAAGGTGCAGAAAAAGGCGGCAGACCTTCCGGACCGGGACACGTGGAAGGGCCGCTTCGACTTCCTCATGTCCTGCGTGGGCTACGCCATCGGCCTGGGCAACGTCTGGAGGTTCCCTTACCTCTGCGGGAAAAACGGCGGTGGTAGGTGCTGGCCTGGCAACCTCCTGGTGGGGGCAAACCCCGTGGAGGCGTGTTATGGGGTGACCTGGGCGAAATGGGTCCCCTAAAGACTCTGAGGGCTTCCCAGGTGGCGCTAGTGGTAAAGAATCCGGCTGCCAATGCAGAAGACATAGTTTCGATCCCTGGGTCGGGAAGATCCCCTGGAGGAGGAAATGGCAAGCCACTCCAGGATTCTTGCCTGGAGAATCCCATGGACAGAGGACCCTGGGGGGGGCTACAGTCCAAGGGGTCGCAAAGAGTGGGACACAACTGAGCAACTAAACGACAACCAAGACTCCACAGGAAGGGCCAGGCCCCACTTCCTGTTCCTTACCCTTTTCCTAAGAATTCCAAAGGGCGGTAGTCCTCTGTCAGTGATACCAGAGTTCACCTCTACATTTTGCAAAGTGCAGGGCCTGGGTTTGGAGCACAGGACGTGCTCAGGCCCTGCTTTGGCTTTGGGAGCCACTGTGGTGGCAGAATATAAGGCAGTTGTGGCAGGGACCCCAGGACACCACCACCCCCAACTCCATGATGCTCCCTCTGACCAACCAGGTTTCTTGAAGCTCTGAGGCCATGAGCACCTCTCTTCTCAACCCCACAGGGGCCTTCCTGATCCCCTACTTCCTGACACTCATCTTCGCGGGGGTCCCCCTCTTCCTGTTGGAGTGCTCCCTGGGCCAGTACACATCCATTGGGGGCCTGGGGGTGTGGAAGCTGGCCCCCATGTTCAAGGGTAAGTGTGCAGAGTGGGGCTGCAGGGTGTGGTCGTGCTCCTGTTCCCCACATCCGGGCCCCAGATGGAGGGAGCTGTTGGATCACATCTGGACAGAGAGGAGCCTTTGCTGGAGGCAGGTGACCACCAGCGATGATGGTCAGGAGAAGCCCCAAGCCAACGGCCCCAGCCCACGTCCACCCGCCCTGTCCTACGAGCTCGTTGCCCCAGCAGGGGCTGGGTATGACTTCATTCACTTTCTCGCTCGGTGCCTGACGGACACTCGGGTGGACGTGTGGAGGGTCATCCTTGCCTGGCTGACCTCAGCCCCTCTCCCCTTACCTGCCTCCAGCCTGGGCTGGGCCCCAGCGGCAAGTCCCGGCTCCCTCAGCCGCCACGTGGGTGTGACCTCAGCCGAGTCCCTGCCTCACTCCGAGGTCTAGTGAGATTGAAGATGTCGAGGAAAGTGATGGCAGTGGCAGGAGCTGGGATGGTTCCCTTTAGCCCTTCACTAGCTGAGTGTCGCGCTGGCTCGTCTGCTCCCAGGTGTGGGTCTTGCCGCTGCAGTGCTGTCCTTCTGGCTGAACATCTACTACATCGTCATCATCTCCTGGGCCATCTACTACCTGTACAACTCCTTCACCATGGTCAGTGGCCCCTTGGCCTGCCCCCGACCCTGAAGAAACCAGACCCAGACCGGCCCCCCCATCCACTTACCACCATTCTGCCAACAGGGCCATTCCTCTGGGTTGGGGGCATGGTTTGTCTTCAGCTGCCCTTGTCTCTCCAAAAGTCATAGCATCGTTAGCCCATCTTATAGGGCCCCGGACACCCTGGGTTCAAATCCTGACCCCTAGCGTATACCTGCTGTGTAGCTTCAGGAAAGAGACTGAACCTCTCTGAGCCACAGTGCACTTGTTTACAAAATGGGGCTTAAAGTAAAACCTACCTCACGTGGTTGTACGAGGCTTAAGGAACACATGTGTGTAAAGTGTTTAGAACTGTACCCAGCAAAGAAGCACAGTAAGTGTTTGCTGTTAACTTCGATGTGCAGGGCTCAGATGGGCGAGGTCACTTACCCAGGGTCACGTTGCTGGGAGGTAGCCCCAGGGTGGACATGGAAGACCTTATGGGATAGCTTGGACAGCTGATTTTCAAGTGTAAAGCTCTGATGCTTCAGAGCTGTGTGATCTTGAGCAGGTTGCTGCCCCTCTCTGATCTCTAAAATGGGGTGCACAGCATGACCAGCACCCTGCAGCTTCTGGGAAGGGGAGGTGGCATGCTGGTGTGAGGAGGCTCGGGGACCGTGGGGGTGCACGGGATGTCCTGGGGCCGCTGCTGTTAGCTCCTGGGGCTCATGGGGCTTGTCTGTGCGGCTCTGTCTTTGCAGACGCTGCCGTGGAAACAGTGTGGCAACTCCTGGAACACAGACCGCTGCTTCTCCAACTACAGTGCCGTCAACACCACCAACATGACCAGCGCCGTGGTGGAGTTCTGGGAGTGAGTGCGGGGCTGTCCACGAGGTTGGGGGGGTGCCAGCGCCGTGGTGGAGTTCTGGGAGTGAGTGCGGGCTGTCCACGAGGCTGGGGGGGTGCCAGCGCCGTGGTGGAGTTCTGGGAGTGAGTGCGGGGCTGTCCACGAGGTTGGGGGGGTGCCAGCGCCGTGGTGGAGTTCTGGGAGTGAGTGCGGGGCTGTCCACGAGGTTGGGGGGGTGCCAGCGCCGTGGTGGAGTTCTGGGAGTGAGTGCGGGGCTGTCCACGAGGTCGGGGGGGTGTGTCACTCGGGAAGAACAACACTGAGAACAACCGTGAGCTATTCGCTGCAAGCAGGAAATTGACGTGATCAGACATCAGAAGGCTCCCTGGGGCTGGAGTGGGGACAGAGCACGAGAGGGGATGGGGTCTTGCTGGAAGGCCACTGCAGACACCCAGGTGAGCCATCCTAGTGGCTGAATGAAGGCGCTGGCAGGACCCTGGAGCACACAGCACTGTGTGCCCATTAGTTTAACTGGCATGCAGTCTCTGCCCAGCTCGTGGAGCCCAGTGATCAGAGTTGTCAGCAGCATCACGGAGAAAGCTATCACCCGTGTCCACGCCCTGGGTACCCCCAGGCCACTCCAGCTCCCGCCAGCCCCACGTGACTTAGTCTTCCCTCCTGTGTTCCACCAGGCGCAACATGCATCAGATGACAGATGGGCTGGATAAGCCAGGTCAGATCCGCTGGCCCCTGGCTATCACCCTGGCCATCGCCTGGATCCTGGTGTATTTCTGTATCTGGAAGGGTGTTGGCTGGACTGGAAAGGTAAGGGGTCTGCACAGTGGGGCCCTGTGGGGGATGGGTTTTCAGAGGGGATCTCTGCATAGGGTGACGAGTCAGCTCCGGGGAACCTCATCCAGCTCTGAGTTAAGCCAGGTGCCTTCATGGCTCTGTGCCACCTTGGTTTCCTCTCCTGTAGAATGGGAATAATAACATTACCTACCTTCTGGGAAGTTGTCAGGATTCAAGGAGACAGTGCGTGTCATGCTCTTAGCACAGTGCCAGGGTCTCGAGGTTCCCCTGGGCTGGGCAGAGCCATCGCAAAACAGAGGGTAGGTGTGGCTCCTGGACCATCGGGTGGTGGGACCTCCTGAGGGACTGTTTTGTACGATTAGAAATCACAGTGTTAGGAGACAATCGAAGAGCATTCAGTAAACAACACGAGAAATAAAGCGGTGTGTACTGTGTGTTTTTTAACTTTAAACATGTTAATTGAAAAGGCAGGTATAGAATTTAGCCTCATTTGTAGGAAAATGGAATCATATATGCAAAGCCTCAAAGGAAGACATTAAAATATTAACATCGATGCACTTAGGTATTTGTTGGGCACTTATTGAGTGTCTACTATATACCATGGACATTCTAGGCACTGGGAAAGCAGAGATGTGAACACAAGCCCTGTGCCTCATGTAACTTGTATTCTATGGCCTGTTGAAAGGAACTTTAATTGGGTGTGTGTGTTCATGTGTAATTTTAAAATTTCCTCGTCAAACATGTATTACTTGAATACTTTAAATGAAAATTTAAAAACTGGAGGGGTAGGGAAAGGGAAGACATGGGTGCCGACCTATTTGATTCGGATACCAAGGAAGGGCTTCAGAAAAGTGGCCATTCAGATCGGAACCAAGCCCAGAGCCACAGCAGGTATGGATGTAGGTAAAGTGGGGAGGGGGAGAGTCTGAGTGTGCTGGAGGGGTGTGACCCTTCGCCCCCTTTCCTCCCAGGTGGTCTACTTCTCTGCCACCTATCCCTACATCATGCTGATCATCCTGTTCTTCCGTGGAGTGACGCTGCCCGGAGCCAAGGAGGGCATCCTCTTTTACATCACGCCCAACTTCCGCAAGCTGTCGGACTCTGAGGTGAGCGATTCTCCTGGCCTCACCTCCTGGCCTTCCTGGAGGGCCTGCACTGAGTTAAGAGCACACACCTGAG
Source organism: Bos mutus (assembly GCF_027580195.1). Classification (NCBI taxonomy): domain Eukaryota; kingdom Metazoa; phylum Chordata; class Mammalia; order Artiodactyla; family Bovidae; genus Bos; species Bos mutus. The sequence goes on from NC_091638.1 coordinate 55,201,769, forward strand.
TCCCGAGTCCCCATACCAGCTTTAGGGTAAGTTATCGCACATCTCCAGGAAAAGACCCTGATGCTGGGAAAGACTGAAGGCGACAGGAGAAGGGGGCGGCAGCGGGTGAGATGGTTAGATAGCATCACCGACCCAATGGACGTGAATTTGAGCCAACTCTGGGAGATAGTGGAGGACAGAGGAGCCTGGCGTGCTGTAGTCCACTTTGGGGTCGCAAAGAGTCGGACGTGACTTAGCGACTGAACAATAACATCGCATGTCTCCGACTGTCTTTTGTAAACTCGGGTGCTGCCTGGTAGAGGCGATTAGCGTAAAAGGTCTTGGGGTGCTATGGCTGTGATTCTGTTTTTTAAATCATTCTGCCTGCAGGTGTGGCTGGATGCGGCCACCCAGATCTTCTTCTCCTACGGACTGGGCCTGGGATCCCTGATCGCTCTCGGGAGCTACAACTCTTTCCACAACAACGTCTACAGGTGAACCCCATGGCCACGCCCTCCATGCCACGCCCATCCGTGGCCACACCCTCCGGTCCCCAGCCACGCCCCCATTCACAGCCACACCCCCTCCGTGGCCACGCCCCTCCCCTGACCCTCCACCCATTTCTGAACCAGCACCTTCTGGCCACTCCTCCTAGTTCTGCCCCTGGCCTGGTGGTTGGGAATGGGCACACCAGTAGCTCTGTTCCCAGCTACCCTCGTCCACCGGGTCACTCCATAACCACTGGCCCCCCCCTCCACCAGCCCCACCCTTCCTGACCCCACCCCGCCCTCTCTGCAGGGACTCCATCATCGTTTGCTGCATCAACTCTTGCACCAGCATGTTCGCTGGATTCGTGATCTTCTCCATCGTGGGCTTCATGGCCCACGTCACCAAGAGGTCCATTGCTGACGTGGCGGCCTCAGGTCAGCCCCTGCACCGGCGAGGGTTGCAGGGAGGGAATAACTGCACAGGCTTTGCCGTCTTCCTTGCCATCACCACCACAGCCGCCCCCCTGGGCTCACTGGCATCGAGTGTCCCTACCCCGCAGCCCTCCATGCTGCGGTGCAAGGACAGGAACCCCCTGGGCATACAGCAGAGGCTCAGAGAGGCGCTGTGACTTGTCCATTCCCCTTGTGGAGAGCTGGGCAGGTCATGTGGAAAGAGCTTTATTCACTGAGGTCCTCATCTCCCCTGCCCATGGGAGGAGCTTCCTAACTGCCCCCTTTCCAGAGCCAGACCCCAGGGAGATTACAGTGTCCTTGTTCCAAGGTTTTCCCTGATCTCCTGAATAGTGGCCCCACCCCACCCCACCGCCAGACCCTCAGACACAAACTCCTCTAAACATTTTGAGCCTTATACCCTATGCTCCCATCACAGCAAAGGGTTCTAGTGTCCAGTACCCAGGCCAGACCCCAGCAGCATCCTGGTACTTTCCTCATCTTCCCTCACAAACCAGCCAAAACCAGGAGCTGCCCACTCTGCCTTCTGAGTGTCTCTGCAGCTGGCCCCCTCTCTGCACCTGGAACTCCCCACACCGCTGGCCAGGCCCTGCCGTCGCTCATCTCATCTCACTGGTCCCCTTGCCTCCAAACCCAACCCAGTAACCCCCTGCCTCCCTCCCAGCCCCATCCCATGCTGTTTCTTTGTCTGGAAAGGGAGGCTGACAACACTCTCTGAAAAGATGATTCTAAACAAGAGATGAGCTGAAGCTTAGGCAGCAGGTGTGCTGGGGCAGCTGCAGGCACTCAAGGCCTCGTGTTTTCTCCTCTTCTGCCTCTCCCTGCACAGGCCCCGGCCTGGCATTCCTGGCATACCCGGAGGCCGTCACCCAGCTGCCCATCTCTCCCCTCTGGGCCATCCTCTTCTTCTCCATGCTGCTCATGCTGGGCATTGACAGCCAGGTGAGGATGCCGTCCCTGGCACCTTGAGGAGCCTCTCCCAGGTCCAGGGACAAGCCAGGAGAGCAGCCCACTGTCTTAGATCCCCAGGAACATGGCCACAAGTTTCAGACCCCCTAGAATATTCCAGCATGTGAGATGTTAGGGACAGGTCAGCCACCTTGCCCAGTGTCCAGATGGGGAAACTGATGCCCAGAGGGAAGGCCCTCTTCGGAGGTCACGGAGGGAGGTGGCGGGAGAGTCAGGCCTGGATCCCAGGCTCTCCTGGCCCTGCTGGGCCCGAGGGTCAGGCTTTGGTTGGGGTTGGGGGCTGGGGGCTGGCGCTGCCCCAGTGGCTGACCTCCGACCCCCGCAGTTCTGTACAGTGGAGGGCTTCATCACCGCACTGGTGGACGAGTACCCCAGGCTGCTCCGCAACCGCCGGGAGCTGTTCATCGCCGCCGTCTGCCTCGTCTCCTACCTGATCGGCCTGTCCAACATCACCCAGGTGGGCGCGTGGCACACCTCTGCCGCCGCTGCTGCCTGGGGCCCCCGGCAGGCCTGCTGTGCCACCTCTCGTGTGTCCGCTGAGCACCATCTCTGTGCCAGGCCCCAAGCCATGACTCAGACAGGGTTCCTGCCTTCAAGGGGCTCCCAGGCTGGTGGGAGATGCAGACGCTGAGGGGGAAATGAGAGCACAGCCTCCCCAACCTGACGTGGGGCCCCAGCGACTGCTTCCTGGAGGAGGAAAAGCAGGGCTGAGCCTGAAAGACTCCCGGAGTTGACCCGGGGAGTCAGGTGGAGCTGGGCCTTGGAGGTTGATGCTGTCCTTCCTTTCACTTCCACCTTTCTGTTTGTATCCGGAGAGTGAGCAGGCCTCGCTGCATTCAGAGGCTTCCAAGGGACTTCCCTGATGGTCCGCTGACTAGGACTCCGAGCTCCCAGTGCAGGGGGCCCAGGGTTCCATCCCTGGTCAGGGAACTAGATCCTGAGTGCTACAACTGAGGGCCCCACGTGCCTCAGTTTAACTAAGACCTAGCACAGCCAAACACATAAATAAAACTTGTTTTTTTTAAAGAAAGAGCTTCCTGGTCTAGTTGGAAGACAGACACACAATTGAGGAATTACACAATAAACACAAATGAGCCTAAAGCTGTGAACCCAGCCCTGTGGGTCTGATTTATGATCCACAAAGCCATCCCTGGATCCAGATGCCGTTCGGCCCCAGGTTTATTGTTCTTCTGTTACTCCATTCTTCATCGTTGCTCACCAGCTGCTGTGGGTCTGGCGTGACCCTGCAGATTCTGCAGTTAACGTGGCAGAACAAGAAAGGAGAGTGGACAGAGAATGAGCAGCGGGGAGGGAGGGACGCCGCCTGGGACAGAGTAGTCAGGGAGTGACAGCTGAGCGGAAACTCACTGGTGAGGGAGAGCCAGCCAGGGGAGAGGTCTCACCAGGGGAGGACGGCACAGCAGGTGCAGAGGCCTCGGGGTGGGAATGGACTTGGCAAATGTAGGGGACAGAAGGAAGGCCAGTGTGGAGGTGACGGAGTCGAGGGGTAGGTAGTGGGTGCAGAGCCAGATTGCGCAGGATGTTCCAAATACGTTTCGGATTTTATTTTATCTATCTTTTTATGTGTTACATTACGGTCTTATTTAAGTTATGGAAGAGCTTATGGGGGGGACATGACTCGTTTGACATTGTGAACATGTGGCTCGGGTGACTAGCTCCTCTTTCTGCCCTCCAGCCTTCCCAGAAATGGGGTGTTTCCATCCGCCCCTAAGACATTTTATTCCTGGTCCCCAGAGTCCACACCTACATCCTTGCAGGGCCCCAAGGCCCCCTGCCCTTCCTCTAATCTACTGCCAGGCCTTCTTGCTGCAGGGTAGCCTAACCCCAACCTGCACAGCCTGTATTGACTCTGAATTGAATGCACTGGACCCCAGGGTAAGTGGACTCTTTCTCCCCTCTTCTCCTCTTGCAGGGGGGCATTTATGTCTTCAAACTCTTCGATTACTACTCCGCCAGCGGCATGAGCCTACTGTTCCTAGTGTTCTTTGAATGTGTCTCCATTTCCTGGTTTTATGGTAAGCACCAACCCCTCCTCCTTCATTCGTTCGTTCATCCGTTCCGTCATCCTTTCTCCACTCATCATTCAGCAAATACAGTTTGAACACCAGGCCTTTTCCATACATTAATTTATTTGGTCCTCACAGCAATTCAGTGAAGTTAGCATAGGACGTCCCATGATTAGAAGATAACCCTAGCCGAAACTCCAATACTTTGGCCACATGATGTGAAGAGCTGACTCATTGGAAAAGACCCTGATGCTGGGAAAAATTGAAGGCAGGAGGAGAAGGGGATGACAGAGGATGAAATGGTTGGATGGCATCACCGACTCAATGGACATGAGTTTGGGTAAACTCTGGGAGAGTCGGACACGACTGAGCCACCGAACTGAACTCTGAGTTAAACTCCCTTAAAATGGGAGCCAACATTTCTTCATAAATTTTGGGATCAAAGATTTATTTGAAATTTTATCTAGAAGAATACCAAAAATACAAAAAAAGTTCTAAGTTAAATATTTTTTAAAAACTAAGCTATAATTAAAAGTGTGCACTGTTTTAGAACAGTAGTCATGCATGGTTATGAGAGCTGGACCATAAAGAAGGCTGAGCACCTTTCAAGTTGCTTTTCAAGCTGCGGTACCGGAAAAGACTCTTGAGAGTGCCTTCACTGCAAAGAGATCAAACCAGTCAATCCTAAAGGAAATCAACCCTGAGTATTCATTGGAAGGATTGACACTGAAGTTGAAGCCCCAATACCTTGGCCACCTGATGCAAAGAGCCAACTACTCATTGGAAGACCTTGATGTTGGGAAAGATCGAGGGCAGGAGGAGAAGAGGGTGGCAGAGTATTAGATGGTTAGATAGCATCACCAACTCAATGGATGTGAATTTGAACAAACTCCGGGAGATAGTGAAGGACAGAGGAGCCTGGCGTGCTACAGTCTATGGGGATGCAAAGAGTCAGACGTGACTTAGTGACTGAACAACAGCAATAATCATAGAACAAAGAATGCAGGACATGGTGACTTTTGTTTGTTGATTCTGTGGCCTGAGTTTCTAGACTCAACTGCCTGACAGTGAAAAAGCTGTCCTTTCGGACACTTTGGTTGTCACAGCAAGCTGGTGGTTTTGGAAGAAGTGTTCTCCAGGGTCCCTCGGGGTCCCTGTGGTCCTGCCCCCTCGCCCTCCTCATCATTTTCCCTTCTTGCTCTCCACCTGGTCTGACCCTCCCAGGTCCTCATTCTCAACGACTTTGCTTTTAGTCTGAGCAGCACCCAGTGTCCCTCTTGTGAACTTCAGGACCTCTGCAGGCTCTTTCTGCACAACTGGCGGTTCCTCCATGCAGTCTTAGCAGCAGCCGCTCATGCACTAGATCAGCAGCGAAAAGCTCCTTTGCCCAGCAAAGCTTCAGAGGCGTTGCTGGGAGAGATGTTGAGTGGGAGGGACCTGACGCTGGTGGGGCTGCTTCCTGTAGGTATATCGTTGTGGTGGTAGATGGTCTCACCTTCAGGTGACTGCCCCACTTGCTGGGGGGCAGGGGCGGGGGAGGCTTTGGTTATTGAGCACTTAGCTAACGAGGACTCCCTACTCTGGAGCATTCGCCCTGTGTTACGAAAGAGGAAACTGAGGCTCAGAGAGGTTAGGTGACTTGGCCGTGGTCGCAGTGTGAGGAAGCAGCAGGTTGGGGCCTTGAGCCCACTGCTCTCTCATCCCTCCTGCTCTCGTCCCAACTGTCACAGGCGTCAACCGGTTCTACGACAACATCCAAGAGATGGTCGGCTCCAGGCCCTGCATCTGGTGGAAGCTCTGCTGGTCCTTCTTCACCCCCATCATTGTGGCGGTAAGGGCAGGGCCAGGCCGGACGCTGGGGTGACTCGGGGCCAGAGAGAAACTTCCGGAGCCAAAGGCAGGTGGAAGAGCCCCAGACCTCTGTTCCCTAGGAATACTGCTCTCTCCCATCTGTGCTGAGCACTTCCTCTGTTCCCTGGAGTCTTCACGAACCTCAGGACAGTAGCTGTCTTTGCCTCGCTTCACTGCTGCGGGGCCCGGGGCTCACCAGCCAGCCTCACCCAGTGGGCAGGTGCTGTCCTCAAACCATGTTGGCCTGATTCTGAAGCCAAACCATCCACGTGGGGAGGCCCCGCATTTTCAGCGCCCTTCATTCCCTCCTGCAAGGGGAAGCTAAGTCAGGAACTGGCCTGGGAGGGACCACCCAGGTCCTTGGAGTGGGGCTGGGCCGCTGCGTGTGTTGTGTCCTGCACAAGGGCACCCAGCCAACGGCAGGCTGGGGGCGACCTCCCACCCTTGTTCTGTTTGACAGACTGGTTACCTGGAACAAAGGGATGCCTTTTGCAATTGGTCCTCCTGGAGGAACCACCTTTTGCTCTTGGTTCTTCCAGAGAGGGCACCTTTTTCTTATTGGCTCTCCCAGAAGGGAGGCGCTTTTCTATTGGCTGTCACAGAGAAGGCACCTTTTATTATTGGCCCTCTCAGAGATGGTGGCTTCTTCTGTTCTACACAAAGTTACCTTATGTCCTAGCAGTGGCCCTGGGTGCAGGATTCCCAAGATGCTGAGCCCTTGTGAGGGCCCTTGTGAGCTCCAGGGCAGGGGTGGAGCGCAGTGGCCCTACCATCTACAGGGCCTAAGGAAGGGCCTTGGCAGTCCAGTCTGGGTGACCGCCTGCCCCTCCCTGTCTCCCCCTCCCCAGGGTGTGTTCATCTTCAGTGCTGTGCAGATGACGCCTCTCACCATGGGGAGCTACGTCTTCCCCAAGTGGGGCCAGGGCGTGGGCTGGCTCATGGCCCTGTCTTCCATGGTCCTCATCCCTGGATACATGGCCTACATGTTCCTCACCTTAAAGGGCTCCCTGAAGCAGGTAAGCCCGTTCCTTGTCCTTCCTGTCGCTGGGCGCCTTCTCCACTGTGCTGAGCACCACCCCTGCCCTTGTGAGCACAGTCTAGCTGGGGAGAGGACAGGTCGATGGCCAATGACAGTAGAGTGTCAGAGGTCATGACTGGGGTGAACCAGGGAGACCGGTTAGCCCCGCCCGCATTGAGGAGCATTAGAGAGGCTTTCTGAAAGAGGGGACAACAAAGAAAAGGCCTAAGGACAAACCACACTTACAAGTAGAAGCAGGAAGGAAAGATACAAACGAACTTCTTTACAAAACAAACAGATCTACAGACATACAAAACAAACTTACGGTTACCAAAGGGAAAGGAAATAGGGGAGGAATAAATTAGGAAGCTGGGGTTAACATACATACAGTAATATACATAAAGCAGGCAAGCAAAGACCTGCTGTATAGCACAGGGAATACTACTCAGTAGTTTGTAATAACCTATAAGAGAAACAAATCTGAAAAGAATAGATATATAAAATAAACGTTAGAAGCAGAGAATGTCCCTGGAAGAGGATAGGAAGCATGTGCAAAGGCCCAGGGGTATAAACTGATCAGTGAAGCTGGCAGGTAGAGTGGGGAGGCATGCAGGGAGGTGATGAGAGATGAGGCTGGGAATGTAAGAAGGTTGGACCAGATGATGAAGGGCTTGGAAAACCAGGATAAGAACTTTGGACTGTATCCTGAGGGTTGTGCGGAGCCATTGAGGAGCAGGTGAAGGGTGGAATCAGATGTGTTAAGAGCTTAACTCTGCTGCTGCTGCTAAGTCGCTTCAGTCGTGTCCAACTCTGTGCGACCCCAGAGACGGCAGCCCACCAGGCTCCCCGTCCCTGGGATTCTCCAGGCAAGAACACTGGAGTGGGTTGTCATTTCCTTCTCCAATGCGTGAAAGTGAAAGTGAAGTCGCTCAGTCATGTCCGACTCTTAGCGATCCCATGGGCTGAGGAGCCTGGTAGGCTGCAGTCCATGGGATTTTCCATGCAAGGGTACTGGAGTGGGTTGCCGTTGCCTTCTCCGAGCTTAACTTTAGACCTCATGAAAGGCATGCTACCCGCAGCGGGGACCCCCTAGCACATGCTGGGTCCACAGCAGCTCTTTGTTAAATTATATTGAAACTTTGAGTGAACAAGGCTGTGCTGGAGGTCCAGGGGCTGAGGCGTTGATGGATAAGTGTGGGCTGGGGGATTCACTGAGGACGGACGCAGGGCCACAGCTGGGGAGGACCTGGATCCATGCTTCTTAGCCTCAGTTCCCACCAGGAGGTACCTGCCAGACCCACTCAGAGCCGGCAGGAGGGGCTGCAGGTCTGCAGCACAGGGAAGACTCGGCAGGAAGCCTCTTTCCACCCCTTGCAGTCAGGTATTAGCAGAGCAGGGCCCTTACGGCCTTCTCTTCCAACTCCACGTCCAAGGCTTTTATTTCCCACGATTCTCTACTGTCTCAAAAGGTAGTCAGGTATCTGAGTGGCAGAGAGTACAGCCCATACAAAGGCCCCTCGGTGGGAAACGGGAAGGCTCGTCTGAGGACAGATGCTGATGGGGTCGGATGGGGGCAGGGCGTGCAGAGAAGGTGAATGCGGGTTACCCCGTCAGCAGACATGCACTGAGCACTTGCTATGTGCCAGACACCACTGTCAGTGCCCGGGACTCAGCCCTGAGCCCAAGTCCCATCCTCACTGGTGCCCTTGGTGGCTCAGCAGTAAAGAATCCACCTTCAATGCAGGAGACGTGGGTCCAGTCCCTGGGTCGGGAAAATCCTCTGGAGGAGGACATGGCTGCCCACTCCGGACTTCTTGCCTGGAGAATCCCATGGACAGAGGAGTCTGGCTTTGCAAGTCCATGTGGTTGCAGAGTCAGACACAACTTAAACTACACCACCACCACCATGGGCGATGGATTCTAAGAAAAGACCCACAAATAAAGTCACGCTTGATGGGGATGAGCAGTATGGAGAAAGGGGGTTTAGAGGGTGCTGGGCAAGGGCTCCCTGGGGAAATAACAGTGAGCTGAGACCTCAGGAGACAGAGGTCAAGCTGTGTCACCGGCTGAAAGGAAGGATGTACCAGTCAGCGGGGACAGCAGGGGCCCTTGCCTGGTGCCTGTGAGGAGGCTTGCCTGGCTAGAGTGGAGGAAGCCAGGGGGTGAAGGAGAACAGTGAGGTCTGCAGTGAAGGGGCCGGGGCGGGGATGGGGGAGCCGGGTCCTGTGGGGCCTTGCAGGACTTTGGTGAAATGGGAGCCACTGTTGGGTCCGGAGGGACGTGATCTGACTTCTCTTTTCACTAATCCCTCCGACTGAGGTGTCTAGAATAGAATGAAAAGGGTGCGGGGGTAAAAACGGAAGTAGAGGGGAAATAGAGGGGGTCGGGCAGCGGCGGGCGAGTTGCTACAATGACCCACGTGAAAAGAGGTGGGCGTGGTCCCGGGAGCCTCAGCAGAGGCGCAGGAGGGGGCTGGGAGCCCCAGCCTTGCAGGCCAGCAGATGGGAGGGACCTGGAAAGTGGGTGGGCCAACGAGAAGCCAGCCTCCCGCCATCCTAGCGCGAATCCCTCTGCCGCCCACAGCGGATCCAGGTTATGATCCAGCCGAGTGAAGACATTGTGCGCCCAGAGAACGGTCCGGAGCAGTCCCAGGCCAGCGGCTCAGCCAGCAAGGAGGCCTACATCTAGGGTCGCCCACCCACGCTCTCACCCCCCGCCCCGGCTGCACGTGACCACCACTTGAAGTCTGAAGATACCGTCTATCTCAACCTACCTCGAGTGGCGAGTCCAGACACCATCACCAGGCAAAGAGAGGGAGGTGGGGACAGTCACACCCTCGGGGGTGAGGGGCTCCCGCCGTGGGAGGAGTAGATGCTCGCGGGCTGGTGACCTTTATAACCCGGCCTCCCCGCTCCCCCGTCAGCATCGGCCACACGGCCGCTGTAATAGATTTTTTTTACTACCCCGCAGGCCAGGGAGACGCGGCGAGGCCGTGCGCTCCTGGCTTTTAAATTCCCGACTGTTCTCTTACTGCCGAAACCCATGACTGTTATCTCCGGCTTGGCAGGAGTTGGGTTCTGCCGGGAATGCTGCTCTGTGCGCGTGAGAAGGGTATTTTCTGTATAATGGGCATTTCCAGGGCGAGCTCACCTTTAATAAGAGCAGGGAGCCAGCACTTGGCGTGTTGTTTTTCTCCTTCCCGAGGCAGCTTGATACCCCCCGCCCACCCCCGCAGGTCCGTCAGTATTCCCAGAGCTGCCTTCTCAAGCAGTCAATCCAGTAACCTGTTCCCCTTCCACCCAACTGAACGGGCATCTCTGCACTAAATTTCTTACTTTACCACTCACCCCCAACCCACCCCCTTCCACACTCTTCGCCAGGCCATTCTGAGGGCGCCTGGCCCAACAAACCCCTTGCTCCTCGGAAAACTGCTTCAAAGCACAATTGATTTTTTTAACCACCATTGGTGGTGGAGGGGCTCTGATCCTGCCGGGGAAGTTCCCTAACCAGGAGCCCTTTTCTTAGGCCAGCCTGCTTTGCAGAGCACAGAACCGTCCATGGGAAATGAAGGTGAGGCCCTGTGCTTGACTGCAAAGTGGATCCAGTGGTCTGAACTGTCTCCTTCTTGAACCGTCTTACCCCTTTACAGCCACCCCAGTCACGCCTGCGGCCCTCTCCCCTCCTCTGAAATTCCCCAGTGGGCATCTCCTCGCTGCCACTAAAATCCACCAGCCCAGTAACCAAGGGGCTGGTGTTAATCCAGACCCCCTCCCCAAGTGCTTCCGAGATTAAAACCGCTTCATCGGGAGGTAGTGTATGTTCTTTTCCAGAACTGGGCTCCACAGTGGTGATGGTGGAGGTGGTGGTAGCAGACCCAGTGAAGACAGTTTCTTGCAAGCTCCAGCAACTCAACAGTTTCTCATCTGCTGGGAACATGGGTTCCCATGTAGCAAGTCGTACGTCGTGCCCTGTTCTCCTTAGCTAGTTAAACTCACGAGCTGTGTTTTACAACTAATCCTTAATAACTATGGTAATTAACTGTGACTGTGGGTTTTTTAAAATCTGTCATCCTCATCCAGAAGTGACCAGCATACCAGTTCTTGCAATAAGCTATTACCCTCAGAATATTAAGCACATTCTTGTAGAAAAAAAGTTCGTGTATGCATAGAAATGCTCACATACGTATATTCATCCTCACGTGTGGTACCTAGGGTCTCATTTGATATTGTGTAGGAAATCCACAAGCTTTTCCTGAAGTCATCTGTAAAATAGTCTCATCACTAAGGTGTCCCAGATGCCACCTGGTGAATCCAGGATCAAAATGCATATGTATTGTTGAATTATAGGGTTTAGAACAAAAGGAACCCTTCTCTGTGTCTCATGGTCCCACCCCCTCAGCCTTGGCGTGAATTCCTTTAAAATAAGGGCAGGAAGACTTCTAACTTTCTCTTTGTTCTTCATTCTGAAACTAAGAACAAGTCTTTCAAAGACAAATGCAGCGTATTTAATAATGTTTGTAAGCAAATCTAAGTGAGATGTTTGGCAAGAAATCCCTTAACTGATTTCCATCCAAACCTACGTATATAGCACAATATTACATGTCGTACAATTACTGTGAGAGCTGTGAATACGTGTAACTTTTTTTAGTGTTTACCCCAGGGAGGGAAAGATACTGTATTATCATATATGCTTTTTTTTTTGCAATAAGGGTTTATTCTCAGAACACCAAGTAAATCTATCTCTATATTAAAAAATATATGTAATATATACATATTCAAACTATATACAGAGCCTGTTTTAAAAAAAAATTACAGTATTTAGTAAAATGATCTGTTCTATGGACCAAATGTAAAATATTTATAAATGAAGATGCATTTTAAATGTCTATAAACGGTGTTATAACTAGAGCACGGGCGTTATGTACGTTTCTAAGAATATAGAGGAAAAAATAATAAAGGTTCTATGATATACAACGTTAGACCTTCAATTCTTGGGGATGGGGACACAATAACCTCTTTCATCAGAACAATGATAGACACACACAAAAAACATTAAAATATTTTTCCCCAACAGAGAGAGATTTGGGCTCAAAATCGAGGGGCATGGAGCTGGACTTCCCCCAGACTCTTGGAATGCTTCTAAGCCACATAAGGGAGGTGCTTTCACTGTTATAAAACTATAAGGTGGTCAACTAAATCAAGGTCTGAAGCTAGGATAAAAGGAGCACACTTGGTTAGCAGCACTCATTCTCTTGTGACTCATTCCTCAAAATATTCCATTTTAAAATTGTATTGAAAATTTGAATTCTACAGAGAAGTGTTAGGATGATCCAACGATCACCCAGATTCACCAGCTTTTGTCCTGCTGCCGCTTTTAAGTCTGTCTGTCCGTCAGGGTTCGTCTGGGAAGCAGAAGCGCTCCGAGTGGTAAGGGGATAAGGGATTTATTATAGGAACAAGCCTTTTACAGTTGTGGGAGAACTAAGGGAGTAAGGATCTAGGAGAGTTGGGAGCTCAGAGGATAGTCGCTAGCGAGATGGGATAGTCACTAATGAGAAGAGGCAGCAGCAGCAGCAGGAGCGGGCCTAGTACATTAATGCTCAGCCTTTCTCGTGGAGAAAGTTGGCTGCCAGCCACACTGAGAAACACTGTGTAGAAGAACCCAAGAACGCAAATTCAGGGGCGTTTTATAAGCCAACTGGCCTGTTCTCTTCAAAAATGTCAAGGTCATAGAAGGCAAAGTGGAGGAATTTTTCAGATTAAGGAAACATGACTACTGAACGCAATGCCTCCTCCCGAATTAGACACTGGGCCAGAGGAAAAAAAATTTTATCCTTTTGTTATAAAGGGCATTAGTGGGACACTAGGTGAAATTTTCATAATTAAAAATTTTAATACGGTTAGATAATAATATTGTGTCAATCTTAATTTCCTGATTTTGATTTGCTTTGTGGATACATACAAGAATATCCTTGCTTTTAGGAAACATGCTGAAATACTCAGGAGTGAAGGAATACTTTGTCTACGATTTATTCTCCAATGATTGAGGAAAAAGAATAACTTACACGTATGTGGTATGTGCATATGTGTGTTGTGTGTGTGTCAAGTGGGAAAGAGGTGAGGAAACAGGCACACGTGGAGAAAGACCCCCTGAGAAGTCTGGGGGAAGGTTGTACAGAAATTATACTAGTTTTGCAACTTCTAAGTGAAGTTATTTAAACAATCGAGGAAGACCTGGGTGTCACCTTCATTTGATGAGAGCTGTATGCAGCTGTGGGGATGGGAGTTCCTGCAGTGGGGAGGGGTGGAGAGATGCACACAGACTTTGGTTTGTACCAGGACCACTCCTCACTCTCACGCTCCTACCCCCGTCACTGTCCCTTTTCTTCTGGAAAGCCCCTCCTTCAAGTCTCAGCCCGGAAGTCACTTCCTTGGTTGCTAACAGGCTCACACGTCCAGGCTGCATGTGTGTGTGACAGCCCTTGCTGTCAGAGCTGCTGAGCGAAGTCGGCCCCTTTCTGCTCACTCAGGCTCTCCCACTGTAGCTGGAAAGGAGTGGCTATGTCTCATGGGTCTTTAGGCAGCCAGGACTGGCACAAAACTTATCACAGGCCGGTGCTCGAAAGAGTTGCGCGTTTAATTTCAGCATTTCATGATACACCCTAGCTATTAATAACCAAATCCTGCTTAACCCCTGGGGCTTCCCAGGCGGTGGTAGAGGTAAAGAGCCTGCCTACTGATGCAGGAGACATAAGAGATGTGAGTTTGATCCCCTGGAGGAGGGCATGGCAGCCCACTCCACTGTTCTTGCCTGGAGAATCCCATGGACAGAGGAGCCTGGTGGGCTACAGTGCATGGGGTCACGCAGGGTCTGACACGATTGAAGCAATTGAGCATGCACACATGCCTAACCTCTCTCAGTACCCACAAACCTGTAAGGTGGTGGTACCAACCTGACCATTTCGCTTGGGTTCCCTAAAAAGTTTCTCCTGCCTGGTGCTGTTCAAGTTAATAAAACAAGGGTGAGTTTGGTTCAGAATTAGGAGAACGCTGATTGCTTCCAGCAAAGAATGGAGAGATGTGAAGGTGCTCTAGAGCACACGCTTGCTTGTGCAGACAGGCCATGGGCGCAGTTGTCTTATAGTGATCTTGGCTCGCTTCTGCACACGGCTGGCAAAGCCAGCTGAGGCATTGGCCCCATGGCATTTTGAAGCAGGAATTTGGTTCTAAAGTTGTGTGGTTCTAAGAATGCAGAGCCCCGGGTGTGAAGCCACACGGTACAGAGCCTCCGGGCGCGGCATCCTCTGAGCCAGTGAAGCTAGACTGCACACACAGGAAAACTAAAGGTTAGACTTGATTTTATTACCCAGATTCTACTTGCATTTCCTGGCGGTTGTTAACGGGCTTTGCTGGTGACGCATCCCTGCTCCATATCCTGCCCCTCACTGTCGAGGGGCATTGAGGGGCGCTAGACCGCCTTCTGTGACTGCTCCTTGTGGGTGTGGGGTGTCGTCAGAGCCCCTGGAGGGGCGGAATGCTCCCCGGCCGCCTTTATGTATATCTGGTTGTCCCCCGGGCCTAGGCCCTGATTGTTCGCCTCCCTGAGCCACCCCCGTTTGTCTAACCTTTTGGAGACAACACCAGACAGTGTAAAGTTCCAAAAGGCCCGAATATTAGCAGGAGAATAGTGGTCACCCGTTAAGTGTTTGCCGTGAACGCAGGTCTCTGGGTCCTCGGCCTGTGGGTCCGGACGAGAGGGCCCTGGCGTCCAGGCCCTGCTGGGGCTGAATCTCCCCGGTCATGCTTTGGTGGTGGTTTTACGGAAGAGAAGCTTCAGGTAAGAGAGAGGTTCCCACAGGTAGTCAAGGAGTCGCTGCCCCAGCTTGTCCCTGCGGAGGTGAGGGCTTGGGGTTCTCTTCCCTTGAGTGTGAGGCATGCATGGAGGGGTCCCTGTGACTTCCGGTCGGGTGGATGGTTAGGGTCGCCCAGGGGGGCCCGTCCCCTTAGGGGTGAGCCGGACTTGGCAGCCACGGGTTTGCCAGGATTTTAGACGCACTTATCCCTAGGATAAATCCCTCAGGTTTGAATGGGCCTTATCTGTGGGCCTCTGGTGGGTTTTGTGTTAGGGTTATTACTTTTCATGACGAAAGTTACCACATCCTCAGCTAATCAATTCAGCCCCTGTGGAGCAGTGGTAAAGAAAGAATCCGCCCACAGTGCAGGAGACTTAGGTTCCATCTCTGGGTCAGGAAGATCCCCTGGAGGATGAACCCACTCCAGTGGGTTTGTTCCAGTGGGACGGAAAGTTCATCCTTTTCACCTTTTCCCCTCTCTCATAAAACTGCTCCCATCTGTGAACCATTACTCTTTGGGGTTTGGGAGAGGCTGACGTCTTAGATTTGGGGCTACATACTTACCATGTAAGTATGTACTTACTGGAGGCAACCTACACCAGTATCCTTGCCTGGAAAATCCCATAACCAGAGGAGCCTGGCAGGCTGCAGTCCGTGGGGTCGCAAGGAGCTGGACACGTCTGAGCGACGTAGCACACACACACACAGACAACAAACCAGTGATGTGGGGTTTGCCTCACACGGTGAGCTCCTTGCTGACCCTCCTTCGTGGCTTAATGAGCCACAGTTTGGGGAAAGAAGTATTGCCTGTGTTCACTCACTAGACACCCCAGATCTCTGTTGAAGCCCGCTTTGGGGCTTTGTCTAGTTCTTCCTTTGTGTCACTGGGGAGGAATTGGATGGATCTGGCCTTTGAGGTGTGAGGGGTGGTTGCCAGGCTTCTGGCTCCAGGGCGTCCCTTTGGCAGTTGCGTCCACCTTGCCGTTTTGTTTTATTAATTCTGCGTCTCCCTGGTGGTGACTCCCTCAATGGATCGCTGCCACCTGATTTTTGGAAGCTGAACTAGTTTGAGAGCTTCAATAGGCGTAAGCGAGGTTTTACTGTTTATATTCTGCAGTAAGCATACCTCTTTCCTTACAAATAGCTCTGTGTGTGTGTGTGTGTGTGTGTGTACAGGATGGTATATACATACTGGAAATCTGTAGAGATTTAAGACCTTCCCTTCCCCAAGCTTCTGAGGCTCAGATGAGAGCTGTCAGCATGGCCTTTTGAGCACAATCTCTGGGGTAGGCTTCTTGCTTCTGTGACTTCGGTCTGGGCGGTCACTGCATACCACACCCACCTTTTCACCTTTTCCCCTCTCTCATAAAACTGCTCCCATCTGTGAACCATTACTCTTTGGGGTTTGGGAGAGGCTGACTTCTTAGATTTGGGGTTGCATACTTACCATGTAAGTATACCCCCAAAATTTGAATTGTATACTTTAAATGAGTAAATTTTATGGTATGTGATTTATATCTCAATCAGGAAAAAAAAAAAAAGCATCAATCCAATTAACCCCATGATGCTAGCTTTAAAAGTCAAGATTCCCAATATCTCTCAATAAGGTGTGAAACCACTCTAAGGCTGAGATTTATCCTGCTTGGAAGTCCCTTGGACAGCAAGGAGATCAGAGCAGTCAGTCATAAAGTTTAGCATAGTTTGTCTATGGTTTCTGTACAGACATGCTCCAGGGGCCCCGTTTCTGTGGGGAGCAGGGTGGCAGGATTCAGGGTGTGTCAGGGTTTTGAGGTAGCCTCTGGGTTGTCTAAAAATATAGCCTGAACTTGACTTGACCTTCTGGGGGATAGCCATTCTGTTTCCTTAGAACTAACTAAGCCTGAACTTGGTGTGGGGTCTATTTAGTGACTGACTGACCAGATGTTAACTTTTAACTAAAGCCTCCTTTTCCAGGGTTGTGGTAACTTGTACAGTCCACAGGTGAAGTGGCCACCCCTTGGTGGTTTGATCTGATTGTTTAGAGAAATAAGCAATCAGCTGAGCAAGGGGTCCCAGGTTTTGAGTTAATGTTTGAGGGGGCAATCCCCCTTCTCTCATGAAAGTAAAGGTTCTAGTGTTAGTCAGACAGTCGTGTCCGACTCTTCGCAAGCCCATGGATCCCCAGGCAAGAATACTGGAGTGGGTTGCCATTCCCTTCTCCAGGAGACCTTACCAACCCAGGGATCAAACCCAGGTCTCCCACACTGCAGGCAAATTCTTTACTGTCTGAACCACCGGGGAAGCCCCCAGAGGTCAAAGGGTTTAGTTAATCTGAGAGGGACAGAGCCAAACTCAAACATAATTGCTTTAACAATTCTTAAAAGGCCGCTTTGTATCCTAAATTCCATTCGGAAGGGTCATTAGCCTTTCCTTTCAACTTTTCACATAGAGGCCTAGCTATTAGACCATAGTAGGGATCCAGATGTGGGCTTCCCTCGTGGCTCAGATGGTAAAGCGTCTGCCTGCAGTGCAGGAGACCCGAGTTCAATCCCTGGGTGGGGAAGATCCCCTGGAGAAGGAAATGGCAACCCACTCCAGTACTCTTGCCTGGAAAATGCCATGGACTGAGGAGCCTGGTGGGCTACAGTCCATGGGGTCGCAAAGAGTCAGACATGACTGAGCGATTTCACTCACTCACTCACTCAGGGATCCAGATGCTACAAAACCCAGCCATCCCCAGGAAAGCCTTGAGCTGTATTCCACTCTTAGAGGGGGTGAGGCTGTAAATGGTTTCTTGCCTTTCCTGAGACGGCTTCTCTGACCTTCTGTGAGAATGAAGCCTGGGTAGATCACCCTCGTTTGTGACATTTGAGCCATTTTTCCTGGACACCTTATATCCTTTATTGGCTAGGTATTTCAGAATGGTTGTAGTATTTCCTCAAAGTGTATCTTTTAGGTCTTTAGCTTAAGTTTCCCCAAAGATGGTAGGGGGCTTTTGGAACCCTTGGGGCAGGACTCTCCAGCAGTATTGTTTTTTTGTTGTGTGTTTGGGTCCTGCCACTCAAACGCAAGAATTCCTTGTTCTCCTCGGCAGGGAGAAGGCAGAGTTCTTACTGGTGGGACACAGCTATGCCGCTCAAGGATTCAGATCTGAGTGCTGAGCACAGCATCTCTGCACACGGCCTGCCATCCTGTCTTGAATTGTGGTGTCATGGGCAGAATTGTTGGGTGCAGAGTTCCTGCTACCCCAGGAACTCTGGTCTGAAGAACTGGATGTAAAACCTCTGCCTGTGGCACCTGTGAGAGAATGAAACCAGACCAAGGGCAAAGGAAAACTATAAAAGAGAACAGACATTTTTATCACCCACATTCCATTTATATTCCCTAAGAATTGTTTATGGGTTTTGCTGGTGACAACAGGCCTGATTACTTCCACGTGATGGATGAAAAAATAATGCTTAGAAAAATGAAGAGATTTTCCGTAAAAAAATTTTATTGGATAAATGAATAAGCAAATAAAGTAGAAGGTCAGAGTGTTCTGTGACCCCAGAGGGGTCAAAGGTATGTGCACCAGGGGTGGATGGGAGATGGACTCCAGCTGGGGAAGCACATTCTCCTGGTCAGGGCTCTCCAACAGTAGAACAAGCTTTCTTGGTAGTGAGTGAGCTCCCCATCCCTAGGGGGTATGCAAGCAGAGAATGCCACTTTGACAGAGTTGGGTGCACACCCAGGTGGGATGGGGGGTTGATTCTCCTGGCAGCAGATGGTTTCTAAGCAGGTCCAGTGGGAAGAAGGGACTTGGGATACCAGAGACCTGAAAATAAGCACTTACTTTCTTTCCTCTTCCCTCCAACCCTCACTTCAAGAATAATACTCCCCCAATGGCTTGCTGTTCACTTCCTGGCAAATAGGTGGGAGACAAATGGAAACAGTGACAGACTGTTTTCTTGGGCTCCAAGATCACTGTGGGTGGTGACTGAAGCCATGAAATTAAGAGACGCTTGTTCCTTGGAAGAAGAGCTATGACAAACCTAGACAGCACATTAAAAAGCTGAGACATCACTTTGCCAACAAAGGTCCATATAGATACAAAGCTATGGTTTTTCCCGTGGTCCTGTATGGATGTGAGAGTTGGACCCTAAAGAAGGCTGACTGCCAAAGAATTGATGCTTTTGAACTGTGGTGCTGGAGGAGACACTTGAGAGTCCCTTGGACAGCAAGGAGATCAACCCATTCAATCCTAGAAAATCAACCCTGAATGTTCTTTGAAAGGACTGATGCTGAAGCTGAAGCTCCAATAATCTGACCACCTGATACGAAGAGCTGACTCATTGGAAAGGCCCTGATGGTGGGAAAGATTGAGGGCAGGGGGAGAAGGGGGAGACAGAGGATGAGCTGGTTGGATGGCATCATTGACTCAATGGACATGAGTCTGAGAAAACTCAAAGAGATAGTGAAGGACAGGGAAGCCTGGAGGGCTTCAGTCCATGGGATGGCAAAGAGCTGGACACGACTGAGCCAATGAACAAGAAATACTTCTACAGCACTAACAACGAACTTAATGTCCTGAAATCAGGGGTGCTCATTCCCTGGATTGGGTTTGGGAAAGTGAAGTGGACTGAATCTGGAGATAGGGGCTGACATATACACACCATTGATACCATCTATGAACTAGATAACCAGCGAGAACCCACTGCAGAGCACAGGGAACCCGGCTCACTGCCCTGTGGTGATGTAAATGGAAAGGAAATCCGAGAAGGAAGGGATACGTGTAAACAGAGAGCTGATTCATCTCGCTGTTCACCATAAAGACCATAAAGCACACACGCCATAAAGCAACTATCCTCCAATCTTTTTTCTTTACCTTTCCATTTCTGTGATGAGGAACCTGAGACCTGGGGAAGATGAGTAATCTGCCCAAAGCCAGATGTAATGCCAATATTTACTGAGCACTTTCTACGTGCCAGGCATAGTTCTGAGCTGGCGGGGGCAGGCTTCTAAACTTAGACCTGCCTCTTTGAAGTTGGCACAAGCACGCCAGGGCTGGAACTGTGAACAAGGAATGTCAGCCTGCCATTTCAATAAACAGAGGGTGCTGCCGCCATCAGACTTTGAGCCACTGCAGCCCCCTGATGTTGCACCCTGAGATTCAGGGTTGAGAAAACAGGATGCTGGGTCTAGGTAGTTAAGGCGCACATCAAATCCCAGTAAGCCCGGAAGTGCATTCTCCCACGCATGCACGCGTGCGAGCTCAGTCGCTTCAGTCGTGTCCGATTCTGTGCAACCCTATGGACTGTAGCCCGGCAGGCTCCTCTGTCCATGGGATTCTCCAGGTAAGAATACTGGAGTGGGTTGCCATATTCTTCTCCAGGGGATCTTTCCAATCCAGGAATCGAACCTTTATGTCTCTTAGGTCTCCTGCATTGGCAGGCATAGAAAAACACTGAATCCATTAACTTGAGATGTCTGGTTTTCTTTAATTAGCACTAATCTTTTGATATTTAACTACCTGCTTTTCAACTTCTGTAAAGCCTGACTTCTCACTTGGCTCTTTGAAAGAGTCCCTGAGAGGTGTCTGAGAGACTGTATGTATCTTGGGTCTAAGTCCTTAGGAATGTTGCAAATGAAACAGAATTCTCAACTTTCAGGTTGTGTGTTTTTTTTAAGTCAACAGAACCTAGGGGTGGGAGGTCCCTGATGGGTGCTCAGCACCAGCTCAGCTAGGCCAAGTCTCCCTGCTTCCCCCAGACCTATCCCCTTCTTTCTGGGCCCCCAAGGCCCGGCAGGACCCAAGGGGGTCACAACCAGGAGCCCGTGAGGCAAGACGCCAACAGGAGGCGCCTGGCTCTCGTCCCTATGGGACGCTCCTGGCCTCAGAGGATGCTCGGCCTTCACACAGCCTGTTTTTCTGTCTACCAAGGTGGCGTCTGGAGATAGGGAGCCAACAGCCATCTCCCCGGTTCTTCCTCAGAACCGAACCCTGATCCTACTCAGGTGTCAGCAGGCAGCCTCAGCATACAGAAGTGGGGCTCTGCCCCAGCTCCAGATGGGAAATGTTGATTGGTCTGTGTCAATCATGTGATTCTATTCTCCTGGGAAGTGATTGGGAGACTCATGGGCGGGAAAGCAGTTATGGCCAGTGAGGGGTGAGGAGCCGGGCAGTGGGAGGGGTGGGGGGAGTTTTTTGGTACTTGAAAATAGACACAGAGGGGAAAAAAAGGATGGGTGAATGGGTGGGAGATGGATGGATTGATGGAGACATGATAAAACAAGTGTTCAGTTAAGTCGCTCAGTCGTGTCCAGCTCTTTGCCACCCCGTGGACTGCAGCACACCAGGCTTCCCTGTCCATCACCAACTCCCGGAACTTGCTCAAACTCATGTCCATTGCGTCGGTGATGCCATCCAACTATCTCATCCTCTGTCATCCCCTTCTCCTCCTGCCTTCAATCTTTCCCATCATCAGAGTCTTCTCCAGTGAGTCAGCTCTTCGCATCAGGTGGCCAAAGTATTGGAGTTTCAGCTTTAGCATCAGTCCTTCCAATGAATATCCAAGACAAATTTCCTTTAGAATTGACGAGTTTGATCTCCTTGCTGTTCAAGGACTCTCAAGAGTCTTCTCAAACACCACAGTTCAAAAAGCATCAATTTTTCAGCGCTCAGGTTTCTTTTATAGTCCAACTCTCACATCCATATATGACCACTGGAAAAACCATAGCTTTGACTAGATGGACCTTTGTCAGCAAAGTCATGCCTCTGCTTTTTAATATGCTGTCTAGGTCGGCCATAGCTTTTCTTCCAAGGAGCTTTTCTTCCAAGAATTTCTTCCATGAAATTCTTCTAATTTCATGGCTGCAGTCACCATCTGCAGTGCTTTTGGAGCCCCCCAAAATAAAGTCAGTCACTATTTCCATTGTTTCCCCATCCATTTGCCATGAAGTGATGGGACCGGATGCAATGATCTTCGTTTTTTGAATGTTGAGTTTTAAGCCAGTTTTTTTACTTTCCTCTTTCACTTTCATCAAGAGGCTCTTTAATTCCTTTTCACTTTCTGCTATAAGGATGGTGTCATCTGCGTGTCTGAGGTTATTGATATTTCTCCCAGCAATCTGGATTCCAGCTTGTGCTTCTTCCAGCCTGGTATTTTGCATGATGTACTCTGCATATAAGTTAAATAAGCAGGGTGACAATATACAGCCTTGACGTACTCCTTTCCCAATTTGGAACCAGTCTGTTGTTCCATGTCTGGTTCTAACTGCTGTTTCTTGACCGGCATACAAATTTCTCAGGAGATAGGTAAGTTGGTCTGGTGTTCCCATCTCTTGAGGAATTTCCCACAGTTTGTTGTGATCCATGCAGTCAAAGGCTTTAGCATAGTCAATGAAGCAGAAGTAGCTGCTTTTCTAGAACTCTCTTGCTTTTTCTATGATCCAGCGGATGTTGGCAATTTGATCTCTGGTTCCTCAGCCTTTTCTAAATCCAGCTTGAACACCTGGCAGTTCTCGGTTCACGCACTGTCGCTCCTGGCTTGGAGAATTTTGAGCGTGACTTTGCCTGTGTGCATCAAGCCTAGTGTGCCAGCTAGTGGAGGGGCTGTGATGCCAGAACAAGTGTAATAAAACGTTAATGATAGAGTCATGATGGTATAAAGGTGCTCACTGTACTGTTCTTTCAACTTTTCTGTATGTTTGAAATTTTCCATAGTAATGTTTGAAAAAAAATGAAGCCTAAGTATCAGCTAAAACTGAATGTTACGCATACTCTATGACCCAACCAGTTTTATCCTAGGTAGAGTAGAAATGCTTGCTCGTGGACACCAAGTGTTTACAGAATAACTTTTATAGACGTGCTATTTGTAACAGCCCAAGTCCGAAACGATCAAATGTCTAGTCACAAAGGACTTGCAGGCTCCCACCCTCTCTCTCACCTTCATGTCCCCACCCCTGCTGCTGCTGCTGCTAACTCACTTCAGTCGTGTCCGACTCTGTGCGACCCCATAGACGGCAGCCACCAGGCTCCCCGTCCCTGGGATTCTCCAGGCAAGAACACTGGGGTGGGTTGCCATTTCCTTCTCCAATGCATGAAAGTGAAAAGTGAAAGTGAAGTCGCTCAGTCGTGTCCAACGCTTCGCGACCCCATGGACTGCAGCCCACCAGGCTCCTCCGTCCATGGGATTTTCCAGGCAAGAGTACTGGAGCGGGGCGCCATCTCCTTCTCCGCCCCCCACCCCTGAGACTCTTCTAAACTTCTGCTTTTGTACCTGCTGCTTGCTCTGCCTGGGGCCCCCTCCCCCTCGTGTCCAACTGGCTAACTCTAACTCCCCTTTCAAGTGTTGGCTTTGGTGCCCTTCTAGGCACACTGCCTGGAGTGTTAGCACCTCTTTTTGGAATCTACGTCTCATCAAACTGGAAGAGAGGCAGTAAACCCTTACATGTGCCCAGGCCTCTGAGAAGGAAACCCTCACTGATTTCTTCAAGGCAAGGTGTTCTCAGCCGCACCTGACAGATTCAGAAACCGAGGAACAGACAGCACATGGATCTGCACAGGGCTCTTTCCTTTAGCAGACAGGCCCTGGAGCATGCCTGTGCAATTTGACAGAATAGCAACCAAAGATAGTGATGATTTATGAGGTCGATTTGACATTTATCAGGATGAGCTCTAGCAGGTTGATATGCATTAACTTATCTTATCTTCACAACAACCCTATGAAGTGGACATTGTCCCCAATTTACAGGTAAGGGACCAGAGTGAAGAGAGATGAGACACTTGCTCTGTCAGCTACCAAACACCCAACATTAAACACCAAGATACTCATCTTTTCACCTAGTAACTAAGAACGCAACTGGAGGGACTCTTCCTCACCCATTAAATCTACAAAACTTAAAAAAAAATCGTAAATGGCAGTACCAGTAAGGATGCAGGGAAATAAAGACATTTGTAGATGCAGTG
This sequence comes from Bos mutus, assembly GCF_027580195.1. Classification (NCBI taxonomy): domain Eukaryota; kingdom Metazoa; phylum Chordata; class Mammalia; order Artiodactyla; family Bovidae; genus Bos; species Bos mutus. Next base: position 55,225,350 of record NC_091638.1, read on the forward strand.
CAGATACCCAAACTGATTTTTAAAAACTGTCTGGACATGATTTGCTAACATAGCCAGAATACTTATTCCTTTTGACTCAGCAATTCCATTTCTAGGAATCTCTTAGAAAATACTCAGAAATTCTGGACAGAGTTTGTTTTAAAGTTTTCCCACTACATTATTATGTATAATAACAACAAAAGAAAAGACTTCACCTCTAAGTCCAGCAGTCGGGTGGGTGTGACAAGTGATGGCATGCCCAGTCATGAAACGTGACCCAGCCGTTACAAGCAACGTGGTAAACGAAAGGTCAATGTCGTTTTTCTGTAAGTGTCCAAAATTGAATGATGAGTAAAAATAGACAGGATGCAAAATTACATGTACCTGGTGTCATTCGAATTGGATTGGACTGGGTTGGGTTGTTTTGAACTGTATTTTCTTCCTGGAAGAAAATCTCCCTAAAGGTTCCCAGTGTACACAGCAATACTGGCTAAATTTGTTTAGCAGGGCAGTGGAGGACCTACATTGATCTCATTCTTCCTCATAACAACCCCTGAGGTGGCCACGTTTATGATTCCCATTCTGCAGATGGGACCACTGAGGCAGAAGAAATTAATTTTCTCATCAAGGTCAAGACTGCCCAACTCCAGAGCCCACGGCCTCTACCTTCTTTTCTATACACAGTCTCTCTCAGTGTGGTGTTATGGGTAGACGGTTAAAACTTTTTGTATGGTTTAAAAAACTTCTTTTCTAAAAAAAAAAAAAAATAAAATAAAATAAAATAAAACTTCTTTTCTGAGCTATTTACAATGGACATCTATCACTTCTATAATCAAGTGGGGGAAAGCAATAAAACCATTTGTTTATGCACAGTGTCCAGGAAGTTCCAGAAGGCAGCTGTCTCCTGAGGTCCCAGCGGGACTGGCATCTTCTAACTGCAGTGAAGAAGTGTGGGTGATCCCAGAGCCCACACACCCCGGAGAGGGCTCTCCCCATCTTGAGACGGAATTGCCGTGAATGGTAGGCATCAGAAGTGCAGGGAGAATGTGGTGCAGGAGGAGGTGGTGTGGGCCGCGCCGGGGAGCAGGCCGTCGTCCGTGCTCCTTCTCCTGCTCCCTCTCGCCCCACGTGCCCGCCAGCCTGCCTTCTCAGTCTCAGGTTGTCCACTCAGACGAGATGAAGGGGAGGAAGGACCTTCCCGACTCACGTTTGTCCCTTCTCTTGAGCCAGCTTCCCCGGGGCCCGGCAGCAGGCTGGAGGTTGAGTCTATGCTGGGTGACGGCGGTGGTGGCTATAACCACTGCGTCCAATAATTACAGAACATGACTGTCCCTGGAGGAGCACCAACCAGAGCATGACTTCAGGGCTCAGCCTCTGTACTCCCTGTCTGTGTGCCCAAGGGCAGTGGGATCTACCTCTCTGGGCCTCAGTTTCCTCATCTGTAAAATAGGCACAATAGTGAAGGCCCCTCTCACAAGGCTCTTGTGAGATTTAAATTAGTAAATATGTGTAAAGTGTAAGGACAGTGCCTGGTACATGCCCTGCACTCGATGAATGTTTACCGTTATTAAACACTTTACGTTTATACAAGTCAACCCATTGGTCCATCGCAACATCTCACCTGGTAGTCACTTTCATTAGCTCATCTGGCAGAAGGAAATACAGAGCCACAGAGACGCTGGGTAACCTTCCCAAGGTCACACAGCTTTCCTAGTAAGGAGAGGAGCAGGATTCACGCTGAGGCCCTAGGGCTTCGTAGGCTGTGTGATTGGTTCTGTTTTTTCTGCTGCTCAGTGTGGATGTAGATGCGGAAATGTAGGCATGCATTGTTCTTTGTAGCGTTGTTTTTTTTTTAAGAGGATGGATATCAAGGAAGTGCTATCAAAGATGGGCTTCCCCGTTGGCTCAGGCGGTAAAGAATCTGCCTCCAATGCCAGAGACCCAGGTTCAGTCCCTGGGTGGGGAAGATCCCCTAGAGAAGGGAACGGCTACCCACTCCAGTATTCTTGCCTGGAGAATTGCATGGACAGAGGAGCCTGGTGGGCTATACAGTCCATGGGGTCACACAGAGTCGGACACGACTGAACGACTGACACACACTTTTAAGTTGAAAGGGTGGGGACTCAGCGAGGTGTGTTCAAGCCCCAGAGAGGCTGCTTTCTCCATGTGTACCTTGGGGCAAGTCACTTGGCTTCACTGTGCCTCCATTTCCTCGTCGGTGAGATAGGATCCCTGCCTATTGGGTGATTGATGTGCAGGGTGATGTGCAGGGTGATGTGCAGGGTGATGTGAAGGGGTGGGGAGGGGACGGCCCCTGGGAGAAGGACTGTCCCCTGTGGGTCCTGGACCCTTCCCTGGACGGGGATCCTCCTCCCCCTCCGCTCCCTGCTCCTTGCAGAGGCTCAGTCCTTCAAACCCCTGGACCCACAACCACCACCTAATATGAGCAAAGTGACGAAGCGTGAGCTCCGCAGCCCCCATCAGATCCCAGCCGGGGTCCAGCCAGCTGGGCTTAGAGGAGGGCGGGCAGGCCTGCTAAGCACAACGAGGGCTGCAAGGCAGTGAGTGAGAGTCACCACCACCCCCGCCCTGGCCAGCCATTGCAGTCCTGTCACCCCCACCGACACCGGGCAGCCTGAGACCCCGTCGGCAGGCTCCTGCCTGCCTCCTTCCTCCAGTCCTGCTCCCAGGGGTCTACCCGGGATGCAAATCTGAGCCCAACAGCCCATGGTGGCTCAGATGGTAGAGCATCTGTCTGCAATGTGGGAGACCTGGGTTAGATCCCTGGGTCGGGAAGATTCCCTGGAGGAGGGCATGGCAGCCCACCCCAGTATTCCTGCCTGGAGAGTTCCGTGGACAGAGGAATCTGGTGGGCTACAGTCTTTGTGGGGCCACAAAGAGTCAGACACGACTACAGGACGAACACACGTGGCTCTCTGCCCTGCTCCCACCGTATGAAGCTCAGACTCTGCCATGACCACAAAGCCCCTGTCCCCCGGGTTATCTGGCCACTTCCCTCCCCCACGTTACCTGCTCGGTGCTGACCATGCTGAACGTCGCTTTGCTGTGCTCTCCTGTCCACTCTTGACCATGCAGTTCTCTCCAAGCCCCTCTTCCCCCTCACCGCACCCAAACTGTGGCACTTACACATTCCTTCCTTGGGGAGACCCTCCCCGGCACTCCCCTGACTGCAAGCTGAGTCAGCGACTCCTACTAAGGGTTTCCACAGCTTCCTAATCTTCCTCCTTGAAGCATTCATTACACTCTGTTGTAATTGCTTAAAAATATGTCTCATCATTTGGACTTAGGGAACTCTTTGAGGATAGGGACCAAGTCAGGGTTGCTTATTATTAAAATACCAGTGCCTTGGACTGAGAAGGTGCTAAGGTCAGATGGACTGGTGAATGAGTGGGTGGACGGACGGATGGATGGATGAATGGGTAGTCTGTAGATGGGTGGGTAGAGGGGTTGCTGAGTGGGTGAATGAGTGGAAGGATGGATGGGTAGGTGGATGAATGGACAAGTACCTGAGTGGCAAGAGGGCATGATATACTTGTGGATGAATAAGAGTGTGACAGGTTAATCATAAATAGTGGAGAAGTATGTGAGTGGATGCATAGATGAATCCATTCTGCTCCTTCCTCGATGATCAGAGGGAGAAAAACACTAGTCTTAAATTTCAAGGTTTGGAGGGCCACTGTACCTGTTCCCCAACCTTTAATGGTGACAGTAACATATTCTTCGTGTATTATTTATTTGGCTGTGCCGGGTCTTAGTTGCAGCATGTGGGATCTTATTCCCTGACCTGGGCCCCCTGCATTGAGAGCTCAGAGTCTTAGCCACTGGACTACCAAGGAAATCCCAACAATAACGTATTCTTAAATCAGATTTCTTTATTTCTTTCTTTCTTCTGGTAACTGAGGTGAAATTCTCCAAGCCAGGCTTCAACAGTACGTGAACCATGAACTTCCAGATGATCAAGCTGGATTTAGAAAAGGCAGAGGAACCAGAGATCAAATTGCCAACATCCGCTGGATCATAGAAAAAGCAAGAGAGTTCCAGAAAAACATCTACTTGTGCTGTATTGACTACACCAAAGCCTGTGACTGTGTGGATCACAACACTGTGGAAAATTCTGAAAGAGATGGGAATACCAGACCATCTGACCTGCCTCCTGAGAAATCTGTATGCAGGTCAAGAAACAGAAGTTAGAACTGGACATGGAACAACAGACTGGTTCCAAATTGGGAAAGGAGTACGTCAAGGCTGTATACTGTCACCCTGCTTATTTAACTTATATGCAGAGTACATCATGAGAAACGCTGGGCCGGAAGAAGCACGAGCTGGAATCAAGATTGCAGGAAGAAATATCAATAATCTCAGATACGCAGATGACACCACCCTTATGGCAGAAAGTGAAAATGAACTAAAGAGCCTCTTGATGAAAGTGAAAGAGGAAAGCCAAAAAACTGGCTTAAAACTCAACATTCAGAAAACTAAGATCATGGCATATGGTCCCATCACTTCATGGCAAATAGATGGGGAAACAGTGAGAAACTTTATTTTGGGGGGCTCCAAAATCATTGAAGGTGGTGGCTGCAGCCATGAAATTAAAAGACACTTGCTCCTTGGAAGAACAACTATGACCAGCCTAGACAGCATATTAAAAAGTAGAGACATTACTTTGCCAACAAAGGTCCGTCTAGTCAAAGCTATGGTTTTCCCAGTAGTCATGTATGGATATGAGAGGTGAACTATAAAGAAAGCTGAGCACTGAAGAATTGATGCTTTTGAACTGTGGTGTTGGAGAAGACTCTTGAGAGTCCCTTGGACTGCAAGGAGATCCAACCAGTCCATCCTAAAGGAGATCAGTCCTGGGTGTTCATTGGAAGGACTGATGCTGAAGCTGAAACTCCAATACTTTGGCCACCTGATACAAAGAACTGACTCTTTGGAAAAGACCCTGATGCTGGGAAAGATTGAAGGAGAAAGGGACGACAGAGGATGAGAAGTTTGGATGGGATCACCGATGCGATGGACATGAGTTTGAGCAAGCTCCAGGAGTTGGTGACGGACAGGGAAGCCTGGCATGCTGCAGTCCATGGGGTTGCAAAGAGTCAAATATGACTGAGCAACCGAACTGAACTGAGATGAAATTACCATAAAGTTTGCCATTTTTAAAATGAATAAGTCAGTGATGTTTAGTCCATTCACAATATTATACAACCACCACCTCTATCTGACTTCAAACTATGTCATCACTCCACAATAAAACCCCATTAAATGGTTTCTCCTCATCCTCCCCTCTCCCAAGCCCTGCTAACCACTAACCTACTTTCTGTCTCTATGGAAGGACCTTCTCTGGACATTTCATATAAATGGGAATCATTCCAAATCTGAGCCTTTGTGTCTGCTTCTTAAATCAGAATTCTTATGGGCGATAAAACCTAGTTTCTGAAACCAGCAAGGAATCTGTAAAGCAGGGATATGCAAAACCCTGCTGGGCTGCTCCTGCTTGGAAGGAAGAAGCTCATGGAAGCAGCTTGGCCGAGAAGCAGGCAGGAGGGCTCTGGAGGAGTAGGCTGTAAAGTGATTTGGAAAACTGCTGACTGCTCAGGGTGCCCAGGCACTGGGCTCAGGGTGGCTGTAAGAACTTGGGAAGTGGGAATCAGCGTGACCTTTCATGAATGGCAGAAGAGGAATAAAGATTCCCCTCACCTCCTGACTTTGCAGAGGTCACAGAGACTCTTTCTTCATTTCAATAAACACCAATAAATGCCAGTAACCAAGTAGCGCTTGCTGTGTTTTCCCTTTTCCTGACCACCCTGCAGAGGTTCTATCAGAAGACCTATTTTACAGACAGGCTCCCCTGCTGGCTCAGATGGTAAAGAATCTACCTGCAATGCAGGAGACATAGGTTCAACCCCTGGGTCAGGAAGATGCCCTGCAGGAGGGCATGGCAACCCACTCCAGTATTCTTGCCTGGAGAATCCCCAAGGACAGAGGAACCTGGCGGGCTAAAGTCAATAGGGTCGCAGAGAGTTGGACGCGACTGAGTGACTAAGCACAGCACATTTTGCAGATGCTGAAGCAGAGGCTCAGAGAGGCGAAGGGACTCACCCAATACCACACAGCAGAGAAGTGGCAGGGCTTGAGCCGGACACAGGTGTGTCCGTTGCCAACCCATGCACCTTCCCCTACAACATGCTGCCCCTTCTTCTCTTCCCCTCCTCCTCCTCCTTGTTGGGGCAGATTCAAACCCTGGAGGACTTGGGCCCCAGTACCCCACCGGCTGCTGCTGCTGCTGCTAAGTCGCTTCAGTCGTGTCCGACTCTGTGCGACCCCATAGACGGCAGCCCACCAGGCTCCCCTGTCCCCGGGATTCTCCAGGCAAGAGCCCTGGAGTGGGTTGCCATTTCCTTCTCCAGTGCATGAACTCCAGACATCATCTGCCTCTAAAGGCAGCGGCCAAAGGCCTCTTCATGGCACGAGGCTGCCACCTGGTGTCTCTATTGGGTATAGCACTCAAGGAAAAACTATAGGCAGGAGTCTGAGAATTCATTCCCCGCCCAGGCTTGAGCACCTCACAGCTCAGAAAGGAATCTGCAGGGGACGGTGCCCATTTTATTTGGGCTCTTCCCTGGAGAAGGCAATGGCACCCCACTCCAGTACTCTTGCCTGGAAAATCCCATGGATGGAGAAGCCTGGTAGGCTGCAGTCCATGGGGTCGCTAAGAGTCGGACACGACTGAGCGACTTCACTTTTCACTTTTCACTTTCATGCATTGGAGAAGGAAATGGCGACCCACTCCGGTGTTCTTGCCTGGAGAATCCCGGGGACGGGGGAGCCTGGTGGGCTGCCGTCTGTGGGGTTGCACAGAGTCGGACACGACTGAAGTGACTTAGCAGTAGCAGCCTGTCATCAGGGTGCACTGATCACAGCCCTCCAGCACTCACCGTAGTCCTACCGGAACCACTTCCTATGTACGCAGTAGGGGCTCAAGAAATACGTGTGACAAAAGCTAAAAGGGCGATTCCTCTTACATGAGGGCTTCCCTCGTGGCTCAGCTGGTAAATAATCCACCTGCCATGCGGGAGACCTAGGTTCGATCCCTGGTTTGGGAAGATCCCTTGGAGAAGGGAAAGACTACCTACTCCAGTATTCTGGCCTGGAGAATTCCATGGGCTATACAGTCCATGGGGTCACAAAAAGTTGGACACGACTGAGTGACTTTCACATAAATTAATTAATTTATTCCTGGAGAAAGAAATGGCAACTCAATCCAGTAATCTTGCCTGGAGAATTCCATGGACAGAGGAGCCTGGCAGGCTTCAGTCCATGGGATTGCAAAGAGTCAGGCAAGACTGAGCAACTATCACTCTGGAGTAGCCAGGTCATAGAGACAGAAAGTGAAACGGTGAGGGCCAGGGCCTGGCAGTGGGGGAAGATTCTGGAAAGGCTTGTTGGTGATGGTTAAACAGCAGTGTGGACATCCTTAATGCCACTGAACTGCACACTTCAAAACATTTTTACAACGGCAGCTTTTGAGTTCTGTATGTTTCACCATAAAGAAAAAAGAAGTATATGTGAGTGAATCAACTACACGAGGAGCAAAGGAATAAATTAACACAGAACCACAAAAACAGTAATGTTTACCGAACACTTTGTGTCAAAATACAAAGTGTGTTTCAACACAGGAGTATTTTTCTTTAGCCGTACAGTGCGCCCAGCCCTGCAGAAGGCTCTTGGAATACAGCAGGGAGCAAAGTCTTCACGCTGATAGAGCTGACATTTTGTGGGGAAGACAGTGAACAAGGAATATTAAAGTGTCAGACAGTGGAATGTGCTATAAAGGAAAAAATAAGGTAAAGTGAAAGTACCAAAAAGAAAAAAAGGCTTGGAGGGAGAGGAGGAGCTGTTTCAGATGGGCATGGTCTAGGGAGGGCTCTCTGAGGGGTGGTCTGTGGGCGTTACCAGCTCGACACTCACTGCATCCCGGAGATAGCTGCTCAATTTACAGATGGGGGTCTGAAACTAGGGGTTACACAGCTGGAAAGTGGCGCAGTTCAGTTCAGTTGCTCAGTCGTGTCCTACTCCCTGCGACCCCAAGGACCACAGCACGCCAGGCCTCCCTGTCCGTCACCAACTCTCGGAGTTTACTCAAACTCATATCCATCAAGTCGGTGATGCCACCCAACCGTCTCATCCTCTGTCATCCCCTTTTCCTCCTGCCCTCAATCTTTCCCAGCATCAGGGGGTTTTTCAAATGTGGTGCAGCTGGGAATTAAATCCGGGTCTGTTGGAGCCCAGCTCTTAACGCTGCTGTGAATACATGCGGAGATAATGGGGTCCCTGGGCTTATGCCCTGTAGGCACACACTTCAACTCTTTAAGTTCCAGAGCTTGCCTGGCTCCTTCCCGGCCCATCAGGGAGCAAGAGACACAGAGGGATTCACGTGTCCAGCAGGTGGCGATGCTGCCTGGCTCAGAAGCCCCAACAGAGCCCAGAACCCTGCGTGGGGAAGATCCCTCTCTGCCAGACTGGGAAGGGAGACCTTCCCAGGACCAGCCTAGTTGGGCCAGGTTAGTGTGACCAGCCTAAAGTCGCTGTAACCCTCCAGATGCTCAAGATAAAGATGGGAATCCCCACACCGTGTTACTGTTGCCTAACGTTTGGGACGGGCTTCTCTGGTGGCTCAGAGGTAAAGAACCTGCCTCCTAATGCAAGAGACGTGGGTTTGCTCCCTGGGTCAGGAAGATCCCCTGGAGGAGGAAATGGCAACCCACTCCGGTATTCTTGCCTGGGAAATCCCATGGACGGAGGAACCTGGCGGGCTACAGTCCATGGGGTTGCAAAGAGAGCCGGACATGACTGAGCGACTCAACAGCAACGTGTGAGACAGGTCGGGTTTAGAACATGAGCTGTGGGTCTTGTAACTGGACCATCTTGGCCAGGCGGTGAGTCTCTGCTTCCTCCGCTGAAGATGGAATCAAAAGTGTCCTCCTCACAGACTGCTGGGAGGATGTGAGGCGCTCATGCTTTCATTCATTCAAGTGAATTTCTTGAGGACCTCTATGTGCCAGGCCTTGGGGATTCTGCAGGGATCAGAGACAACCAAAATCCTTGCTCTGGGGAGACCCCATTCCGGTGGGGAGAAAGAGAGTAAACAAGGAAAAATAAGGTACGTGTTAAACCAGGAGAAGGTGATAAAGAACAGTAGTGATGAAGCGGAGAAGGCAGGTGGGGATTAAATGTCTAGTCCAGGAACACCTTGCTGAGAAAGTGAGGTTTGAGCAAAGGAGGTGAGATGGCAAATCGTGGGGATACGCGGAGGAACAGCGTTCCAGGCGGAAGGAATAGCGAGAGCAGGGTCTGGGGTAGGTGCATGCTTGGCGCTGAAGGCAAAGTGAGGAAGCCAGTAGGGTTGGGAGGAGGGGGTGAGGAGGGGCAGACAGGGAAGGGCTTTCTAGGTCCTGCTGGTCAGAACTGGGCTTTCCCTCTGAATGGGATGGGAGGTCAAGAAGGGTTTGGCATAAAGTGGCAAAACTCGTGTGCAGTGACAGAGTCCTTCTAGCTATTTGATAAGGAAAGAGCCTGTACACAGTAGATGCTCACTAAACGGCGGGGTGGGGGTGGGGGGTGGGGGGGAGGTTTATACCAGCCAGGTGGGTAAGAAATAACCCTGCATTTCATCAGCTTAAGGCAACAAAGATTTACTTCATGCTCATACTACATGTCCAACCAAGGGCTGGCCCAGGTGGGTGGGGGCTCTTCGCTTAGAGATCCAGCTGGCTGATGGGCCACTATTTATGACACTGGTGTTTCAGCACAGGACTTCTGAGCCAGAGGAAGTGAGTGCTGAAAAACTGAGCAGCAGCCACTAATCGGCTCGTGCTGTTACAGAAGCTGAGACGTTCCACAGTCTTCTGTCTGCAAGCCTGAGCTCCAGAAAGGCTGATGGTGTATTCCTAGTCTGATTCCAAAGTCCCAAGAACCAGGTGAGCCAATGGTGTGAGCCCCAGTCCTAGGGCAGGAGGATAAGGTTGAGGCTCCAGCAATCAAGCTGAGGGATAAATGCCCCCTCTTTGTCCTGCTTTTTGTTCCATTCAAGCCCTTCCCAGGTTGGGTGACACCCACCTGCACTGGGGAGACGGTCTTTACTCAGTCTACCAACACAAATGTGGGTCTCTTCTGGAAACATCCTCACGGTCATACCCAGAAATAATGTTTAGCCAGTTATCTGGGCACCCACGGTCCAGTCAAGTTAATGCATAAAATTAGGCTTCACGGGAATGGTCCAGATGTTGAGAACAGGGGAAATGAGGTTAGCAGTGGACACCACACTGCCATCGTGACTGTAATGAGCCTCTGTTACCAACTTCAAAACTTTTTTTTCAATTATAAGGCTATAAAAACTCCTCTCTCAGTTGGAGGGCTCAGTAACTACCTCCACTTCCCAGGGAGAGTGTGTGTGCTGAAATCAGGTGGCAACATCAGTTCAGTTGCTCAGCCGTGTCCAACTCCCTGTGACCCCTTGAACTGTAGCCCACCAGGCTCCTCTGTCCATGGGATTCTCCAGGCAAGAATACAGGAGTGGGTTGCCATTTCCTCCTCCAGGGGATCTTTCTGGACCAGAGATGGAACCCACATCTCCCTCATTAGCAGGTGGATTCCTTACTGCTGAGCCACTAGGGAGGCCTGCTGAGATGGGATTCGGTGGTTTTCCCATCCACCCAGCTCCCCACAACAGGACCCCAGGCATCACTGCGTTCTCTTCTGGATGCGCCCTTCCCCTGGCCAATCAGTGCATCCTGTTTATTTCACCTCCTAAACACTTCTCAAGTGTATCCTTAACTGCCAGCCGCAGACCACTGCCTGGCAATGATCCCTACCACCTCACACCACAGAGCAGCATCTGAACCCACCCAGGACCACAGAACACACCACAGAACAGCCGCAGTCATTTGCCGGTTTTCCTGGCCCAGCCTTGCTGGTGCGGTCTGTCCAGATGGCCACTCTGACCACGTCACATCCCTGCTCTCGCCTCAGGGGCTCCAGAGGGTACCATACTAACACCTGAGCACCTTCCCTGGTATTCAGGCCCTTCCAGATCCAGACTTTTCTTACTCTCCAGCCTCTGCTCACGCCATTTTCAGCTACATCTTCCACACTCCAGGCCCGCTGGTCATCTGGCTCTTCCCTCTGCTTTTCCACGCCTCTGTGCTTTTGCACACACTGTTACCTCTACCTGAAATCCCCCTCCTCCTCCTTCAGTGGAAGAACCCCTGCTCATGCTTCAAGACCCAGTTCAAATGTCACCTTCTCCGTGAAGCCTTTCAATGCCACCCTGACGGAGGGATGGAGCTGTGTTGCCCCCTCAGCACCGCCCACTCCCAGCAACCGGCATGCATGCCACATTGTCATTTATTTCCAGCCTCCAGCCCCTCAGCGGAAAATGCCTTTCTCACTAAAAGCCAATACCCACACCCACGTGTACACAGGATGTGAAAGTTTCCCGAACACTGTTTTCCCTTGCTAACTGCTATGCACGCTAATATTTTCTATTATAGCCTATTCTCTTCAATTTTTAAAATATGCCAGTGAATCCATTAAATTCATTTAGCTACAATGTGAGAAACACTGCCTGGAACCTCCTACTGGGCTGCAGGGAATACATCCTTAATTCTTTCCTCATCTCCCAGAGCTTAAGACGTTAATAGATGTCTTCAAATGAATAAGAAGACAAATGAGGGAATGGTTATTTACATGTGAGTGGATGAATGGATAATTGATTATGCAAATACACTGGTGAGTGAATAAGTGAATGGATGAAGTGTCTGATCGTGTTGTGGGGATCATCAGTTTAAGCAGTGGCGTGTCCCCACACGACGAGGCCGAGTTTTTGCAGGTATGGTTCCAGGGAGCATAGTAAGAATGCAGATGCCCAGTACTCTCTCGGACGTATTGAAGCAGACTTTCTGGGGGTAGGCACAAGTGTCTGCATTTCTGAAAGCCACCCATTTGATTTTCAGGCGTGCTAAAGTTTAAAGATATTGCTCGAGCTGCTGTTGGAGGGAGCATGGTAGAAGAAGCAGAACACAAGCAAAAAAGATTGTGAATCCTGAATCTCCCTGAATCCTTCCCTGACCACTTCAGAAGAGCAGGGTTGGGTAGGGACCTCCCATGAGCCTGCTCCTCCGCTATGCCCAGGCCCAGCGGTTATGGGGCGACAGAGCCCCATCCCACACTGCTGACATATGAGCAGGAGGCAGTGGTTGCCATGGCAGCATGTTCAGAGATGCCCAGCCACCTCCAGTTTCAGCACCTGGAAAGGGTCAGGTCTTCGGGATGTGGAGTGGGAGGGAAATCGCTGCCCCAGTACCCTCGTAAGCAACAAAGCCTCAGCACGGCGCCTCTCACCAAGCCCTTTCACAAGCGTTACCGTGGAGGCTACTTACAGGGAAGCTGGGGAGTGTGTCCCCAGTTTACAGATCAGAAAACGGGCTGAAGTCACTTGCCAAGCCAGTCAGTGGCAGGACTGGTATTTGAAAACAGCTCTCCGGATTTCAAAGCCTGTGCCATCTAATAGTTGCCCAGCTTGGGGAACTGATCAGGAAGGGCTCAGAAACTCCAGAATCTCCCTGGGGGATTGGGGTTGGGGGTTGGGGGGCAGGTGCACTGAGTTGGCACGTGCAAGTCTGCAGCAGATACACTTGGCATTCATCTAGGAAAGCTCACACTTGCACAAACCAACAAGTAGAAAAGCTTCCAGAATATACCCATACCTGCATGCATGTAACACGTATACACACTCAGAGAAAACACAACAGAAGCAGGTTCACAGCAAACACGGAAGTGGGCACACACCTGTATACACATTGTTGTTGCTCAGTTGCTTAGTTATGTCCGACTCTTTGCAACTCCACAGACTGCAGCACATCGGGCTTCCTTGTCCTTCAGTATCTCCTGGAGTCTGCCCACGTCCATTGAGTCCAATGGACAAAGTCCTATCCACTGAATCGATGATGTCATCCAACCATCTTGTCCTCTGTCGCCCCCGTCTCCTCCTGCCATCAATCTTTCCTAGCATCAGGGTCTTTTCCAATAAGTTATCTCTTCACATCAAGTGGCCAAAGTATTGGAACTTCAGTTTTAGCATTGAAGCTTTTGAACTCTGGTGGTACGGAAGACTCTTGGACAGTGAGGAGATCAAACCAGTCCATCCTAAAGGAAATCAGTCCTGAATATTCATAGAAAGGACTGATGCTGAAGCTTCAGTGCTTTGGCCACCTGATGTGAAGAGCTGCCTCGTTGGAAAAGACCTTGATGCTGGGAAAGATTGAGAGCAGGAGTAGAAGGGGACGACAGAGGATGAGATGGTTGGATGGCATCACTGACTCAATGAACATGAATCTGAGCAAACTCCAGGAGATAGTGCAGGACAGAGGAGACCAGCGTGCTGTAGTCCATGGAGTTGTGAAGATTTGGACACGACTTAGCGACCAAATAACAACTGTCCCATAGACGGTTTAATATTAGCCGTGCTGGCCTGGCGATCACCCCAGCCATCACCCTGCCGCCAGGTGCCAGCTCCCCTGAGTCAGCACATGGAGGAGTGGGGCCTGGGGCTGGGCTGGGCCGCCTCATTGTGCTCCTGGTGCCTTGCACCTCAGAAATGCGTGCGCCACAGGAAACAAGGTTGGAGAAAGAGTCAGGAGTTACTCTTGGAAATGAACGTGAGAGATTCTCCTAATCAGCAGACATGTATTCTGTAGTTGGATTCAGTTCTCATCGACACCTAGGCAAAAAGTTTTTTTTTCTCCATTTGGGCCTAAGTTTGATACTGCAGCATATGCCCGGATCTGCAACATATATCACTCCAAGTACACGGTATATCCTTCTTCTTTTTGTGATGGAAAACATACAAACTTGAGTTGATCGGAATTCCTGTATCCATAGGACCCATATGCAAAGCCATGCTAAGTGGCAAATACCTGCATGAAGTCCTGTTTTACACATCTTAGTATAGTTGATGTACAATGTTGTATTAATGTCTGCTGTATAGCAAAGCGATTTAGTTATACATATATATGTACGTACATTCTTTTCAAAAATTCTTTTCCATTATGGTTTATTGACAGGAGACTGAAAGTAGCTTCCCATGCTGCACAGGAGGACCTTGCTGTTCACTCAGTCTAGCAGCCTGTGCCTGCTAACCTCAGCTTCCTGCCTCCTTGGCAATCACAAGACCGCTCTCTGTGTCTGTGAGTCTGTTTCATAGACACGTCCCTTTCTGTCGTATTTTAGATTCCACATATAAGTGATGTCACGTGGTATTTGTCTTTCTCTTTCTGACTTGCTTCACTTAGTGCAGTAATCTGTAGGCCCATCCTGTTGCTGCAAATGGCCTGCCTTCATTCTTTCTGTGGCTGAACAGTGCTCCATTGTGCGCATGCGCCGCGTCTCTGTCCATTCATCTGCTGATAGGTACGCAGGTTGTTTCAATGTCTGACTATTGTGAATAATGCTGCTATGAGCATAGGGATGCATTTTTCTTTTTGAAATAGAGGATTGAAGAGGCTGTCACAGTTTACAGCACCCCCCAAAAAAAGAGTAGAAAACTCATTTGCAATAATATCAGGGAATTAATAAAATATATATGAATTTTCTAGCTTTTGTGATGTTTCTGTTATTTGTCCGTTTTTAAACCTCTGAAAACATATGTACCTGTATACCTAAATTTGTATTGATAATTTTGAAATCTTTGTCTTAAAGTTGTTGTTCAGTTGCTCAGGCGTGTACAACTCTGCAACCCCACGGACTGCAACACGCCAGGCTTCCCTGTCTGTCACCATCTCCTGGAGTGTGCTCAAACGCATGTCCATTGAGTTGGTGATGCCCTCCAACCATCTCATCCTCTGTCGTCCCCTTCTCCTCCTGCCTTCAATCTTTCCCAGCATCAGGGTCTTCTCTAATGAGTCAGCTGCATTTCAGACCCTCTTGTTGACTATGAAGTGGGTCCCCCAGATTGTATAAAGTTCGCCCACCGCTACCACTGAGACAAAATGTGAACACACCCCTAACACACACTAGTGCACCAGATGTATGCAAGTGTGCACACATGTGCAGATCTGGGTGTCCACACACCTGCATGTTCGGAGGCACTCTGCAAGGTTTGGGAGGGGAACAGGAAGGGCAGCTCTGCTTTTAGGGGGCAATGACCCCACCTTTCAGAAACCGCAGTCTCAGAGACACCTTCGCAGCGGGCTCGTCTCTGATAAACACGGCTGCTCTGGCTTACGATGCTGCTGACTTCCCCCCTCCCGTCTTCCAGACTTCGGAAAGCCCGGGCAGCCTTGCCTCCTCCTGTCCGATCTCGTCAGCTAACCCAGTCAGGGTGTGAGTCGAGGGTGAATGACTCTCCCCAGCAGCATGTTCAAAAGCACTGATCATGCCAAAGGAACAGGCTCTGGATAGTGGGGTTTCGTCCTGGCAAAGGATGGAAGGCGGGATATTTGGGGAACTGCTGGCCCCGCATCACGTCACAAGGCAGGTGTATCCTGTTCTCCCCAGTTTTCCAGCTGCACATACTTTCACTTCCCCCAAGCTTCTCTCTGCTTCTCTTTCTGACTGCATGTCTGCCTGGGCTCTGCCCCAGGGCCTGGCAGACTTTTCCTTTTCCTGCAGACTGTCAGTCTTTTAGGCTTGATGGCCACATACAGTTCCTGTTGCAAATATTCAATGCTGTCGTTGAATGAAAGCAGCCATGCGTGCATGCGTGCAAAGTCATACGTCACTTCAGTCGTGTCTGACCCTGTGCGACCCTACAGGCTGTAGCCCGCCACGTCCTCTGTCCGTGGGATTTCCCAGGTAAGAATACTGGAGTGGGTTGCCATTCCCTTCTCCAGGGTATCTTCCCAACCCAGGGATTGAACCCACATCTCTTATGTCTCCAGCATCGGCAGGTGGGTTCTTTACCACTAGCGCCACCTGGGAAGCCCGGAACACAGCCGTAAACAGTACTCAAATGAATGAGCCTGGCTGTGTTCCAATAAAACTTTATTTACAAGAGCAATCCATGGGCCAGAGTCAGCCCACTGGTTGGAGTTTGCTGGTCCGTGGTCTAGACTCCAAGTTCCTTAAAGGCAAAGGCCTGGTTATATTTCAGCCATCCATCTCTAAGTCTCCCTCCAAGCTTGGCTGAGACGGAGGGAAATCTCAGCAGATGATAGCTGGCTCTGACTCGCTCTCTCCATCTGCCCTTTCAATTTCTTTCCCTCTATCTCCCTCGAACCACTGCAGTGTCACCAGGTCTCAGCTTTTCAGAATCCCAGGGCAATCAGGCAAGGAAAAGAACCTCTCGCTCTGGCAATCAGCTAATTGAAGTCACTCTTACAGGGCACTCAGCCAGAGAAGGAAGCCTTGCAGTTAATTCATCCTGTCTCTCAAGGCTTAACCCAACCTGGGAGAAGCATTAAATAGAGGGGCCAAGGAAGCATCAGGGAGAGGCCACGCTGCTGCTGTAGCCGTGCTTCTGCTCAGGCATCCACAGCCCTGAGCCAGGTTTTCCTCTTCTGCCATTCATCCACACACTACTGCGATATTTCCTGAGCCCCAGGATGCACTAGGCCCAGAGGGCACAGCAAATGGTCTAACTGGAGAGACAGAAACTAACACTGGCACCGTCGCTGGCACATGGAAAATAGCCCACAAATTGTTACTGTGCAAATGACCGGTTGAACAAGTGTTGGGGATAAGGCTTGATTCTTCCAGCAGCAAACAGGCACATTGTCCCAAGGATAAGCACTGTGGGATGGAGGCCTTTGGAGGAGAAACTGTGACCTCTTGGCAGAGGGAAGCCCAACCGGTTGGCAGGACTGCTGTCGCCAAAATGAAAGGTGTGAACAAAGACTCCGATTTAAAAATGGGCAGAGGATCTGAACACACAGTCTTCCAAAGAAGACTTATCGATGGCCAACAGGTTCAGGAAAGATGCTCACCATCGCTCATCATCAGGAAAATGCAAATCAAAGCCAGGACGGAGTGGCTATCGCCCAAAAGACAAGAAACTGCAAGTCTTGGTGAGGAAGGGCGTAGAGAAAAGGGAAGCCTCGGGAGCTACTGGCGGGGGTGTGATTTGATGCAACGTCCTTGGAAAACAGGGTGGAGGCCCTCAAACAATAAAAACTACCCAGGAATACAGCAACTCCACATTTGGGTATTTATCTGAAGGAAGCAGAAACATTGATTGGAAAAGATCCCTGCGCCCCCATGTTCCTTGCAGCGTTACTGACAATAGCCAAGAGTTAGAAACAGTCTGAGTGTCCATCAGTGAATGAATGGATAAATAAAATGTGATACTGATATGTGAGATATATATATATAAAATATACATATACGCATTACTGACATCTCTCTCTCTCACTCTCTCACACACACAGAATGGAATATTACTCAGCCGTAAGAAGAAGGAAATCTTGGACTTCCCTGGTGGTCCTGTGGATAGGAGTCCACCTGCCAATGCAGGGGACGCAGGTTCAATCCCTGGTCCAGGAAGACCCTACTTGCCTGGGGACAACTCAGCCCGTGTGCTTAGCGCCTGTGCGCCACAGCCAGAGAAACCACCCCTCCGAGAAGCCCACGTACTGCGTCTAAGAGTCGCCTATGCTTGCCACAACTAGAGGACGCCCACACAATAGCAAGGAAGACCCAGAGCAGCCAAAATATAAATAAATACATTTTAAAAAGAAAGAAATCCTGCCATGTACCACTGCATGTATGGACCTTGAGGGCACTGTGCTAAGTGAAATAATCCAGAGAAAGACAAATACTGTGTGATCTCACTTATATGTGGAGTCTAAACACACAAAACTGAGCTCGTGGATACAGAGAAGAAATCAATGGTTTCCAGAGGTGGGAGTGTTGAGAGGTGTGAGACATGAGCAAAGGGCATCAAAAGGTACAAATCTCCAGTGTGTACACTAAGAAAGTCGTGGGATGTAAGGTGTGGTGACGCATAGTTAGTAACCCTGTGTTGCATATTTGACAGTTGCCAGGAGAGTAAGTGTTAGAAGCTCTCATCACAAGAAAAGAATTGTAACTGGCGATGAAAGTTCACTAGACTTACTGCAGTGATCATTTCACAATACATACAAATATTGAATCATTATGTTATACGCCTGAAACGGAGGCGGGAGGTGGATGGGCCCCGCAGGGCGAAGCACTTGGAGATTTCATTCCCTGTATCGATCCCTCAGATCGATACTCTGAGACAAGAATAGCAAGACAGTCAGAGGAGGAGGCTGGGCCCTGCCTGGACAGAAGATAGGAGACCACATACATTTCGTTCTCGGAGTCAGGAGAAAGAGACTACACTCTCATTCCCCAGCTACACCTGCACAGAAAGGCCCCGAGGAGGTCAAAAGGGGAGTGATGCTAAGTCTACCTACCCACAGACCCCTTTGGTGGAGGGGGTCTTGGCTGAGAGGCATGCAGGCACATGTGGGAGGATCCTGAGATGAACCAAACATGGGCTCAGAGCCAGGCAAGGCCAGATAATTGGCCAAAGGAAACCTGGAGAAAATGCTTCATATAAGTGACTCAGAGTACCTCCATGAGGGTGCGACTCTCTGAGTTCACTCGTGTGTCCAGCTGCACGTATTCTTTTTCCTGCTAATAAACACCTGACTTGTTTCACTCCTTTCTGTCTTTGTGGGATTTTTCCTGCAAAGCTGAGGGGCCAGGGCCTTTATACTGACCTCTATAGTTTGTTTTTGCTTGTACACGGGCTGAGTCATGTCCAACTCTTTGCGTCCCCGTGGACTGTAGCCCGCCAGGCTTCTCTGTCCGTGGGATTCTCCAGGCAAGAATCTTGGAGTGGGATGCTCTGCCCTCCTCCAGGGGATCTTCCCAACACAGGGATCTAACCCGCATCTCTTGTGTTTCCTGCACTGGCAAGTGGGTTCTTTACCACTATCACCCCCTGGGAAGCCCCACCGATCTAGTGACTAGGATTTGATGCTGTCACTGCTGAGACCCAGCCTCAGTCTCTGGGCTGGGAACCAAACCCCTGCTTCAAGCTGCTACAGGCGAGGCCACCAGAGTTCAAAGTGAATACAGTGTTATGCGTCAGTAATATTGCCGATGGGGGTGGGGGAGGAAGGAAGAAAGGCAGGTATTGAAAAATGCACAGACTTGTCCGCAGGGAGCCCTGCCCAAGGGTCTGCCCCAGAGCCAGAGTCTGTGATAAGTGTCTGGGGCAGGAGTGACCTCAGAGATGGGGACATGGAGAGAGCCAGTGGGGGCGCTGTCAGGAGCTTGCCACCATGATGTCAAGTCTAAAGCACTTCAGAGACAACAATGGGATAGGAACCTGTGTTCGTGTCGAAGCTGCAGTTCCAGAGTAGTTTCCAGTTGCTTTAGTCTGGAATGCACAGTCCAGCCGGCATCCTCTCCAAGAAGGCCTCGCTGGCTCCAGCAGCCACGTGGACAAAAGCTTTATCTTTGGTGTTGATCAACACCAGAGATTTTGCTAATTCACATAATGACTTAAAAATCAGTGGTCTTTCAGAGGTGAAATCAGTGGCTTGTCAGCCAGCTTAATGGTTGCTAGCAACCGGCACTTGTTGATGAATTTGCTGTTATTGAGCGAATGTAGCTTGGCTAAAACGTTTTAGAGACACTCCCTCCCCTAGCAGGAAGAGGGGTGAGACTCCATGAGCTCTCCAGATGGCTCTGTATCTGGCCACTGATGTAGGGAGATTCTGGTTGCCTGATGGGGACTCTTAATAGTTGCAGAATGTGGCTCTGCAATATTCTTACCTCTGTCTAAGATTTATGGATTTTTTTCTTTTTAATTTTTGGCCACACCCCATAACAATGTGGGACCTTGATTCCCCAATCAGGCATCCAGCCCGTGCCCCCTGTAGTGGAAGGTGTACCAACCACCAGAAAGTCCCTAAGACTTCGTGAATTAATATCATGTTACATGAACTCTTTGGGGCCTGCTTGCTCATAATTGTTGCTTAATAAATGTCACTGTAGGGGCGGAATTCTGTCCACAACTTCAGTTCCCTGTAGCCTGGTAGCTGGACTATGGGAAAGCTGCAAGCCCTCACACAATCCCTCTAAAATGAACACGGCTTCTGCATCTCACACTGACTTACGTTTCTTTGCAGTAATGACCCTAGGAGCCAGTAAGCCGGCAGCCAGGTCTTCTAACTCCCAGGCCGTTGTTCTGTCCCCACCAGTCAGGAGCAGCCGAGAGGCAGGTCTGCCACCTCCTTGAAGGTATCTTCCCTCTGGCCCCAAGACCGGGCTGCTGGCCAGAAGCTCTGCCTTTAGCAAATGAGACGGCCAGGGGTGAGCAGTGACGGATAGAAAATGCCTTCAGTTCAGTTTAGTCGCTCAGTCGTGTCCGACTCTTTGAGACCCCATGGACTGTAGCACGTGAGTCCTCCCTATCCATCACCAATTCCTGGAGTTTACTCAAACTCATGTCCATTGAGTAGATGATGCCATCCAACCATCTCATCCTGTCACCCCCTTGTCCTCCTGCCCTCAATCTTTCCCAGCATCAGGGTCTTTTCAAATGAGTCAGTTTTTTGCATCAGGTGGCCAGAGTACTGAAGTTTCAGCTTCAGCATCAGTCCTTCCAATGAGTATTCAGGACTGATTTCCTTTAGGATTGACTGGTTTGATCTGCTTGCAGAACAAGGGACTCTCAAGAGTCTTTTCCAAAACCACAGTTCAAAAGCATCAATTCATCGGCACTCAGCTTTCTTTATGGTCCAACTCTCACATCCATACATGACTACTGGAAAAACCAAAGCCTTGACTAGATGGACCTTTGTTGGCAAAGTAATGTCTCTGCTTTTTAATAAGCTGTCTAGGTTGGTCATAACTTTCCTTCCAAGGAGTAAGTGTCTTTTAATTTCATGGCGGCAGTGATTAATTTCAACATCTGCAGTGATTTTGGAGCCCAGAAAAATAAAATCAGCCACTGTTTCCACTGTTTCCCCATCTATTTGCCATGAAGTGATGGGACCGGATGCCATGATCTTAGTTTTCTGGATGTTGAGCTTTAGGCCAACTTTTTCACTCTCCTCTTTCACTCTCATCAAGAGGCTCTTTAGTTCCTCTTCACTTTCTGCCATAAGGGTGATGTCATCTGCATATCTGAGGTTATTGATATTTCTCCCGGCAATCTTGATTCCAGCTTGTCCTTCATCCAGCCTGGAGTTTCTCATGATGTACTCTGCATAAAAGTTAAATAAGCAGGGTGAAAATTTACAGCCTTGACGTACTCCTTTTCCTATTTGGAACCAGTCTATTGTTCAGCGTCCAGTTCTAACTGTTGCTTCCTGACCTGCATACAGATTTCTCAAGAGGCAAGTCAGGTGGTCTGGTATTCCCATCTCTTTCAGAATTTTCCACAGTTTATTGTGATCCACACAGTCAAAGGCTTTGGCATAGTCAATAAAGCAGAAATAGATGTTTTTCTGGAACTCTCTTGCTTTTTCGATGATCCAGCAGATGTTGGCAATTTGATCTCTGTTTCCTTTGCCTTTTCTAAATCCAGCTTGAACATCTGGAAGTTCACGGTTCATGTACTGTTGAAGCCTGGGTTAGAGAATTTTGAGCGTTACTTTACTAGTGTGTGAAAGAAAGAAAGTGAAGTCACTCAGTCGTGTCCGACTCTTTGTGACCCCATGGACTGTATAGCCTACCAGGCTCCTCCCTCCATTGGATTCTCCAGGTAAGAGTACTGGAGTGGGTTGCCATCTCCTTCTATAGGGGATCTTCCTGACCCAGGGATCGAACCCAGGTTTCCCACATTCCAGGCAGACACTTTAACCTCTGAGCCATGTGTGAGATGAATGCAATTGTGTGGCAGTTTGAGCATTCTTTGGCATTGCCTTTCTTTGGGATTGGAATGAAAACTGACCTTTTCCAGTCCTGTGGCCACTGCTGAGTTTTCCAAATTTGCTGACAAATTGCATGCAGCACTTTCACAGCATTATCTTTTAGGATTTGAAATAGCTCAACTGGAATTCCATCACCTCCACTAGCTTTGTTCGTAGTGATGCTTCCTAAGGCCCACTTGACTTCACATTCCAGAATGTCTGGCCCTAGGTGAATGATCACACCGTCATGATTATCTGGGTTGTGAAGATCTTTTTGGTACAGTTCTTGCATATTCTTGCCACCTTTTCTTAATATCTTCTGCTTCTGTTAGGTCCCTACCATTTCTGTCCTTTATCGAGCCCATCTTTGCATGAAATGTCCCCTTGGTATCTCTAATTTTCTTGAAGAGATCTCTAGTCTTTCCCATTCTATTGTTTTCCTCTATTTCTTTGCATTGATCACTGAAGAAGGCTTTCTTATATCTCCTTGCTATTTTTTGGAACTCTGCATTCAAATGGATATATCTTTTTTTTTCTCCTTTGCTTTTTGCTTCTCTTTTCTCAGCTATTTGTAAGGCCTCCTCAGAAAGCCATTTTGCTTTTTTGCTTTTTTTTTTCTTGGGGATGGTCTTGCTCCCTGTCTCCTGTACAATGTCATGAACCTCCATCCATAGTTCATCAGGCACTCTTGTCTATCAGATCTAGTCCCTTAAATCTATTTCTCACTTCCACTGTATAATCATAAGGGATTTGATTTAGGTCATATCTGAATGGTCTAGGGGCTTTTGCCACTTTCTTCAATTTAAGTCTGAATTTGGTAATACAGAGTTCATGGTCTGAGCCACAGTCAGCTCCTGGTCTTGTTTTTGCTGACTGTATAGAGCTTCTCCATCTTTGGCTGCAAAGAATATAATCAATCTGATTTCAGTGTTGACCATCTGGTGATGTCCATGTGTAGAGTCTTCTCTTGTGTTGTTGGAAGAGGATGTTTGCTATGACCAGTGCATTCTCTTGGCAAAAAAAAAAAAAAAAATACCAAGAGAATTCTCTATTAGCCTTTGCCCTGCTTCATCCTGTACTCCAAGGCCTGTTACTCCAGGTGTTTCTTGACTTTCTACTTTTGCATTCCAGTCCCCTATAATGAAAAGGACATCTTTTTTGGGTGTTAGTTCTAAAAGGTCTTGTATGTCTTCATAGAACCATTCAACTTCAGCTTCTTCAGCGTTACTGGTAGGGGCATAGGCTTGGATTACCGTGATATTGAATGGTTTGCCTTGGAAATGAACAGAGATCATTCTGTCGTTTTTGAGATTGCATCCAAGTACTGCATTTCAGACTCTTTTGTTGACCATGATGGCTACTCCATTTCTTCTAAGGGATTCCTGCCCACAGTAGTAGATATAATGGTCATCTGAGTTAAATTCACCCATTCCAGTCCATTTCAGTTTGCTGATTCCTAGAATCTTGACGTTCACTCTTGCCATCTCCTGTTTGACCACTTCCAATTTGCCTTGATTCATGGACCTGACATTCCAGGTTCCTATGCAATATTGCTCTTTACAGCATTGGACCTTGCTTCTATCACCAGTCACATCCACAGCTGGGTATTCTTTTTGCTTTGGCTCCATCCCTTCATTCTTTCTGGAGTTATTTCCCCACTGATCTCCAGTAGCATATTGGGCATCTACCGACCCGGGGAGTTCCTCTTTCAGTATCCTATCATTTTGCCTTTTCACACTGTTCATGGGGTTCTCAAGGCAAGAATACTGAAGTAGTGTGCCATTCCCTTCTCCAGTGGAGCACATTCTGTCAGATCTCTCCACCATGACCCGCCTGTCTTGGGTGGCCCCACGGGCATGGCTTAGTCTCATTGAGTTAGACAAGGCTGTGGTCCGTGTGATCAGATTGGCTAGTTGTCTGTAATTGTGGTTTCAGTGTGTCTGCCCTCTGATACCCTCTCGCAACACCTACCATCTTACTTGGGTTTCCCTTACCTTGGATGTGGGTATCTCTTCACGGCTGCTCCAGCAAAGCGCAGCCCCCACCCCTGACCTCGGGTGTGGGGTATCTCCTCTTGGCCACTCCAGTGCTGCACAGCCTTGGGCTCCCTGAATTCTAAGAGAGATATATGTGTTGGAGATCCGTCTTCTTTGCATATCTGCAGTCACCAAGGGCCTTCCAGTGCTACTCTCCACGACCCAAACCCCAGGCACAAGGGTCCTCTGGAGCTTGTCTGGACATCTCCTGCCCTCCAAGGTGACAGAGGATGAGATGGGTGGATGGCACCAACTTAATGGACATGACTTTGAGCAAATTCTGGGAGACAGTGAAGGACAGGGAAGACTGGCATGCTGTAGTCCGTGACTGGCACAGAGTCAGGCACGACTGAGTGACTGAACAACAAAAGTCTTTGAGGGTCGAGGAAATAGGAAGTCCAGAGAGGAGGAGGAGGGAACAAATCTGTTTCTCACCAACACTCCCCATGCCCACCTGGAACTCCCTGCCAGTCCAGTGGTTAGGACTCCAAGCTTTTGCTGCCTAGGGCATGGGTTCAGTCCCTGGTTGGGGAACTAAGATCCCACAACCCACAAGGCATGGCAAAAAAAAAAAAGCAGATCCATAGATCTGCTGGTGGAGAGGGCGCTCCTGCTGGACACTCTTTAGAAGTGCAGTTTAGAGTGACTGTCCGGAGGAGCTGAGGCTTTAGACAGATGGGCTTTTCCAGAAAACTCTGCCACTCCTGAGACTGGGAGCGGTGTATGGTGGAGCGGGGGGTAGGGACGGTGGGGTGTGGGCAGCAGAAATGCCTGGGGCCTGGGCTGTAAATTTGTTATTAAAAACTCCTTGTGTTGTTAATTCATTTACTCATGTCCCTCTCTCCCATCTAGACAATAAACTCCATCGGCCAAGATGATCAGTCCTATCAACTACTTCACGGCCACAGCACACGGTACACATTCACTAAATACTTGCTGAATGAATGAATGATGGACGGGAAGCAGATGAAGAGGGTGCAGTTGCTATCCCCTGGCGGCTCTGCCCTGGTGAGAGTCTCCCTGCTGAGTTTCCTCCACTGCGAGGTGACAAGACCTCATGGGGCTGCCCTGGGGGAAGGAGACCTGAAGCCCTTGGGAGTTGGAAGGGGCTGAGCAGAAAGCAATAATGACCACGATGTCCAAAGACATTCTGGGACATCTCAGACCTGCCTTAGAGATTTGGAGGAGCAGGAACAAGCACTTGGTGGGCATGTGCTCTGTGTCAAGCGCTCGGTGGACCTTGTCAAGGGCACACGTCCCGCCGCACTCCCTGCAGCCATGGAGGAGGCCTGGCTGTGCTCCTGTTAGTGGACTCACTGGTCAGAAGGTGACACCAGGCCCGTCTTCATCTGTGACAACAAGAATAGAAGACACCCTGACTCTGCACAAGAAGGGCGCCCCGTAACAAAGGTAAGGACTATGGTTATCTCCATTTGAAAGATCAAAACGTAGGATCAGAGCTTGAAGGCACTTGCCTAAGAGGACGTGGTTTAAAATGTATGTCGTTCAGTCGCTAAGTCCTGTCCTACTCTGCGACCCCATGGACTGCAGCATGATAGGCTCTTCTGTCCTTTACCATCTCCCGGAGTTTGCTCAGACTCGTGTCCATTGAGTTGCTGATGCCATCCAACCTTCTCATCCCCTGCCATCCCCTTCTCCTCCTGCCTTCAATTTTTCCCAGCATCAGGGTGTTTTTCAATGAGTCGGCTCTTTGCGACAGGTGGCCAAAGCATTGGAGCTTCAGCATCAGTCCTCCCAGTGAATATTCAGGGTTGATTTCCTTTAGGATTGACTGGTTTGATCTCTTTGCAGTTCAGGGGACTCTCAAGAGTCTTCTCCAACAACACAGTTGAAAAGCATACTTTAAATGTATGGGACAGAATCAGTCCAGGTCCATCTGAGATCAAAGCCCTGCCTCTCCCTGGAGCAGCCCCCTGAGCCCTATTTCTGGTCAGCCAGAGGAAGGCAGGGGAGCCAGGAATCCTGATTGCCTCCTGGCACCGAAGGCTGTGCCTTCCTCTCCGTGTGCAGAAAGCAGAAGAGCAGGACGCCGGCTGAGCCTGCCGAGCAGTAAACAAACGCCAGCTTTCCCTTAATGGCCTGGAGCCATCTGTGCTTCAGAGCCAAACTTCCACTCCCATGACAACCCCAACACAAAGGCAGACCAGGAAGCTCCCCCTTGGGGAGGCTGAGTCTGGGCCAGAGGGTGGGTGGGGGCCTGGGCCCCTGTGTCGCCTCACCCTCAGGGGCCCCCTGCACAGACGGCACATTTTAATCCAGAGGAGGAAAGTGAGGCTCAGAGAGGGGGTGGCCCTGCTCAGTGTCCACCCACAGTCTGAACCCCGAGTCCACAGTCTTTCTAGTTGCCTCATTGCCCCTCTTATAAAGGGTCTCCCGCTGCCGTAGCGGGAGAGAATCCAATTGCTGCTGTAACTGTAACTGATGAAACTTCCATCGTACCGCTGTGCTTGGCCGCCCACTCGGGTCTTGTCTATGTCCTACTGTTCCCTAACATTTGTTCAGTTTCGACCTGTTTTTTCAAGCCCGTTTCCTTGTTGGTACTACTCACTCTCTCTGCGAGGTGGGTGTCTAGTCACGTGTACTGGGAGCTCAGCCGCTCATTTGTGTCCGACTCTTTGCCACCCCTTGAACTACAGCCCGCCAGGCTCCTCCATCCCTGGAATTTTGCAGGCAAGAATACTGGAGTGGGTTGCTATTTCCTTCTCCCAGGGTCTAACCATAGTCCCATTTTACAAAGGAGGAAACTGAGGCCCCAAGAGCTTAGGAGAGTTTTCCAAGGTTACTCGGCTAAGAAGTGATGGAGACAGGATTTGAACCCAGACTGAAAACCAGGTCCATTCTTTTAACCACTGCGCTTCATCCGGGCTGTTAAAAACAAACAAACAAAAAAATTCAGTGGAGTTAATTTAAAGATCTCATTGGCCTTATTCAATTATTCGTGGATCAGACAGCATCCCAACTAGCAAATGGAAAAGAGTTCTCAGGAGCTGTACAAAATGAAAGACATTTATAGGCAGAAGAGGATGGGGCAAGGAGGTGAGACTCGCAAAAAGCTGTTCGTTAGTGGCAAGGTCGCCTTTCCTTAAGGGGACAGCAGGCTTTGATTAGACAGAATATGTCACTCATGCTAACCAGGTAATTCTGGACTGACTGGTTTAAAGCCATTCCTAGGGAGGCTGAAGCTGTGACTCAGTTATATTTAAGTCTTGTTTGGTAACAGGGGACTTAGCACATTTTGGGTGTGTTGTCTTATCTATTTTTTCTTTATAATTTTTTTTTTTGGACCATTTGTTTTAAAGTCTTTATTGGTTTTGGTACAACATTGCTTCTGTTTTATGTGTTGAATTTTTGGCCACGAGGCATGTGGGATGTTAGTTCCCTGACCAGGGACTGAATCTGCATTCTCGGAATTAGAAGCACAGTCTTAACCACTGAACCAACAGGGAAGCCCCTGCTGTCTCTTTTTAACAGGGCTCCGTGTTAAGGGCTTTGTGATCATTACTTCACTTAATCCTGTTGATGAGCTTGCAGTATAGGGGACTTATTTAATCCCAATTTACCACTACAGCTATAGACACGTGCCAAGAGGAAGAACTTGCCCAAGTCATGTGGCGAGCTGCATGTCTGCCAGGAAAGCCCCAGAGACACATTCCCTGATTCTCGTGGAGAATAACCATGTCCCTCCACCACGGTGCAGGCTTGCTTGCTTGTCCTGGAGCTGGACAGAGGGGAATTGTGGACAGATGTGTGTAAGCTGCCAGGTTTGCCTCGGATCTGGGATGGGGGTGTGGGAAGGCTTTCGTAACTTGGCAGGTCGGTTAGTTGGTGCAGCCTGGAGTCTTCTCTGCCATCGGCTGTAGAAAGGGGAACGGAAATCAGCCCGACCCATCTCCTCGCCCCCATTGCCTTCTCACTGAGTCCTTGAACCTTCCCTGTAGGAAGGACTCTCCCCAACTTGCAAAGGAAGAAGCAGAGGCTCAGAGTGGGGAGATGATTCATCTAAGGTCACATAGCTCACTGAACAGGGATCCCAACCCAGGACGGTCCAGAAGTTGTGTTCCTCCCTCTGCTCCAGACACCCCAAATATTGAGGCCCCATTCAGGAGGGTCTCCAAAGTACCTGAGACGTTAAAGAAAACATCAGCTACCTATGTGAGGCCTTTCTCTTCCGTTTCTCTCGCGGCTTGACCCTTGCTAGGCGCGGTGCCATGCTGGGGCTCAACACCAAGGCTGTCTTTGCCCAATTCTGTGCCCTCCAGACAGCATGAGCCTTTGCCCTTTTTCTGCTCTCCCTTTCTAGATGGGAAGCTGTGGAGCTCAAGGCAGAGAGACAAGGCCAGGTGCCAGAGGCTTGAAAGGCTTACAGCGTTTGCCAAGGAAAATGTTAGACTTCAGAGGGAGAAAGTTATTTTTCACACACTCCAGACCAGTTCCCAGTCCCTTGCCACTATACGCCTCAAAGATGTGTCTCTCTGGGAAACAAAAGATTAATGTTTTTGCATTTGTTCAAGAGAGATGGTGAGATATGAAGATGTATACGAAAGAGCCTTGACTGGCCAGAGAAGCAGATGACAACTTCGTTTGGGTCTTAGTTCTGCCTTGACAAAGCTGTGCGACCTTGGGCTAGTCCCCTTCCTTCTCTGGGCCTCTGTACAAAATAAGAACGTTGAAATACATGATCTCTAAGTTCCCCTCTGCTCATCCCTGACTTCCTGTTAATTGAAATTTAGCATGACCTATGTATGTCTTGCTCAGAGTAAGTTGTGTCTTGTCCATCAACTGGAGTTAAGGTAAATGTATTGAGGTCCAGTCATATAAAGGAATATTATTCAGCTACAAAAAAGGATGGCTGCAAGTAAATGCAACACCATGGATGCGTCTCCAAAACATTGTATTGAGTAAAAGAAACCAGACACAAGAACTGAAGACTGTAAGAGTCCATCGTAGGAAGTCAAAAACAGACAAAACTTAACTGGTGAGAAAAGTCAGAGAGTGGTTGTTTTATGCGTGTGGAGGGGTGCTGATTATGGACTGCAAAGGTGCATGGGGAAGTTTTTGGGGAGTGGAGGTGGTCCACACCTCGATCTGGGGGAGTTACAGCAGTATAAACAGGTGAAAATTCATCAAGCTGTACCCCTAAGATATACGCATTTTTCTGTACCTTAATAACCCAGTAAAACAGTTATAATATATAATTATATAAACCCTAATCCACAAATGTTATGTGTGTATGTATACATTTATAATCATATGTGTGTGTGTATTGCTTCTAGAACTGTTCACAATAAAAACCACTAGATGTATCCAAATGCCAAGTTTTCCAAAGCAGTTAACAAACTATATACCCCCGAGTGTGCTCATATGCTCCAAGAGGAAGAAAAGCTGTCTGATCGTTTTTGATAAGAACCGTTTCTCGGTGTGACCACGCTTTGGGGGAAAGTCAGAGTCACCGTGTCTAAGAGATGAGGAGGAGAAAGCTTCAGTTTGGAGGAAGTCTGCTCAGGGCTCAGGGGAGCCCACTGTGGTGGGAAACAGGCAGGAGACTTCTTTTCCAGATGTGGCCAAGTCAGTACCAAGCTCCGCCCTTCTCCGAAGGACCCAAAGCCTTTAGGGGAAAGCGATGTGTCTGGTCCACGCCCCGCCCAGCCGCACGCATCCGCCCATCACCGCCAGGCTGAGCCCAACCCTGGTTCACAGTGGCTGCCTCGGTGGCATCATCGTATGAGTCAGCTCTGGCTGCCGTGACGAAGGGCCACGGACCAGAGGGCTTAGTCGACAGAAATGTAAATGTCTCCTCTCAGCTCTGCTGTGATCTTGGAAGTCCAAGGCCAAGGTGCGAGCAGGGTGGTTTCTTCCGAGGCCTCTCTCCTTCCTCGTACACGACTGTCTTCTCCGTGTATCTTTGCGTGTCCATCCACGTTGCCTCTTCCTGTTAGGACACCTGAAGTATGAGTTTAGGGTCCATCTTATTTTAATTGAATTATCTCTTCTTATTTATCTTTGTGCTGAGTCCTCGTTGCCACGTAGGCTTTTTCTCTAGGGGGCCTCTCTTCCTTGCGGCCCGGCTTCTCTTGTAGAACGTGGGCTCTAGTAGTTGCGGAGCACGGGCTCAGTTGCTCCACGTGGCACGTGGGATCTTCCAGGACCGGGGATCGAACCTGTGTCTCCTGCATTGGCAGGTGAATTCTTTACCACGGAGCCACCAGGGAAGCCCTGAATTACCTCTTCAAAAGCCCTGTCTCCAAACGCAGTACCATTCTGAGATACTGGGGTTAGGACTCCAGCATATGGGTTTTGGAGGTTTTTTTTTTTTGGCTGCACTGTGTCTTCATTGCTCTATGGGAGCTCTTCATTGCAGTCTGCGGGATCCTTAGTGGTGGCGTGAAGGCTCTTAGTTGCTGCATGTGGGATGCAGTTCCCTGACCAGGGATCGAACCCAGGCCCCCTGCATTGGGAGCGTGGAGCTTTAACCACTGGACCGCCAGGGAAATGCCCAGCATATGGGTTTTGAGGGGGCACTACTCAGCCCATAACACCCATCAGGGACACTTCCTGTCCAGTTGCGAAGGAAGCTTTCTAAAGCACAAGTGCGATTGTGTGGCTCCCCACTCAGAAGTATCCCATGTTACCCCACTGCTGATCCTCAGGATACATCTCACATTTCTTCCCCGACTCAAGGCCCCACTGCAGTCTGGCCCTGCCTCCTGCCTCTCCTCAACTCTCACCACTCTCCCTTGCTCTCTGCTCCCAACACTGCCTCCCTGCTGCTCTGCTCCTGCCCCGGGGCCTTTGCACAAGCAGTCCTTTTGTCTGACGTGCCTGGGGCAAAGTTGCTTCTTGAG
Organism: Bos mutus; assembly: GCF_027580195.1. Taxonomy (NCBI): domain Eukaryota; kingdom Metazoa; phylum Chordata; class Mammalia; order Artiodactyla; family Bovidae; genus Bos; species Bos mutus. Next base: position 55,256,133 of record NC_091638.1, read on the forward strand.
GAACTCATCTCTGATTCTCACTCTTGCCGGTGGCGCTAGTGATAAAGAACCTGCCTGCCAATGCAGGGGATGTCAGAGATGTGGGTTCAGTCCCTGGGTCAGGAAGATCCCCTGGAGGAGGGCATGGCAACCCACTCCAGTATTCTTGCCTGGAGAATCCCATGGACAGAGGAGCCTGGAGGGCTACAGTCATGGGGTCGCAGAGAGTCAGACATGACAAAAACAAGAAGGCTTTATCTACTCCTCCTCTCTCCTCTAAACCTTTTTATAATTCCTGGTGTTGATCCTGATACCTCCAGGAGCCTTTGTGTTTCAGAGCCTCAAACAGAACTTTCCAGGCCTATGGAAGGCCCTCACCTGTACAGGACTTCAAATAGAGAGGGAGGGGTCTGTGGAGGGGGACTGGGGCAGAGGCAGAGACCTGACTGGGGAAGAAGGGGCTGGAAGGGTAGAAGGTTTCTCAGGGCTGTTGATTTTGCAAAGCAAGAAGACAGGGAGTATCTCTGGGGTTGCAGGGTGCCTGGGAAGGCTGGAGAAATAGCCCTGAGAACTTGAGGCAGGCAGGTCTCCACAAATGTAGGGAGGGAAACTTTTGGAGTCAACAGGGGCTGGTCTTTGGAGCACAGAGAAGCAGGCCAAATGACTGCCACGGGGAGCAGAAGGATAAATGACCGCAGTAGCCTCTCAGCAGGCTGGGGAACAAGTCCCACCCCTGTTTTCCCGTTGTCACAGAAAGCCCCCATTGTTGATTCTTATTTCAGCCCCTAACTGAGTAGCCCATAGAACCGTGCCTGAGACGGAAGTGCTTGCCAACCTGGTGAGTGGGGGCAGAGGGACAACCTTACATGATTGAGGCAAATGAGATAATGTGACTTTGTGTGTGTCCGTATGGGACCTGGTCTCCAGAAGAGTCTGACTTTAAAGTGAGCCTGTGTTCCATTTCACACAGACCTCGAGTTAAATCCAACCTTGTCACTTCAGCCAGAAGCCATCAAAGTGACTCTTTCAGATCTTATAGCTTTTTAGCCTGAGGGACAGATGCCACCAAGGTTCCAGCTCACAGCTCCTGGGCAGGTTCCAGAACTGGATCCAGATGGGCCAGACCATGCTCTCTTCCTGAATTTTTCTCCTTTACTTTCTGGTTGAGGATTGTGCTTTTATTTCTCAGTGGTGGGACTGCTAGAGAGTATACAAGATGCTCAGTGAAATGTGAATTTCAGGTAAACAGATAACTTGCACTGGAAGTTCTGTGCCCTGGAGAAGGAAGTGGAAACCACTGCAGTATTCTAGCCTGGGAAATCCCATGGACAGAGGAGCCTGGTGGGCTACAGTCTATGGGGTTGCAAAGAGTCAGACATGACCAAGCGACTGAGCAAGGTACAGCGCATATTATGGAGCAAATTGGTGCCTGCCTGTGAGGGTCAGTTTTACATGTCAGTTTGGCTAGACCACAGATATTTGGTTGAACATTATTCTTGATGCTTCTAAGAAGGTGTTTTTTGGGGGATGAGATCGACATTTAAATTGAATTTTGAGTAAAGCAGATTGCCCTCCATAATGGGGGTGGGCCTCATCTAATCAGCTGAAGGCCTTGCTAGAATAAAGACTGACTTCCACCAAGCAAGAAGGAATTCTGCTAGCTGGGCCTCTAGCCTGCAGGCCTACACTGCAGATTTTGAAATTATCAAGCCTGCACAATTTTGTGAGCCAATTCCTTAAAATAAACCTCTCTACATACATATGTACACATCCTGTTTGTTCTCTTTCCCTGGAGACCCCTAATAAACGAACGTGTACTTTTTAGCTGGTCCCAGGTCGCGCTGCTCATATTCCCGTTAATTCTGCTCATCCTCTTAGGTCTCTGCTTAGATGGCACTTTCTACAGGAAGCCTTCCCTGACCACCACCAGCCCCACTCCCAAGCTGTGTGAGGGGCCGCTTCTGTGCTCCCATAGAAACCTGTAGGCTCTTCGTTGTACTGCTCATCAAACTGAGCATTTATTTTCCCGTTCCAGAGATTTGCAAACTGGGTATTAATGATTTGTGTCCCCAGGTAGATTATGAGCAGAAGCTGTGTTTTACTAACAGGGCCTGGTTCACAGTTGCTAAATGACGAATGAATGACACAAATATGCGTGAATGCTTACATGAGTTCCTGTTCCTGCTGAACAACTGTCACAAAGCAAAACTCAACTGGGTAAAGTGTACAGATCTTACTTGTTTTATTTAACAATATTCATAAATTGGGCAGAATCCCATGTAGCAAATAAAAAGGAGCTCCTAGATGCTGTACAAAATGAAAGATGTCATAGGCAGAAAGGGGCGGGGCAAGGAAGCTGTACTAACAAGTGGACTGGTTCTGGCAAGGTCATCTTCCTAAAGAGGATGGCAGGGGTATGTCAGGCAGATGACCCGACTAGCGCTGACCAGGTAATTCCCGATGGACTGGTTGAAGTTTTCATTCCTGGGAAAGGCGAAACTGTAATAAAGTTAGGTATTAAGTCTCAGTTTGGTTACGTGGTATTTAGTGTAAGTGACTCCGTTTGGAGCCTCTTGTCTCTCTCGCTTTTATTTTTAACAATTGCCCACTTTTGGTGAAGCTCTCAGTCTAGCTGAGAGATGTGATCAAACTTTAAGGCATTAGCCCTACTTTCAGCTGCCTCCTCTCTGGACTTCTTCCAGTTTTTCTGACCCTCCATGTGGTATTTACATGTCATGACGTCTTTACTGAATCTCTGTGATATTCACAGGTCACAGCTTCAGGTTTGCTTATTTTAAGTTGGCCATCCTCTTCATTCCTTTTCTGACATTCTAGTCTTCAAGAGATCATTTGCTTGGTGATTGGCAGTTGCCAACATGATTTGAAAGCTTTCAAGAGAATACAGTACACCAGGGGAACCACTTTGATTACTATCAGCAGGATAGTTCTCAGTGTCTGGAGTGCACTTCAGAGCTATGTTCCCCAAGACCCAGACCAATCAGAACCTAACGAGTCAAAGCCAGGAGTCAATTTCCTAAGCCAAGTGCCCAGTTCAGTGATCTTAGGTAGCTGAGTCTCAGTTTCTCCAGAAGTATTAATCCAGTTGCAGCAAGTGGTATTGGCCGTTGCCCAAGCACCTCCTCGCTCAGCCAGAAGATAATCAAGGATGGCCTGTGAGCAAGAAAAACTGTGGCCAGAGAATTTAAGAATTTTGGTATGGCAGCAATTGCTTTAGCAGTGGATTCTACAAAATCTTCAAACATTAAGAACTTCTGACCATAGTTTTGCATTTACTCTTAGCAAGGTGAGGCGTGATCTACCAAAGGGAGATAATTTTGAGTCATGAATTGTGCTGGTCTTGTTCAGTCACTAAGTCTTTGCGACCTCGTGAACCGCAGCATGCCAGGCTTCCCTGTCCTTCACCATCTCCCAGAGTTTGCTCAAACTCACATCCATTGAGTTGGTGATGCCATCCAACCATCTCATCCTCTGTCGTCCCCTTCTCCTCCTGCCCTCAATCTTTCCCAGCATCAGGGTCTTTTCTAATGAGTCAGCTCTTTGAATCAGGTGGCCAAAGTATTAGAGCTTCAGCTTCAGCATCAGCCCTTCCAGTGAATATTCAGGATTGATTTCCTTTAGGATTCAGTGGTTTGATTTCCTAGCAGTCCAAGGGACTCTCAAGAGTCTTCTCCAGCACCACAGTGCAAAAGCTTCAATTCTTTGGTGCTCAGACTTCTTTATGGTCCAATTCACATCCATACATGACTATAGGGAAAACCATAGCTTTGACTATATGGACCTTTTTCAGCAAAGTGATGTCTCTGCTTTTCCCATTTGAGTCTGTGGCTCAGGACTAGAAAGGTGACAGCCATAGAGGTCAGTAAAATTTAAGAGTTGGTAGAAGACACAGGAGGTTTTCTTTTGCTTAGCTTTGCCTTGGGTTCCTTTCCTTATATTCAGCCTGGATGCAAGGCTCTCTGGGTTTGGATGTGTCAATCAGAGGTAAGGAAATGGACTTGCAAGATCAGAGAGTCTGACCCAATAGAGAGGGGGCTGAGGAGTTTTTTGTTTGTTTATTTTAAATGTTTATTTTTACTTATTTATTTTATTTGTCTGTACTGAGTCTTATTTGCGGCACTCCAGATCTTCGATCTTCACTGTGGCATGTGGAAATTTTAATTGCAGCATGTGGGGTCTACTTCCCTGACCAGAGATCAAACCCAAGATCCCTGTATTGGAAGGGGGGCATCTTAGTCCCTAGACCATCAGGGAAGTCCCTGTTTATTTGATTTTTTTTTTTTTTAGAAACTGAGGAGTCCAAAATCAGGAAGAAGTTTATGAAACAAGCAGAAAGAACTACATGATCACCAGCATCAAACAAATCCAGCAGTCTGTTTATCCTCCTTTGCAGTGGCCTGAGTTATATGAACAGTAACCTTTCCAGGCCAGAGCAGGGGGAAAATGGGCAAAATAATTATAAAGAGCTTCTTGGTGTAAGAATTAGGAAAAGAATGATCAGAAAGGGAGGGAGGAATGGGAAAAAACCATGCTTGATCCTCTCGATCTGACGCCTTGGGAGGAAGCAGTCTGCCTCCAGGTTGACCACTCCCAGGTCAATTTGATTGTGAGGTCTCTGGTGTTCACATATGACCTGATGTCAGGTGGGGTCTTCTTCAGTTGTGAAATATGTCCCAAAGCTTCAACACCTTGTCTTTTGGCCCTGGTGTCAGTGGTCAGGGATTCTTGTTATGGTCCTCCACATGAATCTCACTTTCCCAACACCATCAGAGTAGAACAATGATAAGTGCAGGTGAACAGCAGAAGACCTCGTCATTGTTGCTGTTCAGCTGCTAAGTCGTGTCCGACTCAGCCTTCTTTATGGTCCAGCTCTCACATCCATACATGACTACTGGAAAAACCATAGCTTTGACTAGATAGGCCTTTGTCAGCCAGGTGATGTCTCTGCTTTTTGATACACCATATAGGTTTGTTACAACTTTCCTTCCAAGGGCGAGTCACTGTCCACAGTGATTTTGGAGCCCAAGAAAATAAAATCTGTCCTTATATTCACTTTTTTCTTGTCTATTTGCTATGAAGTGATGGGACCGGATGCAATGATCTTCGTTTTCTGAATGTTGAGTTTTAAGCCAACTTTTTCACTCTGGCCTTTTACCTTCATCAAGAGGCTCTTTAGTTCCTCCTTAGCTTTCTGCCACCAAAATGGCTTCATCTGAATATCTGAAGTTGTTGATATTTCTCCCAGCAATCTTGATTCCAGCTTGAAATTCATCCAGCCCGATATTTCCCGTGATGTACTCTGGATATAAGTTAAATAAGCAGGGTGACAATATACAGCCTTGACGTACTCCTTTCCCAATTTTGAACCAATCCGTTGTTCCACGTCCGGTTCTAACTGTTGCTTCTTGACTTGCATACAGGCTTCTCAGGAGGTAAGGTGGTCTGGTAGTCCCATCTCTTTAAGAATATTCAACAGTTTGTTGTGATCCACACAGACAAAATCTTTAGCATAGTCAATGAAGCAGAAGTAGATTTTTTTTGGAATTCCTTGCTTGGCCATAGTTACAGATCTGATTAGGGTTCGTTATAATGCAAATGACAAAGAAATTTGGTTATTTCTAAGACAAAAAATGTTTTAAAATAATGGCTAGAATTATGACTGATAACATTATACCCAGGACACATCAGAATTTTAGGAATTCCATATAATTTCTGAAATACTTATAACTTATACCTTTATGTTATTATTGTTTAATTGACATGGACAGTAGCCTTCCAGACTCCTCTGTCCATGGGATTTCCCAAGCAAGAATACTGGAATGGGTAGCCATTCCCATCTCCAGGGCATCTTCCTGACCCAGGGATTGAATTCATGTCTCCTACATTGGTAGGCAGATTCTTCACCACTAAGCCATCTGGGAAGCCCTATATTTTTGTGAGTACAACATAAAGAAGGCTTGATATTAGTTCTTATATGACAAGTCTTCTCGTGTAATTTAATATGTCAAGTAAGCCTGATTAGCTTGTTGTTGTTCAGTCACTCGGTTGTGTCGACTCTTTGCAACCCTCTGGACCTGTAGTACACCAGGCCTCCCTGTCCATCACCAACTCCCAGAGCTTACTCAAATTCATGTCCATTGAGTCAGTGATGCCATCCAACCATCTCATCCTCTGTCGTCCCCTTCTCCTCCTGCATTCAATCTTTCCCAGTATCAGGGTCTTTTCCAATGAGTCAGTTCTTTGCATCAGGTGGCCAAAGTATTAGAGCTTCAGCATCAGTCCTTCCAATGAATATTCAGGATTGATTTCCTTTAAGATTGACTGGTTTAATCTCCTTGCAGTCCAAGGGACTCTCAAGAGTCTTCTCCAACAAGGGACTCTCAAGAGTCTTCTCCAACACCGCAGTTCAAAAGCATCAGTTCTTCAGTGCTCAACCTTCTTTATGGTCCAGTTCTCACATCCATACATGACTGCTGGAAAACCCATAGCTTTGACTATATGTACCTTTGTTGGCAAAGTAATGTCTCTGCTCTTTAATATACTGTCTAGGTTTATCATGGCTTTTCTTCCAAGAAGCAAGCATCTTTTAATTTCATGGCTGCAGTCACCATCTGCAGTGATTTTGGAGCCCAAGAAGGTAATTAGTTTAACATCTTCCTTTTTCTAAGGAGAGAGGACATGTCTTCTGAGATGTTCCAGGGATCCTCTCAAAAAGTCCCACAGTTACTTCTAAGTCAAAAAGACTTCATTTATAATTTGGTTTGGTGGAGTTTGTTTTAAAAAAAAAAGAAAAGTCTTCGATACTTGATTAAATAAAGATCACAAGTTATAATGAAGCAACACTTAGATATCTGTTTAACCAAAGTGACAATAAAAGATTTCAAAGGCAAAAAAAAAGATTACACAGTCTTAAGCAAAACTTAGCTCTTTTACTATTGAGAAAACTCATTTTTCTTAAATACGCAAAGGCCTGATTAAGACAACACGAAACATAGGAAACTGTTTTGTAAGACATAAAATCTTTACATTCTAGGCAGGTTACTCAAAAGGTGAAGAAAAACCTTTCTTATCAAGAGCTGACCAATAGTCCAGAAAAAAAAAAAAACAACCACTTTGAGAAAGCTGAATTCTGATTTTGTACCAATATACTTTTGATTTAAAAAACTCCCTTTTTAACTTTAATTCATTCTAGTCTGAGCTTGACCATGCATAAAATTCCTTTCCTACGAATTATTTTGCACAAAACCTCCAAGGTCATTTTTTCATATCCTTTCAGACTTCGTCCTGTGTATTTTTTCTGTCTCTCACCCTGGATCAATCGTTTTGCTTTTTAACCTAATTTTCATAAACACTTGTTTTCTTTCACTCTTATTATTTCTAAGTAGTTTTAGTTACATGTATTGATCAGAATTCTTAGCTCTTAGAACCTTCAATTTCTAGTGACAACTAAGAAATAAGCAAGTATAGACTGTCTGTTTCATTGCTGCTGCTGCTAAGTCGCTTCAGTCGTGTCCGACCCTGTGCGACCCCACAGACGGCAGCCCACCAGGCTCTCCCGTCCCTGGGATTCTCCAGGCAAGAGTGCTGGAGGGGGTGCCAGGGCCTTCTCTGGTCTCTTTCACTAGTATCTTTAAATTGGCAAATTTATGAATAATGCACGAATAAACTCTAAAAGCATATGCTTCCTCACAGTACAATTTTTTAAATATGGAAGAAGACATGTTTACTGGTAGACTCAAATAGCTTTAGTTTCTCTGAGAAGAAGTTAAAAGTGAGTAAAACTGTATTCAGTAATTAAGAGTTTGGAAGTGATCTAGATATTCAATGAGTTTGCATCATTTAAAGTATCAAAACCTTAAAATTTCAAATTACAAAAGATATTTGGCAAACTGCTAGATATGCTTTTACACATAGTTATTTCTGAAAGTTCACCTACAAACTCTTATTTCATTTACATCTATCTACATCACTTGTTCTTAACAATTATATTTTGACTATCTGTGAAAGCTTCTTAAGATGTTGAACAAAGTCAGCCATCATCCCAAGCTATTTTTCTTGCCAACAGATTCTTTAATAGAGATAACATGAGCTTATTTGACTTTAGTAAGCCTAAGTAAAATAAAAGCTTTACATTTAATACTGATAATTCTAAAGACAGGCCTGTTTTAATCAAATAAAAAAATTTAAGCTAGTTTTTATTTACTAAATATTTAGCCTAAATATTTTATTTACTAAATATTTCAGTGTTAGGTTGGAAAACGTTTGGGTTAATTTCTATATTTTTGAGAATCTAGATGCATTTATTTTCCTTCAAGTCAGTTAAATAAAGCTCTTTTACAAGTTCATCTTAGCTGCTTCTGCTGCTACTAAGTCGCTTCAGTCGTGTCCGACTCTGTGCGACCCCATAGACAGCAGCCCACCAGGCTCTCCCGTCCCTGGGATTCTCCAGGCAAGAACGCTGGAGTGGGTTGCCATTTCCTTCTGCAATGCATGAAAGTGAAAAGTGAAAGTGAAGTCGCTCAGTCGTGTCGGACTCTTCTCGACCCCATGGACTGCAGCCCACCAGGCCCTCCGTCCATGGGAGTTTCCAGGCAAGAGTACTGGAGTGGGGTGCCATTGCCTTCTCCGGTTAATCTTAGCAAAACCACTTAAAGGTAGAAAAATATCACACATCTACAACACATATTCATAGACATAAATCAACATTTAGATAAATGCAAACACAGATCTTCCAGCTTTAACATTTTTAGCCATGAAATGGATATGATAATGTAAAATCCACTAGCTTATAAAAGAATAGTTGAATTCAAACTTTTTTTGGGGGGCAGTTGAAATAAGTGTACCTGCTGGGATGGTTAAAGTTTTTTCTATTAATATTTTTGAAGAAGATACTTTGTATTCATCCTTGGCAAGTAATCTTTATGAAAGTTGAGGGCTGGATTTTTAGCAAAGGAGCGTCTATGGCAGTTTGTTTTTTTAAAAAAGCTTCCTTCTCCCTTGTTTTCAGTCTTAGGAATTGGAGATAGTGAAGATAAGTGGACTTTGAATTGTTTCTAGAGCAGCACTTCAAATTTTGCAGAAATTCGAAAGCCAAGAACAGTTGTTTTTAATTCCTCAAAGAATGAGTTATAGCCTAAATGAGACCCAGGGGCTGATCTGCCCTTCCAGGTACTTAATACATTATCTTCAATTTGCTTCTTTATATGAGGGAGAAGATTTCCAACTAAGATGGAAATTGAATGAGTACTGTGGTCTGGATGTAGGAGTGTTCGTCTTTAGAATGTTTTAGGAAATCATTCCTCAAGGGCTTCAGAAGGTTCTGCTTTCCCTCTAGATAGATACACTTAGCTTTTAAAAACATTCTTATCAGGTTCTGAATACTAGCTTCCAATCTGACCAACATTTGACAATTAAGCCACATTAAAAATCCTTTCAAAAAGAAATCCTTTCAAATATCTTGTCAGGTTTCAGCTGAGACAAGCAAAAAGTATTTCTGATGGTACTGAACAAACCCCTGGACACAGGAGGCATCCCCAAGAAAGGTGCAAAAGATAGCATCCTTCCTAGGGCCACTCCTGAAGAGAGCCAAAGGAAAGAAGGACTTAGACGGTTCCCCTGAGAGCTGGCTGTGGACCCTGGTCACAAATGGAGTTCAACCCATATTTCTTTCCAGCCATAATTTAACCCCCCACCCCGCCTTCCAGCCTGGCAGTCACCAAGTCAAGCTGTCAGGACAGATAAGACAGGAGGGTGGCAGCTGTCCCTGGGAGAGAAAGGATCGATAACCGTTGGGTCTGGATGTGGAAAGGGACAGTGTGAAATGATATTTTCTTCTCTCCACCAAGCACTAGGCAGAGATTTGGGGAAGCTGATTTTGGTAAGAATTCTCACCCTTCACTGGCTTCTCCCAGTTCTCCCTAGATTGCGTCAGCAGGCTCCAGTATCTACCAGAATTTAGCATAGCCTTCCCTTAATTTTAATGTTAGCTTCCCTTGGCTGTTTAAGGGAGCAACACAGCAGTTTACCAGAAAATCCTTTAGAGATCCATTAACCCTCGGAGGGGTCCATTTGGGAGTCCTTCAATGGGGACTTCCCTGGTGGCTTGTCAGTAAAGAATCTGCCTGCAGTGCAGGAGATGCAAGTTCAGTCTGTGGGTCGGGAAGATCCCCTGGAGAAGGAAGTGGCTACCCACTCCAATATTCTTGCCTGGGAAATCTCATGGACAGAGCCACCTGGGGGGCTACGTCCACGGGGTTGCAATGAGTTGGACATGTAGTGACTAAGCCACCACCACCCCCTTCAAGGGTAGATGTGAAGACATTCAAGTTGATGCGGAAGGATTTGCATAAAACCTTTGAGGAAAATCTTTCTTTCCAGTGTCCCAGTTGATTACAAATGAGACATTGCCCCACTGGGGGCAGTATCTTCATGACGGAGCCCTAGCACACACAGTGCAACGGACGAAGCCCAGGTGTCATTTTAGGCTTCTGGCCTTGGAGCAATTGCAGCTTGATGGACCTTTGTTTACAATCCCTTCAGAGTACTCTGCTACAGCTGTAAGTCCAGTCAGATCAGTGGCCTCCCATTCTATTTTCTGCTTTTTATCGAACCACTAATCTCAAGAGATAATCCATTTACAAACAGGGCAGCCAGAGTGGGTTGGGTGACATCGTTTATCGTACGGAACCCGAACACCATAGGAAGAGAGGTTCCAAATGGGCTTTAAAGGCTGGTACAGATTCATCTCGGTTTTGTTTGCGTGTTTGAATAACAGACCCATCAGTGCAGGCACAAAGACAAGAAATAGCTTCTAAAAGATCAGTTGTTATTTTGCAAGCCTTTTCTGGTCCATAAGGAGACCATGTTGAAAACTGAGCATCTCAGATATCATCCTTGGGTTCTGAGCTTCTGCCTCCTGCTTCCGTTTTTGAGCTTCGCAGGTGGTGCTAGTGGTAAAGAACACACCTGCCAACCCAGGAGATACAAGAGACGTGGGTGCGATCCCTGGGTCGGGAAGATCCCCTGGAGGAGGGCATGGCAACCCACTCCAGTATTCTTGCCTGGAGAATCCCATGGACAGAGGAGCCTTGCGGGCCACAGTCCCTGGGGTTGCAAAGAGTGGGACACGACTGAAGTGACTTAGCAGCCACAGTAGCAGGTCCTACCAGCACTCGCACAAGATGCTGAAGACCTGGCAGCCTGGGGTCACGGGCCTCGATAAGGACTCTAAATTTTTCAGAAAGTTTTGGGGATCTTCCCTGGGTTTAGAAAATTCTTTAATCCAGGTTAGGGCCTGGAGAAGGTCACTCGCAGCCACTGCATCCCACTGAGAGAATCGCCACTCAGGGGGTCTTATTTTATTTTTCTATCGTTTTAATATAAGACTGAAACAGACCGCTACAGCGACACACAGTTTACACAGTTTATACAGAGAATTGCGTGATTTTGCTGTTAGAAGACCCTTGTTGAAGCATTTGAACTTTACCTCTTAAAAAAATGAATGTGGTCCATCAACAACAGATGACTGTGTGTCTGTATTCAGTTCCATCGCTCAGTCGTGTCCGACTCTTTGTGATCCCACGGACTGCAGCACACCAGGCCACCCTGTCCATCACTAGCTCCTGGACCTTGTTCAAACTCATGTCCATTGAGTTGCTGATGCCACCCAACATCTCATCCTCGGTCACCCCTTTCTCCTCCTGCCTTCAGTCTTTCCCAGCGTCAGGGTCTGTATACATATATGTTAATATGTATGTGTGTCTGTGTGCAGTCACATCCAACTCTTTGCAACCCCATGGTCTGTAGCCCGCCAGGCTTCTCTGTCCATGGAATTCTCCAGGCAAGAAGACGAGTGGGTTGACATTTCCTACTCCAGAGGATCTTTCCAACCTAGGGATCAAACCCGTGTCTCTTCCGTCTTCTGCATTGGCAGGTGGATTCTTCACCACTGTGTCACCTGGAAAATATGTATACACACACACACACACACACACACATATAGTAATAGACTACTGCTGCTGCTGCTGCTGCTAAGTCGCTTCAGTCGTGTCCGACTCTGTGCACAGCCCACCAGGCTCCCCCGTCCCTGGGATTCTCCAGGCAAGAACACTGGAGTGGCTTGCCATTTCCTCCAATGCATGAAAGTGAAAAGTGAAAGTGAAGTCGCTCAGTCGTGTCCGATTCTTAGTGACCCCATGGACTGCAGCCTACCAGGCTCCTCCGTCCATGGGATTTTCCAGGCAAGAGTACTGGAGTGGAGTGCCATACTACTCAACCATTAAAATCAATGAAATTCTGCCATTTGAAATCACATGGATAGACCTAGAGAGTATAATGCTTAATGAAGTCAGGCAGACAGAGAAAGACAAATATTGTCTGTTATCACATTTATGTGGAATCTAAAAGATAAAATGAATGAATATAACAAAACAAATTCACAGATATAGAGAATAAGCTAGTGGCTACCAATGGGGAGTGGGGAGTGGTGAAGGCCAAAATAGGGGTAGGAAATTAAGAGGCATAAAATCCTATGTATAAAGTAAATAAGCTGGGGGATTCCCTAGTGGTCCAGAGGCTAGGACTCTGCACTCTCACTGCCCAGGGCCTGGGTTCAATCCTTGGTTGGGGAATTAAGATCCTACAAACCAAGTAGCACAGCCAAGAGTAAATAAATATAATTAAACAAGCTAAAAGGATATATTGTACAGCACAGGGAATATAGCCAATAATTTATAATAACTTGAAATATAATATATAAAAATATTGAATCACTATGATATATACCTGAAACAAATACCATATTTAAACCAGCTATATTTCCATTTTTTAAATGAAATGGAGGTTTCAAGTATTTTTTTTTCAGCACACAATCCTCCCCAACAACCTTCTAGATACTTATTTTCTACCTTTTCTGAAAAAAGATAATTCTCATTTACCAGAACCCCAGACATCACTGAAGAATTCGAAGCTCCTGAGCTCAGAAGTGAGCAAACACACACAGATAAGTATTATTAGTAGTCAAAGGCTGGGTTTAAATGTTTGAAGCACAGTCAACACCCACTAGGAGGAGGGCATGGCAACCCACTCCAGTATTCTTGCCTGGAGAGTCCCCACGGACAGAGGATTCTGGCGGGCTACATACAGTCCATGGGGTCGCAAAGAGCTGGACCCGACTGAATGACTAAGCACAGCACAAACGCCCACTAAGAAATACCAACTAGATTATCATTGCTTTTGTGAGGTAATGACTCATCAACTCAAACCACCTAAGTCTGAAATGTTCTGTATTTATTGTCTATTGGTATAAAGCCTTCATTCTTAACTCTTCTTATGCCATCACATTCTTAACTCTTTTATAAATTAAACAATACACTTTTAGCATCCCACAGTAATCACTTTCAAAAGTTATAATATACATCTGCATGCTACACAAACATGCATTTCTCTCTATAAGCATTTTGTCACATATCACCACCCTCAAACAGTATAAAATTTTAAAAAATGGGACATCACAAAACTGTTGCATATTCCTTTCCCCCACTTGTTAGCAGGTGGCACTTTCTTAAAAAGAGAAAGCAGTGAAAAACCAGAAATTTTGCAACCAGTGTTTGACTTCAACTTTTTACTTTCTGGTCATCTTCAAGTACCACCCTCTCCTGGTACTGTTCTGGATCTTGTCTCTGAGCTTGAATATGCTGAGGAACAACCCGTTCCCCTGGGTTCCCCTGAGAAGTGGTAAGCAGGGCTCTTGCACAGGCTGGAGCACAAGAGAGGGTGAGATAGGTGGTACCATGTGTCTGAGAATGGGTGTTGCTGCTCTATTGCTGCCAAATATTCTAATATTCCTCCAGTTCCCAAGCCAGTGCAGAACCTTGGTCCTAAATGCTCATTTCCAAGCCAGAACCCAAGGTTGCACCATGTGGATCTGTGAACTCAGACTTCATGCCTTTGGGACGTGGTCCTGCTGAGCTGGTGAACCTCTAATAATGATGGGAATATGGAGGATACTTAGGATATGGGGGAGGAGAATCTTGACGGTCACTAAGGAACAATTTGTAAACTGCACAGGCAAGAGAGGTAGCTTCTAGGATAGCAATCACCTCATTGATGCCACAGGAATCTGGACAGTACAACTCATAAAAATCAGAGAAAGAGTTAAAGCTGTGATTTCCCCGAGGCTCTCTCACCTTCTTCCGGCCAAGTTCCATGTAATCTAAGTCATACCCCGAGATACGGGAACCTCTTAGTTCCTCTTGGGGACAGGCTTCAGAGGACTCATAGTTTTTCCCGCTTGGCGTAGTTTTTCCAATTTGCACTCGGTATCTAAACTGGTCTCACTTTCCCGCTGCGCCCTGTGACCACCCCACCCTCTGTTCTGACGCTGTATGAATGTGGGGAAATAAGTATCACGTCCAGCTGTGCCTCCAACACGTCTGCGTGGGGGACTGGAGCCGACCCCCAGGAAGTGGTAGAACCATCCTAGTGGCGGGTAAGAGCTTTACATCCCACAGCAGCATTCTGTCCAGGTCGCTCCGGCCCCAGGCAGGGTCGCAATCAGCAAGTCTGGCTGAGATGGGAGGTTGAGGAGAGGGCAGTGTCTGATCACTTGTGGCCACTGGTCCCGGTGCGCTTCGTGACAATGGCGAATAAAGGCAGGCGGAGGAGGGTGGTACGAGTTACGTCATGCCCGTGGCCTGTTATTTTATGTGCATCTTATACCTTTTAATTTTTCATTAGCCTTTGTCAATGACTCTTAATGAAGCTATTTTGGAGCTTTGAAGCCCTTTGCAGGCTTGTGCGTGACAACTAAATCAGGAAACCTATTGTTTGTTTGATTCGGGAGCCCTTGCTTTCAAGTGCCTTTCTCAAGTGACCTTGTCTTTAATAGCCATTATACTTCTAGGTCATCTTAGCCTGGGACCACAGTTCTTAAACGTAAACAAGCAAGGATGCTGCAAGTGTGCTCAGTTCGTGGGGACTTCAGGATCCCATTTCTTCAGCAAAGCCTTGGGTCTCTTGGGGCAAGTTAATATTATACTTAAGAGGCATGTGCCACTGGGTTGAGCATTTGCGTGGTTTTGCAGTGTACCTCATTACACGGAAATTTGCTTTAGGCTGATGCGGGACCTAGTGTCACTGTAAGCCATTCTGTGACCAGCGTGCTCTAACACAGGAGTCTTGGAGTTAGGTGGTGAGTGCCCTAACAGCTTTGAGGTGCTCAGTCCGTGCCCACCAGTGCTGCAGCTTTCGGCTTCTGAGAGTCCCACCAGAAATAGCCTTTCCTTCCTGTTAACACACCGGCAATCACCAAAGAGTTGTTACTGCGGACTGGCCAAGAGGAGGCCTTTCGTGCACCACTAGCAATTCCGGTGTGGACCTGGGGACTGGCGAAAGGACTGAACCAGCATGTCCCCAAAGAATGTGGGCTGTGGACTGGGACTCCAGTCAAACGGGGCACTGTGGGCTGAACTATCAACCCAACGTGGAATCCAGGGACTGAGCCAAGAGCTCAGAATCTGGGACTGTCTGCTAACTCAAGCTGACCTGCCCCGGGCTGGAAAGCCAGGTACGTTAGTGGCTTCGTGCAAAGAGATCAGAGCTCTGAACTGAGGAGAACTTACCCCCAGCCCTTGGAAATGGCAAGAAAGGCAGAGAACTAAAGGGGTTTGTGCCTACCAATACCTGTGTTTCTTGCTGTCCCCAGAGTTGTCAGAAGTTTCCTCCTGATCCCATTGCTGCCACAAAATCTGTTAAAAAATGAAATTTGCCTGAGTAAGCTTTAAAGATCTTAAGAGTTTATTCAGTGATTCATGAATCAAACAACATCCTATCCATCAGAGGGAAAGGGGCTCTGAGATGCTATGCAAATGGAAAGCTTTTTATAGGAGGAAGGGGCAGGACAAGGACGTTATACCAGCATGGGACAGTTGTGTACGCAAGGTCACCTTCCTTCAAGGGAAAGTAGGCTTCTTCTTTTTTTTTAATTTCTTTTTATTTCTTTGGACTTGTGTGTTTCTAGTTTGTTCCTTCATTTGTACAGCATTTCTCTACCTTTTCTTTTTGTTTTTAACTTATTGTGTTTGAGGTCTCCTTTTCCCAGGCTTCAAGGTTGAATTCTTTCCTCCTCTTGGTTTCTGCCTTCCTAAGGTTTGTGTAAGCTTTGTGTAGGGTGAGATTTGCGCTGAATTTTGTTTTTTTTTTTTTCCCTCTAATGGGCAGGGCTGAGTGAGGGGGTAATCCTGTCTGCTGACGATAAGGTTTGCACTTTTGTCTTGTTTTCTGTTTGGATGAGGCATCCTGCACAGGATGCTACTGCAGTTGGGTGATGCTGGGTCCTGTATAGAAGTGGTTGCCTTTGTGAGAATTCTCTCTATTTGATACTCCTTAGGGTTAGGAGTTCTTTGGTAGTCTAGAGTCTTGGAGTCAGCGCTCCCAATCCAAAGGCTCAGGGCTTGAGCTTGGGCCAGTAACAGAGATTCCACAGATGGTTTATGATGGCATTAAATGTTATTAAAACAAATACCCAGAAACGAGAAGCCAAAGGTGAACACCAGACAAATGGCAGTGACAAAATCAGGCAAATAATAATGAAAATAATGGAGTACACACATACACATATACTGCCATAAGCAAATCAAAACAACCCAACAAAAATAAAGTACAATAGATTGACCCAGTGGACAAAGGACACCAAAAATGATATATACCAGGTAAGAAAAAACTAACTAAAGCACAAACTAGAAAACAAAACTAAAGCAAGGTGCCAACTGGGGAATAAAGCAATGAAAACAAAGCTAACAAATACGGTGAGAAAAAGAAAGGAAAGGAAGAATAGAAATGCAAAGTTAAATAGAGGTAGATAAAGAAGACATACATGTTAAAGATTAACTGCAAGGGAGAAAGAACAGTAGGAAGAGCAAACAAAGGGATAAATGTAGAAAAGATAATAATAGGTTAAAAAATGTTTAAATTAAAATTAAAAAAGGAGAAAAGGTAGGGGAAAAAGAAAAAGGAAAATTCCACAGAACTGCAAAAGGCCAACGTAGAGGCAGAGATTTAAAACCTCAGAAGCTTAATTAGAGTTCATAGTGCTAATAAAATCAACGAAAGTACGGTAACACATCTTGGGAAATAGAGAACAAAGTTATGTGTGGTTCCACTATATGTTGTAAATATCTTTAAAATATTTATTTATTTGGCTACATCAGGTTTAATAGCTGTTTATTATTTATTAGTTGTGTTACACAGACGATCCAGCTGCGGTGTGAGGGCTCAGCAGCCGTGGTACATGGGCTTAGTTGCTCCACAGCATGTGGGATCTTAGTTCCCTGACCAGGGATGGAACCTGAGTCCCTTGCATTGCAATGCAGATTCTTAACCATTGGACCACCAGCGAAGTCCCTCCAATTTTTTTTAAGTAGCTAGATTAAGATTTCCAGTTGGAGTTTCAATACCAAACTCTCAAAATATAACAGAATGAACAGAAAAGTAGAAGAATATCGTAGACTTGGAAAGCACTATGAACCAATTCAACAAAATTAAGATTTATACAATTTTCACACAACAGCAGGATACAAATTCCATTTCATTGATTTCTAATATAAATCCACAGTGAAAAGAGAACAGACTCTGTATGATTTCTGTATCTTTAGACTGTGAGATTTTTGCACCTTGTTTTATGTCCCAATGTCTCAGGCTTCCTTGGTGGCTCAGCTGGTAAAGAATCCGCCTGCAATGCAGGAGGCCTGAACTTGATCTCTGGGTTGGGAAGATCCCCTGGAGAAGGGAAATGCTACCCACTCCAGTATTCTGGCCTGGAGAATTCCATGGACTGTATAGTCCATGGGGTCACAAAGAGTCGGACATGACTGAGTGACTTTCACTTCACTTATGTCCCAATGTCTCCTGGTTTATAGTCCATGGGAACTAGTGAACGTGTGAAAGTGTTATTCACTCAGTCGTGTCCAACTCTTTATGACCCCATGGACTAAAGCCTGCTAGGATCCTCTGTCCATAGAATTCTCCAGGCTAGAATATTGGAGTGGATAGCCATCCCCTTCTCCAAGGAATCTTCCCAACCCAGGGATCGCACCTGAATCTCCTGCATTACAGGCAGATTCTTTGCCTTCTGACCCACCTGGGAAGTAGAGTAGGCTTCTATCAGACAGGTTCACCAGTGCTAACTAGGTCATTCCTGACTGAGTTAAGATTCTATTCCTGGATGTGACTGAGACTGTAATTGTTATACATTAAGTCTCAGTTTGGTGACGTGGAGTGTTATACAAGTGACTCCACTTGGGGCCTGTTGTCTCTTTTTTAAACACAAATTGTCTTAAACTCAGTGGCCAAAATCAATACCAGTTGATTATCTGACTGTTCTAGAGGTTTGATTCCAATGCCAGTCTCCCTGGACTGATACTGGTGTGTCTTCTGGATGATATAGGGGAATTCATCCCCATACTTTTCCCCACATTCATCTCCTTACCTTCTCCCTTTCCCCTTTTCTCCACGTGCCTCCTTCCTGGAGGAAGAAGACCCTCTTCCTTCATCCTCAAGGTCAGCAGTGTTGTATCTCTGTGATATGATTCTTAGGTTCTTTAAAGAACTTGTGTGATTAGGTTGGACCCACCCGGTGGCTCAGAGGTAAAGAATCCACTTGCAAATGCAGGAAACGCGGACTCCCTCCCTGGGTCTGGAAGATCCCCTGGAGAAGGGCATGGCAGCCCACTCCAGTATTCTTGCCCAGAGAATCCCATGGACTGAGGAGCCTGGCGGGTCACAGTTCATAGGGTTGCAAAGAGTCAGACACGACTGGAACAGCTGAGTATGCGCGCACCCAGATAATCTTAAAAAATCTCTTTATCTCAAAATCTTTAACTAAATCGCATCTGCAGAAGTTCCTTTGCCTCTAACCTATTCTCGGGGACCGGGGGTTGGGATGTGGATGCTGTGCGGTGGGCACTGCTCTTTCTGCCACAATGCTTCACTGTTACTTAACAGAACTGCCCAGAATCCCCTTCAAGGTCTGCACCTCCGCTAACAAGCGACAGGCCCCAGTTTAATACGCCCATCTGGCAGGTGAAAGGAGTGAGGCCCTGGGAGATGGGGGGCATTTATTACATGCCTACTGCATGCCATGCCCTGTGCTAAGAGCCTCACACGGCTTGTGTTGTTTGATTCTCCAAGCAACCAGAGAAAAGCAAAAGTGTCAGTTGCTTGTCATGTCTGACTCTTTGTGACTCCATGGATGGTGGCCGCCAGGCTCCTCTGTCCATGGGATTCTCCAGGCAAGAATACTGGAGTAGGTTGCAGAGAGGGAAGTGTTATTGTTGTACATTCAATAGGGCTGAAGGACTCTGTGAGTATAAGGGACAAGAAACCCGACATAAACTGTCTTTAGCCAAAGATGGTGATTAGAAACCCCAAGGCTGATCTTCAGGCCCAGCTGGATCCAGGCATTCAAAGGATGCTATCGAGAACCTCTCTCTCTTCATCTCCTTTGGCTTCTTTCTCAATCACCTTCTCCTTTCATGGAGGCAAAATCATCAGGAGCAGCTCTGAGCAGAAACCATCCCTGGGGAAAGAGACCTTCTGGTTCTCAACTTCCAACAGAAGCCCTGGCATTGAGTCTGACTGAGCCCTTAGGGGTCTGGCATCCATATCCGAACACCCAACACCCCAAGGAACATATCCAGGGACATATCTTGGGAATATGCTCACAGGCTAGGTCTGAAATACATGCCCAACCTGGAGGCTAGAGGCCAAGGTCAGCCTTACCCAGCACAGGGCCTGGGTGTGCAGGGGCGTTTCCTCAGGGACAGCAGCTGTGTGGTGCGTGTGTGTAAAGGAGGTAAAAGCCCAGCGCCAGGGGAAATGCTCGTTGTCATTGTACACGATTGACAGGAGTAGAAACTGAGGCACAGAGTGGTTCAATAAAATACCCTACATCACATCGCTGGTAAGTGGCCATGCCAGGACTCAAACCCAGAACTCCCACCATGAATGGCAGTTCCAGAAATCAAGGCAGGGCCTCTCCATGCGTGGGTCTCTCTTCCACTCTCTCTGAACCCCCAGATTCCATCAAAAGACAAGTTTCATTGTAAGCTACCCCAAGGTCAGGCTGGGCTATTGCTCTCTGTGCCCCGACATGTAAGTCCCAGAGGTCCCTCCTTGTCTGCAGAAGCGCCTCTAAGGTGGAAGAAAGAGGTGCTCAGGCATCTGACCGCTGGCCCTTTTCAAGTCCTCGACTGTGATGGCCGATCCCACGGGGGCTCCATACCATCTTAGCAGAATGCCAAACAAAAGACACAGCTTACTGGCAAAGGAGCCAACTTGGCCAAACCATCTTTCCAAGGAAAGGGCAGCTGGACGAGGAGACAAAGAGGATGTTTATAAAAGAGATAAGTCTCCTGGGAGATGTAAGAAACAGCTGAGAGGAAATAAATCAAACCGTGGGGCAGTTCCTGGAACTGAGGCCAGAAGTGGACAGGACCAAGGCCCCTTCCCAGAGGGTAAGGAAGTTCGTTAGGCCAGACGAGCCGAATGAACTGGACCCTCAGTGCCCATGGAGAATCTAGGAAAGCTGCCCCCAACCCCAGGGATGCAAGACTGAAAATACATCCCTGCAGAGGAGACAAGGGGCAAAGAGTGGACATTTATCAAGGGTTTTCTGTGTGCTGAGCCCTTCACTGATACGGTTCTTGGTCTTCCTCATCACCCTTCTGAGCAAGCACACCAATGTATCCAGTTTTTACAGAGAGGGATTCTGAGGCTTAGAGAGGTAAAGCAACTTGATCAAGAGCACACAGCCATCAAATAGCAGAGCTGGGTTCAAACCCAGGTCTGTCTGACCCTGAAGTCAGTGTTCTTCCCTCCCATGATGTACATTATTAGAGGGGACGTGGACATCCCGGGAACATTTCTAACTCGCTGCTTCTGGAAAGCCCCTTGAGAAGCAGAGGCCCGGGTAGGTGGGCATGAAGATCTTGCAGGTACGTGGAAGGAAGGCAGAATGTTGTGGCAAAGTGGTGAGACCAGATGGTAGGCAGCCACTGCCCCATGTCCCTAAAGGGCCTTCCACCTCGACTCCAGCTAATTTCCTTGGAAACCCCAAATCTTCCCACGTCCGGGAATAAAAGGAAGGCCTTTAGGACACAACTGCCCTGCCAACTTCCGGCTGTTGTGTTTTTTTTTTTAATTTATTCTATTGAAGTATAGTTGATTTATAACAGGTTAATTTCTGCTGTACAGCAAAGTGATTCATATATATTTATATTCTTTTCTATTATGGTTTATCATGGGATATTGACTATATTTAACAATTCCCTGTGCTATACAGTTAGACCTTCAGTTGTTTGTTGTTGTTGCTTAGTCACTCAGTCGTGTCCAACTCTTTGTGACTCCATGGACGACAGCACGCCAGGCTTCCCTGTCCTTCATTATCTCCTGGAGTTTGCTCAAACTCACATCCATTGAGTCTGATGCCATCCAACCATCTCATCCTCTGTCACCCACTTCTCCTCCTGTCCTCAATCTTTCCCAGCATCAGGGTCTTTTCCAATGAGTCAGCTCTTCGCATCAGGTGGCCAGAGTATTGGAGCTTCACCTTCAGCATCAGTCTTTCCAGGGAGTATCTAGGGTTGATTCCCTTTAGGATTGACTGGTTTTATCTCGTTGCTGTCCAAGGGGCTCTCAAGAGTCTTCTCCAACATCACGGCTCAAAAACATCCATCCTGTATACCACATCCTCTGTATAATGGTTTACACTGCCAAGCGTTTCTTTATACTGCTCATTCTCAGGTGCATAGGTATTGGTTCTCACTCTGCCCTGATCGCTAAATCATGTTGAATCCGCAGCAGGCAGGGCACACGTATTTATGGTACTAGGCAGCCTTTCTCATGCAGCTAAGGAATAATTACTGTTTCCTCATTGCTGATTGTGTGAATTCACAAAAGCCCAGAGTGACCAGTGTTTCCCTCCTACAATAGTTGCTCTTGGGGTCCCACACCAGGATGTCTCCCCAACCAGGCCAGCCTGACCACCCTCCAGCATGCTGGCTGCTAAGAGCTCACAGCCAACCCTCCTTCTGCAGAGAATCACCATCTGTTAAACAGAGCCTCACTAGGCGGTCATGTCCTCCTAAGAGCACCCTACAGCCAGTGCTGACCTGGGGGTGCATCCAGAGTGGGTAACAGCTTTGTGATGTGATCAACCCCTCAGCCCCCAGCGGATCAGGGGGACATGGCCTGTGGCTACTCCCCGCTCGGCTTCCCCCTTCCGTGTCCTGTTTGCTTCACCCCTTATAGGTTTTTCCTGAGTCCTTCCTCAGTAAATCGCCCAGTGGCCTAAGATACCATTACCCTATTTACGGGACAGGAAACCGAGGCTTAAGCAGGATGGTGCCTCCACCCCAGCTTAGTCTGTCCCCGAAGTTCAAGCCCTTTCTGTTCCTTTATCCTGCCTGGACAGCGGACAGATGGGGAGCAGAAACCCCAGGCCCCGCAGGGATGGGGGCCTTTTTCTCCTCCAGCTGCAGCGGCCCCTGTCGCCCTCCCCCGCACTGAGTCATCGCCTGCCTGCGCAGAGCGGCAAGGAATCAGGAGCGGGGCTGGGCAGGCAGCAGGCACTGGAGATGAGATTTCTCAGAAGCCGCAGTCCATCACGGCTCAGGGAGGCAGGGGCTGAGAGGGAGCCTCCCCCCAGGTCCTGGTCACCCCAGGACTGGAGGCAGGGAGACCCAGAGGCTGCTGTGGCTCCAGGTGAGCCTCTCCCTGGGGACAAACCCTCCAAAGTGTCTCAGAGAGGAGGGGCTGATGGCAAAGCCCAGATGCGAGGAGCTGGGCTGAGTCAGCCGCCAAAGCTGCGCGGCAAGGGAACAGGAGGCAGACAGTGTTCCCCGGAACACACAGCAGAGGCCAAGCCCACACCTCTGCCTGCCCCCAGGACCCGGAACATCAGAGCCCTGCGTTCCTGCCTCTTCCAATTCGGCTCCAGAAACACCCTTCTTCCAGTCCCTACTGCTGCTTCAGTTAAATGAATTTGAAGCACCTTTTTCATTTCTTTTAATTGAAGTCAAATTTACATACACCGAAATACCGAAGTCTTGGGTGTCCCAGGAAGTGAATTTGGATAAATGTGTGCACCTGTGTCATGAACACAGCTCTCTGCATATGGAATGTTCCCGTCACTCCGGGAGGGTTTGTGTGTGAGTGTGCGTGTGTGTGTTCCTTTTCAGGTTAACCCCCATAGGCAATCACTGTTCTGATTTCTATCGCTGGGAATTAGATGTACCCGCTTTTGACCGTCATATAAATGGAATCACACAGTCTGTACTTTGGGGCTCTGGCCTCTTTCACTCAACACCCTGTCTGTGAAATGTGTCCACGCTAGGCAGGCAGCAGTCATGACTCCTGCCTGTCACTGAGTGTGTTCCTTTGTGTGAATACGCCGCAATTATTCCTCCATTGTCCTCTTGAGGGACGTTTCTGCTGTTTCTATTCCTGGCTATTGAATAAGACTGCTGTGAACTCTTGAGTAAGTCTGTGGACATCTGTTTCCATTTCTCGTGGGTTAATAACCAGGGGTGGAATTGGTGGGTCAGGGAATGGGTGTTGCTAACTTGACAAGAAAGTAGCAAGCTGTTCTCTGAAGTGGGCATGTCCTTCTACACGCCCACCTGCGGTGCTTGACATTTTGAGCTGCTTTATAGCCGCAGAGACATTTGACTTTTCAGGGCTTTTAACTTTAGAAGTGGTGTTTCTCTGATAACTTACGAAGTCAAGCACTCTGCACACACTCATTGGCCATTCTTGTATATTATTCTGTGAAGCCACCATTCAAGTCTTTTGCCTATTTAAAAAAATACTGGTTATTTTAATTTTGTTAAAATTTTTCCGTTTATAAACAGAAATATCCTGCCTATCACTCTTTCTCAGAGAGGAATAATTAGAAATGAACTCATTTGTGCTGTTGAGACACACATAGATTGTTCCAAGTCCCTTATTCTGTAGCAAAGTTCCCTTATTCTGTACTGGTGCTCCCTTGCTAGAGGGTATCCAGCTATTGAGAGATGGAGCCTCTCAGGAGATTCTCTGGCATTGAGGGTGGAGGTCATGATGCATCCTTGGTTGGTACTATTACATCTTTAATCTGTAGAGAATACTGGATTTTCTATTTGTAGAAAATTGTATTTGTAGAAAATACATTTTCTATGTACTTCTTTCTAGCTCATTAGCTGAATACATTAATAGTAGGTTAATCAAATTTATAAAAATTGAATGAGTCATATTCTGTTGTTGTTGTTCGGTCGCTCAGCCATATCTGACTCTTTGCAACCCCATGGACTGCAGCACGCCAGACTTCCCTGTCCCCCACTGTCTCCTGGAGTTTGCTCAAACTCATGTCCATTGAGTTGGTGATGCCGTCCAGCCACCTTATCCTCTGTCACCCGCTTCTCCTGCCCTTAATCTTTCCCACCATCAGGGTCTTTTCCAATGAGTTGGCTCTTCGGATCAGGTGGCCAAAGTACAGGAGCTTCAGCTGCAGCATCAGTCCTTCCAATAAAGCATACAATCTATCTTCTCAGTATATTCAGGTTGTACAGTTATCCCCACTGTTTAATTACAGAATGTTTTCATCATCCGAGAGGAAACCTTCCCCAATCCCCCTCTGCCCAGAGCTCCTGGCAACTATTTGTCTACTTTTGAACTCTGAATTTGCATATTTTGAAATATGTGTGTGTGTGTATATATATACATATACATTCAGGATGTGCCATTTTCTATCTGGCCTCTTCTACTTGGCGTAACCTTTTCAAGGTTCATCCATGCTGAGCCTGTGGATGCCCTTTTCTGTGGATAGGCCACATTTTGGTTGTTGACTCATCAGTTGGTGAACATTTGGGTTGTTTCTACTCTTTGGCTTTTTAAAATAATGCTGTTATGAACATTTGTGTACAGGATTTTGTGTGAACGTACGTTTCCCAGTTCTCTTGGGCATCTACCCTAGGAGTGAAGTCTTTGGGTCATAGGGTAATTCCGTGTTTATCTTTTGGAGGAACTGCCAGTCTGTTCTCTTTGGCAGCTGCACCATTTCCATCCCCAGCAGAAATGTATAAGAGCTACAGGCCCCCTACATCCTGCCAACACTTGTTATTGCTGGGTTTTCCTCTTTTATTACAGTCATCATAATGCGTGTGGAATGGTATCTCATTGAGGTTCTGATTTTCATTCCCCAAATGTTCAGCATTGTTTCATGTGCTAATTTGCCACTTATGTATTTTTTCTTCAGAGAAATGTCTATTCCATCCATCCATTTTTAAACTTGGTTGTCTGTCTTTTATTGTTGAGCTCCAAGAGTTTTATGTATATTGAACATAAATCACTTTGTGTGATTTGTAAATACTTTATCCCTTTCTGTGGATTGTCTTCTTACTTCTTGATGGTGTCCTTGGAAGCACAAGTGTTTAATGTTGATAAAGTCCACTTTATTTTGTCTTTTGTTGCTTGTGCTGTTTTTGTATTCTACCTAAGAAACTATGCTCTAATCAAGGCCACTAAAATGAACACCTATTTTTCCTCTATGAGTTTTCTAGTTTTAGCTCTTACACTTGGGTCTGTGATTCATTTTGCATGTGGATATCCAGTTCTCCTAGTACCTTTTGTTGAAAAGACTATTCTTTTCCCATTGAATTGCCTTGGCACCCTGTCAGAAATCAATTGATCATGAAGGCAGATGTTTATTTTTGGACTTTCAGTTCTGGTCTCAGTGTATGTCGATCCTTATACCAGCACCACAGTCTTTATTACTTGACAGATTTGAAGCAAGTTTTGAAATTAGGAAGTATGATTCTTCCCAACTTCACTATTCTTTTCCAAAAGAAAAGACTTGACTCTTCTGGGTCTCTTCCATTTGCATTTGAATTTTAGGATCAGCTTGTCAGTTTCTGCCCCAAAAAGGGCAGCTTTAATTTTGAGAGGGAATGCAATGAATCTATAGATAAATTTGGGCAGAAGTGCCATTTTAACAGTAGCAAATGTCCCAATCCATGAACACAAATGTCTTTCCATTTATACAGGTCTTTAGTTGCTTTCAAAGATGCTTTGTAGTTTTCAGTGTAAAAGCCTTTCACCTCTTTTGTTAAATTTTTTCCTAAGTATTTTAGTCTTTCAGTTGTAAATGGAATTGCTTTCTTAATCTCACTTTGGGGCCATTCACTGCTAGTCCATAGAAACACAGTTGACTTTTATGTACTGATTTTGTGTCCTGCCATCTTCCTAAACTTAATTATTGACTCTAATAATTGCTTCCTTCCTTCTTTCCTTCCTTCCTCTTTTCTTCTGCTTACTTTTGGTTCCATTGGCTCTTCTTTTTCTACTTTCTTAAGGTATAAAGTTAGGTTGTTGATTTGAGATCTTTCTCCCTTTTTTTGGTAGGTATTTACAGCTATGATGAGTTCTGATTTTATTCCACTGTGGTCAGAGGGTATGCCTTACATGATTTTCAATCTTTTAAAATGTATAATGGCTTGTTTTAAGGCCTACTGTGATCTAACTGGATGCTAAGTTTTGAGATTTCAAAGAAAAATAGGTTTAAAAGAGATGGTAAGATATATTATGAAAACCATAATCAAAACAGACCTTGAGTGGCTCTACTAACATGAGAGAAAAATAGACTTTAGAAAAAAACTATTAGTAGAGACAAAGATACCTGGGTCGGGAAGATCTCCTGGAGGAGGAAATAGCAACCCACTCCAGTATTCTTGCCTGGAAAATTCCATGATCGGAGGAGCCTGCTGCTGCTGCTGCTAAGTCACTTCAGTCGTGTCTGACTCTGTGCTCCAATTCATAGGGTTGCAGAGAGCTGGACACAACTGAACATGTAGAGACAAAGAAGGATATTTTATGATAATTGAAGGGTTAATGCATCAAGAAGATACAATGATTATAAACATACATGTTCCTAACAAGAGAGTCCCGAAATACATGAAACAGAAACTGTCAGAATTGAAGGAAGAAATAGACCAACAATAATGTCAGGCACTTCAATATCACACTTTCGGTAACTTACATTTACCCAATAACAAATGACATGAAGCACCTTTTCATGTCCTTGTTTGACTTCTGTCTTAAGGCTCTGCACTGGCTCTCGTCACTGCTTAGGGGAACTCTTCCTAGCACCTTCATAGCTCACTCCATCACTTCCTCGGGACTTCATTTAGATGGCTCTTCTCTGTAAGGCCTCCTCTATAAACAGTCTAAATTTCATCACCCCTTCATAACCATTCCTATTTCTTACCTTTTCTTTTCCTTAAATCTTTATCACCTCTCACAAACATACGATGTCCTGGAATTGCATTTATCCCCTTGAATTTCTATTATCTCCTCACTAGCCGTGACTTAGCAGCAGCAGCCAGCTCTGAAAACAATCCCAATGCAGAGTGTTATTACCATCATCGTCACCACTCACTGTTCAGACCTGGTTTATAACCTGGGCACATGGTGCTGTAGTTACTCACATATCTGTTTCCCTCATGAGATAGGGTGCTCAAGGGCGGGAGCTGGGGGGTGCGCCCAGAGCTGTCTGAGCCAAGTGCTCCCAGCACCCAGGACAGGGTGTGTCAGAACCAAGGACCCTCTGACTGTTTGCTTCATGAAGCCAGGAGACCCTGTTCTGGCACCAAGTGTGGACCATGAATCAGACAGCCAGACCAAAATGAAAAAGGAAGGTGAAAGTTTTCTGTGAACCTCTGGAATTGGCAGGCAGCCTCAGGGCAGAGAGGAAGGCTCTGATGGTTCTCTGGGCTCACTGGTGGAGTCCCAAGCTCAGGAGTCAGGACTGCTGGGGAGCGCAGCACAGAGCCGCCGGGTCTGGGACTCAAGCAGAGCGGGTTCAAGTCCAGCTATAACACCATCTGTGTGACTTTAGACAAGCCCCTTCATCTCCATGAGCCGTACTCTCTCATCTGTAAAGTGGGCATGACAATACTTATCTTAGAGAGTGGCCGTGTATAGACTAGGGTACCGCTATGGCACATGACGCAAAACTGATGCTGAGCAGATGACTATAAAATCTTAGTCACTCAGCCGTGTCCAGACTCTTTGCAACCCCCTGGACTGCAGCCCGCCAGACTCCCCTGTCCATGGGATTTCCCAGCCAAGAATACTGCGGAGGGTGGCCATTCCCTTCTCCAGGGAGTCTTCCTGACCCAGGGATCAAACCTGGGTCTCCAGGAGAAGGCAATGGCTACCCACTCCAGTATTCTTGCTTGGAAAATCCTATGGACAGAGGAGCCGGGCGGGCTACAGTCCAGGGGGTCACAAAGAATCAGACATGACTGAGCAACTAACACTTTCAGATGACTGTAATAATAGGTAATAATAATAATAGGTAAAGTTTACTGAGCACTTCTGCTGTGCCAGGCATTGCAAATAACTCTTTATAACCACAATCTCATTTTAATTATCACAATGTACTCCATCAAAGAGTATCAATCCTAGGTTATAGATGAGGAAAATAAGGCTTAAGAAAGCAACTTTACCCAAAGTGACCCAGCTAATCAGTTACAGAGCAGACTTAAAATACTAACCTGTCTGGTTCAGAATTTGTGCTCCTAGCTGATGCTGTATTCTTCAGCAACAGCTTTCCTTTCTGCCCCGCTTCCCACAGTCTTTCTTAGGGATCTCCTCTTTCTTCCTGCCCCTCAAGGAGCAGGAGACTACAGAGAGATCAAAAACTTGGGACCTAAAGATAAACAGCTGTGTTCACACGCCAGCTCTGTCACTCACTGGCTGTGTGGCGTCGAGCAAGTCACTTGCCCGTCCTGAGTCTGAGTTTCCATACCAGTCTCCCAGGGCCGCAGTAATGAATTCCCACAAACTCAGTGGCTTAGAACCACATCAATTTGTTATCTCACTGTCTGTAGCTCAAGGACTACTCTGGTGGCCTAGTGGTTAAGATTCCACCTTCTACTACAGAGGACATGGGTTCAATCCCTGGTTGGGGAACTAAGATTCTGCCTGCCACTGGGCATGGCGAAAAAAACAAATAAACAGTGATGCAAAAAAAAAAAATCCATGATGAGTAGTATGTAGCTCAGAAGTCCAGGGGGCTCAGCTGGCCACTCTGCTTGGAATCTCATAGGCTGAAATAGAGGTGTTGGCCGGCCCAGGCTCTTTCCTGGGCACCCTGGGAAGGAACCTACTTCCAAGGAGAGTGACGTTGTAGGCAGAATCCAGATCCTGTGAGTGTGGGACCGAGGGCCCTGTGTCCTTGCTAGTGGTCCAGTGGGAGCTGGTCTCTGCTCCTGGGGGCTGCCTGCATTCTTTCTCACGCAGGTCAAGTCTTTCTCACGCTTTGGAAACCTCCAGCTTCTCCTGTGGCTCCTTCCCTACTCCAACCAGGGAAAGCCATCTGCTTTTAATGGCTCATGTGATTAGATTGAGTCCACCAGGAAAATCCAGGATAATCTCCCTAGTTGATGATCTGTAGGTTTGATAACATCTGCAAAGTCCTTTGCCATGTAACATAACACATTCACATCTTCATAATGGGATTAGGCCATTGACGTCTTTGGTTGGGGTTAGGGTGTTGCATCCTGCCTACTGCACTTGCCTCCTCCTTGCTCATCCATCCGACAAGTGTTTATTAGCTTTGTGGCAGACACCGTGGGTGCCTTCAGTACCCGCCCACCCCAGCTTCCTGCTGCCGCCTGTATCACCTGGTCAGAGGCTTTCTCCAGCTGCCAGAGGAACTTGGCAGAGTCCATGTGGAAGGACAGAAGTGCTGGGGAATCACACCCACCTGGGAGCAGCCCTTGACCTATAGCTGACGGGAGCTGGTGGATAAGTAACCCAAGTCCGTCACCCTGTGGATGCAGTAACTCGGCGTGTGTCTACACTCCCTCCCAGCAGGCTTTATCTCCAGCTTCCCACAGTGGTCACTTCGTTAATAAAGTGCACTTTCTGGGATGCCTGCCTTTCCACGCCTAACCCTACCCCTAACCTCAGATCTCCCCCAAACTATACTTCTGCTGGTATCAGTTCAGTTCAGTTCAGTTCAGTCGCTCAGTTGTGTCCGACTCTCTGTGACCCCATGAATCGCAGCACGCCAGGCCTCCCTGTCTATCACCAACTCCCGGAGTTCACTCAGACTCACGTCCATCGAGTCGGTGGTGTAGACAGACTATATTTCTTGTCTCAAGAAATGCTACTGGGGTAACCAAGCAAAGCTCTTGTTATATGACCGGTGCTTCCTCCAGGCACCACTATTATCTCCATTTCACAGATGGGGAAACTGAGGCAGGGAGCAGATATGTAATTTGCACACACAGCTAGCATCTGGCAGAATCAGGATCTGAACCCGGGCCGCGGGTTCCAGGACTCCTGCTGTTATAAACTAGACCATACCAACTTTCTCCCTAGCCATAAACCAAGAGCGGTATTCCCTGACTCATAGTATCACTGTGAGAATTAAATGAGATAGTGCTCATAAAGACTTGGTCATCACACGGCACAATGAGCTCTCAATAAATGGCAGCTCAAACCAACAATAACAACATGACGAATGGTAATAATAGCAATTGCTCAATCCCAACTCTGAGGACAAAGGGGGACCGGTCACTCTGCAGGCAAATCCATTATCTGAGAGAGAATAAACAGCCTGGCTAAGTGCAGAGGAAGGTGGTGGGTGTTGTTATAGCAACTGATGAGCCTTTTTGTATCCTCACAGCCAAGTGGGTGGCAGAGCAGGGAAGGAAGAAGCTCTTCAAAGGAAGCCAGCAGGGAGCGAAGAGGGGCAGACCAAGGGAAACCCCCGCTCCCTGCCCCACCCTGGCCTGGCAGCTCTGACTTCCATACTTCAGGCAGGCTACTTCCCTGCTAAGGCTGGGGGCACAGAGATGCCCAGAGGCCAGGCAGAGGAGGAAACCCTGTGGAGCCATAGCCCTCAGGCTCTCCGATCTGAGCAACCAGACAGCAAGCTTTGTGGGCCAAAGAACGCAGGTCCCTCACTCAGGGCAGAGTTAGTGTTCCGAAGCACTATCCAAGAAAAGAATCTGGCAGCTCTGCAGAGGGATCGGTGTGACTCTCATGGACCCCAACACAAGAGCCAGCTAATGGCATAACCACCCAAATGAAGACATCAACGCACCTCTCTCCTCTCCCCCCCCTCTGCCTGCTCTGGTACCGATCCTATCTGTGCACTGTCTTCCCACATCAGTTGTGTGATCTCATCCATCCATCTCGCCATCTGTCTACTCACTCTCCATCCATATATACATACATGCCTGCATCCAGCTAACTATTCACCCATTCATGCATGTATAGATCTCTACCACACACCAAGAACTGAGCTAGGCATGCGGTGCCTGACTTTAAACAAGACAATCCTGATCCTGGCCCTTTCAAAGCTCAGGGGCTTATGAAAGAGACAGGAATATAGAGAGGAAAGCCCCGATGTAGGTGGTAGACCAGTACTTTCAAACTAGTGGCCTATGGAATGAATTCCTTCCACAGATATATTTTGTTTGGCCTTCAGAGATTTTGTGTCTGTGTGTGAAAAATAACATTTTTCATAAAATTTCTAGTTTTCAGGCTCTCATGAAAAGTCAGGGGATCTGGCAACCCTGAACTTCCATTCTCACATGGTGACAGTCACTAGGACCTAAAAGCAGAACTCCTCCAGCTCTCCTCAGCCCCGCAGTGCTCCGTATCATCCTACATGGGAACTGGCCCCGCCAGGCATTTCCATCAGCCGGCCCAGAGTAGAGTCAGGAGGGTTCAGCACAGCCAGAGAGACCTGAGCCTCAAAGGCCTGTCCCCAGAATAGCTAACAAGCCTGAGCTGTGGTGAAAACCACAAGCCCTTGCTCTGATGGTGTCGTCGACAGGGATGTGTAAGCTGGGGAGAGGTGACAATGAAGGATTCGGGGAACACCATCGTAAGCACAGGCTCTGGGGACCATCAGGCCAAAACCACCAGCTGCATACGGAACCCTCAGAAATACGCATTGTCTCAGCCAAGCCTCCACGCTGGTGTCCTGGCTGCTACCCCTACTTCTCCAGCTATGCTTGATTCAGGGCATTCTTTTCAAGCTCAATCTGCCCCCCAAGTTTGGTTGGGGGCTAGCATAGTACCATGGGTTTGGCTTATCAGGATTCGGATGAAGTAATTAACTAGGCAAGTTGTCACTGAAGATCTATGCTTCTGTTTGGTTTCTTAAGGTGCAAGCAACAGAAACAGACTCAGGCTGAGGTTAGCCCGAGGGAATCTGGTGGGTTCAAAGCAGAGGCTGAGAACTTCATGAAGCCTCAAGAACCTGCCTGGGATCCATGCAGGATCCAAAGTTGTGTCAGAGGGCTGGATGCCAGGACCTCAGGAGTCTGAGCAGAGGCATGCTGGTCGGTACACCACCCCCTGATGAGTAGAATCCAACCCCTTTATCTCTTTGTCCCTCTGTTAGAGTCTGGGCTTCCCTAGTGACTCAGCTGGTAAAGAATCTGCCTGCAATGTGGGAGACCTGGGTTCCATCCTTGGATGGGGAAGATTCCCCTAGAGAAGGAAATGGCAACCCACTCCAGTATTCTGGCCTGGAGAATTCCATGGACTATACAATCCATGGGGTTGCAAAGAGTCGCACACGACTGACTTTCACTTCACTAGAGTCTGCAGTTCCAAAAAGGTATGGCCATGGGTTAGTTTATGGGCCATGAGTCAACCCTTCACCTAAGGAGTCTTTGGCTTCACTCTCTGTTGTTGTTCAGCCGCTCAGTCATGTCCAACTCTTGCGACCTCCTGGACTGTAGCCCGCCAGGCTCCTCTGGGGGATTTCGTAGGCAAGAATACTGGAGTAGGTTGCCATTTCCTTCTCCAGGGGATCTTCCTGACCCAGGAATCAAACTCTGGGTTTTCCACATTACAGGTAGATTCTTTACCACTGAGCCACCAGGGAAGCTCTCACTCCCAGTAGCTATAGCCAAAGAATGGAGGAAGGTTTTCCAGGAGCTGAAGCTGGGCTCCTTTGTGCCTTGCTTTGTAGATTTGACTTGGGAAACATTCAAATGTGTTCCACAATTATGAAACAAAATTAAAGTTAAAAAATCAAGTGAAACAAACCTTTGCGAAAGTTGGTGATATAATCACAAAGAGAAGAACTATTTCTTAACAAAAAAAAAAACAGAGTAATTTGACTGTACATCCCTGGTAGGATATATCTGAAGAGCTCTAAGGATGAAAATACCTGTGAAGAAGAAAAAAAGATGTGCTAAGTATCTACCATGTGCCCTGTCTCTGTGAGATGCTGTAAAACACTGATGGATAAGGTGACATCCCTGCCCTCCTGGAATCTGTCATTTTGTAGCCTCCACTACAGCATCCGTTTTCCTTTGCAATATCATCCCAGTTTCCTTAAAACTTTTTTACTACAGAAGACTTCAAACACATGCACACGTAGTCAGTGTAGTTTAGTAAAATCCAAGCATCCATCACCTAGGATGACCCATTATCAGCCTTGTTTCATTCTACGCCCACTCCCATTCTTCTCCCTCATCCTGTGTTTTTCTGTAGCAAACTGCAGACTTCGTATTATTTCAATATGCCTTTGTAAGTATTTCAGGATATCTCTCTAAAAAATAATGACTCTCTCAAAAAAAAAAAAAAAAAAATAACCACAGTATCATTATCACACCTAGAACAAATAACAGTCCTTTAAGAACATCAGACATTCAGTGTTCAGATTTCTAGTTATTTTATAAACACTGTAAAATGTTTTAGGTCTTCCCTGGTGGCTCAGTGGTGAAGAATCCGCCCACCAATGTGGAGGTGCAGGTTTGTTTCTTGGGTCAGGAAGATCCCCTAGAAGAGGGCATGGCAACCCACTCTAATATTCTTACTTGAGAAATCCCATGGACAGAGGAGTCTAACGGGCTGTACAGTCAGTGGAGTCGTAAAAGGGTGGCCATGACAGAATGACTGAGCAACAGCAACAATAAAATGGTTTATGTATTGTTTGAAATTGTTTACACATTGTGATTGGTTCATAGATATGTCGCTGAAGACTATTTTTTTTTTAATTTTTTTATTGGAGTATAGTTGCTTTACAATGCTGTGTTCATTTCTGCTGTTCAGCAAAGTGAATCAGCTATACATATATATACATCCCTTCTTTTTTGATTTCCTTCCCATTTAGATCACGACAGAGCATTGAGTAGAGTTCCCTGTGCCGTACGGTAGGTTCTCATTAGTTACCTATCTTATACAGAGTAGTGTATAGATGTCAACACCAATCTCCCGATTCATCCTGCCTCCCATTTTCCCATTTGGTGTCTATACGTTTGTTCTCTGCGCCTCTGTTTCTGTTTTGAAAGCAATTATGGCTTCTCTCTCCATTATTTTCCCCTTTATGATGTATTTCTTTAAAGAAAAAGGAAAAAAAAAAAGCTGCGTTGGTTTTCCTGTAGATTTCCAGAAACCCAGAGCATCTGGAGTCTGTTGGTCACATCAGTGTGGTGTTGCGGCCCGTGTCCCTTTGCTCTCTGAGTTTCCTGCAAACTTTCGGTTGACTTAGAGCCATGCCGACCAGGATGGCTACCAACAGCCTCAGTGGATGCTGAGCACTTGTCATGTGGCCCATCCGAGCTGAGAAGTGTTGTGTTGACTGCACACCAGATTTCAAAGGCCAGCTGTGCAAAGAAGAGCGGAAGCTGTTTCACTGATCATTTTCACATTGATTATATATCGAAACATATGCATCAAATTATGTACCAAGAATGTTTTGGAGAGATTGGGCTAAATAAGATATTAAAATTAACTCCTCCCTTAGTACTAGTGGTAGTGCTAGTGGCTCAGTCGTGTCCAACTCTTTGCGACCCCCTGGACGGTAGCCCACCGTCCTCTGTCCATGGGATTCTCCAGGCAAGAATACTGGAGTGGGTTACCATGTCCTCCCCCAGGGGAACTTCCCGACCCAGAGAATCAAACCCGCGTCTCCTGTCTCCTGCATCGGGGGTGGATTGTTTACCACTGAGCCACCAGGGAATCCCATTCTATTATTTCATTTTTATTTATTCGCTGCCGTTCTCTAAGGAAAACTCCTAGGGGAATTGCCAGCCCCTCGGAGAGATTTTCTCCATTGTACCTGCATAAGGCAACTCAGGGTAGATCCTTCCACTGTGCTGCATCCCAGCCAGAGGAGGTGCTGGGTAAGTGCTGAGTGAAGGGATGGAGCTGTTCACAAATGGACAAAGCCCCAAAGCATCACACAGGCCGCCTGAGTGCTCCACCTGGCTCTGCTGCGTGCTGAGGGTCAGGCTCCCCCTCTAGAGGCCTCCGATTTCTCTCGTGGGGTGAGCGGGCGGGCAGTCTGGTCACTGAAGTGTGGTTTTGGCTCTGAGGGCTTCTCCCTCTGCAGGAATGTCCCTACATCAGCTCATGCTTCTAGAGGCCTCTCTCTCGCCAGGGCAGCCAGGGCCAGGTGGCAGCTGAATTAAAGCGACACCCCACAGCTAAGAATCCAAAAACTAATTAACCTCAGCCCATCAGACTCAGGGGAGGCCAGTCTGGCCAGCGTTCTGATGGCAGGTGGCATTAATACCTAATGGTACATTCTAATTGCTGTCTTTTCCCGAGTCCCTCCTGGTTCCCAAAGCACTTTCAATCAGGCAGAGAGCATCCACAGAGCGCCTCTGAGCCGCGGTCCCTGGGGGAAGAGGCCATGAGACAGAAAGCCACCCCACCAGGAGCTAACAGGTGAGCCAGCCAGATGAGATTTAACAGTCAGAGAAGAGCAAGGAGCTGAGCAGGCCAGGGCAACGGCGATGGCTGCTCCCACCTCCCAAGGTTGTCAGAAAAATTGGGGGACGTGACATTCCTGGCATTCTGATGGGCGCATCAAAGGCTCCTGACCAACTTTTGTTGTTGCTTAGTCACTCAGTCGTGTTCGACTCTGCAACCCCATGGACTGTGGCCGGCCAGCCTCCTCTGT
Organism: Bos mutus; assembly: GCF_027580195.1. Lineage (NCBI taxonomy): Eukaryota > Metazoa > Chordata > Mammalia > Artiodactyla > Bovidae > Bos > Bos mutus. The sequence continues at coordinate 55,292,107 of NC_091638.1, forward strand.
CCAGGGGATTTCCCAGGCAATACTGGAGTGGGTTGCCATGCCCTCCTCCAGGGGATCTTCCTGACCCAGGGATCAAACCTGGGTCTCCTCTGTTGCAGGCAGATTCTTTCCCATCCGAGCCACCAGTGCTCTAGGCGACTGAGATACAGTAGCGGAAAGAAGAAAAAAGCAGAGCCCTCATTCCAGTAGGGGGTGGGGCCGCCCACTCGCACACCTCCAGGAGGTGACGTTGCCCTGTCACACTGTAATCTGTGTAAACGGTGACCTCAGGCACTGTGCAGTGCACAGCCTGTGCAACAGGACCCAGCTCTCCCCCTCGGAGGAGACAGATACAGGCAAGTACAGCATGCACCACGTTAGATGGTGAGAAAGGCGGAGGGACGTAAGGCAGAGAATGCAGAGCGGGTGCGGGCCTGGGGCGGGCGTGGCCAGGGGCGGGCTCACTGAGAAGATGACAGTATTAGTCAGAATCTCAGCAGGGAGCAGCTGGCACGGCAAGTGGGTCATTGGAGACGAGTGAGCAGAGGGACTGCTTTCAACAAGACGGGCAGGATGGAGGGGATCTACAGGGACAGCGGAGCGGGACTGCTGTGCACCGAGGCTGGAAGGACAGAGACAGGACAGGGGGCAAAGAGGAGGAAGGCTGCGTGCACACAGCCTGCAACAGTCATCTGGGAAGGGGGCCTGGGGATAAACACCAACCTCATTCCTCTCTTCCCCCATCATCGCCTTCTCACAGTTTCTCTCACAGAGCAGACCCAGTGGGAGCCAGAGGAGAAGGGACTCCATGGGTTTAGTCCCCACAGTCAGCCCCTGTGGGGCAGAGCAGGGTAGAAATGGGGGTGGAGTGGATCCAGGTGTTTAAATGGAAGATACTCACATATGAGCAGAGACCTGAAGGAAGCAAGGCCAAGGGGACCCATGGAGAAGAGCATTTCGGGCAAAGGACGGAGCGTGGGCAAAGGCCTTGTGGTGGGCGAGGGGCTGGCATGTCTGCGTGGCCGCAGAGAGAGAAGAGGGCATGAAATCCCAAGACAACAGAGGTGTTGGGCAGCAGCTCCTGGATGCAGCGAGCAGCCCTGGAGGGTGGGGAGCAGAGGAGCGCGTGCTCTGCTCTTGGTTTTGACAGCATCCCTCTGGCTCCACGCAGAGAGCAGGCAGAGCGGGGCAGACATGGAGGCCGGGAGAGCAGGGATGAGGCTGGGCCGCTGGCCCAGGTGAGAGGCGTGGTTGCTGGCACAGGAGCGGTGGGAGCAGAGGTGGTAACCCAGGGTTGGATTCCGATTCTGTTTTGCAGGTGGTGGGATGGAGTTTTCTGATGGATTGGTTGTGGGTAGGGGGATGGGAGAAAAAGCACTTGTTATCCGTGTCCATCTTCCTTCAACCACTTATTCACGGCCCACGGGCGTCCCTTCTAAGAGGTGGCTTGAGGAAGGAGAACCTATGATATCTGCAAATTCTCTGTGACGCCTCTGGGGATTATTGCTGGCTGTGGGCTGGGGATAGAGCATAATGATAGTGTTATGGCTCTGTTTGAAAGGGAGGTGTCTCTTAGAGTTATGATCTGAAATACTTGTTTCCAGAAAAATGATAAGAAGGCTGAGATTTTCTCCATTGTAACACGGAAGCGAGTGAGGCTATAGAGGAAATGAAATTTCCATTGAGACAGGCAATGGTTCACGGGTGTTTTGTTACACTCTGCTCTCTACTCTGGTGTAGCGTTAGTTTTTCCAAAATAAAAGATGTGTTTAAATCTCTTTTGTGGACCCGTGCGATGGAATTGTTCTGTCTTGACTGTGACCACGATGTGGCGGTGGTCACATGGATCCACGCATTGGATACATTTGCAAAAAATGGATTCTACGCACACACACGCATGAGTGTATGGAAAACCGGTGACATCTGAGTAAGGTCAATGGACTGTATCAATGGCAATATCCTGGTTGTGATATTGTGCTGAAGTTAGGAAAGATGGCGCCCCTGGGGGGAAATGGATGAAGGTTATACGGGACCTCCCCACAAGTATTTCTTACAATTGCTTGTGAATCAACAATTATCTCTGAATCTAAAAAAATTCAAGTCCCTTTAAAAGATTAGAGGTGAAAATTACCATTGGTAAGGATGCAGAGAAATCAAAACCCTTTTGCCCTGTTGATGGAGATGTAAAATGGTGAAAATACTGTTCAAAACACTAAGGTAATTCCTCAGAAACATAAACACAAAATTACTGTGAGATCCAAACATTCCACTTCTGGGTATATATTTAAATGAGTTGAAAATAGGAACTCAAGTTATTTGTGCACCTATTTCATAGCGGCATTGTTCATGATAGCCAAAAGGCGGGGACATCCCAAATGCCCGCTGACAGGTGAACGGGCAGGTAACGTGGGGTAAATCACACAATAGAATATTATTCAGCCTTTAAAAGGAATGAAATCCTGACACGCTACGCCACGGATGAACCCTGAAGACCTTAGGCTAAGTGAAATAAGTCAGACACAGTAAGACAAGTATCACATGATTCCACTTACATGCGGTCCCTAGAGTAGTTAAATCCATAGAGACAGAAAGCAGAAGGGTGGTTGCTGGGGGCTGGGAGAGAGAAGAATGGGGACTTGGATCCTGCCTTTCAGTTTGGGTAGCTGAGAATGTTCTGGAGATGGATGGTGGTAATGGTTGTACAACACTGCAGATACACTTAACATTGTTCAACTGCACACTTAGAAATGACCAAGGTGGTAAATTTTATGTTATGTGCATTTACAACAGTAAAAGAGATTAGGTAAAAGCAGATCCATGACGTCTCAAAAAAGATAAACAAGGACTATAATCCACGTGACCAGCTTCCCTTATGCCCTGTGCAGAATGACATCATCCAAGGCAGAGGGAAAACGACAGACAGACTCTGTCTCAGTACCTGTGTCTCCTTTTCGGTGCCATCAGAAAAATCCCGGGCGGGGCTGTTTCAGACAACGGCGATGTCCCCAGTATGGGAATCCCTGAGACAGCAAGAAATCAGCCATCAAATGGTCGATGAACACCTGTGGAGACAGCCATCTAAGGGAGCAACAGGCTCTGATAACACATATGGGACCTGAGCAACAAGTTAACTCCTAAGCACCCTTCAGAGCCCAGCTCCTAATGTCTCTTTCCCAAGGAAGTCTTCCCTGACTTCCTGGACTGGATCATGTGTCTCTATTTCAGTATCACCATGTATCCCAGTTTGTCCAGGATGGTTCCAGTTTATGCCAGTTTTGGGGGCATGGTTATTAGGAGCAATCACTTTCATCTCAAAGAGGTCCAGGTAAATTGTATGTTCACCCCACCCATTACAGATTGCCCAATTCTTTGTGACCCCATGGACTGTAGCCCACAAGACTCCTCTGTCCATGGAATGTTCCAGGCAAGAATACTGGAGTGGGTTGCCATCTCCTCTTCCAAGGGATCTTCCCCACCCAGGGATCAAACCCATGTCTCTTGCATCTCCTGCCTTGGCAAGTGGGTTAGTTACCAACTGCGCCACCTGGGAAGCTTAGATTCTCCAAGCTTCTCTTCACTGTGATTCAGACATCTTGTGGTGTCCACCTCCTAGATGTGGTGTGAAAGACTCCGAGGGCAGGGGCATACCTGCCTTGGGCACTGTTATAACCACAACGCCTAACACAGTGCTTATGTTGAATATGAGCTCAACCAATATTGGTTGGGTTAATGAATATCTTCATTATTCTGTGAGTATCCGTGGTGGCCCTGGAGCTGCCCCTTGAAGAGTCCCTCCTGGGAAGAGAGTATTTGGCTGACAGCCTCCAGCTGGTGCCCCAGCTGCTCCCAGACTAAGACTCTCCCTGGTGGGGGTACCTGAGCTAGGCCTTCTCCTCCCAGTGAGGGCTCCTCTAACAGCCAGTCTTTGCTCCAAGGCCCCCCTCAGCCTGGTGGGGGTTTTCTCAATGCCGCCTGGCAGCCTGAGGCTCCTTCCGTCCAAGCCTCTCCTCCCCTCTCTCCTTTTACAGGTGTCCGACCACCACTGCAATCCGAGGCTCTCCTGCCTCTCTTTCTGCTATATTTCTCACAAGTTGCTCCCCAGTAAATCCTTTGCGTTGCCTCTTGTCTGGAGGTTTGCTTCCTGGAGGGCCTGGTGTTCTATCACAGTAAGACTGTGCACTGGGAGCCAGGGTCCAGGGTTCTTGTTCCCTTCCCTGGGAGGGAGGTGCCGCCCTGCCCAGCCTGCTCAGTCATTACTGAGTCAGCAGCTGGAGAACATGACCTCGGGCCAGTTCTCTTGTGCGTTCACAGATTTTTCTCTGCCATTTCTCTACTTGCTGCTGCTGTTCAGTCGCTCAGCCATGTCTGACTCTTTGCGACCCCGCTGACTGTACGCTGCCTCCTCTGTCTGTAGGCTTTCCCAGGCAAGAATACTGGAGTGGATAGCCATTCCCTTCTCCAGGGGATCTCCCAATCCAGGGATCAAACCCAGGTCTCCTGCATTGGCAGGCAAATTCTTTACCACTTACTCTTGCCCCAGTGAGCTCAGGAAAGTTCCTTCCTCTCCTTCTTTTCTTTCTCTCTGTCTCTATCTCTCACTTTCTCTTCTTCCCTATGGACTCAACCATTGATAGTTTCTCCCCAGCTCTTACTTTTTTTAATTGCTCTCTCCAAAAGTTAGCTTTATGGACATGAGTTTTTCCCATGATGCTTCCCTGGTGGCTCAGACGGAAAAGAACCTGCCCGCAATGCAGGAGACCTACGTTGGATCCCTGGGTTGGGAAGATCCCCTGGAGGAGGGCATGGCAACCCACTCCAGTATTCTTGCCTCAAGACTCCTATGGACAGCACAGCCTTGTGGATTACAATCCAGGGGGGTCACCAAGTGTCAGACATGACTGAATGACTAAATCTAAAACAACCTAAATCTGAAACAGCTAAGAGTAAAATATTAATAACGAGCAACACACAACTTGTGAAACCCTTGAAAGTATTCAGACACTGACATCAGCATCTCCACAAATGTCGAGGCTCTTCTAATTAAATCTGCTTTTCTCCAGCTGCAATATTCAAGATCAATTAAATAGATAAAGGGCATTGATTAAACAGGCACTAGCTCCGCTGGTACACAAGCCTGGCTGCACATCAGAATCCCCTGGAAGCTTTTTAAAAACAGCAATGCCCAGGCCCCACTCTAAGAGGTTTCAGATCTCATTGTTTGAAAATGAGGCCTGGGTGTCCGACTCCCGGGGGGTTTAGAATGTGCAGCCAGGGTTGGAATCCATGTTTCAAGAAGTCTCACGCGTGCTTTAGTAAACTGGGTTGTGCCTATGAGGATCCTGGGGCTCAGGGACCTGGAGAAAGTAGAACCCAGAAGTCCTAGGTCAGTGGTCCGAGGCGGCGGCAGCCAGGAGCTGAGACACAGGACAGGAGGAGCTTCCTCTCCACCCACCCCCGACCCCCTCACCTCAGTTCACCTCCACCCAACCAATTCACCAGTTGCTGATTATGGTGCCTTTCTTTACATTAAGACTCAAGGTCCTGTTTCGTTTTGTTCTCTTAACAGATGCGCACATCCTGACACAGTTATGTGCAGCCACCCCTGGGGTCAGAATCTTATTGTCACGGATGTGATTGCAGAGCCCGGCACAGAGCTTGGGCCAAAATTTGAAGCTTCAAATATGTTTGCTGAAGGACTGTTATGGCAGACTGGACAGATGAATAGCTGGACAGAGAGACAGACATGAGTGGATGGTATTAAGCAGATAAATGATTATAAACAGATGGACGGGCAGTTGAGTGAATGGGTGGATAGATAGAAGAGCAAATGCAACAATAAATGTGTCTACACGCTGCCCTGTGCCACAAAGGATGTGATATACTTAAAAGGATTTGACATACTTAAACGGACTTGAGATACTTATAGTCAATTAAAAAAAGTACAATTTGATCACCCTCTCTGGACCTGACTCTGCTCTGGGCATTAGAATGCCTCCGTGAACAAGAGGCAAAGGTGCTCCCCTTGTGAACCTTACATATTCGCAGCATGAGTCAGATAAAGCAATAAAGATAAATGAGTAAATTACAGAGTATGTTAGAAGGCGGAGAGCTATTGGCGAGAGAAAAGGGCAGGAAAAGGGAGACTGGAAAAGCCAGAGAGGCAGAGCTCGGATGCAGTTCTAAATAGGGAGATCAGGGCAGGCCTCTTGGAGGAGGTGACCTCTGAGCAAAGAGGGAGGGAGGCAAGGAAGGGAGCCTTGCAGAGATCTAGCGGTAGGGGAAAGGCCTGGGCGAAGACTCCGGGTGGCAGTGTGCCTGCTGAGTGTGGAAGACTGTATCCAAGGCCAAGCAGCTGGAGCAGAGGGAGTGAAGGGGAGTGCAGAAGGGGGTCAGCGGTAACAGGGCATCCAGGCCGCACAGAGCCTTACAGGTGATGGTGAGGACTTTGGCAAATTTTGCTGAGTAACACGGGAGTGCTTGGAGGGTGTTGGGCAGGGAAGGGATGTGATCTAGCTTAGGTATTATTTATTTTAGCTTTTAAAGAAATGTAATAAAGACATTTATTAGGGAATCTCATTAAAAACAAAAAATTCAAATGGAATTCAGCCCTGCAAGTGTTCACATGCTGTGTGAATATCTCTAATGCTATTTAGTAAAAAAAAAAAAAAAAAAAACCGGCTTAGATTTTAAAAGACCCCCTCTGGCCACCCAGCTATAAATCAGCAGGTTTTAGGAGGTCAGGGTAGAGATAGACCAGTGAGAAGTCATCCAGCTAAGGGGATGGGAGCTCCCACCAGGGTGGTGACCCCCAAAGAGATGAGAGGTGGCTGGAGTCTGGATATATTCTGAAGGGAGACCCAACAGGAGTTCACGGCAGTGTGGATACTGGTGTGAGAAAAAGAGAAATCAAGTTTGATGCTGGGGTTTGGGCCTGAGTAACTGCAAGAAGTGAATTGCCATCAAGCTACATAGGGGAAGCTGAAGTTGGATCAAAGTTTGGGTGGAGTGGGGCTGGGGGGTCAACACGGAGTTTGGTTTTGGATATGCAGGTTTTACATGCATTGGATACCCAGTGGAGATAGCAGGTAGGCGTGCGATGTGAGCTGGAATTCAGGAGCGGTCTAGGCTGGAGATATAAATGTGGAGTCATGACATGTGAGTGGTATTTAAAGTGATGAGATCAGGGGAGATTAGCAAGAAAGTGATACAAAGAGACAAGGATCGAGGACTGAGCCCCTGGGTCGTCCCGATATTAAGAGGTTGGGAGAGAGGAGAACCAGTCAGTTGAGGAGAGTGAGAAGGGGACAACCAGGACGGCTTGGGGTCCAGATTCAAGGAAAGAAGGGAGCAGCCAATGGGGCCAAACCACTCAGGAGACGGGGACCGAGAACTGACCATGGGGCTTGTCATGAGGAGGCTCCTGGCAGTCTTGACAAGGGGGGTCGTCTGTGGAGTAGCTGAAGTGAACACCTTGATTGAAACGGGTTTAAGAAAATTGGGAGGGAGGCATCGATTTAAAAAATGAGTCTGCAGCCTAAAAGTAGAGCGTGTTTTATTCAGTGGGAAGATCTTAGGACTTCAAGCCCAGGAGACAGCATCTCAAGGAGCCCTGGGAAACTGCTCCGAGGAGGTGGGGGAAGGAGTCAGGATATATAGAAGCTTGTAACAAAGGAGGGCAGGCAGTCTGAACATCAAAGATTATTGTTAATTAAGGAAAACCAGATATCTCTTCCATGTATGGGAAGATGCAAGAGTCTGGGGATTATTGAAGTCATCCCTTTCATATGCATCTCAGCTATCTGGGGCCAGCATCCTGTTTTTTGATTTCTCCATCGTCCCCCCATCCAGCTCCTTAGCAATCACTGGGGGTCGGGGTTGGGGGCGGGGGAGGGAAGGAGAGGTGGTATCTGCTGGATCACAGGCTTTGTTTTCCCTTTTGGGAGCCCTCATTCACATTTGGAGGCCCGAAATCGCTGGTGGCTGTTACATCCGTGTTTGTTGATACGGGAAGAGGCATTTCATTTCACAGAGGAATTGGAAAGACTGAGGACGGAGAGCACCTTTGAAAAGGGAAGTGTGGAAGTGAGTTGGTTGCGGGCCTGCAGTGACCTTGCCTCCTGCTATTCAAGTCCTGGTGTAGCCCTTACCTGTACAACGAGGCTCTCCCTGTGATTGGCTTTAACCAGTGGAAGGTGCCAAAAGCCACACTGGGCCAGTTCCAGGCCTAGGCCTTAAGGAGGCCTGGCAGCTTTTGCACTTTTGGAACCAGGCCACTATACTCTAAAACGCCCAAGTCACGAGGAGGAGAGAATGGAGGCCTTGGGCTCAACAGGCCAAACTGAGATCCAGCCGACAGCCAGCACCAGCCATGGGCCTTGTGACATCCTAGCCCAGTGGAGCCTACAGCCCCACCTGATACAACATAAAACCAAATAACTACCCATCTAAGCCCCTTCCACCCACCAAACTGTTGCTCTTCATTTGCTCAGTTGTGTCCAACTCTTTGTGACCCCATGAACTGCAGCATGCCAGGCTTCCCTGTCCTTCTCCATCTCCTAGTTTGCTCAAATGCATGCTCACTGAGTCAGTGATGCCATCCAGCCATCTCGTCCTCCGTCTCCCCCTTCTCCTCCTGCCTTCAGTCTTTCCCAGCATCAGGGTCTTTTCCAATGAGTCAGCTCTTCTCATCACATGGCCAATGTATTGGAGCTTCAGCTTCAGCATCAGTCCTTCCAATGAATATTCAGGACTGATTTCTGGTAGGATGCACTGGACTCCTCGCAGTCCACGGGACTCTCAAGAGTCTTCCTCAACACCACAGTATGAAAACATCAGTTCTTTGGCGCTCAGCCTTCTTTATGGTCCAGCTCTCACATCCGTACATGACTACTGGAAAAACCATAGCTTTGACTAAACAGATCTTTGTCAGCAAAGTCATGTCTCTGCTTTTTAATATTCTGTCTAGGTTTGTCATAGCTTTCCTTCCAAGGAGAAAGCGTCTTTTAATTTCATGGCTGCAGTAACCAACTCAGTGATTTTGGAGCCCAAGAAAACAAAACTGATGAGATAATAAAAGGGTGATAGTTTGAAAGCCACTACGTTTGGGGTGGACTCTTAGACATCAATAACTAACCCAACAGGGAGACATGAAGGAATAGCTGGAAGGGGAAGAGGAGTCAAGAAGATTGTCTTGCTGTTGTTATTGTTTTAAGGATGGGGAAATAATGGTGTGTTTGTATTGCAGCCATGAAATTAAAAGATGCTTACTCCTTGGAAGGAAAGTTATGACCAACCTAGATAGCATATTCAAAAGCAGAGACATTACTTTGCCAACAAAGGTCCATCTAGTCAAGGCTATGGTTTTTCCAGTGGTCATGTATGGATGTGAGAGTTGGACTGTGAAGAAGGCTGAGCACCGAAGAATTGATGCTTTTGAACTGTGGTGTTGGAGAAGACTCTTGAGAGTCCCTTGGACTGCAAGGAGATCCAACCAGTCCATTCTGAAGGAGATCAGCCCTGGGTGTTCCTTGGAAGGAATGATGCTAAAACTGAAACTCCAATACTTTGGCCACCTCACGTGAAGAGTTGACTCATTAGATAAGTCTCTGATGCTGGGAGGGATTGGGGGCAGGAGGAGAAGGGGACGACAGAGGATGAGATGACTGGATGGCATCACCGAGTCAATGGACATGAGTTTGGGTGAACTCTGGGAGTTGGTGATGGACAGGGAGGCCTGGCGTGCTGCAATTCATGGGGTCGCAAAGAGCCAGACACGACTGAGCAACTGAACTGAACTGAACTGTATGCTTAGGAGAATGATCTACAGGAGGTTAAAAATGATGCTAGAAAGAAGAGAGAGGGTTGCTGGAAAGACGTCCTTGAGCAGAGGAAGGGAGTGGGGTCCAGCGCACAACGCAGATGTGCAAGAGTTAGGTCAGCTCACCTGTGGCAGTGGGTAGGCAGGATGAGAAACGGTTGGAGATGCTGGTGGGTCTGTGGACGTTCTGACTGCTTTGATGAGCTCAGTGAACTGGAAGCCCAGAATGGGGACTGGGGAGGAGGCACAGGAACATTTAGAGAGCCAAGGAGTGAATGAATGGGAAGGTCAAGTCCAACTGCCAGGGAGCACCGAGGGCTCTCTTAACATTCAAGCTCACCAGTTTAACATGAGCACAGCCAGAGCGCTTGCTGTTCTCCAGCCTGGTCAGCAGCAGCTGCGCAGGGGTGCAGGCTGGGGTGGCTGAGAGTGGGACATGGCCAGGGTTGGCGGCTTGGCCAAGTAAGCGTGGAAAAGACATGATGAGCGAGGAAGTAAAGACCTGAGGAACAGGAAGCTCAGATCAAAAAGCTCAAGACCAGGGGCGCAATGAGAAAGCAGATCATGGAGCGGGAGGGAAGGAAAAAGGAAAGCGAGAAGGGAACACGCTTGTGTTTTGGATCCACGTTATCAGGCGATTGCGCCCAAGTGTGGATGGGTTGCACATCACGCCCAGGGAACACATTTTGATGGAAGGGCGGGCAGGGAGCCAGGAGGGTGCCGGGAGCCTGGGGCAGGTGTGGAGGTGACAGCTGGCGCACCTGCCTGCACCACCACCCTTCATACCCGCCCCCACCCCGCCCTGAGACAAACAGGCTCCTTTGTAATTCGGTTTCTGTTGTATTTACCCTCGGACAGAGGCTCTGTCCCTCCCCTACTCCTCCCCTGGCCTCCGAACCTCCCCCTCCCAGGTTTCAGAGCTGAAAGCTCCTCAGAGGAGAACGGGCTGCCTCCCGGGAGCCTTCTCTCCCCAGAACATCCTGAACAGCCAAGTCCAGAGCGCAGAGGCAAGCCGCAGTCCCAGCATCTTGGCAGCCGGAGAGCCAGCCTTGGCTTCCAGGCTGAGAAAGCAAGGTGGTCTGACCACACACAGCCCAGACCTGTTGACCCTTCACCACCGGCACACCCCAGGATTCTGGGAAGAAAGCCAGACCCCATCAAGCAATGGGCCCCCCCCAACACACTCCCACACCTTTCTGTGTCCGGCCAGCTATCAGCGGCCCTCCTGTTCCCAGCAGAATCATCTATTAAAAAATGCAGATGACAGGGCTCCTGCCCCAAGCTGGCAGTAGTATCTAAGGAAGCTTATTTCCTTCAAATTCCCCTGGGCTGCCTGCAATGTGGGAGACCAGGGTTTGATCCCTGAGTTAGGAAGATCCCCCAGAGAAGGGAATGGCTACCCACTCCAGTATTCCGGCCTGGAGAATCCCATGGACAGAGGAACCTGGTGGGCTACATTCGAGGGGGTCACAGAGGGTCAGATATGACTGAGCAACTAACACTTTCACTTTCCCCGGGTGGTCAAGACACAGTCAAGGTTGGAAAGGGCCTCTTCCTCTCTGTGGGCCTCGGTCTTCCCCGTTTGTTATCAGAGTTAGCCCAAGAGTCTAGATGGAGGCTTATGTAAGCAAGGGGGTGGCCTGATGGCTTTTCTGGCTCTTGGTCTGAGGCATCTAAGAGGCTCCAAGAGGGCCAGAGGAATCTGACTGCCGATGCTTGAGGCTGACTCAGGCTCTCACATACCTCTCAGGTGCCTCCCAGGAGCCTCTCAGGTAACCAGGGTGAGTCCTACATGGGCCAGGTGTGAAGGGTGTCACTGCACAGGTGGAGGGAGGTTCCTCCCCTCCCCATCACCCTTCCCCTTATCCACGCAAACCCCCGCTCCTCCCTGACCAGCTGCCGCCCACCCTGAGATTTCTTTAGGTAAAATCTTCACTGCCACGTATTTCCGATCACCTATTGTGGGGGCAGGGGTGGGGGAGGCTGGTGGTGGTGCGGGTTCTGTACAGCCTGGAGGCAGGGTGAATTGGGAAATGGGGAGAAGACTCGATCAGGCTGAGTCATTTCAAGAAGTGGGTGGAGAGACCAGTCCCAGACAAAAGGTCGCTTCCTGTGCATTTTTCATGGTTATAGCCATGGGAACTTGTCAATCAGGGGAGCCCCAGGATGGATTGTCACTTAAGAAAAATCACTCCGCTCCTGCCCTGGTGGAGCTGGGACAGACGGGAAGAAGCCAGCCAGCTGTGAGGTTGCCCACAACCAAGAAGCCTGAGCCTATTCGGGTACCCACGGCCTAGGATGGGGTGCGGGGAGGAGGAGGAAGCACAGATGACGACCGCGGGAGCCGATTGGCTGTTAGCATGAAGGGGCGGAGTCAAGGGCGGCCAGTGTTTGGCTGGAGAGCCTGAGTGATTGATTCCAAGTATCGTTCAAGGAGGTGCGAAAGCCAGGAAAAGAACCGTGTTATCTCCAGATTTAAGCCCCTAGTGCCAGGCACGTGCGTAGCAGACCGGCTGTAAAGGTGCTGAGGTGTTTCCATGTCCTCTTGGTGAGACCCGGGCAAGACTTTTTCTGTTTTCGTGGCAGGAACGTGACCTGGGCTTTGACAGTAGAGTTCCTGTCCCCACTGGACCCAAAGGTACTCCGGTGTGAATTAGAAAAAGGCGACTCCCAGAGAATGGGAGAAAATAATTACAAACCAAATGTCTGATATGCGTCTAGTGTCTAGAACATATAAACAAATTCTTACGGTCAATACTAAAAAAGCAAACAACCCAGCTGATTTTTTTTTATTTAAATGGACAAAAGTTGAATAGACATTTCTCCAGAGAAGACAGGCAAATGGCCAATAAGTATATGCAAAGGTGCTCAACATCATTAGTCATTAGGGAAAAGCAAATCAACACCAAAGAGATACAGCTTCACACCCATTCAGATGGGTGTGAAAAGGGTGGGGGGAAGATAAGTTGGCAAGGATATGCAGAGACTTTAGGATTCTCAGACATTGCCAGTGGAAGTGTAGAATGGTGCAGCTGCCCTGGAAAAGAGTTTGGTGATTCCTCAAAAAGTTAAGCATAGAATCACCATTGTGGTGTTGTTGTTTGGGACTTTCATAGTGGCTCAGTGGTAGAGAATCCACCTGCTAATGCAGGAGACTTGGGTTAGATCCCTGGGTTGAGAAGATCCCCTGGAGAAGGAAATGGAAACCCATTCCAGTATTCTTGCCTGGGAAATCCCAGGGACAGAGAAGCCTGGTGGGCTACAGTCCATGGGGTCACAAAATGATCCAGCAGTTCCATTCCCAGGTATATACCTAAGAGAATAAAAAAGCATAGGTTCATATGAAAACCTGTACAAGAACATTCATAGCAGCATTTTGCATAACAGCCCAAAAGAAGTAACAACCCATGTGTCTATCCACTGAAGAATAAATACATAAAATGTGAAATATCTGCATAATGGGATATTATACAGCCATAAAAAGGAATGAAGTGCCTGTATACGTTGCGCCATAGATAAACCTCAAAAAACTTATGCTAAGAGAAAGAAGACAGTCACATCTGACAACATCATGGAGTTGATTCCACTTATATGAAAGTACAGAATAGGGAAATCTACAGAGACAGAAAGTAGATTAATGGTTGCCGAGGAATAGGGGGAAGAGGAGAACTGGGAAATATGGAGTTATCTGGGGGGTTGATGGAAATGTTCTAGAAATGGACAGTGGTGCTCACTGAACAAAACTGTGAATGTACTGAAGCCACCCAAGAAGTAAAAGAAGCCCTTCTTCCCTTTAGGTACGTGGCTGACTCTGGCACCAGCTCTGAGATCTCTCACTCTGCGCAGCCTTCCAACTGAAATTTCAGCAACATGAATTTGCTAACCAAGCCTCTTCCACACACCCAGTCTTGCTCATTCCTGTCGCTCCAGCTGTGCTCCCTTTTTTACTTCACACACCCCAGCAGCCTCCTGGGGACTCACTGTGGCCCCTCAGACCCTCCCTTGCCCAGCCTCTCCACTAAGCCACCTCCCATTTCAGACCCCTGCTCCCCACTCACCTCTTCCTGGAGCCTCTCCTAGAGGAAGCCCGCTGACCTCCATCTACCATATGCACTTGTAACAATACCCGGCTGTGCTGGCTTTTACCCTGGGCTTTGCCACTTAAAGCCTGCCTGGCTTTGTGAGAATCATGTCCCTTCCCTGGGCCTCAGTGTTCCCCATCTGTAAAATGTACATTGCCACGTGTCTTAGTCTGCTCGCCTAAACCCAGGTGGTTTAAACAACACAGACTTACCTTCTGTCAGTTCTGGAGGCTGAACTCTGAGGTCAAGGTGCTAGCCTGATTGGATTCTGGTGAGACCTCTCCCAATGGCTAATAGCTGTCTCCTCATAAAAATGAAAAGTCCAGGTTAGGCTTCAGGCGTGCTGGATCTAGGAGGCCAAACAGTATCATCAGGCACACAGCTCTCTTTCCTTTGGTGTGGTCACTGCCTCTCCTGGGCTGAGTGCTGTGTGCTTACCTCTTCATGGCACCAGGGTGGCACATTATTTTTGAAATGTTAGCTTCTGTGGGTTTTTTTTAAGGAAATTTCAATTTTTAAAAATGGAGGTATAATTTACATACGATAGAATGCACAAATATTAATTTTACCTGTCCTATACCTGTATTACCAACCCCAAGATCAGAGTCTTCCAGAAGTCAATTTCAGTGCCCATTGTGGTCAATGACAATTGCCCCCCCTCTCCCCCAGATATAACCACTTCTAAAACTATAGATTAGTTCTGAACTTCCTACAAGTAGAATATATAATTTTTACTCTTTCGTGTTTGGCTTCATTTATTCAGAAGGATAATGTTGACTTTTGTGTTTCATGGACAGCAGTAGTTCATCTGCTTTTATGGTTGTGTGCTATCTGTTAGTATGAACTTAACTAAAATGTGTTTTTGCAAGCTCCTGTTGTTAGACATTTGGGTGTTTCAGTTCAGTTCAGTCGCTCAGTTGTGTCCAACTCTTTGCAGCCCCATGGACTGCGGCACACCAGGCTTCCCTGTCCTTCACCGACTCCTGGAGCTTGCTCAAACTCATGTCCACCGAGTTGGTGACGCCATCCAACCACCTTATCCTCTGTCATCCACTTCTCCCACTGCCTTCAGTCTTTCCCAGCATCAGGGTCTTTCCCAGTGAGTCAGGTCTTCGCATCGGGTGGCCAAAGTATTGGAGCTTCAGCTTCAGCATCAGTCCTTCCAGTGAGTATTCAGGACTCATTTTCTTTAGGATTGACTGGTTTGATCTCCTCACAGTCCAAGGGACTCTCAAGAGTCTTCTCCAACACCACAGTTCAAAAGCATCAGTTCGTTGGGGCTCAGCTTTCTTTATGGTCCACTCTCACAACCAGGGTTGTGATTAATTCTTGGGTTGTTTAACTTAACGAAAATGTGTTTTTTCAAGCTCTTGTTTGCCGGGGACCAGCCCCAGCAACCAATCAACCCGGCTGATCCAGGGTATTCGAAGCGGGGACGGCGTCAGCGACCTATTTATTTAAATATTTTATCAAAGATATAAAGAGTAATAGGATGAGGATAGCTCAGTAGGAAAATTCAGTAGAGAAAAGAGGCTGAGTAGCTTGGTTTACGCGGGAGACCAATAAAACTTCAAGACAAGAAGTTTGCACCACTTACGTAGGCTGCAGGCATCCTTCCGTTCTCCTGAAGGAGAGGAGACACTGAGGCCCCCCGGGTCGGATCTTAGAAGCCCAGGCATAATTAGTAAGCATGGCGGGTTCCACGCTCCAGATGGAGACTCAGCTCGAGTGAGAGAGGGAGTGACATGGGGAGACCAGTATTTCGAGAAACTGATTCCAATTCTTTATTTTCCATGGTCTACTTTTATACACTGAGATGTTATGTAAAAGTCACGTGGGGTCAGCAGTCCTGACTTTTATCAAAGTCAGGTGCGTAATACAAATGTATACAGAGGTCTTAGGGGTGTTACATCATCTTCTGGCCAGGGGGCCTGCTGACAATTTATGACCCTCTCCTTGTGACAACGGTCAGTCAACCAGGACACTTATTTCTCCAGGGGTGATTATTCTTAAAACAGACACCACCCAAATAAAGTTACGTTCCTATAGGGTGAGGGTATAGTGGGTTTTAGTTAAGGAAAGAATTTACTTAGCCTAAGGTCTAATGTGATTAATATCAAAGGTTAATACTTATTTCTTCTATATATTAATTAATGTGTGTAAGGGCAGGGGATGTGGAGTCTTAGCAACAAACATTGGCTCAACAAATGAAAAACCCTTCACCAATACAATTTCTAATCAGCCCATTATACTTATAGTTTTCTAACTTTTCTAAGGAACCTGTTTTAGAAGGTTTAAAGCATCTCGTGCCTCTCATGGTTGGGAGGCTGTGAGCAATCACATGTGGCCGGACAAGCCTGTCAGGCAGGCTAGAGAACCTTCAGAGGAGTTTGTAGGTTAAAACACTCTTGTCACGCCCAGGAGTTTTTATTAACTGGAGCTCTAAGTTAACTCCTTCTCCGAAAGAGGTGGTGGGGGACAGCCCCCCGTAAAGTCAGAGGTGTAGGTGAGAGCACAAAGTAGTAAAGTAGGCAGGCTCTGGTTATGGGGGTAGATGCTCGAGGATTTCCAGGGGGACTCCTGAGGCTCGATCCTGCCTTTGCGTATGTCGAGCCTCCTTCCTCATGACCTTTGCCATGGGCGGAGTACCTCACTCTGGCCCCCAACACTTGTTGACAGACATTTGGGTTGTTTTCAGCTTGGGGCTTCCCTGATAGCTAAGTTGGTAAAGAATCCGCCTGCAAAGCAGGAGATCCCAGTTTGATTCCTGGGTCAGGAGGATCCACTGGAGAAGGGATAGGCTACCCACTCCAGTATTCTTGAGCTTCCCTTGTGGCTCAGCTGGTAAAGAATATGCCTGCAATCTGGGAGACCTGAGTTTGATCCCTGGGTTGGGAAGATCTTCTGGAGAAGGGTTTCCCTTCTGGACTGGCTACCCAGTCCAGTATTCTGGCCTGGAGAATTCCATGTACTCTATAGTCCATGGGGTTGCAAAGAGTTAGACATGACTGAGTGACTTTCACTTTCACTTTCCAACTTGGGATATAATGAATACAGCTGTTAGGATTTATGCACAGTTTTTTATAGCTATATGTTTTCATTTCTCTTAGAGATATACCTGGGAGTGGACTTTCTGGATCATAAGATAGATCTACATTTATTAAGGCTACAGAGCGGTGTTCCATAGTGCCTATACTATTTTACATTCCCACCACCCGTGGGAAGAGTTCCAGTGCCTCCAAACCCTGGTCAACACTTGATTGTGTCAGTCTTCTTAATTTCAGCCATTCTGGGGAGGG
Organism: Bos mutus; assembly: GCF_027580195.1. NCBI lineage: Eukaryota > Metazoa > Chordata > Mammalia > Artiodactyla > Bovidae > Bos > Bos mutus. Next base: position 55,309,284 of record NC_091638.1, read on the forward strand.
ATGGGGGAATGGAGGGAACTCATTGTGTTGTTTTTCTTTCTTGCTAATTTCTGTTACCCAGAAGCCTTACATGCACCCCCATACCCCTGCCATTATAACAGAAAATAGTAGATTATTGTTTCAAGCCTAATGTTCTTTTTCTGGCCCTGCAGAAAAAGAGAAACTGGAATCTTTGCCTGGTTTTTCAGTTTCAAAAGGGCAACAGGAAAAGTCTCGTGTGTATTATGACATGATTGATATGGGAAAGGGCAGGGAGTTCAAGAGCAAGATTGTGCCTTCCTGAATCCAGACCAAACTTTCTAGATAAGAGTGAGGAGAGACCTGAAGCATCAGCAAAGGGGGAGATGGATGGTGCATCCCTGGAGGAAAGAGACACTTGAACATGCTGCTTCCACAGCCATAGCCTTGAACTTGGAGAGACCATGGAATCCTTGAGGAAATTAAATGTGGAAAGGACGTGTCTTCTCCTGGGCAGACTCTCGAGTGGAAAGAAGTGACTTTGTGTGGCTGAGCAGAAGAACCTCATATGTCTAACAGAGTTCCCTGTGCCCCAGGGGCCGTGGGAGCTTGAGCAATGGTTCCTATGCACTTTCAAGGGCCACAGAAGCAGCCGAGAGAGGGGATGAAACTTCAAGGGACAACTTAGCAGTGGCCTGTGTGTGTGGGTGACCCCTCCTCAGATAGGAATAAAGATGTCTCAACAGATATCAGCATGGATTAGTGATGACACACCTCAGACACTCCCCACAAAATCCATAGAACTGAAACACCACCCCCAGAGAAACAGGAAAATCTCAGCTTGCCTGAGATTAAGGTTTCCCACCTAATATGGGAGATCATAGCCGAGACTGAGCTTATTTAACCAAAATAATGTTACCTTTCTTGCTCACCTGAGTTCGTGGACTGAACCTGGACCACTGTTGCATTTCTCATACTGTATTATGCTCGTCTTTTTATTTTTCTTTCCTTTCCTCGGGACTGTAAGCAACTGGAAGTCAGGGATAAGGTCTGATTCTTCCTGAAGTCAGCAACCTCCTGGCCCAGTACATGGCTCAGAGCAGGGGCTTGGTGAAGACTTGTTAAATATTGATTGTAAATTCCCTGACAGCAGCGGGAGAAAGGGGGCTCCATAGCTGGGCACCCAGTCTGGGTAGTGCCCTGTGCTGTGTTATCTACACTGACTGACCTTAGAGATCAGACTATGATTATCCCAATTTTCAGGTACACACATTAACAGCCAGCCTTTCCTGAGCACTCTCCAGGCACCAGGAACATTATATTAACTCATGTAATCCTCACTACAACCTGATGCAGCTGACACTATTTTTACCCCCATTTTACAGATGGGGAAACTGAGGCTTAGAGCAATGAAGTGATTGTGATGGGGTCTGAATCCAGGCTGCATGATTCCAACACCCGTCTGCCCATTCCCTGCGCTGTGCCCAGGCTCCCTTCTTGGTCCACTCTTCCTCCTTCATCCCTGCCCATCTCATTGGCAAACTCTCTTCACAACCTCCATACCTATTCTGACTTCTTTGCTGCTCAAAAGTGGAAATACTCACTCTTTCCTCACTCACTCCTTTGCTCCTGTAACATTTTATTTTTAGGATTTGTATAAATTGAGACTTTCTCTATTTGTATGTAAGAAAAAAAATCCTAAATAATAGTGGCATAAGAAATAAGATGATTATTTCTCTCCTGTGTGAAGTAAGTATAAACAGAGAAATACAGGGCTGATAGAGCAGCTCCATGGTGTTGGGGACTAAGGCTATTTTTATCTGTTCCATCATCCTAGTACGGGGTCCCTTCACAGGTCAAAAGAATTTCTAAAGCTCCAGACATTGCATCTAAATTCTGAGCAGTAGAAAAAAGGGAAGATTTGCTGTTTCCCTTAAAAAGACTTCCCAGAAACCCCCACAACATTTCTTCTTACATCTCATGGGCCAAAATTTTGTCACATGACCACAACTCACTAAAGGGAGGCTGCAAAATACAATCTTTTAGTTGGATGTTGAAAGAGTAGCTATTAAGAAGAAAACCACAATCTCTGCCATGTCATTACCTTAGCATTTATCACATCATATGTGGAGTGGTTTATCTGAATAACTGTCTCCATAGCCAGCATTTCTTGAGGGCAGATTCTTGTCATCTTCATCCTCATCTCCCAAAGTGTAGCACACACTGGAGACACTTGGAACAGAGGATTAGGTAACTGGGTCTTACATGTCTTTGGATGCCCTGAGGCCCACTGCATGGTTCTCTGCCCACAACAAGTCTCCAATAATTGTTGAATTGAAATGAATTTAAATGTTCCTGGCCTTCACGTCCTCATTTTCAAAATGGGTATTAGTTTTAGTTTAGTTCAGTTGCTCAGTCGTGTCCGACTCTTTGCAACCCCATGAATCATAGCACGTCAGGCCTCCCTGTCCATCGCCATCTCCTGGAGTTCACTCAAACTCACGTCCATAGAGTCGGTGATGCCATCCAGCCATCTCATCCTCTGTTGTCCCCTTTTCCTCCTGCCCCCAATCCCTCCCAGCATCAGAGTCTTTTCCAGTGAGTCAACTCTTTGCATGAGGTGGTCAAAGTACTGGAGTTTCAGCTTTAACATCATTCCTTCTAAGGAACACCCAGGGCTGATCTCCTTTAGAATGGACTATAAATTACCTCAAAAGTCAATCCCAGTTTGGACACGCTCAGTGTCCATTGTATAAAACTGGAAATATTTATGTTAAAAAATGAAAACCTCAGTAGTTAGGCAATGTGTATAGCTTTTGTTCTTTCTCTTTCTTCTTCATGAACACACACACACACACACATATATATACATATATACTTTGCATATAAACAGAACCCACTTTACATACCATTCTATAACTACTTGTTTTACTTACTAACATATGAAGGGACTTCTGCTTCTGCCTGTGACAAACTAACTTGTAGAGAGAGATCAACCCTCTCAATAAACAACTAGAAGACCTAGATAAAATGGTTGAAAAGAAAATTAAAATCTGTTAAAAGGCTTCAAAGAGCTATCCAGGAAGCCAGGAGTTGAGTGCTGGAAATCCCAGAGTATGAGAGCCTGAAGTCAATGTGCTTCCCCATGAATTTGCCAATTTCAAAGCAGCTGGATAAAGAGACTGAGCAGGAGGCACGTGCTGAGACACAGGGCAGGCAGAGTTTTCCACAGTCTCACGGGTCTGGAGAGACGAAAATAATTTATGAACGTTCATTGGCGCACACAGACTTATCCATAGTAGAATTTGCATGTTGGAAAGAACGCCGGAGGTGATGTAACCAAACACTTCATCTTGTGGATGTAGCAACTGAGGCCCAGAGATGCTGAGTGAGTTGCCCGGCGTCACACAGCAAATGGGTGGAGGCTCCTGGCGCAGGCTTCTTGCGCTGTATTGCTCTGTGGCTGTCGCTGCTCTCTCAACACCCAGCTCCCCATTTGTCTCCACATATCATAGCCTGAGAGACAGAGAGAGAGAGAAAGATCAGTTTAACCTCATTCCTGATGGTGATTTTCAAGAAGTAAAAGTGCTTTTTTAAAAAGGAAACCAGCAAAAATCTCTGTAAAAACTACTGGGCATTTTTCCTAATTAACGAAGTAACACAAATTTATTAATGAAATGTTAGAAACATACACAGGTATGTGAAAACCAAGAACACCCACAGATTTTTCTCTCCTTCCCACCTATCTCTGATACAACCATTTTAAGCTTTTAAATACATAAATAGGTGTATTTCTTCACAAAATGAGTTTATAACTTACTAGTTTTTAAGCTTCTATTTTTAAAATAAATCTATTTATTTTTAATTGAAGAATAATTGCTTTACAGAATTTTGTTGTTTTCTCATTTTGACATTCATATTATAATCGGTTTTCACATAATTCTATATGCTGTAGTACAATCTTATCTGTATAATAGTCTACTCTATCCATATGAGTGTGTGTGTGCTAAGTCTCTTCAGTCATGTCTGACTCTTTGCAACCCCATGGACTGTAGCCCACCAGCTCCTCTGTCCATGGGATTCTCCAGGCAAGAATACTGGAGTGGGTTGCCATTCCCCTCTCCAGGGGGATCTTCCCGATCCAAGAATCGAACCCATGTCTCTTATGTCTCCTGCTTTGGCAGGTGGGTTTTTTTTGTTTTGTTTTGTTTTTTTTAACCCCTAGTGCCACCTGGGAACCATAATTAAATTAACCAATCCCCCGTGGTTAGACATTTGGATTATCTTCAGTCTTTCACTACTACGTCCAGTCCTGCAATGAATATCTTTGTGCATATCTTGGTGATATCCATGGTTATTTTCTCAGGAAAACTTCGTAGGGTATGGAATAATAGTCTGAACATCTTTAAAGGTGTCATCCTCTGGATCCAGAGTACCCTCCAGCAAGGCCGTAGCAATGTTCACTCCCCACAGCAGTGCGTATAGCAAACTGGTGTGCTTCACTTGACGGGGGATGGAGGGAGCGGTCTAGCCACTGCAGCCAGATGTGTGCGAGTCTTGCCCAGCTTCCTTTAAATAGATCACTTCACAGCGTGCCAGCCTAACTATACTTAGAGTGGAGAAGTCAGACGACCTGCCCAAGGTTGGAAACCCTAGAGCCGAGTCAAGGGCCAAATTGAAAGGGTCAATATTGACAGCTCTCAGTCACATGCTTGCTACTTGGTCCACTTGGGTCCTGAAGGAGGCACCTCCCCTCTCATAAACGGAGCCAGAAACTAAACAAGGGAAGGGCTGTGTTACCTACTTGGGGCAGCCGTAGGAAACGTGAGCGCTTGGATCTCTCAGCCTCCAGAGTGCAGAGTCCCCAGAGATGGCCGAGTTCATAACGTGATGGGCAGGCGGCTGGACCGGCACTCTGCCGGACCCACCAGCCCACAGCTTGGCGCACAGTCTGGGACCCCCACGTGAGTGGCATCGCTTCCTCTGGGTCTTCAGTGTGCCGGATCTTTCCTACCCACCCTGTGCGCGTGCCAGAGAACTCCGCTGGCGCAGAGAGGGTCTCAAAGTTCTCAGCTCAGACTTTCACTGAGATTTGTTTCAGGTCAAAAGACACAGATTGGATGACTGCTTGGCTGGTTGTTGGGTTACCCTGGGCAAAGTCCCTTCTCGTCTCTGGAGCTTCTTAGTCTCCGCATGTGAACAAGGAAGCTGGTGGCCTGGGTTTGGTGGGATGTGAATCCTGTTTCCTAGAGGACAGGGACGAGGGAGGGACTCAGTCCCTGAGTACCCACCAGAGCCATACACTTTGCAGACACAGGTGTATTTAACATACAAGGGCTCTGTGAGGAAGCAGACATCTGTGCCTGCACAGCACTGATGCCCCCTTATTCTGCTACTAACACCCTGATTTTCTTTTTTTTAAATATTAATTTATTTTTGGCTGTGATTGGTCTTTGTTGCTGTGTGCAGGCTTTCTCTAGCTGCAGTGAGCAGGGGCTGCTCTTTGTTGTGGGCAAGGGCTTTTCACTGTGTTGGTTTCTCTTTTGCACAGCACGAGCTCTAGGCACGTGGGCTTGTGTAGTTGTGGTGCACGGGCTTGGCTAACCCACGGCATCAAACCTGTGTCCCCTGCATCGGCAGATAGATTCTTAACCACTGGGCCACCAGGGAAGCCCCACCCTGATGTTCTTTTATAGAACCATCTCTCACCCACTTCTAGTCCTGGTGACTTGGGGAGGACTGACCCCCCTCTCCCACTCTGGTTATAAAGGCATGTGACTCAGGTTTGGCCAATCAGAGCAACTATGATGGGTTCAGGGCTGGGCATGTGACTCAAGCCAGGCCAATGGGAGTCAGATCTAGGATGTTTGCTGGAGGTTTGGAGAAGGAAGTGATCTCTTGGCTTGAGGCTGCTTAACGGGCCATTTCTGCCTCCCTGTGGAGAGACCTGGGCTTCCCAGGTGGCTCATGGTAAAGAATCCACCTGCCAAGCCAGAGATGTGGGTTTGATCCCTGGGTCAGGAAGATTTGCTGGAGAAGGAAACGGCAACCCACTCCAGTATTCTTGCCTGGAGAATTCCATGGACAGAAGAGCCTGGCGGGCTACAGTGCAGGGGTGGGGAAGAGTTGGACACAGCCGAGCAACTAAACATCAGCAGCAGCAGCATAAAGAGATCTAGCCTGCTAATAAACCTGAAGCAAAAATAAAAAACAGTCAAGGGACTTCCCTGGTGGTCTGTTGGCTGGGACTCCACCCTGGGGCTCTATCCCTGGTTGGGGAACTTGATCCCACGTACTGCAACTAAGAGTTCACCTATTGCAACTAAAAAATCCCACATGCCTCAAGTAAGACCTGGAGCAGCCCAATAAATAAATATTTTAAAAAAGAAGAAGAAAGTCAAGAGATAGAGACAGATTCATGACAACTTCCCTTGAGTCTCTGGCATGGACTGTGTCTGAATCCAGAATGACTTCCTGCATTTTTCAGCTTAAAGCCCTTTTGGGCTAAAGCTGGTTACAATTGGGTTTAATGTATCCTGCTACCAAAAGATCACCACTAAAATCCTAGACATAGCATAGGCGTCATTCTTCTCATTTTACAGGTGAGGAAACAGGCTCAGAGAAGCAAAGTAAGCAAACAAGTGGCAGAACAGATATTTTTAATCAATTTCTTTTTAAAAATTATAATTAACTCGTGGGCTTCCCTCCATCCCTGGGTCAGAAAGATCCCCTGGAGAAGGGAATGGCAACCCACTCCAGTATTCTTGCCTGGAGAATTCCATGGACAGAGGAGCCTGGTGGGCTGCAGTCCATGGGGTCGCAAAGAGTTGGACACTAACTCTTTAGTTAGTGAGCGACTCACACACACATAGTTAACTTACAATGTTCTGTTAATTTGAAGTATACAGCAAAGATTCAGTTACACATATTTTCTTTTTCAGATTCTTTTCCAGTATGTTATTACAAGATAGTGGACATAGCTCACTGTGCCGTACTATAGGTCTGCATTTTTACCTATTTTACATGTAGTAGTATATATATCGGAGAAGGCAATGGCACCCCACTCCAGTCCTCTTGCCTGGAAAATCCCATGGACGGAGGAGCCTGGTGGGCTGCAGTCCATGGGGTCTCGAAGAGTCAGACACGACTGAACGACTTCACTTTCGCTTTTCACTTTCATGCCTTGGAGAAGGAAATGGCAACCCACTCCAGTGTTCTTGCCTGGAGGATCCCAGGGACGGGGGAGCCTGATGGGCCCCCGTCTATGGGGTCGCACAGAGTCGGACACGATTGAAGTGACTTAGCAGCAGCAGTATATATATGTTAAATCCCAAACTTGTAATTTATCTCTATTTCTTTTTAATCCATACCTCTAGTCTCTACTCAGGGCCTCAAGTGATTCCTCCTTTTTAGTTTTCTTTCACAAACCACAGAAGTAAAAGAGGCTTGTGGATCCAGGCTGATCCAGGTTCCAGACCTGCTTCAGCTGCTTTCTACCTGTCTGATCTTGAGGTGACTCACTGGCTGTGTTTACTAAACACATCTCCTCATCGCTTTGTTCCTCAGTCTTCTCATCTGCAGAATGGCAGGTTAATAGTATCTACCTCATAGGATTATTGTGAATAGATAAAATAGATTATGTAACACTTTTGGACTAGCCTGGCAAACACTAAGTGTGACCCAAGGTCCAGCTATTATTTTTCTTCTGCTGCCTATATATTCTTAGGAAGTTGGCTATTCCCTCTCCACCCCACACACCCAGGATATGGCCTGAGTTATCTCCTGATACATCAGTTTCAAATGCCATAAGAAAACAAAACACACCCTGATCATGAGGGACCTCAATTACTGTCTGATGTGCTGTTTTTCACATATTGATGTTTCTCAAAATGCTGATCACTGTGGGCTTTAGTAGGTCTAAAACCAGCCCGGGAAGTGAAACTTTGCAGAGGAATTCCAAATAATCAAGCCTTTGCTGAATTGTAGAAAGGCGAGAGGGGATGGATATGGACCCAGCCATTTCGAGGGTCTCCCCCCCCCCGCCCCCGCCACTTCATTCCTATCAGCCCTACAGCTGTGGAGAGCAGAAATGCATTTCCTATAGAGTTTATAACAGTTGCTACCACAAGTGCTCACTCAGTTCCAAAGGGTGCAAGAGTCTGGTACAGTGTAAAATATGGAGGCCCTGGAGGATCACCAGGGAATGGAGGGGGCTTACTGTGGACTCAGGGTGGGTCCTGGTCGTGGGGCTATGCTAAGGCACAGGGGGCCAGTCAGAGGAACACATGGGAAATCCATTGCCTCTCGGTTTCATAAAAGTCAGAATAACGTGGTCTGCCAGTTATCCAGAATCCAGTCTCCTCTTTCCCCTCAAATCCCCTCCGTGTAGACAGGCTCAGAAATCCACGAGCTACCATTTACGGAGCACTTGCTAACTCCTTTACATAATGATCTCCTGGGACTTTCGGCAGCCCCATTGAGAGGAAAATTACAGTACAATAATTATGACTTTGGGCCTTGGAGCCAGGCTGCATAGGTTAGGCTCCCAGTTCTCCTGTGTGACCTTGAGTAATTCACTTAGCTTCTCTGTACCCTAGTTCTCGTCTCTGCAAAAGAGCGATAATAATAGTTTCCACTTACTCAGGGCTGTTGTGTGGACTGAATGAGTAAGTACTTGCAGCATTTAGAAAGGTGCATGGCACAATGACAGCTGTTTTTATTAACCCTCATTTTACAGATGTGGACCCTGAGGTGGGAAAGCCAGATCACCCACATACCATACAGAGCTCATGAAGCTGGGCCTCGAAATCACTGCACCACTTCATTACCTCTGAGTGGAATTTCCCTGCACTCAGTGGAGGCTAAGATATCACCATGAAATAGCCCCAAACCCACACCCAGCCAACCCCTTCTATTTTATTTTTTATTTTTTTGGCCCTGCAGCGGGGTATGCGCGGATCTTAGTTCCCAGGACCTGGGATTAAAACCCATCCATGCTCTCTTGCAGTGAAAGCGTCGGTCCTAACCACTGGACCACCAAGGAAGCCCCTCCCTCCTTCCAAACACCCATCTCCCCTACTAAGTTTGGGTGTCTCTTTTGGAGTGTTGAGATAAGATACCAGCTGAGTGGCTCCAGTGGAGTTTTCCTGGCACTGAGGAAGGGGAGAGAATTCTGCTTCTTCGGTCCCTTGGATGAAGGCAGCCGGGAAGAATTCTCAGGCTCCCGGCATCGGGGGCAGAGGAGGCCTGCAGAGGAACCACCTCCCCCCCCGCCCCCCATCCTTAGGATGCTAACCGGAACTCACTGAATTTTGAAACTTGAGCTCATCTGAGCAGCTGGAGAGAAACAGCTGGCGGGAGAGGAGAGGTGGAGTTCCAGACCTGGGGCGGGGTGGTGGGGCGGGGGTTGTCTCTCTAGATCGCGGTGGAGCCTCAGGGGGTGGGGTGCCTATCTGTCAGCCCTCGTCTCCGCGGCGCCCCTTCGTCTGTCCCTCGATCGGCCTCTCCGGCAGGGCCGTGGGGGACTGAAGTGTCACTGGGAGTCAGTCGGGCTGTGGCTCACTTGGCCAAGCAGCATCGCAGCTCCGACTCTCCCGCTCTGGGCCTCCTCGGGCTGACTTACCTCTCTGCGCGCCCTCAGGTGTGCGCGGGGCGGAGGGAGTTCTCGCCAAGCTTCTGAGGCTCCTTTCCCCACCCGAGGAGCCGCGCCCCCGAGCCGGGCCCGAAGCAGGGCGCTCCGGGGGCGCCACTCGGGCCCCGGGGCGGCTGTGGAGGGAGAGAGGTCGCGCCCCTCACGCCGCCTCCAGGCGCGGGGGCGGCCGAGGCGCGCGGAGCCGGAGGCGGGGAGCGGCAGGCCCGGGGCCCGGGTCTCCGCCTCCCGGCCTCCCTCCGGGCTGCCCCCTCGGCGCGGCTCCTCCCCCGGCGCCCCGCCTCCGGGTCGGCTCCCTCAGCGCCGCGCCGCCACCGAGCCCCGAGCAGCCTGGCCGTCGCGGCCGCCGCGCCACCAAACTTTCCCCGGAGCCGGTGCCGGTGAGTCGGGGCGGAGAGCGGGCAGGGCGCAGGCAAGGGGCCGGAGCGCGGCGGCGGCGGCGGGGCGAGACGCTGCGCGGCCGGCCGGGCTTGGGTCCGGGCATCCTGGCCGAGCCACGGAGCTCCCCTAGCCTCCGGCGTGGGGTGGGCGCGCTTGGGGGCCCTGGGGACTGTGGGCGGCGCGGGTAGGGGTCCGCGGCACCCTGAGAACCAGCTCTGGTTCCCCCCACCCCGACGCGCAGACACCTGTGGCTCTGCCGGGGTTCGCCAGGGTGCGCGCCCGGGGCGGCTGCCTCGAGCTCCTACCGGAGAGACGGGAGAGGGTCCAGTTTTCCCAGCCCTGCCCCAGGCTCTGACCTCGAGGCTCCCCATAGTTCCAGCCCATCTCTTGAGTGCGTTGAGTGTGCCAGGCACTGGGTTATCCCTCATCTCTTTGGGTTCTCCCTGTAACTCGATGATCCGGTATTATTATACCCATTTTACAGAGGGGGAAAGAGACTCAGAAGGGGCAATTTGCGCCTAGGAGCACCAACCAGTCAAGGAGAGAGCCAGGAGGTTGAGCCCCAGTCGGCCGGACCCAAACCACTCCACCACATGATGCGGTTGAGCCCCAGGTTCAGCATCACCAGGGCTAGGGTGTCGGGGGGCCGGGGAAACATGGAGAGCACCTTAGCCTTCCCTACAGCCTGGCTGCAAACCCAGGAGGCGCCGGCCACCTCCTCCTCATGGTGGCTCAGGGAGGATCCTTTGGAAAGGTGGGAGACCCTTACATGTCAGGAAATGGATTCCGGTGGCAGAAGCCCTGTGGGGGCTGCCGTTTCAGGTGAAAGGAGCCCAATTATGGAAGTTACTCTTGGTTTTTCTGGAAGGAGCCAAGGGAGTCAGGAGCTGGGGCTGGAGCACAGCGGATCTTCACAGAAACCTCTTTCCCTCTCTGGGTCACTCTCCCCCTGCCCCCCACCTCCACTGCCCAAGGAGTAAGTAAGTGTAGTCCCTCAGTCCTCTCCGACTCTTCGTGACCCCATGGACTGTAGCCCGCCAGGCTCGTAGCCCGCCAGGCTCCTCTGTCAATGGGAATTCTCCAGGCAAGAATATTGGAGTGAGTAGCCATGTCCTTCTCCAGGGGATCTTCCCGACTCAGGGATTGAACCTGAGTCTCCTGCATTACAGGCGGATTCTTTACCATCTGAGCCACCCCTCCGCTGCCCAGGGAGACCCCACCCCATCCCTTAAATCTCTGAGGTATGGGCTCTGCCTGGGAGATGTTCCATGCAGGGCTCCTGTCCTCCAGCAGGGGGCTCCCACCTCAGGCCTGGAGCCCCACAGTGGTGCTAGGAGTAAGTACTCTGAACAAACTCTTCCAGCCGCAAGGTGCTTGCAGGGCTGATTCCATGGTGGGAGCTAGTGCCCTGTGACTGGCGCCAAGATGGAACGTGTTTCCAGAGCATGAAGGAGAGGCGAGCTGGGGGTCTGATAGGCAGGTCTTGACTGCCTTAATCTTGGCTTTAATTTTAGAGGCAGGCAGGAACCGGCGGAGAATGGGAGAGAGAATGGACAGGTCAGAGTGTCTTTATGCATTATCCCGCTCAGTTTTCACAACAGCTTTGCAAAGCAGGCACTATTGTTATTATTTCGGTTGAGGCTCAGAGAGGTTAAATAGCTTGCCTGTGGTTGCCCAGCTGGTCTGTGGCAGATTTGGGATTTGCCTGACTCCTTCTAGATTGTCAGTGACATCTAGGCTGTAGATGGGACCTTAGGTCCCTCCTGAGTGTGGCTGGTAGCAGCGGAGATGAAAATAGAGAGATGTCAAGCAACAGGGTCCCAATACCCCTGTGTTGATCGCTTGGTCATGTCTGACTCCCTGTGACCCCACAGACTGTAGTCCACCAGGCTCCTCTGTCCATGGAATTCTCTAGGCAAGAATGCTGGAGTGGATTGTCATTCTCTTCTCCAGGGAATCTTCCTGACCCCAGGGATTGAACCGTGGTCTCCTGCATTGCAGGCAGATCCTTTACCGTCTGAGCCCCCAGGGAAGCACAAAGGAAGGAAATTTGAACACATGCCGTAACACAAACCAACCTTGAGGCCTGAGTGCTCAGTTGCATCTGACTCTTTGTGACCCCATGGACTGTAGCCCGCCAGGCTGTTCTGTCCATGGAATTCTCCAGGCAGGAATACTGGAGCAGGTTCCCAGTGCCTACTCCAGGGGATCTTCCCGACTCAGGGATTGAACCAGCGTCTCTTGAGTCTCCTGCATTGGCATGTAGGGTCTTTACCGCGGAGCCACCTACCCCTGTACCACCCTCCTCTCTCTGTGACAGGTGTTGTGCAGGAGGCCTACCGCTGAGCGGGTCATCACAGAAATCCCTGACAGTCCCACATAATTTCCCTCATACAACCCAGGGCTTGGTGGCCCCCACGGAAGCGTGAGGCTGTCCCGCTGTCTCTGGAGGGGTTTCCCCTGCTGGAGGGCAGGTCTGTAAGGAGGCCAAGTACCACTTCCAAGCATAAAGAGAGAATCCCTCCGGGGCGGAGGGTGGAGGTGGCCCAGCGCTGCCCAAACATGATTTCAGAGCTGGGTGGAGGCTGGAGCAACCTGCAAGCCCCTGAACCCCAGAGGAGTTAGGGCAGTGCTGGGCTGGGAGTGGTCCTTCCTGGCTGAATGTCCGAGGTAGGAAGAGCTTGCATCTGAGCCTCCTCCCCTCAGACTTTCTCAAGATTCCCTGTTCCTGTTTGCACTTTCCTTTTTTTTTTTTTTTATATAATCAAGGAGTGCCTGGTGGAAAGGTGTGGCCTTTCAGTAACAAAGAGGAGGCATGGCGGAGAGATCAGAAGTGTGGATTCTGGCACTGGCTCACATCCCAGCCCTGCCACTTAAGAGATCTATGGCCTTGGACGAGTTGCTGTACCTCTCTGTTCCATTTTTAGGACAGGAGTATTTCTAGCACATTCCTCGCTGGGTTGGTGAGAGAACTGGGTGTGTTCATGCGCCTAAAGCGCCTAGATGGAGTCAGGCAATTCACAGAAGTGCTTTTGAGATGTTAGTTGGCGCTATAGTTACTATTAAGATCAAAACAGACGCAGCTTGGTAGCCTGGCTCCACCCGACCTCCATGAGACTGTCTTTCTAGTTTGTAAAGTGGGAGTGGTCTAGTGCAGGCTAGAAGTTTTAGTGCAGGCTCAAGCTTTAAATGGCTGAAAGCCTCAAGTCCCAATGCAGGCTTATTTAAAAAACTTCCGGTGCTGTACGAGGTACTCAACAAATGCTAGGCATTACCACATTTAGCACTGTCTGGGCGAACTGCACCCCTTCACACTGTAGCCTGAACTTGATCCTCTGGCATGTTTCTTAGGGGCATGGGTTTGAGACAATTTTCTGGTTTGTGTGGGCACAAGAAGGACTCTTCTTTCTGCCCAGGTTCTCGTTTCGTGGTCATTTCTCAGGGACAAGTGTGCACTTCTTGGTGGCTGTGGCGTGGCAGAGGGTAGGTTTGAAGGTCATTTCATAAGGTCTGCCCCGTCCTCACCAAGGCAAAGACACCAGCAGAACACACCACCCCTGCTGGCTTTCAGACTGATATTTTGTGTTCCTTCCATGTGGAGAAGACTAGTCCAGAGTTCCGATTTTCTTTTTCTTCTTAAAGACTCTTTGCCACCACCCAAACTGTAGCCCACTACGTTCCTTTTGTCCATGGGCTTTCCCAGGCAAGAATACTGGAGTGGGTTGCCATTTCCTCCTCCAGGGAATCTTCCCAATCCAGGGATCGAACCCCGGGTCTCCTGCATCTTCTGCATTGGCAGATGAATTCTTTACCACTGAGCCACCTAGGAAGCCCATTAAAGACAGAATGGTGTAGTTAAAAAAAAAAAGTTCAGGATTAGAACCCCTGGCTCTTTGAGCTGAGTAACCTTGAGCATCAGTTTCCTCATCTTCAAAATGGCCATTAGTGATATTTTCTGGTGTCTGTTTCTCAGGGTTAATGCCAGGGTGGGAAAAGAAGAGGAAGGAAGGGGAAAAGCAGATAGTATAAATGGCAGAGACTTTCAAGCAATTGTAAGTAATTCTCATTAGCATTCAGGCTGGGCATTAGCTGTAATTGCTCCTGACCCAAGACGTTTTGTCTGAAAGACGTACCTGGCAGAGGATCACTGAAGCCCAGTCACCTGCTGCCCTCCCTTTCACAGTGACGCTGAGCATTTCTGAATCTTGGGATGTCGTTGTAATAAAGCTCCTGAGTCTTATTTATAAGTGACTCACTTCTGCCGTTAATGGTGGCAGAGGACTCAGGCGCACACTCGTTGGGAACAATGCTGCTGATGCTGGGGGGAGGGGTTACGGGATGCTCTCCTCCTTCATGCATTCATCTTCCCGGCTGTAATTCTCCAGTGATAATGCATAAGGATCACATGAGCCAGGGTGGAAGCTGACAGCTCTCAATTTGTGCTGCAGCTTAGATGGCAAGATCCATTGAAACTTGTCACTGACGGCAGAGTGGGTGTTAGAAGCCATTACATCACAGCAGAGAGGATTGAGCAGAGGAAGTTGAGGGAGACACCTCAGGGAATGGTTCAAAACATGGATTCTCGTGTCCAACAGGCCTGAGTCTGAATCTTGGTCCTGTCAGCTTGTTAGTTTGGGGTATGATTTTTATCTGTCTTCCCACTTCTACCGTCAGTTCGAAAAGAGCAAGGACCATGTCCATCTTATTCACCAGGGTATTCACAGCTCCTGGTACATAGAAGGGGCTCATGAATGTCCAGGAGTGAGCGTGTGAATAACAAGTTGCTTGTGTGAGTTTCACCTTTCTCATCTGTAAAATGGGGCTAACACAGCACCTGCCTTATGGGTTGCTGGAGCACTGAATGAGAAAATGTTGCATACAGACTAAGCGCCCAGCAACGCCTTGGATGACAAGTTGATGAGCAGAAGCAAAGACACAGCCAGCCTAATATGGTAGAAAGAGCTTTCCCCCCACCCTCAGACCAACAAGGGGTGATAATACTAGTCATAAGAATCCCTGTACTTATGCAACACTCTGCAAAGTGCTTTCTTCTCTTTTTTGCTAAATATGGTTGATTTAGTGTTTCAGTTGGAGAAGGCAATGGTACCCCACTCCAGTACTCTTGCCTGGAAAATCCCACGGACGGAGGAGCCTGGTAGGCTGCAGTCCATGTGGTCGCGAAGAGTCAGACACGACTGAGCGACTTCACTTTCACTTTTCACTTTCATGCATTGGAGAAGGAAATGGCAACCCACCCCAGTGTTCTTGCCTGGAGGATCCCAGGGACGGGGGAGCCTGGTGGGCTGCCGTCTCTGGGGTCGCACAGAGTCGGACACGACTGAAGCGACTTAGCAGCAGCAGCAGCAGTGTATCAGCTGTACAGCAACGTGATATATGTGTGTGTGTATATATATAACTGAATATACATATGTGTGTGTGATCTTGTTACACACACAACATGAATATATTCCCTGTGTAGTAGGTCCTTGTCGTTTATCTATTTTATATGAGGCAGTGTGTATCTGTTGTTAATCTCAAATTCCCAGTTTATCCCTCCCGTCTCCTAAAGTGCTCTGTTACCATTGACTCCTTACAACTAGTCAGGACTGGCCACCCATGTTTTACCCGTGAGGAAGCTGGGTTCAGAGGGCTTGCTGGAACACCCAAAGTCACACATTTTAGAAGTAGCAGGAGGCAGAATATAAGCTCAGGTTACTCTCATCTGCCAGGTGTTCCTGCCGAGTTCTCTCTTGCCCGT
Organism: Bos mutus; assembly: GCF_027580195.1. Classification (NCBI taxonomy): domain Eukaryota; kingdom Metazoa; phylum Chordata; class Mammalia; order Artiodactyla; family Bovidae; genus Bos; species Bos mutus. The sequence continues at coordinate 55,325,030 of NC_091638.1, forward strand.
TGTGGGTTGAGGGTGCAATATTTAGACTTCCATGAACATGGTATCTCTCTTCATGATTTAGGATGCAGTTTAGTTCCAGTTTACTAATTTTCCCTTGGTGGCCTTGCACATTTTTGTTAGATTTATTCCTAGTTATATGGTATTTTCTATGCTATTGTAAATGGTATATCTATCTATATCTTTCAACACATATTTTTTTAAAAAAAATTATGCTACATCGGTTGCTTTTTGGAGAAATATTTTTGTATTTTGCATGTTTTGTATCCAGAAATCTTGCCAAACTCTCTTACTAATTTTAGAAAATGTGCTTGTAGATTATTTTAGAAAATCATATGCGATCATAGGAGGTGCAAATAACTGCTTTGTTTCTTCTTTTCAATCCTTCCATTCCTTTTGGTTTGTGATTTTCTTCTTTTCCTCTCTGTTATGGAGGGCTGTCTACATTTGACAATTGGGTATAGTGCTTACTCTAGGGTCTTGGCAGACAGCCTTCAGGGATCTTAGTTCCCCAACCAGGTACTGAACCTGAGCCCCAGCAGTGAAAGCACAAAGTCCTAACCAATGGACTGCCAGGGAATTCCCTTGGCAGATAATTTTTATCAGATTGAAGAAGATCCTTTCTATTCCCAGTTTGCTGAGTGTTTCTTTTCTTTTAAGTCATGAATGGAAGTAGAGTTTTTAACAGATGTTTCTCCTACATCTGCTCAGATGGTCATGACTTTTCTTTCTCAGTCTGTTAGCATGATCAACTTTTGCATTTCTGGAATAAACCCAACTTGGGTTTTCCTATTGCGTCTTTATCGCTGGGCTGTTTCTCCTCACCGTTTTTGCATAGGACTTCAACATCAAGAGTTCATGAGTGAGATTCACTGGTGATTTTCCCTTCTGCTATTTACTTGTCAGACTTTGGTGTTGAGGTTAGGCTGGCCTCACGCCACACGGTGGACTGTGTTCCCACTTCATCAGTTCTCTAGAAGAGATTGTGTAAGCTGGGTGTTGTTCTTATCAAGAGTTTTGAATTGACCCATGGGGATTCCGGGACTCCCCCTGTTCCCTGCTGCCCCCCCTCACCAAGTGGGTGGAAGCTAAGTGGAGGGTGGAGAAGGACAGCGGGTCTCAGCTCAGTCCAAGGCAGAACCTTCCAACAGAGAGCAGCTTGAGCTGCCTCAGGGAAGTGGGCAGAGCCCATGAACCCAGCTGTCCTGAGCACTGCAGGGAGCACAGGGTAGGGTTCTTCCAGCCAGGCATCCCAGATGGAGGAAATTCAGCCCAGGGTGAAAATCTGGTGCCTGTCTCCTCCTCCTCCTCCTCTTCCTCCTCCTCAAGTTGCTGCAACTGCAGACCCAGCATGAAAGAAAGTGAATGTTGTGAAAGTAAATCTGTTGCTCAGTCATGCCCGATGCTTTGTGACCCCATGGACTGGAGCCCACCAGGCTCCTCTGTCCATAGGATCCTCCAGGCAAGAATACTGGAGTGGGTAGCCATGCCCTCCTCCAGGAGATCTTCTCGACTCAGATCAAAACCCAGGTCTCCTGCATTGCAGGCAGATTCTTTACCGCCTGGGCCACCAGGGAAGCCCTACCTGCGGTTAATGACTACTGTCTGCCCAGGGCCTGCAGTGCAAGGACCTGACTCCACCCGCGCTCACCTCCTCCTTCTGTCTCTGTGATATCAGTTTGCCTAGAATTCCCAGATTCTGACCTGGGACCACACACTCCTCCAGCCATTTCCCCGACTCCCAAGGGATCTAGATTTAGGCAAGTTTCTCAGTTTCTCTTTTACTGAACTGCCAAGCCCTGAGCTAACTTGGATCACCTCTCTTAATTCCCAAAACAAGGCCATGAGGGAGCTCTATGACCTCCCCATTATTCAGACTAGGAAGACAGAGTTTCTAGTTGTGAATAGTTTTAACGGTTTCATCTTTCACAGTAAGTTATCCCTCTCTGGAGCTTTCTTGGTGGCCCAGACAGTAAAGAATACACTTGCAATGGGGGAGACCCAGGTTCGGTCTCAGTGTTAGAAAGATTCCCCTGGAGGAGGAAATGGCAACCCACTCCAGTATTCTTGCCTGGGAAATCCCATGAACAGAGGAGCCTGGCAGGCTATGGTCCATGGGGTCGCAAAGAGCCAGGCACAACTGAGCAACTAACACTCTCACTTTTTTTTTTTTCACTTGATCACTCTCTAACACGTCTGGCTTTGGACATCAGATGACGGTGTCACTCAGCCCTCTTTTCACATTCTACCCCATTTGTCCCCACCCTGTCTATGGGCTCTGTCTTCCTTCCCTTGCCTCTGTAACCTGCATCAGTTCCTCAGTGGCTCTGTGTCTTCAGAGGCAGAGCGGCAAGCCCTGCACATCTCCAGGGGGGTACCATGCACATGGTTTTCTATCTCAGACCCCAGGGTTTGCCACTTGGAACCCCATCCTCAGCAGCAGGTCTCCTTCCTGGCTGTTTGGGTGTTGAACTTTCTGATGATTCTGGTGGCCAAGCCTCAGACAGGGCCAGGGTAGACACTGGCTGGGCAGCTGTGGCTGGAGGAGAACAGTGCGGGTCCATGCCCTGCTGCTGGGGGAATGCCTGTTGCTGTTTAGTTGCTCAATCGTGTCTGACTCTTTGCGACCCCATGGACTGCAGCCCACCAGGCATCTCTGTCCATGGGATTTCACAGGCAAGAATACTGGAGTGGGTTGTCATTTCCTCCTCCAGGGGATCTTCCCGACACAGGGGTCAAACCCAGGTCTCCTGCATTGGCAAGTGGGTTCTTTACCACCGAACCGCCTGGGAAGCCCGTGGGGATGCTTGGCGGAGCCTAAGTGTCAACAGCTCCCAAAGCCATCTTTTTCCCCTTCTTTCTCTCTCTCTCTCTTTTTTTCTTTCTTTCAAACTTTCTAGGCACTTTATTTCTCACAAACTTTCTAGTTGTCACTTGGTTTATTCTTTCAGGAGAACTTCATTTATTTACTAGCTGGCTTTTCCCTGTTGCTAGACTATAGCCTGCCAGGCTCCTCTGTCCATGGAGTTCTCCAGGCCAGAATACTGGAGTGGGTTGCCATTCCCTTCTCCAGGGCATCTTCCTAACCCAGGGATCGAACCTGGGTCTCCTGTGTTGCAGACAGATTCTTTACCATCTGAGCCACCAGGGAAGCCCCTTCCTAGAGAAAATAATCAGTAAATGAATCCATCCCTCTGGCCTTCTCCCTGAGCCCAAGTGAATCCCAGATCTATCTCCAGCCCACACATGTGATCTTGAGGGTCTGCCAGTGTAACCTTGACACTGGGTCCTTCTTGGAAGCCTGTTTTCTTTCTTTTGTCTGTGGCATCCCACTGCTTGTATAGCCAGTCCACCTTGATGGGCCTAATGTGAGCCTCTGGGAGAACTAGTTTCTGCCTCCCTGGAGGATGACGGTCTAACTTCCCCACAGCAAATTTGGGGGAAACAGTAAGTTCTGCATTTAAATCAGACCATCTGAAAAGAAGTTCATGTGAGTCAGAAAGACACAGGGGCTTTCCCAGTGGCTCAGTGGTAAAGAATCTGCCTGCAATGCAGGAGATCAAACATGTAGACATGTTCGATCCCCGGGTTGAGAAGATCCCCTGGAGGAGGAAATGGCAACCCACTCCAGTATTCTTGCCTAGAGAATCCCATGGGCAGAGGAGCCTGGCGGGCTACAGTCCATGGGATTGAAAGCGTCAGACACGACTGAGCAGAAATGACAGAAAGAGGCAGAGAGACAAAATCTAATTGTCCATGTAAATTCAATTGTGTGAATGATACTTGTAAATTCAGTTTAAGGTGAGGAGCAAAGTTTCCAGCGCTAGATGACCGAGGTTTGGATCTCAGCTCCACCGCTTTGCAGACTGTGTCCCCGGCAGACCATCTACCCTGTCTTTGCTGTGATTCCTTCGATTAGAAAGTGGGGTTGGCGACGGTATTAACTTACAGGATTGTTATGAGTATTACATGAGTCATGAGGTTTGAAAGAATTAATGTTTGAAAAGCTTTGGAAACAGAGCCTGGCAACTCATAAATGTTTATGAAATAAACCAAAGAAAAAATAACTATGTCATATGGATTTCCTTTCCCCCAAGAAACTGGGAGTCATTTTGTCAGGTTTCAGAATAAATCCCACTGGAGATTAAAATTTTGAAACTAGATTAATCTTATCAGGGGTCCCTGGAATCTAGTGCCTGATGATCTGAGGTGGAGCTGATGTCATAGTAATAGGAATAAGGTAGACAGCAAATGTTGTGTGCTTGAGTCATCCCAAAACCATCTCCCATGTCCCCAGTCTGTGGAAAAATCATCTTCCCTGCTACTGGCCCCTAATGTCAAAAAGGTTGGGGACCGCTGCATTAATTTCTAACACACCTTGTGTTTTTGTGTAAAGGCGTTTTCTTAGATTAGACTGGAGCCCCCTTGAGACGGTGCTGCGTGCTGCTTTGTTGAAGATCTCTGAGGTTAAGATTCTTTTGAAAAGGGCTGGACCCTAGAGGCAGGTGGGTTTGGTGGCAGTAGTTGGGGTTTCCAAGTTTTGACCTGGTTCCGTAAATAGTTACCTCTTTGGCCTCGAAGGAAGTATTGTAACCTCCTTGGCCTCAGTTTCTCCATCTGGAAAAGGGGGATCCTAATAATAATAATAGTACCACCACTCACAGCATTATTGAGAGTCTCCCCCGCCGAGGTCTTGCAGTGACTGGCACCTTCCCATCACTGAGGACTCAGCTGTTCACTCCTCAGAGTGCTTTTCCCTGACGACCCTGTTGAGAGCCCTACCCAGTCCACTCCCTGCCTGTTGAATGACTTCATTACTGCCGCCAGATTGCCTGAGTGTAGGAGTACCAGCTGCCTGGTTGATGGCCACGTGCAGTAAAAACACTGGATGAAGGAAGTTGGATGAGTTCACAGCTAGATCCCGAAAGACCAGGCATGCCCTGATCACGCCAATGGCAGTTGGAGAAGGTACCAGCACTTCATAGTGTTCGGGTACCTGAAAAAGCCTTTTAGGCATCTCAAAAGTAGCGAGAAGCACCGAGCCAAGATGAGTTCTTCTCACGGTTATATTAATATCAGGAGCTCAGTGTTTGCCAGTCATTTATTGATTGGTTCTCACAGCACCCAGCACCGGGCTTGAGGAGGGAGGCCCTCAGGAGATCCATTAACAGGTCAGGAACAGAGGGTGGGGGCTTCCCCCACTGCTTATTCCCTCTGGAGGTGGGAGGGGCGGGTAAATAGCGCTCCTCTGCCTAGCCTGAAGTCTGGAGCAGCCCAGGATTAAGACAAAAAGTGAGGTAGCCAGAGAACAAAATGTTGCTGTTTATCACCAGTCTGAATGACATCAGAGCATGTGGGCTGGCTCACGCTGAAGGATTTCCCACCTGCCCAGGGGCAGGCAAGCCTGGGTCCCTGCAGACCCAAGGCCCTCCTCCATCCTGGTGGAGAGCCGAGTCCGATGGAGGCTCTCCCTGGCCAGGGCTTTCGGTTCATCGCGTCACCCCGTCCTCCCTTCAGCCCTGTGAGAGAAGTGTCAGTGTGTCCATTGCAGAGATCTGAAAACTGAGGCTGGAGATGTGGAGCTGGGGAGACCAGGAAGGGAGCTACGGCAGTCATCCTGGTGAGAGAGAAGGGTCCCCCAGACCAGCGGTGAGGGCCCTGGAGGGGAGTGGACAGACAGATGTTTGGGGCAGGCGCGGCAGGACCGAGTGGTGGAGCTGGGCGAGGCAGTCCTGGCAGATGGTGTGGAAGCGGTGCTGCGGCGTAACTTGTGGTGTTTCTGTTTTTTCTTTTTGCACTTTGGGAAGAATAGATGTGACGCTCCGGGGCAAAGACTATTGAGTGAATTAAGAATTCCACAGACAGCACATCTGCACATCCAGCAGAACTGAACTGGTGATGGCCCACTCTTAATTGGGAGGGCCAGCTGGGGTGTGCACAGAGAGGGTCGGCTCCGCGGGGCTGGGCTGGGGACGAGAGGCGAGGTGCTGAGTCTGTGAGAGGCTTGTCAGCGGTGGGCGCGGGGTGGAGGCTGTGATCTCAGGACCCCTTCTCCGCCTTCCACCATCCCTGGACTGGCAGGGCTCGCTGCTGCTCAGCCGTGTCCCCAGAGCCTCCCTCTCCCAGCCTGAGCTGAGGCCTGGGCGCCCTCCCCAGGACCCCAGCACAGCTCCCCTGCCGCTCGGCAGCCAGCCCCCTACCTGCTTCCCAGGGAAGAATCTGGTCAAGTCGCTCCCCTGCTCAGATGCCAGTGACACCCGACCTCTGCAGCCAATAAGTAGAATGCAGCCTGGGACGTACCGCTTTGGAAAGATGTCTGCAGTCAATTCATCACCAAATGAAAAGAGGATGTGCGGAATAATACCACCAGCCCGAGGCGGCAGAGGGCAGTGGTCGGAAGCCTGGGCTCCAGGCTTCACTGTTTGAACGCCGGCTCTGCCACTTGGTAGCTGTGTGACCAGGAGCGAGTTCTGAACTTCTCTGTGCCTCAGATTCCTCATCTGGCGATGGGAATGACGACAGTACTCAGTCCCAGCGGGTTGTAAGGACTGAAAAGCAGTTAATACGAGTGCAGGGCTGAGCCCAGTGCTGGGCTCCTGGTTGTTTAGTTGCTAAGTTGTATCTGAGTCTTTTGTGACCCCATGGACTGTAGCCTGCCCCGCTCTTCTGTCCATGGGATTCTCCAGTCAAGAATGCTGGGGTGGGTTGCCATTTCCTTCTCCAAGGGATCTTCCCGAACCCAGGGATCGAACTCACATCTTCTGCATCGGCAAGTGGGTTCTTTACTGGTGAACCACCAAGGAAGCCCCATTGGCTCCTAGCAGCACTCCATAAATGTCAGCTCCTATTACAGTTGTATCGGTTCACCTACATTTATAGGCACGTCTCCCCATTTTCACCTCGTATGTCAAGACTCAGAATTCTCCTCTTCCAGGAAGCCTTCCCTGAACACATCCCACCAAAGCTGGGTTAGGAGCCTTCTCTGGACTCAGGTCTACCACACACGTATTCTTCCTTATGGTGACTGTCTCCCCAAGGCTGTAAGCAGTCTGAAGACACAGGCTATGGCTTCCCTGTTATATCCCTAGTGCCCATCACAGTGTCAGGGACATAGTGAGCCCTTAGAAACACTTGTTGAATGATTGAATGAATGAGTGTGAGCAGGACTTTGAAACATAAGTTTTCAAGGAGTACAGATGTGAAGAAAGGACCTTCCTGGCAGAGGTGGGAAGCTACAAGTTCCAGGAAGAGCAGGTGGCCTGGTCAGGCCACAGCAAAGCATGTGATCGGGGAGGGTAACAGAGACCAACTATGGTGGGCAAGGTGGGCAGGGAGCCCTAGAGGTGTCCTAGGGGTGGGCAGGGCAAGGACGGGACCTATGGGGCCACCATCCCCCTCTCTCATTTCTACCCTGATCCCCCAGACTGGCTTAGGTTCGCTCACCATAATGTAAACTCAGCAGCTGCTTTCCCTGTGTCTTTCCATCCCCAGACAGCAAACTCCCCAAGAGATGGAAATGTGTGGTGTTCCCCACTTTTTTTTCTAAAACTCTTGCCCACAAAGATAAGCTGTTTCTTCATCCAGCCCTGTTTTTTCTCTGTCATGCAGGGCTACAGACAGATTGTGTTGTGTATTCTGATGTCTGGATCCTAGTACCAGTCACTCTAGTTCTTGTGGGAGTCGATGATTTACAGCTTCTGCGCTTAATCAAACCGACTCTGCTTCCTTTTTATGGAGTTCTTGAATCACACCAGAAGCAAGAACAGCCTTGCGGTTCCTTGCTGGGTCAGACGACAGCACTGGCCTTTGACCAGTGGCCTGCAGAAGAGCAGGTCCTCACTTAAGCTCTTAGGACTGAATCGAATCTTTGCCAAACCCGAAGTGGCAGCGTGCTTGCCAGCAGCAGAGGAAGGAAGGGCTGGGATCATGATCGTGGGGATCATGCCCGGCTGTGTGCAGGGGACATTGGAGTAGGAGAGGCAGACACAGCCCTGGCTTTGCAGGGTGATGAAGACCCTGGCTGGATGAGTAACAATACTCATCAGATGGGGAAGCACGGTGCTGACTGAGGCTCAGAGAGGCAAAGTGAATGGCCCAAGGTCACACAGCTCTTCTAGCTGAGCTGGGGTTTGAACTGAGATGCTTGGATCCCTCTCCCATGTGCTAAGCAGCTTCTCACAGTGAAATGCTAATTGCCTGAAGTGTTTCTGGAAACGGTTCAGCCTTAGGTAACCCTTCCAGTTTTCTTGGTACTTTATGTCACAGTCAGTCCGTCGTGTGAATATTAAAAGTGGGTATTTCTAGATGTTAGACCCTGGCCATACCCTTTCTCCTGAGTTCCAGGCTACGTAGCAAAACTAAGTCCCAAAATAAAGCCTTGGGTTTCTGATCTGGAATGCTCATGGATACCCAGAGATGTTGTTGGTTTCTCGCTGTTACAAACAGGAAAAGTCACATAGGCAAACAGGGAAGAAGAATCAAGGGACCGTTTTTAGTCTGCAGATAGGAGGGAAAGCTGGAGTGAGTTACAAGGATGGGCACCCCAGGTTCGGGCTGGTGCGGGGCTGGGTTGCCCCACTGGCGCCGGGCTCTGTACCCACGAGCGCAGCGGGCTGGTTCTGAACTCCCGGGGCTTTCTCTGCATCCTTACTCATGCAGGGAAACCACGCTTTCTTCTGACAACCGCCTCCTCCCTTTGACCCCAGACACCGAGCTGTGTGTCTGTCCACGCACTGACACTGCAGCTCGGAGCAGCTCTCCACTTCTGTGCTTGTTGGTCTGCAGGGTGGCCCTCGTGCATCTTAAGGCCATCAGCCAGAGACGATGGTCTATTTGTTGCCTCATTTGGTCCTTCCAGCAGCTGTGTGCGGTCAGGACTATTGTCCCCATCCTAGAAATGAGGAGCCCAGGGTCACTCAGCTAGAAGGGGGAGGACCAGGGCTTCCAAGCCGGGTCTGGCTCCCAGCTCCCTCCTCCTCATCACATTTTGTTCAAGGGAAGTTAGAGCTGCAAGGGACTTTGGGAGATCCTGGGAAGAGGTGGTGAAGCCCCTCCTTTGAGGGGAAGCAAGGGACCAGGAGAGGGAGAGAGGGAGCGGGGATGGCTGTAAGAACTGGCTCTGGGATCCCGCCCTGCTGACCTCTGTGGGCGCCTCACTGGCTTCAGGCAGACTGTGCTCCTTCCGAGGCTCGTTGCAGTAGACCCAGACCCTTCGCCAGCGTTCTGTTCATAGGCTGTCTACATGCTGCCCTCTCTACACTGGTCCTGGGTGCCTTTCACCCCGTACCCCCGCCCTCTCTACTTGCCCATCCATGCAGGACGCACCTTGAGCTCCCTCATCACCATGACTTTGCTGCCAACATACCCTGCTGCCTCCTCTGCCCACTTGAACCCTAAGTCCCCAAGAGTTTGATTCTGAGTTTTTGTTTTTTTAATTGTGATAAAATACACATTGCAAAATAAGTGAGTCTCATGGAATGTAAATTGTAATCTTAACAAAGCTTTTTTTTAAGAAAAGAAAGGTTAAGAAGAGGGTTTGGGGGATGCCTATTTCAAGTTCCCCCTTCCAAGGTGCCTCTTCTAGGAAACCTGTTAGCAGAGTGCTTGGGACTAGAGACGTGTCCAAGTTAGCTTCCGTTAATGGGGGTTATGGTCTGGATATAGGAGGATGTAACAAAGGGTGGAAAGCAGTGTCACTACCATGCTGCCAAGCCCCACGGGGACTGGAGGGTCACACGGGTCCCCTGGAGCCATGTCTGCTCTGTAGCTGTGACCCCTGCTTCCCGCGGATGACCGGGATCTCCACTCCTTACCCTCCACTCTGGCTGTTTCTGCTTTGCCGCTAACTCCTCTCTAGACTCCACTCCACCTTTCATTTATTCAGCACACATTTATTGAGCACCTGTGTGCCCCGGGCCCTCCTCCGGACCCTTGGGGTTTGCCGTGGGAGAAAGCAGACAAAGATGCCCACCCAGGTGGAGCCTGCTCCTACCTCCTGGCTTCTGCTGGCTCGTGACACCTGTTGTCTCGTGGTTTCTATGGCTCCTGGCTCCTGCAGCCTCGTGCCTTTTGATTTCTGCCTCTGATTCCTACCAACTGCTGTGCTTTGTGTGTGTCAAACTCAGCCTTTCCAGAGGGAATCTTATTAGTTCAGTTAACCAGTACCTGGTTGTCCAAAAATTTTGCCCCGTGAAGGAGGGTCAAAGGCTCTTCTGGGCAGTGAGGGACAGGGATGAACAAGATAGACAGTCTTGGACCTTCCCTGGTGGTCCAGCAGTTAAGACTCTTGCCTTCCAATGCAGGAGGTGTGAGTTCAGTCCCAAGTCAGGGAACTAAGATCCCACAGGCCATGGGCTGCAGCCAGAAAAAAACAAAAATAGCTTTAAAAAGAAACAAAATGTACAGTCCTGCCTTCCTAGGGCTTCTAGTCTAGTGGAGAGCCAGGCAAGAGATACATCTGACAAATGCGTATGAACTGAGTGTTGAGCAGTCACAGATAAACAGGGTGAGGGAGTGGGAGGGGTTGTTTATATGTGGTGGGAGAGATGGCATTTGAATCAGGAGGAATTGAATCACGCTTGTGTCTGAATGCATGTATTCTGAGCAGAGGGGACAGCAAGGTGCTGGGCTGGAAGTGATTTAGACTGTTTTAGGGAGCATGTTCCGGGGCTGCAGCAGAGTGAACAAGGGTGAGTGTAGGGGACGAGGTCAGAGAGGTCATGACCTGATGTCCCCGTGTTGGCTACTATGAGGGCCTGGCTTTGGCTGGGAAGACCTGGGGGGTCACTGGAGGGCTTGGGGCCTCCGATGACAGCATGACGTGTGTGATGAGAGGCATCTCCCAGCCCGCCGTGCAGAGGAGACAGAAAGGACGAGGAACAGTGCCCCAGGGAATCCAAGGGAGGCTCGCTGGCCTTCGAGCCAGGGCCGGGGTAGCCAGGCCAGGGTGAAATGTGGACTCGGTGGGAAGGGTCAGCTTCCAGGTCTAGTTTGAAGGTGGAGCTGAGTGTAATGGGTGTGTCTCTGAGGCACGTTCCCCTAGTCACCAGGTCGGTGGAAGTACCACCCTGTTTCTGCTCCTGGGGTGCTCGGCGTGGGTGGTGGTGGTTGTTGTTCAGTCGCTCAGTCGTGTCCGACTCTTCGTGACCCCATGAACTGCAGCTCGCCAGGCTTCCCTGTCCTTCACCATCTCCTGCAGTTTGCCCAAATTCATGCCCATTGCGTCGGTGATGCCATCCAACCATCTCATCTTCTGTTGTCCCCTTCTCCTCCTGCCTTCAATCTTTCCCAGCATCAGGATTTTTTCCAAAAAGCTCAGCGCGGGTGCCACGGCTGGCTTTCCTGATCTGTAACAAGAGGAGGGTAAGTGTGTCTCCCTCCCAGGGTCACTGGCAGCCCTAGCGGGGCTCCTGACCTGAAGTGGATGCCCAGCAGATGAGAGCTGTTGTCGTCAAGAGCACTGGGTCGGGGGCAGCAGGCCAGGCGGATCGCTGGGCCGACTTCCCCCAGTGCATCTGGGCAGCTGTGCTTCTCCTTGTCCGGGAACCTTGGAATGGGAGTCTCCCCATTTGGAAATGGAGGAGCAGACCCCTTTTCTGAACCCCAGCCAAGAGCTCAGGGCTTCTCCCAACCCACCTCAGTCCTCCCGGAGCAATGGGACGCACCACCCCATTTTGCAGAGTCTGGGAGAGGCGAAGGGATTCACACAAAAGGGCCTGTGGCCCCATGGCAGAGCTCCGGCCCGAGCAACTGAGCCCTGGCCAAGAAGCAAGAAGTGAATGAAGGCCTGGATTTGGGATCCACGGAAACCCGAGTGCGAATCCTGACTCTGCCGCTGACTGGCTGTGCCACCCTGGGCACGGCCTTTCCTTGCTCTGTGCCTCAGCCGCTTCATTGGGGATAAAATGGGATAATAATAGGTTCCTTGCCTGACTGGGGTGAGGAGTGGGGCAGGTGATGGATATGAAGCCTTGGACAGAACCCACATGGACTGGGCACTCATCTGATGAGCTTCTCCTCTCACCCCCAGGCCTGCGTCTCTGCAGCTCCCGCCTGGCATTCCTGCCAGCGTTTTGAAGTAGATGCCTCATTGCCAGACGCTGCCATGGAAACCACGGGATAGGGGAATAGGCGAGGTCCGGAGGAGGTGTGGGGGAGGGGACGTCCTTCCCGCAGTCACCCTCTGACCCACCTCAGCTGGCTCGTTGTAGCAGGGATGGCTCAGAGGAGCAGAGTGGGGGTGGGAATTGAGGCCCTCTGCCCCCATGGAGACAAAGGCAGCTGGGATCCCCACCCCACCGAGGCTTTGTTTCTGTATGGAGTGCGGGGTACACAGGGCCCTCCCACCTGTGGGGCCACGTGCAGCCATCTCCTGGGCCCCCCCGAGGCCTGGGCAGGCTGGAGCGGGATGTGACTCATTTCTACAATCCCTTGTGCCTCTGGCTGTCCCTCTTCCAGAGGCGATACAGTCATTGTCTTCTTCTCTTTGAAAGAGCCTCCCCACCCCATCGCCGTCAGGTCAAGCCCACGGCACTTCTGGCTGCTTCTCTGAACACGTGTCAGAGGGAGGTGCTCGCTGGCTTGCAGGCAGGCACGGTTCTGATCCCCCACCCCTGTGTCCTTCTGCCCTTCCCGCCACCTCCTCTCCAGCATGTGACCATTGTCAAGCCTGTCCCTCCCCCGTTTCGAATGCAAACCTCAAGCTTTGCAGCTCTGAGAGCTCAGCAGAGAGGCCCCTGCTCTTGGTGTCATGCAGGGCTGTGCTGGAACCCCCACGTGCGTGGCCGCTTAGCTGCTGTTGACAGCTCACTGGTCCTGTGAGTCTTAGTTTCTTAACTGCTCAAGGGGGTTGATAGCTGAACCCACATCACAGGATTCAACGCATTAATCCAGGTGAGACATCTGCAGACAGCATTACTATTATTACCATTCTTTGCAACCCCAAGCTCCTCTGTCCATGGGGACTCTCCAGGCAAGCATACTGGAGTGGGTGGCCATTCCCTTCTCCAGGGGATCTTCCCAACCCAAGGATCAAACCTGGGTCTCCTGCATTGCAGGCGGATTCTTTACCATCTGAGCCACCAGGGAAGCCCTATCATTTCACACTTTTCTTTAAATTTGGGAACAAGGAAGGCAGCAGAACACACACATGCACACATTTTGTTTATAAAATTAAATAATTTTACTTTACAATGAAAGAAACCCTTCCCTTAGAGACGTTGCCAGCTTTGAATCGGTTCCACAAATACTTATGGTGCACCTATTGTGTGCAGACTCCGTGCTGGGTGCTGGGGAGACAGAAAGAATAAGGTACGATCCGTGCTTTTGAACCTAAGCCTGGTGGGGAAAGCAGATCCAGACTCAGGCAGTCTCCGTATAATAAGATCCGTGTTATGGTCTCCATGTTCCCAGGGTTACGTGTGTGCAGAAGCTGCAGAGGGGGTGGAGGGGCAGAGTGCTCATCTCAGCCCGAGGACGTGCCAGCAGGGTTTTCAAAGATGAGCAGGTCTTAACTCGGCAGAGTAAGGTGAGAAGAGCTTTCAGGAGAAGATACAGCCTGAGCAGAGCAACATAGCATCCAAAATAGTGTGATGTGTGCAAGAAACTAAAGAATTAGGCTTGCCAGAACGTAAAGTAAAGCTTAAGGGCAGGAGGTAGTAGGAGGTGGACCCTCCTAGAGAAAGAAGCAGGGTCATCAGGGATCGCCTCCTTCCCTGTCTTGGTCTAATCTGGAATGTTTTATTTTAATCAGTTTATTTATTTATTTTTTTTGGCCGCACGGCATGTGGAATCTTAGTTCCCTGACCAGGAATTGAACCTGCACCCTCTGCTTTGGAAGTTTGGATTCTTAACCACCAGACCACAAGTCCCTACTTGTTCTCTTGAGAAAGGGAAGTGTTGTGTTGGTTGTTCTCTTGTGTCCAACTCTTTACAACCCCATAGACTATAGACCCCCAGGCCCCTCTCTCCATGGAATTCTCCAGGCAAGAATACTAGAGTGAGTTGACATTCCCTTCTCCAGGGAATCTTCCCAATCCAGCGACTGAACTCGGGCCTTCCTCATTGCAGGCAGATTCTTTACTGCCTGAGCCACCAGGGAAGCCCCCTGAGAAGGGGGGTGGCTGAGAAGGGGAAAATGACTGCAGAGTCTCCCCCATTTCCAGAGACCTTGAAAATCAGGCTCGGTGGTCTTGACTTCTGCTGCGGGCACTAGGGAGCCATAGAAGAGTTCTTAGGAGGGATGAGTTGAACATTGCCTGTTGCAAGACTGCTCTGCCAGCAGGGAGGAGGTGGCAGGAAGTGTCTGGACACATGAGCACAGAGGCTGACATGGGCGCCCAAGTGAGAAAGACAAGGCCTGGGTCCAGCCAGTGGCCTTCTTTGGTCAACTGCATTCGGCCTTAGAGGGTCTGTCCTTTTTCCTAGGCAGGCAACGGTTCAAAGGATTCTGAGTTCATAACCTAACTAGTCTGCTGGCGACTCAAGTAGCAGCTGAGTTTGAAACAGCAGCTCAAAACTGGCTGGGAAGAGAATTTGGAACCCTCTGTGGGTCATATGTGACCAATGAAGTCATCTGTTTAGATCTGGATAGCTTTGGAGCTGCCAGCTGGAATCCCAGCCACTAATGGGAACCCCACCTTATTCTGTCATTGGCCCCTGGAGTGAGCACAGTGACTCTTCAGGGACTCGCGCCCAGGCCCCAGCTGGGGACGGGGAACAAGAAGAGGAGCGGAACCTCAGATATCCTTAGGTTGCTTTTGGTGAATCTTCTGGGAACAAACAGAAGAGCAGTGATTCCCAAAAGTCACTTTTGGGAACCCTAGATATAAGGAAGGTCCACAGCTGAAGAACTTTGGAGATGCAGTACATCACACCCCTTCTTAGGGATTCAGAATTCTCAGGAAAGGGTGGGGATGTTGGGTCAGACAGAACTTGACTTAGAATCCCAGCCATACTTTAATGTGTGATCTTGGGCAGTGAACTTCACTTCTTGGCTTGATTAAGTCTCCCTGTGGGCAAAACGGGGCAGTACTGATGACCTGAAGTTTTATAAGGGTTCATGAGACAACTATGAAAGAAAACTTATGACCAACCTAGACAGCGTATTAAAAAGCAGAGACATTACTTTGCTAACAAAGGCCCATATAGTCAAAGCTATGGTTTTTTTCACTAGTCATGTATGGATATGAGAGTTGGACCGTAAACAAGGCTGAATGCTGAAGGACTGATGCTTTTGAACTGTGGTGTTGGAGGAGGCTCTTCAGAGTCTCTTGGACTGCAAGGAGATCCAACCAATAGTAAAGGGAATCAACCCTGAATATTCATTGGAAAGACTGATGCTGAAGCTGAAGTTCCAATACTTTGGCCACCTGATGCAAAGAGCTGACTCATTGGAAAAGACCCTGATGCTGGTAAACATTGAGGACAGGAGGAGAAGGGGGCAGCTGAGGATGAGATGGTTGGACATGAGTTTGAGCAGACTCTGGGAGAGAGTGGAGGAGGCTGGTATTCTGGGGTCTATGAGGTCACAAAGAGTTGGATACAGCTTAGTGACTGAACAACCATGAGATAGCATGCAACATGTGGTTTGTACTTTAGGAAGCACCAAATAAAAGACAGCTATAAAGTTATTACTATATTTGTAATATTATTGAATCATTATAGTTATACAAATCTACTTAAAATATGTAAATTATTATCTTATTTTACCTTTAAAGGCCCTGAGAAGTCCTGCAGTAATGTCTGCTTGACTCTGCTTACTCAGTGTTTCTGAAATATATGATCTTTGAGTCTTCTTTTTCACTTAACATATAGTTTTTTCCTAAGGAAGTCATGCTCTGTGGGACTCTGGGAAATACTGATTTTTGTGTGTTTGGAATTGTCTGGGGAAGCCAGTGTCTCTGAACCAGGATCCGGTCTAAACATGGATCCTTCCAGATGTAAAGAGCTGTTTTCCATCCTCAGCTTCTCCTCTGTCTCCTCTTCCCCCGAGATTGTCACTCAGGAAGAAAGGCATGGGCTCGCCATGCCGGGATTGTAGGCTTAGAAATAGGGGAAGAGACTTGACAGTCCAGCCCAGGCCTTGGAAAACTCCTGCTCATTCTTCAGTATCCCATTTCGATGTTAACCTTTCTCAGAGGCCTTCCTGCCTTGCCCAGGTAGACTTAGCCATTCCCGCGTGACAAGGCCAGTGGCCTCTAACACACACCTCACACTCACCATGGATCACATCGGAACTGCAGTTATCTGTTACATGACTGTCCCTCCCAGCCAGACTGCGGACTTCTTCAGAGTGGGCCGCGTGTGTGTCGTTTCAGAGGTCTCACATAGCACTTGATCAAAACCGTATTTCATCCATCACTTTGCAGGGAGTCCTAACGACTCCGCCAGTGTCTGGAGGACTGAAGAGGTGGCTCTGGGTCTTCTGAGGCTGGGAGGGGCACTCTCAGCTCTAACAGCTGTGCTGGTTTCCTTTGCCTTGGGGTCAAGATCCTCCTGGGGTCCCTAAGAGCAGAAGTCCCAGGGGGATGGGGAAGGCAGGAGATGAACGCTGGGATTCCTGCTGTGGAAGGGTGGAGAGAACCACAGAGGAACGGTGATGAGACAGGCAGCTCCCAGCATCCACTCCGGGGTTCATGCACTGAGACCTGTCGGGGGATGGCTTGTTGAGAGCTGGATGAGTGTCCTCTGGATGCTTACTTAACCTTGGAAGGAGACAGCTCTGCAGGCCAGGATGGGCCAGTGCAGAGGGGCTGTTCTGGAGGCTTGAGACCAGAGCTGAAAGCTGAGAGGCTGATCCTGCTGGCCCCCACAGCCAGGGGACTCAGCACAGGGCATGCCAGGGTCCCAGGAGTGGTGGGGAACACAGGGCACCTGAGCTGGATGCCAGTGGGGAGACTCGGGGAGCTGTTGGGCAATAGTCTGCTCCCCCATCATCACCCATGGCAACATACGGTAGAGGGTGAGGCCTGACTCAGGGGGATCTTAGTTATCATGGTTAGTTATCATGTTAGTTATGATGGTTAGTCATGTTAGCTATCACGGTTAGTTATCTTAGTTATCACGGCTAGTTATCTTAGTTATCATGGATCCAACAGGGGGTCTTAGTTATCATGGTTCACGTGGATCAGTGTCTGGAGATCCAGGATGCTGAGGCAGACTGGATGCATAGGGAGTGGGGGGTGCTAATGCCCTATCCATCTCAGGGTCCCATCTGGGGAGGATTCCTTGAAGAGATAATAATAACAGCATTGACAATGATGATAACAACTTCTCTTAGCACTCAGCACTTAATTGGCATCTTTCTGTAGTCAACCTCAGAAGTCAACCTCTGGGATTCCCTAGTAGCTCAAAAAGTAAAGAGTCTGCCTGCAATGCAGGAGACCCAGGTTCAAACCCTGGGTCAGGAAGATCCCCTGGAGAAGGAAATGGCAGTGTTCTTGCCTGGAAAATCCCGTGGACGGAGGAGCCTGGCAGGCTACAGTCCATGGGGTCACAAAGAGTCAGACGCGACTGAGTGACTTCACTTGTAGTCAAGCTCGTATAACCCCCACTATAACCCTCTATCAACTTCCCTGGTGGCTCAGATGGTAAAGAGTCTGCCTGCAATGCAGAAGACCTGGATTTGATCCCTGGGAAGGAAGATCCCCTGCAGAAGGGAATGACTACCCACTCCAGTATTCTTGCCTGGAGAATCCCATGGACAGAGGATCTGTAGCCTGGGGCTACAGTCCATGGGTCTCAAAGAGTCAGACACAACTGAGCGACTAACATTTTATAACCCTCTGAGGTGGGTTATTTTATCCCCATTTTGCAGATGAGGATGCTAAGAATTAGCAAGAGTGTATGTATTCCCCCGGTTCACAGTTAGTAAGCAACAGCTCTGAGTTTTACATTTCGGGCCTTCTGGCTCCCAAGCCCTGTCTCTGGTCTTTAGGCTGTACTGTGTGTCATCCCAAGGAATATAGGATAGATTGCCAGTTGTCTAGATTCTGTCAGTGGTTCTGAATCCTTCAATGCACCCTTCATAACAAACAGTTTGTCATGCCCTCTTTACAATCCTGAAAGACAGTTCATGCCTAGATCATACAGTTTATCTACAAATACTAAAAATGGTAATAACAATAATATGCCAATCAGATGGTAAAGGAGACATACGAGGAAAGCCATTTGTAATGAAGTAGGAATATATATTTCACTAGATAAATGCTTGGGCATGCCCAACTTGAAGGGTTTCTGAAGCAGTTGATGCCTGTAGTCATGTCTAAAATTGAGTAAATACAGAGTTACCAGAGCAGACAGGTATAGGTGTGTTGAATGGGCAACTCAAACATTGATGATTCAACTGCTGAAAAACCTCCAAACAGAATCCTGTATCACTTTCCCTCAGCTTATATCATCAGCGCAATCATAGACAATTTAGAGTAGATTAAAGCTGTGCAGTGAGTTTTTGTGTTTACAGGAAATAGATTGGGAGGGTTGGATTTAGATGATTATAAACAGGTTTTGGGGGGCTTCCCCTGTGGTTCAGCTTTTAAAGAATCCGCCTGCAATGCGGGAAACCTGGGTTCAATCCCTGGGTTGGGAAGATCCCCTGGAGAAGGGAAAGGTTACCCACTCCAGTATTCTGGCCTGGAAAATTCCATGGACTGTATAGTCCATGGGGTCGCAAAGAGTCGGACATGGCTGAGCAAATTTCACACAAACGGGTTTTTCTACCTACATATCTTCCAGGGCACATTTGGAACATGGCAGGACAGAAGACAAGGGCCGCTCCCCACTGATGCCAAATGTGCCCTCCAAATCAATGTGATAACTCAGAATGGCCTCTCTGTTTCCAGAAGGCGGTGGTGGTTGTTGCTGTTCAGTTGCTCAGTCATGTCCAACTCTTTGTGACCCCATGGACTGCCGCACGCCAGGCTTCCCTGTCCTTCACTATCTCCCAGAGTTTGCCCAAATTCATGTCCATTGAGTTGGTGAGGCCATCCAACCATCTCATCCTCTGCTTCCCTCTTCTCTTCCTGCCTTCAATCTTTCCCAGCATCAAGATCTTTTCCAGTGAGTTGGCTGTTCACATCAGGGGGCCAAAGTATTGGAACTTCAGCTTCAGCTTCAATCCTTCCAATGAATCTTCAGGGCTGATTTCCTTTAGGATTGACTGGTTTGATTTCCTTGCTGCCAATGGACTTTCAAGAGTCTTCTCCAACACCACAGTTCGAAAGCATCAGTTCTTTGCTGCTCAGCCTTCTTTATGGTTCGACTCTCACATCCATATGTGACTACTGGAAAAACCATAGCTTTGACTATATACACCTTTGTTGGCAAAGTGATGTCTCTGCTTTCTAATACACTGTCTAGGTTTATCATAGGTTTCCTTCCAAGGAGCAAGCATCTTTTTCCAAGGAGCTACCAGAAGATGGTACCTCTCACCCATCACCACTCCCCCACTAAAAGCTACCCTCATAGGTTATCATGGTGGGGCAGGGTGGGCTCTGAAGTTTAGAGAGGCATGTGGGCACTCACAGTTCCCACCCTTCCCCACACATAGTGAACTTCAGGCCTGCTGTCCACAGTTCTATGCTACCTCCTGGTTGACCTGATGAATAGTGGCCAGTGTCTCAGGTTGGCCTAGGGACTGGGCAGGCTTAGCCTGTAGCCATGTAAGAAAATGGGGAAAAAAAAGTTAACGAACACTGAGTGTTTACTCTGAGTTGGGCACAAGGTCATTCACACAGGACTGACTCCGAAGGGATTTATTTCTACCATACTTTAAAAAGTTGTAATTTGGGGGACTAAGGAAATGGGAGTCTCAAGATAGACAGTATTGTACAGTGTTCAGAGCACAACTGAAACTCAAGCACAACCCCAATCCTACTCTTCCTCAGTCAAGGAAACTTGAAGGCATTTCTCTCACGCTTTCAAGTCAACTCCTACTCATCCCTCAAAACCCAACTCCAGCCTCACCCTTTGTGTAAGTTATTCTTAAGTCCGCCAGTGCGAGGAAGTATACCCTCCTCTGGGCTCCCATCTGTAACTCTCACCATGACGGTTACCACCCTGTGTTGTGGTTTCTGCTCTGTCTGTCTCCCCTACTTCATGATGCACTCCTTGAGTGTAGAGACCTTCTCTGATTCATTTTTAAGACCACCCCCGGCACCTTCCCTTCACCCCCAACGTCAAACACAGTGTCAGCCGGCTGCATCACAGGCAGGAATAAGTGGAGACCGAAGGAATGTTTGAATCAACTCACTTTGCCTGCTAAGCGATTCTCAAAGCAGATCCTTTGTGCTGGGTGACTAAGTGGAACAGGTCACAGTCACCTGGGATTTAGTAGCAGTTGATGGCCTCTCTTTAAACACTGCAGCTTCTCCATTAGCACCGATAGAGGCAGGAGTCAGCATGTCCCTGCCTCTGCCAGCCTCCCTCTGAAGAGGTTTATCCAAAACACTTCCCTCCGTGGGGGTTTCTTTCAAGCACATCTGTATCCTGCAGTCATATCTGTTAGCTGGCTCCCTCCACCCCCTAACCAGAGCTGTCAGCAGCAGAGAAGAGGTGCTTGGATGGCATTTAACTCCAGGCCACAGAGGGAGGGGCTGCTGCTTGCCAGCCCCCGTCACCACTGCACAGCCCCCAGCACCCACCTCATGCCTGCTTTTTCCTCTTCTGTCTTCTCTGGGATCTGTCTCTGCTTGTCATCCTAACCCCTCTGGACCACGTACTAGGAACTTCTCCAGCCCAGGCTATGAACACATCCTTCTGGAAGAGGGTGAGGAGGTCTTGGGCTTTGGGGGAAGACCCAGGGACAAACCCCAGATGCCTATTTCCTAGTTAGGTGCCTGAGGCAGGGGGTGTTGGTACTCCACCCGGAGCCCTTGGATCCTTGGCAGCGTCTGGGAAACCCGCCTCCAATCGGGCTGTGCTTTTGCCTCCAAAGGCTTGCACCTGCGACCCTCCTCTGGAGGCTGCTGTTGGGCTGTCAGCCATTTGTCCACAAATGCAGAAACCTAGACACGCCTGGGGATGTCCACCTCCCACCCGCATCCCTGAGGCCCTTGACCAAAGGCTCTTGGGTGTTCAGGGGCCGAGTCTCTCTCTCGCTTGCCTCACCAGGGCCAAGCCTGGGGATGATTCATACTGCAGGGAGGGCGGGACTCTGCCTGTGATGCCTGCCTTCTCTGCTCGGTCTGCTCCTGCCCCCTCTCCACCCTCTCCTTGGAGTACTTCCTTCATACATCTCCCATCTCCGGGTCTGCTTCTGCAGAGCATGAATCAGGACAGTGACTTGGGCAGGTCACTGCGCATTTCGGAGCCTCGGTTTTCTCATCCGTGACTTGGGGTTAGACATGTATATTTATTAGACTTGTTGGCCCTATTAGATAAAATAGTATATAAGGTGCCTGGTGTGGGACAAGTAGTGAACTCACAGGTCTTGTTACTGATCCCTCTTTTCAGAAAGTCAGCCTGGGTCGCTGGCCTGGGAATGGGAGGCCTGAGTCTTGTTCTAAAGTTAGCTGATTATCCTTTAGTAAGTCTGTCTCTCTAGGCCTCAGACTTTTTCTTTCTTTTTTAACAGCTTTATTAAGATGCAATGTACATAGTATGTAGTCCACTTATTTAAAATGCACAATTCAGGGGTTTCCAATATGTTCACAGAGATATACTACCCTTCACAACAATCTAATTGTAGAACATTTTCATCACCCCAGAAAGAAACCCCTACCCATTCAGTCACTCTCCTTTTCCTTCCGCCCCTCCTCAAACCCATGGCAACCACTAATCCACTTTCTGTGTCTGTAGATCTCCCTGCTCTGGACATTGCATGGAAGTGCAAGTCATATAATGTGTGGTCTTTGTGGGTCGCTGTCTTTGACTCAGTATAATATTTGCGAGGTTCGTCCACGTTGCGTTGCGTGTCAGCCCTTCATTCCTTTTCACGGCTGAATAATAGTCCGTTGTATGGATGTGCCGCACTTTGTCCATCCATCTGTTGATGGACGTTGATGTTTCCATTTTCTGGGCTATTGTTTATAGTGCTGCTGTGAACAGATTTTTGTATGGAAAAAGGGTTTTATTGGTCTCAGGCATATATGTATATATTTAGGACTATTATACGGTGTTATACAGTAACTGTATCTTTAACTTTTCGAGGCATTGCCTGTTTTCCAAAGAGGCTGCACGATTTTACAATCTCATCAGCGTGTTTGAAGGTTTCCGTTTTTCCATATCTTTGACAGCACCTGTTATTGTGTGTTTCATTGTCTCCATCCTGGTGTGGGTAAAATGATGTCTCACTGTGGTTTTATGTGCTTTTCCCTGATAGCTAATGATGTTCAGCATTTTTTCATAGGTTCTATGGAGAAATGCCCGTTCAGGGTCTTTGCTCATTTTATAGTCGGGTTATGTGTATTATTACTGTTGATTTGTGTGAGTTCTTTCTATTTTCTGGATATTAGTCCCTTACCAGCTACCTGAGGCCTCAGTTCTCTTGTTTGTGACTTGCTTTGTTTCTCAGATTAAAAACAATATATGTAAGGTTCCTGAGATACCCTGGGTAGCTGTTGCTGTCGAGTCACTAAGTCGAGTCGGACTCTCTGCGACCCCATGACTTGCAGCGCTCCAGGCTTCCCTGTCCTCCATGGTTAGCTGTTTGCTCAAAGTAGCTGTTAGCTGTTGTCATTAATAGAACATTCTTTTAATTCCCAGCATCAGATAAACCTCCAGACATCATCTGATCTGATCTTCTGCTCCATCTACCCATTTCGCAGATGAAGTGACTCAGGTTGGAGGGAGGAAGTTACTTCCTGCTGTTGGCTTCAGAAATGGCTTAAAGCAGATCTGGGATGGAGCCCAGATCTTGTGGGCAGGTCACCTCCTCTCCTTGAACCTCAGTGGTTTCATCTGCAAAATGGAGATGACGGAGGGGTGCAGCTAGCTGGCACTGAGCATCTCACATGGGCAAGCACTGTCTGAGAAGTGTCATCTTGCTCAGTCCTCCCATCGCCACCAAGTCCTACATGTCTCTACCTGCCCATTTCACAGATGTGGAAACTGATGCTCAGAGAAGTAAAGCCCCTTAACCCGAGGGCTTGTGTCTGGAAAGTGACAGCACCAGATTCAATCCCGGGAGTGTCCAACTCCAATGCCCCTCCTAGCTTTTGCTGTGCCTCCTGGGAACGTCTTTCCCCTTTTTCTTCCTTTTCTGATATTCATTGTGGTTATATCGTACACTCTCGAATGACCGTAGAGGAATCCTGAGGGGAAAGAAAATCCTTTGATCACTTCTTAGATCTCCTGATCTGATACTTTCAAATGCAGTCCAGGCTCAGCTGAGAACCACCTTCTTAGAGTGATGGCCTGGGGAGGCCCAAAGTTAAACCATCTCCAAGGCCACCCCCAGCGTAGATTGTGCTGAGTTTGGGGGCAAAGATCCCTTGGGCAAATCTGCCTCCTCAGTGGGGGTGGAGGTGGGGTCCTTGCGGCAGGGGCTGTATCTCTTTCACTGCTGTGTCCCCAGTGCCCAGCACAGGAAACCATCAGAGCTGGTTCTCAGTCAGCACTTGGTGAATGATAGCAGTTGATCATTGGAAAAGACTCTGATGCTGGGAAAGACTGAAGGCAAAAGGAGAAGAGGAAGGCAGAGGATGAGATGGTTAGAGAGCATCACCGATTCAATGGACATGAATCTGAGCAAACTCCAGGAGATAGTGAGGACAGAGGAGCCTGGTGTGCTGCAGTCCATTGAGTCGCAAAGAGTCGAACACCATTTAGCGACTGAACAACAACGGTTGGTCAGAGAAGATGCCTTGAGCTTAAGTCTTAACCGTAGATAGCCCCTGACTTTCCAACTGGCACGTTAATATAATGGAAACAAATAGTTACATAAATGTTACTATATCTGATGGGTAGTCTTCTAAGTCCTTTATATATATTAACTCAGTTAATCCTCACACAGCCCACAAGATAGATATTGCGCTTGTCCCCGTATTACAGATGAAGAAGCTGAAGCACAGAGCGGTTAAGTCACTTGTCTGAATGGCACAACTCAGAAGCAGTAGAAGCAGAATCTGAACACACGTGCTCTGTCCGCTTGCTCTTTACCGCTGCAGGTCTCGCTCCCTTGCTTAAGGACCGCCAGTGAAGCCCAGCTTGCACCCTGTCCCTCCTTCCCTCCCTCCTGTGTGTCTTGAAAGGAGACCCCCTTTCTCCCAGGCAGGCACAGAAGTTCCCAGAGCTCACAGCCTCTCCCACAGTGCCGGGCACTGTCAGTGGGAGGGCAGGAAGCGCTTCCCTCACGGCCCCAGATAATGATTTCCGAGCGCGAGGCAGAGCACCAGCCTCATTGTGACAGGCTAACTGGGTGTGAGCTTTGTCCCTGGGGCTTCTGGCTTTATTTTCCCATTGCATTTAGAGTTTTTCTTAAGATGAACCATGTTCATAAAAGGAAGGAAAACAAAAAGCTGTCAGTAACTGCCCATTGGATGGCAGGTCCCAAACAGAACATCCCCAGATTAAAAAATTAGGCTGTGAAAACATTCAAGTGCTGGTAGGGCTGCAGTTTGGTTTCAGACGGTCTGACACAAGGCCTCGCAGAGGGTATTTCTAACAAGCTTCCCTGGAAATTCTTAAGTTTACCAGAGAGGACAGAAGCCTGGAGCATAACACCGGAGCCCAGGAACCTGCATTTCAGATTCAGCCCAGGAACGTCCTTTTCATCTTTGACAATGAACATGTCATTCAAGTTCTGTCCTCCAAGTTGCCTCCTCTAGGAAGCCTGCCCTGATTCAAAGTAGCTAATCACTCCTTCCCTTTCTATGTCCATTAGACTTGATATCATAGAATAGTTATTGTATTTGTTCCTTTTGAACAAGAAATGTTTCTACTCTGTCTCTGTGCGTGTGTGCTAAGTCGCTTCAGTTGTGTCTGACTCTTTGCGGCCCTATGGAGTGTAACCGACCAGGCTTCTCTGTCCACGGGATTCTCCAGGCATGAATACTGGAGTGGGTGGCCATTGCCTCCTCCAGGAGATCTTACTGACCCAGGGATCGAACCCAGGTCTCCTGCATTGCAGGCGGATTCTTTCCCACTGAGCCACCTAGGAAGCCCCTGCCGCTGTACACCCAGCACCTATTCCATTGCCAAATATAGGGCTGACGCTCCGTGAATGTTTGCTGAACAAGCAGATGACTGAACAGACAGTCCACTTCAGCTGTCCAGAGCTCCTCGTGGTCAGGCTTTTAGGCTGAAAAGACAAACTTCTAACTTTGCCACCTGCTGTTGTTTTGACTTTGGGCCGTTCATGCGTCCCATCTGAATCTCAGTTTGCTCATCTGGAAAATGGGAATGATATTGATCCCTCCCCCGCGGAGGAGCTCATATGATGTAGGCAAGCAGTGTGACGGTCTTTGTGAAGCTGAGGTGCAGTGCTGGTGGTGCGGAGTGGGGGCAGACGGCCTGGGGGCTGTGCCGTTCCTGCTCTGGAAGGTGGGTGTTCTGAGAGGCATTGCTCACAGGACTTCTGGGCTCCAGGCCTGGCCTCCCCTGGGCTCATAGCATTGGGTGAGGGCAGATAGAAGTTCCAAAGCGAAGCAAACAGATGGCGCCTCCAGGGAACGGCACCCGCTGGGTCTTGGGTGTCGTGTGGAAGGCTCAACCTCCAACCACATTCCCGGTATTCCCGCACTGCCTAGCTTCCCTGCCCTTGCTGCCCACCTTGTAGGGCTCCTCGTGGGCCCCAGGTCCCATGCCAAGCAGGATGGGGCCCTCCCTGGGGCTATGCTACACCCTTTACAGCTCAGCAGTTCTGAGGTCAGAGCCAATTCCACCCTCTCCTCTTCAGACGACCTGGCCTAGTGAGTCCTGTGTCCTTGATGTCTGGGTGGACAGACCTTTAGGCTGACTCACTGGTTGTTAGAATGCCGCACAACTGGTAAATCTCTGCCGTGGGCAGTGTCCTCCGTCATCTTGGCTCTCACCGTGGCTCCTTTGCAGGCGTCAGACGATTGCATCCTTGAGACATAAGTGTCATTATTCTCATTACCATTTTGGTGACGGGAAGCTGAGGCATCACGAGGGGAGCTGACTTACCCCAGGGCACACCACTTCTCTCTTGAGAAAACTGGAGTCCAGTTTGGAGACTGCGGATACCAGTCAGTGCCTCTGAATGAAGGAGTGGGGAGGGAAAGGCTGTGTGTTAGGCTTCTTTATCTCCCTGCTTTGGAGGATCAGGATCTGGGGCCTCTCTGACCCCTCATCCCCACCGCAGAGTTAGAAGACCACCCAGGTATGGGAGAGAAAGAAGCGCAGGTGAGGAGACCTGGTTTGGGCTTTACCTGCACCACTAGGGTGCTTTGGTTTGATGTGATAGTGTGTGAAAGTGGCTCCAGAATAAACAGGCAGACAGATACACAGAAAAGGGGAGAGGCCAGAAATAGACTCAAATACATATGGGGATTTGGTATATATTATAAGGTGACTTTGAAAATCCCTGGAGAAAAGATGTTCAGTTGCTGAGTTGTGTCCGACTGTTAAAGACCCTATGTTCTGCAGCACACCAGGCTTCCCTGTCCTTCAGTATCTCCTGGAGTTTGCTCAAACTCATGTCCACTGAGTTGGTGATGCTATCTAACCATCTCATCCTGTTCTCCCACTTCTCCTGCCCTTAATCTTTCCCACCATCAGGGTCTTCTCCAATGAGTCAGCTCTTCACATCAGGTGGCCAAAGTATTGGAGCTTCAGCTTCAGCATCAGTCCTTCCAATGAATATTCAGAGTTGATTTCCTTTAGAATTGACTGGTATGATCTTCTTGCTGACTAAGGGACTCTCAAGAGCCTTCTCCAGGACTGCAGTTCTACAGCACCAATTCTTCAACACAGCCTTCTTTCTGGTCCAACTCTCATATCCATACATGACTACTGGAAAAACCATTGCTGGGACTATATGGACCTTTGTTGGCAAAGTGATGTCTCTGCTTTTTAATGCACTGTCTAGGGTGGTCATAGCTTTTTTTTCCCAAGGAACAAGTGTCTTTTAATTTCATGACTGTAGTTACCATCTGCAGTGATTTTGGAGCCCAGGAAAATAAAATCTGTTAGTTTTTCCACTTTTCCCCCATCTATTGCCATGAAGTGATGGGATTGGATGCCATGATCTTAGTTATTTGAATGTTGAGTTTTAAGCCAGCCTTTCACTCTCCTTTTTCACCCTCATCAAGAGGCTCTTTAGTTCCTCTTTGCTTTCTGTCAGTAGAGGAGTATAACCTGCAGGTCTGAGGCTGTTGATATTTCTCCTGGCAATCTTGATTCCAGTTTGAGTCATCCAGCCCAGAATTTCGTATGATGTACTCAGCATAGTAGTTAAATAAGCAAGATGACAAAACATAGCCTTGATATACTCCTTTCCCAATTTTGAACCAGTTCCTTGTTTCATGTCTGGTTGGTTCTGACTGTTCCTTCTTGACCTGCATACAGGTTTCACAGGAGATAGGTAAGGTGGTCTTTATTCCCATCTCTTTAAGCATTTTCCACAGTTTGTTGTTAGCCACACAATCAAAGGTTTTCACATAGTCAGTGAAGCAGAAGTAGATGTTTTTCTGGAATTCCTTGCTTTCTCCATGATCCAATGGATGTTGGTAATTTGATCTCTGGTTCCTCTGCTTTTTTTATATCCAGCGTGTACATCTGAAAGTTCTTGGTTCATATACTGCTGAAGCCTAGCTTGAAGGATTTTCAGTGTTACCTTGCTAGCATGTAAAATGAGTGCAATTGTACTATAGTTTAAACATTCTTTGGCATTTCTCTTCTTTGGAATTGGAATGAAACCTGACCTTTTCCAGTCCTGTGGCCACTGCTGAGTTTTCCAAATTTGCTGGCATATTGAGTGCAGCCCTTTCACAGCATCACCTTCCAGGATTTGAAATAGCTCAACTGGAATTCCATCACCTCCACTAGCTTTGTTCGTAGTGATGCTTCCTAAGGCCCACTTTAGTTCACACTCCAGGATGTCTGGCTCTAGGTGATTGACAATACCATCATGGTTATCTGGGTCATTAAGGCCTCTTCTGAAAACCACTTCACCTTCTTGCATTTCTTTTTCTTTAGGATGATTTTGGTCACTTCCTCCTGTACAATGTTACGAACCTCCATCCTTAGTTCTTCAGGCTCTCCCTCTACCAGATCTATTCCCTTGAATTTATTTATCACTTCCACTGTATAATCATAAGAGGTTTGATTTAGGTCATACCTGAATGGCTTAGTGGTTTTCCCTACTTTCTTCAAGTTAAGCCTGAATTTTGCAATAAAGAATTCATGATCTGAGCCACAGTCAGCTCCCAGTTTTGTTTTTTCTGACTATATAGAGCCTCTCCATCTTTGGCTGCAAAGAATACAATAGGCCTGATTTCGGTATTGGCCATTTGGTGGTGTCCGTGTGTAGATTCGTCTCCTGTGCTATTGAAAGAGGATGTTTGCCATGACCAGTGTGTTCTCCTGACAAAACTCTTTTAGCCTTTGCCCTGCTTCAGTTTGTACTCCAAGGCCAAACTTGCCTATTACTCCAGGTATCTCTTGACTCTACTTTTGCATTCCAGTCCCCTATGATGAAAGGACATCTTTTTTTTTTTTTTTTTTTTGGTGTTAGTTCTAGAAGGTAAATCTTCATAGAACCAGTCAACTTCAGCTTCTTCAGCATTAGTGGTTGGGACATTGACTAGGATTAGTGTGATACTGAACGGTTTACCTTGGAAATGAACCGAGGTCATTCTGTCGTTTTTGAGATTGCACCCAAGTACTGCATTTCAGACTCTTTTGTTGACTGTGAGGGCTACTCCATTTCTTTTAAGGAATTCTTGCCCACAGTAGTAGATAGAATGGTCATCTGAATTAAATTTGTCTATTCCCGTCTATTTTAGTCCACTGATCCTAAACCATCATTGTTCACTCTTGCCATTTCCTGCTTGACCATGTCCAGTTTACTTCGATTTATCAACCTAAAAAAGTTCCTATCCAATGTTGTTCTTTACAGCATCAGGCTTTGCTTTCACCACCAGACACATCCACAACTCAGCATCATTTCCACTTTGGTCCAGCTCTCTTTCTGGAGCTATTTCTCCATTCTTCCCCAGTAGCATATTGGATACTTACCTTTCTGGAGGGTTCATCTTCCAGTGTCACATCTTTTTGCCTTTTTCTTACTGTTCATGGGATTCTCGAGACAAGAATATTGGAGTGGTTTGCAGTTCCCTTCTCTGGTGGACTACATTTTGTCAGAACTCTCCACCATGACCTGTCCATCCTGGGTGGCCCTGCATGGCATGGCTCATAGCTTCATGGAGTTACGCAAGCCCGTTAGCCACAACAGGGCTGTAATACATGTGATCATTTTGGTTAGCTCTCTGTGATTGTGATTTTGTTCTGGAGGCTTTTGAATAGTAGTTCTTCTTCTTCTGTCTGCCCTCTGATGGATGAGTTTAAGAGTCTTGTGCAAGCTTCCTGATGGGAGGGACTGGCTGTGGGGAACGCTGGGTTTGCTCTGGTGGGCAGAGCCATGTTCAGTAAATCTTTAATTGTCTGACGATGGGTGGGGCTCTGCTCCTTCCCTATTAGTTGTTTGGCCTGAGGCCACCTGGTCCTGGTGCCTACAGGCTCTCAGTTCAGTTCAGTTCAGTTGCTCAGTCCGACTCTGCGACCCCATGAATCGCGCACACTAGGCCTCCTTGTCCATCACCATCTCCTGGAGTTCACTCAAACTCATGTCCATCAAGTCGGTGATGCCATCCAGCCATCTCATCCTCTGTTGTCCCCTTCTCCTCCTGCCCCCAATCCCTCCCAGCATCAGAGTCTTTTCCAATGAGTCAACGCTTCGCATAAGGTAGCCAAAGTACTGGAGTTTCAGCTTTAGCATCATTCCTTCCAAGGAACACCCAGGGCTGATCTCCTTTAGAATGGACTGGTTGGATCTCCTTGCAGTCCAAGGGACTCTCAAGAGTCTTCTCCAACACCACAGTTCAAAAGCATCAATTCTTCGGTGCTCAGCTTTCTTCACAGTCCAACTCTCACATCTATACATGACCACTGGAAAAACCATAGCCTTGACTAGATGGACCTTTGTTGGCAAAGTAATGTCTCTGCTTTTGAATATGCTATGTAGGTTGGTCATAACTTTTCTTCCAAGGAGTAAGCATCTTTTAATTTCATGGCTGCAGTCACCATCTGCAGTGATTTTGGAGCCCAAAAAATAAAGTCTGACACTGTTTCCCCATCTATTTCCCATGAAGTGATGGGACCAGATGCCATGATCTTCATTTTCTGAATGTTGAGCTTTAAGCCAACTTTTTCACTCTCCTCTTTCACTTTCATCAAGAGGCTTTTTAGTTCCTCTTCACTTTCTGCCAGAGAAGGCAATGGCACCCCACTCCAGTACTCTTGCCTGGAAAATCCCATGGACGGAGGAGCCTGGTAGGCTGTAGTCCATGGGGTCGCTAAGAGTCCGACACGACTGAGCGACTTCACTTTGACTTTTCACTTTCATGCATTGGAGAAGGAAATGGCAACCCACTCCAGTATTCTTGCCTGGAGAATCCCAGGGATGGGGGAGCCCGGTGGGCTGCCGTCTGTGGGGTTGCACAGAGTCAGACACGACTGAAGCGACTTGGCAGCAGCAGCAGCACTTTCTGCCATAAGGGTGGTGTCATCTGCGTATCTGAGGTTATTGATATTTCTCCCGGCAATCTTGATTCCAGCTTGTGCTTCTTCCAGCCCAGTGTTTCTCATGATGTACTCTGCATAGAAGTTAAATAAGCAGGGTGACAATATACAGCCTTGACATATTCCTTTTCCTATTTGGAACCGGTCTGTTGTTCCATGTCCAGTTCTAGCTGTTGCTTCCTGACCTGCATATAGGTTTCTCAAGAGGCAGGTCAGGTGGTCTGGTATTCCCATCTCTTTCAGAGTTTTCCACAGTTTATTGTGATCCACACAGTCAAAGGCTTTGGCATAGTCAATGAAGCAGAAGTAGATGTTTTTCTGGAACTCGCTTGCTTTTTCGATGATCCAACAGATGTTGGCAATTTGATCTCTGGTTCCTCTGCCTTTTCTAAAACCAGCTTGAACATCTGGAAGTTCACAGTTCATGTATTGCTGAAGCCTGGCTTGGAGAATTTTGAGCATTACTTTACTAGGGTGTGAGATGAGTGCAATTGTGCAGTTTTTTGAGCATTCTTTGTCATTGCCTTTATTTGGGATTGGAGTGAAAACTGACCTTTTCCAGTCCTGTGGCCACTGCTGAGTTTTGGTAGGGCTAGTCAGTTCAGTTCAGTCACTCAGTCGTGTTGGACTCTTTGCGACCCCATGGACCACAGCACGCCCAGCCTCCCTGTCCATCACCAACTCCTGGAGTTTACCCAAACTCATGTCCATTGAGTCGGTGATGCCATCCAGCCTAATGGTGACCTCCAAAAGGACTTATATCAAAGGTGCCTCCCAGGATGGCTGCTGCCAGTGCTCCTGTCCCACAGCAGGCCGCTGCTGACCCATGCCTCTGCAGGAGACCCTCAAACACTCACAGTCAGGTCTGGCTCAGTCTCCTGTGGGAGTCACTGCTCCTTTCCCAAGTGTCATGATGTGCACAAGTTTTGTTTGTACCCCCCAAGAGTCTCTGTTTCCCCCAGTCCTATGCAAGTTCTGTAAGCAAATATTCATTGGCCTTCAAAGTCCAGTTCCCTTGAGATTCCCCGGTCTCTGGGGGTTCCCAGGGTCTCTGGCGCTGTTATATAATTGAATTGGCTCCACTTGGTCAGGCCACTTGCCACCCATCAGCACAACCGCTGGGCTGGGGTAAAAAGATAAATTACTCAATAAATGGTATTGGAACAATTGAAGAAACACTTGGAAAATATTAACTTGGACTGCAGCTTGCTCCTTTTACCAGAATTAATTCCAGATGACTCAGCGTGTAATTTCTTAAAGCTTAAATACAACTACTTGAAGAAATAAGAGATTTTGAAAATAATCCCAAGGTACAGAAGGTCTTCCTAGGTATAATGCATAATTTAAAATGTACCAAAATTTTTGATACATTCTAATACCTAAAAATTTTACATGTCTTCATCACAATACGATTAGCTAAAAAAGACAAATGAGGTATTTGGGAAAAATAATGACAAGCATAAATCCTAGGAAGCAGCTAATGTTCTTAATATATAGAGAGCCCCTACCAATCAATAATAATAATAATAAATCCAACCTCATAAGGAAGAATGGTCAAAGAAAGTGAAAAGGAACTACAAATGGTGTTTAACCCTGTGAAATGATGCTCAACTTCCCTTATTATAAGTGTAAACTAAACTGCAATAAGATACCATTATAACATATTAGATTGGCAAAAATTTTTAAGTTAGACAAGATACCCTGTTGTCAAGGTTGTACAGAATTAGATACCCTCATAAATTGTGAATGTTGTACAAATACTTATAGCCTTCAGGGAGATTACTTTGGATCTTCAAAAAAAAATTTTTAATGCACAAATCCTTTGGCCCAGCAATTTTGCTTCCAGAAATCCATCCTACAGATGAACTTGTGCATATGTGAACCAATGATCGTCTGAGGAGAGTCAGAAGTGACAGAAGCTTGGAAAAAGCGAAAGTGAAAATATTAGTTGCTTAGTCATGTCTAACTCT
Organism: Bos mutus; assembly: GCF_027580195.1. Lineage (NCBI taxonomy): Eukaryota > Metazoa > Chordata > Mammalia > Artiodactyla > Bovidae > Bos > Bos mutus. The sequence continues at coordinate 55,357,696 of NC_091638.1, forward strand.
TTATGACCCCATGGACTGTAGCCAGAAGGCTCCTCTGTCCATAGAATTCTCCAGGCAAGAATACTGGAGTAGGTAGCCATTCCCTTCTCCGGGGGATCTTCTCAACCCAGGGATCAAACCTGGGTCTCTTGCATTGCAGGCAGATTCTTTACCATTTGAACTGCCAGGGAAGCCCAACAGAAGCTTGGAAAGATCCGTAAATATCCACCTCTAGGGCACTGGCTAAATAAACGGTCATCTCTCCATATATGGCTTACTATGCATCTATGGGAAACAATGAAGCCAGCCTGTATAAACTGATAATAGAATGCTTTCCCAGAAGCAATTTTTTCAAAAGAAAGAAAGGAAAGGGTGGGTAAGAGACAACAAAAGAAAGAAAGGAAGGAAGGAGGAGGCCAAGAGCATGCAAGGCATTTGCCTGAGTGCACTTAGCCTGGCCCTGCAAGGGCACCCAAGGAAGGAGTGACAGATGCTTCTGGGAATAAGTTCTGAGTGGCTGGCGGGACAGGGCTTGGTCTTTACTCTATTTTCTTTAGTATCATTTTTTTTCTAACCCTGTGCATAAATCTATTTATTGCATGTCCAAATAAATAATAAACCAAGCAACACAGAAACATTTGCCACATAAGATGGGCTTAATATAACCCTTCCCTTCCCCCTTACTGCACCTGAGTCTCCTCTTCTGCTAAAGTGGAACCCTGAGTCCCAGTACTGCTGCCTCTCTGGGCCATTGTGAAGATCAGCACAGCCATCCAAAGGGAACCTGCTTGGAAGGTGTCCTGTGCTCGAGCAGCAGTAGTAATAGTAATGATGTTGTTGTTATTTAAGGTTTCTCTGGGCGTCCCACAGACCCGGTCTGCTTCTCCTGATGACTGAAATTCTTCCTCTCTGTGCTTCCATTTTGTTATCTGTCAAATGTGCCTGTCTGGGTCTCACATGGGTGATTCCTAATCCTGGAGGTCTGGAAGGCTTCCTCCTCTTTCTGACGGGAACAGTCTATTTCTTCCCTCCTCCTCCCCCACCGTTTACTGGAGGCCCCTCAGGTCTATGCAATTCCAGACCTCCCTTCTTCCCAAGCCTCAGAGGTGTGGAGTGGGGATGGAAGGGACCCAAAGACCCGGAATAGCCCGCCTTCAAGGTCATGACTGTGAGCCCTGCTTGCTCCCGATGGCAAACTGTCTTCTTCTCTGCTGACTGCAGTGCCAGCAGATTTATTTAAGTAAATCAAAAGTGTTTCGTCTCCTGTGACATAAATAAGGACGTTTTCAAAAGGAATACAGAGGGAAACCTAAGAAACTAGAAAGACACAGTTGGAAAGAGAACTGAAAATATGTCTTTCACGTATTGTTTCTCTTAACCACAAAACATTATGCAACAGAATTACGAAACATTTGAAACACAGAAGCAAAAAAAAAAAAAAAATGTCTTCAGAGATCCCAACCCTTAAACACAACTCCTGTTATAATTGGCATTTTTCTGTGGTTGTTAACATGGAACATGGTACACACTGACTTTTATAGCTGTTCTTTTTCGTTTAACATATGTCAGCACCGCGTTCCCACAATGCTAATGTTTTCTTTCCTAGACCCAAAGGAAACTATTCCATCAACTCCTTGTGCCTTTGTTGACTTAATATTTTCCTGTTGCTGGACATTTAGATTTCATCTTGTTTTTTACTATTATACAAATATATGACGCAAAGTTTTCCTGCATATAATATAGGAAATGGTTCTTTGAAAGAGCATTAGGACAACTCAGAAAATAAATACAAAAGGCCAGGAAACATTCTGGGGGGAAACAGCTCAAACTTCACTGGTAAAATTAGGATCACCATGAAATATCACTTAACTTCATCAAATTAACATTCAGTTTTTAAAATGACAGTATGCAATGTCATTAAGAATATAATGAAAGCATAAGTAATATAGCTTTTATGAAAAGCGATTAAGTATATATGAAAGGTATAGTTCAGGCCGAGGCAGAAAGAGGAAAGATGACCTCAACAGAGGTAGGTTACCTTTATTCAGGCAAGGATGGGCGACAGTCGGCCTAAGGACCAGGCTGAGCAAGGAGAGGGATCAGGGAGGCTCCATATTCATAGGGAGGTTTGTGCAAGCGATAAGGGAAACCTTCATCAGGCAGGATGTTTGGGTATTCTTTAGTTGAGATGGCATTTGTAGTTGGGCAGGGGGTGATAAGTCTTCTGGGCAGGTGTAGGGGGTGGAAGGTTTCCGGACAGGGGGTGATAAGTCCCAGATAGATGCAACAAGCCTGGAGCATCAGGGCGGGACCTAAAGTTCTGTTTTGTTTTCTCTAAAGTTAGATGATTCAGCAAGGGCCTTTGAGACTGTTGTTTTCTTTCCTAGGCCCAAAAGGCTCCTTCATTCTAGACCCTGAAATCATAAAAAAAATGGGGAAAAGGGCGCCGTATCTCTCTGGCTACTTCCTGCTGGATGGGGCGACGGTTTTGGGTCTGGCATGGAGGATCGTCCTAGGGCCCAGGGTCTCCTTTTTCTGAGCTTGGGCTGAGGCTCTCAAGAAGAAGAATGGTGTTGACCTGATCTCAAGAGATGGCCCGAATCCGTTCTTGGAGAAACCTTTGAAAGAGACTGAAGAGACAGGGTCCAAATAAGAGGAATAGAATGATAAGTACCAGCGGTCCCAGGAGGGAGCAACCAAGGGAACTGCTTTTGGGGGCTGTAAAGGTTTTGTAACTCTTTTCTGCGGTGTTCAATTCTGTCTCTAAGTTCTTAGACTCTGCCCTGGACTATGCCCGTTTCATTAATAAAACAGGGGCAGTCCTCTCCTAGGAAAAGGCAGGTCCCTCCCTTTTCTGCGGTGAGAAGGTCCAGGGCGCGCCTACTTTGTAGGGCCACAGAAGCTAATGAGTTCATTTGTCTTTGAATTGAAACGAAGGACTCCACGACCTGCTCCATGTCTTCATTAGCTTCTTGGGACAACTTGTAGAAGAAATGGGCAGAGATTGAGATGCCCCCAATCCCAGTGCCTAGGGCTGCTGCTATGCCAGTCCCAATCGGGGGGGGGGGCTGTGACAGCTCGTCTTTCCCTGTGGGAAAGTTCCCCTCGGGGGTAGACTATTGGTTCTACCTCTTCTTCTTTGAGGATGTTAGGCCCGGGATCAGGAAGACCAAGATGCAAGGTCCAGGGGGGTCCAAGGAGAGACATGAATATGCATAGGTCCCGCAGAGAATGAAGATTCCCGGATTGGTGCAATTATTTGTGCTGTTCCAGAGAACCCAAGTGGAGCAGAAGGAGGGAGTGGAGTTTGTCAGACCAGTGTAGTTGGGACTAGAGTAGTTAATACAGGTTAGGTTTGAAGAGGCTGAGAGAAGGACATTGTCAGAGACTGGCCCAATGAGTTGTGTACTTTTTGTTGGGAAGGGGAGGTATAGTTGCCCTGTGACAGCCAGGTTGAAGGTAAAGGCATTGCTGTGTGCGGTGAGGGAGACAGTGACATGCATGCTCAACACTGGGGTGTGTGTCGTGTGTACTGGAAGAATTGGAAGGAAGAGTTGAGAAGGCGGGTAAGGTGTTGGTTGCTAGAGGGACGTTTTAGGAGAGGCCGTAATTGGGAAAGGAGGTCTAGGCATTTATAAGGCTCAGGGGTTGCCTGTAACCCGGAAATTATGTTCTTTATGACTTGTTCTTGTTTCTTTTCCCAATTTTGATCTAGTCCCCCGCCCCCGTCTGAGTACCCGCAGTGGGTAATGGGATAGAAACATATGTTTCTTCCATTTGGCTTATGGCAGGTACTCACGAAACTCCCTGTCTGTTGTACTTTAACAGTGAGTAGGGATTTGGACTTCCTGCCCCCGAGGTTCATGGTGCATGGTTTTGGAGCTGTATTATAACATGAGGAATGTACATAGGAATAAATGTCAGAGCAGGGGTAGGGAGTAGCCAGAAGGCTGGGGAGTGCAGCAAGGATGAGGAACAGGGGAGTCATGGGCTGTTAGTTAGGCAGTGCGGAGGAAATAGCACCCTAGGAGTAGAACACAGCTAGCAACGTAGGCGATACCCACGGAAAGACAAAGGGTAGGTGGCCAGTCCTGAGGGAGACGGTTACTAGGCCTACAGCAAGGATTAAGATTAAGAGTGCTGTTAGAGAGACAGGGAGAGGCCAGTCAGGGCGGGGGGAAAGGCCCCAAGTTGGTGGTGGTTTGAATCTGAGGAGGAACAGTGTTCATTAGGATGTAGAATGACGTAGAGAATGAGAGTAAAGAAATCAGTTTCGTCTGGAGTTAGGTTGCAGAAGGTTCCCTGGAGCCACAGTTGAGACACCAGTGTAGTCAGGTCTTGGAGGAGGTTCCTGTTGGGGCGCTGGTCCAGAGGTCTGGTGGTAGTTGGGTCAGGAACAGCTGTAGGCTGAGGAGAGTCCAGGTCATTCAGTGTCCTCTTGGATGGTCGACAGAGGTTGTCGCCGGGTGGATTTTAAGGAGGTGGACCCTGAGAGGGAGACCTGATAGGGGTCAGTTAAGGAGGGCAGCGCAGGATCAGAGGTGACCCGTTTCAGGCGAGAGAGGTGTACCCAGGAGGTGACCTTCTCGAGTTTGCTGCAGTTGGGGTAAGGAGGATGATTTTGAATGGTCACTGCCACTTTGGGGTTAGGTCAGCCTGGGGATTATCAGACAGATAGACCATGTCCCCAGTTTGTAAAGGGGGCAGGGAGGCTTGGGGGCCAGGGGCAGGCAAGGTGTGGTTGACGTATTTCCAGAGGGCACTGCGGAGTTCTGCCAGCAGAGGGGACTGTAGGAAGCTTGGTATGGGAGGAGGTTCGGGGGGAGTCCAGGAGGGAGCAGGGGCCTTCCACACATCACCTCAAAGGGGCTCAGCCCCAGGGGCTTTCCGGGCAAAGCCTGTATTCTGAGGAGAACAATTGGCAGAAGTTTAGTCCAATCCAGATGTATTTCGAGGGTTAGTTTGGTAAGGGTTTCTTTGATTATTCTATTTATGCTTTTTACCTTTCTTGAGGACTGGGGACGGTATGGAATGTGAAATTTCCAGGGCATCTGTAAGAATTGGACAAGTTGTTGGGTGACCTTGGACATAAATTCCGGGCCATTATCAGACTGTACGGATGAAGGCAGGCCAAACCCGGGATAATTCCTGTGAGGAGGATTTGGGCCACGGTGTGGGCTCTTTTGTTTGTAGTGGGAAATGCTTCTACCCATCCCGAAAAGGTGTCCACAAGGACCAAGAGGTATCTGACTCTCCAGACCGGGGGCATATGAGTAAAGTCTATCTGCCAATCCTGTGTTGGGAGGCTGCCTCGCATTTGATGGGTTGGAAAGGATGTCGGTTTAAGGTTGGAATTGGGGTTAGTACGTTGACATGTTTGACAGGAGCAGGTAAGATTATCTAAATATTGTTGGTCAGCATTGGATATGGGGAAGTGGTTATGGAGGAACTGTTGGAGTGTCTTGGATGAGGGATGAAAAAGTGAGTGTAGATCAGAGAGGATTTCTCTGGTGGTGGGAGGGTTGGATGGAGTCAGGGCTAAGATGACAGGGGACTGGAGGGAGGGATGGGAGAGGGCTATCTCCTTTTTTGTTGTAGGCGGATATGAGACTTCCCTTTTGATGTCCCCTACAGTGGAGGATGGCGGCTTTGTTTGGTAAGAGTGCTGCCTCTAGAAGTTTGTGCATCAGGTCTGAATTAATAATGGGGGATCCCTTTTGGGTTAGGAAACCTCTCTCTCTCCATATTAGGATGTTTGAGTGAAGTATGTTATAGGCATATTTGGAGTCTGTGTAGATGTTAACCCTTAGATTTTAGCCGAGTCAAAGCTCTGGTGAGAGCTATCAGTTCTGCCTGTTGGGAGGTGGTGTGAGGTGGCAGAGGTGAAGCTTCAATTATCTGGGTTCCGTGATTGTGACAAAGGTCCCCCTGGATGATGGCATATCCTGCCACAAAGGGTGGGGATTTTTGAGAGCTGCCACCAACGAACCAGTGTGGGGTGTCTGGGTCTCGGATGGGCCGATCTGTTAAATGTTGGAAGGGTTTTGGGTGAGATCTACTGTTAGGCTGCAGCTATGTACGAGGGAGTCTGTTGTAGAGGACGTGGGTAATAAGCTGGCGGGGTTAAGGGGAGAGCAGGGGGAGAATGAGAACTGAGGGTCAAGGAGAAAGGCATGTAGGACCTGTACCCTGGAAGGGGGAAGGGAGAGGAAAGCCCGATGTGATCGTAAGTCTTGGAAGGTGTGTGGAGAACAGACTGTTAAAGGCGCATGCCTATGGAGTTTATTTGTTTTGGGTATGAGGGCTGCAATAGCAGCCATGGCCTGTACACAGGGAGGCCACCCCTTGGTCACCATGTCAAGCTGTTTTGATAGATAGGCTATGGGAGCCCAGGTGTCTCCAGCCCGCTGACAGAGAAGTCCCAGGGCCTGTCCTTGGTTGGAATGTGCAAAGAGAAAGAATGGCCTGGTGTGATCTGCCAGGTGGAACCATCCCTTGGTTGGAATGGGCAAAGAGAAAGAATGGTCTGGTGTGATCCGGCAGGTGGAGAGTTGGCACTCGGAGGAGGCTCTGGGTGAGCTGGCAAAGAGGATTGGCCAGCGAGCAGGGGTTAAAGAGGGGCTCACCCAGACATCCCTTAGTTGCCTCATAGGGCGGCTTTACAATGAGGAAGAAGTTAGGGATCCAGATATGGAAAAAGTTTAGGAGGCCGAGGATAGACAGGAACTCCCTTTTTGTTTTTGGAAGTGGACAGTTAATCAAGACCTGGATTCTATCTGGGGGAATAGTTCTCTGTTGATGGGATATGGAGACCCCCAGGTAGGTGACATTTGTCTGTATTACTTGGGCCTTAGATTGGGATACCCGATAACCCCAGGATCCCAGGGCCCAAAGAAGTTTGGCAGGATGTTGGAGGCAGAGTTTTCGGGTTGGGCTACGAAGGAGGAGGTCATCTACGTATTGGAGGGGATGACTCGGGGCTAGGTCGAATGTCTGTAGGTCCTTTTGTAAAGCCTGTCCAAAAAAGTGGGGACTGTCTCTGAACCCCTAGGAGTGCCATCGGGCACTGAGGCATTATGAGGAATGAGTGTATATGGGTCAATTTTCCAAATTGACAGAGTAATGGAGGGCTGATTTTTGGCCTTAGGGGAACTCCAGAGACCCCTTGATTGTAAGTTCTGAGTCTTGAGTTGGGCCAGAGTAGGAAATTAAGAGAGAGAAAGTGGCTCCAGTGTCTACTATAAAAGAGGTCTTTTTTCCAGCCACTACCCCGTCTACCCTAAGTTCCGAGCTCATGTTTGGGACACGGCCCGGGGGGCTGGAACCTGGGCTCCATCATTGCAACAACTCTCGTAGGGTTGGGCTAGGGTTCTTCTTGGGAGAAGTGGGGATGTCCCCAGATGTGCCACGGCATCCCTGTGGACATTCCACTCTCCAGGTCTGGGCGGTGGGGACCTCCCCAGGGGTGCCAGGGCGTCCCTGGGGACAGTCCATCTTCCAGTGTCCCTACTGGCCACAGGTTGGGCATGCTTTTGTAGGGGACCGTGGGTTCAGGCATGCCTTTGCCCAGTGTCCTGACTGGTTGCATCGGAAGCATGGTCTGGGTTGGGAGGGAGGGTCTTAAGCCCCGTTCTGGGATGGCTTGGGCCAGGCTGATCTCTTCCCTTAATTGCTGCTGCCAAAAAGGCATATTTAGCTTTTCTCTCATGTTCTTTTTCTCTCTTAGCCTCCTCCTCCTTATTATTGAACACCTTGAAGGCTACTTCTAGAAGGTCTCTTTGGGGGGTCTCAGGGCCCTTTTCTAGTTGTCGAAGCTTGCGTCTGATGTCAGGGGCAGACTGGCTGATGAATTGAACGTGAAGGTAGAGTAATCCAGCGGGGTGGTGATATCTAGGTTGGTATATTTCTGGACTGCCTCTGTGAGGCGGGCCAAGAATAAGGCTGGATTTTCGTCTGCCCCTTGGGTCATTTCTCTGACTTTATCATAATTGACGTGGATATGAGTATTTTTCTGCATTCCTTCTAGAATGCAGGTAATCATATGATTGAGTCTCCTGATACCTGGGTCACCGGGCTGGTAAGTCCAGTGGGGATCTAACGGAGGCACCGCCTCATCAGCACCTTGGCTATCCCGGTCGTGATTATGTAAATGATCGGCATGGGCTTTTGCTGCTTGCCAGATACGGTCTTTTTCATCAGGGGTGAGAGTGGCATTTAGGATATAATATATGGCACCCCACTCCAGCACTCTTGCCTGGAAAATCCCATGGACGGAGGAGCCTGGTGGGCCGAAGTCCATGGGGTCGCTGGGAGTCGGACAGGACTCAGCGATTTCGCTTTCACTTTTCACCTTCACGCATTGGAGAGGGAAATGGCAACCCACTCTAGTGTTCTTGCCTGGAGAATCCCAGGGACGGGGGAGCCTTGTGGGCTGCCGTCTATGGGGTCGCACAGGGTCGGACACGACTGAAGTGACTTAGCAGCAGCAGCATACGTCACTCTACCTGGGAGAGTCTCTGGAATTCTTTTCTGTATCTGGTAGGATTTTCAGAAAATGATCCTAAGTTTTCTTCTATCTGGCTCGTATCTGACAATGAAAATGGCACATGGACTCGGGTGGGGCCCTCTGGTCCTGCCACCTCTCTCAGGGGAAACGTGTTGGGTACATGACTGTATGGCAGGGGAGGGTACATGACTGTATGGCAGGGGAGGAAGGAGAAGGGGAGGGGGAGTCGGGGAGATGGGGTAGCGGGGTCGAGGGGGAGTCAGGAGAGTTCCAGGCCAGTAGGTGAGTTGGATGAAGGGGAAGGAGAGGGGCTGTCGGGGTGGCAGGTAGTGGGGGGGGGTGCAGAAGGTCGCAGTCTGTGGTTAGTTGAAGAAGAGCCCTTTTGCTTGGGAGGCAAGGTGCATAGAAGGACCTCGTGGGTGGAGCAGGCCTTGCATAGGGAGGGCCTGCTCCGAAGGGCCCAAAAGGCTTGGGCATAGGGGACCTCCGACCACTTGCCATTCCGTTTAAGGAAGTCTGTGAGATTTTGAAGAATGTTAACGTCAAATGTGTTGGCTTCAGGCCAGCGGTCTTGATTGTCTAATTGGTATTGAGGCCAAATCTGTGTACAGAGTTGTTTTAAACGGTTAGCTTTGAGTTCAGTGAGTGAGACTGGTTTGAGATTTTTGAGAACACAGGTCAGAGGGGAATCTTTTGGGACAGATTGGCCAGACCCCTTAATTGAAAGGCAAGCAGAGGCTCCTATTGAGAGCGCGAGTCATCACCCGTAGTCGCAATAGGAGTTATGAGAAGAGAGCTCTGTGTTGAGGTGGAGCGTCCCCCACCATCGCCTACAGAGTGGCCCTGGGCCGGGGGTCCCCGGGACCCGGAGAGGACTGGGTTCTAGGGCTCCTTTAGAACACCTTCCGGATCTTACCTTAATCTAGGGGCCGGCTTGAGTGGAGTGTTGCATGTAGAGCAGTCGAATGGCAAGAGTTCCCTATTCCGGAGGTCGTCAGAGAGAGAGAGAGAGGGAAAGGGGGCAGAGCCGAGGCCTGGGGGTACACAAAACATCAATAAAGCCACTCACGAAGGCACTGGGCGTCCCCGAGGGGAACTTGAGCCCTGGCAGAAAAGTGAGCTCTGCGGATGTTCATGCTCCCAGACTCCGGGAAAAGGGAAAACAATGAGTGAGAGAGAGTGAGCCGAGTGCCTCGCCCCTTCCCAGTTTCGGCACCAAGAATGTAAGGTATAGTTCAGGCCGAGGCAGAAAGAGGAAAGACGACCTCAACAGAGGTAGGTTACCTTTATTCAGGCACGGAGGGGCGGCAGCCGGCCTAAGGACCAGAGAGGGATCAGGGAGGCTCCATATTTATAGGGAGGTTTGTGCAAGCGATAAGGGAAACCTTCATTAGGCAGGATGTTTGGGTATTCTTTAGTTGAGATGGCATTTGTAGTTGGGCAGGGGGTGATAAGTCTTCTGGGCAGGTGTAGGGGGTGGAAGGTTTCTGGACAGGGGATGATAAGTCCCAGATAGATGCAACCGGCCTGGAGCATCAGGGTGGGACCTAAAGTTCTGTTTTGTTTTCTCTGAAGTTAGATGATTCAGCAGGGGCCTTTGAGACTGTTGTTTTTTCTCTAGGCCCAAAAGACTCCTTCAATATATATCAACAACCTTAAAAATGTTAATGCCTTTAGATCCTAGAATTCCACTTGTGGAAATGTATCCTAAAGAAATAATCAAATACATGAACAGATATTTATATATAAGAATGTTCATTGCAGTTCGTTTTATTAATATATATTTAAAAAATTAGAAACTCCTTCAAATGTTCAGGTGTAAGTTAAATGTATAAATTATGGTAAATCTGTATTATAGAATGTTTATATAGCTATTAAAAGTCATGTTTTTGCAGAATATATAATGACACAGTGTCATGTTAAGTAAAAAATAGTGGATGCAAAGTCAAACAGCCAGTGTCCCCCTAATTTTAGAAGAGATGCATGTCACACATTTTATTTATATAATGTTACATATTACCCTGCCAGGCTCCTCTTTCCATGGGATTCTCCAGGCAGGAACACTGGAGCAGGTTCCCATTTCCTTCTCCAGGAGATCTTCCCGACCCAGGGATTGAACCTGGGTCTCTTAAGTCTCTTGCATTGACAGGCGGGTTCTTTACCATCAGTGCCGCCTGGAAAGCATATACATACATACACACATACATAAACATATACACACATATAGTGTTATTTATATAATTTATGCATAGATATAAGGCTGGTAGGAAATATACAAAAATATACATCAAAATGTTAACTTTGGGGGAATGGTATTAGGAATAATTAAGGAATGTACCTGCTTTCAACTTTCTGCAGCAATACTTTTCTTATTAGAGTAAAACAATGCATTTTTTTTTTAAAGCCTGAGCGTGTGAAAAATAATCAGGTCAAATAGGATCATATCATCTTATGGTCTCATAAAGTCCCCTCACTGACATCCATTAGGAGGTGCAAATGGGTGGGCCATGGGCGTCAGCCAGGCAACAGATGAAGTTGATTTGGTTGGTCTGCTCACATTTCATATATAATTTTATCTTTCCTGCTTCTCTTGAAAAAAAAAAAAAAAAATTCAAGAGATTTTGCCAACACCGGACCCATGTTCTCACTTGGCGAGCATGTCAGGAGCTGAGAGGCAGCTGGCTCCTTTGGTCATAGTGTGAACGCGAACTGTCCTCAGCCCTCCGGTCACCGGCCTTCATCCTCCCTGTTGTCCATGCCTGGCCTGCTGGCATAGGCAGCCCTCCTGACCCCTGCTCGCCCCACTCCTCTGCTTGGAGAGCAAGTTCGTGGCTTAGTCACCTACCTGTCCCCCAGCCCTCCTCCCAGCCTGCACGCATGCTTGTTGAAGGAGTTTATGGATGAATAAAGGGAGGCCCCGAGAGGAGCATCCAGTCCAAGGTCACCCAGTGATGTGGCGGTGGAGCCAGGACCAGAACACATCTGGGAGTCTGGAAGGGAGCCCAGCGATGGGCCATTCCTTCCATGGGAAAGGATCTTTCCTGAGCTCTGCTTTCTCCACCCAGAATAGGGGGTGAGGTGCAGTCAGCAGCAGCGCTCAGGAATTCTCTTGTGTAAATGGATCCACATGTTGTCCTGACTCACAATAATTTCAATGAATATAGGGCAGGAAGGAGGACTTTGCAGAATGCCAGGTCTGGGAAGAAGAGAAAGTGTGGGAGGAACATTGTTGTTCAGTCACTCAGCCACGTCAGATTCCTTGTGACCCCATGGACTGCAGCACTCCAGGCTTCCCTGTCCTTCCACCCTCTCCCAGAGTTTGCTCAGACTTATCCCCACTGACTCAGTGATACCATCCAACCATCTCCTCTGTCACCCACTTCTCTTCCTGACCTCAATCTTTCCCAGCATCAGGGTCTTTTCCAATGAGTCAGTTCTTCACATCAGGTAGCCAGAGTATTGGAGCTTCAGCTTCAGCATCAGTCCTTCCAGTGAATGTTCAGGGTTGATTTCTTTAGGATTGACTGGTTTGATCTTCTTGCAGTCCAAGAGACTCTCAGAGCCTTCTCCAGCACCACAGTTCTAAAGCATCAATTCTTCAACACTCAGCCTTCTTTCTGGTCCAACTCTTGCATCCATACATGACTACTAGAAAAACCATAGCTTTGACTAAATGGACCTTTGTCAGCAAAGTGATGTCTCTGCCTTTTAATACACTGTCTAGGTTTGGGAGGAACGTTGATCTGCCCTTGACTTGTTGGAGGTCCATGGGCAGGCCATACTGCCTCCTTACACTGACTCCATGCCAGGAACCACCTACCTACCCCCCAGAGTGACTTAAGGTTCCTGAGGAGGGTTGGAAATATTAAGAAATGCCAGTAACTTGTTATCTTTTCCTTATCAGTCTCATTCCCCCTTCTTTTTCTTCCTCACCCCAAGTGTAAACTCATGGCATAAACATGACCTGGGACTTTCTCTTAATTCAAAGGGTATTGGCCAACTTCCTCACAATGAGCATTATTTATAAAACTTCTGAAATACTGGTCTCAGTGTTAAAGTGCATGATGAGAGTAACAAACATCTGATTAAAATGGAAAGAAAAAGAGAGAACATTCTTTCAGTTAGAAAATTATTACATCATCAGAGAGGGCTTCTTTTTGACTTGTGTATTTCTCTAATAACATTATGCTAAGCACTGTGGGAGAAGTAAAGGTCAACAAAATTTGGCTCTGTATTGCATAAAGTTTGACTCTGTGTCATCTAATATTCCGTGTACTCCCCTACATTGCCCAGCCCCTGGCAGCCAATCAGGGCCAGTACCTAGTTCCGGGTGGTCAAATCCATAGCATTTCATTGGCTACTGAAGATCCTTTGTGGTGTTCATCAGCTGTGTATCAGATGACAGAGCCCCTTCATCCTGCCTCCCGGAGTCACCACATGGAACAGAATCCCCTGCTGACCAGGACTGACCATTTAGCATGAGGAGGAAATTAACTTTTGCTTTGTTATACCTCTGAGATTCGGGTGTGTTTGTTTTTTGCAGCATAACTTAGCCTAGGCTGACTAATACAGTCCCAGCCCTCAGTAATAAGAGCTACTGTTTATTGAATGCCTACTATATGCCCAAGGACTTAACTTGTTTTGTTTCATTTAATCCTCACTGCCACCCTGTAAGAGGGCTCTTACCATGTCCATTTCCCAGACAAGGAAGCATTCAGAGAGTCTTGCCCGACTTCAAGGTTGCTGTTTCCTCCTAAACTAGTTTCAAGTTCAAGAGAGCTTAGACAAGAAAATGTACTCTGGAAGGGGAAGGTTGGAGTCTGGGCTCATGGGACAAAGGCGAGGTCCTTAGTTTCCGATGAGAAGGAACATCCAGGCTCAAGATCTCCTAGCGGAATGCTGATGTTTGGGAGGCAGAAATGCCATTTTAAAGGCTGTTTATGTGTTGCATGTGTACACACCATTAATATCTGTCAGGCACATTGCTAGTGTTTTGCTCCTACCAGCAAGAAGAATTCCTAATATAAGCCATTCCCTGTTTTACGAGTATTTTAACCCAAAAACAGGGTCAACATCGTAAAACACTGGGATAGGAGGGGACCACCTCTGAGATGCCCTCACTTTCGGGTGGAGGAGGGCAAAGCCCAGAGACGGGAAGTGTCCCGCTTCAGATCTCATGGTGCATTCCCAGTGCTCCTCACAGCCGTTCCTCAAACACTGGGCTTTGGGCAGGAGCCCACCGAAGAAAATGTATCTGTTCCGAAGATCCTAATGCGACCTGAAGGCATGACTGCCTTGGACTCATCCACCTGTCCCAGTCTCTTCATGCATGCATTTGCCAAAAACTAAGTATTTTCCCGTCAGTTACCTCTTCTGTCCTTCACAGGAACCCTCTGAGTGAGCAGAACAGGCCTTGTCCCCCTTGCACAGATGAGGAAGTTTCAGCGAGGTGGAGTAAACTGTCCAAGGTCACTCCACTCTGTGTAACTGCAGCCCAGATCTCTTTACTCTCAGATAAACCTGTGATCCTTCCAGATTCAGGAGATGCGCTCTTGCCATAGACCAGCCCGGTGGTGACAGGCACAGCTCTGCACTCATAATCCGGTCATTCAACCCTTCTGAGACTCGGTTTCTTCATGGGAGGCGATAGTACCTCAAGAAGAAGTCAGCTAATGCGTACAATGATCTTAAAACAGTGCTGGGGGCACAGGGCTCCATCCACATCAGCCAGGACCCTAATGGGACCCTGGGCAGCAGTAGATGGATTGTGGGAAATTCTCAGGGAGCTCAGTGGTCCAGGATGTGTAACAGCTTGTTGTTTGGCTGAAACAGAAGTTAACTATTTGCATGGAATGGTATTATGATGATAATTTAAATACATATGCACCCCTTTGTGCAAAATGGCCACTAAGGGAGCGAGAATAGTGAGAACCCACGTAACTGGAGGAGAGACAGTCAGGAAGCCTGCGCCTCCAGAGTGGCTGCGTTTAGGGAGAAGGGCAGGAATGTCTCTGGTGCCATGTGGGGAACTTTTGGGAAATTGCAGATGTTGGTAGAGGGTGTCATTCCTGTGGCGTGTAGCCCAGGAGGACCCGCTCATGCCCTGCACACCCCCAGAGAGAACATAAGTGCGCAGAGGACGCTGAGAAGAGTGTCGTTCTACAACTGTGACTCCAGCAACGCACCTGGACCCCCGGGGCCCCCAAGTGAGCACAATGAGACCAGAACGCAAGGCCTCCATCCCCTTCCCTAGTGCTCACTCGGGCCTGAGCTCTTCCCACCCAGTAGTGAGGAAAGACGGCTGTCACACACTGCCCCAGGCCGAGCTGACCCAGGCTAGGCCCCTGGGCCTGCTAACGGTGGGGCAGTAGGTCAGTCACATGGAAGGAAGGGCTGGTCTTAAAGTTTGTTGGTTCAGTAGAAATTTGTTTTTGTTGTTCAGTCACTCAGTGTCCGAATCTTTGGACCCCATGGACTGCAGCATGCCAGGCTTCCCTGTCCTTCACTATCTCCCTAAGTTTGCTCAAACTCATGTCCCTTGAGTCGGTGATACCATCCAAGCATCTCATCCTTTGTCACCACCTTCTCCTCTTGCCCTCAAAGTTTCCCAGCATCAGGATCTTTTCCAATGACTTGGCTCTTCACAACTCGTGGCCAAAGTATTGGAGCTTCACCTTCAGCATCAGTCCTTCCAGTGAATATTCAGGGCTGATTTCCTTTAGGATGAACTGGTTGGATCTCCTTGCAGTCCAAGGGACTCTCAAGAGTCTTCTCCAGTGCTTCAGTTCGAAAGCATCCATTCTTCTTTGTGCTCAGCCTTCTTTATGGTCCAACTCTCAGTTGCCCAAGCACAAATGGAAACAGATATGTAGTGTAAGTATATCAGTTAGGGTAAAATAGACTAGGTCCCAAACCTGGGGGCTTTATGAGGTCTCTTCTCAAAGATACTTGTGTTTTCTAGAGAAGAGAGAAAATGATGTATTGTTAAGGGTGATGTGTTGCAGTTAGGGAAATTGGGAGCTGAAATGTAAGCAGCTGCTGCTGCTCCTGCTAAGTCGCTTCAGTTGTGTCTGACTCTGTGCGAAGGTAAGCAGACCTACGTTTAAATATCCCAACCTCCGTGCTCTCTAGTTGTTTGCATTTGGCAAGTATTCTCATTTCTCCAAGCCTCCTGTTATCAACTCTAAAATAGGAAGGATAATTCCTACCTGCCAGTTAGAAGGATTAGCGATGGCATAGGTACTTGTGATATGGTGGCTGTCACGATGGGGCTCCTGGTCTATATGACGTTCTGGGCCAGATGCTTGCCTTCCCTTCATCTCGGCGTTCTTGAATTTTACGACCTTGGCCTTACTAGTATACTAACTGCACTATTGTTCATTCAGTTATTGCGTTGGCCAAAATGTGCCTTTGAGTTTTTCCTTAAGATGTTACAGAACATCTTTGGCCAACCCAATACTTTATAAGTCCACTCACTTTTTTTCTGCAAACATATAGTATTTTTTATTTTAGAAAGTTACGTTGCAAACTTATAAGCTGCCCGATGAAATTTTCCAGTAACTTTAAAAATTTTGTCGGAGTATCATTGGTGGCGCTAGTGGTAAAGAATCCACCTGCCAATGCAGGAGATGTAAGAGACACGGGTTCAATCCCTGGGTCGGGAAAATCCCCTGAAGGAGGGCATGGCAACTCACTCCAGTTATTCTTGCCTGGAGAATCCCACGGACAGAGGAGCCTGGGAGCCTTGTAGGCTACAGTTCTTGGGGGTCACAAAGAGTCAGACACAACTGAGCGACTTAGCAGCAGCAGAATACTTGATTTACAATATCGTGTTAATTTTTGCATATATATGCAAAGTGACTCAGTTATGCATATATATTCCTCTTCATATTCCTTTCCCTTGTGGTTTATCACAGGATTCTGATTACAATTGCCTGTGCTTTACAACAGGACCTTGTTTATCCTCAACTCATTTTTCAAACTAAGCCTCATCCTGAGCAATGCTGGTCGTGAAACTATGGGCTTGAGGTACTTTTTTTTCTAATATGCCTTAAAATATGTGCATAACCATTAAAACAGCAATTTTCTTTGTGTGAGACAAAAAAGAAAAGAATCACTGTGTTTACCAGCATTTATCTTCACAGCATCCTTTGTTGTGCTATGTGCTAAGTGGCGTGAGTCATGGCCAATTCTTTGTGACTGCAGCCCGCCAGGCTCCTCTGTCCCTGGGATTTTCCAGGCAAGAGTACTGGAGTGGGTTGCCATGTCCTTCTCCAGGGGATCTTCCCAACCCAGGGATCAAACATGCGTCTCATGTCTCCTGCATTGGCAGGCGGGTTCTTTACCACTCACACCATGTGGGAAGCCCACAGCGTACGT
This sequence comes from Bos mutus, assembly GCF_027580195.1. Taxonomy (NCBI): domain Eukaryota; kingdom Metazoa; phylum Chordata; class Mammalia; order Artiodactyla; family Bovidae; genus Bos; species Bos mutus. Next base: position 55,374,560 of record NC_091638.1, read on the forward strand.
TAGGCTACCCCGAATGTCCGTATTTAATCCTCAAGACGTCATGTCAAGAGGAGAATTACCCCGTGTTCGAGATAAAGAAATGAATTTCCTGATTAACAAGACATCATCTTGGTAGCTTTCAAAGGTAGGTTTGACATTCCTTCAAGACATTTTCTTTTCAAGGGGGATCTTTCAGATCCTGAATCTCCTCCCCATCACCAAAGAGAGCAGAACACTGTAACGAGTGGTTCCTGGACCTCGAAACTTCCTGCAAGTTTGTTATTCCTTTTGAAAAGATTCACAGTTCCTCCCCGTCCCTTGTAAATCAAACCCAAGCCTGCGATGTGAGGAGAAACCGTAAACAGCTTTGAACGGGGCTGGCTGGACAGGGCCGGAGGTGGACCTTCAAAGCCTGGCTCTGCTTCCACTGGGACCACGTCCAGGCATTTCTACCACGTGGTCCCTTGGCCGCCCACTGCCCCCATCTTCCCACTCCTGGCTTGACTGTAACTCCCACCCCCGCAGTGCAGTGGGTGGGAACCACCTCGTGCGTCCCTGCCGGAGCTCAGGAACCTGCATGGATTCTTCAGAGCTTAGTGACTTCACAGTGCCACTGGCTCAAATTATGGGGTGTCGGAGACTCTAATCCTGGGATGCTGCTACAAGCTGGGTGGTGCTCTTGCGCTTGTGAAAGCCTCCGGGCAAGTGTGCTGCTGAGCTCTCGAGGACTCTCAGGGCTGCAAGGAACAGAAACCTCCTCAACCAAGGAACTCTTCATAAAGATACAGAGGCAGTCCAAGAAATAGGGGCAAAGTTGCAGAGGAGCCTTCAGGAAGGGCTGGAACCAGAAGCCGGAGTACAACAGAGGCCCAGCTCCCCCGTCCTCCTCGCAAGACCTCTCTCCCCCAGTTACTTCCTGGGTGTCCGATTCATTCCCATGTGTCTGAGCAGACCGACCGCCCTGCTTCCAGCATCCATGGGGCAGAAAGCGGCCGTCCGTAGCTTGAGAGTTTTCTGCCAGCCAGAGAGAGACTAAACACGGTCTCTGTCAGGCCCTGTGCCTCCCAGGGGAGGGACACGCTCTGGCCCCTCCAGCCCATCCTCCGCTGCAGCCAGAGCCAGCTTTGGGTTTTCACAATGCAAATCTGATTATATTCTTTCTCCTGGGTAACACACTTCAGGAGCCCCTCACACTCTTAACATGGACGTGAAACTTCTCGAAGTCCTGTGTGGCCTCATCCCTCTGCCCAGCCTCATCCGGGTCCCCTTGGTCCTCCGCCAGGCCTTTGCTCTTCTCTCCTTTCCCCATCCCCAACCTCCCCAGCCAGGTCATGCTCCCCCTTACAGACTCTCACAAGCTTTGTCCCAGATGCGCGTTTACATTTGTATGTATGAGGAGTCTTTGATTTTTACTTGTCTCCCTCCATTCAGCTGCTCACGCCTGCAGGATGGAAACGTGTCTGTTTCCTCTCCTAGCACACAGTCGGTACACCTCAGGAACAGCAGCTTGAGCCTCATCATGTCATCCCTCCAAGCCTTTCAGAGCTTTTGATTTTCGTTGTTGTTGTTACTGTTCAGGCACTAAGTCATGTCTGATGCTCTGTGACCCCGTGGACTGTAGCACACCAGGCTCCTCTGTCCTCTGCTATCTCCTAGAGTTTGCTCAGATTCATGTCCTTTGAGTCGGTGATGCTATCAACCCATGTATTATGTTTGAGATGCTACCCTTTTGGAAATATGATGCTGTTATAGGGAATTATATCCCAAATCACAAGCAGCCATTCAGCTACTCAAAGTGTGGTCCACGGACCGGCAGCATCAACATCATGTGGGGAGATGGTTAAAAATGCAAAATCTTGGAATCGACCCCAGTCCTACTCACTGAGAATCTGTATTTTTGTTTTTAAAGTCTAACTCATTTTTAAATTTTTATTTGTTTATTTGGCTGCCTTGGGTCTCAGTGACAGCATGTGAGATCTTTGTTGCAAGATCGTTCATTGAGGTGCACGGACTCTGTCTAGCTGTGGCACACGGGCTTCATTACCCTGAGTCATGTGGGTTCTTAGTTCTCTGACTAAGGATCGATCCTGTGTCTCCTGTATTTCAAGGTGAATTCTTAACACTGGCGCACCATAGAAGCCTGGAGAATCTGTATTTTACCAAGTGATTCATGTGCAATTAAAGTTTGAGAAGCACTGGATTAAGACACTTTTATACATTCCTATAATCTCCCTTGACTTCTTTCCATTTCTCACTGCTTGTCTTCTGTACCATGAGCTTCCTGAAGCTGGGACCCCGCATGACCTCAGGGCTAGGTACAGGCCTGGCATGTTATAGGCAAGGATTTTTCTCCCTAAAATTATGTCCCAGGAAAGGTCCATATAAAACCTTTCATTTTATAGGATGCTCTATCAATTATTTTGTTTTGAACAGAAAGTACTGTCTTGGAAAGGCACATTATCTGAAAATGACCTCAGAGCTAGTTTAGATGTTTATAGCAGTCACCTGGTGGATTCAATAAAAAATAAAGAAATGCGACCCAATTTAGTCATCATTTCTGGAAAGCATGACTTCACAGTTGTAATTGCTGGGTATCACCATATGTGTGCCCTTTGAAGATCATCTTTAAAAGTATTACTGTATGTATTTATATTGTGGGGTCACAAGCTGCATCCACAAAATTAATTTAGAAAAAGACTGCTCCTTGAAGGTTCCCTCATATCTGCACAGTTCCTAACCCTGCAGCGTTAGCCTCTAGAGACAGAGCAGGGAGGCCCACACTGGACAGGTGACAGGAAAGTCCTTGCGCTGCCTTTATTAGCTGGTGGTTGCAGGTGAGTTTTCAACTCCAGTCTTCATGACGTGCCTGGAAAATGGAGATGCTGCTCTCTGAGTCTGCTTGCCTTTCAGCATCGTTTATCCCACTCTGTAGCTGAAGCCTCACTTACCCAGATACCCCTCAGGACCCTCGGTCATTCCCCTCCTTCACTACCTGTAGCCTGTTCTATCTGTAGCCCAGGACCTGGAGGGACCCGAGATCCACGCTTCTGCAAAGCTGTAGGTCCTGAAAGCTGCAGCTGGTCCCCTGTGGCCTCACGCTTCCTGTTCCTGCACGCCCTCCACCTCGCACACCCTATCTACCTTGTACAATCGCCACCATGCACATTCTTCCATCTTGCACATCCTCTCCACACACCCTACCGCCTCACATATCCCATCCGCCTTGCATATTCTTCCGCCTTGCATACCCCATCTGCCTTGCACACCCTCCGCCTTGCACACCCCATCTGCCTTGCACACCCTCTGCCTTGCATATTCTTCCACTTTGCAAAGCCCATTTGCCTTGCACACCCTCCGCCTGCACACCCCATCTGCCTTGCACACCCTCCGCCTTGCATATTCTTCCACTTTGCAAAGCCCATCTGCCTTGCACACCCTCCGCCTTGCACACCCCATCTGCCTTGCACACCCTCCGCCTTGCACACCCCATCTGCCTTGCACACCCTCCGCCTTGCATGCCCACAGTGCTTGCTCACTGCCCTCCTCACAAAGTGCCACCCAAACCAGCTCCCATTCCCCAGCCTCCCTTTCTAATTCCTCATGCTCCAGACATTTTCCCCTCAGATCTAATTCCCATTCTGTCCTGCTACCAGGATTTTATTTAATGAAGGAATGGGAGGACAAAAGTAGATGAATGACTTGGAGGCCCATCTCTTATTATGCTAACAATGGGCATTCTGTATTGGACATCTGGTTTTGCTTGGTTTCTGGGGTGAATGTGCAGGTGGCTGGTGGTCGGTGGCATTCTCTGGGGTGGAGGAGAGGGGAGTGGGGGCTTCCTACCAAGCTGATGGGGCTTTCAAGGGAGATACCACCTCTAGGTCCAGCCCTAACAGCCGTGGAGCCCTAGCAATAAAGAGCATAAATGGGCTGGGGGGGTTGCAGTCATGGATTTGGGGGACAGATGTGGGAGTTGAGGTTTTTGGAACCAAACTGTAAGGGGTCTTTCATGTCAAAGACAGAGTTTACCCTGTGGGACGTGGGGAGCAGTGAGGAGTGGACCAGGATGCTGGCATGATCCGATGGTGTCATAGGACAATCCCTGTAACAACAGCAAAGAGAAAGGATGAGAGAGGGCAAGACAGGAGGAGGGCAGAACAGTTAGGAGAGGATCATAGCATTCCTGCCGCCTGAAGCAAGGCAGGGACAGGAAAAAAGAAAGGAGAGGGTTGATGTGTAAGAACTTCGCAAGGCAGAATCGGGATGATGCGGAAAGAAATCGCCTGGGGAGGACTTCCTGCTTTATAGGTGTGTGGCTGGTGGGCGGGCACCCAGCCATAGACACAGGTGCCCTGGAGGAGGTTGGGAGATGCCAGCCATGAGAGGCCCTGTCGGGGGGTGTTGTCCAGGTGTTTGGATACTTGGGCCTGGGCTTGGCAGATCTGGATGGATTTGGGGCTTGCCGCAGGGATGCAGAAGGCTACAGAGACGATGGGGAGGTGACCCAGAAGCAGCGCCAAAGTGATCCGGAAAAGTGGATGGAGTTGAGAAACATTTAGGAGGTAGGGTGGGCAGCACTTAGAGATGGTTGGAATGTGGCGGGGGAGATGGGGACAGAAATCCAAGTTGACTTTCTGTTTTCCAGATGCCGCAGCGTCTGTGAGGAGGGCAGGACAATCCAGGAGTGAGGGGCAGTTTCGGGGGAAAGATGACAACTTAGTTTGCGTTGTTCCCAGAGCAGATCTCGCGGTGAGGGTTTGGAGTAAGGGGATGATGAGGAAGCTGAGTGTGAAAAGAGGGTATTGATGAAAGCTGGGCGCGTACAGATCGCTGCTGTGGGCAGTGGAGCCTTGGCCCTCCTGGGGACCCCCCGAGGCACTGGGGACCATGCCTGAGGGTGGTCTCAGGAAGCCGGTTGAGCATCACCACTGCAGGATTGGTCAACTCTCCTGCACTTCCATCCTGCCCTGTGGTGGTAGGGGGCTTGTGGGGGGTGGAAGGGGGTGAGGGAAGTGGGGGTAGAAGGGGTGGGGAGAGAATGTCCCCAGGAGGAGAGCCCCTTTGGAAATGCACAGTTATCTCAGAGGAGACCAAGGGGTCTGCTGAATTCGTGACAGGTGATGAGACAGCTCAGGTGGGTTGAGTCCCCGGCATCTGAGACTTGCCGCTTGAGATGTCCCCAAACAGATAGTGGTGATGCGGTAGCAGCCATCAAGGGGCCCCGGACCCACGGGCGTTCGTGCTTGTTTAGGGCCCTCGCGGGTCCATGGTCGGGTTAGACCCAGCGCGCACGCTCTCCTCCCACCCCTGGGCTGACTGCAGAGCCCACGTGACTTCAGCGCTCGGTTCCCTTCCCGCACAATAGCCATCGGGTCTTTCTACACCTCTGCCCTCCCTCCTGCTCTGTCGGGAGCACCACTTGTCAACAGTTCCAAGAAATGGGGCCCTTTAAGCAAAGAGGAGGCGGGTAGCCTGGGAGGAGATAGGTCCGTCCGAAAACAGTATGGAGCTTCAAAAGCAGGAGAGCCGAGTGGGGTGAGGAGCGTATCCACATGAGCGACACTAAGTGAGCTCCCTGGAGTCAGAGGAAGGGTTCGTGCAGAGAGCAGGGTGAGCCGATGAGCGAAGGTCACGGAGCTGGTGCCGGATCCCTGTCCCCACTGCATCCTCTTAGCCACAGACCAGGGCGGGGTCATTGAATTGGCCTGTATTTCTGTTTCTTTCCATCTGCAGTGGGATGTCATGCCTAGCCCAGCACCATCTGATATTGTAGAAATATACTTGAACCTCAAATGTGATGGCAAACATCTAGTGCTACATGCTAAGTTGCTTCAGTCGTGTCTGACTCTGTGTGACCCTCTGAACTGAAGCCCGCCAGGCTCCTCTGTCTATGGGATTCTCCAGGCAAGAATATTGGAGTGGGTCTCCACGCCCTCCTCCAGGGGATCTTCCCGACCCAGGGATCGAACCTGTGTCTCTTAAGTCTCCTGCGTTGGCAGACGGGTTGCTTACCACTAGCGCCACCTGGGAAGCCTCTCTGGTAGCCACGTTTTAAAAAGGAAAAAGAAATGCATGCCATTCATTTCAATAACACATTTTATCTGACTCAATATACTCCCAATCTGATCATTTCAGCATGGAATCAACATAAAGAAATTTGAATGAGCCGTTTTTACATGGTGGCCAGGGAGCAAGGATTAATTTTTCAAACTCCAGCGTATCCTCTTCAACTTACAGCAGATCTCAACTCAGACCCACCCTAGTCAAGGTCTCCCCAGGCACATGTGGCTGATGGCCACATATGCAGTGGCGGAAGCCCAGGCCACCTGCCCGGAGAGTCCCGAGGAGAAGGCCAGCCCCCCACCCGGCTCTGCTGAACAGGGAGGAGCTCAGCCCCACCCGCCTCTGCTGTCAGCTCTTCACTGTAGCATCCAAGCCTCATAATCAGATCAATACAATCAAACTGTGGTGTGATCGTTATAAAGGCAAGACCTTATTTGAGCCTCACACCCACCCTGTGAGATCAGTTTTGATATAATTACCCCTGAAATAGTTGAGGCACTAAAGTCTTAGCGGCAACCCACTCCAGTACTCTTGCCTAGAAAATTCCATGGATGGAGGAGCCTGGTGGGCTACAGTCCGTGGGGTCATGAAGAGTCAGACACGACTGAACGACTTCACGACTTTACGACGAAAGCCTTAGCAGCTTGCCTGTTCCCGCTTAGTGGTGACTCCAGATCTTGTGCTTATTCGTGAAACATACCACCAGCCCTAGGGGATACTCATAGTCATTCACCTCAGGGCCTTTACATACGCTCTTCCCTCTGCCTTCAGTGCCCACATTTCCCTGCCTAGGTAACTCTTGCTTTTCCTTCAAGTCACGGTTTGGACTATGCCTCCTCCAGGAAGCCTTCTCTGCTTACACCCTTCCTGTCTTGGGCAGAGTGAGCCACTTCCCCAGCATCCGTGGCTCTCCCGTTCACCACCATAGTGCTCGTCGTGTTGCGTGGTAACTGCCTGTTCACCTATCTGTTCCCCTCCTGGGCACAGGACTGTCTATCTAGCCCATCACAATCCCCCCTGCCTGGCACGGAGCCAGGCCCATGGCACGGACCCAGGCATAATTGTTAGGTGCTGCTGTGGATCCAAGACAGTGCCTGGCTGAAGACCTGCCACCTTTATTTGTTCTGTTTCTGATGTTCCCCAGATAAGGAACCCAACACGCAGTCATTGTGGTCAATAAGTGTCACAGTCACAATTGGCAGTCAGCCCCCTGGTTCCTGGCAAGTAGAACCCTCATTTTATTTGAGTAACTAACCCTCAAGGAAGGTGACCCTGTTCTTAATTCAGCCACTCCTGGGAAATCTACCCCCATTGTTGGTGATTCACTCGGTAGTGAGACATTAGGAAAGTTGGTGGGGCTCGGGTCCATGTGTTTCTAGGAAAGATTCCTTGATCTTAGGAAAGAAAGTCAGAGAGCAGGATGCTGTCATGCCTGGGTGTGACCTCCGGGCCTGGGCCATTGTCTCATAACCAGGAAGTGATCTGAGCACACTTCTTACAGACACTGGGCGCAGCAGAGCCAAAAGGTGGCAAAGGAGTCCTTGATGACATCCTCGAAGAGCGGAGCTCACCCACCTCGGAGCTGTCCTGACTCAGGACTTCTTGTTAGAGCGAGAAGATACTTCCTTATCACTTCAGCCAAGTGAGTTGGGGTTTTCTGTTCCTTTTAGCCTAAGTCAACCTAACAGTTACACTGCGTGTTGGAGGGACAGTGCAGTCTGAGAGCAGGTGGACAACGGAGCAGGGATGTGGGCTCCAGCTCCGGCACTGACGGTCCACGAGCTCTTTGTGCAAAGCTCGGGTGCCGCTTCTCCAAAGCCTTCTCTCTCCCTCCTCTGGGTTCTTCTGTCCGTGTGTCTCCATGGTCCCTGCGTGCGTCTTCTCTCCCTGTGGCTTGTGGACGCTCATCACTTCTGTAGCCCTGTGTTGTACCTTGCACACAGTAGGTGCTTGAAAAAGCACTGGACTTGAAGTGGGAAGCTGCTGCTGCTGCTGAGTCGCTTCAGTCGTGTCCGACCCTGCGCGACCCCATGGTCAGCAGCCCACCAGGCTCCCCCGCCTCTGGGATTCTCCAGGCAAGAACACTGGAGTGGGTTGCCATTGCCTTCTCCATGGAAAGATGAGTAGATTAATATTGATAGTGCTACTTCCCAGCTCATAAGAGAGAGGAGGTCTCCCCTAAAGCTGTCTGTCGGGCTGAGGAATCATCTCCTGGCTCTGAGGCTCAGCTTCTTTGTCTGTAAAATGGGAAGGCTGGGCTAGATCTCCAGCTCAAAGAGGCTCCATAACTTGATAGCATTGTATACTGAGGGCCTGCCATGTGCTGGGCTGTGCAACCCAGGGACTTAGACACATTTGTATCCGTAGGGACTCCCAAGGTCTAGGCGGGGAAGTACTTACTTGATAGATAGGGTTATATACTGAAGGCCCCTCCCCACCCCAGGTGGTGCTAGTGGTGAAAGACCCACCTGCCAGTGCAGAGACCCAGGAGATGTGGGTTCAATCCCTGGGTGAGGGAGGCTCCCTGGAGGAGGGCATGGCAACCCACTCCAGTGTTCTCACCTGGAGAATCCCTTGGACAGAGGAGCCTGGCGGGCTGCAGTCCAGAGGGTTGCAAAGAGTCGGACACAACTGAGCAATTAAGTGCAGCACAGACCAGGCAGGTGGGCAGGGGAGGTGGTGGAGGGCAGGGGAAGGGTGGAATTCCACGTGGGAGAAGAGCCTGCCAGAGGAGGCAGGGTACAGGGTACTTTGCTGGGGTGGGGGTGGGGTTTTCCAAGAGTGGGGGACAGGGGTGGGAATGTCTCCAGAGGCTTGTAAGGACCTAATGTCTGATTCGGGCTTCCAAAAAACAGGTTTAAAAAAAAAAATCAATGCAACCTCAGGCTCTGGTTGGTTGGGGTCATCTGTAAATTCAAGATGTCACCAGCCCATCACTGTCCCCGAGAAAGGGAACCGAACACCTGGGGAAGAAAGCTCTCTTACCTAGGCTTTGTCCTGAGTCCGCTGAGCTGCCCACAGGGAGCTTGTCCTGGAAAACTCAAAGCAGAAACTTTTCCCCTTCAGGTAGTCAGGTGGTGGTTGTAAATGGGGGCCCCTGTGCCCAGCCTCCAGGGCTGCTGTTAACATTTCAGGAAGTCAAAGGAAATCATTTACCTGCTGCCCAGGCCTCCTCTGTTTCTGCTGGATTTGCCTCGACACGGTGGCTCGGCTCTGTGCCCTCACACCGTGAGAGTGTGATGGAACACACCAAGTGTGCCTTTGAGTCATTGAAAGCTGGGAAAGTGGAGTCTCTCTTAATCCCTGGACTTTGGTGGTGGATGGAATTATTTCATGCAGGAAAGATTTTTAAAAGAGCCTTTGTTTGGGAACCAATTAACCAGATCATTTCTAAGCTTTTAGCAGCCCGACCCTTGGCGGTTTTGGCCACTCAGGGCTCCCTGCCCCCCTATCCAGGGCGGGGCCACTCTTGCAGCCAGCTCCACTCCTGTTCTGCCTCTTTCTTGATTAGAGGGAACGGGAGGGTGGGGAGATGGTCTCTCGAGGACCTATTGCATGCCAGAAATCATTTAATCATTTCATAACACCGTGAGGAGGGTGGAGTCATGACTCCCATTGGACAGGTGCATTCACTGAGACTCAGTGAGATGTACCCATTCATCCATTTACACGAGTATGAATTAAGGACCTACCACAGGATGAACCCTGAGCCTGGAGCTGGAGATACAACAGAGAATACAGTGAAAGTGTTCCCCACGCTCATGGAGCTCACTGTTTAGGAGGGGAGGGGGCCCTGATGACATCACCCTGCAGGTAAGTGTTGTTAGAAGAGTTTAGTCTAGGCTGGGGAAGGCTTCCTGGAGGAGGCGGTGTTTGAACTGAGGTGGGAAGCATGAGTAGGTATTGCCCAGGCAGAGGGAGGGGCCAGGTGATCTGAGTGGAGGAAACAGCACTTCAAAGCCCTTGAAGCAAGAAGGAGCTTAGAGTTTTCCAAGGTTTCAGAGGTACGTGTGGAGGGGGCCCAGAGAAAGAGAACACGCTGTGTGCCAGACGGTCATGCACGTGATCTCGTCTGCTCCCCCAAGCCACCCATCCCGTTTATACATGGGAAAAATGAGGGTCACAGAAGGCAGGTCACACCGCTGGTCAGAGGTGGAGCCGGGCAGCCCCAATCCACAGCCCAGGCCTCCCCAATCTCCAGCTCGGGCCTGGACCCACGAAGCTGCCAGCGCCCCACCCAGCACCTCGACCCCCCCTCTTTTCCAGGTGCGAGATTTCCCGCAGGGAGAACGCAGCCAGGCCCTGCTCAGCTGCAGGTTTTAGCTTCTGGTCTGTCTCAGTAGCATCCTTGCTTGAATCAGAGAGAGAAAACTTGGGGTCTGGTCATTGTATTCCATTAAGTCTCATTAAGATGCAAATTTGCACAGTTCACGAGAAGGCAATTTGGAGGCATTTTTGCCGGTGACATAGGACTCTTATCAGTCTCTCTCCGCTCTGTTGGTAGGTCTGAGTGTAGGGGAAGTGTACGCGCTGGAACCCACCAAGCTGCATTTGGCTGGGCTCCGAGGGGAAGTGCTTCCTGTGCAGCGAGATAACCCACGGTGTGCAGAAACTGCTCCGGTCTCATGACCCCTGATGTAGGGATCACCCAGTTCTGGGCTCGTGCAACCTTCCTCCCCTCTGAGCCCCAGGACCCCCACCTGCTAGCTCTGCCCTGGCCTCCTGATGTGGGCCAGGCAGGGTTGAGGCAGTTCTCTGGAACCAGACCACCTGGGTTCAAATCTCGCTCTTCCACTCATTAGCTGTGTGTCTTTGGGCAAGTTTTAACTTCTCTGGGCCTCAGTTTCCTCCTCTGTGAAGTGAAACGCTGATAGCATCAGCTTATAAGGCTGCTGTGAAGATGAAATGAGATCATGTGTGGAAAGCGCGTGGTAAGCGCCCAGCCCGAATGGGCACTTCCTTTGGTTCTGCTAGTTCCCCAGATTCCGTGTGGGTAGTTCTAACCCCAGACCCTAGGTTCAAAGATCTCTTATTGTTGCTGTCGTGGAGTTAGACTTTGTCCAGGTCCTGGATGCCCTGACCTGTGGTCCACCTGTCTGTGAGGCACAGGTACACCCAGTACCTGCTTCTTTGCATGGGTAGCCACCTGTTGGTTGGCTGTTTTCCCATTTTGGATGTTAAACTTGGCCTTACAGCCTGGACTTCCTTCTGTCACCTGACCCCCCTTCTACTATCACTTAGTCTATGGCCCCGCCACCTGTGGCCAGATGCAATTATTTATAAATAAATGATTCAACTGACATCATCATTATTATAGCTAATAATTGTGGCGAGCTCTTTACCTTTAATTATGTTATCGCATTCTCACAACAGTTTACTTATACAAAAACTGAGGCTCAGAGAAGTGGAGTGACTTGCCCAAGGACACACAGCTGGTACAGGGAAGAACTGGAGCTCCAACCGTGTCTTTCTGACTCCTGACCTTCTTTGTAAGCCCTCTAGTCAAGCTGCTGTGCGGTTCCCAAGTGCCCGCTGTGTGCCAAGCCGTGTACCCAGCGCCTGGGATGGAGAGACAACCATCTTTATCCTCAGGGAGCACACACAGGGACAGACAGGGGACAGACAGTGACAGAGCAGGAGCAAGTGTGGTGGTGGAGGGAACTCAGGGGAGTGGTGTGAAAGAGACTGTGGAGAAGACCTTTGTCAAGGGCAGAGTCAAGGGAAGCAGGGACCTCAGAGGAGTGAACACTTGCCTTGAGAGTTGAAGGAAGCGTGGATGTCTCTGCAGTCTTGCAGCGGAAAGCAAGGAAGGAGGGGCAGGTGCAGTGGCTTGCAGATGTGAAGTGTAGGGACCAGGGATGGATGATGGGCAGGGAGCACCGTGGGAGGGGAGGCCGGAAGCACAGGTAGAGGTCAGGTCATTCTCATTCACTCGCTCAGTCTTGTCTGGCTCTTCCCTGTCCTTCACTATCTCCTGGCGTGTGCTCAGATTCACGTCCATTGAGTTGGTGATGCCATCCAACCATCTCATCCTCTGTCATCCCCTTCTCCTCCTGCCTTCAATCTTTCCCAGCATCAGGGTCTTTTCCAATGAGTCAGGTCTTCGCTTCAGGTGGCCAAAGTATTGGAGCTTCAGCTTCAGTGTCGGTTCTTGCAGTGAATACTGAGGGTTGAATTTCCTTTACAATTGACTGGATTGATCTCTTTGCTGTCCAAGGGACTCTCAAGAGTCTTCTCTAGCACCACAATTCAAAAGCATCAATTCTTTGGCCCTCAGCTTTCTTTATGGTCCCACCCTCATATCCATACATGACTACCGAAAAAACCATAGCTTTGATCAGATGGACCTTTGTTGGCGAAGTGATGTCTCTGCTTTTTAATACGTCATCTATATTTGTCATAGCTTTTCTTCCAAAGAGGCCAGATCATGCTGAGCATCAAAGGCCAGGCCAAGTCAGAACTAACTAGAGGTTTGGAGTCATGGGTTCAAGAATCAGACAGACCTGGCCTGGAGTCTGAGCTTCACTTACCTGCTGTGTGACCTTGGACAAGACTCTTGACCTCTCTGAGCCTTGGTTTCTTCATCTGTAAAATAAAGGAGGAATAATCCAAAGGCCTCTCTCCTAGAGTAGTTTTCAGAAGAGGCACAAAAATGGAGGAGAGTCTCTAAGAGTGAACCCTTGATCAGCACTGACTGCTTGCCCTTGCTGGGCAGGAGTGGGAAGAGGGGTGAGTCAGGAGCCACTGCAGGAGAGCTGGGTGCTGTGAAGGAAAGCCAAGCAGGCTTAGAGTTAGAAATAACGAGAGAGGGGGCGGGGAGGGGAATTATTTACACCAGGGGTCACCAACCCCTGGAGCCACGGATTGGCATTTATCTCTATTTACAGCCGCTCCCCATTGCCTGCATTACTATCAGCTCTGCCTCCTGTTAGATCAGTGGTGGCATTAGACTCTCATAGGGGTGTGAACCCTACCCTTAAAGTCAAGGCTAAAGAGCCTGAGATTGCCACAAAATAAACATAAAGCATGCAATAAATGGAATGAGCTTGAATCAGCCCGAAACCATCCTCCCCACCACCACCACCCAAGTCTGTGGAAAAATTGTCTTCCACAAAACCGATCCTTGGTGTCCAAAAGGCTGGAGACCGAAGATTTAAAACAGACAAAAAAGGCTTCCCAGGTGATGCTAGCGGTAAAGAACCCGCCTGCCAATGCAATACATTCAGGCTTGATCCCTGGGTGGGGAAGATCCCCTGGAGGAGGGCATGGCAATCCACTCCAGTATTCTTGCCTCTAGAATCCCATGGACAAAGGCGCCTGGTGGGCTGCAGTCTATGAGGTCGCAAAGAGTCGGACACAACTGAAGCCACTTAGCACGCAGGACAAGGAAGGTGGCATCTGAGCAGAGATTGGAAGGAGGTGGCATGTGCCATGAGACGATTTTAATTAGCAACGTTGGGCCCAAAGGAGGCAGGTCACAGGGCCCTCAGACCAGCGTTTTGAGTCATGTGGAAGGGGTGTAGCCAGGCGCTGTGTCTGGGCTCCTACTCCAGTGAATGTGAACAGTGCACGCTGAGCTCTTTTAATAGTTCCAACTGTTAGGGGAGTACCTATTGTCAACATGTAAATGTGACAAATTGAGAAATGAAACAGGATTTCATCATCACAGCTAGGCCTTTTGTTATCCTTTGTGATCACAGCAAGGTCCGGCAGCCTCTCCAGTCCTGGCTGCACCCAAGGCAGCTGCAAAGCCCAGGACTCGGGCTTTCCTGGGCAGGACCAGAGAGCAAGCCCAGGGCAGCTCATGCCAGGGTGGTGCATGCAGAGGATTTAGGTGAACATGGGCACGAACTGTGATTTCAGGATTCTCTTCTGTCCTGATTTGTCCAGGAGGGTTCACGGCCCTGCCCGGAGCCCAAGTGAGCTGTTCATGGTCTGGGAAGGATTGGGGGACACTATGTCCTATAGGCTTAGATGCAGAAAGATTGGGTTTTCGGCAGTACGTCTGTTGTTCAGGGTGGTGATTCTTAGACCACCAACGGCAGAATTATCTGGGATTCGTTATTTAAAACGCAGCTTCCAGCCCTGTCCCTGACCTGCTACATACAGGCCCCTGGAATCTGCCTTCAACAAGCTCTCCAGTGGTTCGCATGCACTGCAAAGTAAAGTTAGGGGACAGTGGGTGAGTAGGGGGACTTCCCAGGAGGGGCTAGTGGTAAGGAACCCACCTGCCAAAGAGATGTGGGTTCGATCCCTAAGTTGGGAAGATCCCCTGGAGGATGGCAAGGTCACCCACTCCAGTATTCTTGCCTGGAGAATCCCATGGACAGAGGAGCCTGGTGGGCTACAGTCTATGGGGTTGCAAGGAGTCGGACATGACTGAAGGGACTTTGCACGCACCCACACACAGTTGAGTGGGGGCACTGATCAGAAGAACATTTGCAGTCTGGATTGTCCTTGAGAGTCGCTTGGACAGCAGGGAGATCCAACCAGCCCATCCTAAAGAAAGTCAACCCCAAATACCCATTCGAAGCACTGATGCTGAAACTGAAGCTCCAATATCCTCATGCTGTGAGGGAGTGTGTGTGAGAAGGCTCTGCCATCCTTCAAATGAGAAGAAAAAAAGAAAAACCCCGATATATGTATTCTGGAGGTAAATGTGTCACTTTCCAATGGATTCTTTCCAGCCTGGACACAATTGTCATTTCTCTCTGGTGAGTCATCGCAGAAGTTGGCTTTTTTCTCACTCCCTTTTATGAGAAAAGGACACATTTTCAGGGACAGGCTGAAACCTCCCCCGGGACAGGACTTGGAAATTTACTTTTTACTGAGGTCAGCCAGTGGATTTACTGGGGCCCTGACAGAGCCCAGTCCTGGGCTGTGGGGGAGCCAGGTAGACTCCTGGCAACAGAGGGGACCGTCATGCTCCTCTTAATCAACACCCATCCTTGTTAGCTCAGATCTGCCCTTTCTGGGACTGCTTTCAGACTGTCTGGCTGCCATCCTGCTAGTTTTAATGAGAAAACATTTCCAAGTACCTTTTGACATTCATTCATGCATCCCTGCACCAAAGAATTGATGCTTTTGAACTGCGGTGTTGGAGAAGACGCTTGAGAGTCCCTTAAACAGCAAGGAGATAAAGCCAGTCCATCCTCAAGGAAATCCACCCTGAATATTCATCAGAAGGGCTGATGCTGAAGCTGAAGCCAACTCATTGGAAAAGACCGTGATGCTGGGGAAGATTGAGGGCAGGAAGAGAAGGGGACAACAGAGGTCGAGATGGTTGGGTGGCATCATCAACTCAATGGGCTTGAGTTTGAAGAAACTCTGGGAGATAGTGAAGGACAGGGAAGCCTGGCGTGCTGCAGTCCATGGGGTTGCAAAGTCAGACACGGCTTAGTGACTGAATGACATTCATCCATCTGTTGTGTATCATACTCATCAGAGCATGTGTTCCTGGAACCATTCTCCAGTGGCTTCCCATCTGGCTTGCAGTCAGAGCCAGAGTCCCTCCTGCATCAGCAAGGCCATTGGCGATCTAATCCTGGTCAGCTCTCTAACCTCCTCTGCCTCTCATTCAGCGCCAGCTGTACTAACCTCCCTGCTCTACTAACCTCCGTAGTACCCTCTCATGATTATTGAACACGTCAAGGGTGTATCCACCCCAGGACCTTTGCACAGGCTGCTTCTTCCTCCTGTAATGCTCTTTCCCCCAGATCTCTGTGAGACTCCTTCCCTCACTTCCTTTAGGTCTCTGCTCGGAAATCACCACACTACGCTGACCATCCTGAATAAAATAGCCTTCACCCCAGCCGTCACTAACCCCCTGTTTCCCTCCGAGCATGTATAGTGTTTGCCATGTTGTGAGTGTGGGCTTAGATGTTGATGTAGAGATAACTTGCTCAGTCATGTCTGACCCTCTGCAACCCCTTGGACTGTAGGCTCCTCTGTCCATGGGATTTCCCAGGCTAGAATACTGGAGTGGGTTGCAGTTTCCTTCCCCAGGGGATCTTCCTGACCCAGAGATTGAAGCTGCATGTCCTGCATTGGCAGGTGGACTCTTTACAACTGTTCCACCTGGGAAGTCTTTATATAGTATTTATTTACTTCCTTTGTTGTTTTTTTTTTTTGAATCTCTCCCCACGAGAATGATGGCTCCCTGTAGATAGGAGCTGTGACTTGGTTACTGCTGTTTTCCCAACATCTAATACATGTTAAGTGCATTGTAGACCCTTAATAAGTAATGATTGGTTGATTGAATGAATGAATGCCTGCCTCTATTCCTTACTAGCTGTGTGACCTGAAGCGCCTTAGCATTCTGAGCCTCAGTGACCAGGCCCGTGAAATGAACATTGTCATGGGGGTTTACGTGTTAAAGGAGACAGTGCATGTTAGTGCCTTGCATGGTTACTAGCACACTCAACGTCCTCAGTAAATTTTCGCCTACCTTAGACTCTTCTTACTTAGACCATCAAAGTAAGACAGAAGGTGCTAACGAAAATGAAAGAGGTTTGCAAAGGGCCATCGTGTTGAGAGGTGGCAGTGGCCCCACCCAGGTGGCTGGAATCAGGAAAGGCTTCTCACGGGGTTGGCATTTGAGCCAGAACTCTGGGCTAGACAGGTTCTGAGCAGGTCGGTACAGAGTTTGTGGAACGATGGTGCAAAAGATGGAGCGATGAGAGTGAAGAAGCAGAGGGAGGAAGTTCAGAGACTAGTTAGGCATGCTTCCTAAACTCTGGGGACTGCGAAACACAGGGTGGGTGGGGAGAAGCAGAATGAGGATGTGGAAGCATTTTTTTCTCCCTGCAAGAAGAGAAACCAGTTACTGCAACAATCAAACTAAGATAAAATCTGATTTCCGGTCCCCTTTTGGGGGCAGAGGGCTTTGCGGTCAGTAAAGCAATCCCTTGGCATTGCCTTTTGGCTCCTCACAACCCTTCTACAGGGATGCCCGATGTATTAGGTGTTTTTATTTCTACCGGGTGTTACCTGTAAATAACCTTGAATGGGTTCTCACACCCCTAAGACACCTATTAGTTATGTGAGGTTTCTGGGTACAGGGCTACCATGCTGTTTTGTAGATTGGGAAGAAATTAAAAACACAGTTGTAAGGGGAAGCCAAGAAGGAAGACGTGAGGGGGAAAGACTAAATTGTTAACTTCAGAGAGCAGGAGGACTAGCATCTGCCGTTCATTCACCAAACACTGAGCACTTACTATGCACAATGCAGCGTCTTCAGGCCCCGGCCCAGCGGCCAGGACTTTGGCCACTTTGTGCAGTTTCGTTTTCTTTGTTGTCGTTTAGTCGCTAAATCGTGACCCCATGGACTGTAGCCCACCAGGCTCCTCTGTCCATGGGATTTCCCAGGCAAGACTACTGGAGTGGATTGCCATTTTCTCCTCCAGAGGATCTTCCCAACTCAGGCATTGAACCTGTATCTCTTGCGTCTCCTACACTGCAGGCAACACAAGTTCTTTACCACTGAGCCAACTCTACTCGACTGAAAGGAAAAAGGTTTCCATAACTTAAGGGAAGTCGGAGATTTCATCTCAAATGTCAATTCCAGTTGATTTTTTTACGGCTGCCCAGAGAAGATCTCTGAGACCATAGAGTGAACTTGGCAGAAAGGAATCTGGTGATTGATTAGTAACGTCTGCATGGGGTTAAGGAGGAGAATCAGAGGTCAAATGCCACAGCTTTGCCACTGCAGGAATGAGCTGTGTGTATACCTATTATTCACTGACCTGAGGGTTTGAAACAGAAGAAAATAATTTCTTGAGCCTGCACAGTGAGTGCGATGTGGCTGGTAACTCACGTGGAGAGCTGTAGGTATTCAGGGCTGCAAAGGAATTGGTGCCCCAGGATGGTAACTCAGAGAAGTGCACGCATGCTAAGTTACTTCAGTCGTGCCCGACTCTTTGCCACCCTATGGACCACAGCCCACCAGGCTCCTCTGTCCATGGGATTCTCCAGGCCATAGTACTGAAGTGGGTTGCCATGCCCTCCTCCGGGGGTATCTTCCCCATCCAGTGATCGAACCCACGTCTTACGTCTCCCACATTGGCAGGCAGGTTCTTTACCACCAGCACCACCAGGGAAACCCAGCTCAGAGAGGGAGGTCCCCTTAAAGAGCTCACACCTCCAGAGTTTTTCAGTTGTCTCATCTACCCCTCAAAAGGCTTAATGAATCTTCACCAAGCAGTCAACTTGGTTCTCATAGAGACAATCTTTCTGCGCTCATATTTCACCTTCTTGTGTTCAATGTAATTTGCTAGTTGATATACAGTGAATACAATCAGAACACACAGTTTGGAAACAGAGCTAACTCTTAGTTCGTACAACACAATGGCTGGGAACAGAAGGGGTGAAACTAGAGGTGCTGGATCACTGTCTTACAATAAGGACGGGAGGATTTTGGTTAATCCAGTGAATTAGTTATGCTAATTAAGAGAGCATCTCCTGTAAACAAATAGTTATCTTAAAAAATAAAAAAGGACTCAGTCTTCATATGCTGTTCCGTAGCCTTTTTTTGCTAACTCAAGCGAAGAGTAGAGGCAGCTTTTTATGTCATCAAATACTGTCACCGCAACTTTATGCCTGGGATTCAGTGGCAGGGACCTACCACGAAACTGATCCCTTTTCGGCGGACCTTTACGTCATCTCCAGTTTGGGACTATAACAGGGAACATTGCCTTGCTCTTCCTCACTGGTAGAGGGGAGCTCTGAATGGTGAGGGGTGGAAATGGACAGTAAAAGGGAACAGAGGATGAGAGCGTAAAATGGTGCAGCCACTGTGAAAATCAGCACGGGTTCAAAAAATTAAACCTAGAATCAACACAGGACCAGAAACTCCACTTCTGGGTATTTACCTGGAAGAACTGAAATCAGTGTCTTGAAGAAGTGCTTGTACATCTGTGTTCATAGCAGTGTTATTCATGATAGTGAAGGGTGAAAACAACCCAGTGTTCAGTGGCCAGTGAGTGGATAAGCAAAGTGTGGTCTATACATACCGTGGGATACCACTAGAAAGAAAGGAAATGCTGGCACCTGCTACAACATGAATGAAACTTGAGGACATTTGTTTTCTTCAGTCACTAAGTCGTGTCCAGGTCTTCGCTCTTTGCGATCCCGTGGACTGCAGCACACCAGGCTCCCCTGCCTTCACTGTCTCCTGGAGTTTGCTCAGACTCATGTCCATTGAGTCAGTGATGCCATCCAACCATCTCATCCTCCTCCACCCCCTTCTGCTTCAGTCTTCCCCAGCATCAGGGTCTCTTCCCATGAGTTGACTCTTTGCATCAGGTGGGCAAGTATTGGAGCTTCAGCTTCAGCGTCAGTCCTTCCAATGAGTGATGGGACTGGATGCCATGATCTTAGCTTTTTTAATGTTGAGTTTCAAGCCAGCTTTTTCATTCTCTAGCATCCTCATCAAGAGGTTCTTTAGTTTCTCTTCAGTTTCTTCCATGAGAGTGGTATCATCTGCATATCTGAGGTTGTTGGTATTTCTCCTGGCAATAAGAAATAAGCCCTTCACAAAAGAACAAATACTGTATGATTCCACTTACCTGAAGTCCCTAGAACAGATTCCTAGAGACAGAAAGTAAAAGAGTGGGTGACAGGGGCTTGAGGGAAAGGAGGTAGCAAGTTGTTGTTTAATGAGGACAGAGTTTCAGTTTTGCAAGATGAGAAGAGTTCTGGGAATTGGTTGTGGAACAGTATGAATATATTTAACACTACTGAACTTCACACTTAAAAACGGTTAAGATGATAACTTCTATGTTATGTGTATTTTATCACAATTAAAAAGAATTTTAAGGAGACATGTGAGCAGACGTAAGCAGGAAATATCCACAGCTGCTAAGATTATCCAGAATTACGGCAAGCAGATATTATGTACGCCCTAAAGAACCACCTGGCTCCCCTAGTAGTTCAGTGGTTAAAGAGTCTGCCTGCAATGTAGGAGACCCGGGTTCAATTCCTGGGTCGAGAAGATCCCCTGGAGAAGGAAAAGGCAAACCACTCCAGTATTCTTACCTGGGCAACCCCATGGACAGAGGATCCTGGCAGGCTACAGTCTTTGGGGGTCGCAAGAGTCAGGCATGACCGGGTGACCAAGCACACACAAAGCACCATCTGAGTCTTGTCGAGTCTCCAGAACCAGCTTCCAGTTTGCAGAGGGACAAGAGAGGAGACATTAAACTGGACCCTGTGCACTTGGCAACGTTGACTGGGAGATGCCGCAAACTCCCAGGTGCTTCTGATTAACACGTGCAAGGAAATACAAAGGATGGACGAGGAACCCATAGATTAAAACAGCTTCAAGAGACTGGTCGACTTTTCAGATGGACCAGAATATTCTGTCCAGGGATGCACATTTGGGTAATAAAACAATTAAAAAAAAAAAAGATATAGGAAGTGATTCCTTAAAAGTCAGGAAAGTCGTTACTGTGGGGGCCGTGAGTGGGCTGAGATGTGTGCACGGGGTTTCCAGGCCTGGGGGCCGAGTGCTCTTTCTTTTTTGAGTGGTGTTTGCCTTATGATAATCTATTAATTCATACGCTAGATTTGTGTGTTTCTGTGTTTTTGTTTTATTTTTCAAGAAAAAAAAAGGAAAACCACTTGTTAGAAGAAAGAGAGAAGGTGTTGGATAAGAGGTGTTGGAGAAGATGTTGGAAAGAGAGAGAGAGGGGTCACACCAATCTGGATAAAACCCAGGTTCTGCGTCCCATCAGCTCCATGACTGTTGGGGAGTGACTTAACCTCACAGTTCCCTCATCTGGAAGAGAAATGATCATATTACTAAGCTCCTAGCATTGTGGCTTTTTAGTAAGACAGACACAGTCCGCAGGACCGTGCCTGGCCCCAGTGAGTGTTATGAAAGTGAGTTGTTGCTGCTTCTGGAAATAAGAAGCCCGAGGGCCATCCTCCCCTCCACTCCCACTTGCTCTGTCACCCTGGTGAATCTGAATGTCTCTTACTTTCCCTGATAATCCTCAGCCCTGGGCAAGAGTGCTAACACAGGCTGTGGGCTGCCTGCCAGGACCCATGGTACTCAGGGCTGAGCCTGCCGAAGCTTGCATTTCCTCCAACAAAGCCTCGGTCTCTGCAGGAAGTGCAGGCAAGTGGATGTGTGGAATTGTGAATACTTCCCAGTCACCAGCAGGTGAAAATGAGCCCCAGACAGAGGACCGAGACAGTAAATTGCTTTCTGTTGTCTTCTGCAGGAAAAAGCATGCTGCTTTTTACTCCGGAGGCTTGGGCTGTCTCCTGTCAGCCTTGTTTACCCTCTGCCGCCTTTATGAGGCTGGGTGAACCTGAAGAATAGCCAAAGGTCGGGTGATGACAGCAACCTTGGGTGAGGGTTACAGGCTTATCGAAGCCACTTGAAAAAAAAAAAATTTTTTTGTTTAGCTGTGCCAGGCCTTAGTTGCAGCGTGTTTTACTTGCAGCCTGCGGGATCTTTAGTTGTGGTATATGGGATCTAGTTCCCTGACAAGGGGTTGAACCTGGGCCCCCTGCATCGGGAGCGTGGAGTCTTAGCCTCTTGACCACCAGGGGAGTCCTTATAGCCACTTTTGACAGAATCTCCCCTCCCTAGGAAGTGTGGAAAGGACTCCAATCCTTAATCCCTTAACTGCGCTGACGGGGGAAATCCAGACACATGGCAATGTCTGGAATCACCACTCCCCCGTCGTATCTGGATGCAGGAATGTGAGTTTACGAGAAACTTTATTTTTGTCTAGCAGTTCAGTCAGTGCACTGGCATCTACTAGCCACTTTCACTCACCCTGCCCTGGGTTTCCAGAAAGATTCCGTCTAAACATTCCCTTCAATTGGCAAATCCTTTCATGTTAGGGAACCATACCCCACCCCTGCTCCATCCTGAATGATGTAAGGAGCTGCCGGGTTTCTTATTTACTTATCTATTTATTTATTATTGTGATAAAATATGCATAACAAAATTTACTGTTTTCGCCATTTTTCAAGTGGCAGTTCAGTGGCATTAGGTACATTCACACTGTTGTACAATGGTCACCACCATCTGTCTCCAGAAATGTTTTCCTCTTGCAAAACTGAAACTCTGTCCCCGTTAAACTCTGACTCCGCATTCCCCCTACCTCCAGCCCCTGGCAACCACCATTCTATTTTCTTTCTCTATGAATTTGGCTGATCTAGGTATGAATGGAATCATCATGTTTGTCTTTTTGTGACTGGTTTATATCATTTAGCATAATGTCCTCAAGGTTCCTCCACATTGTAGCAGGTGCCAGAATCCCATTCTTTTTTGAGGCTGAATAATATTCCATTCTTCAGATAACTTTGTTGCTGTTCAGTCACTAAGTCGTGTTCGACTCTTTGCCACCCCATGGACTGTAACATGCCAGACTTCCCCATCCGTCACTATCTCCCAGAGTTTGCTTGAACTCATGTCCATTGAGTCAGTGATCTCCTCCGTTGCCCCTTTCTCCACCTGCCTTCAATCTTCCCAACATCAGGATCTTTCCCAATGAGTCAGCTCTTCCTATCAGGTGGCCAAACTATTGGAGCTTCAGCTTTAGCATCAGTCCTTTCAATGAACATTTAGGGTTGATTTCCTGTAGGATTGACTGGTTTGATATCCTTGCTGTTTAAGGGACTCTTAAGAGTCTTCTCTAACACCACAGTTCAAAAGCATCAATTCTTTGACACTCAGCCTTCTTTACAGTCCAACTCTCACATCTGTACATGACTACTGTAAAAACCATAGCTTTGACTATACAGACCTTTGTTGGCAAAGTGATATCTCTACTTTTTAATATGCTATCTAGATTTGTCATAGCTTTTCTTCCAAGGAGCAAGCATCGTTTAATTTTATGGATACACTCACCATCTGCCGTGATTTTGGTGCTCAAGAAAATAAAATGTCACTGTTTCCACTTTTTCTTCATCTCTTTGCTGTGAAATGATGGGACCAGATGCCATGATCTTAGTTTTTTGAATGTTGAATTTTAAGCCAGCTTTTTCACTCTCCTCTTTCACCTTCATCAAGAGTCTCTTTAGATCCTCTTTGCTTTCTGCCAATAGAGTGGTATCATCTGCATATCTGAGGTTGTTGACATTTTTCTGGGCAATCTTGATTCCAGCTTGTGATTCATCCAGCTGGCATTTTGCATGATGTACTCTGCAGAGTTTCCAAAGTAGGATCTGCATTTGGATGTTCCTCTCTTGGGCTTTTGTTGTGCTGATTACAGGAATAAATGAAGAGAAGGCACTGGGAAAGCTAAGTGGATTTCTGGTGCCCTTCAGTAGGTCAGAGAGATTGGAGAGTGGATAAGAATAGAGCAGAGCTAGGACTTTGCTGGTGGCTTAGATGGTAAAGCCTCTGCCTACAATGTGGGAGACCCGGGTTTAATCCCTGGGTTGGGAAGATCTCCTGGAGAAGGAAATGGCAACCCACTCCAGTATTCTTGCCTGGAGAATCCCATGGACGAAGGAGCCTGATAAGCTACAGTCCATGGGGTCGCAAAGAGTAGGACACGACTGAGTGACTTCACTTTCTTTCTTTCTTAGTGCAAGCTCAAGTTTTTGTTGGGGGAGGAAGATTTGAGGACGAGGAATTGGCGCTTATGGCATGGTAAATGGGAGAAGAGGGTTTTTTTTAGGATTTTTTGGTTTCTTTGCCTCTTTGAGAATCTTCAGTAAAAGTTTATATTCCATCTTTTTTTTCCCCTGGATGTTGGACTTGAGTTTCTTCTGAATGTGACATAGTGGTTGGACTGGACACAAGGAACCCCGGTTTTATTGGGTTACACTTGTGTGATGTGTCGGGGGCTTATTCTATGTATCCTGTTACATCCTGACAGCAATGTCAAACCACTAAAGAGTATCAAATAGGAGGAAAAAGTGGTTGGACTAGAAGGCTTATTTGGCTTTTGCCTGTATGGTGGGCTGAAGGGGCCAAGACCAGGATCAGGATGGGAAGCTGTTAGGATGGTCAAGAGGAGATACAGGTGTGTGTGCTTGGTTGCTCAGTCGTGTCCGACTCTCTTGTAACCCCATGGATTATAGCCCGCCAGGCTCCTCTGTCCATGGGATTTCCCTGGCAATAATACTGGAGTGGGTTGCCAGTTCCTTCTCCAGGGGATCTTCCCGACCCAGGGGTCAAACCCACGTCTCCTGCATTGCAGGTGTGTTCTTTACCACTGAGCCACCAGGGAAGCCCCCACGAGGAGACATGTGTTGCCGACGTCTGCAGCAGAGCAGGTAGCACTCATGGTTATTATCCCTGCTCTGCAGTAATGTATAGTGCAGAATCTTGTTCACAGTAATTCTTTCTAAGGCCCACTTGACTTTATACTCCAGGGTGTCTGGCTTTAGGTGAGTAACAGCACCATCGTGGTTATCTGGGTCATTAAGACCTTCTTTGTATTGTTCATCTGTATAGTCTTGCCACCTCTTCTTAATCTCTTCTGCTTCTGTTAGATCCTTGCCATTTCTGTCCTTCATTGTGCCCATCCTCGAATTATTATGAAAAAAAGCTAGTGGAGATGATGGAATTCCAGCTGAGTTATTTCAAATCCTGAAAGATGATGCTGTGAAAGTGCTGCACTCAATATGTCAGCAAATTTGGAAAACAGCAGTGGCCACAGCACTGGAAAAGTCATTTTTCATTCCAATCGCAAAGAAGGGCAATGCCATAGAATGTTGAAACCACTGTACAATTGTGCTCATTTCACATGCTAGCAAGGTAATGCTCAAAATCCTTCAAGCTAGGCTTCAACAATATGTGAACTGAGAAATTTCAGAAGTACAAGGTGGATTTAATAAAGGCAGAGGAACCAGAGATCCAATTGCCAACATCCACTGGATCATAGAAAAAGCAAAGGAATTCCAAAAAAACCATCTGCTTCTCGTTCATTGACTACCTATGGCCTTTGACTGTATGGATCACAACAAACTGTGGAAAATTCTTGGAGACAGGAATACCAGACCACCTTACCTGTCGCCTGAGAAGCCTGCGTACAGGCCAAGAAGCAATAGTTAGAACCGGACGTGGAACAGCGGACTGGTTCAAAAACGGGAAAGGAGTATGTCGAGGCTGTACATCGTTACCCTGCTTATTTAATTTATAGGCAGAGTACGTCATGTGGAATGGTGGATGAATCACAAGGTGAATCAAGATTGCTGGGAGAAATATCAACAACCTCAAATGTGCAGATATTACCGCTTCAATGGCAGAAAGTGAAGATGAACTAAAGAGCCTCTGGATGAGGGTAAAAGAGGAACCTGAAAAAGCTGGCTTAAAACTCAACATTCAGAAGCTAAGATCATGGCATCTGGTCCCATCACTCATGGCAAATAGATGGGAAAAAAGTGAAAACAGTGACAGATTTTATTTTGGGGGGCTCCAAAATCACTGCAGATGGTGACAACAGCCATGAAATTAAAAGAAATTAAAAGCTTTTCTTGGAAGAAAAGCTATGACAAACCTAGACAGTGTATTAACAAGCAGAGACATCACTTTGCTGACAAAGGTTTGTATAGTCTCAAAGCTATGGTTTTTCCAGTAGTCATGTACAGATGTGAGAGTTGGACCATAAAGAAGGCTGAGTGCTGAAGAATTCATGCTTTGGAACTGTGGTGCTGGAGAAGACTTGAGAGTCCCTTAAACAGCAAGGAGTTCAAACTAGTTAGTCCTAAAGGAAATCAACCCTAAATGTTTATTGGGAGGAATGATGCTAAAGCTGAAGCTCTGATACTTTGGCCACCTGATGCAAAGAACGACTCACTGGAAAAGACCCTGATGCTGGGAAAGATGGAGAGCAGGAAGAAAGGGGCAACAGAGGATGAGATGGTTGGATGGCATCACTGACTCAATGGACATGAGTTTGAGCAAACTGCGGAAGATAATGAAGGACAGGGGAGCCTGGTGTGCTACAGTCCACAGAGTCACAAAGAGTCGGACATGAGTGAGCCAATTGAACAACAAGTACAGAATCTTACAGCAGTGAGGGGGCACAGTTCAGGCGCTCAGTTGTGCCCGACTCTTTGTGACCCATGGACTGCAGCATGCCAGGCCTCCCTGTCCACCACCAACTCCCGGAGTTCACTCAAACTCACGTCCATCAAGTCAGTGATGCCATCTCATCCTCTGTCGTCCCCTTCTCCTCCTGCCCCCAATCCCTCCCAGCATTAGAGTCTTTTCCAATGAGTCAATGCTTCGCATAGGTAGCCAAAGTATTGGAGTTTCAGCTTTAGCATCATTCCTTCCAATGAACACCCAGGACTTGTCTCCTTTAGAATGGACTGGTTGGATCTCCTTGCAGTCCAAGGAACTCGCAAGAGTCTTCTCCAGCACCACAGTTCAAAAGCATCAATTCTTTGGCGCTCAGCTTTCTTCACAGTCCAACTCTCACATCCATACGTGACCACTGGAAAAACCATAGCCTTGACTAGACGGACCTTTGTTGGCAAAGTAATGTCTCTGCTTTTCAATACGCTATCTAGGTTGGTCATTACTTTCCTTCCAAGGAGTAAGTGTCTTTTAATTTCATGGCTGCAATCACCATCTGCAGTGATTTTGGAGCCCAGAAAAAAAAAGTCGGCCACCGTGTCCACTGTTTCCCCATCTATTTCCCATGAAGTGATGGGACCAGATGCCATGATCTTAGTTTTCTGAATGTTGAGCTCTAAGCCAACTTTTTCACTCTCCTCTTTCACTTTCATCAAGAGGCTTTTTGGTTCCTCTTCACTTTCTGCCATAAGGGCAGTGTCATCTGCATATCTGAGGTTATTGATATTTTCCCAGCAATCTTGATTCAAGCTTGTGCTTCTTTCAGCCTAGCATTTCTCATGATGTCCCTTTCATTATAGGGGACTGGAATGCAAAAGTAGGAAGTCAAGAAACACTTGGAGTAACAGGCAAATTTGGCCTTGGAATACGGAATGAAGCAGGGCAAAGGCTAATAGAGTTTTGCCAAGAGAACGCACTGGTCATAGCAAACACCCTCTTCCAACAACACAAGAGAAGATTCTACACATGGACATCATCAGATGGTCAACACTGAAATCAGATTGATTATATTCTTTGCAGCCAAAGATGGAGAAGCTCTATACAGTCAGCAAAAATAAGACCGGGAGCTGACTGTGGCTCAGATCATGAACTCCTTATTGCCAAATTCAGACTTAAATTGAAGAAAGTAGGGAAAACCACTAGACCATTCAAGTATGACCTAAATCAAATCCCTTATGATTATACAGTGGAAGTGAGAAATAGATTTAAGGAACTAGATCTGATAGACAGAGTACCTGATGAGCTATGGACAGCGGTTCGTGACATTGTACAGGAGACAGGGATCAAGACCATCCCCATGGAAAAGAAATGCAAAAAAGCAAAATGGCTGTCTGAAGGGGCCTTACAAATAGCTGTGAAAAGAAGAGAAGCGAAAAGCAAAGGAGAAAAGGAAAGATATAAACATCTGAATGCAGAGTTCCAAAGAATAGCAAGAAGAGATAGGAAAGCCTTCCTCAGTGATCCATGCAAAGAAATAGAGGAAAACTATAGAATGGGAAAGACTAGAGATCTTCAAGAAAATCAGAGATACCAAGGGAACATTTCATGCAAAGATGGGCTCGATAAAGGACAGAAATGGTATGGACCTAACAGAAGCAGAAGATATTCAGAAGAGGTGGCAAGAATACACAGAACTGTACAAAAAAGATCTTCATGACCCAGATAATCACGATGGTATGATCACTCACCTAGAGCCAGACATTCTGGAAGGTGAAGTCAAGTAGGTCTTAGGAAGCATCACTATGAAGAAAGCTAGTGGAGGTGATGGAATTCCAGTTGAGCTATTTCAAATCCTGAAAGATGATGCTGTGAAAGTGCTGCACTCCATATGCCAGCAAATTTGGAAAACTCAGCAGTGGCCACAGGACTGAAAAAGGTCAGTTTTCATTCCAATCCCAAAGAAAGGCAATGCCAAAGAATGCTCAAACTACCGCACAATTGCACTCATCTCACACGCTAGTAAAGTAATGCTCAAAAGTCTCTAAGCCAGGCTTCAGCAATACATGAACCGTGAACTTCCAGACGTTCAAGCTGGTTTTAGAAAAGGCAGAGGAACCAGAGATCAAATTGCCAACATCTGCTGGATCATGGGAAAAGCAAGAGAGTGCTAGAAAAACATCTATTTCTGCTTTATTGACTGTGCCAAAGCCTTTGACTGTGTGGATCACAATAAACTGTGGAAAACTCTTCAAGAGATGGGAATACCAGACCACCTGACCTGCCTCTTGAGAAACCTATATGCAGGTCAGGAAGCAACAGTTAGAACTGACATGGAACAACGGACTGGTTCCAAATAGGAAAAGGAGTATGTCAAGGCTGTATATTGTCACCCTGCTTATTTAAGTTATATGCAGAGGGGGCACAACTGGGAAGGAAAGGCCCTTTGCCTTGGGCTAATTAAGATCTTAATCATATCCTGAGGCCCTAGATTGTCTTTCTGTAAATACACACCCAGAAGGAAGTTTATTTGAACAGCACAGGACTTTGGTCTGTCCCTTGAGACTTGCCTTTGTCTTCTGAAGGGTTCAGAGAAGTCTAGACAGAAGAAGCACTTTTTTTTTTTTTTTGAGTCTTTTGACTCACCCACGCCCTCCTGGAACTTTCTTACTGGGAGTAAATAGACTCTGTCCTTGCCAAGCAGCTCAAGGTAAGGCTTGCTGTCATCACTGTGGAGGTGATTACTGTTGGGACTGGCCAATTAGTCAGCAGGACAGAGAGTTCTTGGATGGACTGGAACCCAACTGCAGTGTTCCCTAAGGCAGAGGAACCAGAACAAGGCGGGGAGAGTGGGCGTCTTAATCCTGTTTGCGTCTCTAGCAGTTTGGCCTTGTGTAACACCTGGTACTGAATTATTGCTTAATTAATGGTTCCTGCTTAATAAATGAATGAATTAATTAATTCATGTAATATATTCAGTATCACATGAAACCCTGAAAATGGTTGTGTTGCATCAGGACTGTGTTATGTTCAAGCAGCAGTCCCCAATCTTTTTGACACCGGGGACAAGTTTTGTCAAAAACAATGTTTCCACAGCCAGGGGAGGGGAGATGGTTTCAGGATGATTCAAATGCATTTACTGTACACTCTGTTTCTATTTTTGTTACACTTGTGATGTATAATGAAATAACTGTATGGTTCACCATACTGCAGAATCAGTGGGAGCCCTACGCTTGTTTTCCTGAGCTCAGGCGGTAATGTGAGAGAGGGGAGGTATTGTGTGTGTGTGCTCTGTCATGTCCTGCTGTTTGTGACCCCATGGACTGAAGCACATCAGGCTCCTCTGTCCACAGGATTTCCCAGACAAGAATACTGGAGTGGGTTGCCATTTCCTCCTCCAGAGGATTTTCCCACCCTGGGGATCGACCCCCCATCTGCTGCATCTCCTGCATTGGCAGGCGGATTCTTTACCACTTGAGCCACCTGGGAAGCCCATGAGAGATGGGGAGTACCTGTAAATACAGATGAAGCTTCACTCGCTCACCTCTTTCTTTGGAGACCCGTACTGGTCCATGGCCCTGTGGTTGGAGACCCCGTGTTAAAGACAGAATTCATCCATTTACTGATTCATTGAGTAAATCATTTATTGAGTTCCTCCTACCACTTTGGGTTAGGACCGTGGTTCAAAATCTTGGCTGCATCTGGAGAGTTATTGAAACTCTTGAAAAGTTTAAAAAAAATCCTGAAAACTAGACCACAGTCAAGATCGATTAAGTCAGAATCATGCCCAAGGGTGTGAGAGCACAGAGTCTTAACCACTGGACTGCCAGGGAATTCCCTAAGCCTTTTTTTTTTTTAATCACCCCATGCAGCAAGCAGGATCTTAGTTTCCCAACTAGGGATTGGACCTGTGCCTCCTGCAGGGGAAGTGGGGAAGTGAGGTTCCTCACTTTCAGGGAAGTCCCAGTGTGAGTACTTTTTAACGCTCTCCGTGTAATTCCAGTGTGCAGCCGAGGCTGAGAACCATTGGGTTAGGTGCCAAATTATAAGTGAATATTATATTGTCCCTGCCCTGGTAAGGCTCAAAGTCTAACGAAGAAAACCTGAATTTATTCATGTATTCATTCAGTAGAATGCAGACAGTTAAACGCCTTGATAGAGATAAGAAAACAGCACTGTGGGATCCTGGAGAAAGGAATGCTTAGCGTGGCTAAAGGATATGGGAAACCTTCAAAGAGGAAGGAATTTTTCAGATGGGTTTTGTTCTGCAAACAGGGCTTCCCTGGTAGCTCAGCTGGTAAAGCATCTGCCTGCAATGCAGGAGACCTCGTTTGGTCGCTGGGTTGGGAAGATCCCCTGGAGAAGGGAACGGCTACCGGCTCCAGCATTCTTGCCTGGAGAATCCCATGGACAGAGGAACCTGGCGGGCGACAGTTTATGGGGTCGAAAAGAGTCAGACACGACTGGGCAGCTTTCACTTCACTTGCTCAGTAAATAGAAGTTCATCAATATCTCCTTTCCTCCCCTTCCCGCTGCATCCTTCCTTCTTCTCATTCCCACCTTCCTTCCTTCCTTTCCTTTTCTTCCCATCTTCTCTATCACCCTTTCCATTCCTCCCCGCCCCACCCCATGCTTCTCACCTACTTTGTTCCAGGCAGGCTCTGAAATGGAGCCAGAAGGAGACAATAGTAAACAAAGATGTGGGCCCGACCCTCGAGGCACATTCTCTTCCGTGAGGAAGAAGTAGCCTGTACACAACCCTAAAGCTGAAAGAACCTGTGTGGCTGGGGACAGTGGGAGCATTTTTACTGCAGTTTAGTGGGTTAGGCTTAGTCATGCCAGCAGTCTGTAGAGTTTGCACTTTTCCTCAGAGGCATTTAGGAGCAAAGCAATTGTATGATGAGGCTGAAAACAGTATTTAACGAATTTTAGTTGATACCTGACAGCTCAGTTGGTAGAGAATCCGCCTGCAATGCAGGAGACCCCAGTTCGATCCCTGGGTTGGGAAGATTCCCTGGAGAAGGGATAGGCTACCCACTCCGGTGTTCTTGGGCTTCCCTTGTGGCTCAGCTGGTAAAGAATCCACCTGCAATGCGGGAGACCTGGGTTCGATCCCTGGATTGGGAAGATCCCCTGGAGAAGGGATAAGGCTACCCCCTCTAGTATTCTGGCCTGGAGAATTCCATGGACTGTCCATGGGGTCTCAAAGAATTGGACACGACTGAGCGAATTTCACTTTCACTTGAAGTGACTCTAAAGGGTACTCAGATGTGGCATTAACACTGACTCACATGGGTTTTCAGTTTTTTCTGATGACCTCCAGGAGAGTCACAGTTTGGTGTTGGTAGATCTTTAACACCTATCTTACCCTTGATCATCTTTTTTAAAAAAAAAAAAAAACAAGAAGAGCAGTCCTCAAAATGTTTGGCTAGAATTTAGTTACAGTATTTTGTTGTCACTCTTATTTACTCTTATGGAAAGTTTCTACAGATGATAAAAAAAAAAGATGACTAGTTTTTCATATGTAGTGAGATGAATTTAAGCTTGAAAAAAGAAGGTGAATCTGTTAAAAAAATTACAAAGTAAATAATGGTATAAGAGACACATGTATATGCTGTGCTGTGCTGATGGGAGTCAGTAAATAACTGAACAAGAGAGCCAGTTCATCAGGGTTTCTTTTTTATGGTTCATGCTTTTGGTTTCAAGTCTAAGAACCCTTTGCCTTGGCCTGGACCCTGAAGATTTTCTCTGATTTTTTTTTAATAAAAGTTTTATGGTTTTGTTTTACCTCTGGGGCTTCCCATGTGGCATTAGTGATAAAGAATCCGCCTGCCAGTGCAGGAGGTAGAAGAGACATGGGTTCGATCCCTGGGTCGAGAAGCTCCTCTGGAGGAGGAAATGGAACCTCACTCCAGTATTCTTGCCTGGGAAAATTCCAGGGGCAGAGGAGCCTGGTGGGCTACAGTCCATGGGGTTGCAAAGAGTCAGACACAACCGAGCGACTGAACGCGTTTATGTCTGTGAACCGTTTTGAGTGAATTTTTTAATCACGTCTGAGATTCTAGTTTTTGTCTGTGGATGTCCGGTTGCTCCAGCACCGTTTGTTGAAAACACCCTGACCTCAGTTAAATCGGTGTAGTGCCTTTGTGAAGAATCTCTCGGGCATATTTGTGCAAGTCTATTTCTTAGTTCTTTATTCTGTTCCATCGTCTCCACTGATACCACAGTCTTGATTACTGTACCTGTATAATAAGTCTTGAAATCACACAGACTGATTTCTTTCATTTATTTGTCTTGTTTAAGATTATCTTACCTATTTCTGGTTCTTTTGTCTTTCTATATAGATTCTGGAATAGTCTTTCCTTCTCTGTAAGATATCTTGCTGAAATCGAGATAGAAACTGCATTAAATCTTTACATTGATTTGAGTAGAACTGACTTATTTACTGTCCTTCATATTCACTGGGAATCTTCTAGTCTGTGGACACTGTGTGTCTATTTAGATCTTTTCTTTCTTTTATTAGCATTTTGCAGTTTTCTGCATAGAAGTGTTGTACAAGTTCTTTATCTGAGAACGTACTGACATCCTTTATTCCTTAAGGATATTTTCACTGAGTATAAGATCCTGGGTTGACAGTTCTTTCCTTTCAGCCTCTAAGAAACTTTGTGTCACTTTCTGGTCCTCTCTATTTTCTGAAGAGTGATCTGCTGTTTTCCTTATTATGGTAGCATGTTTTTTGTTTTTTTTTTCCCGCTGGCTGCTTTCCAAATTTTTTCCTTCTTTAATTTTCAGAAGTTTTATTATTATGTGTCTTGGTCTGCGTTCTTTTGTGGAGTAGGGGAGGTTATCTTAGCTGCTTGGTTTTGTAGGTTTCTGTCTCTTGACAAATTTAGGAAATTTTCAGCCATTTTATCTTCCAGTATCTTTTTATCCCCAGCCTCTTTTTCATCAACTTCCAAGACTGTGTACAGGAATGTGAGCTGTTTTGCTGCTGTCCCGCAGGCGCCTGGGACTCTGTTTTATTTCCAGTCCCCTCCTTCTGGTGTTCAGAGCAGATCATTTCCATTGTGCTCTCCTCTAGGTCACTAATTCTTTCCTCAGCTTCCTCCATCCTGATGTTGAACACTTCCAGTGAGTGTTTTTATTTTATTTTTTTCAGTTATTAGATTTTTTTTCAGTTTGAAAATTTTCATTTGGTTCTTATTTTCTTTTTATAACTATTGAATCTTTTTAAAATTTTTATTTAATTTTGGTTGTGCTGGGTCTTCATTTCTTCATGGGAGCTTTCTTTCCTCTAGTTGTGGTGAATGGGGCTACTCTTTATTTTGGTGCGTGGGTTTCTCATTGGGTTGTCTTCTTTTATTGCGGAGCACAGGCTCTAGGCACATGGGCTTTCCTTTTTTTTGTTTCAATCATGTTCCCATTTGCACACTGGGTGTTTTTATGATGATTACTTTAAAATATTTGTCACACAATCCTTACATGTCTGTCATCATGGCATGGGTATCTCTTGATTTTTTTTTTTTTAATTCCACTTGAAATCTCCCCCATTTTTGACATGACAAGTGATTTTTGACTGAAGTGTGGACAGTTTAGATATTATGTTATGAGACTCTGAATCATATTTGAGTCTTGTCCTATTGATTTCTTACTTTTTTAATACTTGGTTTATTTCTGGCTGCATGGAGTCTTAGTTGTGGTACAGGCTCGGTTGTTGCCACATGTGGGTTGCCCCAGGGCATGTGGGATCCCAGTTCCCCAAGCAGGGATCACACCTGCATCCCTTGCATTGGAAGGCAGATTCTCCACCCCTGGGCCACCAGGGACATCCCTGCTTCAGCAGAGGAGGCAGGGCCGGTGGGGGGAGGGTGCACCGACTCATTATTTCCTTGTGGCTTCTCCCCGCTTGGCTTTTCTGACACTTGAAGTGGGGAGGGGTCTTCATTACTGATGAGCAGGGAAGTAGAGTTCAGGCTCCCCACCAGGCCCCCAGGGATAACTCCCTGGCTGGGAGGGGCTGGATTGCCTCCATAGACACTGTGAGGGTGGATGCGGGGTTTGTCTTTATGGATAGGGATGAACAGCCCTACTGGGGACTGTAGGGGCACCACCCCAGTGGGGGCAGAGGGCTTGGGTCTCCATGTGTAGCCTGACAAGGGTCAAGATCTTGGCTCCCCTCTCAGCCCTTGCTGGCGAGGATGGGAGCTGGGCTCCCGTGTTTTTCTGTGCTGTTTGTCTGCCGCAGAGCAGTCATTGTCTGGAGGTGTTCTCTTTTCCTGGCCTGTGCTTTTCCTGTGTTTTTGTCTAGATGCAGCAGGCTTTTACTGGGGCTATTTTTCTTTTGCCTGTGCCCTTTGGTGCTTTGTGTTGCCAACTTCTTCAGCTCAAAGTCTCAGAATATATTTGGCCAAGGGAAAACCCAGGGGACTCAATGCTGCGTGATTCTTTGGGTCCTGGATTCCAAAGAAATCCAAAGAGTAGCTGGTCCACCTACGCCTCTCCATTTTTCAGAATCATCTTCTGTTTGTTTTAAATATGATGTCCAGGGTTTTTAAATTGAACTTAGCCAGAAGAAGAGGAAAAAGTACCTGTACCCCATCTTCCTTGAAGCAAATGTCTTAGTATGTGTGCAAAGCTCTCCAGGCCAAGGTTGATAACCACTAGTATAGGTTGTAAGCTTCACGAAGACAGGGGCTGTGCTTAGCCTTTATGTTAACTGGTGGCTCAGATGGTAAAGATTCTGCCTGCAATGCAGAAGAGACCCAGGTTTGATTCCAGGGTTGGGACAATCCCCTGGAGAAGGGAGTGGCTACCCACTCCAGTATTGTTGCCTGGAGAATTCCCTGGACAGAGGAGCCTGGTGGGCTATAGTCCATGGGGTCTCATAAAGACTTTTTATATGGTTGGATGGATGGATGAATATTAGCATGGAGTCAGCAGCCACCCTGACTGACACACACCTGAGCCCCTATACATACACATTACTGGTAAGTCTGGCCCCAGAACCAATGGGAGGGCTTGACCAGCTGGTGGTGCAGAAGAGCCCTGGTGTGGGGCTGGGGTGGCCACTGCAGTCAGCCACCAGGTCACCTGACGAAGGGGACACAGACATTGAAGAAAATCCTGATCGCCCAGGAGCTGCCGCATATAAACACCGTGTCTGCCTCTCTTTCTCTTCTGTTAGCTCTTATTTACTTCAGTATCATAATCTTTTTTTCCTAAGAAGAGGACACCCTGGATAACTTTGGTCTTTGAGAGTGCCTTTCTCACGGCTTAGTCTCCAAGGATTTGGACCAGGAAGAAAGCATTATTCATCTGTCCTGAAACCATACGTGTGCTTGTGCTGGGCCCAGTACCGTGGGTGCTGCATCCTGGACTAATGTTAGCGCGGATGTTTATATTTCCAATTCCATGAATTCATTACGTAAAGCATTTCTTCACTTTCCTCTGTTTCTCACCATAGTGAAAAGGAGGGCAAATGAGGGCAAGGAGGGGGATGTCTGCAGCTCCTTCAGATGTCTCAGAAGGTGGGTATCACTTAGGCCTTTAAATGAGACTTGCCCTTCAGTTGCCCTTGGAGCTTCCTTAATGCAGGGCAACCAGCAAGCTGCAGAAGTCTCTGTGTCCACATCTCTAAAATGAGGGCATGAAGGATTACTTTCTTGTGTGGTTCTCAGCACTGTGAAGATTAAATAAGGAAACCACCCTACCCCTAGCCCAGTGTGTATGTAGAAAGTCTTTGAAATATGACTTTTCTTTTTCTCCATTGCATTTCTAGACCAGAGAATACACAGAGCAGGGTTGTTTGGTGTTTTTTTTTTTTTTATAATTTTTTCCTCTGCCATTTAGTGATGATTAGCCTTCAGCTTCCCTTTCCTGTACCTAATTAAAAAACAAAAATTCCAGCCTGTCCCACCAGTGCTGGGGGATGGGAGGGGCAGACAAACAATCAAGCAAGTCCAACCTTCCAAAGTCTTAAGCCAAATTCTATAAGGAGAGAAAACCAGTTAGGTACAGGAGGAAAGGGTTGATATAGCTACATTGTTTCCATATTTCCAATTCTGATGATTAACTAAGAAATTATGCGTAACATTTCACTGTGCTCCCTTTACAAGAAACCATGAGATACATTTTAATGAAAACTTAGCATCAGCTAAACTTGTCCTTATGCTAAGCAGCTAGTTTGCTTTCATTTAAGTGACACTAAAAATCTTGTCATTGATCCTGTTTACCTCTTTGCTCTGGCTCCTGGGACGCTCAGAGTGCAGACTGTGGCCCAACCCATCTTTACTTTCATTCTTCTTTGTCTAGCATGTGTTTATTTCCTTTAAGAACAAATCCTATGGTAAGTATTTTGGGGAGCAACACTAGTGTACCAAAACAGATCTGGAAACCCTGGCAGCTTCTTTCTTGACTCACTGCATTTCTTTGCAAACAACTTTGTTATTTATAGTCCATGAAATTCACCCATTCTAAGTGAATCATACAATTCAGTTATTGTTAGTGTACAGAGCTATACAGTCACCATTCAAATCTAACTTTCAGATCAGTTCAGTCGCTCAGTCATGTCCAACTCTTTGTGACCCCATGGACTGCAGCACGCCAGGCTTCCCTGTCCATCACCAACTCCCAGACCTTGTTCAAACTCATGTCCATCAAGTCAGTGATGCCATCCAACCATCTCATCCTCTGTGTTCCCCTTCTCCTCCTGCCTTCAGTCTTTCCCAGCATCAGGGTCTTTTCAAATGAGTCAGTTCTTTGCATCAGGTGGCCAAAGTATTGGAGCTTCAGCTTTAGCATCAGTCCTTCCAATGAATATTTAGGACTGATTTCCTTTAGGATGGACTGATTTGAACTCCTTGCAGTCCAAGGGACTCTCAAGAGTCTTCTCCAACACCACAGTTCAAAAGCATCAATTCTTTGGCACTCAGCTTTATAGTCCAACTCTCACATCCATACAAGACTACTGGAAAAACCATAGCTTTGACTAGATGGACCCTTGTCAGAATCTAACCTTAGAACATTCCCAACACTTTCAAAGACTCCTTCCAGTTCTCACCCCCAACCAACCGCTAATAAAAAACTCCCTCCTCCTCCTCCTAAGTCGCTTCAGTCGTGTCCGACTCTGTGCGACCCCATAGATGGCAGCCCACCAGGCTCCCCCGTCCCTGGGATTCTCCAGGCAAGAACACTGGAGTGGGTTGCCATTTCCTTCTCCAATGCATGAAAGTGGAAAGTGAAAGTGAAGTCGCTCAGTCGTGTCTGACTCTTAGCGACCCCACGGACTGCAGCCTACCAGGCTCCTCTGTCCATGGGATTTTCCAGGCAAGAGTACTGGAGTGGGGTGCCATCCCAGGCAACCACTAATCCACTTTCTATCTGTATGGATTTGCCTATTCTGAACACTTCATAGGAATGGAATCACACATTGCATTTGTGGCCTTTTGCGTCTGGATTCCTTTCACTTAGCAGGCGGTCTTTGCAGTTCCTCCATGTTATATCATGGATCAGTACTTTGTTCCTTTTTATTGACAAACATGAATAGACCATAATTTGATTATCTGCTCACCAGTTGATAGACGTTCAGGTTGTTTTCACTTTTTGGCTGTTAGGAAGAGTGCTGGAAACGTTAACACAAATACATGGGCATATATCTCCAGTTGTTTGGGGCATATCTCTAGATGATTCTAGTTACCACAGAACCATCTGGTAACTACGTTTAAGTGTTAAGGAAATGCCAGACTTTTCCAAAGTAGCTGTTCCCTTTTACACTCCCAGCAGCAGTATATGAGGATTCTAACTTCTCCACATCCTCATCAGCATTTGTTATTGTATGTCTTTTAAAATTATAGACATCCTGGTGGGTGTGCAGCAGTATCTCACTATGGTTTTGGTTTGTGTTTCCCTAAAGACTGACGCTGTTGAGCATCTTTTCATGTGCTTGTGAGCCATTCCTGTATCTTCCTTGGTGAAGTATCTAGTCACGTCCTTTTTCCATTTTTTAATCCATTTCTTTGTCTTATTATGAGTTGGAAGAGTTCTTTATGTATTCTGGATACATCAGATACATGATCTATCAGATATACAGTATGCAAACATTTTCTCCCATTCTGTAGATTTTCATTTGCTTTTGAAACACAGAAGTTTTTAGTTGTGATGAAGACCAGGTTAGCCATTTATTTCCTATATTGGTTGTGCCTTTGGGGTTGTGACTAAGAAAGCTTTGGCTAACTCAAGGTCACAAAGATTTTCTTCTCTTTCTTCTAAGATGTTTAAGAGGTTTGGCTCATACATTTAGGACTTTTGGTGTGAGTTGGGTTAGTCTGTGTGTGTGGTGTGAGGGAGAGCTTTAGTTCAGCTTCGTGCAGGAGCATCCCGGCATCTGCCTGTCTCCTCGCCTTCTGCCTGGAGGTGAGCAACACTGCCCCCCAGTGGCAGCCTCCGCCCTCATTTCCGCCTCACTTCAGTTCAGGAGACTTGAGTATCTGATCTTGACTGCGCAACTCTTTTAATTCCAATTTTCCGGAAGAAGAATTGGACGGATTGGCCCATTTGGGATCAGAAGACAGCCCTTGGCCAATCACGTTGAGTGTACGTGGTGTGACTTTGGCCACCAGGACCCACTCCTAGATGAGTGATGGTTCTCAGAGAGGAGGCTTGGTATGAGCTGGGCAAATACCCGCAAAAAGTGTCTCTTCAGCCTCAGGCTCATTTTCTTGTGTTCACCACACTTGGATCCCCTGTGAGCTAGATCCACGTCTCCAGTTCAGGGCTCACAGGTCAGATCCCCCAAACTGGTTTGTGCTCCACCTGTGTTTAAGTGTCCATGAAAACAAATGAAACAGCCAACTACTGGACAACTTAAAAAAAAAAACACAGAGTTTTCATGCAAAAATCCAGCTTTTAGGATTCATTTTAAAGTTAGGCAGCTCTGGACTTGCCTGTTGGTGGCCTGAGTGGCAACTGACCTCTTCGGACAAAAGACGTCGTCTCCTGCTTGGCCCAGCCCCCGCACACTATCTTACGTCACACACAGTGCTCTGTTCTTATTAACTTTTCCTCCCTGACTCTGTGGGCTTCCCTTGTAGTTCCATCAGTAAAGAATCTGCCTGCAATGCAGGAGACCTGGGTTCGATTCCTGGGTCAGGAAAATCCCCTGGAGAAGGAAATGGCAACCCACTCCAATATTCTTGCCTGGAGAATTCCATGGACAGAAGACCCTGGTGGGCTACAGTCCAGGGGGTCACAAGAGTCGGGCATGACTTAGCGACTAAACCACCATCCTGACTCTGTAGATGTTTGAATGTGTACCACCACCCCCAGGAAACTCTCTGGGGCCACTGCCTGCCCAGAGTCCTGTGCCTCCTGCGTCTCACCCAGAGGCTGACTCTGAGCCCGGCAGTGTCCTAGTTTCAAGTCAGCCACATTTGTGCAGTGCTGGGCTCATAATGGAATTTTGCTATTTGCATTCAGCTCTCCGCACCACTGCCAGTGGCATTGATAAACATGAGTGATTGATGGAAATGATGCCAGGGCCAGGCTCAATGAGAATATGCAGTACTTGGGGCCCCCTCATGCATGGCGCCTCTTTCTTAGAATTAGAGCAAAGAATTTAATGTTCTGGCTTACTTGACCACAGTAACCATCCAGCACAAATGAGGCAGAAGTCTGAGCAGTTTGGAATGGGGAGTGGTGAGGGAGGCAGTTCAGAATGTATCACGAAAGGAATCCCAAACTCCCACTTTCTGCCAAAGAAAATAAAAGATGTTCTGAGAGTGTGGAAGACGTTAAAAAACTTTTCTCCAGTGGGATAAATCTATTTTATATTGCTTTTAAAAATGAGGACAGTTAGTTCTTACTCACACTGTTACAAAACTAACATGTCTGTCTTCTCTGTTGAAATCTTGGAAAATGTGAGAGATAATAAACATTATTTACTACCCAGAGGAAACCACTTTTAACATAGCAGAGACTCACCCTCTCTCTAAGCCTGTTAGTTCATAGAACTGACATCATCCTGTCCAAACAACATCTGATGTAAATATAATTTCATCATAAGCATCTTCCCATATCATTACTGGTGCTCCATAAATGTGATTGTCGATGACTGCAGCTATCCCATAATATGTGTAGTTCCCAAAGGTTAGATCATTTCCTTTCGTTTCTTAGCATAAATAGCGTTGCAGCGAGCATCTTTCTGTCTAGGTCTTTATTCATGTTTTGGATTATCATGAAAGAAGTTTCCCAGAAAACGTTGGAAAGGTCACTGAAAGGTATTGGTATTCATTGATAGTACAAATCTTACCTCAAGTTTTTGTTGGTTTAAAGATGCCTGTGAAAAATACGCCCATAGCTTCTGCACTGAGGTCCTTCGATGTCTTCTGCAGCTCTTTCCCTATGTGGGTCTTCGTTTCAGAGCTCATCCTGTAAACTCTGAGCATCCGCTGGGCATCTATCATGCGCCAGCACAGGAGAATAGCAGCAAGGAAAAGGTGTGGTCCCTGCCGTCAAGGAGGTGGTATCCCCCTTATAACCCTGGGTGTTGACCTTCAGAAGCAGAATTAGTGGGCACACCCCATGCCCTAGAGGTACCGCCCTGTAGTTGCGGAGAATCAAGTAAAGAAAGAATGATAAGATAGGTGATATAAAGGGGAGAGTGTTAGGGTGTCATGAGCACAGAAAGAGGAGCAGCTAAGAGCTTCAAGGCGAGAGGATGCTCCAGGAAGGAGAAACAGCACAGGCAAAGGCATAGAGGGTAAAAACACTTACTTATTGGAGGAGGGCATGGCAACCTGCTCCAGTGTTCTTGCCTGGGAAATCCCATGGACAGAGGACCCTGGCGGGCTATAGTCCATGGGATTGCAGAAGTGTTGGACATGACTGAGTGAATAAACAACAACTCCGCCTGAGCCGCAACCTGCGTCCCCTGACTCCTTGTTCTGTACTCCAG
Source organism: Bos mutus (assembly GCF_027580195.1). Taxonomy (NCBI): domain Eukaryota; kingdom Metazoa; phylum Chordata; class Mammalia; order Artiodactyla; family Bovidae; genus Bos; species Bos mutus. The sequence goes on from NC_091638.1 coordinate 55,415,542, forward strand.
TCTCTTCCAACAATTCCCTCCCAACACCTCGAACTCAGCTCTGTACTTTTATTCTTTCTTTTGATCATCCTTAAATCCCTCTTCCTGCCGCCCGGAAACTCGTACTCATCCTTCACAGCCCAGTCACACATCACCCGTTCTCTGATGCCCTTCTCCACGTCCCCACTTTACCTTGGGAGAGACTGCTCTTCCCTCCCATGTCGTGTCACCTGCTTTGATCTTATCTCAGTTATCACACTTGTCCCAGTCGAATTGTTGTTCAGCCACTAAGTCGCATCCGACTCTTTGCGACCCCATGGACTGCAGCACACCAGGCTTTCCTGGCCTTCACTGCCTCCTGGCGTTTGAGTCCGTCCATTGAGTCGGTGATGTCGCCACGGACTTTCTAATTTATTTTTTCTGATGCTGTTTATTTATCTTTCGTTTTTCTTCTCATCCTAATATGACAAATTCCTTGAAGTCAGGGGCAGTACTATTGGTTAGAATTTGGTGATAGAAAACCCAAGCTAATCCAGAGGTGGTTCTGGCTGGTATGGCAACTTCACGATCATCAGGGACCTCAGCTCCTTCCCAATTACTGCTTCACTTCCCTCATCTTGACGCTCTTTCTCATGGTCCCAAAATAGCTGCTTAAGCCCTGCTCATCCTGTCAGCATTCCAGCCAGCTGGAAGAAGGGCCAAAGAAAAGAACGCATCCTTCCTTTAGGGCTGATTTCTGGAACTTGCCAGCTATGTTTCCGTTTCCATTTCATTGGAACTTAGTCATGCGGTCATATCCACCACAGAGAAGCCTGGGGAATGTGGTCCTATTCTAGGAAGCCGTGTTTTCATGTGGATAGCAGAAGTCTATTCCTAAATAAAGGATAAGGGATATTGGGAACCTATTAACAGTTTCTGCCATCGGGAAAAGCAGGAAGAGGTCAGGATGATTCCTCTGAGCTTGATGGGGCTGGCTAGGGGCTTGCTGCATTACTCACCAAGAAATGGGAGAAAACAGCACAGCTACTGTTAAATGAGCACTTCTGGTATGTCAGGCCCTGTATTAGGAGTTTATCCCTGTTTTAGAGGTGAAGAATACTGAGGCTTTGTGAAGTGAAATATCTTGCCCAGCTGACCAGGGCAGAAGCAGGATGACAGCAGAGGTTGACTGGTTTCCAAAGCCTGGGTTCTGGACTGCTGCCCTGCCCTACTCCCCGCGTGAGCTCCAAGCCTTCCGTGGACCAACATTGCTTAAATGGGAGAGAAAGAGGAGCAGTGAGGTCCTGGGCACCTCATCTCCTGTTTAGCATCTCTCAGATCCTCCAGTTCCCCTTGCCTCCCCTTTCTAGATGTCAACAGAAGTTCTTGCCCCGTGGCTCCTTATATCTAAAACCAAGAATTGCCATTGAGAAAGCAGGAGTATTTCTAATTTGGAGCCAGAGCCTCTTCTTCTTGGATACCTCCTGTGATGGAGCTCAGTATCTCTCAAGGCAATGCATTGCATTGTTAGACAACATCTATTTTTTTGACACTCTTTCCTTGGAGCTGAAAGCTGTTTTCTCTGGTATATTCTTCAGTTAGATCCGTGGCTCTCAACTGTGGCTCATTTGCTTCCCAGTGGATATCTGGAAATGTCTAGAGATATTTTTGGTTGTCGTGTCTGGGAATGAAGGAGAGGGTGTTGTTGGCATCTGGTGAGTAGAGGCTGGGGGTGCTGCGAAACATCCAACGAGGCACAGGACACCCCTTCACAACAAAGAATTATCCAGCCAAAATGTCAATAGAGTGAACGCTGAGAAACTCTGAGTCAGACCTAGTTCTGAATCTTGGCTTCCCCAACCACTTCTAGCTGTGTGACTTTGAGTAAGTTGATGTACTCCTCTGAGCCTGAGGTCACCGTTTCCTCCTCCCTGCCTTGGAGATCATCAGAAGACCTCGCTGTGGGCTTGTGGCAGGTACTTACTTACTAACAGATTTCTGAAAAGTCCCAGGGGCTAGCTGCCCCAGTCGGCACTCCCAGAGTGTGGATGGACAGTTGACCACCTTCATTTGCGGGCACGTGGACCTGATTGGATTAGACTGTAATCACTCTAGTAAAAATTCCACTGAAGCTCATGGTTTTGGAATGGAGCCATTGCCTCAACTCAGAAATGATGGCTTGCCTCTTAGAGAGGAAGGATCCATTTCTGCTTGTTACCACGTTGTCATCTCAGGATGTTAGCAGAGCATTCCTACTCACTGTCTCAACTGAGGCTCCAGAAAGCCCTGCAGGGAGGGGATACCGCTTGTCCTACTTTACAGCTGAGGACATTGGAGACCCAGCTGTTTTCCCAGGTTCCACACAGCCTATCACGTGGCAGAGTCGGGTGAGAAAGCTCTCTTGCATGGCCTGCTCCTCGAGGGACACGGTGCTATCGAGACCCCTGGATGCCCTGGTTCTTTCTTCTAGAAATGCCCTGTCCTGAGTGCCTCCTGAGGTTCGGTTCTCTCTCCCCAGGGCACATCATCTCTGTAGGCTCGACCTTGACCCCAGAGAGGGCGCCTCAGAGCCCAGCAGGGACTGGGCAGCCTGAGCGGGGTGTGGCATCCTGTGCAGCCGTGTAAACCCATATCCCCAGGTACTGCCCACCCTCAGCCAGAGTGCCTGGCCTCCCTTTGGCATTGAGGGAGGGAAAACCATTCAAAGATCATTCCCCGAGGAGCTTAGATCCCCACGGGAGGGGAACGCACCTTACATTAGCTGTGTCACTGAGTGGAGCCTTTTCAGGGGTCAGGTGAGAAAAGAGGCCAGAATGGCAGTCACCCAGCCCTGCGCTCAGGATGGCCCCACACTCGGGTCAGTGTTCTTCTGCCTCCATCCTGAAATGATTGATAACTTCCTGGCTTTTCATTTTGCACTGGACCCTGCATATTCTGTCCAGAGTGGGATGTACAGGAGATGCAGATGTGACCACCCCCTGCCGCCCTCTGGGCTGCCTCCCAGTAGGACCCACTTTTCCCAGGAACCCAGTCCCCTGGGCCTCCCTCCTCCTCCCCTTGCCGGGCTCCCAGCAGCAGCTTGGCTCCTGCACACCCCTTTCCAGGAATCCTTCTGAAACACGTGTTTTCAGAGAACAAAAGTGGGTTTTCTTCCTCCTAAAATGGATCCCTGAGCCGAAAAAAAACCTTTTACCAGTAAATATCTGTTGAATGAATGAGTCTGAGCTGAGATATTTTGGAGCACCTGCCTCTTGCTCATTTGTTTATTCACTTGACAAATATTTCTTGATATTCTCCTTTTATCTTTATAATGTTATCAAAATAATATGCCTAAACTCTGAAAAAGAAACTGTGGTAAAAAATAGAGCTTATGGTGATACTTAAGTGAGGAGTGTAGAGTTCCAAAGAATAGCAAGGAGAGGTAAGAAAGCCTTCCTCAGTGATCAATGCAAAGAAATAGAGGAAAACAATAGAATGGGAAAGACTAGAGATCTCTTCAAGAAAATTAGAGATACCAAGGGAATATTTCAAGCAAAGATGGGCACAATAAAGGACAGAAATGGTATGGACCTAACAGAAGCAGGTATTAAGGTATTAAGAAGACGTGGCAAGAATACACAGAAGAACTAATCAAAAAAGATCTTCATGACCCAGATAACCACGATGCTGTGATCACTCACCTAGAGCCAGACATCCTGGAGTGCAAAGTCAAGTGGGCCTTAGGAAGCATCACTACGAACAAAGCTAGTGGAGGTGATGGAATTCCAGTTGAGCTATTTCAAATCCTGAAAGATAATGCTGTGAATGTGTTGCACTCAATATGTCAGCAAATTTGGAAAACTCAGCAGTGGCCACAGGACTGGAAAAGGTCAGTTTTCATTCCAATCCCAAAGAAAGACAATGCCAAAGAATGCTCAAACCACCACACAATTGCACTCTTCTCATACACTAGCAAAGTAATGCTCAAAATTCTCCAAGCCGGGTTTCAACAATATGTGAACTACGAACTTCCAGATATTCAAGCTGGTTTTATAAAAGGCAGAGGAACCAGAGATCAAATTGCCAACATCCACTGGATCATCAAAAAAGCAAGAGAGTTCCAGAAAAACATCTGCTTTATTGACTATGCCAAAACCTATGACTGTGTGGATCACCACAAACTGTGGAAAATTCTGAAAGAGATGGGGATACCAGACCACTTTATCTGCCTCCTGAGAAACCTATATGCAGGTCAGGAAGCAACAGTTAGAACTGGACATGGAACAACAGACTGGTTCCAAATCAAGAAAAGGGGTACGTCAAGGCTGCATATTGTCACCATGCTTATTTAACTTATATGCAGAGTACACCATGAGAAATGCTGGGCTGGATGAAGCACAAGCTGAAATCAAGATTGCCGGGAGAAATATCAATAACCTCAGATATGCAGATGACACCACACTTATGGCAGAAAGTGAAGAAGAGCTAAAGAGCCTCTTGATAAAAGTGATAGAGGAAAGTGAAAAAGTTGGCTTAAAACTCAACATTCAGAAAACTAGGGTCATGGCATCTGGTCCCATCACTTCATGGCAAATAGATGGGAAAACAGTGGAAACAGTGGCAGACTTTATTTTCTTGGGCTCCAAAATCACTGCAGATGGTGACTGCAACCATGAAATTAAAAGATGCTTGCTCTTTGGAAGAAAAGCTATGACCAACATAGACAGCATATTGAAAAGCAGAGACATTAGTTTGCCAAGAAAGGTCTGTCTAGTCAAAGCTATGATTTTTCCAGTGGTCATGTATGCATGTGAGAGTTGAACTATAAAGAAAGCTGAGTACCAAAGAATGGATGCTTTTGAACTGTGGTGTTGGAGAAGACTTTTGAGAGTCCCTTGTACTCCAAGGAGATCCAACGAGTCCATCCTACAGGAAATCAGTCCTGGGTGTTCATTGGAAGGACTGATGCTGAAGCTACAATACTTTGGCCACCTGATGCAAAGAACTGACTCATTGGAAAAGACCCTGATGCTGGGAAAGATTTAAGGCAGGAGGAGAAGGGGATGAGAGGATGAGATGGTTGGATGGCATCACTGACTGAATGGACATGAGTTTGAGCAAGCTCCGGGAGTTGTTGATGGAGGGAAGCCTGGTGTGCTGCAGTCCGTGGGGTGGCAAAGAGTCGGACACAACTGACTGAACTGAACTAAGTGAGGAAGATAAGCTTATGCTGTATTAGTTTTCTCCAATATTTTATCCCTTTTTGGAACTGAAGTATAGTTGATTTACAATATTAGTTTCTGGTGTATGACAAGCTTATTGAATTATATACATATGTACACATATAATATATATATATATTCTTTTTCATATTATTTTCCACTATGGTTTATTACAGGATAGTGACTATCATTCTCTGTGCTATACAGTAAGATCTTGTTGTTTATCTATTATATTTTCTCCCACATTTTATCATGAAAAGTATCAATGAAAGAGAAAATTTAGAAGCATTGTACAGTGAACACCGATAATACACCAACCACCCAGGTCATAAATTAATGTTTTGCTCTTTTTGCTTTATCATACATCTACTCATTTATCCATTCTTCTAAGCAATCATCCATTCAACTTACTTTCTGACTCATTTCAAAGTTAAATTGCAGACACCAGTAGATTTCACCCTTAACCACTTAATTTCACACTTATTATCATTTCTGTGATCTCAGTTCAAGCAAGAAAACTTCTGTTTTTTAATCAAAAAGGGAAAAATACACAGATCTTTGTATGAAAACTTAATTTTTTGTCAAATGGAACTGTGGAATGATAACTAGTATATGCACAATAAAAAAGAATTGTTTTCCTCTGTATGTGTGGAGCAAAGAGCAAAAAGAGAAGTTAAGAAAGGAAGTAATTTCCTCAAGGCTAGAAGGAAAGAGAGAAATGAGACCCTCCTGTGGAAGCAGGAGGTAAGAGCTACCTAGGGAAGACCCAGCTGGGAGTGTATTAGGGAAGTGCTTCCTGCTTCCTCCTAACCAAAATGAAAAATAAAAATCCCAGGGATGATATGGCCCTAGCCTTTTTTCTCCTTCTTGAAGGGGCTGTGGACAGTTCCAAGTGATTTGGGCTTGGGCAAGGCTGAAGGGAGGGCTTCCCAGGCGGCCCTAGCAGTAAAGAACCCGCCTGCCAGTGCAGGAGACATAAGGGACGTGGGTTCAATCCCTGGGTCGGGAAGATCCCCTGGAGAAGGAAATGACAACCAACTCCAGTATTCCTGCCCTGGGAAATCCCATGGACAGAGGAACCTGGTGGCTACAGTCCATGGGGTTGCAAAGAGTCAGACACGACTGAAGCGACTTAGCACAGGGCTGAAGGAGAAGCTGTAAGGTATGGGGTGTAGGATGTGGGAGTGGAGAAAGCTACAGGCTGAAGCTGTAGGTTCAGGGCTTGTCTGACAGGGATGATGGCTGGAGTGGAGTGGGGTGAGTGGGTGAGACCCTGGAGGCCAACAGCAGAGAGTGATGGAGCAGAGGGCAGGGCTGGGTCACAGGAAGAGAAGGGGATGCTAATGAAGCCGTCACAGGAGGCACCGGCGGAAGACTCAGATAGCTGCCCTGGCTGCGGCAGTGCAGAGCTGGAGGAGAACTTGGAAAAACACGTACAGCGAGACTCTAAAACAGACACTCTGGAAGAACCTTTGGAGTTCACCGACTGCACCTATCACATATGCCCCACGAGAAGACGCAGGCTGAGAGATCCCTCCGATCTGTCTTGGTGATAGAGCTGGGGCAAAGTCACTGGAAGGACTGATGCTGAAGCTAAAGCTCCAATACTTTGGCCACCTGATGCGAAGAGCCAACTCATTGGAAAAGACCCTGATGCTGGGAAAGACTGAGGGCAGGAGGAGAAGGGGACAACAGAGGATGAGGTGATTGGATGGCATCACTGACTTAATGGACATGAGTTTGAGCAAGCTCCAGGAGGACAGGGAAGCCTGGTGTGCTGCAGTCCACGGGGTCACAAAGAGTCAGACACGACAAGGTGGCTGAACAACAACCAAAAAGTCAGTGCTGTTCAAGTAGCTCTTTTCCAGTGAAGTAACCCAAGAGTTCCTTCCATAAAGATCAAATATCTTAGGGTCTTGTTTTTTTTTTTTTGTTTTTTTGTTTTTTTCAGTTGAAGTATAGCTGATGTACAATATTATGTTTATTATAGGTATAACTTATAGGCATACAGCACGGTGTTTTCGTATTTTTATAGCTTATTTATAGTTCTAACATGTTGACTATATTATCTGTGTTGCACAGTGTATCCTTGTAGCTTCTTTGTTTTATACACAATAGCTTGTACCTCTTCATCCTGTACCCATATCCTTGTCTTCCCCCTTCCCTCTCCTCACTGGTAATCACTGCTTCTCTTTATCTACTAGTCTGCTTCTTTTTCTATTATATTCACTTGTTTGTTTTGTTTTTCAGATTCCGCATATAAGTGATAATCATACAGTATTTGTCTTTGTCTGGACTAAGTCACTAAGCATTTGTGTTTTTGTTGGGTTACTGTTGTTATTCAGTCCCTAAGTCATATTCGACTCTTCGTGATCCCATGGACTGCAGCATGCCAGACTTCCCTGTCCTTCACCATCTCCCAGAGTTTGCTCAGATTCATGTCCATGGAGTCAGGGATGTTATCTAACCATCTCATCTTTTGCCACTCTCTTCTCTCTTTGCCTTCAATCTTTCCCAGCATCAGGGTCTTTTCCAATGAGTCAGCTCTTCGCATCAGGTGGCCAGAGTATTGGAGCTTCAGCTTCAACATCAGTCCTTCCAATGAATATTCAGGGTTGATTTCCTTCAGGATTGACTGGTTTGATCTCGTTGCTGTCCAAGGGACTCTCAGGAGTCTTCTCCAGCACAGTTCAAAAGCATCACTTCTTCAGTGCTCAGCCTTCTTTATGGTACTACTCTCACATCTGCACGTGACTACTGGAAAGACCACAGCTTTGACTAGATGGGCCTTTGTCGGCAAAGTGATGCCTCTACTTTTTAATACTGTCGACTAAAAGATGTGTGCAACTTGAGAGTTGTGAGCTAAGTTTTATTTGGGGCAAAATGAGGACTACAGCCCAGGAGACAGCCCCTCAGATAGCTATGAGAGACTGCTGCAAAGAAGCAGTTGGGAAATGTCAATATATACGATTTCGGTGATGGGGAAGTTCAATGCAATCGAGAGCTTACTCTACAAAAGTTTTTCTGCTAGTCACAAGGAGCTCATGTCACCATGAAGGGATTTAGTGTTTTTCTAAATATGAAGAGATACAAGGATTGGGATTGTGAAATCAGTTCCTGAAAATATCTAACTATCTGAAGACCTGTCCCACCAGATTCCCTGGAGAACAGAATGCCTCACTGCACCCTGGATTCCTTCAACAGAGGGGGTTTCAGGTTAACAGCTGCAGAGGCACAAGGTTCAGTCTCCACAGAGGCAGATGGCAAACGCTTGTTCAGTCACTGGCAGATGCTCTTGGCAAGTACCGATTTGTAGTTGACAGGCAAGTACCAATTTGTAGCTGACAATATGCTGTCTAGGTTTGTCATAGCTTTCCTTCCAAGGAGCAGATGTCTTTTAATTTCATGGGGGCAATCACCATCCGCAGTGATTTTGGAGCCCAAGAAAATAAAATCTGTCACTGCTTCCACTTTTTCTTCTTCTATTTGCCATGAAGTGATGAGACCGGATGCCATGATCTTGGTTTTTTGAATGTTGAGTTTTAAGCCAGCTTTTTCACTCTTCTCTTTCACCCTCATCAAAATGCTGTTTAGTTCCTCTTTGCTTTTTGTCAATAGAGTGGTATCATCTGCATATCTGAGGTTGTTCACTAAGCGTAATACGTTCTAAGTCCATCTGTGTTGTTGCAGATGGCAACTTTTATTCGTTATGGCCGAGTAGTATTCCATTGTGCATACATATATAATATGCGACAGTCTTCTCGATTCATTTGTTGATGGACACTTAGGTTGCTCCAGTATCTTGGCAGTTGTAAATAACACTGCAGCGAACGTTGGGGTAGACGCGTCTTTCTGAGTTAGTGTTTTGTTTTTGTCAGATGTACACCCAGATGCGGAACTGCTGGGTCACATTAGTTTTTTTAAGGCACCTCCATACTGTTCTCGATAATGGTTATACAAATTTACATTCTTACCAACAGTGTATAAGGTTGCCCGTTTCTCTACATCCTTACCGACATTATTTGTGTTCTTTTTGCTGATAGCCATCTGACAGATATGAGGTGACGTATCATTGTGGTTTTGACTCACGTTTATTTCCCTCATGATTAGTGCTGTGGAGCATCTTCTCATGTGCTACTTGGCCATCTGCATGTCCTCTTTGGAAAAATGTCCATTAGGGTCTTCTGTCCATTTGTTAATCAGGTTCTTTGGTTTTGTGTGTGTGTGTGTGTGTGTGTTTCCGATGTTGAGTTATATGAGCTGTTGGTATATATTCAATATTCACCTCTTTGTCAATCATATCATTTGCAAATATCTTCTCCCATTCGGCAGACTGTCTTTCCATTTTGTCCATAGATCCTTTTGCTGTGCAAAAGAATTCAAATTTAATTAGGTCCATTTGTTTTGGACTGGGTTTTGCTTTTTATCTTCAAAAGTCATAAGAATATAGCTGTCTAGCCAAGAATTTATCTGGTGTTGCCTTAATGTAGAAATAATGTTTTTTGCTGAATTATTAAGAGACATTTACGCTGTTAGTATTTCTCAGTTTTCCTTAAACTCATACCACTTTTTGATTGATATAAAAATCTAACAACACCTTCTGTAAGTTTTAATACCAACTGTGACCTCCCACCCCAGTTGAGGATCAGCTGTGGCAGTCTGTTCTCAGTATAGCCCCCCAGCAGAGGGTGTGTTACATATTACTTTGCATAGTTTATGTAATGAAAAAAAAATTCAAATATAAAAGTGAAATGATAAAAATGCTTTCTCAGACAACATAATCCTATTCTGATTTGAGAACCATTCATCTAAGCAGATTTTCTACATTTATTTCATGCTTTGTGTGCCCTGGTAACCCTCCCTTATATTGGTTAGCAGTGCTTTAGATGCAAGTAAAAACTCTCACAACAGTGACTTAAGCAAAAAAGATATTGAAGTATTTCTCATAATAACCAGCCTGGTGGAAGAAGACTCCAGGGTCAGCTCAGCAGCTCAGTAACAACTAGACTCTGAGTTGGCATCTCAGTGGTTTTCTTGGTGTTTCCCTGATGGCCCCAAGATGATTGCCATTGCTCCATGCATCACTTCCTATCACAAAGAAGAGGGCGAGTAGGAAACACCCTTGTATTCATGTTGCTCATTTGTCAGAGAGGAAGAACTTTTCCAGATCCCCAACTCTGCCATGAGACTGCCCCATCTACCTCGTCAGCCAGAGGCACGTCTCACACCCGCTCCCAGACCAGCCACTGGCAAAGAGAAACAACGGCACCATATGCAGCTTAGACCAATCATGATGCAACCTACCTCCCAGCACGTGTGTGCAACAGGGGACTTGTACAAACCTCACCTCGTTTTAGCCCATGCCCCTCCACTAGAATGTGAGCTCTTTGAGGACAGAGGTTTTTGCTTTGTTCACTGCTGTATTCCCAGCACCCAGTACAGTGCTCAGCGATGCAACGAATAGTCAATGATTGAAGGAAGGAGGGGATGGCTAAGGAGGCAGGGGGTACAGGCTGCAGGTAACCAGCAGTGTCTATCATCCTGATCGCACACAACCATGGTTTGATGCCTGTGACAGTGCTGAGTGATGCTACTGATCACGGGACCTCTGACCTGAATCCTTGTGTCTTTCCCCCCAGGAGTGAGCCGTAGCTGGAGGCTACACTTGTGCCAATGACCTGTCCCAACTCCTCCTGCGTCTTCGAAGACAAGATGTGTGAGGGGAATAAGACTGCCCCTGCCAACAATGCCCAGCTGACGCCCCTGGTGGTGGTCCTGAGCACCATCTCCTTGGTCACAGTGGGACTCAACCTGCTGGTCCTGTACGCTGTGCGCAGCGAGCGGAAACTACACACCGTGGGGAACCTCTACATCGTCAGCCTCTCAGTGGCCGATCTGATCGTGGGGGTGGTCGTCATGCCCATGAACATCCTCTACCTCCTCATGTCTAGGTGGTCCCTGGGGCGTCCTCTCTGCCTCTTCTGGCTTTCCATGGACTATGTGGCCAGCACGGCATCCATTTTCAGCGTCTTCATCTTGTGCATTGACCGCTACCGTTCTGTGCAGCAGCCCCTCAAGTACCTGCGGTATCGTACCAAGACCCGAGCATCCATCACCATCCTAGCCGCCTGGTTTCTCTCCTTCCTGTGGATTATCCCCATTCTGGGCTGGCGTCACTTCCAGCCAAAGACCCCAGAGCCCCGGGAGGACAAGTGTGAGACGGACTTCTACAACGTCACGTGGTTCAAAGTCATGACCGCCATCATCAACTTCTACTTGCCCACCTTGCTCATGCTCTGGTTCTATGCCAAGATCTACAAGGCTGTGCGGCAGCACTGCCAGCACCGGGAGCTCATCAACGGGTCCTTCCCCTCCTTCTCTGACATGAAGATGAAGCCGGAGAACCTCCAGGTGGGCGCTAAGAAACCGGGGAAGGAGTCCCCCTGGGAGGTTCTGAAAAGGAAGCCAAAAGACACCGGGGGTGGACCTGTCTTGAAGCCACCATCTCAAGAGCCAAAAGAGGTGACATCTCCAGGTGTCTTCAGCCAAGAGAAGGAAGAGAAGGATGGAGAACTGGGCAAATACTACTGCTTCCCGCTTGACACTGTGCAGGCGCAGCCGGAGGCAGAGGGGAGTGGCAGGGGCTACACAGCCATCAACCAGAGCCAGAACCAGCTTGAGATGAGTGAGCAGGGCCTGAGCATGCCTGGGGCTAAGGAGGCCTTAGAGGATCAGATCCTAGGTGACAGCCAGTCCTTCTCCCGGACAGACTCGGACACCCCCGCAGAGCCGGCACCGGCGAAAGGCAAGTCGCGAAGCGAGTCTAGCACAGGCCTGGAGTACATCAAGTTCACTTGGAAGAGGCTCCGCTCGCATTCGAGACAGTACGTGTCTGGCTTGCACATGAACCGAGAGCGGAAGGCCGCCAAGCAGTTGGGTTTTATCATGGCGGCCTTCATCATCTGCTGGATTCCTTACTTCATCTTCTTCATGGTCATTGCCTTCTGTGAGAGCTGCTGCAACCAGCATGTGCACATGTTCACCATCTGGCTGGGCTACATCAACTCCACGCTGAACCCCCTCATCTACCCCTTGTGCAATGAGAACTTCAAGAAGACCTTCAAGAAAATTCTGCACATTCGTTCCTAGGAGAGACTCCCAGGGGATGCAGCCAAGTGACGCTTACTGATGTCCCTGAAGGAAGTGAAGGAGGAAGCCTGTTGCGTTGCCAGGCACCTGGGCCTTCTGGAGTCGGAAGAATGGTCTTAGGGGCTGGGGAGTTTGGAAGGTTCGTAGGCGCAGTGGGAAGAACAGCAGATGGTGGTGGTCAGCAGAGAGATTGTACTCTGAGAGCTGAATGTTTGCAAGAGACTCAGATCTGTCCAAGCTCTCCTGTTTCTCGGGAATGTGGGGGCCTCAGGCTCACACTCTAATTCCAGCTTTCACACTCAAATTATTGGGCGACTCAAGGGACCTGTGGGTAGAGTTCCAGTGGAACTCTGGAGCCTTCTTCAAATGGAGCTCCACGTCTGTGGAGCAGAGACCTTAGACATGCAGATAGATGCTGTCCCTGACCGGGGTCACCTTGAAAGGCAGGACAGCTACTCCACTGTGACTGCCACATCTCAGAACACCTCTCTTCTGAGCCTCTTTTGCAGCTTTCTCCAGATCCAGTGCCTGAACCACCGTGGCTGATTCCACTGTATTATTTCTCACTCATGCACATCTTAAGAGTTGATGGGAAATGATGCAGTCTGCACATCCATCATTTTCAAACCCAAATTCCATTCTCCTATTAAAGAAGAGGTTAAATGCCTCCCTCAAAGAGAAAAGGAATATTTTTTAGATGGTTGTATATTAGAAACGAAAAAAGAGGAGTGGGGAGAAGAAAGCCAATTGCTTGAGGGCTGTGCCAGGTTGATGTCATTTAAGCCCCATGACACCCCACAACAGGAGAATGGTGTTATGAGAAAAGCAAAGGAGGAACAGCGAGGTGCAAGAAGGGACCTGAGATCACACAACTAGTTGTAAGAAAGCTGGAGCAAACATCCTGTGGCTTCAACTCACTGTAACACATTTTCTCCAAAAGGCAAAAATTTGTTCTATTCAGTATACACACACACACACACACACACACACACACACATTCATAATGCCTGACAGTGGTGGCAGTTCACAGGAGTATATTGAGAGGAAGAACAGCTGACATAGAATGTGGCCACAGAGGTGATACTTGAAGAAGGAACAGTATACTTTTTCATCTGGGAATTCTGCTGTGTTTATCCAAGAAACATCATCATGTACTTTTATGGTCATACTTTTTAAGTCAAAACTTACAAAGGAATGGGAACAGGCAGTTTTAGCTGGTGTTTATGTTGCAATCTGGTTGTGATTTATATGCTAAAACTGGATGTTAAACTGTAATACATGTAGCCAGTGGGAGTGTCTGTACAAGCTGGTGTTTTATGTCTCGTGTTCCTGTTTGCATGATCTGTTAAAATGAGAGATTTTTACCTACTAAAATATGATCTTTGAAGCTATACTGTTATAAGGTTGATTGATTTAATTCTGCCTTTCTGAGTCTCTTGGACTTAAGAAGATGTACTGAAATGTAATGTTAAATGGTACAAGATTTGATACAAGGTTTCCCTTTGGTTTCTGGTCATATTTGTAAATGTCTTTAGAAAAGGACTTACTTTTTACAACAAGCTTCCCTCTCTACTTTGCACCTCCCAAAGCTCTTCTCCTTCAAAACTGGAGGAAGCCAGAGACTTTTATCCTGTTTTGGGTTATCCTGGTCTGTTTCCATGTCAGAAACCAGAAGAGTTGCTTCCTGGGTCCCCTCTGGACCAAGGAGCACTTTAAAGTCTTTCTAGAGACACACCCCACAAAGACAAATGGCTAAGTACCCATTCCCGATATTGGTGAACAGGTGAAGCACCTAGTGAAGCCAAGTGGTTACAAGTTCAGACCGTGGTCAACAAGATCTGGATTTGAATCTGACAAGAACAAAAATGGTCAGGATAATCTGCCGCTGCATAAAAAACAAGGTTCCATGCATTACTGTGTATGGTGTTTATGGCGCTTGCAGGGTAAATGGTACCCAGTGGGGACTCAGAGTTTTAAAGTATACTGAGCATATACTTCATGCTTTACCACTTCTATCTAATCTTTACAACCTTGTGAGGCAGATTTCTGTGGTTTTACAAATAGGTAAACCATAGCACAGAAGGGTTAATAAGAACCGAGTCTAAGACCTGATTCTGGAATGGGCTTCCTTTCCACGGTATCAACCTGTTCTTCCTCCAGCTCTCTGTATGATTGAATTAACTGTTGAATTCATGAAAGGCAGTGGATGAGCGTGCAGACATAACTCAGCCTTAGCCCATTCAGGAAAGAATTAGTGGCTGATGGCTTACACAAAATCCAGTTGAAACCAGGCTCTCTGCTCCAAATAAAAAAATAACTGCCTTCTTGGAAAAGGCTGTTAAGAGAACTTGATTACAGATTAAAACTTGATTATACATTTTAGATTAAAAAGAAGCCACCCCCTTGGGTTTCTCTTTATGGACTTAAAGCTGATGAGCTTGAACTCAATTCCTCCCCTGACCAGTGTGCGAAGCTTACCAAACATTGGCTTCTTTTTAACAATTTACAGGGTTTACAACAATGCGTGTTGGATGAGTTTTTTAAGAGCAGTTTTCTGCAAGTTGTTAAGTTAGAGTGACAGACATTTGTTTTTCCTCACTGCTGCATGTTGAGGAAGGTTCCATATGCTTTGTCCCCAGATCACTGCTATTGCAGGGAGAGGCCAAGTGGCAGAGAGCGGAGCGATAGAGGTGAAGAGACTGCAGGTGAAGAGGGGAGAATGATGGGTCAAAACACGAGGAAACCAGGGGAGGTGGGGGTGTTACTGAGTCCAAGCTCCTACTGCTCCCGCACGACAGGCCAGTAAATCAAGAGATGAGTTGTTTGAGCAAAGAATACTGACTTTACTTTGAAAACCAATGGACCAAAAAGAAGGTGGACTAGTGTCCCAAAGAATTGTCTTCCCTGAGTTAGAATTCAGGCTTATTTTATACTAAAAGGGGAGGGGATAAAAGAATATATTCTTCACTAATGTGTTCATAGTTTAAATATATTCAAAGGAAGAATAAACCCACCCTTAGCATTTATTTTCATCCTTCAGTTCAATTCAGTTCAGTCGCTCAGTTGTATCCGACTCTTTGCGACCCCACGGACTGCAGCACACCAGGCTTCCCTGTCCATCACCAACTCCCGGAGCTTGCTCAAACTCATGTTCATCGAGTCAGTGATGCCGTCCAACCATCTCATCCTTTGTTGTCCCCTTCTCCTCCCACTTTCAGTCTTTCTCAGCATCAGGGTCTTTTCCAATGAGTAAGTTCTTTGCGTCAGGTGGCCAAAATATTGGAGTTTCAGCTTCAGCATCAGTCCTTCCAATGAATAGTCAGGACTGATTTCCTTTAGGATGGACTGGTTGGATCTGCTTGCAGTCCAAAGGACTCTCAAGAGTCTTCTCCAGCACCACAGTTCAAACACATCAATGCTTTGCGATCAGCTTTCTTTGTAGTCTGAAGGCAATATGAAAACCATCAATTACATCATCATATGAATCTATAAAAGCTTGCAAAGCCATTCCGTCCAGTAGAAATTGCCATAAACTTTCAACATTGCTATGTTAATGTTACTGCAAAGGCTGGGTTTGCCTTTTGGTGCATGTTGAGCCAAAAGACACAACCAAACCCAAGAGCAGGAAAAGGAAGAATTTATTCTTTGCAGAATAAGTATTTATTCCTCGTTGTAAGGAGAACACCAGAGATCTTTCCCAAAGCAGTTGTCTCCCCAACAGCAAAATTGGGGAAGATTTAAGCTAGGGTTGTTTGCATATTCATGAAGGAGCTGGGGTGTTGATTGAAGTCACAAGAATCAGAAAAGGTCAACATCATCATCCTTCAGGTTGCAATTGATCTGGTGACTGAGCTCCTAAGGCGTGGGGTGGGGCGGGGTAGGGGGGGATTGCAGGGGTTGCAAATTAAATTCTGCAAAGCAACTCAAGAAAGTGCTTCAGGCTAGTATTTACCATTGAAACAGATCTGGGAGTCTTTACAACAGGTATTATTTCTGCTTATCATTACTTCTCTTGCTTGATAACAGTCAAGGTGTTCCTGCAGGGTTTTTTTTTTTTTTTTTTTGCTGCTGTTGTTCCCTTAAGATCATTAATTACTGAGACCTGTTCAATGATAAGCACTGTGGCCAGGCTCAGATCACAAAATGACTAAGGCCAAAAATAGCTTCTCTTATGTCAAGAAACCAATGCCTGGTTCTCTTTCTCTGGAGACCTCCTACCTATCTGCTTACACTTATAAAATGTGCGGGGAGCGAGCTCCGCCTCTGGCAAAGGTCATGAGGAAGGAGGCTTGGCATACGCAAAGGCGGGATCAAGCCTCAGGAGTCTCCCTGGAAATTCTTGAGCAATCTACCCCCAAAACCAGAGTCTGCCTACTTTCTGCTTTGTGCTTTCACCTACACCTCTGACTTTACGGGGGGCTGTCCCCCACTACCTCTCTGAAAAAAGAGTTAGCTTACAGCTCCAGTTAATAATTCCTGGATGTGACAGTGTTTAACCTACAAACTCCTTTGGAAATCCTCTAGCCTGCCTGAATAGGTTTTTCCGGCCACATGTGATTGTTCAGAGCCTCCCAACTGTGAGAGGCAGGAGATGTTCTAAACTGTCTAAACACAGATTCTTTTGAGTAGTCAAAAGATTGATTAGAAATTGTATTGGTGAAGGATTTTCACTTGTTGGGCCAAAGTTTCCATATCCAGATCCCTGCATTGATTAATTAATTTTTTTTTGGAGGGTGGCTCTGACCAACCACCTTTAGAAAAATAAGTTTTCTGAAGAAAAGGTCTTAAAATGTTAACAGGCCTCGGGCAGAAGATGATGCAAATCACCTAAGCTTTTGCATATGATAAGTTTGCAGGAAGAAAGCCTGGTTTGCTGCAAGACTCTACCCCTTCCCCATTATCCTCTATGCATAACTTAAGGTATAAAAACTACTTTGAAAAATAAAGTGCGGGCCTTGTTCACTGAAACTTGGTCTCACCATGTCGTTCTTTCTCTTACCTTCTGTAATTAAGCAATTGTCTCCTGATCTTCGCCTACGCCGTCTCTCCTTCGAATACCCTGGATCAGCCGGGGCTGGTCCCCGGCAAAAATGTCCATTCAGAAAAATCCACGAGTCTCCAGATTTGGCCATTTGATAAATCGGTCATTTGCTTGGCAGAAGATTGCTTGTCTCTCTTTTGAAGATGGGTCTTCTAGGAGAGAAACGTAAGTCTCAAGAGCAAGACGAGGAAGATTCTGGGCTGTCCTGGCTGTGATGCATGTGAAGAGCCGTAAGGAAACAACGCTGCTAAGACCTACGTGGCCAGCACATCATGCCACAGTTTCTTGAGCTTACAAAACCTAGGTTGTGCAATGGTTCCCATTGTGCGGGGATGTGTGATGCCCTCAAGTGAGCTGTAAGAGAAGTGATGAAGGTACGCTGACTTGGATCACTGTGGTCTTGAATAAGTGTAATAGGCCTCGCTGCCCCACTATGTCTGAGAATGTTCTGTCTTTTTATGGCTCCTGGTCATGCCTCTTTCTTGAGGCTCACCATCTTGGTGCTCCAGTGGTCTGTCTCCCCAGTACTGGGCAGCAGGGGGGGATCTGCTCTGAGCCTCACCCCAATTCCCTGCTAACATGGAGGCCACATTTGTGACTTAGGTGACCATCTACGTGGGATGCCCAGACCTCATCTAATAATTTAACAAATGCTTTTGAGCACTTCTTGGGCCAGTCCTTGGGACCAGGCCTTAGGAGACAATAGAGGTCATGTCAGATATGGTTTCCACCCCATGGATCTACTACAGGCTTGCAAGTGACAGAAACAAACGTTGTGAATGGCTACTGGCATGTTTCGTGGGATCCAGGAGCACTTGGGATGACCTCACTTCTGAAAGGCTCAAGTCAAGTCAGCTTCTGGAACCTCATCAACCAGAATCCGAGGACATTCCCACTAGAATGCTGCCACTGACTTACATGAATCATTCCTATTTCTACTTGCTCTGAGCATCAGTTCAAAACTCTAAAGCCAGAGTGAAGAATCGTCTCATGTCCGCCTCTGCTGCAATCAGCTCCAAAGGGAGGTGGGAGCAAGTTGGCATAACATGGGCAGAGGACCAACAGTTCCCAGAGGAGCAGGAATCACTGTGAGCAGAGCAGAAACTCTAAAAAAAAAGACCAAAAAAAGGATTCATTACAAAGATCTTGAAGTCCAGCAGAGGAAATCTTATAAAGAACTACATTCAACTCAGCCTCATAGATGCTTAATTAACTGAAACTCAGGGATAGGTGGGTGTTAGGCACATTTTCACTTAGAAGGTGACATCGCCACTTATCTTTTTTAAAACCAAGTTTATTACATTCAATATATACAGTAATGGATGTGTGCTCAGTCACTTCAATTGTGTACAACTCTTTGCAACCCCATGGACTGTAGCCCGCCAGACTCCTCTATTCATGGGATTCTCCAGACAAGAATACTGGAGTGGCTTGCCATTTCCTACTCCAGGGGATCATCCCCACCCGGGGATCAAACCCAAATCTCCTGTGGCTCCTTCGTTGCAGGCGGATTTTTTACTCCTGAGCCACTGGGCAAGCCTGATGTATACAGTAAAATACACCTATTTTAAATGCAGAGCTCAATACATTTTGACAGATGTGTACAACCATGTCATCTCCATCTCAATCAAGATATAGAAGACTTGTATCACCTTAGAAAGATTCTCAAGTCCCTTTGCAGATAACGCTCTCCTTTAGGCCCCAGGCAGCCACTGAAGTGACTTCTGTCACTATAGATTAGTTTTGCTGATTCTAGAACTTTCTGCACGTGGAATGATACAGTATGGACTCTTTCTCCGTTAACATTTTGTCTAAGATTCAACCACATTTCAAAACCGTGTTTTGGAGCCTAAGAGAAAGAGAGAGGATGTTGTCGGGATGGAGACATGAAAGAGCAGAGTGTGCTTTAAACACCAGAATCAGTTTAGTGTGACCGACACAAGCAGTCTGAGCAGGCAGTGGCAGGACAGGAGCCGGATAAAGTGGAGAGAGATGATAACGTTGACTTCTACCTGAGCCCTGCACTCTTGAAAAACAGGGATGGTGAAGAAATCTCCCAACTCTTTTGTCCTCTGGAAATGGTTTACTGCAAAGAAACACCTCTTCCCGTAGGACCTACATAAGATTCCTGATTGCTTCACTCAGTAGCTCTGGCAAGGTGACACACAGTGCTTCTGAATTCCTATTCTTTACCACATAAAAGATTCCCCGAGGTACTGTTTCCACTGATCAATAGAACAAAATGCTGGTCAACAAAATTTTAAACTTCTCTCATTTTTCCAGTCTCCTTCATTTTTGCACGCCCTCAGCCTGAGTCTGTGTAGTCAAAGCTATGGTTTTTTCCAATAGTCATGTAGGGATACAAGAGTTGGATCTTGAAGAAGGCTGGATGCTTTTGAAGAACGATGCTTTTGAACTGTGCTGTTGGAGAAGACTCTTGAGAGTCCCTTGCACTGGAAGGAGATCAAACCAGTCAATCCTAAAGCAAATTAATTCTAAATATTCATTGCAAGGACTGATGCTGAAAGTGAAGCTCCAGCACTCTGGCCACCTGATGCAAAGAGTCAACCCATTGGAAAAGACCCTGATGCTGGGAAAGATTGAAGGCAGAAGTTCTAAGAAGGGGGTGACAGAGGATGAGATGGTTTGATGGCATCACCATCTCAATGGACATGAGTTTGAGCAAACTCTGGGAGATAGTGAATGACAAGGAAGTCTGGCATCCTTCATTCCATGGGGTCATAAAGAGTCAGCCATGACTTAGCGACTGAATAACTGAACAGCAACAGCCCAAGGTGAGCTTCCCAGGTGGCCTAGTGGTAAAGAATCTGCCTGCCAGTGCAGGAGACATAAGAGACGTGGGTTTGATCCCTGGGTCGGGAAGATGCCCTGGAGGAGGTCATGGCAGACCACTGCAGTGTTCTTGCCTGGAGAAACCCACCGACAGAGGAGCCTGGTGGGCTACAGTCCCTGGGGTCGCAGAGAGTCAGACATGACTGAAGCAATGTGGCACACACGCACAGCCTGAGTCAGCATATGACTCCTTCTGCGAACATGCAGGCCTCAACCGAAAACATCCTCTGACTTACTACTGTTTAGTCAAGCCACCCTTTCTTCCCACTCTTCCACATCTAGTTCTTTCTGGCTTTCTTCACTCTTCAAGGAAAAACTCTTTTTGCCTAATCCCTGAGACACCTGCAAAATCACATTTAGAATCAAACCCCACACCCACCAGTGACACTCAGAGGGCTCAAATAAAACCTTGTGCACACAAGGACGCAGGGACTCCATAGAGAGTGAAGCAGACCTGCCTTTGAGTGTTTGAGTGTCTCCTGCATAGACACAGGTCAGCAGTGGCCTGCTTCAGGGGCAGGGGCTCTGGGTGCAGCAGACCCGGGAGGCGCAGTGTGAGCCCCGCCATAGAGCCACCAAGCAGACAACCCACTCACTGGAGAACAATTGCACTGAAGAAGTCCTCACACTGCTGGGAAAGTTCTAGGGCCCACAACAGAATTCCCAGCCTGGAGATCCAGCAAAGGGTTTGAGAACCCCCTAGAGAATTGGACTTTGAAGGCCACTGGGATTTGATTACAGAACTTCCACAGGATAAACAGACTCTTGGAGGGCACAAACAAAACCGTGTGTGTGCACCAGGACCCAGGAGAAAGGAGCAGTGACCCCACAAGACACTGAGCCAGACTTGCCTGTGAGTGTCCAGGAGTCTCTGGTGGAGGTGTGGGTCAACAGTGGCCTGCCATGAGATCAGGGGCACTGAATACAGCAGTACTGGCATAAGTCCTTTTGAAGCAGGTCACCATTACTGCCATTACCCCTACCATAGTTTGGCCTCAGGCCAAACTACAGGGAGGGAACACAGACCCACCAATCAACAGAAAGTTGGATTAAAGATTTACAGAGCATGGCCCTGCCATCAGAGCAAGACCCAGTTTCCGCCATAGCCAGTCCCTACCATCAGGAAGCTTCCACAAGCCTCTTATCCTTATCCATCAGAGGGGAGACAGAGTGGAAACCACAATCACAGAAAACTAACCAAACTGATCACATGGACCACAGTCTTGTCTAACTCAATGAAACTATAAGCCATTCCATGTAGGGCTACACAAGATGGATGGCTCATGGTGGAGAGCTCTGACAAAATGTGGTCCACTGGAGAAGGGAATGGCAAACCACTTCAGTATTCTTGACTTGAGAATGCCATGAACAGTATGAAAAGGCAAAAAGATGGGATACTGAAAGATGAACTCCCCAGCTCAGTAGGTGCCCAATATGCTACTGGAGATAAGTGGAAAAACAGCTTCAGAAAGAATGAAGAGATGAAGCCAAAGTGGAAACAATCCCCAGTTGTGGATGTGACTAGTGATGAAAGTAAAGTCCAATGCTATAAACAACAATATTGCATAGGAACCTGGAATGTTAGGTCCATGAATCCAGGTAAATTGGAAGTGGTCAAACAGGAGATAGCAAGAGTGAACATCGACATTTTAGGAATCAGTGAACTAAAATGGACTGGAATGGGTGAATATAACTCAGATGACCATTATATCTACTACTGTGGGCAAGAATCCCTTAGAAGAAATGGAGTAGCCCTCATAGTCAACAAAAGAGTCTGAAATGAAGTACTTGGGTGCAATCTCAAAAATGACAGAATGATCTCGGTTTGTTTCCAAGGCAAACTATTCAATATCACAGTGATCCAAGTCTATGCTCTAACCACTAATGCTGAAGAAGCTGAAGCTGAACATTCTATGAGGACCTATAAGAACTTCTAGAACTAACACCAAAAAAAAAGATGTCCTTTTCATTATAAGGGACTGGAATGTAAAAGGAGGAAGTCAAGAGATACCTGGAGTAACAGGAAGTTCAGCCTTGGAGTACAAAACGAAGGAAGACAAAGGCTAACAAGTTTTGTCAAGTGAACGCACTGGTCATAGCAAACACCCTCTTCCTACAACACAAGAGACAACTCTACACAGGGACATCACCAGATGGTCAATACGGAAATCAGACTGATTGTATTCTTTACAGCTGAAGATGGAGAAGCTCTATACAATCAGCAAAAGCAAGACTAGGAGCTGACTGTGGTTCAGACCATGAACTCCTTATTGCCAAATTCAGACTTACATTGAAGAAAGTAGGGCAAACCACTAGAGCATACAGGCATGACCTAAATCAAATCCATTACGATTATACAGTGGAAGTGACAAACAGATTCAAGGGGTTAGATCTGATAGACAGAGTGCCTGAAAAACTATGGACAGAGATTCGTAACATTGTACCGGAGGTGATGATCAGAACCACACCCAAGAAAAAGAAATGCAGAAACGCAAAATGGCTGTCTAAGGAGGCCTTACAAATAGCTGAGAAAAGAGGAGAAATGAAAAGCAAAGGAGAAAAGGAAAGATATATCCATCTGAATGCAAAGTTCTAAAGAATAGCAAGGAGAGATAAGAAACCCTTCCTAAGTGATCAGTACAAAGAAATAGAGGAAAACAATAGAATGGGAAAGACTAGAGATCTCTTCAAGAAAATTAGAGATACCAAAGGAAAATTTCATGCAAAGATGGGCTCCATAAAGGACAGAAATGGTATGGACCTAACAGAAGCAGAAGATATTAAGAAGAGGTGGCAAGAATACACAGAAGAACTCTACAAAAAAGATCTTCATGACCCAGATAACCATGATAATGTGATCACTCATCTAGAGTCAGACATCCTGGAATGTGAAGTCAAGTGGGCCTTAGGAAGCATCACTACGAAAAAAGCTAGTGGAGGTGATGGAATTCCAGTTGAGCTAGTTCAAATCCTGAAAGATAATGCTGTGAAAGTGCTGCACTCAATATGCCAGCAAATTTGGGAAACTCGGCAGTGGCCACAGGACTGGAAAAGGTCAGTTTGCATTCCAATCCCAAAGAAAGGCAATGCCAAAGAATGCTCAAACTACTGCACGATTGCACCCATCTCACACGCTGGCAAAGCAATGCTCAAAATTCTCCAAGTGAGGCTTCAACTGTACGTGAACCGAGAACTTCCAGATGTTCAAGCTGGATTTAGAAAAGGCAGAGGAACCAAGATCAAATTGCCAACATCTGTTGTGTTATAGAAAAAGCAAGAGAATTCCAGAAAAACATCTACTTCTGGTTCATTGACTATGCTAAAGCCTTTGACTGTGTGGATCACAACAAACTGTGGAAAATTCTTAAAGAGATGGGAATACCAGACCACCTGACCTGCCTCCTGAGAAATCTGTATACAGATCAAGAAGCAACAGTTAGAACTGGATATGGAACAATGGACTGATTGCAAATTGAGAAAGAAGTACATCAAGGATGTATATTGTCACCCTGCTTATTTAACTTAAATGCAGAGTACATCATGAGAAATGCTGGGCTGGATGAAGCACAAGCTGGAATCAAGACTGCTGGGAGAAA
The DNA here is from genome assembly GCF_027580195.1 of Bos mutus. Lineage (NCBI taxonomy): Eukaryota > Metazoa > Chordata > Mammalia > Artiodactyla > Bovidae > Bos > Bos mutus. The sequence continues at coordinate 55,439,340 of NC_091638.1, forward strand.
CATCAATAATCTCACATATGCAGATGACACCACCCTTTTGGCAGAAAGTGAAGAGGACCTAAAGAGCCTCTTGATGAAAGTGAAAGAGGAGAGTGAAAATGCTGGTTTAAAACTCAACATTCAAAAAATGAAGATCATGGCATCCGGTCCCATCACTTCATGGCAAATAGATGGGGAAACAATAGAAACAGTGAGAGACTTTATTTTCTTGGTCTCCAAAATCACTGCAGATGGTGATTGCAGCCATGAAAGTAAAAGATGCTTGCTCCTTGAAAGGAAAACTATGACTAATCTAGATAGCATATTAAAAAGCAGAGACATTACTTACTGACAAAGGTTCATATAGTCAAAATTATGGTTTTGTATAAACCATAGTAGTCATGTATGGATGTGAGAGTTGGACTATACAGAAAGCCAAGCACTGAAGAATTGATGCTTTTGAACTGAGGTGTTGGAGAAGACTTGAGCGTCCCTTGTACTACAATGAGATCAAACCAGTCAATCCTCAAGGAAATCAGTCTGAAATATTCATTGGAAGGACTGATGCTGAAGCTGAAGCTCCAATACTTTGGTCATCTGATGCAAAGAACTGACTCATTGGAAAAGACTCTGATGCTGGAATGATTGAAGGCAGGAGATGGGGACAACAGAGGATGAGATGGTTGGATGGCATCACTGACTCGATGGACATGAGTTTGCGCAAGCTCTGGGAGTTGGTAATGGACAGGGCAGCCTGGCATACTGTGGTCCATGGGGTCACCAAGAGTCAGACATGACTGAGAGACTGAACCGAATGAGAAGCCTACAGAGCTTTGGTTGGCGTGGTGTCCCCACTGCTCTAGTCCTCCCCTCCCCCACCACACCCTCTGCAATAAATCTTCTGAATAAAGTATCTCCTTAATAAGTCTTGGAGCAGGAAATGCAACCCACTCGAGTATTCTTGCCTGGAGAATCCCATGGACAGAAGAGCCTGGCGGGCTGCAGTCCATAGGGTGGCAAAGAGTCAGACATGACTGAGTGACTAAGCACATAAATAAGTCTGAGTTTGTTTTCTTATTTTGCAATCAAATATGTTTCCACTAGAATCATAGCCCCAAAGATTTTTAACCTTCAAAAAGTCAAAACTTTTCATATCTTCTGTTCTTTCATGTGTAAAATGGGGATGATATAATTTTTGCCTTGCAGTACCTTTGTGATGATTAGAGATGGGAAACCGTGGAACTATGATAGATAATCAATAAATAGTATTCTATAGAGTTACGTTAGAGTCCTGGCCTTGTATGTCAGATTAAGTTTACACTCACTGTTGTGTCTTTAACACTGTCCAATGCTTGCAACATAGTATACTCTCAATAAACAATTTGGAATGAACAACTTTATCCCTTGATACCAGGAAGCTGTGAGAAAAATACCTGATTTAGAAAGAGGAGGTTGGTCACTGTTGACTTTCATCCGGCCCTAAATGGCTTTCCTGATAGCTCAGTTGGTTAGAATCCACCTGCAATGCAGGAGACCCCGATTTGATTCCTGGGTTGGGAAAATCCGCTGGAGAAGGGACAGGCTACCCACTCCAGTCTTCTTGGGGTTCCCTGGTGGCTCAGCTGGTAGAGAATCTGCCTGCCACGTGGGAGACCTGGGTTCAATCCCTGGCTGAGAAGATCCTCTGGAGAAGTGAAAGGCTACCCACTCCAGTATTCTGGCCTGGATTATTCCATGGACTGTATATAGTCCATGGGGTCACAAAGAGTCGGGCACCAACTAAGCGACTTTCACTTCACTTAATGCATTAAAAAGGGCCTGTCTCTCCACACGTGCCTCCCTAAGGGTCCCTGTGATACAAAATTTAATGCTGCCTGGAAAATGGAAGTGATAATTCCTGTCATTCTCAAATCACTAGGGCCATATATACACATTGCCACCTCCGATAGAGAGGCTGTCCCCTGGCTCTCCCAAGGGGGCGTGACCAGCCTCCTGATGACCCGCCTTTCCCAGGGTCCAGGTTCCTCCCACTGCGCCGGGTGCTAGGGTCTCCTTCACTGGGCCGACTAGCGCGTCCTTGTGCGCATGCGCGCACCCCCCTCACGCCTGCGGGGGCGGGGCCACTGCGTCATCGGGACGCGCGCCGCGGACAGCGCCGCGGTTGCCGGAAGTTGGGCGGCGGTAAGTGAGCCGCGCCGTTGAGGAGGACAGGGGTCCTGCGAGGTCGGTTTCTGTAGCCCTGGGCCTGAGGGGTGAGCTCGGCGGTGAGGTCGAGGGTCACGGCGGGTCTGAGGAGCCTCCTTCAAGAGGCGGGCCTCCCTCCGCTAGGGAGACACACCGACTCTGGCTCTCGCCTTCTGTCTGCGGTCACGTCCCCCTCAGGCTGATTCAGCCCGGGGTCTTCCGACTAGGAAGCTTTTGCTAATTAACAAAGTAATTCCCGCCTGTCCCCTGGCAGCGAGTGCTCTGAACATCCTGTGTGGGCACACGGGGGACAAGCACGCCTGGGCTCTCTCTCCTGGCTTTGCCCGGTTTTGCTGTGACTGGCGCGTCTTTTCTGGCCAACTCCTCTCCTCCCTTCATGTGGCATGATGTTGAAACGCTTTTAAGGAGCTGAGTACAGGGCTCACATGCAACCGCAAGGTCCTTTTTCTGTTCCAGCCAGTTTCTCATGGTAGAGAATAAGTGTAAATACTGATCGAGCTGCTGCTGCACATCTAGCACTGCTCTGCAAGCTGGGGATACCAAAGTGAGTAAGGTACACATCCCTGTCCTCGAGTTAATTTTTTTTTTTAAGTCAAGGAGATAGCGCTACAGTGTGAAACTGTTGTAGGGGGTTGCTGGCGGACTTAGGGTGCTCGCAGGTCAGGCTGAGGCATCAGTAGGCTTCGGTCCTAAAGGATGAGCAGGATTAGTCAGGTGAAGAGGGCAGTGAGGTGGGACGATATCCCAGACATTTGGAGTGGCATGAACAGAAGGCTATCCATTGAGTGACCAGCAAGGAGTTCACTCAAGCTGGAATGCTCTGTTGTGGAAGAGGCAACTCTGGAAAGCCCGATCATGAAGGATTGTGTGGGCGACAGCGTGAGGAGCACAGACTCTGGAAGCTGAGGTGCTTGTGTGCCATGTCTGGCTTTGCCACTGAGCTAGTTTGTGAGCTTGGGCTGGTCACTCCCTTTCTTAGCTTCAGTTTCTTCATCTGTAAAAGGAGCAAATAGGGAGTTCCCTGGTGGCCTACTGGTTAGGATTCTTGGCTTTCACTGCTTTGACTGGGGTTCAATTCCTGATCAGGGAACTGAGATCCTACAAGCCACATGACGTAGCCAAACATCCCCAACCCCACCCCAGCCCCCCCCCAAAAAAAAAACAGAACAAAAACAAAGGGCAGACATTAACCCACCTTCTAGGGTTGCTGTGAGAAGTGAATTAGAGGATGTTAGCCACTTGACACTCCTGCTGCTCCTGCTAAGTCTCTTCAGTCGTGTCCCACTCTGTGCGACCCCATAGATGGCCCACCAGGCTCCTCCATCCGTGGGATCCTTCAGGCAAGAGTCCTGGAGTGGGTGCCACTGCCTTCTCCACCACTTGGCACTGGTGGCCAGTGAACAATAAACTGCTGCAGTTACTGTTGCCAAGTTAAGACATGTTAAGAAGCTTTATTTGGAAATGTGGGTGTGAGGGGTAGAGCCCTGAGGAATTTTAAGCAGGGTTGTGCCATGGTTTTCTCTCTTTTAAAGTAGCCAGGCAGTGATGTGCTTATTAGAGTGGGCAGGAAGGACCTGCAGGTAGACCGGGCAGGGCACCGTTGCTGTAGTCCAGGTGCCGGAGGAGGGGGGCCTGAACCAAGGCAGCACCTGTGGGGATGGAGAGGGGTGGGTGCATTCAAAGACAAGGAAGTGAGATTCGCTGGACTGGTAACTGGTTGGATGATGCTGGGGGAGTCAGGATTTTGGGGGTCGAGGATGGAGAATGAACCCTCTATGTGGAGATAAAAATGATAAGTAGCTTGGTCAGTACCCTTGACCTCAGAGATTTTACTTGGAAGTCAGAATGACCTCTGTCTTCCCCTTTTGCTCATGGAAAAAAGATTCTCTGATGCCTTCCTCCTCTCTTTCTCCCGATCCTCCCTGCTTTTTCTAGTGACGCCCCACTGTGTGTTCAGTTCAGTTGCTCAGTTGTGCCCGCCTCTTTGCGACCCCACAGACTGTAGCACGCCAGGTTTTCTTGTCCATCATCAACTCCCGGAGCTTGCTCAAACTCGTGTCCATTGAGTCAGTGATACCATCCAACCGTCTCATCCTCTGTCATCGCCTTCTGCCTTCAATCTTTCCCAGCGTCAGTGTCTTTTCCAGTGATTCAGTTCTTCACATCAGGTGGCCAAAGTATTGGAGTTTCAGCTTCAGCATCAGTCCTTCCAATGAATATTCAGGACTGATTTCCTTTAGGATTGACTGTTTTGATCTCCTTGTAGTCCAAGGGACTCTCAAGAGTCTTCTCCAACACCTCAGTTCAAAAGCATCAGTTCTTCAGCATTCAGCCTTTATGGTTCAACTGTCACATTCATACATGACTACTGGAAAAACCATAGCTTTGACTAGGTGGACCTATGTTGGCAAAGTAATGTCTCTGCTTTTTGATATGCTGTCTAGGTTGGTCATAGTTTTTCTTCCAAGGAGCAAGCGTCTTTTAATTTCATGGATGCAGTCACCATCTGCAGTGAATTTGGAGCCCAAGAAAATAAAGTCTCTCACTGTTTCTATTGTTTCCCCATCTATTTGCCATGAAGTGATGGGATGGGACTGGATGCCATGATCTTCATTTTTTGAATATCGAATTTTAAACCAGCATTTTCACTCTCCTCTTTCATCAAGAGGCTCTTTAGGTCCTCTTCACTTTCTGCCAAAAGGGTGGTGTCATCTGCATATATGAGGTTATTGATGTTTCTCCCAGCAGTCTTGATTCCAGCTTGTGCTTCATCCAGCCCAGCGTTTCTCATGATGTACTCTGCATTTAAGTTAAATAAGCAGGGTGACAGTATACATCCTTGATGTACTTCTTTCTCAATTTGGAATCAGTCCATTGTTCCATGTCCAGTTCTAACTGTTGCTTCTTGATCTGTATACAGATTTCTCAGGAGGCAGGCCAGGTGGTCTGGTATTCCCATCTCTTTAAGAATTGTCCATGGTTTGTTGTGGTCAACATAGTCAAAGGCTTTGGCATAGTGAGTAAAGCAGAAGTAGATGTTTTTTTGGAATTCTCTTGCTTTTTCTATAACCCAACAGACATTGGCAATTTGATCTCTGATTCCTCTGCCTTTTCTAAATCCAATTTGAACATCTGGAAGTTCTCGGTTCACGTACTGTTGAAGCCTCACTTGGAGAATTTTGAGCATTGCTTTGCTAGCATGTCAGATGAGTGCAATTGTGCAGTAGTTAGAACATTCTTTGGCTTTTCCTTTCTTTGGGGTTGGAATGCAAACTGACCTTTTCCAGTCCTGTGGCCACAGGGTGTTCAAGGGGGAACCAGTAGGTGCTACTCTGTCACCAGGCTGGCAACGTGCATCTCCATGATCTTGGTGGGCTGGGTGTCGGCCGGTCCACCTGATCTCAGAATGATCACCTCTGGGGTGTTCACACCGTCTTTCTGCTTACCCTCCTTTGACCTTGTTCCTATGTGTCAGTCTCTCTGTGAGTGTGGCATAGAAAGCAAGTCCTTTTTCCATGGAGTCTGGCCACGCGGAGGAACACTGTACTCACTGTCCTTGCCGGAATCCAAGACCCCACAATGACTCTGCTAGGCTTCGTCATGGACACTTGATGCTGTCGACACCGTCACACTGTCTGAGAGTCAGTGTGATGCTGTCTACGCATCCCTCCTCATCTCTCGTGTGTTCATCCCTCTCCCAGCCGCCTTTGTTGCTTTTGACTTCGCTGAGTTGTAGCCATCAGTCAAGGCTTCTCAGCTTGTATCATTACAAACTTAAATCCAGCCAACCCTATGGCTTTGCCTTTTATTCTAATTCCGTGGGGGGGAAAATGGTGTTTGTTCTAAGATTAATTCCTTTACTTGTGCTGAGATCCCTTTATCAGTTCCTTTTCCTCAGGACCTGGTTCCCATCATTGTTCCCATTTCTTTCCTGTTTAACTAACCCTTCCATTTACTATCCATCCCCCCCTACCCCCGTTTTTACTTTCATTTTTGCAAAAACAAAACACCCTCCTGTTACCCTCTGCTCTACCCCGTCGCAGCCACACTTCTTGGACAAGTTGCCACCTCTGCTGCTTGAAGTCAGCATTCACTGAAATTCTACTTCTGCAGCAGCCCTCCCCGCAAACCACTCTCCTCCAAGTCACCAGGCCTCGGTGTTGCCAGAACCCCTGAACTCTTTGCCTTCCTTCTCTTCTTCGCCTTCTCAGTATGTCTGACATTGATGCTCTCCCTTCACTTGTGAAAAAGCACTCCTGGTTCGAACTCTGTCTCTGGCCGTTTCCCCTCAGTTTTCATCGCAGGCTCTTTTCTTCCTTTTGTCCCTTAAATGCTGGTTTTCTCCAAGGCCTGGTCTCATACTCACGCTCATCTCTATGCACAGCATAAACTCTCATCCCTGGGCCAGTGACCTCTGCTCTGGCTCTCGAGTCCAGATCTCTCCTGAGCACCAGCCCTCCGTCTCAGCGAGTCCCAAGCTAAGGTCATCATCTTCTCTCCAAACCTGTGACTCTTCTTCCTGTCTGTACTCTCGCGCATTCCCCTTCTGCATTTATTGATTCCAGGCAGAGCCCTTCGAGTCCTCTTGGACTTTTCCTACTCACACCATGCCTCCCGTCCTCCTGGTGCTAGTCAGAGTTCCACAGCTTCTCCTCCCTTGATACTGACTGGACACGTTTTCATCATCTGCGTTTCCTCTCCCCCTGCCTTAGATCAGGCCCCTTTTCACTTCCTGCCTGTGTTCCTGCCTGGCCTCCGAGCTGCTTGCCTGGCCTCAGCAGTCTGGCCCTAACTATTGCTGGAGTGCCCTTTTTGAAATAATAGATCTTTGCGGGACTTCCCTGGCAGTGCAGTGCTTAAGACTCCATGCTCCCACCACAGTGGATGTGGGTTCAGCCCCTGATCGGGGAACTAAGGTCCCATATGCTGTGTGCTCCCAAAATGTAAAAAGCAAACAGAGCCCCCCAATATTTGCTAAAATACAAATCAGTAGCTTTTCATGGAAGGCCTTTCGTGATTTGGCATTTGCCTACTTTACGGGCGTGGTTTCCAGCTCCTGTGGCGCACGAACCTTGCCTTCTCACCACACAAAACTCTGGGTGTGTTCTGAAACGGACCATGCTGTTTCCTTGGTACATAGATTCGGTCATCAGGAAGTATTTATTGGGCACCTGTAGGGGGCAGGTGCTGGGAAAACAGCGATTGATGGAGGAAAATGAGAAGCTGACACAGTGCCTTTCTCAAAGAGCTTTTCTTGTAGCAGTGAGAACCAACGTTCACACTGCGCGTGTGCTCTGGAGGGGAGGTGGTGGCTCCCTTTGTGGGTCGGATACAGGAAAACTGACCTGAGTGGGAGTTGAGGGAGTCAGGGAAGGCTCCCCTCTCATGATGGTTGAGCTGAGATCTGAAGGGAGAAGAGGAATTAAGCAGACAGTGGGCCCCTGGATGGATAAGAACGTTCTCAGCTTCTGCAGAGACTGTTGGGTGTTTCCAGAATTGCAGATGTGGAACTGAGACAAGCTTCCTCCTTTTGTCTAAACTGTCCCCACTCCCCAGCATAACCTTCCTCATCCAGCAGGACTGGTTTGGGCTGCAGCCGCCAACCACTCCCCTCTCTCAGCCGTCCAGAGGACTTTTGGAAGAGGGGGGAGCTGTTTTACTTTGTGATATAACCACAAGGCACAGCTGCATTGAAGAGGGTGCCGGGGGTGACAGGCACTCTGCGATGTGTGATGGTGGTGGTTGTTCAGTCGCTAAGTCATGTCTGATCCCGTGACCCCATGGACTGCAGCACGCCTGGTTTCCTTGTCCTTCACCATCTCCTGGAATTTACTCAACCTCATGTCCATTGAGTCGGCAATGCCGTCCCACCATCTCATCCTCTGTCGTCCCCTTCTGCCTTCAGTGTTTCCCGGCATTAGGGTCTTTTCTAATGAGTTGGCTCTTCGCATCAGGTGGCCAAAGTATTAGAGCTTCAGCTTCAGTCTTTCCAGTGCACATTCAGGACTGATTTCCTTTAGGACTGACTGGTTTGATTTCCTTGCTGTCCAGGGGACTCTCAAGAGTCTTCTCCAAAACCGCAGTTCAAAAGCATCAATTCTTCGGCACTCAGCCTTCTTTATGGTCCAACTCTCACGTCTGTACATGACTACTGGAAAAACCATAGCTTTGGCTGTATGGACCTTTGTCAGCAAAGTGATGTCTCTGTCTTTTAATATGCTGTCTAGATTTGTCATAGCTTTCCTCCAAGAAGCAAATGTCTTTTAATTTCATGGCTGTGCTCATGGCAACCTACTCCAGTATTCTTACCTCTAGAACCCCAAACAGTAGGAGAAGACAATGTGTGGGACCAGCACCAAATGAAAAAGAATTGTCCCACCCAGCATGTCAAGTGGTGTCCTTGTTGAGAATCTACTGCCAGTTCTCTTAAAAGCCTGGGCTCGAGGGTTTTTGTGGGAAACACCCCTTCCTCTTCAGGCTAATTTAGCTGTCCCTCCCTCCTCCTCCCATTACATCCGGTGCCAATGCTTACACCAGACAGCTGTGCTCACTTTACCTGTAACCTGCTGTATTGTCATTCCTGCTCTGTCTTACCTTGAGACTGTTAGCTCCTTAAACTCGGGAACCATGGCTTTTTGCCATCGAGTCCTGAAATTCAGCACAGGGTCTGGTACATCAGGACTTTCCTGGTGGCTCAGATGGTAAAGTCTGCCAGCAACGTGGGAGACCTGGGTTCTGTCCCTGGATTGGGAAGATCCCCTGGAGAAGGGAATGGTAACGCACTCCAGCATTCTTGCCTGGAGAATCCCATGGACAGAGGAGCCTGTCGGGCTGCAGTCCATGGGGCTGTGAAGAGTTGGACATGACTGAAGTAGCTACGCAGCAGCAGCTGGTACATCAAACCAGTGTCTATTGAAGGAACGATGAGGAAACCCCATGTTTTGGGTGTGTGTTTTATTGATGGTATGTTGATGGTATGTTCTTTTTGAGTGCCTCTTGTGTGCCACATTCATGCATTTTCTAGTTGAATCCTCAATAATTCTGCACTGCAGATGGTTTCCCATCTTACAGATGAGGAAGTAGGCTCAGAGAAGATAAATGACTTGCCCAAGGCTGTGTGGCTGGAAGTTTCAAAGGTGGGATTTGAACTTGGGTCTCTCTGGCTCATGAAGCTACACCCTTCTGTCTACCATATGTCTGTCTCCAGTGTATCAGATTGCATGGTTGTCCAGGTGTTTTTGTGGACTGAGACTTAAGGCCCTGGATTTACCTCTATGAAAATTTTATTGTTGTTGTTCAGTCGCCCAGTCATGTCTGACTCTTTGCGACCCCATGGACTGCAGCCAGGCCTCCCTGTCCCTCACCATCTCTCAGAGTTTGCCCAAGTTCATGTTCACTGCATCAGTGATGCCGTCCAGCCGTCGCATCCTCTGACACCCTCTTCTCCTGCCCTCAATCTTTCCCACCTTCAAGGACTTTGCCAATGAGTTGTCTGTTTGCATCAGATGACCAAACTACTGGAGCTTCAGCTTCAGCATCAGTCCTTTCAGTGAATATTCAGGGTTGATCTCCCTTAAGATGGACCGAATTGATGTCCTTGCTGTCTGAGGGACTTTCAGGAGTCTTCTCCAGCACCACAGTTCGAAGGCATCAATTCTTTGGCATTCTGCCTTCTTTATGGTCCAGCTTTCACAGCCGTGGGTAACCACTGGGAAGACCATGGCCTTGACTATACAGACCTTTGTTGGCAGAGGAATGTCTCTGCTTTTCAACACACTGTCTAGGTTTGTCATCGCTTTCCTGCCAAGAAACAATCATATTCTGATTTCATGGCTGCAGTCACCATCCACAGTGATTTTGGGGCCCAAGAGGAAATCTGTCACTGCTCCCACCTTTTCCCCTTCTATTTGCCATGCAGTAATGGGGGCAGATGCCATTATCTTAGTTTTTTTAATATTTAGTCTTAAGCCACTCTTTCACTCTCCTCCTTCACCCTCATCAAGATGCTCTTTAGTTCCTCTGCACTTTCTGCCATTTAACAACTTGAAAATTGTAATCTTGATAAATAGGCCTGTCATTCCAGGTGGTCAGAATCTTTTATTCTAAATTTCTGTTATGCGTCATTGCTTCTTCCTATTCCTGTCATGTGTAGATTTTTGGTTTTTTTGGTCGGGGTGGGTCTTGGTTGCTGTCCACAAGACTTTTCTGGTTGCCGCGAATGGGGACCACTCTCTAGTTGCAGTGCTTCGGCTTCTTACTGTGCTTCTCTTATTACAGAGCACAGGCTCTAGAGCATGCCAGCTCAAAAGTTGCAGAACATGGACTTGGTTGTTCTGTGGCATGTGGAATCTTCTCAGACCAGGGAGCAAACCCATGTCCCCAGGATTGGCAGGCAGATTCTTAACCTCTGGCCCACCAGGGAAGCCCCAAGTGTAGAATTAATAAGCAAACCTGTATTGTTATCTAAGTCACTGGTAAGATGTGGTTATAAGAATCAAAAGTGGGTCTTCTGCATTGCAGGCAGATTCTTTACCATCTGAGCCACCAAGGAATGTCCTTGCTGTAGCAAGGTTCAGTTCAATTCAGTCACTCAGTCGTGTCCTACTCTTTGTGACCCCATGGACTGCAGCACGCCAGGCTTCCTTGTCCATCACCAACTCCCAGAGCTTACTCAAAATTATGTCCATCGAGTCAGGGTTGCCACCCAACCATCTCATCCTCTATCATCCCCTTCTCCTCCTGCCTTCAATCTTTCCCAGCATCAGGATCTTTTCCAGCAAGTCAGTTCTTCTCATCAGGTGACCAAAGTATTGGAGTTTCAGCTTCAGCATCAGTCCTTCCAATAAATAGTCAGGACTGATTTCCTTTAGGATATAGACTGGTTGGATCTCCTTGAAGTCCAAGGGACTCTCAAGAGTCTTCTTCAACACCACAGTTCAAAAGCATCAATTCTTTGGTGTTCAGCTTTCTTTATGGTCCAGATCTCACATCCATACATGACTACTGGAAATACCATAGCTTTGACAAAGTAATGTCTTTGGCAAATGTTCATTGGCAAAGTAATGTCTCTGCTTTTTAATATGCTGTCTAGGTTGGTCATAACTTCTCTTCCAAAGAGCAAACGTCTTTTAATTTCATGGCTGAAGTTACCATCTGCAGTGATTTTGGAGCCCCCAAAAATAAAGTCTCTCACTGTTTGCATTTTTTCCCCAATCTATTTGCCGTGAAGTGATGGGACCGGATGCCATGATCTTATTTTTCTGAATGTTGAGTTTCAAGCCAACTTTTTCACTCTCTTCTTTTACTTTCATCAAGAGGCTCTTTAGTTCTTTGCTGCCATAAGTGGTGTCATCTGACTATCTGAGGTTATAGGTATTTCTCCCGGCAATCTTGATTCCAGCTTGTGCTTCATCCAGCCTGCTGTTTTGCATGATATACTCTGCATATAAGTTAAAGAGGCAGGGTGATAATGTACAGCCTTGATGTACTCCCTTCCTGATTTGGAACCAGCCTGTTGTTCCATGTCCAGTTCTAACTGTTGCTTCTTGACCTGCATACAGATTTCTCAGGAGGCAGGTCAGGTGGTCTGGTATTCCCATCTCTTTAAGAATTTTCCATAGTTTATGGTGGAAACTCTCCAAAGAGAGTCACAGGCTTTGGCATAGTCAATAAAGCAGATGTTTTTCTGGAACTCTCTTGCTTTTTCTATAACCAATGGATGTTGGCAGTTTGATCTCTGATTCCTCTGCCTTTTCTAAATCCAGCTTGAACATCTGGAAGTTCACCGTTCATGAGCTGTTGAAGCCTGGCTTGGAAAATTTTGAGCATCACTTTGCTAGTGTGTGAGATGAGTGCAATTGTGTGGTAGTTTGAGCATTCTTTAGCATTACCTTTCTTTGGGATTGAAATGAAAACTGACCTTTTCCAGTCCTGTGGCCACGGCTGAGTTTTTCAGATTTGCTGGCATATTGAGTGCAGCACTTTCACAGCATCACCTTGCAGGATTTGGAATAGCTCAACTGGAATTCCATCCCCTCCACTAGCTTTTTGTGTAGTGATGTTTCCTAAGGCCCACTTGACTTCACATTCCAGGATATCTGACTCTAGATGAGTGATCACATTATCATGGTTATCTGGTCTTGAAGATCTTTTTTGTACAGTTCTTCTGTGTGTTCTTGCCACCTGTTCTTAATATCTTCTGCTTCTGTTAGGTCCATACCATTTCTGTCCTTTATTGAGCCCATCTTTACCTGAAATGTTCCCTTGGTATCTCTGATTTTCTTGAAGAGATCTCTAGTCTTTCCCATTCTATGCTGCTGCTAAGTCGCTTCAGTTGTGTCCGACTCTGTGCGACCCCATAGACGGCAGCCCACCAGGCTCCGCCGTCCCTGGGATTCTCCAGGCAAGAACACTGGAGTGGGTTGCCATTTCCTTCTCCAATGCATGAAAGTGAAAAGTGAAAGTGAAGTCGCTCAGTTGTGTCCGACTCCTAGCGACCCCATGGACTGCAGCGCACCAGGCTCCTCTGTCCATGGGATTTTCCAGGCAAGAGTACTGGAGTGGGGTGCCATTGCCTTCTATAGTTTTCCTGTATTTCTTTGCATTGTTCACCAAGGGAGGCTTTCTTATCTCTCCTTGCTATTCTTTGAAACTCTGCATTCAAATGGACGTATCTTTCCTTTTCTCCTTTGCCTTTCGCTTCTTTTCTTTTCTCAGCTATTTGTAAGGCTTCCTCAGACAACAATTTTGCATTTCTTTTTCTTAGTTGTGGTCTTGATCACTGCCTACTGTACAATGTCAGGAACCTCCGTCCATGGTTCTTCAGGCACTCTATCAGATCTAATCCCTTGAATCTACTTATCACTTCCACTGTATAATCCTAAGGGATTTGATTTAGGTCCTACCTGAATGGTCTAGTGGTTTTCCCTACTTTCTTCAATTTAAGTCTGAATTTGGCAATAAGGAGTTAATGATCTGAGCCACAGTCAGCTCCCAGTCTTATTTTTGCTGACTGTAGAGCTTCTCCATCTTCAGCTGCAAAGAATACTATCAGTCTGATTTCAGTATTGACCATCTGGTGATGTCCACGTGTAGAGTCTTCTCTTGTGTTACTGGAAGAGGGTGTTTGCTCTGACCAGTGCATTCTTTTGGAAACACTCTGTTAGCCTTTGCCCTGCTTCATTTTGTACTTCAAGGCCAAATTTGCCTGCTACTACAGGTGTTTCTTGACATACTACTTTTGCATTATAGTCCTCTATAATGAAAAGGACATCTTTTTTTTGGTGTCAGTTGTAGAAGGTCTTGTAGGTCTTCAGAGAACTGTTCAACTTTAACTTCTTCAGCATTAGAAGGGGCATAGACTTGGATTACTGTGATATTGAATGGTTTGCCTTGGAAACAGAGAGCACGCTGTCGTTTTTGAGATTGCATCCAAGTACTGCATTTCAGACTCTTCTGTTGAGTATGAGGGCTACTCCATTTCTTCTAAGGGATTCCTGCCCACAGTAGTATATATAATGGTCATCTGAGTCAAATTCACCCATTCCAGTCCATTTCAGTTCACTGATTCCTAAAATGTCCATGTTTACTCTTGCCATCTCCTGTTTGATCACTTCCAATTTACCCTTGATTCATGAACCTAACATTCCAGGTTCCTGTGCAATATTGCTCTTTACAGCATCGGACTTGACTTCCACCACCAGTCGCATCCACAATGGGTGTTGTTTTTGCTTTGGCTCCATCCCTTCATTCTTTCTGAAGTTATTTCTCCACTGATCTCCAGTAGCATATTGGGCACCTACCGACCTGGGGAGTTCATCTTTCAGTGTCCTATCTTTTTGCCTTTTCACACTGTTCATGGGGTTCTCAAGGCAAGAATACTGAAGTGGTTTGCCATTCCCTTCTCCAGTGGACCACATTCTGTCAGACTTCTCCACCATGACCCATCTGTCTTGGGTGGCCCTACAAGACATGACTCATGGTTTCACTGAGTTGGACAAGACTGTAGCCCATGTGATCAGTTTGGTTAGTTTTCTGTGATTGTGGTTTTCATTCTGTCTGCCCTCTGATGGATAAGGATAAGGGTTATGGAAGCTTCCAAATGGGAGAGACTGATTGCTGGGATTGTTCTGATGGGTGGGGCCTTGCTCAGTAAATCTTTAATCCTATTTTCTGTTAATGGGTGGAGCTGTGTTCCCTCCCTGTTGTTTGACCTGAGGCCAAACTATGGTGGAGGTAATGAAGATAATGACCTCCTTTAAAAGGTCCCATGATGCACTGCTGCACTCAGTGCCCCTGACCCTGCAGTAGGCCCCTGCCAACCCACAGCTCCACCAGAGACTCCTGGACACTCACGGGCAAGTCTGGCTCAGTCTCTTGTGGGGTCACTGCTCCTTTCTCCTGGGTCCTGGTGCACACAGGGTTTTGTTTTGCCCTCCAAGAGTCTGTTTCCCCAATCCTGAGTAAATTCTGGCAGCTCTACGGTGGGGTTAATGGCAACCTCCTTCAAGAGGGCTTGTGCCATACCCAGGTCTGCACCTAGCGACCCTGCCCCTGCGACAGGCCGCTACTGACCCGTACCTCCGCAGGAGACACTCAAACACAGTTCTGGTTCAGTGTCTGTGCGGTCTCTGGGTCCTGGTGCACACAAGGTTTGTTTGAGCCCTCTGAGTGTCTCTGGTGGGTATGGGGTTTGATTCTAAATTCGATTTCACCCTGCCTGCCATCTTGCTGGGGCTTCTCCTTTGCTACGAGGGGTATCTCTTTTTGGTGGGATCCAGCATTCTCCTCTTGACAGTTGTCCAGCAGTGAGTTGTAATTTTGGAGTTCTCGCAGGAGAACGTGAGCGCATGTCGTTCTGCTCTGCCGTCTTGGTGGAGCACACAGGGTTCAGCATGCGTGAAATGCTTTGTGAATATGATGGATATTCACTCACAGAGAGAATAAAATACAAACCTGATAGGCCCCAAGACTGAACCAAAGACATCCCTGGCAGCTCCTCTCTGATTGCCATCAGTTCATTCCTGAACCAGCATCCTTTGAAGAAGGTTATTTCACCAGTTTTAAGTCCTTCTGACTGTGTCAGTTCTTGCATCCACATCTCGTCTCCTGTGCTGTCTGGAGAAGCCTTGTCGGAGGCCTTGCTGAGGCCCCTGTAGCCTGTTGCCCGTCTGTGGTTCTTCCATGGCCGCGGCAGCAGTGCAGTGACGCTGTCCCGGCTTGTTCTTGGGGAAACCGTGGTGGCCTTTGTGGACACGCAGGGCGGCTGCATGCAGTTGCGCAGGGGCCGCATCTGAGAGGGTTCTGTTCAGATCATGGGCGCCATGGGTGTATTTTGTAATGACGGTTTTCTGGCAGAGAAGGGCAAAGATGTCTTGAGCTAACTTAATGTATGACAGTAGTTTTCTCGAAGGAGGTAAAACGTTTTGAGGGAGTGGTACGGTTTTCTTATTGTGCAGAGGTGCCGGGGGAACCAGAATGGCCTGTGTGACGCCTCCCCTGGGAGCAGAGTCTCTGTCCAGTGGGCTACAGAATCCATCTATATTCTTATCTTTGGAAATTAGTTTGAAAGCCTGAAACCAAGTGATAGCTTGGCCCAGTTTTTCAGCGCCTCTCATTTTCCAGAACTTTTTAAAGATCACCAGAAATGAAAACAAGGACTGTTACTCAGACGCAATCCTTCATACCTCAGGCAGCTTTTAGGAAACCATCACGGATTTTAGCTATTGGCTGACCTGAGGGCTCCTTCGTGGTTTAGGTAAATCCCGTGGCTGTCACCCAGGTACAAGACGGAGCAGGTTGACACGGTTGATGGGCTGATGTAATGCAGAGGCCTCGAAAGTGGGCATGGTGTCCGCCCCGTTCCTCGTATGATCTCTTTGACTCCCTCCCTGCCCGTGTTTTCCCAGCCTCCACTCTCATAGGCTTGCCGTACCCCACAATACTGGTATCCAGGGCGTCCTTTCTCAAATCTGAGGCCGAACGAGAGAGCAGATCGCAGGGGAGGTTTGAGGTTATTACAGCAGGGAAAACAAGATGAAGCCAAAGAAGAACAGGTCCCAGAAGTAACTGTGGAGACTAAAGGTTAGTCTGCAGCCTGTGGAGGCGATTGCCGGCTCCCCGGCTGACCTCCCGAAGAAGCAAATCATGTGGCTCCTTCCAGGGCAGAGGTGATCCAAGGAGGCGAGAGGGACAACCCGACCTTATGAGCAGTTATCCTGCCTGCTCACATCAGCTATCAGCGCCTAATAGTACCGTCGCCAAGAAAGCCATCTGGGGTGACTTGGTGTCTTGTGGAGACATCATCAGTTTGGCTCGGGGAACATCTTGACTCTGATGCTGTTTTTAAAAGAAATTGAGGCTTCTGTACCAGCTGGTTCCCCTGTAGGAGTCCCGAGTTTTCATCTTCTGGTAAAACCTACTCTTTCTTCTAAGTTTGGAACTTTGCACCCGCCTCCTTTTGGGAAGGGAGAGCTTTTTAAAAACTTCCTTCTTTAACAGCCTGGCAAATGACTTCCAAAACTCATCAAGTTGCAGAAGCATCATTACCCAGCAAAATGGGCATCGGCTCCATATGCCAGAGGCCGCCCCTCCCCGCTCCTGGTGGTCTCCATTGCCTTCTTACCCATCAGCAGCTAAGCACATACTCGGCTTGTCAGCGGGACTTGGTCATGTGCCTCGGTGCTTATTTTAATGACTGCCAGAGCTCGCAAGCCCTGCAGCTGGGGAACTGAGAAGTCTGCTCTCTCCGCTCCATTGTTTTGGCCCAGAGATGGTGCCTTAAGGCCAAACTGTGGTGATGGTGGCACGTCTGCTAAGTGAATGACCCCGCGTGGCCTCCGAGAAACTGAACACAGAGCGCTCCCAACCTGTCAGCACTCGCCTGTCTGGACTTCCCCTGGATGATCTATAGCAGGAGACCGTCGTTTGCTTGTAACTAAACCTCTGCCATGTCTGCAGAGCTCTGGTGAGGGAGGGAAACTTAGTGAGGGCTGCTCGAGGCGCGGGAAGATCTGGTGGTGAGCGCGTGGGGAAGGGCACCCGCATTTGGCTGGTGGCAGGGGAGGGTGGGGCGATAAGACAGAAGAGCAGCTGCCCTGGACTGGCCACTGGTTCTCAGCCAGACACCGGAAGAGGCACGTCGCCTGCTTTCCCATTTAGCCCTCCCAGCAGCCTCGAGGGTTGGGTATGATTATCTGCAGATGACGAAGCAGAGGCACAGGCTGCAATGTTACCCACCCTGGGCCAGGCCAGTGCGTGATGGGGCCGGAACTCCCAACGTCGGTTGATCTGACTGAGGACCTGGCTCCCAGCTACATTAGCTTTCAGCATCCTTTCTCCGAACCATTAAAATAAAACAACAAAAACTCCCCTGCCTTCCCAAAGCAAGCAAACAAAACCCCAAGAACACACAGGTTAAAAATCCTAGTGAGAGATGTTCACATAGTCAGGCTGGTCTGTTTTTCTGCTCTCCCCCACCAAGGGCCTAGTGTCCCTCAAGGTAGGTCTGCTTGTTTTTTAATCTCTATGATTGTTGTTGTTCTCCACAGTTTTACTCCTTCCTTTTCCAGAAATCCTGTACTGGCTTGCTGTTTGCTGCCTCTAGTCCTCTTGGCAGGCGCCGAGGGAGAAGGGCTGGGCAGACTCATTCCAGGAAAACGCCTCTGCTCCAGTTAACTGGATAAGCAGCGAAGCCAAAATATGTCCATCTTGAGCATCTTGAATAACAAAATGCCAGAAGATCTATGGAGGTGGTATTTCATTTTCAGTGCTTATTCGGAGGGATCCACAGTGCTCGCCGTCGGGGTCGCGGGGTAGCGGTGCTCACAGTGGCCGATGGAGAGGTGCAGGGGAGGATGGAGCCAGCAGCAGCTCTGCAAGGCCTTCCGGAGCGGGTCACCTCGTGCAGGGACATGGGCAGAGCATCTTTCAGACAGGGGCACCGAGGCAGGTCAGCAGGCGAGTTAGCCGAGGACTGAGCAGCTTGGTTGTTTCTGTGGTGTCGGGTGGAAGTGAGGGGGGCAGGCCCCCCAGGGTGGCACTGGAGAAGCTGGGAGGCAGTAGCAAGGGGCCGGGAGAAGGTGTGGAGGAGCCCACCAGGGGTGTGGCTGTGTGCCTGCCGAGGACGTGGAGTTCAGCTCCTGCCACAGGCTTTCCCGTGTGTGATGAGCCTGGGTGAATACCGAAGGCGCTTCTTCTTGACTTAGTGATGCTCCCATCTGTGTGCGAGTGGTCTGTGGATACCGCATTCGCTGGTCCCTCAAGACAGACTGGCTCCATAGATGGCTCATGCGGCCTAGGATTCCAGCCTCGTCATCTGCTGCACCCTCAGCACATCTCTCCTGCCCTCTGAGAAGATTCTACCCCAAATCTCAGTCATCCTAGAAAAAAAATGCCTTATCGGCACCTTCCAAGGATCAAGACAACAACAGGTTTCGAAGATCATCTAGTCCAAGTTTGCCCAACTATGGCCCGTGGGGCACACCCAGCCCAAGGCCTTTTTTTGTGCAGTCCATGAGCTAAAGAATTTTTTTACATCATTCAAGAGTTGTGAAAAAAGAAGAAAATAGGACAGAAACTATTTCGGACTGTGGTGCCTAAAGTATTTACTATTTGGCTCTGTTCAGAAAAAGCTTGCCAACCCGTGTTCTTGTCTGACCACCTCTGTGCAAAATGACTTGGGAAATGATTGCCTGATGCGTGCTTGAGTACTTTCACTAATGGAAAATACATCATCTTGCTGGTCAGCCTGCGTCCTGTCTGGACAAGTCAGGTTACCGCTGTTAAACTCTGCCCAAATCTTGCCTCCTGATTGTTGTTCAGTTGCTCAGTCGTATCCGACTCTGTGACCCCATGGACTGCAAGACGCCAGGCTTCCCTGTCCTTCACTGCCTTCCAGAGTTTGCTCAGACTCGTGTCCATTGAGTCAGTGATGCCATCCAACCATCTTGCCTTCTGTTGCCCACTTCTCCTGCCTTCAGTCTTTCCCAGCATCAGGGTTTTTTCCAATGAGTTGGTTCTCCACATCAGGTAGCCAAAGTACTGGAGCTTCAGCTTCAGCATCAGTCCTTCCAATGAATATTCAGGGTTGATTTTCTTGAGGATTGACTGGTTTGATCTTCTTGCTAGTCCAAGGGATTCTCAAGATTCTTCTCCAACACCAGTGTTCAAAAGCATCAATTCTTCAGTGCTCAGCCTTCTTTATGGTCCAGCTTTCACATCCATACATGACCACTGGAAAAACCATAGCCTTGACTAGATGGACTATTGTTGGCAAAGTAATGTCTCTGCTTTTTAATATGCTATCTAGTTCGGTCATAGCTTTTCTTCCAAGGAATAAGCGTCTTTTGATTTCACGGCTGCAGTCACCATCTGCAGTGATTTTGGAGCCCAAGAAAAAAAAGTCTCTCACTGTTTCCGTCATTTCCCCATCTGTTTGCCATGAAGTGATGGGACTGGATGCCATGATCCTCATTTTTTGAATGTTGAATCTTAAGCCAGCATCCATCCATTGACTCTTTTGGGGAGAAGAAAGCTGTTATTTCATGTCAGCAGCTTCTGAGTGCCTAATCTATCCTAGGCACTGTGCTGGGTGCTGGAGAAAGATAAGTAGGACAGGTTCTTGCGTCAGGGTTTTCCATGTGTTATTTCTCTGAACCAAAACAGTTGAACTGGTCTTCTCACCTGTCTCTCCTTCCCGCTCTTCTTGCCATTGGGTCAGGGCTTTTCTCTTTCCTTATTTTACTTATTTACTTATTACAAAACCCAAAAGGCAAAAAGGACACAGAGTGAAAATAAGTCTGTCCACAGCCCTGTCTCTGACCCCTGGAATTTCTTTCCTGGGAGGCAACCACTGTTACACGTGTTCTGTGGGGATCTGATGGTGAAGAACAGCACTGACACAATGGTTAGGTCCATTGGACAGGAGCTTCTGGAAAGTACCACAGGGTAGTGTTTTTCAAGCACTTAACTTGTTTAAGTTGCCGAGTGTGACTTAGTTTTATTTTTAGAAAAGCCTAAAGTTGGTAAGTTTGGGTGGTAGCTGCAGAGGGTTCGTATTGCTTGACAGGCATCTGCGTTATTTCAGGTCACTCCTCACTGGATAGTTTGGTTACCACTGGGTCTCTTCTACTGCTGGGGTTCTTGTTCATTACAGTCTCAAGTCCTCAAAGCCTTTCCTCTTTCACTGGAAGTGATGCAATCCCATCTTGTGTGAAACTCTTGGGTTTCACATCCTGAATAAAACGTTGATGATCAGTAGAAATAAGCTTTCAGCTTTGTAAGCTGAGCCGAGGCCTCAAGTCTCCCCTGCACCATTTGGGATTATCCGGGCAAGCCTGACTTTTCAGGACGCAGGTACTGTTTGTGTCTAGGTTGGTTACACACGAATGACCTTGCACCTGGGACTCACTTCCTCCTCCTCCAGGATTCCCTCCTTATCGTTAGGTCTTAAGTCTTCCCTTCTAGTTTAGGGACAGTGTGACATAGACATTGCATAGGTTGCTAGGTGATAGCTTTTTACTCGAGTATCCTGTTTAGATGTTTCCAGCAGCTTCCTAATCACCCATTGCTGGTGTTGCTTAAGACCTCTCCATCGCCCTAGCCAGTAAGGCACCACTTCAGCGGCTGGATACGGACCACATCCTCTTGTGAAATGGGCTCTTGGGTTCTGCTCAGAATTTCTCAAAGACCAAATATGTCAGAAATGAAGCATGGGCCTCTGATTTGTTTTAATATTATTTATTTGGCTGTGCTGGATCTCATTTGTGGTGTGTGGGAGCTCAGAGTCTTAGCCCTTGGACCGCCAGGGAAATCCCAGTGGTGTGCCTCTTATGCAGATTACTTTCTAGTCCATTCTCTTCTGTGGTCCTCTTTTTCCTGGCTGCTCAGGGGCCGTATGGAATAGAATTTTCTCTTTTGTCTTTGGCACTGGTAAAATTTCATCTTGGTGACCTTTGATGCCCTGGAGAAGGGACTGGCTGCCCACTCCAGTATTCTTGCCTGGAGAATTCCATGAACAGGGGAGCTCGGTGAGCTACATTCCGTGGTACTTCAACATCTTGGTGACCTTAGCAGGTCATCGAAATGAGTTACTGTCGACTTTTAAGACTAAATTGCGGTTGATTGTGAAGTGTGTGTAGGCGTCTGCTGCCCCATCCCACAGAGGATTTCAGATGAGATCTGTTTGTACCGCTGTTCTGCTGAGGTGTTGATTCTTATCTCTCTGAACGTCAGTGTCGTCTTCTGTGAAACCGGAACTGTCGCTTCTTAGGGCTTTGGGGAGGCGCTAATGCAGGCGCCCACCCCTGCCGCAGTGCCTGGCCCCGGCCAATGCTTCGTAACTACCACTTTCAACTCGTGGCAGAGGACTATTGATCCTCTAGCACGTAGTGGTTTATTGGATGTGAGAGAGAGCAGAATTGAAGATGACTTTGAGGTTTCTTTGTGGCTATATGATGGTGCTGTTTAATAAACTTGGACATATAGGAAAATGGACACAATTTTAGTGAAAGGAACATTCAGTTTTCGATTTGTCAAGCTGAAGATGCCTGTGAGAAATTCAATTCCAGCCTTTAAAAGACACTTTAATATACGGTTGGAGGTTAGCGTTAGAAATACCATCCTGGGATTCATTGGCATCTAGATGGAAATGGGTGTATAAAATGAAAAATTTGCTTCGGGGAAAGCTTATAGACGAAGGAGAGGGCTGAGCACAGAAGCTTTCAAAAGCCAGCAGTAGAAGGAGAATGCCAGCTGTGTTGCAGAGGGAGAGAGGAGAAAGGAGCGATGGAGAAACCCGCAGAACCAAGCAGGAGACTGTGAGGGTGTTCTATGCCAATGTTTCTCATACAGTGGGCCCCAGGCCACCAGCATGAGGGTCTGTTTCTCCACTGGGCACTGAAGGCACAGTGCCTAGGACCCACAAACTTTTCTGGGGCCTGTGAACACAGGAGTGACCCAAAAAAGGTGAACATTCTGCAAGCGCGAAGCTATAAAGAGCCTTTAAAACAAAAGCCAAAGATTGTTTCATATGGGCCCAGGGTGCATTTAAATATGTTTGAAATAGTTCAGAGGTCGCTGTGTCCGCATGTGTGTGCATGCTCAGTCGTGTTTGGCTCTTTGCGACCTCATGGTCTGTAGCCTGCCAGGCTCCTCTGTCCATGGGATTCTCCAGGCAAGAACACTGGAGTGGGTTGCCATTTCCTTCTCCAGGGGATCTTCCCGACCCAAGGATCGAACCCATGTCTTGCATTTGGCAGGCAAATTCTGACTCCAGAAGTAAGAATGCTGGTGTTCCGAAGGCTTCAAGATAGCATCAAACTCGAATCAGGATCCCCTGGGGCACCGGTCCCCACCACCCTCTCTGTCCTTTCTCCCTCCTCCTCCCCCGACCCCCAGCAAGTGGATCCGAGGCATCTTCATTTTTTAATAAGCCCACCAGGAGGTGGAAACACTTGTGCAGTGCCAGCTGATGTGATGTTGCGAACCCGTGCCCAGGCCCTGCTCGGGGCCTCCCCTTGCTCTGACCCGCCCTCACCTCCTCTGCCTGGATTTTCACCAGGTTTAGGTGGTACTCCCTTGCATTTTACCATATAATTGCTATTGGACCAGAGCTCCTTGTCTCTCTGATATCCAACACGTTTAGAGAACCGAAAGGTTTTAAAAAATCTTGGCCCAAAACTCACGCAGAACCTGAGTAGACATGACCTGTCTTCTTTTATTTATCCCCTCTAGTGTGACTGTTCATACATCCCACTGCAGACATACTCATCTGTCTTGGGGCAGTTGGAGACTCAAGTGACCTCATCAACATGTGCCTTTGGAACTGCAAGTTCCTCTAGGGTTGTGCTTCCCCCCACCCCAACCACCCCATCACCCCAGGGTCTGTGTCCCCTCCCCGATGAGAGTGTGCAGGGGACACAGGGAATTACATTGAACGTATGCCTACTGGCCAAGATGGTCAAGTTTATTTGATGATTTGAATCGGTGATGCCATCCAACCATCTCATCCTTTGCTGCCCCCTTCTGCTCTCAATCTTTCCCAGGGTCTTTACCAAGGCTCTTCACATCAGGTGGCCAAAATATTGAAGCTTCCCCTTCAGCATGAGTCCTCCCAATGAATATTCAGGGTTGATTTCCTTTAGGATTGACTGGTTTGGTCTCCTTGCAGTCCAAGGGACTCTCAAGAGTCTTCTCCAACACCACAGTTCAAAAGCATCGATTCTTCCACACTCAGTCTTCTTTATGGTCCAGCTCTCACATCCATACATGACTACTGAAAAGACCACAGCCTTGACTATATGAACCTTTGTCAGCAAACTCATGTCTTTGCTTTTTAACACACTATCTAGGTCTGTCAGCTGTACCCTAATACAAAGTAAAAAGTCTGCAGTAAAAAAAGTAAAATTAGGAGAAGGCAATGGCACCCCACTCCAGTACTCTTGCCTGGAAAATCCCATGGATGGAGGAGCCTGGTGGGCTGAAGTCCATGGGGTCGCTAAGAGTCGGACAAGACTGAGCAACTTCGCTTTCACTTTTTCACTTTCTTGCATTGGAGAAGGAATGGCAACCCACTCCAGTGTTCTTGCCTGGAGAATCTGAGGGACGTGGGAGCCTGGTGGGCTGTCTATGGGGTCACACAGAGTCGGACACGACTGAAGTGACTTAGCAGTAGCAGCAGCATGGAGGGAAGCTGGGTGGAAGGCACATTGGGACCTCTCTGTTTTGGCAACTTCTAGTGAACTTATAATCATTTGAAAATAAAAATTTAAAAACAAAACAAAAAAAAGTAAAATTAAAAAAATAAAACATGTATAGTGAAGTGCAAATTTCCTGCATTTGAAGGATAAAGTGTGACATTTCAAAGCAGTTCTGATACTGTGGTTTGGGTGGGGGAATTTCTTCATCCTTCTTGGCTGGGGTGCTCAAGCACTGCCTCACTCAGAACCCTGACTGCTGGCGTTGCTCACTGGCTGGACTTCGGGTTTTTGTGCTTGTACAGTTCCCTGGGGCCACACAGGATGGTTCAAAGAAGGGTTAACACTAGCGCATCAGTCAGACTGGCTTGCGAGAAAGATGCCCTGAAGTGAAGGCCAGGGGGGTCAGTTGTGTTGCCCAGAGGCTGAATGTGGCAATGTAGCCAAGACCCTCGAGTTGCTTTCCAAAGCTGTGTCTTCAGGCAGCTTGTCAACCTCTGGTCACTTTCTGTTTCTCTGTCTCAAGCATGATTACAAATGTCCTTTCTCACCGTATTCTGTGCATTGTTGCCGTGTTTCGTTTCTAGCAGGCGATAACGAATGGCAGCAGCTATGGGGGACCCCGGCCTCTCCAGATTGCAGTTCGCCCCCTTCAGCAGCGCCTTGGATGTTGGCTTCTGGCATGAGTTGACCCAGAAGAAGCTGAATGAGTACCGGCTAGACGAAGCTCCCAAGGACATTAAGGGTTATTACTACAACGGTAGGTGATAGGAAACTCCATTCTTCTTCTCTTACCTTCTCTGCCCAGTGTAGGGTCAGATCTCCTTCAGAATGGGATGTCCTTGACTTTTACCATTAATGCTATCCCCTGGTTTCTACTTTACTACCTGACTTTTTGACCCATGTTCATTTCTTTTTTCCTTATTGGGAGAAGAAAGGGAGAAGCCAGTGTATTAATCGAAAGAGTTAATACCCGTTACTGAGTATTGCTGGGGAAGGGGACTGGAAACATTTTCCCCAGTGAATCTTTGCATTCATATTCTTGGCAAATACCTTGGATTCACAAAAGCCATCATCTGCTGCTATGTCCTTCTTCAGCTTGAGTGGCTGGAAATTGGATGGGGCCCTTTGGGCTTCACCAGAAGAGAGTGATCCACGCATGTTTTTGTTGCAAAGGCTGCTGTGACTAACTCATGATTGAATGTGTAAATGCTTCCTTCCAGGTGACTCTGTGGGGCTGCCAGCTCGCTTAACGTTGGAGTTCAGTGCTTTCGACATGTGAGTATTTTTTGATCGAAATCTAGAATAGAGAATGCTGATTTTTGCAAGGAATGAGGGTTCTTAACTTTCATCGTAGGTGGGCTGTGGGACCATCCACAGAAGCTTCTGGTGAGCAGGGCTAGCATCTCATGGTTCTGTTGTACCTTCCATGGCATGGGACAAGTGCTGGGTGCTCAGGACTGTCTGGTTCATTTTTTCAGCATGTGCTAAGTCGCTTCAGTCATGTCCGACTCTGTGCGACCCCAGAGACGGCAGCCCACCAGACTCCCCCGTACCCGGGATTCTCCAGGCAAGAACGCTGGAGTGGGTTGCCATTTCCTTCTCCAGTGCACGAAAGTGAAAAGTGCAAGTGAAGTCGCTCAGTCGTATCAAACTCTAGCGACCCCATGGACTACAGCCTACCAGGCTCCTCCGTCCATGGGATTTTCTAGGCAAAAGTACTGGAGTGGGGTGCTGTTGCCTTCTCCATTTCAGCACGTATTTATTACCTATTAGGTGCAGCAATGAGCATTTATTAGGCTACTTCTATATACAAGTTACTGTGCAAGGCACAGTAGGGATGTGCAAGGAAACGTGACATAATGTTCTCACAGAGGTGTCTTTGACTAATTGGGGACCGTCATTACTGACTTATTTTCTAGAGATAATCCTTTCAGACCTGCCAGGTGTGGTTTTCTTCCCTTTCTCAGGTGAGGAAACTATGAGTCCAAAGGTGAAGTGACTTACCCAGGTCATTTCAGTTCAGTTCAGTCGCTCAGTCGTGTCCGACTCCTTGCGACCCCATGAATCGCAGCACACCAGGCCTCCCTGTCCATCACCAACTCCCAGACTTCACTCAGACTCACATCCATAGAGTCGGTGATGCCATACAGCCGTCTCATCCTCTGTCGTCCCCTTTGCCTCCTGCCCCCAATCCCTCTCAGCATCAGAGTCTTTTCCAGTGAGTCAACTCTTCACATGAGGTGGCCAAAGTACTGGAGTTTCAGCTTTAGCATCAGTCCTTCCAAAGAACACCCAGGACCGATCTCCTTTAAAATGGACTGGTTGGATCTCCTTGCAGTCCAAGGGACTCTGAAGAGTCTTCTCCAACACCACAGTTCAAAGGCATCAATTCTTTGGTGCTCAGCTTTCTTCACAGTCCAACTCTCACATCCATACATGACCACTGGAAAAACCATAGCCTTGACTAGACGGATCTTTGCT
Organism: Bos mutus; assembly: GCF_027580195.1. Lineage (NCBI taxonomy): Eukaryota > Metazoa > Chordata > Mammalia > Artiodactyla > Bovidae > Bos > Bos mutus. Next base: position 55,465,703 of record NC_091638.1, read on the forward strand.
GGCAAAGTAAAAAGCAGAGGCTTTTTAATATGCTGTCTAGGTTGGTCATAACTTTTCTTCGAAGGAGTAAGCGTCTTTTAATTTCATGGCTGCAGTCACCATCTGCAGCGATTTTGGAGCCCCCCAAAATAAAGTCTGACACTGTTTCCACTGTTTCCCCATCTATCTCCCATGAAGTGATGGGACCAGATGCCAGGATCTTTGTTTTCTGAATGTTGAGCTTTAAGCCAACTTTTTCACTCTCCTCTTTCACTTTCATCAAGAGGCTTTTGAGTTCCTCTTCACTTTCTGCCATAAGGGTGGTGTCATCTGCATATCTGAGGTTATTGATATTTCTCCCGGCAATCTTGATTCCAGCTTGTGTTTCATCCAGTCCACCGTTTCTCATGATGTACTCTGCATATAAGTTAAATAAGCAGGGTGACAATATACAGCCTTGACGTACTCCTTTTCCTATTTGGAACCAGTCTGTTGTTCCATGTCCAGTTCTAACTGTTGCTTCCTGACCTGCATACAAATTTCTCAAGAGGTATTCCCATCTCTTTCAGAATTTTCCACATTTTATTGAGATCCACACAGTCAAAGGCTTTGGCATAGTCAATAAAGCAGAAATAGATGTTTTTCTGGAACTCTCTTGCTTTTTCCACGATCCAGCGGATGTTGGCAACTTGATCTCTGGTTCCTCTGCCTTTTCTAAAACCAGTTTGAACATCAGGAAGTTCACGGTTCACGTATTGCTGAAGCCTGGCTTGGAGACTTTTGAGCATTACTTTACTAGCATGTGAGATGAGTGCAATTGTGTGGTAGTTTGAACATTCTTTGGCATTGCCTTTCTTTGAGATTGGAATGAAAACTGACCTTTTCCAGTCCTGTGGCCACTGCTGAGTTTTCCAAATTTGCTGGCATATTGAGTGCAGCACTTTCACAGCATCATCTTTCAGGATTTGAAATAGTTCAACTGGAATTCCATCACCTCCACTAACTTTGTTCATAGTGATGCTTTCTAAGGCCCACTTGACTTCACATTCCAGGATGTCTGGCTCTAGGTGAGTGATCACACCATCATGATTATCTGGGTCATGAAGATCTTTTTTGTACAGTTCTTCTGTGTATTCTTGCCACCTCTTCTTAATATCTTCTGCTTCTGTTAGGTCCATACCATTTCTGTCCTTTATTGAGCCCATCTTTGCCTGAAATGTTCCCTTGGTATCTCTAATTTTCTTGAAGAGATCTCTAGTCTTTCCCATTCTGTTGTTTTCCTCTATTTCTTTGCATTGATTGCTGAGGAAGGCTTTCTTATCTCTTCTTGCTATTCTTTGGAACTCTGCATTCAGATGCTTATATCTTTCCTTTTCTCCTTTGCTTTTCGCTTCTCTTCTTTTCACAGCTATTTGTAAGGCCTCCCCAGACAACCATTTTGCTTTTTTGCATTTCTTTTCCATGGGGATGGTCTTGACCCCTGTCTCCTGTACGATGTCACGAACCTCCGTTCATAGTTCATCAGGCACTCTATCTATCAGATCTAGTTCCTTAAATCTATTTCTCACTTCCACTGTGTAATCATAAGGGATTTGATTTAGGTCATACCCTGAATGGTCTAGTGGTTTTCCCTACTTTCTTCCATTTCAGTCTGAATTTGGCAATAAGGAGTTCATGATCTGAGCCACAGTCAGCGGTCTGAGTAGCTGGAGGCAATTTCTTATTTTCTGTAGAAACTGAGAAGCCAGGAGGTGGATGTAGTTTGGGGAGGAGGTAAATTTGGTTTAGGACATGTTGAGTTAGAGTTGACAGAGTCCAGGCTGTAAGAGAAGAAGAGGCTGTAGCGTGAGGAGAAGGAAGGGCAGTGACAGGGACCAGACCTGAGCAGGGAGGGCAGAAACGCAGAACTCGCCAAAGAGACGTGACTTGCTGGAGAAGAAGAACCAGAAATGATGTTTTCAGGAAGGAAAGAGGATCAACAGCGGCAGAATCAGAAAGCCAAAGTTCAGTGCCCGGGTCGCTGGAAGTGTTGACTGGGTTGTGTGAGAAACTAAATTCTGTGCCTGGGGGCAGAGCAGAAAGCATGTTGAGAGGCTTTAAGATAACTGAGAGCTGGAGATTACAGGCTTCCAGGAGGGGGGCCATCTTTTTCTGCTCCCTCGTGTGTTTGCTGTGTGAGGGTGGGGGATAAGGGGAACATGAAGAGGTATTTGTAAAGACCACCTGAATATGAAGATAGTCAAAGATTTATTGTTGTTGTTCAGTCGCTCAGGCGTGTCCGACTCTTTGCGAGCCCTTGGACTGCAGCACGCCAGGCTTCCCTGTCCTTCACCATCTCCCGGAGCTTGCTCAAACTCATGTCCATTGAGTCGGTGATGCCATCCAACCATCTCGCCCTCTGTCATCCCCTTCTCCTCCTGCCGTCAGTTTGCCCAGAATCATGGTCTTTTCTAATGAGTCAGGTCTTCGCATCAGGTAGCCAAAGTATTGGGGCTCCAGCTTCAGCATCAGTCCTTCCAATGAATATTCAGGGTTCATTTCCTTGAGGACTGACTGGTTTGGTCCCCTTGCTGTCCAAGGGACTCTCAAGAGTCTTCAACACCACAGTTGAAAAGCATAAAGTCTTCATCGCTCAGCCTTCATTATAGTTCAACTCTCACATCCATACTTGACTACTGGAAAAACAATAGCTTTGACTTTATGGACCTTTGTCAGCAAAGTAATGTCTCTAATTTTTAATATGCTGTTTAGATTGGTCATAGCTTTTTTTACGAGGCGCAAATGTCTTTTAATTTCATGGCTGCAGTCACTATCTGCAGTGAGTTTGGAGGCCAAGAAAATAAAGTCTGTCCCTGTTTCCATTGTTTCCCTATCTATTTGCCATCAAGTGACGGGACTGGATTAGTCAAAGATTAGGGCATTTCAAATAAAGTCTCCCTAGAATTTGAAAACAAAAAATCTCTTCAAAAGTCAATACATTTTATTCCTCTGTCACAATCAAATTGTGAAACTAAATTGCACAACTTGAATCGAAAATGATGTTAGTCTTTGTACCTTTAAAAGATATGTTTTGATGTTTCTTGTTCCCTTCAGAGCTTTCTTGCTCAATAATAAATCCTTGTGATTGCACATCAAAGCAAAAAATCCTCGTCATCTCTCTCCTGCATCGGCAAAGACTGACTGACTTTTGGAGCAGTCACAAAATAATGAGGAAAATGCATTCAGTGTACAGTCCTCAATTATCTGAGGCTCATAAATGGGGTGGTATAGTTTTAGTATGGAGAAGGCAATGGCACCCCACTCCAGTACTCTTGCCTGGAAAATCCCATGGACGGAGGAGCCTGGTGGGCTGCAGTCCATGGGGTCGCTAAGAGTCGGACACGACTGAGCGACTTCACTTTCACTTTTCACTTTCATGCCTTGGAGAAGGAAATGGCAACCCACTCCTGTGTTGTTGCCTGGAGAATCCCAGGGTCGGGGGAGCCTGGTGGGCTGCCATCTGTGGGGTCGCACAGAGTCGGACACAACTGAAGCGACTTAGCAGCAGCAGCAGCAGCAGTTTCAGTATAAGCTGGAGGGTCCAGCATTCCTCACCAGCTGCCTTCACTCCTGTCTGTCCTTTTTTTTTAATGTATAATTTGATTGATTTATTTATGGCTGTGCTAGGTCTTGTTGCCGTGTGGGCTTTTCTCTAGTTGTGGCAAACGGGGGCTCCTGTCCAGTTGTGGTGTGTGGGCCTCTCGTCGTGGGGGCTCTCGTCGCGGGGGCTCTCGTCGCGGGGCGCAGGCTCTGGGCGCGTGCTTCCGTTGCTGCAGCCCGTGGGCGCGCAGACTCAGTGGTTGTGGCGCCCGGGCTTAGGGCTTAGTTGCTCTGCAGCATGTGGGACCTTCCCAGATCAGGGGTCGAACCCGTGTCTCCTGCATTGGCAGGCGGATTCTTCTCCACTGAGCCACCAGGGAAGCCAGCTCCTGTCTCTTCTGACACTAAATGAAAGCTTATTATTTTTTGAGTTTCAGTAATTTTATTCTTTGACACAACTAATTACAGAAAAAAAAAAAAAAAGAACTATTCACAGAAGTTAGGCTTGATCTTGTTGCAAAATCCAGGTTTCTTAAACCTCGCAATCCAGAAATTTTAGTTGAAGGAGATAAAGTCTGTGATCCCATGGCTATGGTTTTCACCCAGATGGCTCAATTTTCTTGGTCATCATTTGTCAGTTAGCTGTTGAATATTCACCGTGCGTGAGGCTCCGTGGTAGGCACTGGGGGCGATGAGCAAGAATTACGCCATGGGAGTCCTGGATTGGAAGCTTGATGGCTTGGAATCTGCCCCTGATTAACTGCCTTACCTGGAATGAGTCTTTTTCATTTTCTCAGCTTCAGTTTCCTAATATGCAGCTCCCAGCTTCTAAATGTTCCTTTCAGTTTTAAAAGTCTGATTTTCTTCCTTTCTTTTTTTTTTTTAATCTAACTTTTTTTGTAAAAGTCTGTGATTTTCTGACGCCCCTTTCTTAGGATGGTTGGTGCCATGGTCTAAACGTTGGTGTTCTTCAAAAGCACGTATGTTGAAAACCCAGGGCCCAAGGTTACGGTCTGAAGAAGTGGGCCTTTGGGAGGCGGTGAGGGCAGGGCTCTCATGCATGGGGTTAGTGACAGGGACCCCAGAGACCTAGCTTACCCCCTCTACCCTGGGAGGACACAGCTTAAGCGGAAGAAGCTCTTCTCCAGGAGCTGGCACTTTGATCTTGGACTTCCAGCTTCCAGAGCCATGAGGGATAAACGTCTGTTGTTTGGCAACCCCCCAGTCTGTGGTGTGGTACAACCTCTGCTTGGGCAGACTGAGACAGTCAGGAAGTTTACTGAAAGCACTTGGAGCTCCTCCGGAGAAATGAGGTCTTTGTATCCAAATTGTCTTTGTCCTGATTGTTCTTTCTTTGCATTTATTGCTGGGCATCTGCGTGGGTTTGTAGGGAAAACCTCTGTGCATTTATTCATCAAACACCGAATGTTTCTTGTGGACAGATGTGTAGGTGGTAGAAATACAAAGACTTAAGCAAACAGGGGACTCTGGAGGAGCTCTGCATGGAGGTGGAAGACAGGTATTAGCATCACATGGTATGCAGTGCTGGAGCAAACGTTGGGGCTGATAGTTGGTTCAGAAATGCTTATTGATTGCTTCTGCTGTGTCTTGATGATAGAATGTGCCGGCCCTGGGCGGACAGAGAAGCGTAAGATGCAGAGGTGCAGTTTGGAGAGCTAACAGCCCAAGTCCTCATCTGTAGATGCTGGGTGTACCTCAGCTTTGCACAGCGCCAGAGAAACCGCTCTCACTCTGAGATCCCAGAAGCCGGATGAATCTCTGCCAGCAGTTGGCATCACAGGATCCCGTTATCTACCTTGTTTCGGCTGAATTATGAGTCACACTTGACTGATTTGATCAGGCACCAACTGTCCTGCCCTAGAGGGAGCTGTCTTAGGCTGGCACGCTGATGAACCAGCCCCCGATATGTAACGGCCCTAGCACAGAGGGGCCTGTTTCTTACCCGCTTAGTAGTCCGGGTTGGGGGCGGGGCGGAGGCGGTCCAGTCTTTTTCTGCCTTGTGGCTCCGTCATCCTGGGGGGCTTGCCTTCGTGTGCTGCTTAGAACGGAACTGTCACCTTCCGATGGCAAGAGAGAGGAGGCGCGAGAGAACCAAAGTGAAAATCTGAGGAGACACCCAACTCTCTTAAAGACCCTTAACGGCCTGGGTGAGCATGGGGTTGGGGGGCATGTATCACCCCACTCATGTTCCATCAGGCAGAGCCGAGGCTTCACCGTCTTGCAGGGGAGACAGACATGGTGCCAAACTACAAGCATCAGAGCATTACTTCTATGTAAAGAGAGAGAAATAGACTTTGGTGGGCAATCTCTGTACAGATTTAAAGCTGGTTAGAAAAAAAAAAATTCCTTTGAGGAGCATTTACCCATTTATTTATTTTTAAAATATATAGCATTTTTTCAAATAGTGTTTAATTAATTAATTTTTCACTTTTGGCCGTGCTGAGTCTCCGTTGCTGCACAGACTTTCTCTAGTTGTGGCGAGTGGGGGCTGCTGTCTAGATGCGGTGCGCAGGCTTACCACTGTTGCGGAGCACGGTCTGTAGGGCACGTGGACCCAAGAGTTGTGGTGCACAGGCTTAATTGCGCCGTGGTAGGTGGAATCTTCCTGGACCAGGGATTGAGCGGTTGTCCCCTGCATTGCAAGGCAGATTCTTAATCACTGGACCACTAGGGAATCCCAACATTTACCTAATTAGTGATAAGACATATTTTCCTTTTCTAAGCTTAATAAGATAAATAGAAGGCATAACCCTTGTGCTCCGAGACCTTAAACAGTAGCTGAGGAAATATGGCTCATTTGCTAGATCATCTGTGCAGGGCACGGGCCCTCTTATTCTCCACCATCTTGCCAGCACCTCACTCAGGTCCGACATGGACCGGCCGCTCAGATAGCCATTGGCGTCAATTGCAAGCAGTCTGAGGGCCTGGCTGTCAAAATGGGAAGTGGCATGGCTGGTGGAAAGGCACCATGGGCCCCAAGAGAGGACGCGATGAACAGAAGCTCAGAGATGGTTACAGAAC